>NC_140639.1:8551060-10951060 GCF_057382275.1 Copadichromis virginalis
CCAATCAAAGTGAAAATGTATGGCCTCTATTTATTGTAAAATATATTACAAAGCATTAAACAGCAGCTGTCTAACAGTGAAAGTCACAAACCTCCCGGGCAGCTAGAATAATTGTAGTTAGCTGCGATCGGTCCCCCCACTCTGCGAGGAAAGTGAGAGTGAGGGATTGGATGAAGATGGGTGAGATGAAGCTGTGCCACTTTCCCTGAGGAACAGCAGTCCCTGTTCCAGCCTCCACATCTGCAGTCCCATTAGCGAGCTTAGTCCGCTGGAGCTGCACAGACAACAAGGCATGAGGTTTGAAAGACAACCCAATAGAGTACTTTCACGGCTCAGTACCTGCAAGAGGCAGGGTTCACTTACAAGGGTGCTATACTTTGATCAAAATTTTGTCATGAGGTCCTCTGTGGATGGTCCAACTATATTCCTTATAACGGATTTGTTTTGATCAAGAGGATGTAGATTTATGTCCTCTACAAGTACACCTTAGAATGCAGATCTGCACGGGAATATAATTAAGCTTGACTTTGTATGACAAACTGTCACTATTGCTAAGAGGTTCAATCAGCCATCTGTTTTTTTAATTTTTTTTTAATTTAGTCTACAGTACAGCACTTCGATTACAGCTCATAATGGTGCCATTCAATAAGACAGCCTCAGGCAACTTTAAAGTGTCCATGTGCTCATATAGCCTGATGATAAGATCAGAATTTCCACACAACAAAAACTCACATCAGCAGCAGCAAAATGTAACTAGGTCTTCTGGGTGATTAAGTAATATGAGCCATTTGCGAATCGCTAATTACTAAGCAAAATGGTGTCAGCAGTTAGTAACTGGACCCACTCAGGAGGCGTTTCTATTACTGAATATGTAAATTATGTATGTGGACTGGAGTTGTACTACTGGACATTAAAAAATGTTGTTTTTCTAGATAGTTTATAATCAAGTTAACTTGCCTCTTCGTCCTTCTTCTTGATCTCTGCCTGCACCTCCTCCAGCTCCTCCTGACCTTCATCTGGACTCATTTTTAGCCCCTCTCTAAGCATGCGAATACCGAAGATGGCAAACAGAGCAGTGGATACATAGTATGTGTAGATTCTTGGGATGATGGTAGTGGCATAGCCAAACAGTACTATGATGTGGGAAAGAAAAAACAACAACAACACGTATTTGTTATTTCTCAGGATCTGATCGAAGGGTAATGCCAAAAAAACAAAACAAAACAAAACAAAAAAACAGTCAAGGCCAAATCCAAAGTTTTACAAACCAGAAAGACAAGTCATGAATCCTAAGGCCAGCATAGCCCCGGCCAGCACGGTGAGGCGGTTGTAGCGCATGGCCATGATAGCAGCGATGAAAAAGGTCTTGTCTCCCAACTCAGAGACAATGATGACAGATAAAGAGGCAGCAAAGGCATGAATGAAGCCCAGGTTCCCTTTGGTGGAGACATCTTCAGAAACCACTGGGCCCGGTGGCTGGGGACTGGAGACTTTCTGCAAAGGAAATGCACACAGTGACTGTCAGCTGAGTTACACACAGTTTGTAATAAAAATCAGTATGAGGTATTCAAGTTTGCCCTTGTTGGCTGTAACACTTCGGCCACAATGTTTAAATAGGTAAACAAAACTGGCGGGGACATGACGACCTTCTCGTCGTGACACCCAAATGACTGTCACCTTAACTTTAAAGCAATTTCTTCACGATTAAAAAATTCAAGTGTAACTTTGTCCACTTCTGCTAACGTTACACCCGGAACTCTGCGAGACGTATCAGTTAGCACGAGCTCGGCTAGCCCGGGGCGCGAGGAAGAAGCGCGTCAAAGACCGCTTCCTATACATGACGATAAAACACTTAATTAGTGACAATGAAGCAAAACCTTTCACCTCTTGTGGGGGCTGTTCCGGGACAGCTTTTTGCTCCTCTTGAATAGCAGTAACACCGACCGACAAAAACAAAAACACGGCGGTGAGCGGAAACAAGACACACATCACATTTCTGCTAGCCCCACCATCTCTTCTGCCAGCCGCGCGAGGCATTATTACTTCTTCCGAAACACCGACACGACTCGATTTGCGCGCTAATTTCTCTCCCTCGTATCACTGCATGTTATCTGCAACAAAACCGTATAACTCCATATTTAGTAACCTATACAATTTGAGGTAACACACGTCACGATCAAAGAGACCGACCGGGCCAACTCAACCCATGGGGGAAGTAGAACCGTGCTGCCGCAAAGAGGAGCAACGCAGACAGATGATTGGACGTTCAAATGAATGACGTGGTTTGTAAGCTGACGCACACAGCGAAGTGCTCAGTGAATGGACAATCTCATTGTCGATCATAATGCTATTTAAATATAGTTTCATTGTTTTCTTTCAATAGTTTTGCATTGAAAAAAAAAACTTGAAAAAGGACCTTCTGTTTATTAGTTACAAATTTTCTCTTTATATATTTTTATGTAACATTGCTATTCTAATCCTAACAATAATGAGTGTTTGCCCCTCTAAATATCAGCCCATTTACTTTAAAAATATATTATTATTAGTAATAATATTATTTACTTTGAGCAGAAAATTTGCTTGGCAAATAATAAATTTGGGATAAGCAGAATAAACATTAAATAAAATTAAAGCGACTTTGAGGTCGCTGAGATTCCAACTCATCTGAGTTTTTAGTAGATGATGCTATGTTATCAATTTGAAAGTCCTATGTCGCCTTAACATTCACAAACTTTGGTGTCCAGCACGCCCGCCTGCCCAGTGGAATGAGGACAGTACTCCATCAGCCTTTTATAGGGATAAAAAGGAAATAAAGAACGTGACCAGAGGTGGCAAAAGCACAGATATTCTTTACTTAAATAGAAGTACTTATTAAAAGTCTTTACTCAAGTTAAAGTAAATACAACTTAACCTTGTTATATTATTGTGATATTAAAATAATATTAGTACATACAAATACAAACTTTATTTCAGTCCAAATTGTAATTCTAATAAAGTTACTCAGCTTTAATCAGTTAAGTAGAACATGAGCAGAGAAAAAGATATATTTTTTATGTTCTTCTATGTTCTGTTGCCTACATTGTAGAGAGGGACTTTGCCTCAAAAAAGGAAAATGAGTAGGAAGAGGTTAAAATTGAATTTGGCAGGTGGGAGAACTGGAAGGATCCATCACAGCACAGCAAACTAGCCTGTTTATACAACATTAACCTGCAGCTTATTTTCATACAACCATTAGATAAGTTATTCTACCTCAGCTTCTTTTCCAGCAGGTTTCACAATATGAAAAACACAATGTCAAATGTACAGTGCCCAATATCTGATGTAGAAACATAAGAACTTACATTTCCAGTTCATAAATATCCCACTAAGCAGTCCTTGCCTTTACATATAACCTTTCTTTGTCCTCTCGTGTTCTTATGTTTCTCCATCTCTGAGTGAAGTTTGCCCTCTTACTTTTCTCTCCCCGTGAAATACAGCAGCACACAAACAGTTTGTGAGTTTGCTGATGTTTGTTAAGCTGACAGAAATGCTGCATTTGAAATTAACTGCCACAATATTACTCCCTTCATGCTCCTCGCTACTCTTTAGTAGTGCAAGCAATAAGTAATGCAATTTCATCCCCTGACTTTGGCGTAAGGTTTTGCCTCTTTCTTCTCTTTTTACCTGGTGATTAAGACACGAGTATGAATGTTTGAAGGTTAAAATAATAACTCTCCGCTGTGTAAGTAGTAGAAAATAGGGATATTTGTTTAATATTTGTTTTGTATGCGGTACTGAATCCGATACATATCTGATGTTTTAGAAAGCGACTGCTGTTTGAACGGTCATGTCGCATTAAATCCGTCTTTTACGACACTGACACAAGACAGACGCCAATTATTAGCGCCCAAGAAGACATCGCGAACGCTTTCGGGCCATCCAGTGTAGATGTTAGTGAACCTGTTGGGAAGACGGCGCTGGAGAAACGTAAACATTTTATTTGTACTGTATAATCTGCAGATTCTGACAGAAATTTCCAACTATCATTTGAAGAACCGCTCCTCTCTAAAAACAGAAATAAGGATCATTATTAGGCCAGTTGTAAATAACACAATAACGTTACAACTTAAAGCAAAATTGGGAAACGTAAAGTCCGAAACAAGTCTTTATATTAAGGGCCATCAGTCAAACAATACTGTTTGATCTGGGTCTAAACAGAGCGCGTTGTGTGTGACGTCTTCTTTTGTGCATGCGGGCCGCTTTGAGGGTTCACACTAGAGCGCGTTTGCTGTCACATTTTATTTGTAGTGTGAACAAGCAGACAAAACAATCGGATTTGATCAAAAAAATCGGAATTGAGCATTAAGACCTGCAGTGTGAACGTAGTAAGTGGAGTTCTTGTGAATGAATCAGGGGCAATTTGTGGTTCAGTATCTAAAGGATAATGAATACATCATGCAAACTAGTGTACCTGGGGATTGAACCACCACACCCCTGATTGGTTTATGACTTGATTTCCCTCCTGAAAGTAACGTCCCCATGTTTGTGCCTCTTTAAACAACAATAATACTTTTTGTTGAATAAAGTTTCTTTATTCATTACAACATGTCCATGTCATGTTACTTTTCGTTTTAAAGTAAAACTCCTTGTCGTTCCGGTATTAATACAATACATTCTGTTTTGCTATAAAAGAAAAATATTCAACACCACAGTGTTTTGCAGGTTTCTTTTTCACATAAACATTTAGAGATTACAATACCAGTTATAACTCGAGAGGTTGGCATACTGTAAAAGGAAGAAAAAGATTTTTAAGTACTTAATCGTAAGAAAAACAAGTTCTTAATGTAATGAACAAATGAATTCCAGCAATGTTCCTCACAGTGTCTTCACATCAGTCGGAGAAAGTTCTCACCTCTAGAGTCTTCTGCCAGAAATCAAACACAGTGTTGGCCTCTTAGCTGTCAAGCTGATTAGTTAAATTTGGAGGTTTGAAAGAACGTTTAGAAAAAGATGGCTTTTGCTCCTAAGGTTTCTGCTCCTCCGACATCTCTGGCAGTTTTCTTTACAGTTCCCATTTATCACCACAAAAAGACCAATACAGTGTCTGAGTATTCATAGCACAAAGGGTATAAATGCTCTTCTATGCCTTGGGTATGACTTGTATTTGCTAATGTAAAGGTCATGACAAAGCTGTCCTGCCAGTGCTTGGTTGAAGAGCACATACAGTACCACAAGCCACCAGGTGAAAGAGAGGCCTCTGAAAACAAAGCTCAACGAGATGTAGATCAGCAGCTCAGCAAAGTAATGGGGACAAGAAACCAGCTCAAACCAACCTCCCTTTGGCACTCTGTGAGTCAGCGTTTCCACTGTTCCTGCATGACATGACAAAAAACAAGAAAAAGTGACATCAGCAACTTTCAATGTTTACATAGACTGGTTTACCATTTCCAGTGTGTATCAGGTTAAAGCTGTGCTAATTAACAACTGATCAAATTACTGTCTGTTGTGAAATGTCTCACTCACGGCGCCAAACCCACAGAGAATTATCTCGCAGCTCTGCAGTTCCACTCAGCTCTCTGCAGTTTTTTAGCCTCCTTTAGCTAATGTTTTTTTAAATATTCATGCTTAAACATGGCCTCGGTTTTCAAAGAGCAAAGATAAAAAAATCAAATAAAAAATGCTGAAAGTGGGTCAATTGGCCATTTTTCAAAAATATATGTTTTGAAAAGTATTTGATACATAAATCTAAAATTTAACAAAAATCATTACATGTATCCTAACTTTGGACCATACGTTCTTTAGGAAAATATAAGCTGGTTGAGCTAAAGGCAATTTGGAGATGGGATGACCCATGTGCTTTATGGTTAACACATAAACAGAAAAACAGACAGCAGAGGAAGTTAACTTCAAGCTGTTAGTTCCTTGATCATTAATATGCAAATTCTCAGTGATAGCAATAATGCTGGAGGCAGCAAAGAAAAAACAAAGAAAGAAACAAAGAAATAAAAAAACAAAACAGAAAGACAGAGAGTTTCCTAGGTTTACCTGACTTTCCAGTGCGAAGTCTGGCCAGCAGGACCATAGACTGATGCTGCAGCCACGAGGCCCAAATGAAGAGTAAAAACCCAGCAACAAGCAGCCAGTCCAGCTGAGAGAGGAGGGAGCTTCTCTCTAAAAGAAATGGTGGAAGCATCAGTACCACAAAGCAGATGAACCAGGGAATTGTGCACATAGAAGCACACAGAAAGCACCAACTCAAACCTTTTTCCATACGATCACAGCAGAGGATCGTCAACCCTAACATGATGTAATACCCCAGGCCGAACATATATTGTACCAAGTGCATCGCCCCATCAGAGAAAACGCTGACAAACAGGCACTCCAGCAGCCTCCTGAGGGAGTGGACCCACAGCAGCAGCTGCACCAGGACGGTGGAAAGCTGTGGGACTACAGCCAACACTAACATCAGACACAAAAATGAATTAAACAGAAAAACAACCATTTTTTTCTTTAGCTTACCTTGACTGTCACTGCTGTGTGCGCCAGTCAAAATGTCTAAAAAGTCGCTCAACCACAAAGGGTATGACTGATGCTGAAATATAAAGCTGAGGTACAAGACCAGAAGAAGACCATTCCAGCCAACAGAGACTGCATAGAAGTGCCAGAACCACCTGGAAGGCGAAAAGCATGCCACGTTTAAATATTTAAAAAGTAAATAATGATTCAAAACCACCTAAATGTTCGGTTAGATATAGTAGGATATAAAATACATTACAGTAAAGTTCTGTCATTCACTGTCACCTTTTTGGGACGTCAAAAACCCGCAGCCATTCGTCTCGCTTTAAGCTCTGTTTAGTTTTTCCGTAACGAATAAGGTCCTGAAATAAAACGTAAGCGGGACACGTGTCAAATATTCCCGGCAACAGTCGCGACACTTTGTGAGCACAAAAAGCAACGAGGAAGCACAAAGCCAGAGAAGACCACACAACGTTAATCACACTCAACCCTACTGAGCTCCACATCGTTTTGAAGCTGTGCGGGTCCGCAGTTATTGTTTTGTGCAACACGGAAAAGAAGCCGCCGGTAAAACCTATCGTTCCGGAATAGCAACCGGTTATTTCTTTATAGCACAGTAAATGTATGTATTGATTTAATTAATCAATTTAATTATTTAAACATCTATATATTTATTTAATTGCAAAGTATTTTTGCATTTATTTTATTCGGCACGCACGGCTTTGAAGTGAGCATTACGACCCATTTAACGTTCGCACAGCAGAGGGCAGCATTTGAATCTTTCCCCATACACCACCCGAAAATAGAGGTCTAGCCATGTAAACGGAGTCCAAAAATGTTTATGTTTGTGTAAGGGGAAGTTTTATTTTGAACAGGAAATGTTTAGTAATGTGCTAAGCAGGTATTTGGGGCAAAGATTTCATCATTTTATTTTTTTGATTGACTGACTGATAAATAAACATCAACGCTAATACAGAAGTTGTCTATATAAAAATAAAGAACAAACTCAATTAGAAAAAAAGAAGAAAACCCAACCCTGTAAAAATGTGAATAAAAACAGAAAACAATGATTTTCAAATCTTACAAACCCATATTTTATTTACAATAGAACACAGAAAAGATCAAATGTTTGAACTGAGAACATTTACAATTTCAAGAAAAATGTTGCAACATGTTTGCAACTGATTTTGGTAACTTGCAATATCTCAGTAACATGACTGAGTATAAAAAGAGCACCTCAGAACAGATGGGCAGTGGTTTGCCTTTCTCCAAAAAGCTGAATCTGAAAATTGTGGAATATTTTGAGAATAATCTTTTTCAATATAAAATTGTGAAGACTGTGAATATCTCATCACCTACAGTACATAATATCAAACAATTCCCAGAATTTGAAGAAATGTGTTTGCATAAGAGACAAGGCCAAAAATCAATATTCGATGCCTATGATTTTCAGGCCCACAGAAAAATTGACATTTTCAATTGTTTTAGCCAAACAAATAACACCACGTCCTCCAGACAAAAGAAGAGATGGACAATCTGGCTTGTTATTAGAGCTCAGTTGAAAAGCCTGCATCTCAGATAATATGGTGGTGCACCAATGCCTGGAACTGGCAGCTTGCACGTCCAAAAGGGCATCAAAGCTGAAAGGTATATACAGGTTTTAGAAAAACAAATGCTCCCACCTGAATGTTGTTTTTGTTGCATATTTCAGCAAAACAATACTAAAGAGCTTACTGCATCTATTACAGCAACATAGGTTTGTTGTAAAAAATTCTGGGTGTTGAATTGGCCTGACTGCAATTCTGATTTTTCACCAACCGAGAACATTTGAAATATCATCAAACAAAAAAATCTTAGATGTTGAGCAGCTAGAATCCTGTATCAAGGTATATATAGCAACATGCCTCCTCAGTTCCCAGACAGACTGTTGTTAAGAGAACAAGCATTACACAGCACTAAAAATGATCCTGTCCCAAGTTTTTGAGACATGTTGCTACTCTGAAATTCCAAATGAGCTAAAATTTTCTTAAAATGGTACATTTTCTCCAGTTTAAACACTTGATCTCCTTTTCCGTGTTCTATAGCGAATAATATATGCATTGAAGACGTGTGCATTATGTTCTTTTACTTACATTTTACACAGCACACAACAACTTGGAACTGAATTTGTATAAAATAGATTAAACCTACAAATCTGGCCAAAATAAGTATAGATTGGTTTTGCTGTTTTGTATACTATATTGTACCAGGGAAACAAATACATTGGAATTCTAAAAAACAAACAAACAAAAAAAAACAGTTTCAAAGATCTTTATTGCACGATTTATAAACAATCCAAAATTAATTTGACAAAACACATGCACAGCAGCCCCTCCTGATGAATATCAGTATATTTTATCTTATTTGTATATGAATATCAGTTAGGGAGTAGTTTGAATGTCCTATTGCCAAACTAAGTTAGTTTTTTAAACCTGTTGCCATTTGAGAAACCATGAAGCACTTTTTAACTAGTTCTGTGAAACATTTAGTGATTAAGAAGTATTGCATAAAATCTAATGTGTATTAAGCAGAGGTTCCCAAAGTGAGGGGGCGCAGAGCCATTGCAGGGGGGTCCTGGTATGAAAAGAAGAAAAAAAAAGAACACTTGGACACTGCTAACATAATGAACAGGTTTTTGACGGGGCTTCCACACAAAGGCATAGCAGGAGATGAAGCATCGCCAAATATGTTTCCAAAACAGCTTCCTTCCAAGCCAAAGACAAGAAAATCTGGTGAAGCATATCTTCCCTTTGGCTTCACCTGCACAAGTGCCAATGTAGGTCTCTGCGACAGCATTAGTTTCCCCTGCATTGGGAGCACGCGCTGGACTTTCCAAATCAGGGACAAACAGTATCCCACATTCTTGATTTTTAGTTCACAAACACTTCTTGTAATGGCTAACTACTCCCGACATTTTGGGGATGTTAAGTCTTTATACAGTAAAGTTACAGCAGGATACAAATAATATCAGGTTGATCCTGCCACAATTTGTTCCCCCTCTCCAAATCACGGACTAACAGTATCCCACAGTTGTTTATGTTTTTGAACCCATTTTGCACAGAGACATTTTTTGAAAAATGTATTGGTAGTAATGTTGAATATTATTACAGAGGAAAAAAACACAACTACACGTAAAATAATCACATCGTGATGCCTCTGCCTTTCTAAATGGAGGGACAGTAACTGCGTGTGTGTATGTAAGCGGGTAAAACCTGAAGATAGTAAGATTAACAGTATTTTGACTCTATCTGCCATTCTGCAATTCATCTCATGTAAACAATAATGTGGCGCACAGCATGACGTGAAAAAAGGCACATACCAGAACATTTTTCTTCTAAAACAAAGGGGGGGCAGCAAAGAAAGTTTGGGAACCACTGGTATAAAGTATTACATTCATGCTTTAGGTGGTAGGAGTTCTCACCCAAAGCAGTTTTTTTCCATAAACTGCACAGTTTCATAACACATGATTTTAAGGGCATGACTGAAGACGTTTAACTGACCTTGCAGCTTCAGTTCTTGATGCAGAGCAGGAAAAGTAAGTGTTTGTATGAAAGACTTGCCGAGGTCTTTGAGGCATTAGATTCCAGGATGCCTCTTAGAGGAGCACAGTATCCTGCCCGAGGAAGTGTGGACAGTTTCCTGCCTCCCTCCCTTCTCTGTCCTCAGTGTCCTTGTCTTTTTTTTTTCCTGTGCCAAGAGCTGGATCTCCATTAGGGCCCAAAAGATTGCATAAATATCTCGCCAAGCTGGGGTTGCTTTCATAAATACCCTGTGAGCACATTTTGAAAGCATTAAAGGAGGAAGAAAAACTGAAATTTTCCGGTTCAGAGACAAAAGTCAGAAATCTTGTAATGACAAAGTTTTTCATGTTGTTCTTATGTCGTTGATCTTCACTAATGATTTAGTAATTTTATTGTCTTGTTACAAATATAAAATGATTAAAATAATAAAAGACTAATTTTCTTTACTGTATCTGGACTGATCAAGTTGTGTCACCCCATTCATAGCCTGGAAAAAAGCCCTCAAAGAAATCCAAAATATCAGACATTGTACAAATGAGCGTGATACAGAAACACATGTAACTGACTATGCTCTTCTCCTTTCTTTATTCCACTCAAGCATATAAAAGACTATATCGACGTGTGTATGTTAAGTGGTAGGCTTGTACAGGGAATTCTGTCACAGTCTGGCTGCGAAGCAGACTGTGTGGGGTGAGGAGGTGGAACCAAGAGTTTTGTCATGCGAAGAGACAAAATAAAACTTGAGAGTGACAAAAACCAGCTGTTTGTTAAGGCTGGCAAAATAGTACAGAACAAAAGGCAAAGCTGAAACTAAACAATAACCTAAACTGGGTGAACTAAGATTAAAACATGAAAAAACCTGGCACATGGGCACAGCAGACAACCTGACCACAACTGAATGAAAACACACAGACTAAATGCACACAGGAGGTGATCAGGGGAAGTGGAAACACATGGGGAAACAGCTGACACAAATGAACATAATGATGGTACAATGGAAGCGTAAAACTAAACACATTGAACATAGGAACACAAGATCTCTTCAAAATAAAACAGGAAACATAATGAGAGGCAGACATGAAACACGAACTTGACAACATAAGCCACGCAGACATGACACACAAAGGCAGAGGGAGATTTAAACACAGGGGTAGGAGACACAAGGGGAATCTTAAACCATAAACCATAAACATCAAAATAAGCTAAAACTCAAAATGCTGGGTCAAATGACCCAGGATCGTGACAAAGTACATCCTGGCAACAGTTATGAGAAAACTGATCAAAATTTCATTCATCACCAAGTGTGACCATTTCTATAACAAAAAAAAGGTTTTTGATCTGGAGCATCCAGATGTGTCTTAACACAGTGGCACAATCATTCCAGGACTGGACGTCTCCACAAATTCACCCCAATTCCAGACCGTGTGATTCTCGGAGAAACAAAAAACCAAAGGGCCCCATCTCAGACTCTGCGGGCTTCACTTAACATTTTAAAGTCAAAGTTCATGACAGCATTGTTGGAAAAATGCTGAAAAAGTATGGCTTGCTTGGACAGTTTGCAATTGCAGTTCAGGTTAGTTCAGTTACATCTATATAAACCACAAGACTTCTGGAACAGTGTCTTTTGATGAGATGAGACCAACATGAAGACGGACCTGGGCACCTTGCAGTCATTAGGGCAACTGTGAACTCCTGTGTTTACCAAAATATTCTAGAATCAAAATGAAACAGTAAAACATGACCTTAAGAGAGCTGTGCAAAAACGAATGCACACAAACCTGAACTGAAACAACATGTAACAACTGATTTAATCTTTTTTGTGTGTTTATTTTGGTTTAGTGCATAATGTTTGATATATTAATTTAATTAAAATCAAGTAGAATTTCTCCCTTTTTATAGTGAGGTTGGAGAGCAGAGACGGGAGAGTGTGAGACATCTGGGAAGCTGGTGGACATATGTGCCAAACCAGGAGAACAGTATAAGAGTGTGAAATCAATAAAAACCATTAAGCAACACGGGAACAGTGTGTCAGGTCACAGTTCTTTCTACAATTACAATTAGAATGGACAGGACCAGAGGACAGGAAAGAGAAAGACGAAGGAAAGAGAAGTTGGGAAGAGACTTAACAGAAGGAGAGGGAAAGGAAAATAGAGGAGAAGATGGTCACCTGCTGAAATAAAAACAAGCAAAGAAAACAACATTGTAGGGAAACCAGAGCAACGACCAACATAAGCACAAGTAACAGTAAATAATAAATACTGAATGTTACTGAGCAGCATTCAGTACTAATAATGCATGATAGGTTTAGAGCCAGAAGCCAACCAAGATAATGTGTGTCTGTGAGTACCTGTTGTACACTGGTTTGAACATTTGTGTGTGTGAGCGCGTTTGTATTCATAAGGTTTTTCTATGTGAGTGTCTAATAGTGGATGTGATTATTTAAAGTTAATCCTATTATTAATAGCTCTATAAACTGGTGAATCATTTGGTGAACTTGTCATATCACAGGACTCTTGTGAAAACTTTCTTTTGTAACGTCACCGATGTAATTCAAGTCAGTAATGCCATATGGGAAAATTAAGAATTAAACATAGTGATCCGTTAGTAGGACTGAGCAGTGTGATACTGTTACAAAATGTAATCATGTACTTTATTGTTGGTAAGAAAGAATACTTTTACTTATCATGTCAAATTGTCCTTTAATTAACCTAACCCGCTAGATGTTTGTAGTCTCTCCGTGCGTTGCCATTCTCCCTCTTCTTTTTGTCTCGTTTTGTCTGTTAACCATTTTCTATCATCTTCTATATCGGATACAAAGATTAAAAGTACCTGTTCCAACCACATTTACAACACCTGTAAAACTATGAAAAAAAGTTTTGTTGACAGATGATGTTTTTCAAATTATAAATCTTTGAAAATTAGCATTTACATCACACTGGAAGACCAAAACTGCCCTAGGGAGAATATCTATGTTTTTAGAGCTGCTGAGATACAGCAGTTTAAACTACTTAGAGAACAAAATAACAGGGTATTGTACATGCAGTATAGAAATAGGAAATAATATACAAAAAAGGCCTCATGCCAACAAAAAGTGACTGGTTTGAAAGCCACTTGTTCACAAGTCAACATTTCCTGAAGGTTGGTGCAGTGCGCACACTGAGCGTTGCCTGCTCTTTTATAGATTTTACACATGACCTGTGTGTAATTCTGTCCCTGATGCCATCAGTGTGCAGATTGTTTTCTGCAGCAAGCAACAATGCATAATGAACACACATACGCGCTCGTTCTCTCTCTCTCTCTCTGCACGTTTGTGCTGTGGACATTTTGTTCGGTATTGAATTGTGGGACACTGACCTTTAAAATCCCTGCTGTGCCTTCAGACCACAGGGCAAAAACTCAAATGCTGCCTAAACAATTTAGAGCTTTTCACTAAGAAAAATAAAAGAAAACACAAAACAGCATACGGGATAGAAACAATTACAGCAGTATGTTTTTTGTTCATAGAAGGTTTAAAAAATTTATTTTATTCATTGTTTATTAATGTTGTATTCTATTTTATGAAATTTTAGTGACAGTTTTAGTTGGGATATATATATAATGTGCTATATAAATACATTTGACCTTGACTTTTTTCTTTTTTTAAAAACTGTTTTTTTCCTTCATGTTTTTTTTCTTTGTTTTGATGTTTAATTGTTTGAAAGCTTGCAAATTTTATCCTGTTCATGGCACACACATTATCCTACATACCATACAGTTGAATACCATACATAGGCTTATTTCAAAAGAAAGTATTAGGGCCATATTTATGTTAAATAATCCAAAGGCATATTCCAATGTAAATGTTTAATTTACAGTCATTCATTTAAAAGTTTTGCAATGGTTATTTCAGTACATGATTGTTGTGGATGTGTGATATAGTTATATTGTGTGTGAACTTATGGAAGTAAACAAACATGGGGACACGGATGACAGGACATAGAAATGAAACATACATAGATAGACTGGACACAAAGGGGGAACTAACATCATTAAACAAGAAATCAACTATAATCAACTCAAAGGCACAAGAAGATAACATACTTAAGAAATAAAACATCATTTATCTTGTACTTTCAAAGAAATCAACAAAAAATCCAGAACAAAACTCAAAATACTGGGTCAATGGCCCAGAACCATGACAGCCATACAGAAGCAGCCATGCACCTGTGATGTGAGGTTTTGTAATATTTTGTCCAGGAAAGACAAAAACCTGAACACAGGATACAGGTTCAAAGTATAGATTCATTACACCTTACTAGGTGGTCCTCCTTTTACCTTCAGCACTCCCTTTTTTTTTGGGATAGATTCAACAAAGTGCTAGAAACATTCCTTAGAGATTTGGGTCCATACTGACATGATAGCATCACATAGTTATTGCAGCTGCCATTTGATGTTGGCAATCTCCTGGTTCAATACATATCAAAGAGCTACTGGAGTTAGATCTGGTGACTGTTGAGGCAGTTTCAGTACACTGTCATTGTCACGTTTACAAAACCAGTTTGATTTCATCTGACTTTTGTGAGATTGTGCTGGAAGCAGCCATCAAGAGCCATCAACAAAATTCTCACGTGTGGGACTAATAAAGGTTATCATATCTTATCTTAAGATAGTTCACTGTGATCATAAGGGAATGGACATTGTTATGGCCCCTGGCCTTGGAAGAAGTGAACCAGCCTTCCTTCAAGCAAATTCAACCGTGACAACACCCACAGACGATTGGCTGTCTGCCTTCCTGCATGTAAATTTGAATTTGACAATCCTCTCAGACAATTGCCTGCCTGAGGACCTGTGGTTTGCACCTCCAGGGAGAGAGACCAATCTGCAACCAATTGTGCACACCTGTGCCTTCAAATGGGCTGAAGAACTTTCATTCAGGGGCTGCTGCTTTGAACTGAATGTGCAGTTTTCCCCACATGCTTCTGTCTGTGAGCCTAGCTTGTGAAACCCTGTTTAAGGTGTGGAATTTGTTTGAATAGCGTTTATTCGTGTTACTGCCCATGAGGCTAGCTTTAATTTCTACTTGTACGTGAGCAAGTTATATTTGTATTGGTTATTTGCCAAGTAATTTGTAGTAAATGTCGCTATCGGTTTTCAGTTCTGAGTTTCTTTCTGTAAATGAAACTTTGTCTTAACTGATCTCCCTCGTGAGGGTCTCGTTTATGCTATCTTCCCTGTCCCCTAGCAAAACCGGGTCATAACAGACATGTTCAGCAACAATTCTCAGGAAGGTTATGGTGCTTAAATGATGTTCAGTAAGTGCTAAGGAGCTCAGAGTGTTTCATGAAAATATCCCCCATGCCATTACATCACTCCAACCAGCCTGAATCATAAATGCATTTAGATCAAATTCTGACCCTACCGTCAAAATATGGCAGCAGAAATCAACCAGGCAACATTTTTCAAATCTCTTGTTGTCCGATTTTGAGCCCTTGTTAGCCCTTCAGTTTCCCGTTTCCTGTCCTAGCTGACAGGACTGCCACACATTGTGGTCTTCTGCTGTTGTGGTCCATCTCATTCAAAATTCAACATATTGTGCATAAAGATATGCTCTTCTGCATACTGAAATACACAGACCAGCCTCTCTTATTCACAAACAACCAAAGTCACTTAAATCAGCTTTCTGTCACATTCTGATGCTCAGTTTGAACTTCAGTAGGCTGTCTTGAACATGTTTAAATGTCTGAGTACAATGGGCTGCTTCCATGTGATTGATTAGATATTCACTTGAACGAACGGTTGGACAGCTGTGCCTAATTAAGTCACAGCTTACAACAGCTGAAAGTCTTATACCATTAACCTCTTAAGCCCCATTGCCCCCTGATACAGGGGCAAAAGGCAGGAAATCAGGTAGGCTTGAGGCTTAAGAGGTTAAGCTCACATTTTATCCATATATCTCTTTTGTAGATTTTAGTACAACAGTTTAATGGTGGACAAATTAGCAGTCACTACTACTACTACTACTAATAATAATTATTATTATATTGTAATTTTTCAGGAAAATTGCAAAATACAGTAAAATATTTTCTTTCACACAACCACACACACCTCATTCTTTCCTCTCCTTTGCTGAAATGCTTTAAACTATGAAAACATTTCTCTTTGTCTGTGAGTGGGCCAGAGTTCAAAGCAATCACCTCTCTTTGGATTTAGAAAAATAAACAGAGATAGAAAAATGGAAAAATGTTTCTGATTCCAGCTTTTCCAGAAAGGAATTCAGTGTAGACTGTCCTCCAGGAAATGATGGTTACAAGGCAGCTAGGCAGTTTAGTATTCAGAGAGTCCCAGTAGAAGTGACCAGGCCAGGAAACATGTGGATGCAGTGCATAACACACAGCCCTCAATCATCTCCCTCAACCCTCCTGAATCCATGCCAGCATCAAAACACAGCCTCCTCCCTCCTCATCAAATGAAGCACTACATTCATCACACGTTTGAAGTTCTGGAAAAATACAAAAATGGGACACAATCTGATGTTAATCAGTTCCAGGTATTACCTTTATCCCTTTCCTCTTTTCAAGGCAGCAGTCCTAATGTAAATGTCAGTTGGGTTTGGTATAAGCTGCGCCCTGCTTTCCTGACATGTTTTTGGCACTGTCCCAGATTATCTGTTTCTTTTTCCAAACCTTAACAGATATCTTTGGGTAGGTAATGGAACCCGATCCACTGATATATTTGACCCTGTAAAAAGGCCCAGTCTGTGTCACTAAAGCTTAATACTTTGATTATTTTACAGCTGTAATTTATTTCCAATTATTAAGAAGCTACCCGATCAGCATTGGAGGGACATTAGTCATTAGTTAGGTTTAGTCAGTCATACTGCATTTCACCATTAATGCTCCATTTTCAGCCTGTTCCAGGAACTGTAAACTTACATGAAAAAGCCTAAATATTTTTTTCTTTTTTTTGTGAATAATCATGATGACTAAAATGCCAAATTGTAACACAGTTGTTACATTACTTAATGTCTGTATTCAGTAATCAAGAGATCTTGTAAATTTGCAGGTTATTAAGGTGACATTAATTACAGAATTACATTAATTAATTAACCGGTTAATTAATTGTTCTATGAATATCTTAATATTGTTTTATTTGATTATAAAATATCAAAAATTTTTTAATGCATCTTCAAATTCATGATATGGTAAATGGCCTGTATTTATATAGCGCTTTACTTGCCCAAGGACACAACGACCAAGACTGTCCAAGCCTGGGCTCGAACCGGCAACCTTCCGATTACAAGGCGAACTCCCAACTCTTGAGCCACGATCAGTGCAGTCTTTTGTTACACAGTTAGACAATATGGAACGCCAGGACTGCCATAATGAATTAATTAAATACACCATTAAATAATTAATTAAATGTGTCAATAATTAATTAAAATTGGAATTAATTAATTAAATAAATAGTTATGACACATGTAATTAATTAATTATTGACACATTTAATTAATTATTTATGTATTTCACATTTTAATTAATTATTGACACATTTAATTAATTAATTATTGACACATTTAATTAATTATTTATGTATTTCACATTTTAATTAATTATTGACACATTTAATTAATTATTGACACATTTAATTAATTATTTAATGATATATTTATTTATTTCATTTTGGCAGTCCTGACGCCTGGCTCTCGTCATGAAATAATTTTATCTGTCAGCCTCACCCATCAAACTCAGGGGGCGGGGTTAATGCTGCCCATGCAGCTTCTCTAACATTTGATTGGTTGCCGTGCAAAGTAAGTCAAAACAGGTCGATCCTAGATAATCGATTGCTTGTGTAGACTTGGGGCAGCCAGTTATCCCAGAATGCAGATCAAATCACAGGCCGTTTTTCTGTCACCAGCTACACTTTTAACAGTGTTTTAGCCGCGAATGTCGGTATGTCTGGTCAGGTTGTCAACATAGAACATGTTTGCAAAAGTGCTCAGATGTTTTCAGAGATTTCACTAGCTCTGCTAACAGTTAGCATGCAGAGCGCACCGAGGGGGTACATTAACCGGTTTGTTTACATATTCCACTCTCCGTGTTCCACATGTTGCATTCGCAGATTCTCATTTTCACCAACGATCGTCTCTTTCCGCCTGGTCTTGTGTCTCTGTGCTTTTGTAACATAAAGAACGAGCTGACATTTTTCTCACGAAACCAGCGATCAGCTCAGCAGACCCTCAGTTTACCTGCATGCATCCTCCTCCTCATCTGTCAGCTGTTTAACACCTGCTGCTAATTCAAGAAACACGCCTAGTTACCTGGTGATAGTCACAGTTTAACTGCACAAGATAAGTAAATATAGTATTTTCCCCGAGCGCAGAGCTGCTGGAGCTTGTTTCCTTACAGAGCACTTTATAGGCGAACAGCTTCATCAGCGGCTGATGTCCAATCACCAGCACACAGCTTTCAAACCTCAGCTGAGTTTTAGCTCTCAGTGGTTAAACGCTGGACTTCATTCACTCAGGTTCTGTCTGTCGGGTCACGTTTACTTCGCTGTTTTATTTACAACTGAGCAAATCGGTTTGGCTGAGGTTAAAGTTACGTTTCATAACTGCATAGTTTCACAGACGTTTAATGAACCACTGGCACATGTGTTAGACTGAACTATCATCTAAATATCATCTGTTTTTTAATAGTTATTCAACTGTATTCTAAGCACCAGCTGTCTGTTAGAATGTGATTTTTTTTCTCTCTCTGTTGGCAGAGGTATAAAAATGCGCAGGAAAATCTGACGTGCATGGCGAACTTCACCGACGATATTTAGGGAGGAATAAACACACATCAAACATAAATGAACCATTTGCCTGTCTCCATAATTGAGAGCATTTTCTCTTCTTATGTCAACACTCTCTCTCTCTCTCTCTCTCTTTTTTTTTTTTTTTTTTTTTTTTTTTTGCTTTTTCGGTCATGTTATGTTTACCTGTCAAAGGCTTGTTACAAACTATGAAACACATTGTGCAGACTTCTGGATGTTAGAAGAAAACGAATACTGCTCATGAATGAGACTAAAGGCAGGAAGGTGTCCTTTAAAACTAAACATGTTAATAGGACCTCCCTGTTTATATCATAGTTTATGATATAGCACGTGTATTTCAGTAATAGCCTGCTGAGGCCACTATACGTGCTGGCCTCATATCAAATGTGAAGGCAGACTGAGTCTATGTTTGACGTTTGTTTATATCTAATCTTCCTTTTCAAACATTTAAACAGCAGCGAGTCTGCAGCTGAGGGAATACAAATTCAAATTGTCGGAACAGGTTTGCTCGTTTCTTGGATTCATTTGGTGATTTATTAAATGTATAACTGTGTGGTGGGGCGTGGTCTGCGGTGCCGTGCAGGGAGGGCGGACGCACCTGCACGGCATCCTCAATCACGCCCGCCTAGTTAAAAACACGGGGACTGAGGGGTTTGGGGGTGTTGTGGTGTGGTGAGATGTAAATAAAGATGACTCTGAACGTTGCTCCGTGGTCCCGCCGTGTCTTATTCACGCCACATTGGTGCCGAAACCCAGGAGGCAGCACGGCGGGTCCATATCGGAGCCAGGGAATGGAGGAGCTGGCCCAGAGGGTGGCCGAAATGGCGGCCGCCCAGCGGGAGCAGGCGGCGGAGGTGCGTCGCCAGCAGGAAGAGCTGCAGGACCAGTCCGAGCGGCACCTGGAAAGGATTGGGGAGCTGGCGGCGCTGCTCTGGGCCTGGGCGCCACCCCCACAGGTGTGTCCCGAGGACAGTGAAGCGGTGGAGGAGCCGCGTGAGGCACCTCAGCAGCCGGAGGTGGCAGACGAGGCGCGCGGGGATCTGCGCCTGCCGGAGGAGGGGGAACAGCCAGGTGAAGGGCTGCTCCTGCCGGGAGTGGTGGATGAGCCGCTCCAACCGGAGGCGGCAGACGAGGTGCGCGAGGGTCTGCGCCGGTTGGAGAAAGAGGAGCTGCACGAGGGGCTGCTCGAGCCGGGAGTGGCGGCGGAGGGAGCAGTAGTGACGGAGGAGTCGCGCTATGGGCTGCTCCAGCAGGGAGCGACAGCGGTGACGGAGGGGCCGCGCAAGGAGCTGGAGGTCCCAGTGCCAGGGGAGCTTGCTCGAGTGGAACTGGCGAGCGAGGCGGGCGCCACGCTTGAGATCGCCGTGCTCGCCAGAACGGCCTCACCACCACCAGAGGCCTGTACACGCCACACCTCTGCCCAGCCACCTGTGAGCTGGGGCTCACGCTTGTGCCGGCCGCGCCGGGTGCACCTGTCACGTGTCCGACTTCCGAACCAGCTTTGCCTGCGCCGCTGGATTCGCGGGCGGCCGCCTGAACTCGCACCTCCCCGTCGCTTGGCCGGGGCCTGGGGGTGCCAGCTGTCCGGGCTGATTCCCTCTCCCACTGGCGGTGGGGGAGTAGGTTCGGCCGGATGGCTCCCCGGCCTCAATCGGGCGATGGGGGTATGTGGTGGGGCGTGGTCTGCGGTGCCGTGCAGGGAGGGCGGACGCACCTGCACGGCATCCTTAATCACGCCCGCCTAGTTAAAAACACGGGGACTGAGGGGTTTGGGGGTGTTGTGGTGTGGTGAGATGTAAATAAAGATGACTCTGAACGTTGCTCCGTGGTCCCGCCGTGTCTTATTCACGCCACAAACTGTTATTCTAATCTGCTGCTGAGTCTCTTACACTTTTCTTTATGCTGTATATTTTCACGTCTCTGGAATAGTTGGCAGTTAGATAGTCAGCTGGGAAACTTTGTGTTAACTCATGGAGCTGAGGATATCGTGGATATGCTGACCTCGCTGCGTGGTGTACAGAGCGAGGTCAGCATGATTAATATTCACAATAAAAATATTAGCCGAACATCATGAAGTCTGTATGTGTTTCATAGTGTCGAACAACCTTTGTACAGTTAAAGCCAGCAGTTACTACATGACGGAAACACCAACGTTATCTCTTTTATGTGTTTATACACAGGTCACGCTGATTACTGAACAAAAACCCAAAGATCAGATGTTAAACAGATTTATTTGCTCTCTCTCCTCCTTAAACATGTTTTTAATGTTAGTTATAATTCAGAATTGGCGACTGAAACACGTAGGACACATAAGAACATCAGGAAATAAAACACCGATAAATATAACCTCAGTAAAAGAAGTCAGCGGGGGTTACTACAGCTGTGTACCGGGGCCTGCGCTTTGTCGGTGGGATTGCTTGCGAGGCGAGCGGGTCTATCCCACGCTTTGCCGTGAGACTGGGACGACATCTCCGAAATCATCGAAACACTTTTGCAAAGAGGCTGTATCTTGACAAACCGACCAGACACATGAAGATTAAACCGCTACATTCTCGGCTAAAAAAATATTAAAACGGTATTTGGTAACACACAAACAGGGTTTTTCAAAGCTCAGTTCTGTTAGCTTCCACATGCGGTTGTTGTGTGCTAGAAACAATGGCCACCAGGCCAAAGCAATGGTTTTGACTCGATCAGCGTTAACCCCGCCCCCTGAGTTTGATGGGTGAGGCTGACAGATAAAATTATTTCATGATGAGAGCCAGGCGTCAGGACTGCCAAAATGAAATAAATAAATATATCATTAAATAATTAATTAAATGTGTCAATAATTAATTAAATGTGTCAATAATTAATTAAAATGTGAAATACATAAATAATTAATTAAATATGTCAATAATTAATTAATTAAATGTGTCAATAATTAATTAAAATGTGAAATACATAAATAATTAATTAAATGTGTCAATAATTAATTAATTACATATATCATAACTATTTATTTAATTAATTAATTCCAATTTTAATTAATTATTGCCACATTTAATTAATTATTTAATGGTGTATTTAATTAATTCATTATGGCAGTCCTGGCGTTCCATAAGACAACACCATACTGTATTTGTAAAGAGGGGGACTTCATATAGAAACTAGAAAAATTTGCATTTCCTGCGAAAATGCTGTGTGGATGCCTTAATGCTGAAGATGTCGGCTGAAAAAAGCTGAAAAAGTTGAAAACCCCCCCCAAAAAAACATTGCCCTGAGCAGAATTCGAACCTGGCCCTTCTGGTCTCAAGGCGGCAACGCATCTCACCTCGCCAAACTCATTCTCACAAAGAAGAGGTGGAGAGACTGACAATTCTGGTGAAATTAGCAGAAGCTGCTTAGAATTGTGTTGATAAGAGGTGAAAAGGCTAAAAATTTTGCAGAAAAGAGGTGAATCAGAAGAATTTCTGCTGAAAAGAGGTAAAGAAGCAAAAAGATGAGCTGAAAAGAGATGAATCAGCAGAATTTCTGCTCAAAAGAGTTTTTTCTGAAAACAGCTGAGATTTGTGCTAATAAGAGGTGAAAAGGCTGAAAAATTTCAGAAGAGGTGAATAAGCAGAATTTGGGCATAAAAGAGGTGAAAATTCTGCTGAAAAGAGTTCAATCAGCAGAATTTCTGCTGAAAAGAGTTCAATCAGCAGAATTTCTGCTGAAAAGAGTTCAATCAGCAGAATTTCTGCTGAAAAGAGGTTTTTGCTGAAAACAGCTGAAAAAGCTGGTATTTGTGCTGAAAAGTGGTGAAAAAACTGAAAATTGTGTTGAAAAGAGTTAAAAATGTTTAAGTGTTAACTGAAAGAAATTTTGCCCTCTGAGGGCATCTACACAATTACATTAAAATCATATTTAACCAACATCCTTGATATCCATTGTCTTTGTTTTAAGTTCACAAGCTGCAGCACACACAAACAACATGTTTAAATATGTTTTTACTCGTCGAAGAATACATTTTTAACTGCGTCTGTAATATAGCGATTTCAGCGCATTTATTAATTAAACGTATTGTGCTTTCCACTATTTCTTGTATTTACAATCCTCCCACTGAAAACGCTGCACCCAGAAGAAAAGAATCAACTTTCCGGTTATGCACCAAAACTACATGCAGTAAGTTTCTGTCACGTGTTTGGCTGATTGAAGATTTACGTTAAGGAACAATTTAAAAGTTTTCCTTAACAAAGTGGCTGTTAAGCATAAGTAGCCGGTTTGTTTTGTTGATTGAGAATCACGCAAAGCAACTCCAGCAGGATACACGTGAGGAGCACTGTGATTGTATGGAAGTGCGTAGGGTCTGTTCGCTGGGAGATGTACGCCTCTTTACGGCGCTGGAATAAAGTATGATCAACATGAACTTTCATGTGGCGTTGTAACTGTGTGTTCTAGAAGAAGCGTAAAAAAATAAAGTTATTCTCATTCAACCATAGTAACCTGCTTTTTTAAAGTTGGTTGTAGCAATAGTGAATCTACAAGGAAACAAGGATTTAGTTATTATTAGGCCTCATGACTCTGGTTCTGTGACCTACGGCCTACTGTTTTTTTCGTTCTCATCGGTTTCTATTTTGACAGCACTTGGCATTTATTTAAAACTCTTGCGAAAAGGATCCGAAAGCACATTTCCTTCAGCAGATGGCAATCAAGGCAAAAATGGATCTTGGTGTTGGTTTCATATTGGTGAGACCTGAATGCTAATGTTGCTTTAGGTCACATGGAGGAGAGAATAAGCAACTCTTGGGCTTCTTTCTACTTTTATGCAGGAGGGAAAACAGGTCCTTAACCCTAACTTATAAACACACGTTTTCTTAATGCTTTTGGTAATGGGATTTTCCTTTTAATAAATGTATAATTTTTATGATTATCACTCTAGGAGTCAAAGTTATGGTGTAAACAGTTTTACGACTCCTCAGTAGGGGGTTATGCATCCTGGCTGTCACTAGTTCTTAAGTCTCCCAAGTTTCTCTCAAAGTTCAGTAAGTCCTCCCATCAACTGGGCAATAAGCCCAGAAGTTTATTGCAGGCTGCATTCGCCTTGGTAATTTTACAGAGAGTCAGAGAGAGAGACTCCTCCCCTGCAGGCACGCTGCTCAGCCGAGGCGCGTCTCTCCATCCTCAACCGCAAAAGCTCCATGGGGACACGCACAGTCACACTTTAGCCACTGCTGATCACCATCCACTGCAGGCTGTTTTTATGACTTTCAAACTTTCTCTGGGGTGGAATATGAAACAGCTTTTTTTTTTATTTAATGGATTGGTAATGAGGCAGTAGGATTATCATTATTTCTACGGTAACGTTATTAATTGGACTTTGATGAGGACTTTGTCCTTGTCTTTTGTCGGATGATGGCACAGACACTGTCCGTCATTCCACTACTGGGCATTATTCTGGAAATCACTTGTTTTGCTGGTAAGATAATAATATTATCCCCATTTAATCGTCTATCTTAATAACGGATTAAGCTGAGAAACATGAAATATATTAGATTATGATCTCTGTCTGATCTTTTCTTTTTAAAAAAAAAATCTGTCAACTCAAAGTCACCCTCCAGCTCTATAAAAGCTTTTGCCGCTTTTCTAAGACATTTCAAACACTTTGTCCTCAGTTGTTCTATAGTTTTTGTCTTTGCTGATATCACTTTAGAACTGCAGTCCAGTTTGAGGAAACATTTAAGGAAAAGCGTTTGAACTGTGGCCTGATTACTTGTTCTTATGTTGTAAAATGTAAATGACAAAAGTACCCAGTTTCTGCTAATGTGCTACGTTGTTCAACAGTTTAAACTTTTTTTTTCTTCTGAGATCATTAAGGTCCACTTCATCAGCTCAGCTCAACACTTAGTTTTTTTTTTTTTCCATACAATGTATTATGTCCTTTAGGGCCTCACAGGGAGGTGGTGGGCAGGCTGTATCCTCAGAAACAGGAACCCCACCTAAGGCACACTGTGCTAGACTATTGAGCCTGACCCGGCCCATCTTCTCCTGCTTCCTGTTTTCACACAGCTCCGCCATTTGCTGCAGCAATGGAAAAAGGGCCCTATGTAGCCAGAGACTCAGATACAAAGCACATCTTATAATGGAGACTGTTTTTTTCCTGTGCTCTACTTTCAGTTTTTACCTTGTGCCGTTTGATTTAATCTTAATCTTATGTGCATTTATTTAAAACAGCAGGGCCATGATCTCTGAAACCTTCATTTAATCATTGTTTGTAGAGACTTATGTCATCACCCTGATTGTGTTAAAAGTAAGTCATTGCTGTGACCGATTTGTACTGTTAATCTCTCCAGCAGCGGAACTGCGGTTTATATCTGATCCACCGACACTAAATATCTATGGCATCCATAGGATGAACAAATCTGACAACCTTGAACTAACATGCAGGTATGTAAGGCTATGCATACACCTTACAGACGCTAGTGTTGGGGAAACTGGTTTTACAAACTTTTTACTTCACACCAAAAGATTTGCCAAACAGCAAAACTACCCTAGAACTTATTCATGCCCCCATCACATGCAACAAACGTGTGCGTGTCATTGTCTCTGTTCAAAAGGTGCCTGCACAGTATGTGTTCTCAAGAACTCCTTATATAAACAACATGAACATCTGACTGGCGTAATTGTTTTTTACAGGAAGACCAAGTCAATAAATGAATAACATTTAAGTAAAAACATGGCCATTTGATAACATTTTGTAAAAGTTAGATGTTTTTGGTGTTGGTAGTTTTTGGCAGCTGTTCACTGGCAGGCTTGAAAACGAAGACCTGGTTTTAGGCTTATTATTACAATTAAGGTAAAGTAAGGATTAGACATATACAGATGTGTCCAGGAGTTTACATTCATCCTGGAGATGAAGGTCATGCTACATTTTGGCTATTAATGATTACACAGCATTCGTTTTTAATGATTAAAACAAAACAAGGATAAGGTGCACAATTTTTCCACTTTATTTAGTCTTTTCTTTAATCCACAGTCAAAAGTAAGAACATGGATGCTAAAATATATACATTGAGTTAAATCCTTTAATAAGAGGTGCTGAAGGTTCTACAATGTCTTTTAACTTTACATGTCCAAGGCCTATTAACTTGTAATCATGATTGACTACAACTGGTAGTTTCGCTAGGCTCGCATAAAAGAGATTTATTTGACAACACTCATTGGACTGACCAATACTCAGACCAGTGGGAAAGCCCAAGGAACTTAGGATTTAAGATGGAGAAGTGTAGATTTACACAAGTTTGGAAGGTATCTTGGAGTCATTTTTAAAAATCTGCAGTTTCCAAGATCATCAGTTCCTACAACTGTACATAAACACAAGTTATTAGGATGTGTCACCACTTTGAGAGGAAATTGGTTAGGATTTTCAAGAACAACCCAGGGAAACCACTAAGGCTCAAACCTGCCATAAAATGGGAACTGCTGGAACAACAGTGTCATTGTCTCCAATGAAGTGAGCTGTACATCAGCCTGGTGGTCGGGTGCTGATCAAGAAAGAAGCCCCTGCTCTTAAATCAATACCTTCAAGCTTGACTGAAATTTGCAGCTGCCCACATGAACAAGCAAGACGCCTTTTGGAGAAAACTTTTATGGTCAGACAAGAGAAAGATTGAGTAATTTGGCCACAATGACAAGAAGTATTGTTGGAACAGTAAATATGAGACTTTCAAATCTAAGGGCGCTGTACCATCTGTCAAGCAAGTTGGTGGTAGCATCATGCTCTGAGGGTGTTTTGCTGCCAGTGGTACTCTTACATTGTACAAAGTGGATGGAATATTGATGAAACACTATCTCTAAATTGTTCAGCATCACTAATAGTGGACAATGATTCTTGGAACGGGTAAAGTAGGCTAACATTAATCTTCTAGAATGGCCCTCCCAAAGCCCCGACCTCAGCCCTATTAAAGATTTATGAACTATTCTTAAAAGCCAGATCTGTGCAAGGAAACCAACCAGGTTAAATAAAATTTACCAATTCTGCCAGGAAGAGTGGTCAAATATTAACCCAGAATTATGCCAGAAGCTTGTTGATGGATACCAAAAACATTTGGTCCAGGTGCAACTTGCTAAGGGACATTTCCCCAAATATTAGTGGAAATGTATGAATATATATGAGCCTCTATGTATAACTTAGACCCTGTGTGGATTATAAAAATCCCAAGTAAATTCAAACTTTTGTACCCAATCTTGTTTTTAAAGTCATTAAAGGTATACAGTTTCAAGAGTTCATTAAAACCCCCCAAATACCATGGCATTCTTGCCTATTTTGAGTGTATATAAACCTTTGACCATAGCCTATGCTATATAGTGTGATCTTCCCAGAACTATAACTACACTTTTCGCCAATAGAAACCTCAGCAACTGTCTATATATAGGAAAATGTGGACTAAACACAGTATTGATCGCACAAGGACAGTACCGTCACTAAACAAAGTGTAATAGGTTATTACCGTATAGTTGACTAATTTTGCTAATGCAGCAACTAGCGTTCTTCCAGTGTAAACATTCAGCTTTTTCTATTGTCATAGCTCTGAAAGTAAGTGTATAGTTTCAGAGTTGTTTATGACATCATCTCTCCTTCCTGTGTTTCAGTAAAAGTAAGTATGACTCAAAGTTTATTAGCTTCATGCCTATATGAACAGCTCCGTTTCACTCTTAATTGTAGAGCAAACTTTCTCCGCAATCCTCAATATAGCCCTTTAAGTTCCACTTTACTTTTAATCATAGACTGTGGATATAAAACGGACGCAGTTGTAGATTCTCAAATATGAACGTAATGTGAATGCGCCTTAAACTTGCATTCTCTCTGATGGTCAGCAGGGGGCAGCTACATTAGTTGCAAAAACAACCATGCAACTATATTTAGGAAAATTACAGTCTGCTCACTTGATCTCTCCCCTTAGTAAAAAATCATGAAGAAAATAAAATGGAACTTTTTATAGGCAGATATTACAACACTGGAACAATAATAGTAATTAGTAAATACTATAATTTAATATACTGTACTTTCTTTTGCTTAAAATTTAATGTAGTAATAATAATGGATTGGATTTATATAGCGCTTTTCAAGGCATCCAAAGCGCTTTACAATACCACTATTCATTCACTCTCACATTCATACACTGGTGGAGGCAAGCTACAGCTGTAGCCACAGCTGCCCTGGGGCAGACTGACAGAAGCAAGGCTGCCATATCGGCCAGTAGGCAAGTAGGGTAAAGTGTCTTGCCCAGGGACACAACGACCAGGACAGAGAGGCCGGGGATCGAACCGGCGACCTTCCGGTTACAGATGCGATTCCCAATCCCCTGAACCACGGTTGCCCGCAAGAGTTATACCTACCTAGTAGTGTTAGTAGTTGACTACTTGAGTCAAAATGTAAATAAAAAATTTGCTAAATGGCAAACTACCTCAAAATACAGATAAACTACTAGATTAGAGAAATGTTGTTTACTGCTCCCCATCACTGGCTAAATTCACCGACTCGGTCATGTAGCATGTGCAGTATAATTCTCTTGTTTCTTCTCCTGCAGAGGTCGGCAGAATTTGAGGTGGACCACACCTGCTATAAGCACTCGTTACTCTATCAGTGACTGCAGCGGATCAGGACTGTTCTGCAAAAGGCTCACAATCATCAATTCAACTGTCAATGAAACTGGACAGTATCAGTGTTTCTACATAGGCCTGAAAGCTGAAGATGGTAAAACCTCAGCAGCAGTTTATGTGTTTGTTCAAGGTATAACTCTTTTTAAGTTTATTCTTGTTTTTTTGTTCTTGTTGTTGTATTTTTTTTTCAAGCATCCATTTATATGAAGGAAAATATGGGATTTATCAACTTCACACACTGAAATACATCTACTATTGTGATTTGTTTGTTAATTTTTAGATTATAAGGTGCCATTTGTGCCATCTGAAAAGGAATATGAGGTGGTGTTTATCCGTGAAGGGGAGCGAGTGGTAATACCATGCCGGGGCTCGGTGGAGAATCTCAATGTCACACTAAACATCGTAAGAAGCTGTTTCTGGTCTTTGCTTCTTGTCAGTAAAGCAGTTTTATGAAGATGTAGATTGGTAAACAGTTGTGTTTACCAGATGTGGTGTTTTATTTACACGCTGTGCTCATGTGTAAAGCAATTGGTGTGAAATTCTTTAAACATTTCTGTTTGGAATCATGAAATTTGTGTGTTTGTCAGAAGTATCCAGTAAAGGAGTTTCATCCGGATGGGAAGGATTCTGTGTGGGATGCCAGGACGGGCTTCACTGTTCCCACTCATCTGATCAGCTACGCTGGTGTTGTGTCCTGCCAAACTCATATTGGAAACGAGACATTTAAGTCCCCGCTCTACATTGTGGCTGTTGTTGGTAAGATGGAAAAAGATACAAAGAGAAGTTATCAGTTGTCAATGCTATGGCTGTAAAAACACCTATATGTGACTTTTTCGAGCTGAATAACACCGAAACTTACCAGGAATTCTAATTTTGACTTTGTAAGGTGAAAGACTCTCTGCACTAACACTCTGTTGCTCAGAGTGTTGGTGCAGAGAGAGTCTGTAGTCTCAGGAGAACAATAGTGTGTCGATTTACTATCTTCCCTCCTTTTTCCACAGGATACAAGATTTATGACCTCACCCTGACCCCCAACAATGTAAGGCTGTCTGTGGGGGAGCAGCTCATACTGAGATGCACTGCATTCACAGAGCTGAACGTGGGCATCGAATTCAACTGGACGCACTCTGGTGGGGCTCTGGTCAGTACCCCACACTCTTCTGTTCTCATTATCGTTGTAAACCTGTAATGAACTTATGTAACAGTCTTAAAGAAAAGTTATATTGCTCATGTCAAGAAAGTACTAGCTGTGGATTATTTACAAATACAAACTACAGAAAAATAATTATGAGCACCGGTGAAGCTCCTCAGTTTATCCATTGTCTGAAAAAAGAGACACGTCAGACAACTTTCATAGTTTTGGATCCCCCTGAGAAACAAAAAACTTGAACTTATTTTGGGCCTAAGATGCAAGTATCAAAATTATTAGAGGATATCTGCTCTCAGAGGCATCGTAAAGATCTAAAGAGTACAAAAATGGTCTGAAATTGATTATTTATAGCAGTCTTAAGCCTGAACCTTTGTCTCACAAGAATTGTTTTTGTATATACACTGATCTCATTATTTGGAGCTTATTTGGAACATAAAATTTGAGCATTCTCCATTGTAACAGTATAAACATGACAGAAAATAAGGAAAAGCGTAACAGTCCACCTTTAGGTTGGCCTCTTTGACTTACTGATGAGAAGAGACTGAGATACCAGAAGTGCTGTATCTCTCTTCCTGCTGTCTTTGCACAAATTCATTACTTCCTGCTTTCAGGAATCCATCAGCCTTCATCTTGTACCACCAAAGTGCAAAGGTGACCAGATGTGTTTTTGATGTTCTGACTGCTTACATTACTGGGAACAATAAGCTGTCTGGACTGAGGCAACACTTGATCTTTAATTTCTGTAAAACTAGAAAAAAAAACCCTCCCACATTCTGTTATCACAGCCATTATGAGTGTCACGTGAGTTTAAAAACTGTGTGTTTATACATTATGTCTTCCCTCTGTCAGACTTCGGTCAATGGTTCAAGGCCGCCCCACACAATTCCCCACAAGAAGAAGCTGTGGAACTCTCTGGAGCTGTCAAACACGCTGATCGTGGAGAATGTGACGGTAGCTCACGGAGGAGAATTCATCTGCTCTGCTTCGAGTGGGCAGATGGAGAAAAGCGCTTCAGCATTTCTTACAGTTTATGGTGGGTGCTCTGAAAACAAAACACCTGTTATGTTGGCTGAAAACTTTCAAAAAGTTCCAAGTCAAGCAATAATTCAGCATTCACAAAAAATATGTATGTAGTTGTTAAGCTCGAAGACAGCTGAAGATTGTACTGTGTTAAATATTCAGAGTAGGTTTTAACTGAAACAAATTATTTAGTTTATGTTATTTGATTACTGGCGTTTTATGCATTAGAAAAAAATATCCTACAGTATGCTGTATGCTGACATAACACTTAAGCAATATCAAAGATGCTTCTATATTGTTGCTGCAGAGCCTTCTGGTTGAGCCAAGTTCAGCCTTTACTAGTTTGTGATGTTTCCAGTTAGGATGCTTTCTGTTCCTACTTGGTAAAACTTAACATTAAGTTATTCATGGGAATTTAACATCATTGGTTTCCTGAGGAACTACAGATGTTACTGAGATGGTGTTGACTGTAGTACTTTGGATTGGGAACCTAAATTGTTAGCTAAGGCAGATGCCACATCTTTAATCTTTGTCTCTGTTAGAGTGGCTTTGCCTGATTTACAGTTCAAAGTATTCCTTATAGACAAGTTGTTTTAGCTCCTCCATCTTTTGACTGCCCTTTGCAAACACAATGTTTGAGCAGCAGGTGGGTTGGGCTTTGTGCTTGGAGAGATGTGTCTGAGATGTCTCTCCTCACTGACATCAAACAGATCCTAATAATTAAAACCCTAATTCAGCCCTCTTTGAAACCCCAGAATTTCTGCTAATATTTTTTTTAACATTAATAATATTTTTCATCTTTATAAACTTGTTTGTGTTATTTTCTCAGATTTTTAAAAAATACTTTTCCTTTCATTTTCTCATCTTTTTTGCACAAATTTAATCTCTCACAACATGCTGTTTATTATTTGTGCATTTATCTTGATGACAGTGATACAGGACAATTAATTTTAAGTATCACACCGATGCAGTTGAATTGTAATATTATTATTAGTAATAATAATACTTGTTCTTGTTCTTATTCCTATTATTGCAATCAGTTATGCTTTTAAGCCATCTAATAAATTTTAATACCACTTTCAAGGATTTGGAAATTGTCTAAATTGAAAATCTCTAACTTCCCTTTCCTAAAATTACATTTGTTCAGCATCAGGAGAAAATTACACGTGAAGTTTGAGATAGATTTTCCTAGAAACAATTGCAAAATCATAGAATCAAATGAATCATTTTGTATGGTTTTGTATGGTCTCAGATAGTTTTGGGGTTTTTGCTTCATTTGAAGCCAAAATAATAATTGTAAGAAAGTCATTAAAAAATTGATCTTTTCTCTGTTTTTGTGATTTTTGTATTTCCAGAAAAACCTTTTATTGATATGGAAGAGCCCTGGACAAAGGTGTGGGAGGTAAATGTGGGAGAACCATCTACATACATCCCCGTGAAGTACTCAGCTTACCCTGAACCCATCATTAAATGGTGTGTTCACAGCAATATTTGCTTTATGCATAGCAGTTTCCATGCATTAAAGCTACAGTTTCAGAACTGGATGGATTTTGTAACTTTACTCTTACTTTGTGTTCCCAGGTTTAAAAATGACCTCCCATTGAATGACTACCGAATAAAACAGAAGAGTGATGCCCTCGTCATACGTGAAGTTAAAGAAACAGACGCTGGCATTTACACAGTTATCCTGACCAATAAAATTACAAAAGAGGAACAGAGGCGCTCTTTCCAGCTGCTGGTCAATGGTGTGTTTTTTTTCCTCTTCTTTTCCTTTTACATTCATTTTCGGCTGCCTGTTGTGGATATGACTCTACTTCTTCCTTTGCAGTTCCTCCTTGTATCATAGAGAAGGAGATGGCAGTGGACATTGATGTGTACCTGTACGGCAGCAGCACGACTCTGAGCTGCACCGCTCGTGGATTTCCCGTACCTACACACATCCAGTGGGAGTGGATGTCCAAAGAGGACTGCCCAGAGGCTTTCATGCAAGTCAACTCTTCAGTGTGAGTGTAAAAGAGAAACAAAGAGGCTATTTTCACACATAAATGTTAAAGTTGGGACTTTTTCACATGTGGCACAGTTAGACAGGTTCAGGGCAGAAAGATACATTCGGTTCGGGACTTTTTTTTGTGTATGCATGGAGTAGTCACATGACTTTGAGTCACTCATTGTCAACAGGTTGTTGATATAGAAGAGGAATAGCTGCTTTCGTGATGTTGACCAAAACAAGAGGGGAGACAATGAGAGCACACTGTGACCTGATGCAAATCAGCGGATGTGATTCATTCTCTTCACAATGTCCATTTTTAGAACCATGTCAGTTATTCAGACTTAGAATGTGCTCACTAATTTTGGACGACTTGTACTGACCTAGTGTTTGTGCTCACTCGATCAGCTGTTTAAGATAACAGCCCTGCCGATGCAATATTCAGCCGGTTACACAACAACCTCACGAAAGACTCCTGTTGTGATTTCACAGTGTTGATAGAAAGGAGGATGGTGTGTGTGTGTGTGTGTGAGGGACCAGACAACACCAGCAGCAGATTCCTTATCATCTTTCTACACATCTGAGCACTTCCTCTGTCCTGCACTACGTTTCCTGTTGTTCCTGTCATGTTCTTTTTCAAAAAAGAGGTTCTTCCTGCTAAAGCTAAACCTCTTCTTATTACTTACTTACTTTCTTTCCCTGTTTACTAAATTTTATGGTGTTTCTCGCTGTATTTGGGTGTATTAGCAGTTAAAAATGAGAATAACAATTAAACTAGTAGGATTGGTAAATAGAAAAAAAGTGGAAAAACAAGTACTTAGCCGTCATTCTGAAAGACCTGCCAGCTTCTTTTCATCTTCTTTTTGTGTACCATTTGTCAGTGCTAATTCGGTGTATCAGAGTGAAAGAGGAAACTGCTGTGCAGCTATTTACACAGCTGGTGTTTTTGCATTTAATAAAAATTTAAAAAAAGATCAGAGCTGGATATTTGTGTTTTATGATTCTTCTGTTCACTTTTGTCCATCAGGTCAAGACTTGTTAGGTCTGAATCACAGCTGAAGGAGTGCACAAATTGGAGAGATGTCAGCAACAGAACTGGTCACAACCACGTACAACCAATTAGAACTGACACTGATCAAGCTCAAAAGGTAACAAAAAGTCTGTGATTACACCATATTTTCCCTTTTGCTCCAAGAATTTTACGATATCTGAACGATACGGTATTTGGAGTTTAGCTAAATAATAGTAACTAACAGATGAAATGTATTTCTCTAGAAAATCACGAGCTCTTTAAAGATTCAGAAAGCTGAGGCTCACGCCCTCTACAGATGCACGGCTGCGAACAAAGTAGGCAAGGATTCACGTGTCATCTTTTTCCATGTAACACGTAAGTTCCATCCTTTTTTTCTCCTCTTAAAAAGCATCTTGTTGTAATCGTTTTGTGTCTGATGGTGTGACTTCTGTCATCATATAAACAGCCTTTTCAGTATTCTTCTTTTTCTTATATCCTTACTCATTCTTTACCCATGTGTTTCCATCCCTAGGTGGCCTCGAGGTGACTATGTCTCCCTCTAACAGGCCTTTGGAGGAGGATCACGTCATTCTGCGGTGTAAGGCAGACTCGCTGATCTACGGCAACCTCACCTGGTTTCGTGTGACCAACGTTTCCAAGTCAGAGCAGGGAACATTGGCGCAGCCTTGTCGCTCACTGACTCTGCAGCCTACTCCACTGTCGCATGCTGTCCTGACCCCCCAGCCTGGCACCAATGTGACTCTGGAGCTGTCACTTCGCAATGCGTCCCATCAGGACGAGGGCCTGTACGCCTGTCAGGTGGTAAACATCATCACTGGGGAGAAAACCTGCCTGCTACACAGTGTTTCTCTCAGAGGTGAGATGTACTCACAGCATTTTCTTTTTGTAAGGAATAGGTCAGGGTTTGTTAAGTGAATCATACATTTGTTTCAAAATAATCTTTATAATTTTGATGTTTAGACCTCGAGGCTCCAAGGATCCTTAATAACTTCACTGACCAAAAGGTTAGAGTAAGTTCGACAGTCACTCTCCGCTGTATGGCTGCTGGGACGCCAAACCCGATTGTTGCCTGGACCAAAAACAACCACACTGTTGTGGAGAGCTCAGGTGAGACATTCGCAGCGTTTCACTGAAAACTGATTTACTTCATGAGTTACAAGAGCTGCAAAACAAAACATCTGGTTGCCTTTCAGGTGTTACTCTGAATCAGCAGAACCGTAGCCTGACAATTCAGCGTGTGACGAAGGAGGACAGTGGTCTGTACACCTGCACTGTATGTAACAGCCTTGGGTGTGACACAGCACAGGCCTCTTTGAGTACTGAAGGTCAGTCACTAAGTAAGATGATGCCTTTTATTGTAACTCATGTCTGCTTCTTGCAGATGCTTTTTAATGTGTTTTTTTTTCTCTCATTGGGGTTGTGTTTTGTCTTGTTTTTTGTCCACCTGCAGATGTTTTTTTAAAAAATCTTTGTGGTTATTTCTTGCAGTTTCTCTGCATGTTGCATGTCATTGTCATTGACTCAGGGTCTCCCTGACCTTCTGGGCCCTTGGGCCTGTCCCGGGTGTCTTGTGTTGTTTGTAATACATTCTCAGCTTAAAATCAGGAATATCTTATTGTCTGTGTGAAAGGTTTTGGCCTAAACCCTTTGGCAATTCCACCAATACTAAAAAGACTGTATGGTTATATCTGGCTTCAAGGTTTCACAAATTCACATCGCACATAGTTTTACTTTTTATATGTCAAAGATCTAAATAAAAATAGCCTTGCTTCCTCATGACAGGAAGCTACCCCAGTTAACGCACATCCTCCTGGGAGTATCTAAATCTAAAACAATTAAGAGACGGCAGGACAAAGGGAAAGGCCAGCCCTGCCTGAGCTCCAGCCTCTGCTCTCTTGTCCACAGTCTTTTTGTACCAAACACAGGGACACAGCGAAAAACAAACAAATGAACTGACTAGACGCAGAGCCTACGTGACCGTCTCCCCGCCAGCAGAATGTGCACCCAGTTACAGTAGCTCACAATTCTGCTCAGGCGCCAGCTCTGTTAAAAGAGGGGGTAGAGGGACAGACCTTCTCACAACAAAAGCCCTGTGTATGAGGGTGGGGGGAGGCAAGCAATTGCACGTCACTTTAATAACATTTTTTGATTTTTACATATTACAAAAAAGTAATACTCACACATTTGACCAGCTTTTAACTAAAAAAAGGAATACCTAACCAGTAAAAATGGAGAGCTTCTATTACAAATATACCGTAGCGTAATGATGTAAATGGCCAACAAATAATATAGCCAGAGAGTAAGTGAAACTAGCACAGGTGTCTGTGGGGGTGTGCTGTTAACGAAAAATTTGTGATCAGAAATCTGACTGTCCATCATGTCTGTCATATTCACAAAGGGATGAGAAAGATCCCTGCAAACAACCCTTCAGTGTAACCTTCCCATTTTCTGACCCCATCTGCCCCCCAAATAATTCAAGCTCAATAGCAGTGGAACGAAAGGGCCCATTACAGCACGCAGCGACACACTACAATGGCTCTGATAGACCTTTTCCAAGTTGTCTTTGGCAGTAGTTATTCATTCTGACTCCTGACCATTTGTTATGACTAGATAAAATATCAGTTTGCTTACAGTCCAGATTCCAACAGTCTCCTTTCTCCAACCTAAACACAGACATACACATGTGAACAGGCCAAAAACAATGATAAACCTGTCTGAACTTTAGGAAATGCTGCCAAGGCACCTCACTGAAATTATAACCAACATTCCACTGCGACTGTTTTTTCCTCAAACACGGGCCTCAAATTTGTCATGCATGTAGTAAAATCTGTTCTGTGATACCATTACACATTTTATGTCATGTACCTTTAAATTCTTATTTTAAAAGTATTCTTTGTGTATATCTAAGGTGCAGAAGAGAAGACTAATGTGGAGCTGATTGTTCCTATTGGGTCAGTGGTCATCGCTATGTTTTTCTGGTTACTGATCGTCTTCGTCATCCGCGGGAGAAAGAGAGTAAGAACTTCCTCATCCTCTTTTTCCTGTACTTTTCCTTCCCCTTTCCCCTCCAGTTACGCACACGGATGATGTCCATTAAAAAAAATTACAAACACGGTAAAACTGACGAGTACAATGACATGCACTGTAAGGCATTTACGGCTGATTGGAAGTGACTGCTCTGGCCCTCAGTAGCTGCTCTCTTTTGTATCCAGGAACAACAGGGAGTCTCTCTGCTCCCCTAAGTCACGTAGGCCCACCACACTGAGTAGGCCCCTTTTATTGAATGGCCACGGGAGTCACTGGCAAACTGTTGTACACTTTGATTGTGGTGAAAGGGAATAACTGAGAGAAATGGCAGCTCATTAATTTACATGTTACATCTCTGTTTGTCTTTAAAATTTGCCACTGCATCACTGTTTCAGCCAAATGGAGTGGATCTGAAGACCGGCTACCTCTCCATGATCCTTGACTCAGAGGATATGCCAATGGATGAGCAGTGTGAGAGGCTCACCTACGATGCTAGCAAATGGGAATTCCCCCGGGACAGGCTGAAACTTGGTGAGACATGATTATCATTCAAACAATCTTTGAGAAGACTTGTTAAAACAAACATCTGCGCTGCTACCAACCAGTGCCTACCTTATGAAAGAGTTTATAAAACATTACATGAAGTTACAGCCCACATTTGATTTAAACTTTCAGTGTTTTGATCACTGGCCAGCCAGAGGCAAAAATAGGCAATCATGAGATTCTAAATATTGTTTTTAAGCCCATAGACCAACAAGCCAGTCAATCAAGACTTGCACCATATACATCAAATACAACAGAAAGTTCAAGATCAGTGCTGTGATTTGAAACACTTGTTTTTGATACTTCCTGTCACAATGGCTGATAAGATGCTTGAGATGGTCAAAGCAGACACTTTGACATCCCCCCCCCCCACAAACAAACAAAAAACAAAACAAAACCTGATGAATTTTTGTCTGTTGCCATTTTGGCGTTTTGAAACTGCCAATATTTGGATAGGAGAATGATATTAAATGGCTAATGCTAGCACTACCTACTTCTGAGTTCTGAGCTGCTATTTGAACTGGGCTGATAAGTCTAGCTCAGGGGTGCCCAATCCCGGTCCTCGAGAGCTACCGTCCTGCAGCTTTTAGATGCATCCTTGTTCCCACACACCCGAATCAAATGAACGGCTTGTTATCAGGCCTTTGCCAAACATGATGGCATGCTGAAGAGGTAATCAAACCATTTGATTCAGCTGTGTTGGAGTGGGGATGCATCTAAAAGCTGCAGGATAGTAGCTCTCGAGGACTGGGATTGGGCAGCCCTGGTCTAGCTGATTAAAGTGAAGTGGTAATAAGTTCCAAAGAAAAACTGCATCACATCTGAAGGTTCTGGTAGCCATCGTGTTAAGTTTGAAACGAGGAGCAGTCAATAGAGCTGCTGAGTGTAGGGCAGCACAGGGAAAGGGTATAAGGATGAAGGAGGTATGATAGATATGGGGTACCATGTAACTGAAAGCTTTAAAGTGAGAAGCAGAATCTTTATTGGATATGTTAGCAAATGGGGAGCTAATGAAGGTGTGATATTGTCAGTAGACTCTTGCTGTAGAATTCTGTATCATTTGGAGTATCTCAGAGACCTTTACACTTACCTACAAGTGTAGAAAGATCAGGGAACAGCTCAGCTAACATAAATGGCCCTATAGCATAGTGGGTTACACATTTGCCTAACATGTGAAAAGTCCCTTTAGTGTTTTGTCACGAAGGCCATCTGAGCTATCTGCTGTGGTGACCCTTTGTGAATAAGGGAGCAGCTGAAAGAGGCTTCTCCTTCATGTTCAGCATGCTAACAACCATCATACCTGCCAGAAGCTTTTTTTTACCACCTTAGTTTGGCATTTTAAAATTTCTAGCACTGTCCTCACTAGTTGCAATATTTCTATTAAAAACTAGTTGTTTTAAAATCATAAGTACTAAAAGTATTTTTTTTAGGGATTTTGGTCATGACAAACATTTTACTTTAAAGGTGACCCACTGGGACGAGGGGCATTTGGCCAGGTGGTAGAAGCAGCTGCATTCGGCATTGAGAAAGCGACCACATGCACCACAGTTGCAGTCAAGATGCTTAAGGGTTTGTATTTTGTCCTCCTTTTATTACACACAGCGAGCAAACACAATAAAAACCTTCAAACACGCAGAACTAATGTTATCTCTACGTGCAGAGGGAGCCACAGCAAGTGAGTACCGCGCCTTGATGTCAGAGCTGAAAATTCTCATCCACATTGGACATTATCTTAATGTGGTCAACCTGCTGGGAGCCTGCACGAAACCTGGGGGTCAGTCAAACCAAGTGCATTATTTACTTTAGCTGACTAAGCATGTCCTGTATATGCAACTTTTCTTCACATGAATTTGAATCTTATAATCTTTATAAATCAACATCAGTGTGCCATCTGTTGTCCTTTAATGTGTTAATGTTCATTCTTCCTCTGATAATTAAACTTCTTTCTCTTCCTTCTGCTTGCAGGACCGCTGATGGTTATTGTTGAATACTGTAAACATGGAAATCTATCCAGCTACCTTAAGAGCAAGCGCGGAGAGTACAGCCCCTACAAGGTAAATTATGTGTAACCCACATGCACCCAGTAAACCACAGTCAGTCCACTGATGTGGTTTACAATCCAGATGGTTGCACACAATCAAATAGACTGACCGATCATTAAGTAGTAGTGCAGTTCTGTACTGTCCACAGATTGTATCTAACATGAACCATATTGCAGGCAATACAAACAATTCCTGCATGAAATGTTGGGATTTTTTCATTAGTTTAACTGTTCTGTGGTGAACAGAGGAAGCGAGTAAATAGCCAGAGGTGGGTGTCTGCAGAGGAGGATGTGACTGAAGGGGATCTGGGTCTGGGGAAGATTGCCCAGCTGGACATCTGCACAGGAACAGCGGTCTGTTCTACCACTTCAGACAGGGCTTCAGGCAGCAACATGGACATTCAGAAAGGTTCTGAAGACAACTTAGAATAACATTACTGTGGTGCCACTCAGGCTTCGTATTTATTCCTGTGAAATCCCGTTATTACAGAGAGTTCAGATGATGACCATCTAACCATGGAAGACCTGATAAGCTACAGTTTCCAGGTGGCCAAAGGAATGGAGTTTCTGTCTTCTCGCAAGGTGAAATCACAAGTGTCTGAATTTTTTGGTGCACAAATCTGCATTGAAATTGGAGATATTACTTAATTCTTCCATGCTTTGAATATAAATGTCTCTGTTTGGTCGATAGTGCATTCACAGAGATCTGGCGGCCAGAAACATCCTTCTTTCAGAAAACAATGTGGTGAAGATTTGTGACTTTGGTCTCGCTAGAGATGTCTACAAAGACCCGGACTATGTCCGCAAAGGAGACGTGAGTCCTCTTAACCGATACTCCACCAGTGTGTCCCTTCATTAGAAGCACTAATCTAATAGCGCTTGGGCTGCCCTCATGCTCATTTACACAAATAAAGCATAAGAAGGAATAATTTGCTGTTTTATTGTTACCACAGGCACGTCTCCCTCTAAAGTGGATGGCTCCTGAGACCATATTTGACCGCGTATACACCACGCAAAGTGATGTTTGGTCCTTTGGCGTCCTTCTCTGGGAGATCTTTTCCTTGGGTAAGGGTTAAGTTTAGAAGTAATCACATAACACTGCTTAATGACCACTTTATATCTGCAATGAAACTTCTGTAATGTCTTCTTCAGGGGCTTCTCCTTATCCGGGTGTTTGCATTGATGAATCATTCTGCAGGAGGCTTAAGGAAGGTACCAGGATGAGACCACCCGAATATGCCACCACTGAGATGTAAGTAGACAGTGACGGTTGAACGATTTACAGAAATGTAACTTGAATCATTTGCTCTTATTGCGATCCATATTCTCAGATACCAGACCATGTTGGACTGCTGGCTGAATCGTCCCACAGACAGGCCAACATTTACCGAACTGGTTGAACACCTGGGAAACCTGCTACAGGCTAGTGCCCAGCAGGTCAGTTCCGGCCTAAACAAAAAGGCAGCAGTGTTCATAAGTAATAGGATATTTAAAATTCCTTTGTGCTTCAGCAACACTTAAATATTGTCAGCTACAAAGAAGCTTCCTTAGTTTCATCTCTTTCTCTGTGCTATTGTTACATCTGTGCAGCATACCCTGAATGCCTTTTATGGGAGCTTTGGCAAGTTTTTTAGGTGAAACAAAATCAAAAAGCAAATGACAGCAAATATGAAAATATCACATATATTTGAAATGGATTTATAATGTGGCTTATGTATTAGATTTTTAAAGGTTATATCTCTAATTGTTTATGTATAATTATTTAATTCAGTGTGTATTTGAGCCAGTAACGTACTCTGTATCTCCAGGATGGGAAGGACTATATACCTTTGACAGTAGGTGAAGCAGAAGAATGCCAAGCAGCCCCTGACCCCAGGAGACCATATAGCAGGCCTCAAAGTGGCGAAATTCTTGAAGCCCGGCTTAACTATGACAACCCATCATCCCTTGGGTCAGCGTCATGCTCTTACCTCCTTCTGTCCACTGCTTCTCTCATTTTGTTAATGCTAGAGCACTCAGTTGTGGTTTTATTGACACATCCTCTTTGTACAGGTTGTCCCAACAGAATGAGAGGTGCAGTCGTCCCCTCAGTGTGAAGACATTTGAAGATGTCCCTGTGGCGCACAGCAGTGTCATGGTTAGTGTAAAACTACACATTTAACAACCACCTCATTCATAAAACAAGAGCACAGTTAATCTACTTAGTACAAAAAGTCTTCAAAAAGTCTACAAAGAGCAATCAGCACCTTTAGAAGGAACAAGATTTTTCCTCATAACTCCTCCTCTCCTCTGTTATGAGATTTTAATTTGACATCAGGTCTGTTGTTGTAGGTTTTTGAGTTGTAGCTCTCCTTTGAAATGTTGAATTGTTGAAACGCTCAGAAGCATTTCCAGTTTTACTGGACTTTACACTTTTGTGTTGTCTTGTGTTTAAAGGTTTTCTTAGAGTTTAGTTAAAACAACAGGATCACTGATATGGGAAATAAAGATTATTTGTTAGCCAGAGAGGACACTTAATGGATGTGACATTTTAGCAAAATCCCTGACTGACATTTTGGAGAATACAAGAATGCAAAAAATCTTTTGAACTAGGACAATAACTTTCAGACGAACAAAAAAAAAAAAAATCTAATTTGTATTAAGCAAAACTTTTTGTGCAATAGAGAAAAAACCCCTCAAATATCTATTAATGAATTTTCTTAATTGCTTAATATTTTTTACAAATACAGCTAATTGATAATTAAATAATCATTCAATTCCCATTTCATAAAACAACAAAGTGGGCACTAACAAATGTGATTGAAAGTTAATACCTTCCCGCCATGCAGCAACCACTTAAGTTCATTTAAGTGCTGTCTTCTTGGCAGGAGGGTCACACAGACAGTGGCATGGACTTCTCACCAGAGGAGATGAAGGGTCTGAATCAACATCTACCAACCACACCCAACTTAAGGTGGGGACTAAGCCTTTGCATGCTTTCTTTGAGTGGTTTATTTCATATTGTTTTTTTACCCTGTGAATCTGTTTTAAATGTGTCCTCGTCTTGCTTTGACTCTTTAGCCAACTGTTGCGGTGCAAGAGTAAAGAGTCTCTGGGTTCGGAGTCATCCAATCAGACGAGTGGATATCAGTCAGGGTACCACTCTGACGACGCAGACACCCCAATATATGCCAACGAGGAAATCATCATGAAGCACAAAATGCTGAAGAAGCCTCCTCTTCCCAAGACGCCGGACAAATTCAACATGGAGATCCGCTACAGCACGCCACCAGTCTGACCCCATTTTTTCCCCGCAGTTGTTTCACTGTACAGTATTCATTTACTCTCTGCGGGTATTTCACACAAGGAACGATACAAGTAATAGAACTTCACGTGTTCACTGTGGAGCTGAGATATTTTCACAAGCAATAATGTAATTATTCAGCAGAGAAAAATGAAGGTTGTATGATAAGTTTGTAAGTGCAGCTCTCTTTGGACAGCCGGAGAAATGCTATCGTGTTTACTCAGCGAATAAAAAACCCCAAAATGTCTAAGGTGCCCAAATGTGAAGGAATGCCTACTTCCTGAGGCACAATCCACCCACTTCCTTTACTACAGGAAATGGCATCTGGAATTTTTAGATAATTGAACCAGCAAATATTTTCTTTCACTCTTTTATCCTTTTTTATTGGTGGCACATTGAATGGCTGATAAGGAGGCAGTTCTCTGATATCGATATTTTTAGAGTATTATTTGTACAGTTTCTTTATTCATATTACTTGCATTATTTTATTGAAAAAACATTAGTAAAATGGCATTAAATGTAAGTAGTTTCATAAAATAAAAATAATCATAGATGAAAGCTCTTCTCGTGTGTTGTTATTTGTTTCCTTTAAATCACTTATCACTTATTGTTCATCCCACTATGATAATTCGTGAGTGTGTTTGTCTGTTTCTTTGTGTCATACATGTCATTTCCTTTCTGCGTCAAAGCAAACAATGTTTTCCCAGCCTTGGTCATTTATTGTTCATGTGTGTGGGTGTGCTATCGGAACAATGCCCTTCTGCCTTGGTTATTTTCTTTGGTGTATTCAGGTCTCGGTGCCCATAATAACAACCAAGGTCACTGTGGCCACAAACACATTTAAAGTGCATATTATTAAAGCAGGTTTGCAGGCTAATGGCAACGGTTGTATTCCACACTTTACTCCGAATGTTATCATCTTCCTGGGTTGTTATATGTATTTTTAAATAGCTAATGTTTTTAAGCCTTGTTGCTGCAGTTACTGAGGTGGGGTTTAAAAGCTGAGTGGGTGATGAATGAATGGGATGCATGACAACAAAACATATTTTGTCTACAATCAAGGACAACAAGCCCAGCTAATTATAGCATAGACTGGAGGAAACGATACTGTCTCCATGGAGTTGTTTCCAAACTTTAAAGCGGTTATATTGTAGTTAAATTTAGAATGTCCTCCCAAGTGCTGCCAGAGGAGGCCAGAGGATAGTCCAATGCAGATTTACTGAAAACGACAAATTAGAATTTTTAAACCTAATTTGTGTAATGCATATTCTAACTGAGATCTGATCAAAGGCACCAATAAAGCAAACCTTATTCATATTAAAGAAAAGTATTGACTGTATAGGAATTAAGCACAAGTTGCATTAACCTCATTCTATTAACTATAAGTGAGCAACAGCGCCCTCTGTTGTGGAAATGATATAGCTACACCCCCCCTCTCAAAAAAAAATACAGTAGATTAGATACACCACCAATTAATTATATGAAAAAGAACGTTGCTGGAACATTTAAAAGACTGAACAAAATTTATATCTGCAACAAATAAATGACAGCTGTCCACTGCAGGAATTTGGAGCAGTTTCCTCAGGAATGGATAAGCAGGCCAAAGACAGAGCTCTGCACGGGCAGGAAATACCTTGGCATCCACAAACAGACTGCTTGTGAACATCATCTCGTGTTACACCCCCAACAAACCAGACTGCCAGCTCACCAAATGTACCCAGACATAAAAGAAAACACATGCAGACAGACATCCTTCCCCAGCATTAATGCTTGAATTATGCTGTAATAAAGTTACAGGAAGAGTGCAGATGTGAAATGGCTAAAGATGGTATTCTGAAACATAGACAGAGTCTGTAAGGTGTAGCCAATGTGGAAGTGCTGTAAACCTGCATTCTTTTATGGCCAACAGAAAGATGTGGGAAGAATGATCTCTGACTTCTATAAACATTCTTCTAGGGAGTTTATCATTGTAAACACTAGTTTCAAGAGTTCTTTGCAATATGATATTCATTTGATCAAAACAAAAAAAGAAAAACTTAATAAATTTTTTTAAAGTAGCTTGTCTGATGGCCCTCCACTCCTCAGTGGTTCTTTGCGCTTCTCTCATCTGTCCTCTTTTTGCTTTCTCTCTCTCAGTATGTTTGTGTGAGTGTGTTTGAGTGTGTGTATCTAACCACACCCTTTTCTTGCAGGGGCAGAATAGCTTTTGGTTTCCTGCCGTTTTTTCTACACACCTGAGGCTAATAAGCTCTCCTGTTTGTCATCAGGTGATTGTCTCACCACTATTTTGATTGAGGAACGCCTTCTGTTGTTGACTGAGTTTTAAGCTATGTTAGTAAAACTGGCTCCTCATGTGGTAAGTATGATCTGGTTTTGCACCTTGCCTGCAACTTACCAGTTTTCTCCTCTGCATAGAACACCTGGTTTTGCCCTTGTGAGAGAGAAAATTCTGGTAAAGTATCTGTGGAGGAGATTTCTGACTTGGACCTGAAGCCAAGTGGAGCCTGGACCTTTACTGTTGGAATCACCTCTCAATGTTGTAAATTAAGTTGCTGAAACTGATCTCTCAGAGTCCTGTGTTTGGGTCCAGTCTGCACATTGGTTATGACAGAGTGTGCTTACCATTGGACTGACAAGTTTCTAGGCATGTATGCAGTGTTGCACATCGTGGACACACAGGCATCTTGTTTTAGTGACACAAAACAATAATTTTTTTAATGATTATTTTAGGTGTGTTACATGTCTGCAGGCTGCATGTTTTCTTTCCCTCTCCTTTTGTTTGCCGTTCCCTTAGGTCGCAGACTGATGTCAATCTGGGGACGTCCAACTAATTAGAGGAGGGAGGCCCTGATTGGACAATCCAGGAGTGCACACCTTGATAAGGAGACTCACCTGTGGCTGGGTGTGGCTCTCTTCCCTCCTTTGAATTATTTGGTACATGTGTGAGCTTTCTCTGCTGTCCTGCTTTTGTTTGATGATTGTGGTGGGAGTAAAGTGGACTAGGTAAGTTTGGGGACCCCATACACTTACTCACGTGGAGTCTTTTTGTTAGAAACACTAGGTAAGTAGGTTGGTAATGTAATTTTGAGCTTGTTTTGAGTTGAGGTTTAGGGTCTTTCCCTCTTGTTTTTGCTATTCTAGGATAATAGCTCAGCTAAGTTTTGGTTTTGTCTTTTTGGTGTGGGGTGTTTTTTTTTTTTTTTTTTTTTTTTTTTTTGGCACAACCTAACTGTCCCTTTCTCCCCCACATTTGTTGTTTGAATCTGGGTTATTTAATCCGTGAGAGCGCTGCCATTAAACCTTTTTCATAACACCTGTACAGAGTTTCCAGAGTTGTTGTGTTATCCCCTCCTGCCCTCGAGGAGACTTAACAAGGTGGTTTAAAAATGATCTGCTTTAGGTTTCAAAAAATAAACCTTTTCCAATGGTAGACAGCTTGGAAACTATAAAAGTCCAGTTTCTATTTCATTTTAAAAAGGACAAATAGCATTTGTAGAATTAAATTTGATATAAAGTACATGAAATCTGAGCTCTTGTGCTAGTAGCAGAATTCTTCTCATTTGTCTGTTGGGGTACATCTATTATACTGTTGTGCTATAAATATAGCAAACAAAAGTTATCACCACTTAAACTATAAAACAAGAATTCTCATTCAGGGACTTTGATCTATCATTTACACCACTGAGGGGCAGTAATGTTCTAACATCCAGTCTAAGATCACAAAGAGCCAAAGGGCTCTTGATAGGTGACTGCACCTCAATTTTGGAACCCCAAGGTCCTGATGGTATGCAACATCAAGTACGAGCATGAAAACAAAAGAGGGTAGCAGCACCATTCTGGATCATACAGGCGATCTACCTTGCTCTTTCACTCATCTAATCATATTTGAAAAGATTAGCTGAAACATTTGTGCACACACACAAAGTCTGGAGTTGACAGAATGCCTTGTTAAACTGTCAGACTGGGTTAGTGCGTCACTCACAGATAACAAACTGTGAGGTCTTATGACCAGGATGTCATTAGTCTGTCAGTGTCTAAATGCCTGCATAGATCGAAAAAAGAGTGAGTCAGAGAACTTTTAACAAAGAGGCTTAGGTGCACGCACCGCCTCACTTGCAACCCCCATCAATCTATCTTTGTCTATATATGTGCATACACACTTATTTACAGTTTCACTCATGCTTGTTTGACTGACACCTTTATCTGAAATGCCTGTCATTTGCCCTAAGCGTTCAGAGGCTGGCTGTCAAGATTGCTTTCCATGATACACAAGTATTTAGCAGCAAATTAACTCCTGTGGCATTTATCAGAAGAGGTAACCTGGAAGCAAAATGTTATGAAATTTTCTAAGAAAAAACATGGGAAATGGATGCCAAGGGAATATGATTGAATTACAACATAATTAACAAATTAAATCAACCACAGCAAAGAAAATATCATGTACTGTGCAGGGAGACCATGGGATTTAAGCTACACTGTCGACTGTGCCTAGAAGGAGAGCTGAGGTCTGATAGGAGTGGGAGGTGATATGGAGTACTGTTGGAGCCTCTGGGCTTGGATTGGAAGCAATGTTTCTATCAGTCTGTCAGTCTGACCTGTCAGTCTGACCTGCCAGCCTGTGGGATATGCTGCTCAGTCATAAGGAAGATCTCCCTCCAATATGCAATATGTGTAACTGACTGAGACCTGCCAACTAAGCTGCTGATGCAGTGCTGACTTAAGTCATACCTGTGGTTTGCAAACTTTCCAATGTAATCAAATGCATTTCCGTTGCAGGGATAATTATTATTAAATGGTGAAAAAACCGCTTTACTTTTATTCATTCATTGTTGATTTAATGTTTATTTATTTAACTGATGTGCCACCCATCCACTAGTCAAACCCAAGATTCCTCTTTAATGAAGAGACATCAGAATTATGGACAGGTACTAGCACACACACTGACTATAATTTGCCAACACATGTTTGAGCTCAAGTCACAACATAATCCTCAACTGCCAGAAATCCAGACCCACCAGGTATAAATGTAAATGAGCGGTGTGATTGTAAAGACTGATTTTATTCTCGTAAACACTATACTAGCGTTTATTCTCGTAAACACTAGTGTTTACGAGAATAAACGCTAGTATAGTGTTTACGAGATTAAATATCATGGGTGATATCAGGAACTGTTTACAAAAGCAGAAACATACTTGTATGGCTTTGATGTGTCAATTATTCACGACACGCCACAACGTTGCAGGAAACTGTCGGACATTTGTGAGCAGAGACCTGTATTAAATGGTGCTTGGAATCATACATATTAACAAGCTGGAAATTGAATCAGATTAATATCCCAGACAGCAATATGAAAAACTGTCATAAATTACATTACAGAAGCTTTCAGAAAGAGATAACATCTATAATTTGAATACAATAAGATTAAAGTATTTTTTTAAGCAAGAGGTTCTTTTGTCTGCGAGAAAACATGGATGTAATAAAGTTGTTTTATCACGTCAGATGGCTTGGGATAACGACATTTCAGAGACACATCACATGAATAATGCATGCTGAAGAAACAGGCAGGACGATATTTGAATGTACGTTTATTTAATGACACCAAGCCTCAGATTTCCCATGGTACTTTTTAGTCACATCGCTTTGTTTTCAAAAGGGAGCATGAATAAAATGGCCCAGCTCCAGCCCAACATTGTTAGTGCAATACTGCTATCTGCAGCTGGTATCAGGTTATAAACTGAATGATTCCTTCACAACTGTGCTGTATATTCACAACAATTGATTGCACAATTATCCATTATGTATTGAGCAGAGCAGGATGTGCTGCCACACTGTTATTGTGTGTCTTCCTACAAGGGGGTTGAAATCTGCAAAGCCAGATAAGAGTGCCGGCCGGACTGTCCATTCACAAATTTCTCATGAGGTCACTCAACTGTTGGATATTAAAAGCCAGTGGGGAGGCTGTGGTAGTGCTGGTAGAGGAGGGGCAGTAAAACAGTAATAACCCAGAGGATGTTTTTCTCACTGTCATGATAACACTGCTAGTTCCTTCCTTAGAAAAAGGAATGTCCAGGTACTGTAAATACACTTCATATCAAGGAAAAGAAGACTATCGGTGTCACAATTACCTCTTTAGGTTTGTGAGTGTGCGCACGTGTCTTTGGTGAGTAATCGCTGAGAAGTGTTTTTGTGCCGGTCAAACACAGCTGTACAGGAAGGAGAACCTCTTAGGTTATCACTGCTCTCACTGGACGCTCACGTCATTGCCCAGCTCCGCTGCAGATGTGTTTTTCTGTGCCCCAGGAGGGAAAACACGGCAGGAAAACTATAGTGGTGACAGGGACATTGCACAGAATGACAGTTGCACAATTCCTAAACACAAAGTGATAGTCAAAAGATCATAATTCATAACTGTTGCATTACATTCCTGTTAAACTGTATGTTCATGTATTTTGTCTTTCGCAAGAGATAAGCAGTACTGTCAAAACACTGTTCGATGTGGGGACCACATGCCTGTAGCTGCTGTATTTATGCTAATTCCAAACCAGCAAAGCATGACTTTGTAAAGAAGAATTTTGCAACAAAATTCCTAAATGTGAATGTTCTTGTTTTGCTATTTAAAGTGACTTTTTTATGAAGTGAAACAAGATGAAACTATCAAAATCATTATGGTAACAATTGTGTTTTTTTTTAAAAATGCAAGTGTGTTGTGGGTTACATAGAGGGTGATGATGAGTTTAATAGCCCAATTACTGGAGAAATCCCATAATTGGAGAGCAGATTGTGCTTTTTATGCTGCACTACTTCCCTTCTTCCCTTTCCACATTTTTTTAATCTTCACAAGATTGATTTTGTATCTGGTATTTGCTAATAGTGCGTTTTATCATCTAATCTTGAATACTTTTTAATGCCACACAGATACCTGGCAATGTTAATCTGTTCTTTATTTTGAAATGCACAGCCCCTGCTAACATTTTCTTTCACCAAACGAAAATGAGAAAAATCCTGCACTTGGTTGTTGCAACGACAGATGTTCAAAAGCTAAACAGCAGAGCATGACATTTAACAGGTGATTTGGTGTTTTGCAATATTGTACTGGGGAAAAGGTGTTGACTTACTTTAGCCTCCCCCCCCCCCCCCACACACACACACACACACATCTCACAAGAAAAAGCAACAAACCCTCAAACATCTTAAATTAGCACCGTAGTCTGAAAATGCAGTGTTGGGTATATTTTTAATTCAAACTGAGTACATTAATGGAGTTAATTTAATCTAAACATAAAATACAGATTTTGTTACCATGCAGGTTATTGGTTGAAGAGTAAGTTCTTTGGTTGACTAATAAGCCAGAAAGCTTTACTTTGGTAAGAAACACTTGTATTTGTTTACTTAATTCATGTGAATATACCTCCTGCCTCAATAGACAACACGCATTAGGAGGCAGTCTTATTGTTTCAAAGTAGGCTCTCTCATCCTGAACCTCTGGGGCCAATGTGGTATCCATATGTGCAAATCTATCATGTTTACCAATAACTCATTCCTGCACAGGAATGACATATATAGTCATATGTGAACTGGGCTGTTAGTGCACTGACACTCTGACAGTCTCCACATGTTTTAACTTATTCTGTATTTCTTGAGATTGTGAGGTTTTGATCAGATTCTTCACTGCTTGTCCATCACTTTTCCTGTTTTTCCAGCCTTGGTAAAAGAAATAGGGCAGGTAGCAGGAGCCATGGAAGAGTGGGAGACACTCTGTCAAGGATGGCACAAGATTAATTTCCTAATCTGCTACAAGCATTTTCTTGTCCTCTCTTGTTCGTTTTCCCTTTAAAAAAGGTTCACTTGGCACCAATATTTATGTATGCTGTAAAGTATTCTCCCTTCACTTCTTCGTTGTTATAATTGAATATGATCTTTATCTCTGTGGGACCTAAAATACTGGGAAGTACCTCTATGTTTACGTGTCTGAAAAGACCCGTGTGAAAGAAACACCTCTATGATTATATGTGTCCATTCACTAGTGTAATGGAAAACATGTTGACATACATGCAGTTTAGTTCAAGTATGAATTTTCTATCCAGTAACTTGAACTCCTTTATTTTCTGCAGTTGTGATAGAATGAACATGAAAGAAAGGGACTTGGAGCAAAAGTATATGCAAGAGTCACCTGGCTATGCATTGTTATGAGCATAAATAGGATCGATGAACTACAGCACTTGGACAGAAGATCTCACTCACTGGCAGATCAGAGTTTTAAAAACTTTAAATCAGGAAAAAGAAAAGAAGACAATTGTTAATGTTGTACACCAACCCCAACTTGACTCAAACCAGATGACTCAACAATGTGCTTATTGGCTCTGAAATTTTACTTCATTACTACGACAGTTTCCTCACATTGTAACAATTTAAAAGTATTCCTGTGGTTGGCTCAGCTGACAATTTGACATGTTTAATCAGGAAAGGCACAGGTGTCAGCAATCATACTGATGATGACTGATCTGCATTTGAGTTCCCTGTGCATTGTGCCAAATTACCCACTAGCTAGCCATATTAAAGCACCTAATAAAGTAGACTGGGTTTTAATTTTGTTAGTTAAGACATGCTTTTATAAGTCCAAGTGTTTGCTTGTATTTGTAAGTTGCTAAGAAGAAGATCTTAATTTAGTTTATTTAGTTAACTTACAGTAGCCAGGTGTCATACAACTACAGTGGTCCACACATTCAGCAGGTCGCTTATGGCACTTACAAGAAAGCGGTCTAAAGTTAATGGAGTAGTTGAACATATTAAGACATGCTTGCTCTCTCTTAGATGGAGCTTGGTTTTAATTGTTCTTTTTTGAACTTGTCTGAGGAGGGTGGAATGACATTAAGTTAAACATCACACACAAACTCATCAATGTAGGATTGGAGGATGCGTGCATGCGTGTGCATGGATATTTATTTAGTCGTAAACAGCTCAGATTGGAGGGGAAGGAAGACCGATATCCTAACACTGAAAATAAAGAAAGCAGAAACAGGATGTTTGGTGTGCACAAGGGGAGATAACGCCATTGTGTCCAGCATGGTCAGTATGACAGCTGCAAATGCTGTGCCTCCAGTCAAGTCATTTAATCCATCTAATTCTATTTGTGATAAAGAATTTTATTGGTAATAATAATATTGATAATAAAAATTGTTATTATTATAATGCAATTCCTCCAATTTTTGAACTGTCAAACAACAGATTAATTTCATCATGTCATCCATGCATCTCTTAACCACTAATCCAGTTAAGGGGCTTTGAGGCGGCTGGCGCCTATCCCAAATATCATGGTCATGGAGTGAGATTTGTTAATCATTACTTTCCATAATCTTATTTTATTGAATTTGTCTTGCATAAACAATGTTTGATTAAAAAAAACATTCAATAAAGTATTTTTTTCTTTTTAGGTCAGTTACCTCCAAACCAATCATGGATTCCTGAAATGACATTGAATGTTATCTGGACAGTCGGCCTTCTAGGAATCCAATAATGTTCAGTTATAATAATTCTATAGATGATCCAAAAACGTTCACTAATGCATTCAAAAACATCACAGTTTAACATGTCTGGCAAAGAGTAAAAGGAGAGACCAGGTCAAATACTGAATATATGATGAGACACAGGTGAGAACAGCTGAAAACAATGAAAATCAGGTGAAAAAATGAGAGAGGGGCAGACAGGAAATAAGACACAGGTGGAAAATATCAGCGGGAGGAAAAAAGACAGGGTGTAAAAGCATAAGAGAAGAACAAAGAAAATAATTTACCTGAATATACCATGGGGGCGACAGCACAAACACATAGACAAGACAGGGGATGGAAAAGACAGAGGACATCTGAAATAACAAAATCAAAACAGGAACCAAAGCTCAATAGCATCATAAAAGCAGAACAATAACAAAGGGAGTCCTTCCCTTCCATTTCCCACAGACAAGGGTTGGAGGGGTGAGGCTGCGGTTAATGTGGTCTCGAGTCACATCCAGGTTTTTCCTTCCCACTGTCGCCAAAGTGCTTGCTCATAGGGAGTCATATGATTGTTGGGCTTTTCTCTGTATCTACTGTACAATATAAAGCACCTTGAGGCGACTTTTGTTGTGATTTAAAGTATGAAAGTGATGTTTTTCATTGAAAAATAAGAGCAATTATAATTAGAAGAATAATTAGAATGATGACCTATCATGCTTATTTCTAGCTCCACATATGTGTTGTTGGACTCTAGATTAGCTTAGAGTCCAAGCTAACCTGTCTGCCCCTCCCTCATTAGCTTAGTATGATTCATATTCAAACAGTTCCTGACAATGAAGGGCAGAGCAGTCTGATGACGGAGCTTTTTGCTGAACCCATTATCTGAAACTTTAGCACTAAGCGTCCACCCTTGTAACTAATACACATGTAACAACTAGTCATTATATATATTGTGTGGAGCAGGGAAATTATTTTACTGCTATTGGTAAATAATCATCATTACCATTGCATTAATAATATAATTTACAGTATTGATATTGTATTCAGAGGTTTAAACAGTGTGTGTGTCTTTCAGAATGACTAAGTTGCAGGAGTTGACAGGAAGTTGCAGAGGCTTTGCAGAACTGAAACCAAAACCATTCAGCTTTTATGCTCCTTATATCTGGAACAAACTCCCAGAAAGCCTCAGATCAGCTGAAACACTCAGTTTATTTAAATCCAGGTTGAAGACTCACCTGCTCTCAGCTGCATTTAAATAAAGCACCAAATCCACACTGTTAAGCTTAAATTTCAAAACTAACATTTTAACTACTGATTTTATCTATTTCTGATTTTATCTGTTTTGATTTTATATACTGTTTTGTTTGTTTGTTTGTTTGTTTGTTTGTTAATTAGTTAGTTAGTTTGTTTGATTGTTTTAATCAATTTTAAATCATGCTTTTTATTTGTTTTTGTTTCTAATGTCTCTGTAAAGCACATTGAATCACCTTGTTGCTGAATTGTGCTATACAAATAAACTTGCCTTGCCTTGCCTATATTTCACCACACTTGCACATCACTTCTATGTAGAAATAAGTCTTCAACAGTGACTATTCATCTTTATTTATTTAGCAGAGCAGTCTTCACATGAATCAAAGCTACAATAAATGACATGTTTATGTCATTCTGGAACACTAACCTTGTTATTTGTTGTCTGTAGTGCAGAATAGATTGGATTTTAACCTGTCATGACAAAAGTTGGTACTTGTCAGCATCTTCTTAGATACCACTTGAGAATGGAAAACAGCCTCAGGTCTTCTTTTAATCTAAGCAAATATCTAGATATGCCTCACTTAAATGTTCTTCAGAGGTAAAAAAAAAAAAAAAAAAGATTTGTCATCTTTGACATAAAACAAGCATGACATCACATACACAACATAATTTAAACTGTCGCAAACTACACCGCTTTAAGGTGTCAGTATCATTACTGTGCCAAGTTTTTTCCTCAGGATATTTTTCAGTCAACTACTTGCCTGAGAACTGGAGCCTCTCCCTGTCATTGGGCTAGAGGCAGCACGCATCCTGGACAGTTAGCCATCTAATCACAGGGCTAACACAGAGAGAACGAAAAGAACATTCATACCTACAACCAATTTAAAATCACCACGTAACCTAAAAAGCACGTGCTTGGACTGTGGGAAGAAGCCAGAGCACCTGGAAGGAATGTACACTCCACACAGAAAGTTGTGAGCCCGGTTTCAGACACACACAGCTCTTCTTGCTGTGAGGCGGCAATGCTAACCATTGTACTGTTGCACTATTTGCATAATGTTGCACTGTTGCATAATATTACTAAACTAAAAAGATGATTCTTTGCCCTCATAAAGATGAAACAATAATTTTGAGTAAAATGCAACTGAAATATATAAAATCAAAGGTTTATTTATGCAACTGATTAATCATTACGGTAAAGTACTTGCTATAAACGGAATGTACGCCAATCAAATGAATTTCATTTGATCAGAATCTGTTAAATTTAAACGTTTACAAAAATAACAGAAACACAAACATGAAAATATAAGAACAGCGGTGAACAAATAAATGATAAGGAAACATTTAGGATAATGAAATTAATTAAAGTATTTTTTGAGTGTGGAGAAAAACAAGGTCTCGTTTTAAAAATGCAGTCTGTGTTTGTGTGTTCCTTACTAGGTACTAGTGAAACAGTGAAATACAAATCAGGAAGTGATGTTCAAGTGATTCATGTTTGAAACAGAATATTGTTCAGACATACAAGACACTGCACAGTGGTTTGTGCTGGGGTTTTTCAGCCCTGGAAGGTGTATATTCTGCAGTTAGGATTACAAGGTAACAAATAATAGTCTGTCAACCTTCGACAAATACTTTCAGAAGTTTACTGTACAGCAGAGTCAGGTTTGGGTCAGGGAGCTGCTCACGTCTCATCTAATTGATGGCATTCTCACTCCAGTTTATTTCCTTTGGTCACGCGTGCTCCCACAGCTTTCCTCTCACATTTAGACCATATGTGAAGGGGATTAGAGGCTCTGACAAGCTGGGCCCTGCAACTGTGAAAAGTCATTTCACAGTCCTGTGCGTTCATCACCTGACCTGAGGAACTACATATTACATGCTTTACAATAATTCTCAGTAAACAAGAATATTGCTTCAAAAGTAGAATACATGCTTTACGTAATCAAGTATAAGTATCAGTAACACCAGCTTTTACAGATAGAGTAACCCTAACCCTTTACCCCTGGTTTAGAGATAATTTAAATTATTATTATTTGTAGTAGTACTAATAATACTAAAATAGCTTTGATGAAATGTATTTATTTGCTTGGTCTCTTATTCCCAAACTGTGTTTGGCGTTACTTACAAAGAGAGAGAGTATCTGAGCTGCTCTAGAAGAATTTATCTTTAAGCTTCATAGATGAATTTCATGTAATATATCTGCCATCTAATTATAAAATAGGCCATTAAACTTTCTAGGAGAGAGAACAATTAAACATAAAATATTATCACTGTGAGTTTACTGTGACCACAGTGGAATCAAGACAAGTCAATGTTAGACAAAACAGTGGATCGAGCAAAGTTAAAGTTTAAATGGCATGTTTGGCAAACTGAACTCCGGGTGAACGTCATGAGCTGTGTGCAGTTTTCAATGAAACTGGAGATTAAAATGAAATGAACACCTTGCTTTAGTCAGCCTTGAAACACAAACTAAATGTTTAATGAGCAGACAGGTGATACCTGCACATACCAGTGGAATGTTCCAATGAACAAAAAGGCTTAAAAACATGTCACAGAAGAAAACACCGAACATCGAAAATGTATTTCCTGATAAGATAAACTGATAACCTCTATAGGTATAATTATTTCAAATACATGAAACTATGAGGCCTGTTGACAATTTATAGGTTTAATGTGAGGGAACCAGATGTTTCCATGACTCACACTGGAGAGTGAGAACTGTTTTGGAGAAACTTTGGCTCACCTTTATAGAGATGTTGCCTGGGTCCAGGAAAACGATGTTTAACAAAGTGGCAATTCTGTTTGATATCAGGCACAGAAATGTTAGCTAGCATAGTTGCCATGCTGTGCCGTGAGCTGGCACCAACAATGTGGCATCAGGTTAATGAATACCTGAACTGCACAAGGATGTTGACTTCTCTCACTTGACCTTTGAGAAAGATAAACACAATGCAGGAGAGTTTTTCAACTACCCCTCTTTATAATGCTGATTATAAATTTCCAGTTTGCTTTTTGGATTAATTTTAGCCTTTTATAAGTAAACAGAAGTAAAAGGAGGACCTGAACAAAAAAAACCAAACAAACAAACAAAAAGAAAAAACCCATGACAAATACAAATGTTTCCACTCAGGTGCACTGCATACTGCAATATAATGTCCGTAGTTAATTGCTTTTTTGACTCTAACTTAATTTCTATTACATTTTTAAATATATAGATTGTGCTTCAAGTATTGTAGGGTCTTTGAAATATAAAGCACTTTGAGATGATATATATGTAAATAAAATTGGAGTGAAAATTGAATTGAAGTACTTATGTTGAGTTACTGAGTTGTACTATCTGCCCCCATACTGAAGAATATAGCTGTGCATTCTTCTGCAATGGTAATTGTAAAGATTCATGGTCCTGTTAATGTTCAAATCCTTTATATAGTATTGTTGTCAACTTATGTTATGTTCAGATTTAGATTCTTGTGAATTGCTTTGTGGTTTCCATGGTATGTGTAGTCCAGAACAGTGTAAAGGTTTAGCTGGAAGTGAAGAGCTACAACCACTATGTGGTTATTTTTAATATGTAAGCCTTTACAAATTTTTAATACATTGTCATTTAAAAAGCAGCCTCATTAAATTCTAATTTTTAACATATCAGGACAAAATAATTAAAATATTCTGAAAATGAGGTGAAAACAACCTCAGATGGACTACAACACATGACATATTACACTGTATCATTGTTTATTCCACAAATATTAAGCCAAAATGCAGAAGTACTTTATGAAAAACTAGGTACACTCTTGGTGCTTCCATAGGAAATAAAAGGGTACAGAAGTTAATCAGTTGCATTTGGTTATCATGAGCAAGGTGTGAGCACCTCCATAAAAGCAGAAGTTTTGACTGATCTGGAACATGCAGGTGTGCTTTAACAAAATGCCACAGAGGAAAGATACCCATTAATCTGAGGAAGGTTATAAGGCCATTTCACTAAAATTGGAGTGAAAATTGAATTGAAGTACTTATGTTGAGTTACTGAGTTGTACTATCTGCCCCCATACTGAAGAGTATAGCTGTGCATTCTTCTGCAATGGTAATTGTAAAGATTCATGGTCCTGTTAATGTTCAAATCCTTTATATAGTATTGTTGTCAACTTATGTTATGGTCAGATTTAGATTCTTGTGAATTGCTTTGTGGTTTCCATGGTATGTGTAGTCCAGAACAGTGTAAAGGTTTAGCTGGAAGTGAAGAGCTACAACCACTATGTGGTTATTTTTAATATGTAAGCCTTTACAAATTTTTAATACATTGTCATTTAAAAAGCAGCCTCATTAAATTCTAATTTTTAACATATCAGGACATAATAAAAATAATTAAAATATTCTGAAAATGAGGTGAAAACAACCTCAGATGGACTACAACACATGACATATTACACTGTATCATTGTTTATTCCACAAATATTAAGCCAAAATGCAGAAGTACTTTATGAAAAACTAGGTACACTCTTGGTGCTTCCATAGGAAATAAAAGGGTACAGAAGTTAATCAGTTGCATTTGGTTATCATGAGCAAGGTGTGAGCACCTCCATAAAAGCAGAAGTTTTGACTGATCTGGAACATGCAGGTGTGCTTTAACAAAATGCCACAGAGGAAAGATACCCATTAATCTGAGGAAGGTTATAAGGCCATTTCTCAACAATTTGAAGTCCATTATTCTGCAGGGAGAAAGATTATTAAGTGGGGAACATTCAAAACTGCTGCCAATCCTTCTAAGAGTGGATGTCCTCAGCAAATTCAGCCCAAGTTCAAAGAAACAACAACAATCCCAGTGCTACATGCCAGACTGTACAGGCCTCAGTGAGCATGTTAAATGTCAACTAAAAAAAGACTGAACAAGTATGGCTTGCTTGGCAGGGTTCTCTTCTCGTAAATGCTAAACTGCATCTAAACAAACTGCGAGACGTACAGAACAATGGCCTTTAGACAGTTGAGACCAGCATTCATGAAGAAAAGAAAACAATCTAAGTTTTCCACGGACTTTCTGCAGTTTGATTTTCTTTGTGCTAAATAAACAATGACATGATGTAAAAAATTGGCTCAAAGGTTAAAATCTGAAGTTACCATCCACCAAATTCGTGAACTTACTTTACTGTATGCCTGCTAGATATCAGGATTTAACCTCTGTGAGCATGGTAATCTACTGACATATGCTTTTAATTTGTAGAAACACTGAATATAAGTACAGCTTCAGTCCTGTTTAAACCAAGCAATGTGAACAGGTTTTAGTTTTTTTCTGCAGTAGTGATTTATGTTTGTGGTTCTGTTAAAAGCACATCCCATCGTGTCATAAATTAGTGTCATAAATCTCTTATGAAATCCAATGGTAGGATCCAAAGCAGGATGTGAAATTTTGTGAGGTTTGTCAGGTTATATAAGTGAAAACTATACTTTGATTGAATGACACAAAGAAAAAGCAAGTATTTCCTTTTGTAATTAAGTAGAAAGATATGCTCTCGTATATAGTAAACAAGATCTACCATGACCATCACATCATGGCCCCGGGAAGACAACAGTGTGGCATTAAATCTCCTATAAAACCACAAAGTGTATTTTTTGGAAGAATTAAGCAAATAAAGCATAACATGTTCATTAGTTAGGTCTTCTGACTTTATAAGGTAGAATAGATCTCCTCATGTTTACACACTGAATCAATTTAATTAAGTAATTGTATATCTGTTATAAGAAAAACTCTATAAAATACTGCAACTTTGTTGGGGGAAAACTCTGTAAAAGACCCAGGAGAAATAAAGACACAATGAGACAAGATCACTTTTTATGCTTTAACGTGCACACGGGTAAGCTGTTCAGAACAACTCACAACGTGTACAGAGGCTGGGCACTTTTTATAGGAAAGACAGTGAGAACAGGATAAGAAAATACAAAACAGATAAAATAAACAACTCCATATGTGGCGCTAGTCTCGTCAGCAGAGAGCTGGGAGAAAGCTGTGAGAGATAAAACAATCTAAAACAATATGTCCCAAAACAGTATGTCTTTGCTGAGAAAGTCTAAAAAGATAATTCTAAACTAATCTAACCATAGACAAAAGGGCATCTTTGTACATTTAAAAGAAGGTAAAGAAACATAGAATCATTTTTCCTGTAACAAACTTAAACAAAGTCGGCCTTGAAGTTTGCTCACTGTTTTTGTATTTACAACAGAGTGATGGAAGCCATCTGCTGGGGCCCTGAGCCCTTCTGCCTGAGAGTTGCCTGTTAATGAACTGATACACAGTTATAGGAACAGAAGGTTCACTCTTAACACAAGAGGAAGTGCAGTGTACCTTAGATAAAAAATTTTTTTACCATACCCACACACCCACACACACATGCAATACACACGCTCCTCCTCACCCACCCAAATCTGCCCACTCCCTCTGCGGTCTGTGTATCTCAGAGCTTCTGGCAGGCAGGCCACAGGAGCACCCCTCTTCAGCCCTGACAGGGTGCACAGAGGGGTGCATGTTTCCTGAGCAGCTTGAGCAAATATGGGAAGTGGTGGTGACCCAAAAAATTACCCATATGCTACGCTCCTTTCCATTTTCAACCCGACACATCCGTTAACTGCTAAATATGTGCAATAAAAACAATTTGGAGGCTTCTAGTGTTATTCAATTTGTGCAATTTAGTTTGAGAGGTATCTTTTTCTGAGAAAGACCTTCTTGTCATGTTATTACTAATGAAGTAGTAAGCTCCTGACTCAAGTCATGGGGGTCTTGTGGGTATGGGAATGTGTTTTGGTGTACATCAAGACAACCCTTTTTTTTTCTGAGTAAAGACTCGATGTTATCTCTGTTACATATTCGCTCGCTGGAGAAAGACAGAGCTCGCGCATCACATGGTAATGCATGAAGCATCACATGATGCTGAGTAAAGACACTGTGGTCAAGGAGGTCATTTAATAGAGGCCCTGGAGGGATATTGCTGAATGTTTCTTTCTGGAAATACAATTATGATTAGTCAACTTCACAGATACTGGAGGCAATTGTGTTACCGGGTATTGCAACAATATTTTACTTTCTGGAAATCTGAAAAAGAACAGACTGTTATCATTGTTTATCTCCTAATGGCCACAATCCACTAGTTTTTCTGTTTCCTTCTTACCATGAGCTTAGAAACACACCGGAGGTTTTCGTATTAAACCGCCAGATTTACCATGAACAGCGTCCAAAGGAAAGTGACATGCTTATCAAATTTACAGCCACAGCAAGGAACCGCAATGCGTTGAGCAATTGCAGACACATAATATTGACAGGGACGTTTTTGCACACAACACATGGGTTACAAAGACATGCTTTGATGTTTTTATTTCTATTTCTTTCTACTTTATGATGAAACATATCATTTGTGTCAGTTTTGTCTGAGCAAAACAGAGGATTATTAGAACATTTTTTGATACTGATTTTTGTTTAGGAAGAAAAGCTGCATTCAATGTCATTGTAAGGGATTATTAAAGTATTCCGATTCTGATTGATTCTGATTCTGATTAATAATGGTGTGATATGCTTTGGCAAACGTTTTTGCTGTCGTAGTAATAGTTTTCAAAAGAGTGCAAACCTGTTAATCCTAGAAGAAATGCGTAAGCCTAGAAGTCAGTATATCTATACACTTGCATAAGTTATGCAAAGAGAAAACCAGTTTTGTGACTGTTGTTTCCATTAAAATGCAAAACACTAGCCAATCCTGAGGGTAAGATAAATGTACTGTGGGATTAGTTATATGTGTGAATTTAAAATGTCTTGTTTTATGCTGTGGGAAATCTGCTAAAGATCTATATTTCTACCAGTGTCCTAATTACAGATTCATCTTAACCTTTCTTTCTAAAACTTCCTAAAGTCTGACTAACAAACATATTTGCCTCAATGATGGGATTTCCTGGCAGTCTCTTATCAGCTAGATCCTGAAACAATGGACTCTGCCCCCGCAACTTTCTGCACCGGGTCTTTCTGAGGGGCTGCTTCAAGTGCTGCTGTCCTCCTCGTGGCTTTCCCCTCATGAACAGATGTCCTTTTCTGGGTTCAAGCCAAAGGATTTAAAATACAGCAGGAAGAATGGCAAAAAAATATCAGATAGTGTATCATCTGTAACTTTATTTGGCAAAACTGAGATCCAGTTAACCTCAATTTTCTGGTAATGTAGAGCTTATCAAAATCACTTGTGACAGCGGCCTGAGGGCAAAAACCGGCAGTGAAGATTCATCCCCATCCAGGTGGCAGAGAAACATATAAGGACATGTGTTCCTCAGCCTAGAAACCTAAGGATTTCCTTTATACTAAGCCATCATGTGTTCTCTTTATTCTAATGACTTAGTATAAAGAGAGTTAAAATTGCCAGAGCTATACAGTAAGTTGAATTGTGGGAGCAAAGATGTAAAATAAGGACCAAAAGGTTTGATTGGGAATTCAATATACACAAATTTTATTTACACTGACACGTGTAATAACAACACATCAAATTTACAGAATAACTCTAAAGCTTTTAATAAATATTCAGCAAAATGCAACCAAAAGCTCTTAAATGAGAGGAGGGAAATGCAGTTACAACTGATCTCTCTATTATTCTGAGACATCTTCTTCCTGGTTGTAGAATTGTATTGACTTTGTGATGATCACACATGACCATAAGGAGCAGTTCAGCTTTGGCAGTTACCAAGTGAACTGGCAAAACTGGCTGAGATAATGAATTAGCTAAAATTAGCCAGAGTGAAAAGTTGCAGTGGCAACACAGACAAAAGCAATTTCTCAAGTTGAATCTACAGTAGGAAGTTTGTGCGCACATAAAACACACCATAATAAAATTCTGTACCATATCCTCAATAAGATAAACATCTTCAAAAGCAATGTTACTTTAAAATATATGCACATTTATATTTACAAAAAGACAGAGCAGTAAGACTGTGGGGTTTTTGAAGCCTAAATGACTTGATGACTCTTTAGTAGTGGCACCTCTTGACAGTAATCATACAGACACATGCAGACACACACACACATGCACGCACACACACACAAACACACATACACACACACAAGCATAGAACAAAGCACACATGTTCATACACTCAAACAGGACACTTTCTGGGTGCTCCTCATAACATCCACCACAAGGAAGAGGGGGTTTCATAAAGGTCTGGACTGATACAGACTACTGGCTGAGAGGTGCTGAAAGTCCCGCTTCTGGTGGAGGAAACAGCTGGATACAAAGAAGAGAGGTACTGCTGGGAAACCAGCTACTGGCCGGAGAACAATGAGATGACCGACACGCTGAATTCTGTACCCAGTGTCAATATCTGAAGTTAGAGCCTGGAAGACCCTGTGTTTTCCTCTTGCTTGTCACCTCAGGGAATACTGCAGTCCACTTAATGGCATTTCATATGACTTTAACCACTGTACTGCAATACAGAAGTACAGCGTTAGCATGGGGTGAAAACAACTGCCTTTCTGTTTCCTTGTCCTTTGTGAAGGGATAGAAGGTGAAATACAGAGAAAACACAGCGCAGAAATGGCAGTACCTGTCTCATGCTTGTAAACAAATATCATACACTGGATGTGGCAGGAGAGGAACTATATCAACCTTAACAGCTATTTACACCCTTAACAGGAGAACTCCAGCAATGCATCTGTCAAAAACGACCTGCTTGTCTAAGAAAACTAAAATGAAGACTTAAAGGCTTCAGGAATCGTCTCTGTTGTAAAGAATGATCTAACATCTCATCGTAAAGCATTATTACCTATACCTATATACAGTTAAGCAGTTAAAAGTCGAATAAATGAAAAGCTAGCGTACCATCTCTCTGAAGACAACTGTGTGTAAAGAATAAGTGCCACCCCAAGTCATGGTAATGTGGTAATATGGTTCAGCAAAGACAGGTGTTTAGTGTCTAGGAAATGACCTCCAGCATACAAAAAAGCAGAAATACGTTCTAACTAACATGAAGCACTTACGGACTCTAAGCATGGCATAACATGCTGTCTAATAGCTTATACACCAGAATCTTATCATCTCATTTTCAATTGGCCCCTGAAAAGTAGCTCCTTCATGTAAAATAGATCTAAACAGATGGGTATAATACTGATGATAACAGAACAGGATATCAAAAAAAAGTAAAAGCTGCATTAGTTAGTATGTGGAATGATGTGAAGTTCAAGTGCCTTGAGTGCTTTTTCCTCCAACAACTGCAACAGCAAACCACAGTAAAAATAAAAATGCTACATACATTTTCATGAAAGGAAACAACAAACAATAACAGAACACATAAATGCAAAAAGTATATATATATGTATATCTTAGTGCTGTCAGTGTTAATCTCGTTAAAATGACATTAACGGCATAACTGCATTAATTAAATCTCCGTTAGCGAGTTAGCGCAGATCGGCCCATGCGTGGGTCTGGACAGCACTAACGCGTTAACAAGCAAACCACGCTAACGAGCTAACTGCGCTAAAGCATTGATGCTGCGCAGCCCCACGCTAACTCGCTAACGGAGATTTGCCACGTTAATGCGGGTTATGCCGTTAATGCAAGATTAATGCTGACAGCACTACTATATATATATATATATATCGGAGAGAGAAAAGAGACACTCCCCCCACGCCCCGGAAAAAACGCAAGAAACAAAAAGAGGTAAAAAAATAAAAACACCAAAACAACCTGTATGAAATGTGTAAGGAAAAAATTAACTGGAAAAACAAAACAAAACTGATTACAGTGTAATATGGTTTTACATAATGACAGTTTTAGAGTAACGCTTGATGTCCCTCAATTCTCCCTGGTGCCTTAACAGTTCCTTCCTGGAAGCAGGGGAGCATTAGTCCAACTGTTCTCCCCGTAGTCGTCAACAACAGTGGCAAAGATAAATGCCTTCCTTCTGCAACACAGGACAAAAAAATGCTGCTGGTACCAGGTTGAGGAGCAGGTGTAGTGGTTGGGTGTTTTGTGGCGGATCATTACAGGCACTTTATGAGGCAGCCAGACAGGTCGGGTGGGTTCTCACACCCACTCGGCTGAGAGGATTGTTCCCTCCAGGAAGACCTCGTGTTGGACTAGTAAGGGCTGAGTTGGAGTGTTGTTACTGCCGGCTGAGTTGAGATGGTGAGACGCTGGGCTCTGAGAACTCTGCTCCTCCCTTGCTCTAGGCATCATAGGAAGCATGGAGCTGAAGTTCAGATAAATCTAAAGATAAGATGAAAGAGCGAAACAAAAATCTGTGACGGTTGATACTGTTACTGGCGTGTTTAACTTTAAACATATCAGTGATCAGTGTTGTCTCATCTACACAATTACTCTGTCTTTTAGCTGTGTTGTTTTCCTATTCATTCTTTCTTATTTTTCTTTTTTTTTCTCAAGATCAAAACCAGGTTTTAGGCAGAGCCTAAACAACCATCAACAGCATTGTAATAAAATTCTACAGCTCTGTTATCTTGACAATTTTCATACGGGATGCAGAATTACTCATCATATAATGCCTCTGCAGGAGACTTCACAACACATCTCTAACATATCGTGTCCTTTTCAAGCATTCTTGCTATTTCTAGGATTGCTGTAGCTCAGGTGGCAGAGCAGGTCAGCCACTAACCAGAAAGTCAGTGGTTTGATCCCAGGCCCTCCCAAATATCTTGGGCAAGATACTAACCCAATGTTTGCCTACTGGTGGTGATCAGAGAGCCCGGTGGCGCCAGTGTCCGGCAGCCTCGCCCCAGGGCAGCTGTGGCTACAATGTAGCTTGCCATCACCAGTGTGTGAATGGGTGGATGACTGAATGTAGTGTAAAGCGCTATACAAATACAGGCCATTTACCATTTCTAACTTGCTCGGTCTCATGTTTTTTGTCAGTGATTGCTGCTTGTGCTGTTACTCTCTCTTAGACATTAAGCTCCACATGTATACATGTGCAAGGCCTGGGTCCATCCAAAATTAAGCCATACTCCCAAATAGAAATTATTTTCAAATGTAATAACAATCCTATTTTGGCTAAAGTGGTCCTGTCACACAAAAGATAATACGGTATGAATCACTGCTTTTATTATATTTAATATGATTCCAAAAATGAAATGATATCTTGTTATTTCTAGGCTTGTCTAACAATAATTTCCTGTCCTTTAATAAACCCTACCAACTGGAACAAAAGTCTATCTAAGCTAAACTCATGGTCTGTGAGGTATTCTGGGTACATTATTTTCCAGGAATGTTGCCTTGGATAATAAAAGAAAACAACACTCAAATGTTGAAACCTACACGCTTAGTGGCATCTGACAGCTGCTGTTCAATCGTTTCCACGACCTTCCTGAACGGGGGTCTGTTGAAGGGGTCAGCATCCCAGCAGCACCTCATAATCTCATACCTGCACAGCAGTAATCAAACATACAATTATTATATCCTGTTTCTTTTGTGTATATTGTTTTCTGTTCTCACTTCCATCTGAAAGTTTTAACACATCCTCATTTTTAGTTTTTCTTGTGAAAAGCCAAGCACAACAGGAAGAAAGAAAGCTGCTATTGATATCCTGCTCATTACACTCTTTCCTAGTCCTAGTCCACCTCCATCTGTCTCACTAAATCTCTCCTTTTGATGATCCACATTTCAATTCAACAAAAACTCACATTTCACTGGGCGCAAACTCTGGGGCATCCATTCTGTATCCTTCTTTTATTAGTTTGTAGAACTTGGCGTCCACCTGCATACCAGGGTACGGACTGTTTCCTATGTTCAGCCAAGATATTTAGTTACATTACACACTTGTGAAAACACACAGATAGCCAGACAAACACACATAAAGTGGATGGAGAGACATACCCAGTGAGAAGATTTCCCAAAGCAAGATGCCATATGACCACACGTCACTCTCGAATGTGTAAACACACTCAAAGATACTTTCTGGAGACATCCATTTCACTGGCAGACGAGCCTGAAAGGTAAAGTGAGTATATGGCAACTTGCAATAAATTACAATGTGACATGAAACCTTTTCCTGGAAATGTTTTTTTTATGTGGCTGGGGACAGAAAATGTGCAACAGAGGGTTGATAAATGAATAGCCTTGACAAAGTATGCAGAAGGTATTTGCCTGGGGTCCCAAAGAACACGCAGAGCTCGGCACAAATTTGTGAGGCTCATACCTCACAAATTTGACAATCAGTTTATTGGCTGTCATGCATAGAGAAATAAATTTGGGATAGAGGTCAGTCAGAAATAAGACTACTTGCATAAGAGATGTAAGTGTTAAAGTTTTTTTCTTTTTAATAAAGTACTGTGTTTGCAGCTGTCTAGCACCTGAGGGATACAGAACAACTGAGGCCACTGTTGAAACAAGGAAAAAATGTAATATGCTAAAAGAAAACTTTATCACAAAGAGATTCTTCTATAAAATGTAAATTAAATACAGTACAGGTTCTCCATAGACAGATAAGATCAGGTACCTACACTGGTTTGGGAAAAATACACGTAAGCTACTGTGTTCACAAAAGCTCGTCTTATAGACAGGTACGTTAGATAACTCCTGAATTTACATATCAGGAAGTGTGGCAAGGCAAATGAACCCCTGGATTTACAATTTGAGAACTACACAAACAAAAGCTTCCAGTTTTCCGGATTTGTCTGTACCATGTTCCTGCGAATCCATTACAAGAGTAGAGTTCATACTAGCAAGAAAGCTAAAATCAACAAACAAACAAACAAAAATCTTGTTCAAATAATCACTTATAAAGTCCAAATCTTTCCTTGTGACACTATTGATGATTTTGATTCTGGTGAAATCTTAAATTTAGACTTTCCTGCTAGTTATTTTCTAGCACGTGAAAGTTTTGCTAGTGAATTCAAATGAAGCATCATTTAAACTAAATCTCACTTTCTAGTGAACTAGAATAGGTCATAAGGAAGGAATTCATTTTTATAGTAGGTCTGAATGGTGATGAATTAAGCGGATGACCTCCAAACCTATCAAACAGTCTTATCCTACTCCAAACTAGTGATACTAAAGATGTATCACGCCTCTAATATTATATCCCTGTGTGTCCTGCAGCTAGTGCAGACTTACATTGCCTTTGACGACATAATTAGAATCTGTGGTGATGTCTCGGGCAAGGCCAAAATCACAGATTTTGGCCACTCTTCCTTCAGTCAGTAGGATATTTCTGGCAGCCAGGTCTCTGTGAATACACTGAAAAACAAATGCATCATTACTTATACAATCCAGTGATACATGATACATGTTACATACATTAACAGTTAATCACATAGTCATGAATGAGGTGCTTTTTTTGAATGCTCTTTGCTACTGAGCTTCCACACTTGGGTCTGTAACATACAACCACTGACACTGATACATGAGAACACTGGCCTCAGTATCATTGCCTCCACAACCAATGAATTTTTCAGCAGCTTGCTTCAACATCCATTTTGGATCTGTTTACTAGCTGTGGAAACATGATCCATGTGCTGCGTTAAAAAGGTCAGATTATCAGGCATCAGAGTTTTATCCACAAATCTAATTTGGTAGTCCATGTAAAGAAAATGCATTTTATATATGGTAGAAAATAAATAGTGAAACAAATGTGGACTGCCGTTTGTGTCCAGCCTAATATTGTCATGACTGGACATCAAAACCTGCAGCACAGTTATGAGGAAAATGGACAAGAAATACTGATCTTATGCAAGCAATATAACCCTATAGCATTAGCTCAAAAGGACAGAATGTGGGGTGGTAATGATAATGTTAAAGGTGTACAGAAATTTAAGAGTAAAAACCTCCCTAGAATGTTCTGGAAGGACACCAAATTTTTTCACTGTGAGTGAAAAAATCTGAACATATGTATTTTGCTGCTTTATATGGACTGCCATTAAAAAATGACATTCAAGTGGATGCTCACATTTTTCGAGGCTAAGAACTCCATGCCTTTGGCAACTTGGTATGAGAAACTGAGGAGATCTTCGGTGTCCAGAGACAAACCGTCATCAGCAAACATCTCATTCTCCGTGTCTGCTTCAACGTAAGGACCACCTGAGAAGACAAACAAAATGAAGATGATTTTTCCAATGTGATGATGTAACCACCTTGGCGTGCTAATAAAGATAGGAGAAATTTGATGAATGGCTGGCCGGCTTGCCTTTGCGTAGCGAGTTTCTCTTCTCAGAGGATGAGCTGACCGGTGCGTTGCCAGCAACAGAAGGCTTCATGGTCATGTAGCTGTTCAAGCTGTCACTGTGAAGAGGAAAGGAGCAGTCTGGTCTCAGCTGAATACAGCCACACATAAGCATGCTGCTGTCCAAATAACTTCCTCCTACGCACGTTCTGGATAGTAAATACTAGTTCTGTCTTTTCCACAGGACAATAAATCACTTTTTAAAGATAAAAAAGAACCTGACCCATCCGTGACTCTCTGCTGCATGACGTTGCGGTTGTAGTAATCGTCCTCAAGCTTAAAGCAGATGCACAAGTCTCTCTTTCTGCGTAGAAAGTTGAGCAGATCTCCGAAACAGCAGTACTCTGTGATCACCAGGGTAGGACCTGCAGTACAGTGAAAATAAATCTCCTCAAAAGTTGCAGCAATTTATGAAGTTTACAACTTTATTCCAGTCATAAACAATAACGCAAGTGAAAATGGTTGCCTCACCTCCAACTGTGCAGGCTCCCAGCAGGTTGACAATATTAATGTGGTTTCCCAAGTAACTGAGGACTTTCAGCTCTGACATTAGTGCTTCTTTCTCTGTGGCATGAGCGCTAGCTGTGGAAAGAAAAATATGCAATGCACTCATTATTCACTGAAATATTAAGGGTACACTGTAGCCAAACTCATGTTAAGCAGTGCTTGCGTATCGTGATCTGGTATTTGCTAGCTTAAAATACATAATTGTTGAGAGCTAAATGAAATAAAAGAGCTCTGTTGAAATGTTTTAATATAGCTATATAGCATAGCGTGCAAACCACCAAAAAATATCCACGTAATGACTCTGTTTACAGGCATCTGCAGGCAAATTATGTTTTCATTAGAATTTCTGGACAGCGTGAAGCTACTGTGCACATTTCTCACATAGTCAAAACAGCTACACAGTGCTTATCCCACTTCATTTGCATGTGTGTTGACAGCACTTACATTTGAGCATTTTCACAGCCACAGTCATGACTGAATCTGCTTTGGAGAGTCCATATGCAGTGGCTTCCACCACTTTTCCAAATGCACCAGATCCCAGAGTCTTCCCTAAAAAATGGAGACAGAAACAAAACTGTTAATCCCCATCCTGTTTTTTCTCCAACAAACAAGTTCCATGGTAGTGTTCCTAGGACAGCAGCAGTTTTAACCCCCAGGCTGTGTACGTAGGCACCAGGACATGCAGGATCCTGTTTAAGGTTTGTTGAAAACACCCAGAATATGTCAACAATATTGTGTTTGCAGTGAGGGAGTGGGGTTTCATCATTAATGAACTGTGGAACTGGTTAGTAAATAAAGACCACAGACATGGCTAAGCCCCTAATGCTGTGTCCATACACAGAAACCAGAGTGGCTGTCAATCAATGGGAACTAGCCTGAGGGTGGCAACGATGATGTCATACCCACTGGACTGTTAGGCTTTATTACAGATACAAGCCCCCATTTATCTTCATATCATCCTGCTCCCTACTTACACCTAAGACATGGCACCCAGAACATAAATTTTAGGGCTGCAGTGTGTCAGAAATTATGGATTAATGTAATTACGGGAGCCTAGATACGGAACACAGTACAGATTTTGGTGAATAGGTTCCGGATGCTCACCAAAGCGCAAGTTGTTTCGCGGAAACTCCCACTGGTCATCGTACGGTAGCTGGGTGGGGTCAATGTCCACATAGTCGTTTCCGATAACTTTCCACTGAATCTGATATTTGGGTTTCTAGTGTGAACAATAAGACACGGAGATATCAAAAGACAATTCATGCATTAATTACACGTGGCATCTCTCTGGTCTTTCTATTCACTTGTTTATAAATGTAATCAAAGAGGGTGGGGCATGCAGGAAAAGTACAGTGCTTTCTTACCTGCATGTACTTGTAGAACAGCATGATAAGGATGAGGCAGAGGATGCCTGCTGCTGAAATGGAGCCAATTAGCAGAGGGGTGAACAGGTCATGTGGTACTCTTTTCTCTGCAGAGAGACAGAAACAGTAATGTTTGATAGAGCCAATCGGGGAATCTTTTCAAGGTTTGTCATGTTTACATTCTAAACGACATTGACACGGAGGCAATAAGGTAAGACAGAGAAGTCTAAGTCACAGTGAAGCCCACTTTGATCAAATAACCACAAACTAATCCAATTATACAAGTATACATACTGTGGAGTTCTGTGCTTTTATTCTTTGTTTAAAAAATTATGCACTTTGTTTTGCTAGTTGCTGAAATTCCCCTTGTTTTTAGTTTGGTTTTTTTTAAGCCACAATGTTGTCCTTATTTTATACAGCTGTGCTGGGAATAATTAGAAGTAATCAGTGTTCTGTTCCTTTGTGTCTGGCTCATTGTGATGCCTTATTGTTTTGCTCCTCTGTACAGTGGGGTGTAATAAGCTCTTTAGCGATAAGAAGCTTTCTCTCCACTTCAAATCTGAGAATGCAGAGTCTGCAGGAACTAATCCCCTGTAAACCTGTCAGTGGTTTCTAAAGCTCTGCGTGTTCTCTGCTGCAGCTCACTGACACCTCCGAGCCTCCCACAGCCCCACAATGCCCGGCATTGCCAGGACTCCTACTGTGCTCCACAGTCTCAGCGCCTCCGTCTGGTCCGCTGTTACTCTGTAAAGCAGAAAAATCCTGGGCACACACTCCCAAAGGCCTGTCCTGTCTGGCCACAAACACTCGTCTTCCTCATAATGCTCGCCCACATACCCGCTGGAGCCACAGTTAGCCCCTGTGTCTTGCATAAACCCAGTCCTCCAGGCTCATTTGGGGACAACTCAGCTCAGACTCAGACTACTTTGAGGACACTGCAGAGCAGATGGGGAGGCCGTTACAAAAAAGTGGTTTTGGGGTCATGAAGTAAACAATGGACTCACCAAATGCTATCTGAGCCAATCATGTCGGTGGTATCTCTTCACCAATGTTTACCTAACAGATCATAGACGAACAACATCTAGTAGTAGGACTTCATTTATGGGTTAATCCCTGCCAAAGTCATGTTTTCAGTAAATATTTTGCTGAGGAATTATCCTTCCCCTCAGTGGCGTTCACTGAGGGGAAGACCTGCTTAGATAACTTAGTGCATGGAGTCACAGACAGAGTTTGCCAGATCAGTAATTTTTTTGTGTTCCAAAAAGTAAATAAATTCTTACACCTATGTCCTCTGTTGTTGTCCTATAATATTACAAAGAAAGCATGGAGAGGATTGCATCACTTCAGCAGCAAAACATGTGAACTGACAGACGTCAACGCCTCCTTTAATTCCACAACCCCTATTTAGACTACCTGTGCTGCTTATGTATGACTGGATGTATATCCGTGAATTCAACTCACCACTAATAGAGTAAAGTATGTAGGCTTGCTCTCCCTCCACTGTAGCCACACATTCCAGAGTATTGAACCGTGCTCTGCTGATGTTCACCCGACTCTCCACCTCTGTCTTCCCAAACATGGGACTGAACAGTGTGATGGTGATGACATTGAGCTCCTCCTGGGTGGAATTTACCTGCTGGGAGCACCTGAAGGCAGAAGATTATATACTGTTGACAAAAGAGTTGATGGGATCATCTAGATTTCAAAACGGTTGTCTGTTGTCTGGAATCTCTTCTGTATGTCTCTGAAAGATTACTTTCCTGAGGCTATAAAACCCTTTCAAATAACCTAACTTTACAATATGCAGAACCACAGAAGCATGCACTTCTATTTTAGTACAACAGCAGCTGTTAGTTTCACCTTTTGTGATGTCTTTTTGTGCTCATGAACCAAAGATGAAATATTTGTAATTAACCTTTGACGGTACTGTACTAATAAGAGTAGCAGTTATTTAAGTGCTCTCTGGTGATAAGCTGACTTAGATCAGGTTACTTTCTACTTGGATATACATGCCTTACATGCCTTTAATGATTGTGCATGTAGTGAGCGTTAAGTGGATTTGACTACAATTTTTTTTTTTAAAAATGACTGGCTAAAGTTTGGATTATCAGCAGTGATTCATTGACCCAGCTGCTTTGGATTGGTATTGCTACAGCAACCCAGGGCTCCTCCTTCAGCACACTTTATGTTTGACACAAGATGAACCCTGTTCACTTGTAGCACCAACCAATCACAAATCAATACTTCTCAATCCCCTGTCACATGGGAGGGTCATCTTATCACAGTCAACCAATCACAGGTCAGCCCAGTCAAATCCCTCAATCTCACATTCCACCATCATCATCATTCCAAAGACAAAGAGGAGTTGAAAAGGGTGCAGAGAGAGTTGAGGGGACTGATAAGGAATGGGAAGGACAGCTACAGGCAGAAGATGGAGAACCAGCTTCAGCAAAACAACGTTGGTGAAGTCTGGAGAGGCCTCAGAACCATCTCAGGCCACAAACAGCAGAACTCTCTGCCTGGGAGGGATGTGAGGTGGGCAAATGAACTGAATCATTTCTTCAACAGATTTGATTCAACCATGAGACAGTCTACAACATCGGCTGCAGACTCACCCACCCCCACTGCTGCTGTTCCACCTCTGACACCTCAGACACTTCACACCTCCTCTATTCACCCTGCTCACTCCCCCCCACCCCCAACAACAGCATCCAATACACACTCAACACAAGGCTCCAGCCTGTCTCTCTCAACCACCCAGGTTAGGAGGGAACTGAGGAGGATTAATGGCAAGAAGGCAGCGGGCCCAGATGGCATCAGCTCGAGGGTCGTCAGGTCCTGCGCGGACCAACTGTGTGGGGTGATGGAGCACCTCTTCAACCTGAGCCTGAGGTTGGGAAGAGTCCCACAGCTCTGGAAAACCTCCTGTGTTGTACCAGTGCCAAAGACTTCACGCCCCAAGGACCTCAACAGCTACAGGCCGGTGGCTCTGACATCCCACCTGATGAAGACCCTGGAGCGGTTGGTCCTGGCTCAGCTTCGGCGCCTAACAAGCTCATCACTGGACCCACTTCAGTTTGCCTACCAGCCTGGCATTGGCGCGGATGATGCCGTCATTCACCTCCTACATCGTTCCCTCGCTCACCTGGAGACCGCTGGAAGCACTGTGAGAATCATGTTCTTTGATTTCTCCAGTGCCTTCAACACTATTCTTCCCTCGGTTCTGAAGGACAAGCTGGAGAACTCTGGAGTGGACCATCACCTCACTACCTGGATTTTGGACTACCTCACCGACCGACCACAGTATGTGAGGACTCAGGGCTGTGTGTCGGACAGGGTCGTCTGCAGTACGGGGGCCCCACAGGGAACGGTTCTGGCTCCGTTCCTCTTCACCATCTACACTGCAGACTTCTCCCACAATTCCACCCAGTGCTTCCTGCAGAAGTTCTCTGATGACTCTGCAATAGTCGGCCTCATCACTGATGGGGACGACAAGGAGTACAGAGGACTGACTCAAGACTTTGTGGACTGGTGCCAGCTGAACTACCTCCAGATCAACGCCAGTAAAACCAAGGAGCTGGTGGTAGACTTCCGCAGGCACAAGCATTCTCCACTGCAACCACTGAACATCCAGGGTATGGACATTGAGGCTGTGGACAGCTACAGGTACCTTGGTGTTCATCTGAACAACAGACTGGACTGGACTCATAACTCAGACGCCCTCTACAGGAAAGGGCAGAGCAGGCTGTACCTGCTGCGGAGACTCAGGTCGTTTGGGGTGGAGGGCCCACTCCTGAAGACCTTCTATGACTCTGTTGTGGCTTCTGCTATCTTTTATGGTGTGGTCTGCTGGGGCGGCAGCATCTCTGCTGGGGACAGGAAGAGACTGAACAGGGTGATCCGAAGGGCCAGCTCTGTTCTAGGATGCCCTCTGGACCCAGTGGAGGTGGTGAGTGACAGGAGAATGGCGGCTAAGCTGTCATCCCTGTTGGACAACGTCTCCCACCCCATGCAGCAGACTGTGACAGCACTGAGCAGCTCCTTCAGTGGGAGACTGCGGCACCCACGGTGTGGGACGGAGAGATTTCGCAGGTCTTTCCTCCCCACTGCTGTCAGACTCCATAATAAAGACTTTAACTGAACAAACACACACATCCACACATGTGCAATAACACTAAGTGCAATAATCTTTTCTGGCATCGTTGTATTTTTACTCAGTTGTATATAGCATTCGTATTCTATTTTTATCTTATTGTATATTTTTATTCTATTTTATTCTACTGTATATAGTATATTATTTTATTCTATTCTGTACAGCTGTGTACTGTATTTATTCTTATTGTATTCTAATTTTTGCGTCATAACTTTTGCACTGTCCACTTCCTGCTGTGACAAAACAAATTTCCCACGTGTGGGACTAATAAAGGTTATCTTATCTTATCTTATTCCTGACTCTTTCCAATGTGTCTTTAGTGTGACCTTTAGGACCCTTGACATGCACTTCATTTCAGCCATGTTAAAGGTTGAATATGGAGATAAAACTCCAAATAAATAAATGGTTAGTGTTGTGTGCAAACACAGTGCTAAAATACGCAGTAAACCAAGAAGAATTCTCCGAAATGCAAAATGAAAATGTTGTATTTAGAAAGACTTTCTGGAAAGTATTTTGTTAAATTCACAGATGCATGCATGCCTCATTGCCTTGCTAAAGCCATGAGACTTTTTTTTGCAGACATAAATCTAATAATTGGATAACATTAGAGAATTTTGTTTGTTGGCTACAAATTACAGAGCTGCTATTGATTTTGGTTTGGCAGGTTTTCCTTTGTTTAGTCAGTTTATGAGACAGATGACCGATCTGGCTAATATGAGTTTCCAACCAGTATAATTACTTTAGGCTGGGGTTCTAAAGTGCAGCACATACCATTGCACTCTGCCTCTGCTAATTATTATTTTACTTTCAGCTGTGTTACAAATTGAGCAAATATTTTGTTTTTATCACAATGAAAATGTGTAGTTTCCCTTGAGGGACCACATCCATTTTTTCATTTTTGCAAACTGAAATGTTTAAAGCCTTACGAAATCACACCAGTCAGCATAATAACTGAAACTCTCTAGCTATATTATTTTTGGGAAAAAAAGTTGCTCAACACTTAATCAGGGGCTTTGAAGGCCATTGTTTGGTCAGATATGTTTGGCAGTGCCCCAGCAGCTGTCATTGCTAAACGTGGTGCAGGAATGTATGACATGACATTTCAAGATGCAGCCCCGTCCACAAAAACATTGAGAAAAGCAAGACAAACAGAAACGTCTTATAAGAAGTCACAACCCTTTAAAAAAATATTTTGACATGTTGGTAACAGTAAGTAGTAGTCAGTAAATAGAAAGGATTTTAGAAGCTTTAAAAATCTCACCTGCCATATGGATGCTCACAGTAGTACCAGGTGATCTGGGGAGCAGGGAAACCCTCAGCCACACAGCGCACCTGTCCATTCACTGGGCTGTCAATCGATACAATTTCTGGTTTACCTGATAAACACAAGTTAATGTCACAATGTGTTAGGTATGTGACAATGAACCAGAGGAAAAATATTGGTTTAAGCATTAGCAAGGTATATTTGCAAGGTGTGGTGAGGGTGGAGAGCTGGACTTCATTCCACACAAAGTAAGTGTAAAATACACTATGGGTGGGTCATGAAATTCATCCCATGGCTTAAGGGAATATGAAACCTTTCAAAAAAAATGTGAAAACAACTTACTGATCACAAAGACGGTGAATGTCTGATTTGCTGAAGCATCACCATTGGAGGCTTGAAAGGTGTAAACTCCACCCTCTAACATTTTCAGCCGCACTAGCCTCAGCTCACTGATGTAACTAAGCATAAAATAATTATTTTATTAGTGCATTTGTTGATTTTTAAGATTCAAATATCACAGTATTTCATTCAAGCTCTAATTGTGCCGAAACAGGAAAGAGCTGATTCTCATTTAGCCACCCTGTGAGAAAGAACATAAAATGTTCAGATATTTGCATTTTATATTGTAACCATCTTTTCTTTGTTTTCTGCTCTTTCATGTGCATCTGCAGTATGCATATTAAAAATATTATTAGACAAGTATTAAATCTTTTCAGTCTTTATTTGCATCTATTCACTGTTGTGGCCACTGTAGTAATAAACCCCCAAAAGTTGATTCTGTTCATCTGGTGAAGTTTTTTCTAGTTATCGGTATCAGAAGAAGAAGAAAGTGTGTACATTATTGTACTTTATTGAGCCCCGTGGGGAAATTGCTCTCTGCATTTAACCCATTCACTCAGTGAAGCAGTGGGCAGCCATTGGGCGCCCGGGGAGCAGTGTGTAGGGACGGTACCTTGCTCAGGGGTACCTCAGGGTAGCTGTTAAGGGGAATCGAACCCCCGACCTTCCGATCATGGGGCAACCACTCTACCTACTGAGCTATCCCTGATATCAATTGTATCAATGGATATTTACGAGTTATATTAAAGTCAGGCTTAAAGGTTGCATCAGGGTTTTATTAGGAACAAGTCTCAGCAAACATCTTGAAACTAGTCTGGGTGTCTTCTTCCTGTTGTAATGAAGCATTACTCAAATGAAGTTCAATTCTAATGATCATTGAGACATAAAAAAGTGTAGCAATAAACACATATCTTCTTTGCCAAAAATAAGTATTTTAAAAGCTGTTCACCCAACAGGATATACTCTTATTATCTTTTTTTCTGTTGCAGAATTTTTCAACATATTTCACAATGCCATATCTCCTGACAGTAATATTGAGGGTGGGAGGCATGCAGGATTACATCAGAATACACATTTCTATCTGCAGCATGTAGGTTACACTCCAGATATATCATGGTTTTATTTCTCAAGACAGTCATTCACAGTCTGACAGCTCCTGTTTCACAATAAACCCCAGGGCACTGTTTCAACTGTATATTTAAAGGGACTATGACCTGCAGCTAAACCAGAGATTCACCTAAAATAAACCTGGCTGAATATGATGTTTCCATCTTTCCAACAATTAAATAAAACAAAGCAAGTGTGTGCTTGTGTGCTGTCACACCTGTATTCATCACTGTGTGTGGTGATCACATGGTCAGTTGTGTTTCTCAGCTCGTGGCCTTTAAAGCTCCAGGAGATGTGTGGCTTTGGATAAGCCACTATTCGAACTTTCAGGGACAAACTCTCGCCGGAGCGGACGTGAAAGATGCTGCTGTTTGTGGGCATTAAGTCGATGAATCCTCTTTCTGAAAAATAAGAAAATTAAATTGTTGTCAAATTTGTAGATTAATGCACCGAAGTCTGAATTATCTAACTAGTGCTGTTCTCATCCAACACATGCACTCCAAAGGGTTAGGATAAATTTAAATACTGAAAATAGTAGGGGTGCAACGATATTCGTATCGATATTGAACCGTTCGATACAGTGCTTTCGGTTCGGTACGCATATGTATCGAACAATACAACATTTGTAATTTATTTTATCAACTTTCCTTCTGACGATGCTGTCTGTGTTGAGCGCTCAGTGAATCTGCGTTCGACTACTCCGCCTAGGCTGCACTGTCGAGCGCAGATCCACTGAGTGCTCAACACAGACAGCATAGTCAGAAGGAAGAGCGCAGGGCAAGCTAGCAAGACAGAAGTTAAGCTCTCCAGATCTGGCGTTTGGAATTATTTTGGTTTTCATGTGACGTATGACCCTGAAGGTAAGCGAGTCATGGACTAAAGTAAAACAGTATGTTGGATGTGCCGTGCAATGCTCAATTACATGGGTGGGAGCTAGTGTGTTAGCGCAGTTAGCTCGTTAACGTGCTGGCCGTCTAGCCCCATGCACGGGGCGATCGGCGGTAGCTCGTTAACGGAGATTTGCCGTGTTGTGGCGTTAAGGTCATTTCAACGAGATTAACCTGAAATCACTAGTGGGAACACAACGAATATGACTGCACATTTACGCCGACATCATCCTAGTGCAAAGACAAAAACAACAAGCATGCTACTAACTTTAGCCGAGTCATTTAGACAGCTGTTAGCACATGATTCTCCTTATGCTGCTGAGAATATAGCCCAGAAGAAGCGGATAGTATAGCTTTTATTTTGGAAAGAGACATTTCTCTGTAATAAACTCTCTTTTCCAAAGATGAGTGATTCCTCAATCAGATACAGGGCTTGCAATATCGCTAGCCCGACGTCCTGGGGCTAGCGATTTTTTTCAGTCGGGCTACCAAAATCTATCTCTTCCCTGCCCGTCGGGCTATTGTAGGAAGGAAAAATATATGTCAATGCTTTTGCATTCTTTCAGAAATGTAGCTGGGTAATTATGTCATTGGCATCGGTGAGCCACTGTCAACATGTGACATATTGAAATCGCGTTTGAATTTGCGCTTGTTTTTTTGCTTTCACTTTGCAATCGCGCGAACTGTGTATAGAGAGCGACAGCACTGATCTGTGAGTGATGAAAATTTGTGCACCAATTCCTCTGACATCGTCTTATTAATCGTTAGCTTACTATGCAAACATGACAAGTGAAATCTCCCGCAGCAAGCTTAAACATGTGAGAGGTTGATCGCGCAGAGAATCGCTGAGCTTATGTGAGTGCGTGTGTAAAAGCAGGAGGATATATATTTCATTTCTTCTGAGCCAAATAAGACAGGTCAGGGTGAAGAAGTGACAGCCAAAGAAAAGCTTACCACAAAACGGAGAAGTTATGACAAATCAGACTATAAGGCAAAAAGAAAGTGCAGCTTCATGGTTTCATGGACAAAAGAATTTCTGTGGCTGCAATATGACGAGCTAAATAACCAGGGCTGCACATAAGTGGTCCGCAGGTGCGCATTCGCTGTCAAAATAAAAAACGCGCACAAGGGTTAGGGTTAAATTTAAAAACTGTACTTTTGAGTTAAAATATATATTTATAATTTTAATAAATGACAAATTAAAAAGGCATGAACATTTTTTTTGTATCGAAAAAATATCGAACCGTGACACCAAAGTATCGAACCGAACCGAACCGTGAATTTTGTGTATCGTTGCACCCCTAGAAAATAGATCTCATCAGGGGTTGGGAGAAAATGTACCACTGTATGCTCTGATTGATTTGGTCTGTTATTTGGGGCATGATGTTACTTATGTATTTTATTATTATCACATGCCAGATAATCAGTGACTGTTTCAGGAATATTAACTTATTTTGTTGTCACCATAAAATGTGACTCTAAGTGGTGATGGTCCATGAGAGTTCATGATATACACAATACTAGTGCCAGATGCATTAACGTCTTTAAAGAAAGTGGAAGTGATAGTACAGAATCAATGCTATTTTGTTCCCTTAACTTCTTGTACAGTGGGTTACATGTAGTTCAGCCTAATTAATGTCTAATAATCACAGTGAAATATATCTTCTCATTTAACTGTTATGCTCTTCCTTTTTGTTTTAGTCATATCTGTACTGCTGCAATGGTGGATGCTTATATAAAACACTGGTAAAGTTTCAAGCAAGGTATGTTTAAGTATTACCAATGAGCAAAAAGCTCAACATTAGTCAGTTTTGTTCTTATTCTTGACTCTATATGGTAAATGGCCTGTATTTGTTTTTGCTGCCCTGGAGTGCAGTGACAGAGGCAAAGCTGCCAGACACTGGCGCCACCGGGCCCTCTGACCACCACCAGTAGGCAACGGGTGAAGTGTCTTGCCCAAGGACACAACGACAGAGACTGTCGAAGCCGGGGCTCGAACCAGCAACCTTCCGATGACAAGACAAACTGCCAACTCTTGAGCCACGATCGCCCCATGACATTAATGAGAGAGAACATGCTTAATTAATATGGTCATATAAGGTGTTCAGCTTTGGATGTGAGTGTAGAAACACCTACCTGATGTTCACATATTTTGTTTGTGAGAGGCAATCAGAAGAAAACGATTTTTTAAAAGCATGAATCATACAAAGCTTCATTAGTGGAATCAAAAAATACTGATACCATTGGAAATCAGTGTATTGGGTTCCCTTTAACTCATTTAAAACACTGAAAACTTAATGATGCAGAAAATTTTTGAGGAGAATAATTCACAAAAACTCTTAAGTTCATGTCCAGCTTTAAATGCAAAAAACAAAATTACATCACTTACTCACCATATACATCGAGCCACACCGACTTGCTGCTGACCCCTTTTCCATTCCTAACTTCACATATGTAACTCCCAGCATCCTGTGGCCGTACTGCATCGATTTGCAGTGTCGTTCTGTGGCTATTGGCAAATTTTTCCATCAGGGATTCTGAAGAACTGCCAACCTTTGCTGGTTGCTGTGGATACCAGACGGCACCCTGTCAACGCCCAGAGATCTCTAGAGATTAACCCTGTCTGCATGTCTATGCTCACCAAGCACAAACTACCACATGCACACAACCACCTGCATGCAAGCACACACACCTACGGTAGCTCACAAGGTACACTGCAAGGCATACCTGAAGCTTAGACATTGTGGACTTTTTAAAGACAGGCAACAGGAAGACGCAAGGACGAGGCTGTGCTACCAGTGAAAGATTCGCCAATATTATAAGGGACTTGAATTAATTTCCTTTGAATTATTTTCATTTTGGAGCACCAAATTGTAGCAGCTCATTTGGAATGGCAACAAATGCAGAATTTTAAGGCAACTCAAAAAGGGAAGCAGTTAAATCTTTCACTGACGGCAAAGCACACAGCAAAGACAAAGGCAGAAGGTTCTCACCGAGCCAGGTGGGGTGACCCACGTGATGTTGATTTCTCTATTGGCATTACTGGTGTTGCAGGTGAGGGAGAATCTCTCACCTCGGGTCAGAATCACTCTTGTGGATGGTTGGAGCTCAACTACAGGAGGCGCAGTGGGTACTGCAATAAAACAAACCTCATGTGATGTCATTCCTTTGGTTGATTTTAGCCAAATCGAAAAATGTACATATGCTGCACACCCACACTAGTTTACCTGGTACAACACTCAGGAAGAATTGGCCTGATCTGACGTCCTTTCCATGGAGTCTTCCTGCACACACATAGCAACCTTCGTAGGCCTTTTGTGTGTTGTGCATGTAAATGCCATGCTCCAGGCTGGCGGAGAACTGGAGACCAGGGGGCAGAGTTTTACTGGAGCATGTTTCCAGGTGCATATTCTCCAGATCTGGATCAGTTGCCAGGCAAGGGAAGGAAGCATTTTCTCCCTCACGAGTAACATATCTAGACACCTTTAGTTTTCTGAAGGGATTTCCAGGATCTGGCAAAAAATAAATAAATAAAAGAAATTGCAAAGGTAGCATGAAAGCAGGGTAACAGTATATGGGTATTTGAACTTTTTATTATAATAATGGGGATGTAATGCTGGATATCCAATTCCTTTATATACAAGGAACAATGTACTTTGCTGTGACAGTCTTTTCTGTTTCACATTATTATTAAAGCTATGTTGCTAATAATCTCCAAATTCAACCATGAAACAGCTCTGATACAAATAAAATAAGTCCTCTTTTGATCTCAGTGGACCCCCTGAGTACTGTGAGATGCTGACTCGATAGATTGGTTTGCTCTGATAGATTCTGCAGATGCTTTATCAGACTGGGACTGAGGACTTTCTAGGCTGGGTCGATGGCTTTGCATCTCCAACTAATTTCTGCAGTTAATTGTCTTGCTGGGGAAGGCTCATCTCAGATGTTTGAGGTAATTGATAATATAAACTAGAAACTGTTGCTACTTAACTCAGACTTAACTTTGTGCTGTTTGTGCCCTGTGAAATCTGGGATCTGTAGTCTTAAGTCACACTGCTATTACCATGGGAACCATAATTGTTGCCAAAACAACCAACAACCAGGACTAACATGTGAAAGATTATCAATCTGTAGATATTCCTTTTGAATAAGTTCCTTAACGAGAAAACAGGATTATCTTCCAACACGATTTAAATGATTACCAAACAAATTACTTCTCAATATTTCTAAATATCATCTGCTAAGCAGTTCCTGCTTGTTGCCTCAAAGGTAGATGAACGGATTGTGGAGTGAATGATCAGCACATGATAGAAGCCAGCAGTGATGGCTTTGGGCCAAGGGGATATTGGGTCATGTAGAAGAAGAAATACAGTAAAACTCAGTCATACACTCAATAAATAGCTCTGGTAGCTACTGTACCTGTCCAGGGCAAAGTCACAAACACCTTCTTCTGCTAATACACCCACACACATAGATTTTGTCTACTTTTCCCTGCAGCCTGCGTACACGCTCCTTTCTCTTTCTCTCTCACAAAATTACCACACAGTCTCGAAAGGGTTTAATCACCAAGAAACATTTAGGTACCTTTCACATAGACGTAGATGGAGGCATGTTCCTTGGAACCCTCCTCCTGGCAGATATAGCGACCCATGTGAGTAGGCAGAGCCTTCTCAATTGAATATGTCAACATCCCATCGATGTTGTTTGCTGCCAGCAGCTTTGACCTCTCCCGCTTCCACTGTATCCTGTTTTCACCCTGGCAACGTAGTTTGAAGGGTTCGTTGAGCTGGATGACGACGTGGGGTCTGGCAGGGGTGATAGTGGGCTTTGTATCACCTTGAATGGGAAAAAGAATGTATTTAAATGAATGCCACGGGTATGAAAATGCAAGAAAGTGCAAAATCAAGGCATTATTTCTTAAGCCTTCATATGAACTTAAGGCCCTACAGTTTATCCATTTGGAGATTTGTTTTGTTTTTACTTGACCAAAGCTATTGTACAACAGTAAAATGTTTTCAGCACTGTGAAATCAAGATGTTTCCACTTATATGGCCCCACAAGCCTCCCATGCATCATGAAAGCTTAGGGATAAAATCTCTGATGTAAAGTTAAACATAAGGGTAGCCCACATCAGATTTCAAAACAAAAGATTTATACTGGCCATCATTCACAAATTGACCAACAGGGACATGAACTTTATATGTAAAACTTCTTCAGTATATTTATTTGCTCTCAACATTTATGACTTGTGACTTCTTGAAACAACATGAATTGTACTCATGGCTTCTGTACTCAGGATGTAGCTCCACAAAACAAGATGTTTTGCCAAAAAGTTGCTAGTCAATCAATGTCTGATTGTTACTGAAAGATGCTAGGAGACCAAAAAGAAAGATTTTCACGAGAAAAAACGAAATCAATCAATTTATTGATTAACTTAAAAAAACAAAACAAAAAGCAATTATGCACCCCTTAAATTAATAATAGGGTTCTCTGATGGATCCAGACCCTCAAGCTGGAAATGACTTTTCAAAACATTTATCTGCATCAGCGGTGTAAGTAAAACAGCTTCAGAATATGTAAACTGTTCTATGATAGTTAAAAGAAATGCTGGCATTATAAAGCAGACTGGTGGTGAAAAATGTGCCATATGAAAAAACACTCAATAATTAATATGTGCTTTTTACCAGTCATGGTATAAAATAAAACAAATGCCTGTAGCATGGTCTGTATTTAAAGGGGCGGGGGTTTTACCCAGAGTCTTAATCTGCTGCACCAACTGAAAACAGGTGGGGAAAGATTGAGTTGCTCGAGTAATGTTTTTGTTCCCTGAGAAAACATCACTGTCTTTATTGAAGCCACTTGTGATAAACACTATAGGACTGTGGTTGCAGCAGCAGTACAACAGGAATGAACAACAAGGTTTTTATGTGAATAGATGTGCTCTTTCCATCCTTTTAATTCATACTTGGATAAAATATATAAATGAATAAACACTGTTCAGAGAGCCAGTCTGGCACTAACAAGTCATGAAGAAAGACACTATTGTAAGAAGGAAGTGTAGCAAGAAAACATTTATCTTAAATGATGAAATAACACGGAATTTCAGGAATAGCAGGGTATCAGTATACAAATACACCCTGTTAAGAGACTGTAAATAATACCAACATTGCCCTGAGTTAAAACGTGAACATTTGGATATCAGTATAAAAGAAGGAGATTAATTTGCATGCGATGTATATTAAGCCTAACTGAATCTTCATAGCGTTTATTTAGTTGATCTGATTTCTTATATCCACCAAATGCAGAACAAACATGGTAAAACTTAATTAGGTCCACACTGTGCGTAAGCGGGCTAAAGGCAAACTTCATGGCGTGCCGTATTGCGTCATATGCCAGGTAAGCTTGTGCGCGCTCGCTGGAAATGTGGCAGTTAGTCGAAGCCCCTGGTGAAAATGTCGTGAACATCAACCGTCCCCTATGGGCGCATTATATGCTGCCAAGCTGTCGGTCAGATGGAAGTCCACCTGATGCCGCCCTGAGCTGGAAGAAGCTCCGTAGACGCACCATGTGCGCAAAAGAGCGCAAAGTTAAACAGCAACACTCGCGGTTCACCGCTTTTATAAACATGCATGGCCAATGTCGGTTTTTCATAAATTTCCATAGAGATAGCTCTGGGAACATCCAAAACTCTGTTTCCTAACAAGATTAAAAAACAACAACAACCCAAATCGAATTTAAAAAATGACAGGCTGCACATCAACCCACTTAAAGCGACCAAAAAATTGAATCGTGAAATTAAAAAAAACTGACACTGAGTATTTTTAAAAGGCAGTAAAGATATCATTAGCTGTTTATAGACGATTGACCTATTCGGCTGGACTCTGAAGATGATGCCAAAACACAACAGTTGCAATGTGTTTTTGATATTCATCCTCAGATCAAAACACAACCAACCAACCCGGAGCGCAGGCGAAACGTTTTACATTGCTCAGTGTTAAAAGTCACACATGTGACAATATTTATCTAAAAAAAAGGGAGAAATTACATGTGAATGCAGTCCTGCTTTCGACAGACGTTTTGCATACTTCCTGTGAATCAAGAGACGCCAATAAATTTTCATACTGACGGTTATGTGCAGCTCCAGGAAAAAATAAAATAAAAAAACGGCTTCATCGTGCACAAAATGATCAAGAAGTCTCTTTGAAGCTCACTCTTGCACATTGTTCAACACTTTATCGTTTTGATTACTTTTTTTTTTAAATAGCGCCCTGTTTTCCCAGTATAACATAAAATATTAAAGTAGCTCCAGCGCCCAGATCGTCCGCATTAGTATCCACTTTCCTCATTAGGTTTCTCTGACTTCGGGTTGTCTTATTCAGCACCCTTCAGATCTGACTACTTCATAGAACAAAGAGAAGTACGGACAAATCGCGATGGGAGGCAAGTGCAGCGGTACGGTTCGCTATACGTAGATTATCTTTATCACACTGGGCTGCAAAATAGCAAGCATTAAAACAGATACCCTTTCTTTGTTCAAAATTGAAAAGCAACAGTTGTCTGCGTAAACTGGCGCGTCAAGTGTAAAGGCTCAGTCTTACCTGGATGGAAGGTTAGCTGTAAAAACACAGAGAGAAGTATCCAGTGGTATTCCATAGTTATCATTCCATGGGTCTACCTGTGAAGGTGAGCCAATGCCTTTATATGAGTAAGGTAGCTCTTGTCTGCTTGCCTAGCGCGTCGGAGTTGTGGGCAGTTGACCGTGGGCTCTGATAGAGGCGCACTTAGAAGTCTTTAAAAGCACAGATGCTCAGTTCATCTCGCAACAGCAGCAGCCGTCGCCAATCTGCAAACATACTGTTCTCCTGGGGAGCGCCAGAGGGGACGGAGCAGGCCGACCAGGTATCTCTGACTGGCTGTGGCGTCAACAACATGTTTATAGGAGCCAGTGGTGGAGCCTATTACTCACACGATACAGTGAAAGAGGGAGGTGTTTGTGACCTGCAGTGTGCTTCCCAGCACGCACGCACACACACACACACACACACACACACACACACACACACACACACACACACACACACACACACACACACACACTGAACTCAGAGAGAGACTGACAGATCAGGACAAGGATATATGCAAGATGGCATATGCTGTAGATGATGTTATCGCCGATGTAGCCCGCATGCACATGCTTCAGATAATTTCACTTTTTTTTTAAACCTTTTACGTATGAGTGGAAGTCAGATCGATAGATGTGCATTTTTTGTGGCTTTTGTTTTTATCAGATAAGAAGTGACTGCACACCACTAGCATCCATTTCAGCTTTAATCACACTAGCATTGGTCATTTTTCCCACGGCTTTATTATTTTACATGTTTTTTCACCAGACAACTCCCTCCTCCTAAGAACAGTGACCTGCAGTGTGCTTCCCAGCACACACACACACACACACACACACACACACACACACACACACACACACACACACACACACACACACACACACACACTGAACTCAGAGAGAGACTGACAGATCAGGACAAGGATATATGCAAGATGGCATAGATGATGCTATCGCCGATGTAGCCCGCATGCACATGCTTCAGATAATTAACCAAGTGACTGCACACCACTAGCATCCATTTCAGCTTTAATCACACTAGCATTGGTCATTTTTCCCACGACTTTATTATTTTACATGTTTTTTCACCAGACAACTCCCTCCTCCTAAGAACAGATATGACTAGCCCTGTGAAACTCTCTCTCTCCCTCTCTCTCTCTCTCTCTCTCTCTCTCTCTCTCTCTCTCACACACACACACACACACACACACACACACACACACACACACACACACACACACACACACTAATGTAGTCTAGTTTTCCGTTGCCTGTCACATCCATTGCTTTCTGACTGTCCTTATTTGAAAGCACGTGGCAGCGCGATTTTAGCTCAAAGCAACTGTTGCAATAAACCACAATACCGTCCTCATTAAGTTGATTAAGTTTACTCTGTGAGTTAATTATTCATTCATAACGCACCTTATCTGTCATCGTGTTCACGTCAAATAGGCATAGAACATACATTTTGGCCAGTAGGATAAATGGGGTTCTTTTCCTTCCTGCAAAATGTGAAAATAGTATATTCAGTTGAAATTAATGCAAAATTTTCATTTTTCTTCACCTTATTAAACAAAGATTTCAGTTCTTCCCTCTGTCATATTTAGTATTTGAGCATCAGACTAACAGATCTGGCTAAAAATCACATGAAAATTAAAGAAAGCCAATGTTTAGTTTTTAAACTATAATTTCCATAATTAGACTTTGCATTTCCAGTTGCACTGCTTCACAAAAGCAAAATAGGGCTGCAACATTCAAATAACCCCCAACACACACAAACTAAACCTTTGGTTAGATTTATATCAGATCTAGTGAACCTGCACAACCAAGCTCAGGCCATAAATGGCACTGCCAGCTCTTTGAAAATAGTGCCATGAAATCGGATATGTTTGCTAAGCAAGCAGGTAATTACTAATGCCAAAAAAATAGGGATTAAGTTAGCTTTCCGTTGATGAACATATATACTTTGGCTCACTCAGTGCATCATTTAAACAACGTTGGTGTGTAGAATGTATTTATAACTAAACCAGGATGTGTTCATAGTGGTGAAGGACATCTGTAAATATGTATTTGATGCAGTTGCGTGTTTACTTATAGAGTATATGCTTGAACCACAAAATCACCGCATGTCAAAATGACAGGCAAATAAAACCTGCAAATACTCTGCTGCGGCACATTATTTTAACTGATAAGAAGAACTCAACATGCACAAGTGCTCCTGTTTTTCATCTGTGTACAGTGCAGCAACTATCACAGAGTTTCGAACAAGCTCTATGTGTCTGAAAAAACATATTTGTCATGTAAATATTTTAACAACATAAAAAAGAAACGAATTTCATCCTGAATCTTCTGACATTTAAAAGCCTCTCCAATCAATTCTTAAAAAAAGAGTATCACAGACCTCGCTCTAAGGCTCAAATAGCTAACACATTGAAACCAAATCTCTAATTTAACTTGCTCGAAACATTAGCTCCTGTGAAAGATCTTTCAGTTACCACACAGCAATTTTTCCATTTTGTATACGTGTTAGGATTACGAAAAATAAAAAACCCAAATTGTCTCATTAGCATGTGAAACACGACAACTTGTTGTCAAATCCACCATATTCTTTGTATGTTTAATTGAAAATTACATCTCATTCATTCACCTTGTGGTCGAGGAAATGACTAGACTGTATCGCAGCTTGGGTATTGAAGATAATGAATTAAAGATTCTTCTGAGAGTCACAGTGCCAATAATGCAGCAAAGAATTAAGATTAATGAGTTAAGTCAATGCAATGAAACACACAAACAACAACCTTTTTAATATATTTGCAAAAAAAAAAGCAAAAACTTGTTGCCCAATATGTCATAAATATAGAAAATGGAACATGCTCTGAAAGAGTCTATGAACAAACCTTTGTTTTTCTTCTGTAGCCAGAACACAATTTCCACCCACAAAACCATGATTGTAATATTAGAATGTTTTGACTATTTCATGTCCAGGAGGCATCCCCTCTAAACTTCCAGAACAAGGTTTTTACTGTCTCTCTCCCCTAAACATTTCCTGTGATGAACACGGTAGAGCAGGAGAAAACACTGGGATGGAGAAGGAATTAGGAACCTGACACTTGTTTTCATGCTGATTAATATTTTGGACTCCCGATCACCCTGGGCCAAGAACACAGTTTTGAGCCAAACCATAATTGCTTCCAACACTTCACTGAGAGTGACTAGTGAAATAAAGATATATGCAGGCACATTTAAATTTGTGGAAATACACAGATGAAAAGATTATGATGGGAGAAGGGTTTTGGTCAGGATACTGAGGCTTGTAAGAACTTGTGCATGTGATTCAGTCAACAACCCCTTAGGAGCCATCAGCTCAGTACCAAGGAATCTGATACCAGAACAAAAGCTCTTTGTTTCTTGTTTATAAGAATAGTGTACAAAATGGGCAGGCAATGTGTACTAGTACAACTAGTACTTTAAATATTAGTAGTAATTCAAGTTCTAGTTCAAGAAAATTTAAATTGCAACATATATAAAACTGAAAAAATGGAAATAGCATGCAAAGCATGTATCTTTCATCACACGCACTTTTTCCATTTTGTTTTTCATCCCCATACATGAGCTGCACCAAGATATGTTGAAGCGCTAAACTAAAATAGGCTGATCTCGCAGAGATACCATATGTCGTGTAAGAACCAGAGCCCATCAAATGAAAGAGCAGATTGAGATGTACGTTTGGGTAACTGGTCCACCTCGTTTCTCTAGTTATTTTCTTACCAGCCCAGTAACTGCTGCCTGTGCTTTTACAGAAATGCTTTCAAGTCCTAAAGTCTCTTTCACAGTTATGCTTGATGTACAACATCTGTGCTTCAGGCCAGGTGTGTCTTCACTACAACCAGCACTGGGAGATGCCAACTTTCTGTCATTTGCGTATTTCTAATCTCTTACTCTGTGACCTCTAATTACTGTGTTTTAGTGTTGAAAAAAATTCAGTTGATGAGTTGACATTAGGTGATGTGACATATATATATTGCTTATGCCTATAATTTACTGTCCTTTTTCTTCTTGGAACTATGAGATTATAAAAAAAATGTGAAACACTTTCATGAAGCTGCAGAACAACAAAATTTATTTCCTGCTAAGAGAAAACAGATGTACACTGAGTACAATGTATGTGTGTTTTTGAAAAGGCTTGTGCGTCTCCTGAAATGTTTCTAGTAACAAGATAGAGAGAAAGAAAGGGAGAGAGAGCAAGAGAGACAAAGAGGGAAAGAGAAAGAGAGAGATACTGCTCTTTCACAATAAAAGCCTTTGTTAGTGGCCCCTTGATTCATGCCTTAGGTCTTCAAGGGTCGTGCTAATTGGTATGTGAATGTGTATGTGTGCATGCGAAAGATAGAAAAAGTTCTCATGGTTTCTGTTGAACATCAAAAATTAAACAGCAGTAACAGATTGTTTCAGTTTTTGAAACAAGAAGGAATGCTGGAAAACTTTTTTCCCAGTTCTGAGTTGTCAAAGCTTGTCAAAAAGACCTGTAATTTAGCAAAGAGTGAATCTTAATAAGTGACTTGCATAGAGTCATAACCCTAAATCCCCAAATCTTCTGGGAAAAGAGAATAATTAAAATCACATCAAATTATTTTTTAGGGGTTCTAATAGTAATTCTTCCATAGCCATAAATGCAGTGTTGAATCTGCTGCCACATATTGGTTGTTGGATGATAGCACCCTATATCTTGTGATTAACGCAAAGCTGAATATGGTTATACAACAGGAAATATTTGTATGACAGAGGACATATTTGGTTCCATGAAATGTTTCATCGGCCTTGTAATGAGATACACTGTCCTGGAAGTACAGAAAGCTGAAAAAAGACAAATCCATACCCAGATGGAGGTGCTGTAATTTGCTCAGACGTGTTTTATAATGAGCAGAACAAAAAGGACTGCACAAAGTAAAATCTTTTAAACAAAAGAGAAACCAAAAGCTGAAAAACTTCTGTATAAAAGAGCACCAGTGGGTAAGTACTTGTTGGTGCTATTTTCTTTTTATGTTCATGTATTAGGCAACCTGTTTTCTAAGTATGCTACACAATTACTTTTATTTTAATAACTGTAATGGGTGGGGATTTAATTGACAATATAAAATTAGTTTTCTCAGAGAGACAAACTGACTTCAATGTCAGTACAAGGCTGATGAAACAATTTATTTCCTGGGAATTCCTGTTCGCATCAGGATACCAAACAAACACACACCGCACTGGCAGTTACCATTGACCGACATCAGCATAGTTAGTAACTGCTCCCAGACTGTCCCAGGAATCAAAATTGTATATCTAAGAAATGAGCAATTCCTTTATTGATGCCTGGAAATGTCAGAGGGAAAAGGGGTTCAAGAGAACACTACCTACTATGGAATTGGACATGGGGCCTTTTGAGTGTAAGGTGAATATCTTATCCACCACAGCATGGAGCCACTAAGTACTTAAAGGTGATCATTTGCTTTTCAACTGCAGAAAGACCTGAGCACTAAAAATACTTGTGTTTTTGTTAACCATACTGCATGCTCAAAGTTACAGTCACACTGACACAGATGGTTAGAGAGACAGAAACCGTGTGCTAGTGTCCACCAACCTTAAAAACAAAACAAAACAGAAGAAGTTTACACATCTGTGTATTTTCTGTTTCTAGTGTTAAACATGTGAGATGTGATGATAGGAGTGAGGTAGTTTATGCTTTTCTTCAAAGGTCATTGATAAAATATAACTGGTATCGATTAGCTAGTTAATGACATTCCTCTCATTCTGAAGCCTACAGAGAAAACAGTTCAAGTCTGCTGGGTTTGACAAAGAGATCGTTTGAAAGAAGATACATTTTGCTTCAATTTGCTGATAAAATTTTGTCTGTAGAGTGAAAAATGCGTGCTTAGCAGCAGGCTAAAGAGGAGATTTTCAAACCCTTTTCTTAATATTCAGAGTGAATTAATCACCAAGCCACAGGGAGGCATAAGCCAGTGTACGCCTAGTGCCAGTTTCAAGATAAATGGAAATTGTTGCATCATGAAGGGCATACGGCATAAAGTCATTTACAAATTAAACATGCAGATCATCAGTAAGATTGCCACAATGGATTGGGGTCGTTGTGATGACTACTAAAGGGAGCAATTGAAATAAGCAAGAGAAGACCTGGTGCAAATTAACAACTGGTCCAACAAGTACAAAAACTCAACTACCACATTGTGTGTAGTCAGAGAAACCTGCAGCTGGTTTACTGAAGAAGTGTGTTAAAGCCAAGTCAGTATATTCAAATTCAAATTCAAATTCAAATTTTATTTGTCACGTACACAGTCATACACAGTACGATATGTAGTGAAATGCTTGGACAACTGCTCGTGACCTAAAGAAAACAAAAAAGGAAAAGGCTATGAATAAGATAGGAAATAAATATGAAAAATTAAAAAGGGTAAATTTAACTAGGAAGGAATAAAATATAAATTAAGGTTAAAAATGAAATAACTGTACAACACAAATTATATATAGATTGAATATCCATGTAATTGGCATCATTACATATTTTATCCTGCTTATCTTGCTGGCATGCTGCTCTTTACATTCAAGAATATAAACCGTAAGTCAGTTTGGCATTTATATATGTATGCATATATCTTTTAAACATCATTTTCTACATCTTTATGCTTCAAAAACTGTGCAGAGCTTTTGCACTTTAGCTTAGGATGATGTGCAGCATTTCTAACACTGTACAAAACAAAGGTTTCATCACACTGTTTATAATACTGAGCTTTGGCCAGTCTTATCAGCCTACGGTGGGGGTCTGAAGAAGATGATTTTCATCTGAGGGAACTGCTGGTGAAGATTGTAAGTCCTGTTTGATCCCTGGGATATGCATTGGTCCTCCTGATGTTTCTGATATGTCTTCTGCCTTAGTGGATCAACAGGACATCTGGCGCAGGAAGTGTGTAATGAAAGAAGGAAAGAGGTTTCTCCCAGGTTGAGCCCAGCAGCCTCCCTTGTTCCCATACTGTTCCCCGTGGGTGAATATAACTATTTATGGTAATGCAAGTTTCAGGTCCTATTTGCTGGATAAATGAAACCTTCTACTCATGCATTTTTAAAGGTCATGTTTTATTAAATTTTTCTGTTTCCACATTACTAGGCTGTAGAGTGTTTTGTGAGCACCTGTAAAAATGTTTTAAATTTCAAAATGATTTGATTCATGATGTAGTCTAATGCTAAAACCTGACAAGGCAAGGCATACGATCCAGATAATTCTGATATTTACTGTCACTCTGGGCCTCTGTGGAATATTTGGTTGATGCTATTTCATTGTATAAAATGACCATAATAAAACTAAATATGCATTGAAACATGTTGACTTAATAAAAACAGCACAGGTGCACAGGTGGGTAAAATTGCTAACCAAAAGGTACGAACACATTTTATGCCTTTGGTAACTGCTAAATTAGTTCATCACTAACAGTAGAAGGAGCCAGTGGTTGAGTCAAATGGGTGTGTGTTTGATACAGCAACTCCTTCCCGTATCACTACTGTGCACACTAGCTCCAAAAGAGCAAGATGGCATCACTTAAGTGGGAAACCTTAGTTTTAATTGTGTACAGCGGGTCCTCCATCTTTTTTGGAGTCATTGACCCAGACATGACGGCAGGACAAGAAAATCATGGTTTCAGCCTAAGCTGATAATGGTCAACTGTAACGCTGAGCTGTCATAAAATAAATGTTTGATGTCTGGATCTTATGCAAAGTCTATGGTGATAATACCTTTAGCTTGACAGAATTCTCCTAAACACTGAAAACAAATGCTCTGTTTACTTAATTCATATGTTTTAGGTGATGAAAAGCAACCTAGTGTTAGTGTTACAAATGTGTGGGACATGCTGACCAGACATTACAATAATGCTGTCCTTGCAAGCTATCACCAGAAACGCTAGCCAGCAAAACATATTATTCTTATTTTATTAATATACGACAGCAGTTGCCAGTACAAATATGTTGCCATGCCACCGGCCATGCTATCTGCAGCCCTCGTGGATAAGAGCTGATGGGTTAGTGGAGCAGCTTCAGCTGGCTTTAGCCCCCAGGCTAGCTGTACTGTAGCACTAACTACGGATGTTCACTTCAATCCACACGAAATTCAATTTATTTAGCACCAAATCGCAACAACAGTTCCCTCAAGGCCTCAATGTTGTAAGGTAAAGACCCATAATTTGCTAGTTGTTTGAACAAGAGAAAAACGTTAAAAGCTCACTAGTCTAAAAGAGAGTTTTATGTCTTTTAGACTAGTGAACTTTCAACGTTTTTCTCGAAAAGATTGTGAACTGAGCTCGCTTTAAATGGATGACTGTAATCAATGGCCAAACAAATATTTCCCATGTGTTTTAGAAGCTATATAAAACATTAAATATGTTTCTCAGGAATCATAAAATGCTTTAAACGTAATTGGAACCTGCATCATTTTGCGTCATGTATAAAGCTGCAAACACGCACAGTATCAGAAGAGCTTGCAGAGCTTAACCAACCTTTGCAGTGTTTCTTGGTTCCCATACAAATGTCCACAGCCCAGTACATAATGCGGGTAATATAACGAAAAACCCTTTTAGGTTTGTACAGAAAGTCAAAATTAATGTAGAGAGGATGAAGAAGTCTCTGTGTTTCACTTTAAAAGTTGTAGTGTCAGGTCTGAACCCAGTACAAGAACAAGAATATTGATAGATTACCCTCACATAAGTTTTGTGAGATCAAAGTGGGTGATGAAGTGACAGATTTATTAGTCTTTATCAAGAAGTATTTATTTAATCAGTTATTCATTATGAACAGGAGCATTGTAATTTATTTTAGCATGTCCCCTGGCCGCTCTTCCCTGAGCCTGGTTCTGCTGGAGGTTTCTACCTGTTAAAAGGGAGTTTTTCTCTCCCACAGTCACCAAGTGCTTGCTCATATGTGCTCATTGTTGGGGCTATCTCTGTATTATTGTAAGATCTTTACCTTACATGTCTTCTGCTTTCACTATTTTATTGTTCAGTACTTTGGTCAACAACTGTTGTTTTTAAAAGTGCTATATAAATAAATCAACTTGAAGCTTGAAACTTATAATATGAAGAATACTGAGGACATTTGGTCCTATAAAAATAACATTGAAATAAAAGTTGCACACAGAGATATTGTGTAGTTCCTTGTCTTGCAGCAGTCTTCACTGAAGCCCCTGACCTGCAAGCAGTTTTATTTATGAACTGTCAGAGGTGGGGAAAGTGGCTATGAAAATGTAATCTTCTCCTAAGTGGTTACTGGTTAGAATGAAAGCAGTGTCAGGCTGAACGTGGATCGTGGGTGTAATAGACGACTTTATAAAGGATTTGTTTCTGCAGTCACCGGGTGTAACGAGTTGACATTTCTTTTTGACAAGCAACGTGAAGCAACCGATACCCTCAACTCCCTATTTAAAATTTACTGGTCTAGAAATGAGAAAGCAAGCTGCCCCTTGAAAGCCATAACTCTAATGTGTGACATCCCACCTTACTACATCCATGTTTAGTACAGTGTATAAACAGAGTTGTGAAGTTAATACTTTAAAAACTGCTATGTCAACGCTCCTTTGGAGGCAGAAGCAAAACAAAAGAAAAGCAGCATTTCCCTGGTGTACAGGATTAAGTATTGAAATAGATGTTTTTTCCCTGATTCCTACAGACTGGCACACTGGCAAACAACAGGGCATTTGGGCTGACCAGAAGGTCAGTTTGCGGGCACTTGGGTTGTCGAAGTGGTCATATGATTTGACTTTAGGGCAGAAATAAACAGGGAAGTGTTTTGTTATAGAACAGGCACATCCTGGCTAACATAAGGCATTCAGAGAAAAACACTGACACACATACACAAACACAGAAGAAAAACAAACGCACTGGAAATTAAACATTTTGTGCACACAATGTTTGAAAAAAACAAAGAAATTGACATCGGGAGACTAAGTAGGATGATAGGAGTGTGCTTGGGAGTAAAAAACAAGAGACAATACTGACCACGACTTTGAATGATTTTACCTCAAGATGTGATGGACTCTTGGCCACCATCTGAACCAGAAACCATTCTTGGAAACTTGTTTTTAGAAGCATTTCAGGATCTTTTCTGTAAAAACCTGGAACAAATAAGCGACTATTAAACTTTCAGTGTTTATCAGCGTCAACCTCTGTAGTTTTGTAAAACAATGACAGCAGTCAAAACTAACAATTACAAGAAAGTAACAAAACAAAGATAGGGAAGGATAATAGGGAGCGCTTTTTTAGGATGTTGCTATTCCTTTGCACAGAATGTCCAACAAATTAAATACTGTTAAAACTCTAGTTTTATTTTTCTTGCGATTACCTTTGTAGACAGCTCATGTTTCCCAGGACTGTTGCTTTTTAAAAGAGCACAGAATGAAAAATGAGCAGTTATCACTTCTAGTACCCCACGGTGGGAATTGTCAACTTTGCCCTTCCTTCAATTTTATATGTATCACATGAACTTGTTGCAATCGTTTCCAAATATAATGCTGTGTTTGTTATAGGCCATAAACCTATCAACATGATACTAACAGACTGCAGTGAATGTCTGTGAGTCACAATAGAGGAAGTAGCAGGTTGAACACAGCTATATTTTAATATTGTGCGGGGAGGTGCAGCTGACGCTTATGTATCACTTTGTAGACATTAAAAAAATGTTTCCCAGTGAGCGAGAGTGGGCTATTTGTTTCCAGACTTTAGACATATTTATGATCTAGATGCAATTTGCTATTCCAACTTTGAGAAAAAAGACAGCTTTATGTACTCCACCAAGGTTAGTATGATACTTTACTCAAGTTTCCTTGAATTACATTGAAGAAAATCTGTTAGTTTTTTCCCCCAGCCTTTTCCTTTTGTTTAAAATCTTTTCAGATGATAGGTGAAAAAAAGGCCTGTGAGATACAGCTTTAGCAGAAATTCCTACAGTATTCCTTACAGGCCTCATTGACTTATACCAATAATAACACAGCCAGAGAATGCAGACTCGACAACCTGGGTTTTGAAATGCAGGATCTGTCCGTCTGTGCATCCAGCACAATAGTTATTGATACACAGCCAGGACCAGAGTTTAGGTTTGCAGAACTTGATTATATCTGGAAGTCCAAGAACAACAGAACACAGACAAAAATAAATGATAAACTCGGGGTTTATTCATGGACAATTGACCAGCACAAGTGTTGTTTCTTAGTGCATGACTGGTTCATACACATCTGCCTCAAATACAAAGGACAATAAATAAAATTGATAATTCCCCCTCCTCTGTTTGTTTTAATCCTCTCTTCTTTTTCCTCTCTCTGATGTTTAATCAGTAGCATACGTTGCAAGTTTGAGCATATAACTAACACAAACTTCTGCATCAAAAATACAATGCTGAAACAGATAAAGATAAACTCGCAGTGTATAAACACTCCACTGGGGTCCTTTAGCAGTAGGGTGTGGTTTTTTGCTTATCTGCAGGTGGAGTTGTGGGACAATATCGTTTAGGGAGCAGTGCCAGCTAGAGCTGATTGGCACAGCTGCTGTGTATTTACTTACCAGCTTCCTCCTTTTTTATGTAGTAGTGAGCTGGAACCTAATCACAAACAAGCAGCACTGTCACACACAACCACGGCAGATTATGGTGTTTATTTCCCAGTCAAGTCTGTATCTGAGTTGTGTGGAGGGAAATTGTCTAGAGACAGATATCTACATGTAAATATGTTAAAGCAGTAGAAAAGCCTATTGGTATTTGCTGTTACTGTTTCTAACCCAGGTTAAATTGACCAAACACATTTGGGCAGGCTTTGATTTCCTCAGGATAAACAGCTTTTGTCGAGAACAAATGATGGATTCCATCTGGTGAATCTATTGACTGTCTTCTGATGTCGATTTTGTTTTTTTGTTTATGCTTTTTAAATCTATTTGCATTTGTAAACAACAAAGAAGGATGGAAACATGAATTTTGGCTGACATCTGCACCGCAACACCAGCTTTGAAATACAGGCTTTTGTCTTCAAAGAAAGACCCTTAGTAGACGCTTAAAGCTGGCATTTGAAACCATTAAGTCACCAGGAATGTTTACTGAGTTTGGCAAGCAAGTGGGGTCATTTTCTCATCTATGCCAGCTATGCCCAGCTTTTATATAGTTTGTTCTAACCTGTACATACACAGAGCTACAGCTGACTCACTGGATGTGCTGAACCAAGAAGCTGTAATACAATTCATTTCACATTAACATTTTGAAACAAAAAAAAGAAAGTTGTCGTCTTGCTCACCAACATAATATTATAAAAGATCACACTCTTTTCTTCATTAGAGATTATGATCGTTAATTTATTGGATTATGTCTCATGATCTCAAGCATGTGTTCAGAATGATCCTTTGAAGTAATTGAAGTTTTTACATGGATCGATCGATCGATCTATCTATCTATCTATCTATCTATCTATCTATCTATCTATCTATCTATCTATCTATCTATCTATCTATCTATCTATCTATGACAACATCTTATTTTCATATGATATATGTTAAAATCCCACGCTCTTGTAATATCCAAGTTTTATCAACATAGTAATTATCCACAGAGGTTTCCATTTTGGCTCTCTATCTGTGACTAACAACTGCAAGTTATTGCAACAAAGGTTCACTGTCGATTTTCATAAAAGTGTGTTCTTGCTGGCTCTGGGATGTGGTTTTTCAGATTTTCTTGATTATCAGTTTAATAATACTTGCACAGATGAAGCTTAAATGAGGCTCTAGAGATCAGAATCACTATTTAGAATATATAATACTTTACTAAGGGACTTATTTGAAAATATAGAGAAAGTGTTACTGCAGTTAAAGTTTTTAGGAGAGAAGAAAATAGGAAAAATTCTGACATAAAATTATTTATGGTACTTATTTAAGAATACTTTGATTCGTATTACAGGGTAGTTTAAGGATGTAAAATTAACTGGTGGCCTTTTCGCTGGATTTCATTGTTGTAGGAAATTTTAAAATGTATAGTGAGAGTTTTTTTGCTAAGAATGAATTATCTATAGTTTTTTGTTTCTGTATTCTTATTTACCAGTGTATTCCCAGTACATATTGTCTTAAGGTAGATCTATGAAAAGTTGTGAGTATATTCATAAACTAATTTTTCTTTCATTCATCATTCTAAATCCCTCAAATCTCATTTCAAGGTCTGAGAAATGAAACATGATAGATCACAATGAAATGATTTGTAGAAAGCATGAATACATTAATTCCATTTTATATATTAACCCCCTGCTGACCCTTGACTGAAGCAAAAGAAGTCCGAATAATTTCATGGAGATTTCCACTGTAGCTGAACAATTATGATTGCTTTGGATGACTGCAGCGCCTTGGTGTCTGTTTTGTTAATAAATACGGTTCTGTTTCTAAATTACACATGGTATGAGCAATAAAACACTGACTGCAAAAACAATGTAACAATTCTCAAAGCAATTTATTCAGCAGCTGAAACAGAGAATGTGCAACCTGCTGCATTTTCTTCCAGCCAAAGTTGTGTGACTGCCCCGACAACAGTGAAAGTAAACGAGGGAAAATCTAATTAACTAAAAAATAAAGCCGAAGATAGCCTTCTTCCTAATTTTAGAGTTTTATTTTATTTTGCATGTGTTGTGAAATGATGCTTTGTCTGTCTTTTTATACTTTTACTGTTTGCGTGTATTTTATAAATTGTAGTGTGTCAGGCTCTCAGGCCTTTGTGTAACTCAAAAGTTTGACAGAAACTCTCATGGGAGCACTAGTATCCTGACAGGATGTGAGAGATATGAGTTAATATGGACATTTCTTGTTTAACTAGCAACACAAGCTGTTTTTGTTTCATAATTAACTTGATATTCTGAGGGACAGGATTCGAGTTATGAAAGTTAATGTAATCCTCCTGTCAGGAATTGAGAGACATGTTTTTGTTAAGTGTTCTTTGCTTTTTGTAAAACAAAACAAAAACAAAAAAAGCCTCATAAAGCTACTCAGAAAATAATTCCAAGTGTTGTCTGTGCCAAATCAATGAAACTGCAGCCGGTGCTCTGCAAAAAACAGGGAACCGGGCACATGAGAAATATGCACGCTGTTAGTTAGCCTCACGGTTGTGTTGGGAGACAGATGCACTTTGATGACTTCCATGAGTTTATTTCTATCAGTCTGGTATATGTTTAACCCAATTTAAGCCTGAGGCTTCTAGAGAGTACCCACATAGCCCACTGTCACCGATCACATGAATCTAAGGGTGTCATCCCCAGGCCAAGGCCACAAGTCAGTAAGCACATGACTACTACATTGGCTTGGTCGCAAGCATGTGAATATTTCCACAAAGACAAGCAGACCCATCAGAGAAAAGACACGGACTGAAGATACTATGGCACACAAAAACAGTTTTATGCACAAACAAGAGCTGGAAAACAAGCCACAATTGCTTTGAGTAAACATTGTTGTATCCAGGTCATATCTCCCCAGAGGAAACAAGAGGCACAGTGTTCCAATTCAAACACTACAAAATTGAGGGGGTTTAGTTAAAAAATATATGTACAAAAACAGTCTTCCCTTTGCGATACAGGGGCTGGGTATGATGCAGATGTCATGGGCCTTCTTGCGTTCTGAAAGTCTGAAAGACCCTTTGGGCACTGTCACTGTCAGGCAAAGCAAAGAGTTGTCCAGTACAACTTTAGGTTTAAATGCATTGATCTCCTGAACTATCCAACTAGGGTTACATCAGCAAGCTTATCACCAATCAACCTGTGCATGTCTTTGAAGAGCACTCATTGAAAACCCCATGCATGAACAGCAGGAAAATGTAAACACCACACAGACAGACCCTCCTCTGACCGCAGACCACCCCATGCTTTTGAATTTGACCTAAATTATCACGGGACTAACTGTTTATAAAAAGCGTATCTGTAGTTTGTCATAAAACACAAAATATGAAACAACAATTTAATCTGAAAAACCTAGAAAACACAAATAAGTAACTGTTTAAATTGGCAAAATAAAGGTCTGCACGAGAACAGATTTTGTTTATATTTTTAACTTTGACCTCAAGAGATTACAACAGACAAATGATCATTATGACCAAAAAATATAAATATATTTATTTAAATTGACTGTCTTGTACAAAGAAGTCTAGGAGCAAGATGTGGCCAAATGAAAGTTGTCTTGGTAAGAGTAGATATAAAAGAAAATCATAAAAATGCATTTTGGACTTCCGTACTGTCTCAGCCTGGAGCTGTCTCATATGATTCCTGAAAGCAAACCCTCCACACAGTCATGAGTTTGCATGATTTCTTGGCTTACAGCAAGTTCTCAACAACAGGGCTTAAGTCATTACAGCTATAAATTCGAGAGATCACTGCAGCATATAGCCTACTGCATGTGTGTGGGTCTTTGGGTGGTTAGGCTAAAGGTGCAGTTTGTGTATTTAACATAGTTGCTGTTTGTTTTCCCCTCCTATTGTGCATATTAAATCAATTGCGATATCTCTTACGGTGATGGTGCTTTAATCTGGAAGTGATGCTCTGCTGTTAAACAAAAAGCCTGGGAAGCACACGCAGGGCAGGCCCCTCAGTGAAAAAGCTTGAAATGAGACACCAGCCTTGAGGATGTACAGCGGCCAAGAGACAAAAATGCCTCGCAGCAGATCTGTCGAAACCCTGAACTGCTCCTGGACCTGTTTTCCCCGAGGAGCACAGGATGGAGACCGCACAGACGGCAACAAGGCGTCGAGTTTCACGAAGGAGACTGATGTTACATATCAAACAAACCAAAGAGATTGCTAATCTAATTGTCTCACACTCACTCGTGCAGCCAAATATATCAAAATCAGATTCTCTCTCACTCTCGCAAAGTAAAACATTATACAATTAAATTTCCCTCAATCTCTTTCATGACTTATGATCTGGTAAGGTCTCGCTGAGTCTTTCCATATTGTTAAAAGAATCTTTATTTGTCATTGTAAATCCAATCAAGTGTCAGTTTGGTTCTCCAAGCATTTGGTTGATGAACGGTGTTATTGGGTTGTGCTTTGTTTATGACGTATGTGCTATTCACCATTCCATTAGCAACTCAGAGAAATGAATTGTGGAAAGGTAGGGTGCACCAGAATCCTTGGAGTCATCTGATTTGCTGCATATTGTTGCACACTAACTTTCTGTGTTTGTTTTATTTTTATTTTCTGCCCTTAAGGTGGGTAAAAGTGTACCGGCTGTGACACTTTAGACAGCGACGAGACTGTTTCACTGGACTGTTTTGAGTAGCTCTAAAGAATGAAGTATATAGTGGGAAGTTTGTCAGCAGCACGCAAAATCGCCTAATAAATAAGCAAACACTGACACAGTCTGTGTCTTTGTTTTGTCTCGCCTCTTGGCGAGAGAGTTATCTTTTCACATAAGCACATTTGTTAGTTGGATTTGCTTAACATTAACTGCAAGTGTGTGTGTGTGTGTGTGTACAATCTGTTAGGACATAAAACTCACACAGTCACATTGTGAGGACTTGCCTACTTTTAGAAAACACTTCATTTTGTGGTAAAATCTTGGTTTATAACAACATTAAGGCTTGTTAAACATGGTAAAAATGTTTGTTAGACATGGTAAAAATGACCTGCTAAAGCTCTAACTGAGCATGAGAATTGGGAAGAAGGGTGATTTACACGACTATGTGGCTTAGTTGTTGGTGCCAAACAGGCTGGTCTGAATATTTCAGAAATATCTACTGAGATTTTCCCAATCAACTCATATTTAGCACCATTGCTGCTCATAACAATAGCAGCAGTTCTCTGAAAATACCATGTCAGATGTCAGAGGTCACAGAGAAATAGTCAGACTGCTTCAAGCTAGTGAGAAGGCAACAGTGGCTCTATTGGTTACAGCCAATGCACGCAAAAGAGCATCTCTGAATGCAGAACACGTCAAACTTTGAAGCATATGGGCTACAGCTGCAAAAGATTACACCAGGTGCCAATGTTAGCTAGGGTGAATTCTGACCGAGTTAACTAAGGTAGGAACTCACACTAGCTCACCAAAATGGGACAATAGAAATTTTTAAAAGGGTTGCCTGGCCTGATGAGTTACGATTTCTGCTGCAGCATTTGGATGGTAGGTTAGAATTTGAAAGTGAAAGCATGAAATCCATCCTACTTTGTATCTGTGGTTCAGGCTGGTTGCGATGGTGTTAGAGCATGTGGGATATTTTCCTGGCACACTTTGGGCTCCTTCTTTTACATCATTTAAACAGCACAGTCTACCTGAGGATTGTTGCTGACCATGTCTGTCACTTTATGACCACAGTGTATCCATGTTTTGATGGCTGCTTCCAACAGGATAACATGCCATGTCATAAAAGTAAAATCATGTCAAACTGGTTTCTTGAGCATGACATTGAGTTCAATCCATGTGTGATGATGTCATGCCAATATGGACCAAAATCTCTGAGGAATCTTTCCAGCACCTTGTTGAGTCGATGCAAAAAATGCATGCACACCTTTGACATTGCAAGACAAAATCTGTTTTTTTTTCTAGAAGATGTTTTTCAAAACCTTAATTTTTAGTGACCTGAGGCAAATTTTACAAGTTGACAAAAAGATGAAACCTATTGAAAAAGTTACATTTACCAAAATACCTGTTGACTCTTGGACAGGGTCTTATATGCTCTCCTTTCTAATGTGTAGCAGTGTCACGCTGCTCACTGATTGGTTCACCCAATGACAGCTTTGCACGAGAGCAAAACATGTCAGCAACTATAGGATTAGATATATTGTCAAAACACATCATTAACTTTCTTTTCAGTGAATTCTCAACACTGGCATGAGGTTTGCATTTATCATATTGTGAAATAACTCAAAAATGTTTAGATAGTTTTACATTACACCACTGACCCCCTCCCACTTTCTTAACACACATGTACTCACTTTGGTAATCTTTTGACAAATCCTCTGTCCTTAACAAGGTGAAGTCCTTATTTTGTAACCTTGTATTTCTAGGGCTTGTTTTTATACTTCGAAGTTTTGTTGTTGTTGTTTTTTAAATATGCACTTTATGTTGCGAAATAGTGAAATTTAATAGTCATGTGATTATTGACTTGTGGCTTTGGCCTGGTGATGGCTCTCCTGTGGTTCCAAGAGAGATTGTATAAACGTCTTTAAAAAATGTTCTCAGTTGATTGATCGCCTCACCAAACATTTTCCCAATGAGCCCCTGAGTTTGTCTTTAATGCATCATTTTGCTTACTGTGTAAAATATTTTCTCATATATAGTAATACAGATGATAAAGCAGGATAAATGGTAAATGGCCTGTATTTGTATAGCGCTTTACTTAATCCCTAAGGACCCCAAAGCGCTTTACACTACATTCAGTCATTCACGCATTCACACACACAGTCACACACTGGTGATGGCAAGCTACATTGCTTTACGCTTTAGAGCTACGCTGTGTGTAAGAAGTCTTTACGCTGTGGGCATGAGGTTTCCTCAGTTTTTTACCCACTGTTTTACCCTTTCTGTTGTGGTTTTAGGTTAAGTGCAATTAACCGTAAACTTGTTAGGCACAAAACATCTCAAATAGTTGATCAATTTCCAAATATAAATATAAGGCAGATATAAGGTTGTTTCAAATGATCAAGATCGGTTATGTCAAGCAGTGTTACATATGCTCTCTGGTCCGTATGGTGTTGGTAAGTGGTAGATGCTATTTCACATCACCTGCTTTGAAATAATAGAAATAATCGTCCAGTAACCACTGTGTGAATTTTCCTCTCTGAAATTGTTCGAGTGCATTGTGAATTTACAATTTGGTGTAATCAGTTCAGTGTAACACAAGTCAAAACTAGATACTATGCACACTAAGCCATTCAGGAAATTAGAGCAAGGTACGGAAATCTCAAGTTCTTACTAGCATGCTAAAACTCCACTCACATTTGAACGTATCTTCCTTCATGTTGTTTTAGTACACATGAAACGGCCCAGCTAACTGGGTGATTGCCATCTTTTGAATTTACTGACCTTAATGAAAAAATGTTCTTTGTATAATGTCGTAGCTAAAGGCACAATCTCCTTTTGGGATTGAATTAGTCTTGTTTTCACTGTGCAGTTCTGCAATGGTGTATGGGAAAACATAAGCACTGTTGCACAATGGAAGGCATTGTGAAAAAAAAAGAGCATTTTATTTCCTTTTAACTGAAACAGGTTTTTGAATTCAGGAATGCAAACAAGGACCAAAATTTGATCAGATATATTTCATGAAATAAAATGTATTCATACATGCAGCAGTTCCTTCTGTTATTTTATTGCACAAAGTTCACCACAACACTTTGCATGCATGTCTGCATGTCTCACGGCAGGCAAAGTTGTCTGAATGGAGCATTTGTTATCATCGTTGGGGGTTGGGTTGGCTAGTATCTTTCCACCACTCGAACAAAGTTTCCAATGCAAATAAAAATAAAACTTTAGGAATATTATCTTGAACTTTTTAGAAGCTAGTAACAAATACTTGTTTTGTTTGCAAGCAGCTGCCTGCTGACAGAGACAAACAGGTTTTCCTTTGACTGACTCTCTCAGTTTCATCACTGAAAAGATTTTGTTTTTTCAAATGGTTTGCTTTTTGGTGCTAATGTAAATGCAATAAAATTACAAATAGAACAAAACAAAAACTGAACGTAATGCTAGTTCATTTTGGTTATAAGACAATCTGCATGTGGAGTATTTTTACATGCGGGCATGTTTACTAGAGGTTTATCAAAACAAGACTCTTCAGAATAAGCTCCTTCACAGCTGTGGGTTTGAGCAGATATTGACCCTTTTGTGTACAAGTACAGGTTCGCCTTCAGGGTTCAACAGCTTGAGCAAACAGAAGACTCAAAATAAAACTGGGAAAACAGGCCCCAAATAAATAAGTCAGAAAAGTTGCTTTTGCTGTTAACGGTGTATAGCAGTGCAGATGGTGGTAAAGTTATAAAAGAATACAACCAGAGTGATAAAAAAAAATAAAAAATCCATTCCCAAACGGCAAATAGCTGGCAATACACCACAAATTAATTTATTGCGTTAGTTATTGCTTTATGGCAGAAAACAGCTTTAGATTGTAGCTCTGGAGGCTTAAGGCTCTATTTCTAATGGCCTACAGGTGCACATGGCTTTGGAGTGATGCCGGCACAGCTGCCTCTTTCTCAAGCAACATCATCATCACAACAGCTAAGGTTGATTGTAAGGAGGTGGAGAGAGGACAGATCTGCATTATGTTGCCATCCCCCTTAGGCCCTCCTGAACGCATATAGCATTATCTTGATACTACCTCCCCCTTGTGGAGGGTCGGTCAATGACAGCTAATACTCACTTGTAGTGTCTCCAAATGCAATTGAAGGGGTTTTTTGTTGTTGTTGTTTTTTTTTAGTAGTGAAGCACACAAACAGACACTAAAGCACGGACAATGATAAACTAGAACAGCACCATGTATGACCTTATACTTTATGGCGATTTCACAAGGTGATTCATGAGGAGATATCTTTGCCCCCCTGTGGCAGTGTCTTAGATTGCACAGTATATTGACAATGTTTGGGGTTATGTTATCTTATTAACCTCTTTTTGGCACATAAAATATGAGTGATGTGAAGTGATACAACTAAGTAATTTGCTGAAACACTATGCTAAAGTACAATTTTGGAATACTTGTGCTTGACATGAATATTTTCATTTTATTCTACTTTGTAGAATTTGTCTTCATCCAGTTATTTCACATTAATAGATATTTGAAGTTCCACTTTATATTTAGATTAACATCGTATTACAGTATATAAATACAGTTTGTTCTGTTGTAACAATAAGTCTCCACCTCTTTGTCACACTGTTGCTTGCATGAAAGCAATGACCAGTTGGGGTCACTTGAGATAAATTAGAATTTACATTTTGAATAAATGCGTTTTGAAAATGAGATTTTGTAACAAAAGATGAAAAATAACATATCTTTGTCTCACATTAAACTGCTGACCACACAGTGACATTTTTATGCAGAAATTGTCTTTCATGTCTACTTTAATACTTTTACTCAGTAAAATCTGTGTATAGTACTTCAAGGAGAGGATCAGAGTATTTCTTCCATTGTTGGTTATTTGTGTATATTTGTTTGTGTGCGTATGATGACACTGATTTAGGCAAAAGGCAATTCTGTTCCTTTTGCAATTTATATTGGTTTATTAGAATATTACAGTCAGATGTAGGGAATCTATTTCGCTGCATCTTCATGGCATGTTATATCTCTGTAAGCACATTTTTTTAATTGATCACTTTATTTTTCTTTATTCTGTAATGAAAAATGCCTCAGAAAAATTTTTCTATTCCTATATATTTTTTGTTTGGGTGTGCAATGCTTAAAAATCACAAAGAGCAATAGAACATGATTTTTTTTACATTATAAATCATTTATTGAAATATAAATCATCTGAATGTACATGATGTAAAATAATGAAGCACAGTATTGAATCATCATACTGGGTGTGATTACCTTTACTTACAGGTAGGGTACTGATGACAACACATCACTCAACCGCACCACAAACATTCACATCCATACAGCCTGCCATAAGCATCTAAGACCAAAACTAGACGAGAGCTAATTTGTCAGCAACATCAAACGACAACAGTAAGACAAAAAGACAGGAAAGTGCAACAACCGTACGTAGTTTATGTCACAGTAAAAGAGAAGGAGGCAGTGGCACAGCTGGTTCAGCAGCAGGAAGATACAGAGGGTTATAAAGAGTCTACAGATAATTGATGTATGACATCATATAAAAATGAATCTGTAGTTTATCTACTGTCTTCTTATAACTAGAACCTGCTAATAGACATCAGGACAACAGATAAAATATGAGGTTAGAGGATGTAACCTTCTGGTAAAGCACTATATACTTTTTATTGGCCATGCTGCCATATTTACTGATACAAATGCCTTTTGATCTCTATTATTTTATGATTCCCATATTTGCATGAGAAAACGAATATTTTTGACTGTCTACTGTGATGTTTTAATGTTTCTCTGACTGAAGAAAGGAGAATTATCTCCTTTTTTGTAATGGATTTCACAAAATTATTGTCTTCAATCGGGTGAATAAGGGTGGACAAGTTGAATATGTGTTTATAAAATATTTGAGTGCTATCCCAATAATTCTTTCTTATATAACAACTCTGAAGCTATTTACATTACAATCACACTTCGTTAGACAAAGCCTATATGACAGATATGACTGGGGACTTTATCTGAGAACAAATGTTTGAATTTGTATTTCTGCAAAAAGCGCAGCGCCAAGAAGCAACTCAGAAGCTCATTTCTCCGAACCATACAAACCGCTGTGGTAAAAATCTACTTGGTATTCACAAACTAAACATGTTTATATATTGATAAAGTAAAAAAATAAATTTGAATTACTGTATGTACTTAACCACTGAATACATTAAATGGTTATATACAAAAAAAATGCACATAGTCCAAATTTTGTGCTTTAAAATCCAAGTATTGCTACTGATTGTACCAGCATCAGGTGCTTCTCTTGCAGCAGGTGAGTATGGAGTGTGTTTACCTGCCAAAGTTGTTGCTAGTGTTGGAATCATATAGTTTAAATAGTGCACTATAGTGGTTTTATAGATACCATATGAATGACGTCCCGCGGTGTTCAATCAAAGTTCTGACTAACATGTTTAATTTGTCCCTTGTTGCTTATATTGCTGTTAAAAGAATGCCCGATAGAATAAAGCTCTGCAAAGTACAAAGACAAATTAGATCTTTTTATCTAGATGTCTCCAACACACAGGCTCTGAGTCTTCTGAGTTCTTTAAGGTAACTTTCTGCTCACTCTCATCTCCAGCCCACGGGGACGGGGGGGCAATGTCCGAGGGGTAGCGATGTCACCACAGAGTCATCCAGATACTGAAGTGGTTTTGTTCTGTCCTCTCTCTCTGATGGGGTGACTGATAGGAGGGATGGCGGGGCTAGAGGGTTGACAGAACAGTCTTTGGTTCATTTACAGGTCTTTCTCTAGATTCCCATATCCTCACACCCCTTGTCTTTTCTGCCAATGCTTTATAGGCTGAGCAGTTGTCACAGAAAGCTGTCTTCCACCAGGTCACTACAGTCTAGACACATCTCATCCAGCAGCGTGATGTCCTCCAGAGTCTCACCCTCACGCTTAGCAAAGGTGGAACTGCTGGAGCCTGTCTCAATGGCGCTCTCTTCAGATGTTTGAGAGCTACAGGGGGCATAAATAACACACAAGTTAATCGCATCTAAAGCGTAACACTGTGAGCTGTAGCAAAAGTCACTGACTTTTACCTGTGTCTGTTCCTCTTTCCATATTCTTCATCAGATATAGGGTCCAGGTCAGGAAGGGGAATGATGTAGCCACTGTCAGAGCTCAACCGCTGTTCATCAAAGCCACTTTCTCTGTCCTTCAGCTTCCCCTGGTTTTTGTAGGCAATCCCAATGTAGTCCTCATTTTCCATGCATACCCGAGTAACCGCAGGGTGGTCGCTCTTCAGGAACTCGTGGTTTACTCTTTCGTATTGCTGAATCAAAAACAACATGGGCCCATTAGAACTAGATACCAATACAGGGTGGAAACAAAAGATATAACTTTTTCCTGTTGCACAAAAGCAATGATGATTCAATTCACAGAATAACCATAGAACTATGGAGCCACAGGACTGGAGAAGTGCGGTATGTTGTGTGTAATCACTAGCTCATTTGCCAGCTGGATGGTGCGATCTAAACTGAAAATTACATATCTCATGCTAGCGTGAGGTGCTAAAACAGGAGCTGGTTCGTGTTCTGCCACCAGCCATTTACACTGTGGGGAAGGCAGAGGTGTGGCCGGTTTGATATGCCATGTGTAGTGGGATCATTAAGACTGGGTGGTGGAGGCAAGAACTGGGGCTGTGTCATTAGGCCAGCTGCTCTGACATCCAGCTGCTGCATTTGAACTCTAATCACTTGTAGGTTTGTGTGCTTCCATGTGTGTGTGTGGTTTTTTTGTTTTTTTAAGAAAAAGCGAGAGAGCTTGAAAAAAATATCCAAATGCAGAGAGAGTGGAAAGGGCTTTAAATACACAGCTTGCATTTTAAACACATGCTTGGTAAATGATACCTAAAAAGCCAATAAACAGCTAGAAAATGAAAAAAATAAAAAGGTAACAGAATGCACACGTCCAACCATGAGGTCAAGAATGAGCAGAGGTAAATCTTGAAAGCAGGTGTTAAGTTTCCACAGAGCTCTGAGGCTGTAAGAGGTCACAAGGAGACTCACCCTCTTGTAGCTGGAGGGTAACAACGAAGCTACTGTTTCACTCAGACCCAGGAAAGATGGCCTCTTCTCTGGCTCACTGTTCCAGCACTTCATCATCATCTCATACCTGAAAAAGCAACAAACATGTGATCTGATGCAATCGTCGAGAACATACAAGCTGTCTTGCACTTTGTAAGTTTATCTTGACAGATTCGAGATGCCGTATATGAGCGGTCCCCAACCCCCGGGCCTCGGACCGGCACCGGTCCGTGAGTCGTTTGGTACCGGGCTGTGAGAGTTGAGGCTCAGGTGTGAAATGTATAGTTTTCAGGGTTTTTATCGGTTTTCAGCGTTATTTTGTTATCGTTTACTCGGTTTTCCTTGGTCTTTTCACGTGTGTTATGAATAAATCTTCTTTTTTTCGGTACCGGTACTAGTTTTATTTTGTTGTATTTATCCGCGACACCTTAAAGGCCGGTCCATGAAAATATTGTCGGGCATAAACCGGTCCGTGGCGCAAAAAAGGTTGGGGACCGCTGGTGTATATCACAGCACAGAAATGAACACCCCAACAAAGCAACTGTGTAACCATTACGTGAACCCCTACATACACATCATGAGGTGCATGCTCTGGTTTTGACATCCTGTATCCACTCTTGATCTTGTTGTAGAAACTCGAGTCCACCACCATCCCTGGGTACGGGGTGCCACCTTTGCACAGAGACATTTTCACGTGAGTTTCTCAACCAATATTTGGATTTTCTTTTCTTTAACAGAGGTTTGCTGGGACTCACCTAGGGAGAATATCTCCCAGAGGAGGATGCCGTAAGACCACACGTCGCTCAGAGTGGTGTACAAGTTATCAAAAATACTCTCTGGTGCCATCCACTTCACCGGGAGAAAAGTCTGTTTTACGGCAGAAACAAAATCTTCAGCTATTGTTGAATCTGTTATTTTTTAAACTACAGTATAATTTGTCCGGAGAAGAAACACTTACGCTCCCTTTGGATACATAGTTGTTGTCATGCATGATATCTCTAGCCAGTCCAAAGTCACAGATCTTCACTATCTTGCCCTGAGAGAGAAGGACATTCCTGGCTGCAAGGTCTCGATGTACACACTGTTGTAAGAAAGTAAGGAAACTTGATTAGCACTTCATTGAACGACATAGCTGTTCTCAGTTCTCTCTTAAACTCATATTCTCTTCGAGCTCAAACCAGTACACTCTGCTCCCATAGCTACTCTCTCAAGCACATTTTTAATGCAGTTTCATAATGCTTTATAAAGCATACTCTTTGTGTATACATGCCAGTTGGAGGGATGTCTGTGACCACTGGATATTTAGGGATAATAACTATGAAGCTGAATGAAAAACTTCTGGCTGCAGTGCGTCCCTGTCTGGTAATTCTAGCTCTGGCTGTGCTGCTACTATATTCGGTTCCTGGCCGCTCTCTGGAGTGGGCTCAGCAGCCTTCACGGGACTGCTTATCACACAACCACTGATTTCCTTAGTTCGCCCCTTTGGCCAGTATGGCTGTCTTCATATAGGTCAAAGCACAAAACCTATAATCTGCGATTAGTGCAGAGGGAAGCAGGGGAATGCAAGGTTGTAGATCTGTGCGTGAAAAAAAATTCTTTTAAACTTACATTTTTGGAGGCAAGAAACTCCATGCCTTTGGCCACCTGGTAGGTAAAGCTGAGCAGGTCAGTGGTGGTGAGGCCTTCATTTACGTCGTCTGACAGCATGATTTCCATTTCACCTTCTGGTTTAGAAAACACACGCAAACACACCCTGAAGCGTTATGCGAGTATATGTTCAACGTGTATTGCAAATATAGCACTGCCTGCGCAAACCTGGCTTTTACTAATGGCAGGGAGAAATGAGGCATTATTATGCATGTGCTGCAATTATCCTCTCCATGTAATTGCAGGGTTTTACCAGTCCTAAAATTCTGACAGGGTGTACCCCCTGGCTAAAACACTGACTCAAACATAGCACCAAGGCCAAACAAGTCCACATCAATAACTCTGAGGGCAGAGCAAGAAGCAGGACAGGAAGACGGTGCGTACCACTCGAGTCTTTCTGCGAGGGTGGATGGTCATAGTTAGACCGCTGAATGTCTGAGTACTTGGAGGCATTGCTCATCTCCAACATGGGCACATACTGAGTGCTGTCAGCCTGCTTCATATCCATGTAGTCCCCTTTGCTTTCAAATGACAGGATCACATAACTGGGAGCAAAGACAAGAAAGGAACGTTTTTAGTGATGGCAACCTATAGCAAAAATACATTCTACAAATTATGTGCATGCATGTCAGTTTATATGTGTGTGTGTCCTTAAATCCTCTCACTCCCCTAGGCTGAGGTTAGAGGAAGATGTGGTTGAGGATAACATAGTAGCCAGGATTAAATTGTGTTATGGTCATTTTGAGGTGTGGTCACTGAGTCATCCATCAACACAGATGAGCCTCAAAAGAGAGCAAGAGAGGGCTGCTATTTTACCATGAGGATTTGGGTGGACACAATTAACAGGTACCTCCATAGTAACGCAATTAAATTGAAAGCGGAGACCACTTCAGACTGTGATCTGATTAGGCAAAGATGCCAGACAACCTCCTCAACCATGGAGAAACTGGTGATAGAGTTACTGATTGGGGGTAGATGGACAATGTGAGTGCATGTGTTGTAAACGGTTGCTTGGGCTTGTAAAGACTTGAGGATGTTTGGTCTTTTTGCAAAGTACCTTTTGATAACTGTCTGCATGGAAAAAAAAATATCATTCCACAAATGAAAATACATTATTTGTGATATATGTGCAGATGTGAGAAATATCTTCTATATGTTGTACCTCCTGCTGCTTTCATCTGCAGGGTTGATTCCAAAGATATCCAGCTCCTTCTTGTTCTTCTCGGGGTTCAGACTGAGGAAGTTCTCCCTGTTCTTGTGCAGATAGTTAACCAGGTCCCCATAGAAGCAGTACTCAGTGATAATGTAGATAGGGCCTGGGAACAACACAGAAGATGAAGTCGTGCATTGGCGTCAGTCTGCAGGCTAATCTTATCAGAGGCTCATAAAAGCCTAAAAGCACAGTCAAGAGGGCAAGCCTCCACTTTCCCATAAAAAGCCTATTAAAATACCACACCCAGCAAGAGCTGAGGAAGGCTGTCAATCTTTTTGGACTGTTACAATTGTAAATGTCTGCAGTTCCCAAATCTGAAAGAGTGTTTGTGTGAGTGCGTGCATACAAATGTGGGTGTTATTGTTTGTGTGTCTTTGTAAAGTGGTGACTAAATTACATAGGAGAGGCAACAGTGGTTATGATAAACAGTCATTATACTACCTTACATGTTTGCTTATGAAAGTGAGTGTGTGCATGTGTCTCTATGTGTGTGTGTGTGTGTGTGTGTGTGTGTGTGTGTGTGTGTGTGTGTGTGTGTATGTGTTTATGTGTCTTTAAGTCCTTGGTTTGTGTGGGTTATTTACCTGACTTGGTGCATGCTCCCAGGAGGTTAACAATGTTGAGATGGGGTCCAAGATGAGTCATGATCTTGAGTTCAGACATCAGGGCCTGTTTCTCACTGGAGCGTGCTGTGGCTGAAAGAAGGTACAGCAAGCATGACTATCACACACTCAGTCAAACCAACAACAAGCCACTCAGTCCCATATCTAAAGACTTTTATCATAAGATATGGGACTAAAGACAAAAATCTTTCACTGTAGTGTCCTGTCTTCACTATAGTGTCTTTACAGCTTTCACTTTACCACCCCCTTGAGTTCCTTCAACAAATAAAATGAGCTGTCAGCTGTTTTCCCAGTAATATATGTAATGTATATAGACAGGCCTGTACCACTGACCGAATTCATTGTTAGAATTTTTTCAAGGCTTATTTTATTTACCACTGAATTCAGTCAGTTATGACATGGCAACTGTTAAACTCACGTTTCAGCATTTTCACTGCCACCTTCATGACAGGTTGGGAGCGGCTGAGCCCATAGGCGGTGCCCTCTACCACCTTCCCAAAGGCTCCAGAGCCCAAGATACGACCTGTGAAAGACGCAACAACAGGGGATCAGTTTCCTTGTAATAAAAACAAAAGAAACTGCTCAGGCATACAAACACATCCATACACTTTGCATGCTTCTGCTCTCTCATCTGTGACTCTTTCCAGTGATTGACTGTCCCCTTGATCACTGACTCAAAACAAATCCCAGGCAGAAAAACCTCAAGCTGGATTAGTTTATCGCACCCTAACTTCAAAGAAAGAGTGAGCCATCCTGGCTGGAACATCCCAGCAGGGAGGCCACAGAGCCTCTATAGAGTTAGCATATAAAAAATGACTGTCAGCTCACCAAGCACAAGTCTGTCACGGGGAAACTCCCATCTGGAGTCATAGGGAAGCTGCATGGGATCCACATAGATGTACTCATGACCGTCTGGGCTCACAGATTCTATGACCCTCCAGCGGATTTCATATCGTGGTTTCTGAGAGACAAAGAACGCATAAAAGATGGTTAATTAACATTTGCAAATTTACTTTTGTTCTAACAGTATTGGGGTCTTTGTTTTGCAGATCCACCCACTAATTAAATTTCCTTTATTGTCTCGAAAGGAAATTTTAAGTTCAGGAGCTGATTATGCAATATTGAAATATCTTGCAGGTGAAAAGACTAACAGTGTCCAGTTGAAAGCTCAGAGTAAAATCTGCAGTTCATTATGTATGCTGAAAAAAGAGAAATGGATGAACTGGTGAGCAGGTGAGAAGTGGGGATAAAATGCAAAAATGATCACAACAATACCTGTTTCCAGATAACAACCAAGACAATGAGTGAGATGATGACAATGACCAGGAGCACCAGCACAGCAGCAGCTACAGTCAGCTCAGGGTGAGGGCCTGTTCAAGAGGAAATCCAGCAGTCACACATGTTAAATGGATCACGCATTAATCACGTGGATGCAGCATGTCTACTGAAATTCTTGCAGTGAAATTTGCTTTATTTATTGCATAAGAAATATGAAAACCACAGGGTGCGCAGAGAGTTAAGCCAAAAAGTCATGTTGAGAAAACAACACAGAAGTGGGGGGGATGGGGTGGAGATGAGGAGCTGTTGTAGGGAGATGGGGGTGAAATTGTAAAGCTCATTTGAAAGGACCAAATGGCCTAGTGATTCCTGGAGTCCCAAAATTAGCTGTCAGAAGAAGAGCCCCTTCCTGATGACTCACCATCAGTTGTGCGACTAAAATGTCATCAGCTGACAGCTGCTACAACACTGGCAGAGCTAAGCTAGCCCTAAACAGTCTTTACAGAGCACATCACACCCTGAGCATCAAAAATTAAAGGAAATTTGGAGGATAAAAGGTGGAAAAAACAACATCATTTCAAAGCTAGGTTAAAAAAAGGAGGTTATTGAAGAGGATGCAGTGAAATATATTTGTGTGCTCTCACCATTGGACACCAGTTTGACCTCCCTGCTGACAACAGCCATTTCGTTCCTGGCCAGGCAGCGCACTGCCATTGTGCTTTCCAGATGACCAAACATGACCTGGCTCTCCAGGTTATTGTCTTCATCAATGTGTGAGTCCAATGTGATCTCAGTGGAGTTGGCAGGGATGGGCACCCACGAAGACGAATCATTAGCGCAACTGGATGGTAACAGCAGTAAAAAGACTATGTAGAGCATGTGTGTATATAGAGAGGTCCAGGAACAAATGAATGTTTTCTCAAAGAAGACTGCACATACTGTTTGATATTCTTGCAGACAAACCACTCCACCGTGGGTGTCGGCTGCCCTCTGGTAATGCAAACCACAGACTGGCCTTGAGGTGAGCCATGGTGAACGTCCATCAGATCAACAATGACTGCAGGCACTGTAACACAGTCAGTGTAAGCATGAGAAAAAAAAAACAGACTTTAACTGAGGCTAAAAGGTTGTCAGAGCAGTAATCATAGGGAATTGATTTCTCTGACCTTTGATTTCAAGGATTAAACTGATATCACGACTTTGGTTTCCGTTATCCACCCGCATGGTGTAGTTCCCGCTGTCCTCCTCCTTGGCTCGGATCAGGGTGAGAACACTCCTGTAGCTGTAAAGAACAACACAACCAGAAGTTCCAATAAGCACCCAGTAGTGACAGCTCACAGTCGCATCAACTCTAACTAATTAAAAGGTAAACTAGCTAATGCATGAGAATTTTACTTTGAGGTTGTCATTAGCTCTGCTGCCATTAGTGGCTTTTCACCTGGTTTCATTGATCTGCCGAAGGCTGGTGGAGATCTCTGCAGTCACATAGCTGAGTGGGTAGCCATCTTTAAACCAGCTGACATGAACACTTGGGAAGGAGTTGACAACAGCCCTGAACTCACAGACTTTATCCAGCGCTGCAGATTCGTATTCTCTGAACTCCGGCTTGATGGACAAGATATCACTTGCTGTGAGACATGAAGAGAGTCCAAAAGATAATCACTAATATATCATTGTAAAAAGAAAGACTTCAGAAATAGTATACATGATATTCACTCTGGATAAGGAAGGTTTTATACCATAAACTTGAATAGCTAGTTGTTTCGTCTGGCCCCTGTTACTCAGTATGTCAGTGATGGAGCAAGAGTAGATGCCGCTGTCTTTGGTTGAAGCTTGTGGGATGGTCAGGGTATAAAAGATCTCCTGAGTTCTCTTATTTTCTCGCACTGTTTTTGTACCACGATTTGCCTGCCAAACAAAAAGGGAACATCAGAGATGCTCAGTTACAAACAATTTTAAAACAACATTAAATACAGATGGAGTCAAAATGACGTGTGCATTCACCAGTTTGCCGGGATACTTCCAGTGATCTTCCAGAATCTCAGATCCCCGAGCCAGACAGGTGACAGTTATTGTGTCGCCCACCAGCAGAGCAGTCTTTTTTGCTGTCAACTCAACATCCAGCTCATCTGTGATACAACATTTTATCGAGTTAAAATGATGGTATAGAGGTAAATCTTGATCTTAGAATTAACATGTAGGATGCTAAACTTGTGTCTTTGTCTTACATATTCACGAACACAAGAAAACACACCTGTCCAACCATGGACAATATATTCCTCGCTGTAGAATTCGTGTCCATTTATGACGGCCTTGCAGACATAGGTTCCAGCAATGAATATCCCCAAAGCGCCCCTCTTGCTGTCATAAATACTAGGCACAGGCTGCTGGGTGTCACTGTTAATCAGAGTCACGTTAGCATTTGGATCAGACACTCGACACTGGATCTCCATCTCATCGTATCCAGACAGGACGTGGTTGCCAAAAGGTATCAGTGATTCCAGAAAGGGGACATCGGGGTCTGTGTAGGAATAAAACAAGATTATCACACCAGAAAATAAAATCAAACACACAAAACACACAAGCTCAGTTTACTCCATACCTGGAACATAAATGTAGATTCTGCTAAATTCTGCTGTATCCTCAGTGATAGTTCTACTATAAAAGCACGTGTAGTAGCCAGTGTGGCTTGCGGTGGCACTATCCACTGTGATGGTGCTGAAAAACAAGCCGTTGGAGTCCTCCTGCGTTTGCTCCGATAAACTGATTGGCGTCTCCCAGCCCAGTTTTTCCTGTCCATGACAGGTCAAGGTGAAAGGGGTGTGGAGAGTAACTACCATCTCGTCCAGCTCTGGCAGCAGCACAGGGACTGAAGATGATGGGATCATTCCTGCAGTGAGAGCTGAAAGAAGACAAATACAGTGGGTCATAAATCTTCTATAGGTCCTAAATACTCTATGGTCTGTCAGTCTGTCTTTCTTACCTTTCACGTGCAGGTTAAAGGAGAACTGAGCAGTGTGAGAGCCACTTTGAGCAATTATGGTATAATTTCCATTGTCTTTTTCCAGAGGATGTCTGAATTTCAAAATGCTCAGATACCTGGGTAAGAAAATGATATGCTAAATAAGGATAATGCTAAAATCACATTTACATCTCATTGTCATACATGTCTTTTTTTTTTTTTAATGTTACTAGTTTTGCCGCTACTTGTGGGAGATGTTATGCTGGACAACCACCATAAGACCTTCAAACTAAATAACTGCTGTCAATGTTGAATTTTCCTGCATATAAATCTAATAACAAAGAATATTTTTCCTCACCGATTTCCTCCCTGGTGGCTAGTCGTAGTAAAGAGGTAGTAGTTCACTTGTAAGTCTTTGTCATCTTTCATCCATATCACTTTGGGGGCTGGGTATGCGTCAATAATGATAGTAAACTCTGTCTCCTCAAAACTGTGGACAAATTCTGTGGATAAAATCCCACTGTGGTCCATGGCCACAAAAGAATTCTCCTCTGCAAAAGGAAAAAGCAGAAGACTGCAGGTTAAAATGGGTTAAAGTGAGTGAGGAAAGTTAACAGTGGTGCAAGTCAAGGACTGGGAAGAAGGCACATTGACAGGGAGGCTGAAGGTGAAATGAAGACCTGACACACATCTGTTGAACCCATCCTATAAAACACAGTAGCTGATGCTGAAAGCAGCGGTGATGTTTTATGGTTGGATAGCAGAAAATGACTTCCACACACTGCTGAAAGCATTTTGTGTACATATGGGAAAATACTAATTTGACCTGAATGATGATGAGAATGTTAAATATATATGATATAACTGATTTTAAGTCGGCCGTTTACGCAGTTATTCACATTATTACAGCTCTGCTGGAAACTCATTGGTGGTATCTAGGAAAGGTTTCTTGGGGATGACTCACCAAAGACCGTCACAGCCACCTTTTTGACTCTGACCTCACCACGTTTGTCTGTAACAGAGCACTCATAGGTGCCACTGTCCTCTGAGGCGGCTCGTGGGATACTGAGGATGTAGACGACCCGCTCAGGAAAAGTTTCCTTCATCAAAACTGCATCCTTAGCCTATAGACACAAAAGAACAGTGTGAGATCACCAGAGAAAAAAAAATTAGCAATATGATATCTGAATGTTGTAATTCACAGAGTTTTCCTTTTTGCAGATACAACATCTGTATATCAGAATCTGTATGTCATGGTGCTGAAGGCTAATGGTTAAAACACTTGCTAGGCCACAGGAGATAAATTAGGATCACAGAGGCTTTTAAAGAGCCTGTAATTGCAGCTGAGACCAAAACCAGGAGTCATAAGTCCTGTGTTCCTGACCATCTCTGGAAAAGGGCTTAAAGGAATCCCATGCAAAATGTGCACATAGATTAACTATCTGAATATAAACAAACTTAAGTTACAAATGCAACTTGCTCTGACCCTTCAACGTAACACGCATTAAAAGCATTAAATGTTTAGCTGGTTTACAGGAGCAGATAACATCTGTCCAACATGTTTCAAAGTCAGTGGGGTCAAAGATTTACTATGGTTTCTCTTGCCCTTCTTTTAAACTGCTTCTTTCCCTCAAGATAGCTGTGGCAGTTAACTCTATGCAAAAGTGCTGTGTTTGGCTTACATCCTCACAATAAAGACTCAACCTTCAGTTGCTGCTTTCCTAACACATAATTTGTAACCACTAAAGGCTGTCCTCTGAGCTATATTCCACTGGCCACTGCTAGCTTTGGGTCCAAAACCATTATTTTCTTATTTAAGGCTCAGTACTGCTGGCTTGGAAATGACATTGGGTAGAAGGACACACTGCAAGATGAAGTGGATGAGTGGCTGAAGCTGTATAGGAGACTAAATTTAATTAAAATGGGAAAACACAGAGGGAAATGACTGCATCTTGCCTGTTTTTTAGGATGGAGCCACTGCTGTTGAAAGTCCAGGCCAGAAGGAACGATGCATGTGATGTTAAAAGGCTGCCCTGCTCGCAACGTCTCTTCACTGGCTATTATCTCCATAGGGTCTAAAGAGGGACCAGCGGAGAGCATTTATCAGCAACACAATCTCTCACATCACGTGTGGCAGCCTGATTACTGTGACTTGATTTATCGCAGAGTGGTGGTTATACACCAACACACACACACAAACACACAGAGAGTGCAAACATGCATGTGAAGTCATCCCACTTCTGTAATAATGACATAATGTCATGCAGTGAGATCACCCTGTAGCCTTCTCTTCATAAACAGGAGTGTTTCCAGCTGTTCAGTTATTCTTTTTTTTTTTTTATCTTTATCCTGCCATTACCATGTCTATAGCTCCTATTTCTTTTTTAGTAAAAAGAGAGTATATCATACTACAACTACACTTGTCTTGACTTACCATTAGATATTACAGTGTAAATAGAACTTCGGAATATCTGGTCATTCACATTGGTTTCACACTGGTACTGCCCAGGAGATAGGTTGTTTGAGAAGAAGCCTTCTTTGTTGTTGTATAAGGCATGCATAGCCTCTCCACTGGGGACTTTTCTCAGGATGACATAGGAGTCCCAGTGAGACACACGACATGGGATGTTGAATCCATAATTGTCCATATTGTCCATGGAGACAACCAGGTCTCTGGGTAACTCGGGGACAAATGGAACGTGTGGATCTAGGTTTAAAAAAAGAAGATTTTTATAATTTGCTTCATCAGCCTATGGCATGTGGGCGACCGCTAAACGCGAAAAACCGACACCCCCCACAAATTCACTCTAGTGCTGTAAGCCGCCCGAGCAAAAGTTATATGGTATAGCATAACATATGACCAATATATTCACCTGGGACAAAAACATAAATTTCTGCTTCAGCATCTTCCAGTTCTTCATCCGGGTCTTCATATTTGCACGTGTAATAACCTGTGTTTTCTACAGTTGCGTTGTCTATGAAGAGTGTTGAAGTGTAATACCCCGGATAAACCAGGGCATTTTTCGGCAGCGGTTCCTCCCAAACCACGTTTCTTTTACCGGTGCAGCTTATATTGAAGATGGAATTGCGCTGTAGGACAAACTCCTCCTGGTCAGACAAGATGGTTGGTGGAGGCAGTCCAGAGGTAACTAAGAGACAGTTTGGTAAACATCAGAGAAACAGCTGGGAAACTATCAAAAGGATTTACCTGCAGACTGTTTTACTTACCTGTAACCAAAACCACCAAACTGCCCCCAAAGAGGACAAACGTCTTCAGCCAATCCATGACTATGGATGCTTTGACCTGTAAAGACAAACGGTTATTTACTAAAGACGAGGACACTTTATCCGATCTTACACGATTTATCCCATTTGAAAGCATTAATGTTTTAAAAAAATGGATCAGTGGAGTTTTCACTTTTGAATTTTGACTTCTACTTCCTTTAAGCCCAACTTTAAGTAATTATATCGAGCATGCGCTTGCTATGATGCGTGCACATTTCTGGTGCCACACATTGCTTTAGTGCTGAAACTGTACACATGTGAAATTTATTGCAGATATGCATCCATTATTTTATTAAGAGGAGAATTACTATTCGCAAATTGTGACTCGCAATTCTGCCGTTAACCCTTTAACCTGAACCATGAAATAACTGCCAGAAATCTTTAATTTTTTGATAACGGAGTGTTTGTTAGACAAAATATATAAAAATATATCGAATTTTAATCTGATTATATATGATATTTAATATGTATCACATTTGCTACACAAGCCATATTTTTGCAATTTAGTCATTAAAAAGTTGTCATGCAATTCATATCATTTTTGAGGGTAAAAAGAGCCAGTGGTGGCTGCTCCCAATCGATAGAGGGCGACACAGTCCGCCTTATAAGTGCATCGAAGCTAATTCCCCCCCCCCCCCCCCCCCCTTTGCTTACTCGCTCTCCTAAAGCTTATCTTTTCGTTTTATAAATGCACATTTTAGTTTTTGCATGGAATGTAAGCACAAATTGGTTGCACATTGTTCTGTTTCTCCCCTTTTTGTTACAATTCTAAATGTACCTATAAAAACACTGTTATCGTCTGGATAATCAGGTCTGATACCTTCTCAAATTTAGCCCATTATTCCGAACAATTCTTTACAAAGATCGTGTTATGTCTGCCTTTTTCAGGTACCTCTGCAACTATGATCCCCATATTCTTTGAAGCTGATGGGCGATCAGGGATTTTTTTTTTGTAAATCAGGGGGAACATAATTTGAGTGGCCCACTCAAAGAAAACTCTGCTAAAGATTAAGCTCCCCTTCAATTAAATTTAAGTATTTTTCTTTCTTTTTATATCTCAAAATAGGTTTTGCATGTGACGGGGAGGTCTAGATTCCATTTTCTGCATAACTTCCCTGGTCCCAGACAATACAGCTGCTGGTCCCTTTGCTGTTTCCTGTGGCTGCCCGCTCTGGCTCAGTCGAAAAGAACTAAATTATCCATGGGTAACCTGGGTTTGTTTAGCTCTATAATTAGCGCACCCAGTGTGCACAAAAGTACATATTCGCGTGGGAATCAGTTGACAAAATGCCTAATCCGTTTGGCATGTTTGTACACTCGCGTTGTCTCAAACAATTTCGAGAGAGGATTTTTCAATTGCATTGGCTTGGCAAGAATTCTGTAGCCACTGAGCGTAAATCTGACTGAGCCTAAAGTGGCAGTAAGACTTCGTGCACGTCCCGATCCACTTTTATTTCCTCTGCTCTCCCAGCAGGAGACTCGACAAATGCGCCACAGAGCAAACGCATCCTCCGCTGGGTTTGGACACAGTTGAGCAACAGCTGATATTGGCTTATCTCAACTTTCACCGGGTCGGTTATGTACCATAATTTTCCATAAAAAATTAAGAAACTGTCGAATACAGTTAAAATGTTTTAAATTCTTGTGAGAATTCACTCTTGAAATTCTGACCACAAGCGGTATTCCTCTGTTAAACCCGTTGGTGACATGGCCCTAAAAGTTCTTCCTTTCTTCTTTTTCTCCTCTTGGATCAGTTCAGCCTCCGCTCGAAATCTCCAGTCAGCCTTATTGAAGTGCAACCAGCACAGATTTTCCATTTTAATTCCTCACATTCCTGGGACAGACTAGAAAACAATGTGATGTACAATTTCCAATGTGTTTCTCATTAAATGCCAAGCAGCATCCCACAATGGAGCCTTCAGTCTTCGAATTGACACCTCCAGCTGTGAGCCTAAAACCGAGCGCTTTTATCCAGCAGAGTCAGCATGATCTCTCCGCTTGGCGTCCAGGGGTGAGACCATATGGTGCAAGGGGGAGAGGAAATCAAACCCCAAAATCCTTTTGGATTGTTTAATGCAAAGCCTGCATACAAATTGCAGGGTCGAAGGGCTCCCTGCGATCCATATTAAGTGAATGCAACTTTTAGATCAACTTTTCTATTAATATGATACGAAATGATATAGTGCATTAACTGGCTAAACTAATTAGGAAGACAATTAAACTCCATCTAATCTTACAGAACAGTAATCTACTGTAGATTTCCCACTCTTTAATTATATCAAAACGAGACAACTTTTCAAAAGACTAAGAAAAATAGTTTCAATCGACCCCTTAATTACCTTATACTAATCCCTGCTTTATATTCCTTTCGTGTAAGTATATCCACAATGAATTGGTCTCTCCAAATGCCGCAGCATAAAGGGTCCTTTGCAGCGGTTATAATCCTCAGAGGTCCTGCTCTGTGAGAGCATATGTGCCACCCTCTGTCCGCATCCACGACTGCCTTCACTACTGCGCTCCAGCTACATCGACCTGTAACTGATTCGATGTTACAGTCCACCCTCCTCCCACCGAAAAAAAGTAATCATCTGTCTCAAAGTAAATAACTCCCAGGAAATGACCCCCCCCCCCCTCCCTTTCTCTTCTTTCGAGCTCCGAGACCCTTTTCAAAGTAAGAGTCGGACGTGTATACCCGCTGAAATCTGGGCACAAAATGGCATTTTCAATGGACTTTAGTCGGATACGAAAACTTCTGAAAGTAAAACTCTTCATGAGATACTTTTGGGGAACCTATGTTGTATGTGATGATGTTTAGCTTTGATGGATATGGTATTTTGTGACTGATTGTATTACTGATTCATGTTAAGAAGGGTTTTCCTCAAATTAAAACGTACTTATCTATGTTTTCTTGCAGGATCCCCGTAGCCTACAGTGAACAAGGTTCTCAGTCAGAAACCGCGAACTGCGGCTCTCGGAACGCATAGAGGGCGCTCCAACACCACCATATCACCACCTACCTTTTCGTCTTTGCTTCTTCTCTCTCCCTGACTCAAAGGACAGAGCCTTCTCGATGAGGGACACACACACACACACGAGAGTCAGCTGTTTACCGAGTGCTCATCCAAGGCTATTATTTTTTCACCGTATCTCCCTACACCCCGGGCCTCTCCTGGTGGGCTCACAAAGAAGAATGGGTCCCTATGAATCACCTATCTCTTGGCAAAGCAGAGGGGTATCAGACCGTTGTCTTTGCATGGAGCAGGGCCCCGGGGCCGATGTTTCACCCCCCCCCCCCCCCCCACCCCCCCACCCCCAACTACGGCCCCTTGGCGCAATTACTTCCACATGTTAGGGAAAAGAACTGTGTCCTTGTTCTCCAAACAAAGGATCTCAACTTCGGAAGCCAGAGCTCAGCTCAGACCTGTTTTTGCCTCGTTTGGGGGGATAAAACTGCTCAGTTTCAACAGTTCTAACTTCCGTAAAACATTACAGGTAAACTGGAAAAGCTTTAGTTACTTATTTCTTCGTGTGAATAAGTTCAAAGCAAAATCAAGCAAATACAAGGCTTCGCTAATAGATTTCTTAAGAAAAAATAATCACAGTTAATTTTCACAACAGATTACAAGCACAGCAAACGCCTAAATATTCCAGATATAGGCCTACACTGCATATAACTCCAGTTCCTGCATGGTGACTGTCTTGCCACCAACTCTCCACCAGGGGGCTTTGACAAAAAATATAGCGGTATTAATTATATGTTAACAGCAACGTTCAGTTGCTACATAACAAATAAACACATAAAAATAAATAATATATGTAAATAAATAAAAGACTGAGAAACTCCATTTGATATGTGTTTAAACATCCCTTTAAGCAAAAAACAGCTTCTTGCCAGAGCAAACTCAATGCACAACTGAGTTTAGCAAACATCGATATCCAACATAACATTTCGTCTCATAGACATGATAAGTACTTAAATGGAGTACTTAAACTACTGGATGGACGATGGCCTTTGGAGGGCGGTCCTTGCGGGAGCTGTCCAGCGTGCTGAACTGAGCGTTGTCCGTAACCTATTCAACACCCTCTTTTTTTCTTTTTTTCTTTCTTTTTTTTTTTTTTTAGCTCTAACCTCTCTAAAAGGCTAGGCATTAAGTTGATTTTTATAGATCATAGAAAACGAAAACAGTGACTGCATGATACACAACATGCTAAACATTCACCAGAATCCCGCATTATATTACGATGTATATTAAAAACAATTCCAAAAACCTCCAAACAGTGTAAACAAGGAAAAAATGGGATTCATTTTGGATCAACAATGCAGCATACAAAAGTCAACAATATATGTAGTTAAGTTCATTTAAGCTGATATTAATACAAATATATGAGGTCTCCATAGCGCTCCATGTGTGAATGTACCTGACCCCGTTTATACAAAGATGGATGCAACCACTTGACTTTTTGAAAGGTCAACGTAATAATTAATTATCACATCCTTGTCTTGCACACACACACACACACACACACACACACACACACACACACACACACACACACACACACAGAGAGAGAGAGAGAGAGAGAGAGAGAGAGGGAGAGCGAGAGAGAGAGAGAGAGAGAGAGAGAGAGAGAAGGAAATTGGCCACCATATAAATATATTAGTTAATTACTATAGCCTAAATAATACACATTTCGACTGTAGCTTGGTCCGAAAAAGTAACCCAGTATCATAATTTCAGATCCATGTGTTTAAGTGTAAAAACGTTCAGGTGTTTAACGTGAGATCAGAGCGTGTGTCCCAGGGGAAACCCGTTGATATGTGATTTAAATGAATGGAATAGATATATGTGCGGAAGTTGAATGCTACACTGCTGATAAATAAATAAAGTGGACCTCTCTTGGAGGAAAAAAAAAAAGACAACACCCCCCTCGGGTACTTCAGCTTCTTCCAGCCCATCTCTCCGCATGAGACAGCAGCTGCACCAGGCTCAAAAGCGCTCTTATTAATTGTCTTTTGTCATGCGTAATTGCTGTATTTTCAATGGTGGCCGATGCAGGACGACTTTGGAGTGCTCTCGTTTTTCTGTGCATTGGTTGCTATAGTCCCTTTACTGCAGAATTTATGCTCCACAGTCTCAGCCCGGCATTATTTCAAATATCTGTGTAACCTCCGTGTGATCGGAAAAGTTCGTCATTGTGACAGTTATAGAAGAGATAGCCGTTCGACCTGGAAAAAGGAGCTTCAGCCCATCATTATATAGACCTTACAGTTTGAGGTCACGTCCTGTGGGGCTGAAAAGGGGGAGAGTCTTTGTCGAAACTGTGGTTTATTCTATTGTTAATAGCTTTAAATGCTGCACTGGTCTTTCACACCTGCAAGGGAACTCTAATTCGATTAATAGGAACTTCAATATATATTCATTAGATGGCTTTCCCCCAATAATATATGATCACCAGCGGGATGTGAATGGGGACCATTTATTCCTACTCTGAATGGGCCTGCGTGGGACCAAAACTTCACCTGCTTCCCCTCTCAATTAGGAATGTATCCCAAACTCTGACAGAAACGAGTTAAATTAGGCGTCAGCTAATTTCCAGTGGCCCCTCCTACGTAATCCCTCCTCAGAGCCTTTCCATTTGAGCGTGCCCCCTTTAATTCACCATAAGTTGAAAGGTTCAAATAGTGCCTAATGAAACAGTGACTAAATCGTTCTCTGTCGCTCGGAGGAACCCTGTAGCTGTCTCTCAAAGCTCTCTCAGCACACAGCCGTCGGGGGTCCTGGGCTAAATGCGAGTCCCAAGGCAGGACAATCTAACCTGTCAAAGCCTTTGCCCACTTCTATATATACTTGTTCTGTGGTCTCAAGCAATAGCAGCATAATCAACCAACGTGGGACCGAAAACGCAATTAAACTCGCTTTGGACAACCAAAATCTTTTCAAAAGCGAACATTAATGGACTATTGGCTGCTCCCCGGGGGCGTTATCGGGTACCCTTTTGTGGTCACATCTAAGGAGAAATTACACTTTCATAAAGCTCACTTCATCCATTTTGAATTAGATAGCTAGATCTTGTAAATTGAGCTCTGCTTCATAATGTTCTTAAATAAAATACGCACAGTGGACATTGAGGTGTAACAGAATAAGACCACTGGTTAGGAATGACAGCTTAATAATGATAGCTGTCGTGACAGAAACACCTTAATTCGGTGAAATGCTAAAAGATAACTGAACTCACGGTTTAATGAGCCAGAGGCTAGGAAAGTACAAAGTCTTTGTAATACAATAAAACAACTTTATCTTTTTTAAGGTGGAATTGTAATTTTTTGAAAAAAACATTTAATTGTGTTTAAATTAAATTATATAAGGGGGGCTTTTTTCTTCATAAAATTACAATGAATGTACGTTTGAAACCTTGTAATATTTCACTTATAATACTGAATATTTACATATTTTTAATGGAAAAGTGAAAAAAATCATCCCTGCGAGCAGTTTTTAAATCAACTCGACTCTCAAAGACGCAAAAATCAGTTTTTTCACTTTGTATTAATTATCAGTGTTAGAAATATTAGAGATTCGGGTGAGCATGTGCATAATCAATCATAGTAAGTCAATAATGACAAATTATTAGGTCAGCTCGTCATGTTTATTTCAATAAATACAGATATACAAAGTTTACAAATTGTTACATACAGGTTTCGGGTTTACACGTCAGACCTTTACTATTTCTTGGGGTTTTCTGTGCTACACGTCACTGACTGTAAACGTATTTCCGGCAAAAACTGAAATCATTTACTGGGGATAATTAACAAGGTAGTGTAGGTGAGAACCTCGGGGGGATCCACATAACATCAGTCACATAGTTGGCCGTGTTCCCAAATATTTCACAAACACCTATCCACACTGGTTTTTAAACATTAAACATTTGTTTTGAACATTATAAAGAACATGGAGCGAAGAACAATTAATATTTTCAGAACTTCTTCTCAGGCTTCATGCAGCAGATATTTGGCTCAGGGGCTGGGTGATGCCGTGATCCATAAATGCAGCAGGGCAGAGGATGCGCCAGCAGTGGAACTTGTTGAGCCGAGTTGCTCTCAGATGGGTGACACCTCTTTCTCTTCAGAGGCTGAGGCCGGAGATAGAGACTCCTCGTCTTCTGACCTTGAATAGTCTGTGTGGCCGGTTGTGCACTTGCAACCACTGTGCGCGCTCCTTTGGGTGGCTTTACCCTCCTTCTTGTGCTTCACTCTGCGGTTCTGAAACCAGATTTTCACCTGTTTCTCTGACAGGTTTAAATATGTAGCGATTTCGATTCTCCTGAGTCTAGAAAGATACATGTTCGTGGAAAACTCCCTTTCAAGTTCCAGGAGTTGCGTACTTGTAAAAGCCGTGCGCATCCTCTTGCCATTCTGTATGTGGTTACTCTCGGAGGCACCTGTTAGAGGAAACAAACATTTTTTGAGTCATGTTTTAGTTCTTTACTTCGTCTGTGAATGCGCGCTCAATCCAAGACAGGTGAAATATCGCGCGTAAATCGTCGTGCGTAAAAACAAAGTGCATACCATTGATCTTACTGCTACAAAGTACAACACGAGTTCTAATAAGTACACAAATATGTGCCGGACAGTAGCTCTAGTCATGAGCCGAGACAGTAGAAAACACGTGCTTACCAATAGAGAGACAATGGTATCTCCTGGGATCTGTGACGCTGAAGGTGGGCGTGCAGACAGGTGTATGTCCAGGGTGAGCGAGTGCAGGAGACTGCTGATGTGCTATTCTCTGACAATACTGTGGCTCTGCTCCTGGAAACTGACTCTTCAGCATGGGAATGCCGCTGCGGGAAGAGTGGATGTGGGATGTGACGCACAGTGGACAAACACAGAAAGTCCCATTTTTCCTGGAGGGGCACACGGGAGCGGTGACAGTCATTACGCTCGGAGAGTGCATGCTGATTGGAATAAGGAAGTCTTGTCCTGGATGCTCAGTTGGTCCAGGTCGCACCGTATCCTTGATTATTAAAGAATCAACATAAAATGACCTCGACATGGCTGCGTCGCTGATAAGTGATCACTCGGTGAGCAGGATGATTGCTGCTTCTCATCTGAGCCCCTCGGGATTTCCAAAGGTGCTTATGTTTGATGGTCCAACAAAAGAGAGCCCGAGGAGGGTTGGCCCTGCAGCGTCACCCACGTGCGCACCCGGCTCTTGGGGTTTATACTGTCAGTGACCTAGACCACGTGATGTCTCATATAGGCCTCCAATCACAGCTTCAAGATTTGCTTTTTTATGCCGAATTTACAAAAGTCTTGACTGGTAACATAACATAATCAGGGATTTTTATTTTATTTATTTATTATTTTGAGAACTGTGTAGAAAGTTCTACAAAGACATTTTTCAGCACATTCACACTGACTGAAGTATTACTTTGTAATACATTTGAAACAAAACCTAATATAGGTAGGTAGGTAGATAGATAGATAGATAGATAGATAGATAGATAGATAGATAGATAGATAGATAGATAGATAGATAGATAGATAGATAGATAGATAGATAGATAGATAGATAGATAGATAGATAGATAGATAGATAGATAGATAGATAGATAGATAGATAGATAGATAGATAGATAGATATTGCGAACATTTAAAACGTGCTGGTGAGATTTGAAAATTCAAACTTGTCACTACTGAACAGCTGTTTGGAAACACCTGCAACTATATAAATAGATTGTTTAGTATCCATAACACTTCAAATTTCTGACAAAACGTGCTTTACATACGCGATTCACTCTTCTTTTCTTTTTCTTTTTTTTTCCAAATTTGACCTGCAGTCAGTTATTGGTTTATTCACATTCTTTTAAATTACTGATAAGTCTGACATAGGAATGAACGATATATGTCCAAGGCTAAGGATTGATAGTTCGCAAATGAGATTTAAGGAATTGTCCACGCGACCATGAGCAATAATTGCTTTGCAGACTAATCGTGCATTGAATCCGGTTGGTCCAGGTTTCACTTCTAGCAATTAAAGAATTATGAACTCATGGCGAGTCTGGACTGGGGTTATTTGACGGCGATTAGGATTCAATTAGAAAGTGTTTATAATGGCCAGTCTGTGCGGGGGTAAACAGGCAGCTATTTCAGAAATGCGTTAATCCCTCATCTTGTGACAATAATTAGCGAGTTTGATCCCCAGGCGGGTCACCGGTAGGTTTAGCTTCTGCTTTCATCTGCCAAGTAACGCCTCGAACCTTCATATGTGAGCCGTCAGCGGGGTTAAGGTGCAGACGGTACAGGTACAACACCGCAGATATTAAGTTGTCCGCTGTCTGTAGCAAAACAAATAAGGCCAAAAAGAAAAAAAAATAGAAATAGCCTCATGTGGATTCCAACTTTTAAAAAGTTATTTGTCACCATTTTTTTCTTGAAAAACCTGCTGTATGAAACTCATCATCGCAGAGCAAACACACATGTTTACAACAAACAAGGCAACCGAAGCACTTAGTCAGCTGTGACTTTCGATGCACTCTTTGAGAGAATTACAAAATCTTTAAAATCCAACCATAATAAAGATAAAAACAGACATGTCAGTCACACAGACAGTAATTGCTCTAATAAAGCGAATTCAGCGTTTGACAAGGAAGACGCGCAGTTGTTATGGTACAGATAACAGTCCTGAACCAGAGAGAGGACGGGAGAGAGAAAGTAAACCAAGCGGAATGATGCGTGGCGCGCGCCCTCGCCTCACCATGCGAGGTCTAATATTATTTTTCCATAATTTTGCACGATAAAATTCCATTGTCTATTAAGTAATCCTACAAATGAGATCCTTTATGAGGCTATAATGAGTCCTAATTGCCAGGACTAGTGGAGCCACGTGGAAGGATTTAGGAAGCATTAAGCCGTCGGGTACTGAGCACAGGCTGTTACCTAGCCATTACTTTCATAATTCAAGGAGAAAATTAGTCCATTTAAGGGAAAAATCCTTTGATTCCCTTTATTCTGCTCGGGGTGACAGGGCTGCAGTGCATTTTTTTTTTTGTCCGCTTCGGTTAAGAAGTCGGTGCAGTAAATGGGGCCGGTGCAATATTATTGGGTGTTTAAATGTTAGATTAAAAATGAGAAATGTGTCCAACTCCCGAGGCCCCACCTCCCACTTTGCCTCTTCTCCCTAACGTTTTGCGCCTTTAGTGCAGCAGTACCCTCCACTATTCAACCCCTTTTCAAATCATGCTGATGGGCAATTAATCAACGGCCCATTCAATGACTTGAAAATTAAAATTAAAAGAGGGGGATTTTTTTTAAGTTAAATCCCTTCTGAGATAGGTGCAAGTTTGTTTTTTCTTTTCAGTCCCACACAAAATTTCTAGTATCAAGTTCATCAAATAGGTGGGTGTGTATGTGTGCATATCCAGCTCCTCCCAGTAGTAAAAACACACAAACTTATTAAAGTGCGCAGCTAAAGTCCCCCCCCATTCACCTCGCACCTCATGCCATATTATACCGTGAAGAAGTCCATTAATGTTTTGTTCAACAAGCGTCATTAACTTGTTTCAACGCCTTTTTACAAACCTTGCATTGTTGTGCAGGGCCAGTCTGCGGCCCATCTTGGCCAATACAGTCGATGATTTGCCCCTTTATTAGTTTCCAGGCAACAGATCCTGAATACCAAAACTCAAAGGAAACACTCTGGTTCTCCATATAGATCTCAGTGGCGATGGGGGGAAATGAACAATGATCCCGTGGACAACATAATGCCATCCAATGACTTTTCATTAACAATTATCTGGTTGATGTGAATAGCAGCTGCAGTGGCTACTCTCCATCTCAGAGCAGGGGAGAGAAAGAGGCTTGCCCCTGAATAGTATCCTGCAGGAGTTTGGGGGGTCATGGTCTTCATGAATGTGGAATCTAATTTATATCTCAGTGAATAATTAGGTTTCTATGCAAAATTGAGATAGAAATAATTACATCTTAAAATGGTGTGACAACTTAGCCGGATAAACAAAACAAAGCAGGGCCATTTAATGTCTCTCATCAGGAGTTTTTGAACTCTTTTAGTTCCCTGATCAAGATCAATAAACGGCATTTAAAGTTTTGTCCTAAAAAATGGATCAGATATTCTTCTTTCAATATACAATCACAGGACTGTTGTGTCGCAGCTATATCCTTGAAAATATCTACAAACTGTTCCAGTGATTGGGTACACACAACACTGTTAAGGAGCTCAGGCTTATAGAAAAGTAAAGTGACAGCTTCCGTGTAAGAAGAGGCTGCTGAACAAAGCCAGCGAGGGCCCTGTTGATGGCCTATATAGATGTCCTGCACCAGGCTCCCTCTAATTAGGGAGACACTTCTCAGCCTTACAGAGCTGTTCAGACCAGACACTCCAGTCTGAAGTGTGCCCCTACATCAACGAGTGTGTCTGGATGTCCACACTCGGTGTAGTATGTGTATGAGTCTGTGCTTCGTAGCGCACACAATTAAGGAGTCTCGAAAATGAGATAAACAGCAACTGATAGTGACGCCGATCACGCTTAAGTTCCCAGAGAAATGTCTTTATTAGAGCTTATTGTTAGAGCCCTGATTTGTCCCTCTGCTTGCTCTGTTGTTTCCAAAAGACTAAGCAAATGCCATTAGAGTGAGTGCAGCACAGAACAGCCCTTATTTCAATCTTTTCTTGCTTGAGTTGTCAAATAGTCGTGAATTTCAGTCCTTATTGTAATAAGACGCTATTCCATTGTTGGTCACTTAAATCTACACTGCAGGGCTTAGGAATTATTAACTGTAACGGCTCACTACTGAGGAGACGCACAGGTTTCCAAGAAGATCAAGATTCTATTTATCTCTGTTAATGATTGGCCTTTTAGCAGAATTATTCACGTTCAGAATAATGCCATTGGAATAGCTTTTCTGATTTCTTAGTAGATCAGCACATTTTCAGAAAAAGTCAAAATTTAAAATGTAAAAACAGTCATGGCCTAATTGGCCCCTTTTTTCTATTGCGAGCTCCCGACTTCCAGTGAAACCTAAATCAGGAAATGAGTTGGAGAGTGAATGACAGCAGTACCTCCATCCTGTCTCCCGATTTAAAGGAGGTGATATTGTAGCCTCCTTTTCTGGCTTCTGAAAGGGGAAATCCCTGGGATTGAGCTTGTGTGCTGGAGCGGAAGCAGACTGGAATGTGTGTCCAGGCCGCATCTTTTGTCACCAGCCTGGGCCATGAATAGACGTGGGCCACAATCTCTCTGTTTATCAGACTGTAAGGAAGCAAACAAACCAAACTGTATCATCCATGTTTTCCACACCTTATACCTGTCAGTTGCTCTCATGCAGTCGGATTTGCACTTATTATTATTATTATTGCAACTTACAGTCAAAGTAAAAAGCCACTATAGCCTCTATCAGTTTTTTTTTATCAGGTTTTACATATTAGGGTATAATGATAAAAAACATCTGGTGCTTAGAAAGTCTTAAAATTAGGTAAATGCAACCTCAAATGAACAATAGTGCATGACATATTACGCTGTTTCATTACTTATTTAAAAAAAATTAAGCCAAAATAGAGAAAGATAGTGTGCAAAACTAGTAGCACCCTAACTTCGAAAGGAATTAAGAGTAAGCAAGTAGCAAACAGGTGCTGATAACCAAATGCACTTGAAGCTTGCTGGTCTGTTAATATAATGCTAAACAGGGAAGAGATCAGCAATGATCTCAAAGAATTAATTGTTGCTGTACATCCATCTGGGAGCAATTGGAAGACTATTTCCAAACAATTTGATGTCCATCACTGTGCAGTCAGAAGGATTATTCACAAGTGGAAAACACTGAAAACAACTGATAGTCTTCCCAGGAGTGTGGAAAATGCATGTGAACAAACCTCAAGACTCCTGCAACAAAGTGGAGATATTTGGCTATGATGCACAGCGCCATGTTTGGAGAAAAACAAACAAAGCATATCCGCACAAATACCTCATACCAAATATCAAGCACAGCGGTAGAGGAGTGATGATTTGGGCTGCTTTTGCAGCCACAGGACCTGAGCATCTTGCAATCATTGTATCAACGATGAACTCCTCTGTATACCAAAGTATTCTAGAGTCAACTATGAGCCCATCAGTCCCATAACCAAAGCTTGGCTGTAACTTGCTCATACAACCCAACAAAGATCCCAAACACAGCAGCATAGCTACAAAAGAATGGCTGAAAAAGAAAAGAATCAATGTGTTGTGTGGCCCAGTCCAGACCTCAACTCAGCTGAAATGCTCTTATAGGACTGTAAGAGAGCTGTACATAAGCAAATGCAACAAACCTCAAGGAAATGACGCAATATTTAAAGAAGAGTGAAGGTGAAAATGCCTCAACAATCATGCGAGAAACTGATAAAGTCATAAGAAAACCTCAAGTTATTGCTGCTAAAGGTAGTTCTACGAGATACTGAATCATGGGGTACAGTTAGTTGACATTAAGGACATAATGTAATGTGTCATGTGTTGTTTTGTATTTATTTAACTTAAGACCTGGCAAGAACTGGGTCGGGTTTTTTTTATTATGCAATGATATGAAAAACCTCAGAGTTGGCAAAGTATATTTGTCACTATTGTGTACCTGTGGGTGTGCCCTTTGGTCATGGCTTTTGAAAATAGGTCATTTAGACATACACATGCAAACAAACCACTTTTGCTTCTTTAGTGACATGAGCTCAGTTTGCCAAATCCATATTTGCTTTATTTTTAACAGGGTTTATTTTGGCTTATCTTTTATAAAAGCAAGCCTAGGTAGACCTAAATATAAAGAGTGGTTTACATAAATTATACAAACTAACATATTTCAGTTTTTAATAGTGTATTAGCAAAACTGTAAAAGATTGATATTTGTCTAGATTTAGTTTTAGTATTTCAAATCAGACTGTCTGCATCTTTTAACATTATAAGTGACTGCACTGGGCTCATATTTTTGCTTTTTTTTTGTTTTCCTGCTGCACTTGATTAGTGCTGTTTGCTTAGATAAGATTAATGGAATGATTAATGTTTTCTAAAATGATTGTGCTTTGTTTTGTTTTGTTTTTGTTTTTATTAATGTTTCTCAAAATCCAATCAATTCAGTCCTCCTACTTAGCACTGAAAATTTAGAATAATGAGACAACAAATGTGTAGAAATTACAATGCAAATCATAGGCTGTATCATGCGATGCTGCCAAATATTTATTTGAAAAAGTGTCATGTTGAGTAGAGTCTGTCATTATCTTGATCCTCATTATTGCCCGTTAGTGTCTCTCAGGCAGCTTGTCACTTGCAGCTTTTCCCCGTGTTTGAGGTCAGATACGGTCGTCCACAAAAACACAAACTTATTTCTTAATTCAGATAATGTCCACTTTTTTTTCCATCTGTTACACATATATTGAACGATATGTAGAAGTTAAAGGGAGTTAGAGAAATCCACTGTAAGACTGCATTCTGAACCTTATTCCTCTCATCTGAACAATGAAGAACACATCAATCTCAGTTTCCAGTTTAGTCTTCCTCGCTGTTTGCATTTCAGTGTTCATTTAAATTCACTCCTCTGTGCAAACAGCATCCAAATCCTTATTTTCTCACTTAAAGAAAATTTAGATTCAGTAAAAGGCTGCAGAAATGACATGATGATGGTTACTGTTGATTTACTGTTGATACTTTTTCTCTCAGACGAAAAGGCCAGCTTGAACATACTTGAATATCTTACTTACAACAGACCAAATGTGCCTCAGTGCTTATTTTATGTGGCAGCTGCAACTGTACAATTGATATTTTGTTGAAGAAAAATTAACATGAATTCATCTATCTATCTATCTATCTATCTATCTATCTATCTATCTATCTATCTATCTATACACACACACACATATTTATATATATGAATTCATGTTAATTAGGTTCAAAGTATTCGACAGACTATCACTGCTATGTAATGCACAAATTATGCTTATAACAACCAAATGTTAAACAGCCTGCTCTAAAGATCTGGAAAAGCCACCTGTTCTTTTTTGTGTGTGAGTGCATCCCATAGTGATTTTTGTAAATAAATAAATAAGTAAATAAATAAATAAAAAGTCAGAATTTGTAATCACAATCTGTTGCCTGGATCCATTCTTTTCCCACCAGTCATAATATGGCATCAAGCACAGTGAGGGCATCACAAGGTCTATTAGCAGAGAAACTAATCTAGTGTTTTAAGCCCAGCAGAGCTTATTATGTAACATGCAGCTAATTATGTGGTAGGTAATTTGGAACATCACATGAACTGGCTAGTGTTTGCTGGGAAGCATCAACCAGCCTCCAGCCTCTGTGAGTCATCAGGCATAGCAGCAGCAGCAGCAGCAGCACAGGGCCACCCTCTGCAGGAACAAAGCCCCGGAGCTTGTTGCAATTATTATTAACACCTTGAATCAGTTCATAATATCATAATAATTGCACAATTAAATTACCGTAGGGATAATCCCAAATGTGTAACTATGATCTGTGCAAATGTAAACATTTTATGTGCTACTTAGTGAAAGCTTCTGGCGTTTTCATTTATTGAAATATATTTGCATTGGTTCAGCAGACTGCTACATTTTTTTTAAATGTATTATCATCCACTAACAAATACAGCATACATCTGAAAGGATTAAGTCTTTTTATTTGTGAAAAGGTGCTTCAGTTAGGCCAATGCACTGACTGAAAAGTTGGTGCTGACCAACATATAACAACTTTTTATGAATTTATATCTGGTCTGTGACCTCAAATAAAGTTATTAATAAAGGTCATAATTAATGCTCAATAAAGCGATATATATTTTCGCTTGTAACTAAATTGGTTTGGTGATTATTTCTAAAGTAATAATTTAGTAAAAGTTACTTCAAAACTGTATTAATGGTTGTTTGTGATGTATACATACACAATAACACATGAAACTGCAAAATAAATGAAAAATCTTTCAAGTGAATGATGAGTTGAAGTTGTTGAAAATGATAAACTCTAAAAATATATTCTAAAACAAAAAATAAATACCATTTATTCATTTAGAGGAGAATATCCATATCAAACATGAATTTCAAAGTATTAGAAGAGGTTTAAAATTCATCAGTGTCAGGTACAATTTTTCTTTTTCTTTTCACAAAGTCATCTAACTTGTCCACATAGATGTAAGTACAAAGAAAAAAACTGAGACAAATTTAAGGTAAGGTAGGTTTTTAAAAACACATAAATTGTATACAGTCCAGCATCTGATGTCTGAATGATAGTAATTTATTAATGAGATACTACTTTGCCCAAATAAATTTAAACATACACACATACACACACAGCTATGCCATCACAATTCCACTTAGTATTATACTCTATCATGACAAATACACTTGAATTCCTTTTTCTCATTTTCTCACCACATTCATTCCCAAAAAAGGGGAAAAAAACTAGAGATTTTGTACAACACTTGAAACTTGGATCAGTGTAACTTGTCCATCACCTCCGTCATTATTCACTCTTTTCCCCTCAATTTCTCTGGAAACAAATGAATTCATAGAAACGAAACAAGTGTTGACATCGCTTTGTTTGCATTTCCAAGTATGGTGGGCTTGCTTTTGAGCGTTTATAGACAGCTGAGGTCAGGGGTAAGGGTGCCTGTCTGCATCATCCCAGCTCTGTGCCAGCCAGATAAATGGAGAGTGTGTTTATAAGCTGTCTGAGCTTTTTGTGTTTGCACAGAGTCACAACTTTGTATGGGGTCGAGGGGGAGTACGGGGCAGTTAACTAAGATTTGTATGCAGACTACATCGCTCAACCGCCCCCCTGGTCCACTCTATGTCCTCTCACCTGCCTGTTGCAGTAAATCATAGAGCCATCAAGCGAAGCGTGTTGATGGGCCTGCACGTGCAAGAGCTTTGCTGCACCTGTCGTGTCTGTGTGTGCGCATAAATGTGTCTAAAGAAAGGACTTGTTTCATGGTTTCTGTGGATGTTTACGTCTCTGTATTCACATCTTCTGTCCGTGTGATTCCTCTTGGAGGTCTGAGGGTCGGCGATAAGAGAGTTTTGGATATCTGCCTAATGCCTTGGTAAATGTGTGTGCATGTGCACAACCTACTGTGTTAGTAGTAGGGACTGAAATAGAGGTAGCTGGGTGTCAAACAGGAGGTCTGCAGATGCCTGTCCGGCTGAGTGCTGCAAGGTCCCTCCTTTTGACAGAGTATCCATTCAGAGTCAATGAGCTGGGTCAAAGCCTGCACGTCAGGCTGCAGCTCGGCCGAGCACTGGGGCGGTCCAAGAGGTCAGTCTTATTCACATGGCGCTGTCATGCAAATGAACCCACCCACGCTTAAACAACTCTTGGAATTTTTATGTGTGCTCCCTGGCCTTTTTTTCTCCATTTCTCCCTCATTTCCCTACTTTCCTCACTCCCTCTTCTCCTCTCAAAATCTCTCTTCCCTGTATTCACAAAGTAATTGACGAGACATTCAAAGCTTTTTAAATTGGCCAGCTTCATTGTGCCCGCACTAAAGTAGGGGGGAATGGAGAGAGGGAGAGTGTAAAGAAAAGTGGGCCTAAATATACTCCGGTCTGAAAGTAGTTAGATCATGTTCTTTTCATGGTCCGATTAGAATCAAATCGATCCCCCCGCCCCTCCTAACACTCAAAGGTTTGAAGAGGAGCGACCAAACAAAGATTTCTTGGCTTAGACAGGGGTGATGAATGCCCAAACCTGAATGCTAAACACACTCTTAAAAGTCTTATTCTGACACATGACAATACCCATGAGAGTAAATTTGTTTTAAGTGTGAGTGAGAGATGTTTGTGTGGATGAAGAAAAGATATCTCTACAGTGATGATACTGTAGGAGCATCTCTGGATGAGACCTGATCTGCATATAAATCAGGAAAACACACAAACCTCAGTGGATCTTCACTTAAAAAAAGGCTTTGAGACTCTTGATGACAAAGAAGAGGATTTCACACAAAAGTACTTTATCAAAAAGTGGTATTTTTCAATCAAGGAGTATTTTTGTGTGAGTTTTCTTTAGGACGAAGGTTACATACACGAAAGACAAAGAAGTGAGTTAGTGTTAGGAAACTGGCACTTTGGCCCGAGGATGTCAGATGACAGAGAGAATTACAGCTGGACGCTGCGGCGGTCCTCTGGGGAGGCGTTTTGAACTTGGTGACACCCTTTCTGCACCTGCAGCTGTGAAAATCATCTACTTATTCTTCATTTTTTGTCTTTTTTATTGGGTTTGTGTAGTTTTTGAGGGAAACAATTACAGCATCATTTTGACCTGATGAGCAAAAAATAAATTGCTTGAGTTTTTGATTTTTTTCCTCTTTAAAATCTGGCAAAACCAGCCCTATTTCCAGCTTTTTATGATGTCTTTTTCACAGAACCCAGTGGATTTAAATCAGTTTAAAGTCTTAGAAGACAAAAAGAAAATTTAGTTCTCAAAAGTTTAAATCATCCAGAATTGGAAAGGGAAGTTTTTCACTACAGAACAATATTTTTAGGCATGCTTATGTTTAAAATTATAAGGTGAAAAGGCTATTTTTAGCAGTCAGTAAGTTAAATCAGTTAATAAACTAGCAGGTATTTTACTTTATCCATCCCATTTATACCAGGAATGCAGTTTAAATAATGATGATAGCCTCCAAAATCATAATCAAAGTTAAATCAAAACCTGACTACTAAACTGTAGGCCTCATTAGTTCTTTAAAGGTATACTCCAGGATCCAGAGACTTCAGTGATTAATGAATATAACTACCTTTTTAGTGATCCAATTTTTTTTTAATCTGGTTCATTTTTAAAGCACTGATTTCATACAGTAAAATGTGAAAAGCATGCAACTCCCCCAAAGCTCTGTGTGAAAGGCTTGAATAAAATCGCTATGGAAACACTTTTTCCTTTCCCCTTTTTTTCTGTCTGACTTCTGGTTTCACTTTCTCTCTGTAGGTATCATTAGCCTTTCATAGTCTTTTGTTTTTGTTTATTATATATATTTTTTTATATCTGAGCCAAAGTTTAACCTTCTTTCACTTTTCTATTTTTTTTGTTTTGTTTTTAAAAATTATAAAATTATTACCCCTGGATAAAAACATGTCCTCAAATTTATTTAATACACTCTGAGAGCAAAGGGAAAATGAACAACATGGCATCTGTTGCTAAAAGAAAATGGAAACAAGCTTCTTTGGCCCCATCACTCGGTCAGAATGAGATTTATTAAAGTAAAGCAACTATTTTCATTTTTACTTCAGATGACTTAAAACTATAAAGTGAAATAAAACATTTCTGAAATTTTCTCGGTGCTTAACAATACTTCACCCATTTCCTTGGTGGTTTTCTCTTAGCATGATATATTTTTAGCCAGCCCGAAAGTCAAATATTTGACCCCTTTTCTAATGTTGTAATATAATTATTACAGCATTAGAAATTATATTACATTATAATAATATAATGTAATATAATGTCTTGTCTTGTTGTTAACCAGGATTTAATTTACTCATGTCTTATGACAGGAACAGAACATCGATTTTGGTCAAATAAAGGCTTTCATTTCCTTTACTGTACACAGCAAACCTGCTTACTATTAAGCATGCACAAACACTGTTTCTATGCCAGTAAAAATCCTATTAAAATCCACCTTTTGTATTAACTTTTGGAATGATGCAATAAGAAATCCAGCCTGGTCCTGATGCTGGAACCTCCAGGGTAGAAAGGGTTAATGGACTGTATTTATTTATATTTACTGTATTTAACAAGTGATACAAGTAACAAGGCTGATATATGTAGTTGTGTTTTACTCAATCGGAGGTCATTGTTGGTTCTATTAAACATTCTGTGTGAATAAACAGGTATAAATGTTTTGTCCTTTTAAGTAGCGTAGACTTTTAGCTATTATAAATTGTATTCAAACTGAGAGATTTAAAACTTTTTTTTATTGCTTTTGCTTTAGTGAAAGAAAACACATGAGTCTGAATTTTACCCAAAAAAAAAAAAAGCACACGAGATTATTTCCATTAGTTGGGATAATGAAGCCATGTGAATTCTAATATTTGCACGTTTCACTCAGTGTAAACATCATACAGCCTCATGCGGAGCTGGAACAAACTGATGCTGTAGATAGTTTATGATGTGGTCAGACAGTTTGCAAAAAAGATTGTATAAATGAAGGGGGGAAAGACAGGGAAACCGAAGCATCAAGGTAAATGTATACACATTGGCCCCTTTCAGTCCACATTCTCTACTTTCTCCTCCCCTCTCAGTTCTTTCACTGGAGTTATAGGAGCAGTCTGAACTTATAGCACGTACCACGAAGTTGTTTATGTTCTGAATCCTAGGAGAAGCCAAACAACTCTCTCGAAGTTGTTGGAGGTGGAGGGACAGAGGGGTGGGACCACCCTGCAGCTGCCCCCTTCTCTCCTCTCTCTCTCTCACTCCCACCTCATCCCTTCATTCCCTCTCCTATTCATCCTGCAGCTGCAGTCTTGTGGCTCTCTCTCACTCTGTCATAAAAAGTTTCTCCCTCTCTTTCTCTATTTGTCCCTGAGACACAAAGATGGATGGAGAAGCTCCTGGAATGGGGTCCACAATAGACTGTGCCACAAGGTGAGCAGCCTCAGCTGCATACGGCTCAGTGCTGCCTTTTTTAGCTCCTGCGAGGCTCCTTACCCGACTGGAGTATGTGTGTGTTAAGGGGGGGTTGAACGGCACAGTATGGCAACAGATGCTTTTGTTCGGCCAAAAGTCTGAAAGGGGCCTTGGGTGGGGGGCTTAGCAGTGTCAGAGCACAGAGTCATTTTTCTCTCACTCTGCCTCTCTTTCTCTGTGACTCCCTCTCCCCAGCTGTGCCTGCCGTGGCGGCTGAGCAAGAGGAAATGCAAGGGCAACGGCATGATGGAATACGTAAGTGGGGCGCGCGGTTTTGGCCTGTTTTGTGGGCGACTTCATTAAAGGGTCGTTTATCTGGCCTGTGATCCCATTGTCCTGGGCCTTCTTTATCAGACCCGGTGTGTCAGAGGGGTGTAATTGGCTGATTGGCCACGGTCTGCACATGCTGAGGTGATTTATAAAGCTGTGAATGGAGCTGACTCCTCTCCGGGCAGCACTCCCTCTCCCATATAGGAGACACTGCACTGCAGAATAACACTGAATAAATGCAGAAGAAATGTGAAAAGGATGAAACGTCCCCAAAGCTCTTTGTGCGAGTGTGAAATCAGAGGCTTGAATAAAGGGCGCTGGAATCACTCTTTCCCTTGTCATCTATTTTCTCCACCTTTATACTCTGTCTGACTTTGTTGTTGCACCTCTTTAGACGCTCGTCTTCTCTGTGGTGCTCACCCGCCTCCCCCCCTAATTTCCTTCTTGTTTAATCAGTTGAAACTTGGTATGAGTGAAACTTTTCTTTTACCTTTCCTACAAACTTTTGTCCTAATAAGTGAAGAAACATGGGGCAGACAGCAAAACTGTTTCATTTTAGTAGCATGCTTGTCTTTTTTATTTAATATACTTATCATAACATTTTAATTCTAGGCTGTGGAAAAGGGTGAGTATTTCCTTGCATAAAATTAACACAGACAAGAACAAGACATGAAGTTTTTTAGGTATTCAGCACTGTTTGACTGAAAGTCATTGTCCAGATTTTGTGCTTCCAGGTGGGAGTGCTGGCATTATGTGTTCCCGTGGTGTCCAGAGGTTGGCTCTTAATGACCTCCTAATTAAAGCAGGCCCTCCTCTCAAAGGGTTGATCATGTAGTGGAGGTCAGAGGTCATTTACAGGGCCGCTGGTGGCCAGAGTTCCTGCTCATGCTAATTGTTTTCCAATATACCCAAATGAGCACATGATCATTCTGATCAACTATAATGGTAAATCTGATTTCTAGTGGAATCAGCAGACGAGGCTCTTTCGATATTATTCCCAAGCATGATTTATTTTTATTTTTTTTAATTCTATTTGTATAATTTTTCTCTGTTGACTTAGAATGACTTCACCAGTGCTTCTTCTTTTACAGCCGCCAGTCTCTCTCAGGAAGTTTTTGCATTATCCCCCCACAAAACCTGAGTTCATTAAGCCAGCCTAAGTGTTTATCTAAAGGCTAGACGAGACGACTTAAATCTCTAACAAGTGTTTGTTGACATGCAGATAAGGTCTTGCTAACACCATTTAAGGGTACATTCACAGGCAGACCCTTACTTATTAATGCTACTTACTTACATACTGCTTAAATGGTATAGATTGTAACCTGTTTGTTAAAGAGAAAGTTGATTTTAAAAAAAGAAAAAGAGAAAAATAAGACAGCATGTGTTCCATCTTAAACGAGAAACTTAGAAAACAAACATGTTTTTCTTTGGTAACTACTCTCTCTGGAAGTTCTCTGGAACTGGGCAAAATCCTGATGGAGCCTCCTTCCACAAGCAAGAGAAGGCCAGGCGAGGAGGAGGGGCCTGGCTTGGGTTTAATGTAGCTGATTGTGTTCCCATGAAAAAAAGGAACAGTTTCTTCTGTGTTAATTTTCAATTTTGTTGCTGTCTGTGTGCCCACCCTTTGTGTCCAATTCTTCTTCCCTCCCTAACAGCACCAGCACCCCTCTCTTTTTTTTCTTTTCACTTCTTCTCTCGTCAGGCTGTCTAGATTATGTTGCTAAGGAGATTTTTTTTTCTTTCTTTTTTGCTTTTTTTCACTGTTTCCCATTGATTTGGTGTTAATGCGTTTTGAATGCCCCTTGGTGTGTGCCGAGCACTGGGGGAAGGAGGGGTGCGCAGGGTCTTGCCGAGTAGAGGAATTTAAATCTGAAGCATTTAGGTGGGGGTCCGTGTGGGTTAAGGCCCAAAGAGAGGCACTCAAGTGAGAGCTGAAGTGGTTTGCAGAGCTAAGGAACTTGTCCGGCAGCCGCTCCCCTTTTCTTCCCCATCTCTTTATTCAGGGTCACTCCTTCATTGGCAGCCCACAGGTGCACTGCCAATCTTCTCTTTTTATATCCAAAACCTAGCCCATGAGTAAAACAAACATATTATTTCCTTCATCAAAAAAAAAAAAGAAAAAAAACTTGAGGTCCAGCTTCCACACCATATTAGGTGTACAACAATTCAGTTCAAGGTTAGATATAAATCATGGTTATCATGGGAGATTTTCGATGCGGTGAGGAAGCCTAAGAAAACACGCCTTTTCATTTCTAAAGTGTAAAGTTTTCATGGATCATATTCTAGTCCCAGCCAAGAATCCTGTACGGTTATAGAGCTCATTGTGTACATCCAGAGGGAACAGTCAGTGCCTGTGCTTTATGAAGCAGAAAGTAAAGGTGTGAATGTGAGTTATTCATGTAGCCAATCCAGCCTTCACGCAGTCAGCCATATTTTTGCCTCCTGTTGCAGGCATTTGTCTCTTCTTTCACACTCTCTATATTATCCAATAATGACATTCAAGTCTGGTGATAGGTTGACTTCCTTAAATGTTAGAGCACTAAAAGCAGATGGTTGGGCAACTATGTCTATCTTTGTGTACATCAGAGGGCAGGGTATGCTTTTTGTGCCTTTCACCTGGAGCTCATGTTAATTTCCACAGTTTTTCCTTAAAAACAACTGAGTGAGCAACATCAACAAACAACCTACTGAGTTTTCAGATTGAAAAATTAGTGCATGGTTTGTTTTGGAATGCGGTGACAAATGATTTGACTAGTTAATGATGTTTTCGGTGATTAAGTGTGGTCACATCTGCGGCAATAAAACTTTTTTGCACTGGGTATTGCTTTGTCCCAGTGTGAGTCATCGTCATTCAGTACTGTAATAGTTTATTAAAAACACTCCGCCTTCCAGCTTCTTCCACCTCTTGGGTGGAACTTGAACTTGGATGTAGACTGTTATTATTCTACTGGGACAGGAATTACTGATTTGGCTGTACCATACAGAAAAAGCATGTGTACCAAGCAGGCTTACAAGTTATTGCTTTTACTGTGGTTTTAGTTATGAGATGGTTGGAGCTAATGGTTAAATGGGTAGCCACCATAAACAGTGCAAAAGATGAAAAGAAACATGCATTTTGTCTTCCTGCATGCTTGCACGCCAACCTGCTTACTTCAGTTCATGTGCAAAGAGGACAACGCTAGAGTGATATACATGAGCTTTTGAGGAGTAGAGATATAGACATTTCCGCACTGTTGCTAACACAACCTCGACTCTTGGAAAGAATCCGCACAGACAGCATGCTAACACAAGGCTAGCTAAGAACCCAGAGTGAATGCTGACACCAGACCAGCAGCCAGACCCTAAACTTCAGCAGGTAACAAAAGTAGTGATGAGGAGACAGGCTTGTAGCATTGTAGCCTTCATGTCTACCTGTTCATGTTTCTACAGTAGAATCACTGTGACAATTGCTTTGAAGTCTCTTTGGGCTGTTTTTTTTTTATCTTTGCTTTGTGTAGTTAGCTTTGTGTTCATACGTAAAAACTAAAAGAAGAGTCATATGTGTGTCTTCATTGGGATAGGTGTTGGTATGTGAGACTGTAGCCTCTGATTTATATTGCTAACTGGTAATTATGAGATATTTCAGGTCAATTTGCAGAATAAGGTAAAAGTAATGTAATGAGCAGTGTAGCAAATTACTTTCTCTGTCAAGTAATTAAGTAACACAATGCATTACTTTTAAGAAATATAACAAGTAATGTGTAATGCATTGCATTTTAGAGTAATGACCCCAATACTGCTTACAGGTACATCATATGCAACCAGACGCAGTGCAGCCCCCTTAGCTTCATGTTTCATCTTCTCCTTTCACACACACACACACACACACACACACACACACACACACACACACACACACACACACACACACACACACACACACACCTATCTAAGCCCTGAGCAATGTGAGAAGTGTCCCCACATAATGACCTTTCAGACCATTTCATTAACATCAGGGTTTAGCATAATTAGGCAATCAGAGATTTGCCTCCAGCACAGGCTGCTGTAGCAGGAAAGTTTTGACACCCAACTGCGGTGTATATCCTTTAGTTAGACCAGGAGTCTCAAACGCATTCTACTTTACCCACCCAGTTTGATCTTAAGCGGGGTCGACCGCCATCCCCAGTATATTTGTCACTTCTTTTCAGCTCAATAAAGCTCTATAGCATCATTTGGCATTTTATGCAGCATTAACAATGAAAATAAGATATTCTATTTAACATCTAACCCAAGCCCAGCTTTTAATAAATGCTTGTAACTCCAAACTAAAGCTTTGATTTGGAATTTGGCAGCAAACAACACTTTGAAATGTAAAAAGTGGTTATTTGTCTCCACACGTGTATTTATGTTAGATAAAATTAGAGTTACAGGTGAATGCCTGAGGTTGTTGTCTCTAAGTCAATTAAAACTGTTCTACACCAGGGGCAGTGTTGACCTCTGACCTTTGACCCTGGTTTAACTAACTAGCACCAGTGTACTACAAGGAGACAAACACTCCCAGCTGCTGAGGATCTCAATAGTCTTCAACTGAAGGGGAGGAGAGGCCATTCTGTAGCAGCAGCTAAAGAAAGCCCGAAACTCTTGTACTCCACTTGTAGGAAGTCGTTTGAGACTGTTGTTGTCTCAGCAGATACAATGAATGGTGCATAATATGTGCAAATTGGAAATGGTGCTTTGATTTACCAAATAATTTGAATGAATAAGGCATCTAATTCATTGTATTTTTGACCCCCTTAAAAACAGATCAATCGCTTCATGAGGTCGGCCAGAATACACGTACCAAAATATTTCCGTTTCGATATTCTTGCTTCTGTGTTTATTTTTAGTCTTTGCTGGGAACCTCTCTTGGTTGGCGTTAACCAGTTTAGCCATGCATGGCCTGTCACGCTGACATAAATCATATAATGTGTATGCAGGCAGAACGAAGAGACAAATAAACTGACACTTTTCTGATGTGATCTTTTATTTAAGTACTGATGCTGGTTTTCTTGGGAGATGAAACAGATGAAAATAAAGATTACTGTGCAGCTTCACTGTCAATTATGGTCTGCCCTGTTTGTTTAGTCTTCTCTTTGATTGGATAATGATAGACTAAGATGTAATGAGACATACACGGGAACAAAGAACGAATTTCACACACCAGGAATTATCTCTTTATGCTTTGTGCTTATTGATGAGCTGTAAGCCTTTCTCTGAACAAGTACCGGTTTATTCAAATATAAATAAAAAATAAACTTAGTTCAAACCAGCTGTGTAAACTTTGGTGACTTTGTGGTCTTCTGGGGTCTGATGCAGATAAAATAATTTGTTTGTAAGAAATTAGGGATTTTAAAGGAAATTTTTCATTTATAGGAGACACACAGACCTACAGTGGCTTTCTTTTTGTTTAACTGTTGTAGCTTGTAGGAATTACCTTATTACTGGCCACTGGATGGTTGCAAGCTTTCTTTTCAAGTGGTGTTGATGGTGATGGAGGTTTGTTTATCTTTAAGTCCTGTGGGAAACATGACAAATATTCCACCAATGTGCACACCACTTGTTTAGAAGCAGTTCCTCACACAGGCTCAGTAATTTTTACTGACTTAAATTGACAACATATGCATACACTTGCTCCTGAAGCCACCTGTTTTTATCCTCCACATAACTCACATACAAGAAAAATGCACACATATGCATGCTCATACTGGATACACACTTGTGCAATGCAACAGTAGCAACAGCAGCTGCAGTGGGGTGCCATCACTGGTCATGTCTTCATACGTTTGATCCTTTTGACAGCGAACTTTACTGGTGGAGGAGAAAAAAACAGCAAAACTGAGCTAATGTGTGTCTTTGTCCGCCATGGGAGGGGAGAGCCTTTCTTCTCCCCAAGTACAAATCGCAAGACTTTGGCTGCATTCTCCCAGGACAGAGGGAGGCAATGGCAGAGTGAAAGATCCCAATCAGACATTGATCTGAACCAAACTAATCCCCCATTTGTGCCAATGTGACCTTAAAAAATCGGCTTAGAGCAGCTCGGTTAAACTGGACACGGTTTTCTATTTAAGCGGTTCCAGCACAGCCCACCCTAATTTTGCCACCCACAGACATTAGTAGAAGAGAATTAAGACACATACATTCATAACACTTTTCATTACATCGAGGGTGGGGCTGTGGGTGGCGTATCTGCCGCCCTCACACAGCGAAAACAGCTCTACAAGACGGATAAGCCTGTGGGCCTGATGAGAGGAGTTTGGATGATAGGTTGATTTTTATTCTCTAACGGTTTTCAGTGGAGTTTTTTAGTATGGAAATTGGTTCTTTTGAACCTATGTGCTGTAGAGCTCACATAGTATGTTTGTTTTTGTGAAATATACACATAGAAATCACTTAATCTTAAAGCTCTGATTCGGATTAGAATACAAAAACTGTCCAACTTTACAGCATTTAAAAAGCCTGATGCAACAAACAGTTTCATCAGTCGGTATACTGGAAGTTCGAGTGTGTCCATGTTGATTGACAGGCGTCTGCTAGGTCTTACCTCCTGAACCGGAAGTGACTGAACTGGACCTGTCGGTGCCCTTTAGAACATTTTTAATGGAATTATCATACAAAACCAAGGGCTTTCTGTGTGTGTGTGTTGTGTTATGTGTGCATTAGACCCATACATTTTATGACCACAGCTTGCTAACCGAGTTTGCCAGTGTTAGTTGATAGCTTAGCACGGTACCCTCTAATCCAAATACGGTAACTTTGCATGTCAGTTACAGTTAGAGGTTTTGTATATTTGTCCGGTACAGTTTTTGTGTCTTGCTGGCTTTGTGTTTTTAAAAGAACTCAATTAAAAAGCAAGCGTGTGGTTTTTACACTAACAGTCGTCAACAATCCTAGCTCATACAGTACTTACAGGGCTCCTAAGGGTTCTATGATGGAGAAAACATATACAGTGGGGCAAAAAAGTATTTAGTCAGCCACCGATTGTGCACGTTCCCCCACCTAAAATGATGACAGAGGTCAGTAATTTGCACCAGAGGTACACTTCAACTGTGAGAGACAGAATGTGAAAAAATAATCCATGAATCCACATGGTAGGATTTGTAAAGAATTTATTCGTAAATCAGGGTGGAAAATAAGTATTTGGTCAATAACAAAAATACAACTCAATACTTTGTAACATAACCTTTGTTGGCAATAACAGAGGTCAAACGTTTACTATAGGTCTTTACCAGGTTTGCACACACAGTAGCTGGTATTTTGGCCCATTCCTCCATGCAGATCTTCTCGAGAGCAGTGATGTTTTGGGGCTGTCGCCGAGCAACACGGACTTTCAACTCCCGCCACAGATTTTCTATGGGGTTGAGGTCTGGAGACTGGCTAGGCCACTCCAGGACTTTCAAATGCTTCTTACGGAGCCACTCCTTTGTTGCCCGGGCGGTGTGTTTTGGATCATTGTCATGTTGGAAGACCCAGCCTCGTTTCATCTTCAAAGTTCTCACTGATGGAAGGAGGTTTTGGCTCAAAATCTCACGATACATGGCCCCATTCATTCTGTCCTTAACACGGATCAGTCGTCCTGTCCCCTTGGCAGAAAAACAGCCCCATAGCATGATGTTTCCACCCCCATGCTTCACAGTAGGTATGGAGTTCTTGGGATGCAACTCAGTATTCTTCTTCCTCCAAACACGACGAGTTGAGTTTATACCAAAAAGTTCTACTTTGGTTTCATCTGACCACATGACATTCTCCCAATCCTCTGCTGTATCATCCATGTGCCCTCGGCAAACTTCAGACGGGCCTGGACATGCACTGGCTTCAGCAGCGGAACACATCTGGCACTGCGGGATTTGATTCCCTGCCGTTGTAGTGTGTTACTGATGGTGACCTTTGTTACTTTGGTCCCAGCTCTCTGCAGGTCATTCACCAGGTCCCCCCGTGTGGTTCTGGGATCTTTGCTCACCGTTCTCATGATCATTTTGACCCCACGGGATGATATCTTGCGTGGAGCCCCAGATCGAAGGAGATTATCAGTGGTCTTGTATGTCTTCCATTTTCTGATGATTGCTCCCACAGTTGATTTCTTCACACCAAGCTGCTTGCCTATTGTAGATTCACTCCTCCCAGTCTGGTGCAGGTCTACAATACTTTTCCTGGTGTCCTTCGAAAGCTCTTTGGTCTTGGCCATGGCGGAGTTTGGAGTCTGACTGTTTGAGGCTGTGGACAGGTGTCTTTTATACAGATGATGAGTTCAAACAGGTGCCATTCATACAGGTAACGGGTGGGGGACAGAAAAGCGTCTTACAGAAGACGTTACAGGTCTGTGAGAGCCAGAGATTTTCCTTGTTTGAAGTGACCAAATACTTATTTTCCACCCTGATTTACGAATAAATTCTTTACAAATCCTACCATGTGAATTCATGGATTTTTTTTTTCACATTCTGTCTCTCACAGTTGAAGTGTACCTCTGGTGCAAATTACTGACCTCTGTCATCATTTTAAGTGGGGGAACTTGCACAATCGGTGGCTGACTAAATACTTTTTTGCCCCACTGTAATGATGAGCTTTCTGTCTTTTATGGTATAGCTAGTCATGGGAATGTCCACCACCTTGGGACAGACTCAAATACATTTGCCGCTACATCCATGTTTGGTGGAGTATTTTTTCATATTTGGGTTGCTAGTATCTCCAGCCAGGCTGTCTCCTTTGAAGACTGTTAGTTTATTGAAATTTCTTCATTGGATTGATTGTCATGATATTTGGTACATGTATCAGTGAGAACTAGAAGTTCAGGTAGAAGTTCAGGTATGTCGTCTTACCTATCAGTGTCTGACCAGTCTGACCATATTAAATTCTGTGCAATAAAAACAAAGCAATCTGTGAACAACAAATAATGTGCCATATTGTACCAGCCAGTGTGGCGTAAGCCTTTCTTAACCGCATCTAACGTTTTCATTTCTGCTTCTGATTAGAGACCATGAGCCCCGACAGCTAATCGCAGCTCCACCGTGTCTGCTGCCCGCCTGTCTGTCTGTGACTCTGAGTAGGAGGTTAGTATATGAATAGATAGGAGGGATGTTGCATGGAACTTTGTTTATATGTACAGCACAGTGAAACTAACATTAAAGAGGCTAAAGAAACACTAAAGATGTTGATCTGTATTGTGGCCTGCTAGCTTACAGGCTTGTCTGAAGACAGAAGGCTATTTTGAGCCTGGGTAAGAAGCTTCTCAGCTTTGTCAGAGATTGTAAAGATGAAGAAAGCAACCACAGTAAAAACAGTCATATCTTGATTTATATGAGCACCAGTATGGCCGCTATCCTCGACCGCCACTTCCAGGGATCAACGGCTAAACCAACAGCCAATAAGAGGCATTTTGGGGTTACTGGCAGTATGCCAGGGCCCATAGAAAGGGTCCCATTATAAAGCCAGATCCTCCTATTATACAGCCTTCGCCACAAAGACTCCTCTGACAGATCTCACACAGAAGAATTACGCAGATACAATGAATACAATTACGCATAGGTCTTATAGATTCTGTCAGATGGCCTTTCAGTTTATGACTTCACTCCTGTATGACACATGTCTGTGTAATTACAGTCCAAATGTTTATCAATAACAATGGGGATAAATTTCAAAGACAATCGTCCACTTCTTTCTGTGAATATGAATGATTGTGATGTGGCCGCATTGGAAATTATGAGGTTTTGTTTGAGTCTTTGGCAATTCAGCTGGGCAATTCTGTAAACTTTGACCATGCCCTGTGAGGTGTCTGTTTACTGTTTAGTCTGCCCCATCCGACAACACAGGCCTGGCCCGCGTCCTGTCTACTACTGAGACTCTCTGTGGGGAGGCCATGAATGTGTGAGAGTGTGTGTGTTCCTGCACCTTCATAAATCACTCAGTTGACTTCTTCTGGACGTCTTGCTGATACATCAAAAGACTAGCTATCCAATGAAGACAGCAGTAATCTTGCCCACCTACAGCAGGAAAACAGGCAGACACTTCACACATTTGTCTTGAGAAAAATGCAAGGTTGCAGACGGAGGGAGATTCAATTGCTAATTCGTTCACTGAGCAGAGGGATTCGGCTGTCATTTAAGATCATTTACATGAGTTAACACAGAGCTAGGTTACCTACTCTTTATGGAAATTGGAAGGAGGATTTAAAACAGCAATAACATTTCATTTGCGTACCCAAATGAAACATAAAAAATTGAGTTTTTCTAAAACGCTTCTACTTCAGACAAGCATGTCTTTTTTTTCTCGTTTTTTTCGCCAGCTGTATATCTGACCACATTTAATCTGGCTCTGACACAGTCAACATGTTTCTGACAGTCAAACAAACCTCATTTATTTCCATGATAGTTCTAGAGTCTCCGGTTTCCCAGCACTGTTCTCATCGAAAAAACTGAGCGCTTGCTGGAGACACGAACTCTCAGGGCAAATGAGGCAGCTTACAAAAACCACACCACTCTTAACTTCTCAAGAGAGACAGATGCACTCGAAACCATTCTCAAGACTCTCTTAATGTGTCTCTTCAAAGGAGACAAAAGTATAAGAGCACCAATTACGGTAAGTAATCTTTTTTAGTATCAACAAAGTGCTATTGAGATTCAAACCACAATGTGAATGTAGAAACGTCATCAAGCTCTGTGCAGGAGAGAGACGAGTGAAAGGTTACATTATTGTTGTTCTAAGGTGTGATATAGTTTTGCATGGTGCTTCTGTTGCATCTTTGAATGTGAAGGCCAGTGTACTTGTTTTTTAAGGCTTTAGTCTTTCATATGTTGCTGATAAACTGACTCCTCCAGATCTGTTTCCCATGAGACCACCTCAGCATGAAAAGACAAACACTGCCCTCTACCTTTTTTGTGCGGAAAGACAGGAACATCACAAACCCTTATTTGGCCTATCTATAAACAATGTGATGCAGCCAGACTTCGCTCACAACCTGCAATGTCTAGCTACAGTTATGTATTTTGCCCTGGATGATAGTATATTTTTTGTGCAACAGTTTCACGTGGCATTTTCCTCACTTGTTTACAGAAGGGAGACTTTAGCTGACTTTGTGAGGAGTGTGGTCGGTGAGTCGGTAAATTGTTTCTTAAAAGGAACCCAAAAAGTTTAATTTGCCAGCCCAATGACAATGTGATGTCTTTTTTTCTTACCTGGGGTTAGGGGCTGTCCCTTAGGGAAATATCATTCAGCAGGTCCCTCTAAAAAAACAGCGATTGTGAAGCTGTCAACCTGATCTGCACATCAGCACAATATTGTATTTTCACACAGCACTTTCTAATACCAAAGTTTTTGTAAGCAAAACAAACTTTTTTTTCAGCGAGTTAATTTGGAGACACAACATTTGAAAAGTCCACAGGGCAAAACGGACAAAAGGTATTAGATCCAGGATAAAACTGAGGATGTTACTCTGTTGCTTTAAGTTAGACACAAAGAAACATGAAGCTCATACTTTTCTTTAGTATGATGCTGATCTTTGAATGGCAAATGTGAAAATAATACCTGTTTAAGGCAAGAGAAGCTGCTAATAATCCATTTATACTTTTACAGAACTCAGAGAAAAATGCATCCAAACATATATAAGCAAATAAAAGGCAATAACAAGTAACTAATTATTTGTTACTAAAAGAATGATCTGTTTTTAAAGGACATTTTCAGCTTATAGTTAAGATCACTTTTCCCACTCATAATCTGTAATGAGTTCTTCAGATAACAACTACCACAAATGAATCCTTCGAATACGGGAAGACATCAATCCAAAGGAGGGTTTATCAATGGGCACCTTACAGTTGCCTACAGATAAATCCTGAGTCGTGAGGAAGAAGCATGTAGAAGCAGCATCTCAAGTACCACTTGAGATGTTCCTCAACACCTGGTCCCTCTCAAGGTGTTATTTAGTTCAAATCAAATATTTAGTATACGTTATCTTCGGTGCCATTATAGAAGCACAAAATCAAATAAAACTTACGAGCTAGCTCAGGCAGAAAAGTCAAGCTGTGCCGCGTCATACATACTTAATCACTAATACGTCAAACAAACACACTCCCCCAGTCCTCCCTCTTTAGTGTGGCTGCTGTTGTGCATCAAAAGAGTGATGCTAAATTCAAGCTAAATTCTTCTGTTGTAATAAATAATTTAAATGAGTTTTAGACCTGAATAACTTTATCATCATAGTCATGTAAAGATAAATATATATGTTTCATATATAGTTATTGTCATATTTGTCTCTTTGTGAAAACCAACTAATTGCATTCACTGAAATGCTGTTAGTTCAGCACTTCAGATGTACTACTTTCTGCTTCTTTATACTTCTGTTACACTACATTTGATAGGAATGTTATACATTTTACTGTACTTGTGTTTATGATTTATTACCCTTTCCAAAAGAGCTAATTTACATTTTTCTTTCCTTTGCAAAAACATTCATTATCTCATGCCATGTCAGATTTATTTAGAGGGGCTAAAGCACTAGACCAAGCCAGTGAACTTTACTCTATTAACTCATTCAAACTGGTTCTACAAACATCATGCACCAATTTTAAAAAAAATATCTAATCATGTAAAATTTAGCAATACATAGTTTTATTGTGAAGTGGAAGTAGGGGTCATTACTTTCCCTTTACACTGTTAATTGTTGTGAAAAAGATATGAATGCTCTCCTAATGAATTTAAAACAAAAACAAAAGGTCATCTAACACATGACAGATTTTACTACCTAAACTTGTTTCTTTTTTAATCTTTAGTTATAATCAAGACATGAAAAAAAACATTTATAGCCTGATCTCTAATCGTGTGGTTTTCTGTTGAACTCATCACAAATCTTTTCAGATGCACTCCAAAACTGGAACAAAACAACCAAGCCACACTCAGTTTTGATGAGTCTGTCCTCTCACTTGATCCCAGGACAACTATTCTCCCTGTGTCAGTAACAGGCTACTTTCTCATAACCATTATATTTATTTCAGGGGTTGCAGCTCATCATGTCTAATCCCCCCTGCAGCCATCTGGTTTCCATGGTGTTAGCCTGTGGCAGCTCCTGGGGAGGTGACCTATTACTGTGTATGGGGACCAGCTACAAATGACAATGACCTGAGGGTGGCACTCAGAAAAATCCCTGTCATTTCTTCGATCGGCCTGACCTGTCATTTGGCCTGCAGGGGGATTAAAGCCATCAGTCTTGCAGAAAAACTCATCTTCAGGTGGTAATGACTTTTCTGCACCTTTTAATAAATGCAACCAGGAGCAACTGGATGATATTCTCAGTCAATAAAAGTGATCAGATTCTGAAATACAACTTAAAGATTTTATGTTTACCTGTTATTTAGTAGTTCTTTGGCTGTATATGTAAAACTCATCAAACCACCGCTTCTGCTGTCTGCTGGCTCCATGTGGGAGGTCAGCTTAGTAACCTAACTCCACCTCAGCCGTGTGTGAAGGAGGTGGGCCAAGATAAGGGACTATAAGGAAGCATTCAAGGGAATTTGACATGGTTTGTTGGAGGGCTAAAACAATTTCCGGGCGTTGCATTTTTTGGCTCTGTTGAGCGTGACTTGATTCATAAAATCCTAATCATTTCTAAATTCTTCTTTTCACTTTCTCAAAATTTAGAATCACATCCCTAAATTTTCTATATTTCTAGCTAGATTAGACATTTCTTTCTTTCTTGTGTGTGTGTGTTAAGACAAAAACTTATTTCACCCTCTTGCCTTCGTAGTTCTTGAGGTGTTAATGATCCTGGTTTCTTGGGTGTTTCAAACTCACTATATTTTAGGTTTGGGTTAAAGGTCAGGAGGACCGGTCTGTTGGTATGACCTCCTGTAAACACGGTCACTTATACCAGTCTATGAATCATTCAGTAATCTGACCTTCTGTAGCTGGATGCTTACCAGCCTGCATCCTGGCAAAACTCAATTTGAATTGATTTCATGAACAAATAAGTTTGTATTCTGAGTCTGTACAAACAGATAGCAAAGTTAGCTACTCTAAATCACAGCATGTAATGTATTAAAATAGCTTTACACACTTTGTTGTTTGAGCCAACAAGTTTTCTGGTTTGTGTGTGATCTGAGTTGCTGTTGTCTTCCACAGGATCCATGTTTTGCATTCCAAACACGCAGTGTTTTATGGCTTTTGGTGTCGGCAGTGGGGAAAAGCCAAAATCCAGGCTCTGTCTGCTGAAGTCATTAGGCTGCTGGTGGACAACCTCTGAAATATTTTACTGTTAAAGGCTCAGTGCCCAGGAACTCCCGCCCTCTCCCATGTGGACCCCCACATTCAAACCTCAGTTTGTACACACAAAGTGCAGCTGCATGGGAAAAAAAGAAGTATACCCAAGGGATACTTAGTGGGTTGTATATCCATTTTTTTCACTGGCTGACACAAAACGCATCTCAACTCAAAGCATAACCTATCAGGCATTTCAGCTCACACACACGACACACATATGCCTCATATGAACTTAATTATACATTTAACAGTTGTCAGCACCCCAAAACCGAGAAACTACACTCCAAGCTGTATCACCTCTGTCTATATATCTCTGCCTTGAAAAGAACAGACCCCCCTGAACCCCCATCCAACTCTAGCTCGTAGCAGCCCTGTTTCCCACGAGCAGGCATAGGGAAATGGCCCGGGCGCGGACACAAAGGTCATCTAACTGACTGCAGAAAATGAATGGTGTGCTCATCTGCTGATTGACCAGCAGGAAAATCTGTCATTGTGGTTTTAAACACTTTCACAGAGGTGTCTGCTAACCTCTAACCCTGTGGCTACGGGGGGGAGGGGGGGACTGTGACAGTTCCATGTAAACATACACACATGCATAACAACAACTAGGCTGTGGTTTACAGCTTATGTACAACCTCACAGTTAAACATGACTCATGTTGTAACCCAGCAGGAAAAGCCAGAAACAGCTACACTATCACTGCATCTACAAACAGTGGAGTCTTGCAGGTAATTGACCGGAGATCATCAAAGCATCCGACAGTGACACACACATAACTGGAAGTGTTTTCCATTGCAGCAACAAATTTTCTTCTAATGAAAATGTCAAAGCATTTAGTCAGCCATGATTTAACAGTTGGAGTGAAGAGGTTTGTTGATTTGTGGAAATATGATAAGTAGTGAATAACACAATGGATGCAGTGAGTAAAAATGAAGACATATACATTGTGAAATTAATCAGAACATGGGTGTTTATTGAGCTAACCTTTGGGGAAAAAAATCCTCATATCAGGCATTTTTAGCAGAGGTGTCATGGTGGGGGCTGCAGAGCTCATGAGGCTAAACAGACTCCAGATGTTGAAGGAGAGCAGAGGACAACAGTGCAAGCGGCCTGACAGCAAGAGAGTACACAAGCAAGAGACGCTGCAGGCCCCCCAGGGCCCCACAGGGGACATGACTAACCGCTGGGTCATATCCGTCTCCTTCTTTCAACATAAAGTCATTCCTCTCTTTCCTCCTCTTTCTTTGCAACACTACGGTATGTGTCAAAGCCCTTCCTGGCAACATTCTTCCCACTTTCTTCTCATCAATACTGTATTTGCTAAATTTACTATTTCCGCTGCCAATTTGGTTCAAATCTACTCCTTTATTCTATGTTTCATCCCTTTCCTGTACCCTTCTCTCTGCTTGTGGCCAGTGTTGTGCATACTCTGCTTCTTCACAGTGATGCCTCTGTGTGTGGATTACAGAGGAATTTATTTACTGGAAACATGAATGCAAATTAATGCAGGACTAGGTTTATTCTTGCTCAAAGAGCTGGCTTGTTTTCCTGACAACTCCGTGTAGCGGGAGAAGAGGGATCTGCAGTTTCTATCAAAGGTCCTCGATGACATTCACATGTGCAAATAATCCTGTATTTCTCTTAGGTTTTGATCAAAGCTCTTAATTTGATTGAATAATTCTGTTTGATGGTACAGGATTCATATCAGGTGAACAAGTGCTTTATATTTGCACATTTATGTAAAAGTGAGCTCAATATGTTAACATAGGCAGTGGCTATTTCTGGAATTCATAGGATTTTTCCATCAGAAGGAATTATCTTAGCTATCAGTGGCTTGGATAGGATTTTACACACACACACACACACACACACACACACACACACACACACACACACACACACACACACACACACAAAGGTGCTGGAAATCAGTGCTACACTGCCATCTACAGCATCCTGAAGCATCACATTAACACTGCGTTCATCTCCGTCACTGCTGCATATGCAATTTTCTCATCCCTACAGATGTTACAAATAAATTAAAGTGCTTCTATATAGAAACAGTTAAATCAGTTAAAACATGGAACAATAGACTGAGGCTTCAGTCTTTGTCCACTAAAGGTGTAACTGAGATGGGAAACATATTTGAAGATAAAAAAAAATTTGATGTTGCATAAATAGCCAAATATGAACATGTGAATTGCCATTTGTTTAGAAGCTGTAAAACAGCATTTCATAGGCATTTATAAACTCAACCACCTTTTTCTAAAAGGGAACAGTCAATCTCTGAAAAGTGTTGTAGTAAAAGCTGGATTTGATCAATTCAATTGAGTTCTATGCTGACCAGTTAGAAGCCTGAAAACAAGCTGTACATGTAAGTTAGATTAGAGGAAGTAATATGTGTATATACACCAGCCACAAAAAGAAGATTATGATTACATAATATACAATATAAATGATGCACAAAATGCTGGAAGTAAAGCCAACCTACAGTGTTTACTTTAGGGTTATATCCAGTCACCCTAGCCCTATCTAAGCAAATACTTATGGTAATGTGTTTACTCCAGGCAAAGCAATTGATTGCCTTATCATGGAAGACTCTTTAGTTCACAGGTGGCCCAATAGATTAAGAAAATGAGGCACTGCAAAGCCATGGAGAAGATAACATATATTCTAAAAAGCTAAAGTGATACCCCTGACAGGATTTAGACCCACTTTATCATTTGGGCACCTTTAAAAGGTGGTAATAATTGTAAAGGTAAGTCAGCAGAAATTTAGCTAACAGTATACAGGATGACTGACAACGCTTTTGCCAGAGCTGGCACAGATTTGTAATTGTACCTCTTAAACTGGTGTAAAAAAAAATTACAATCCTGAGATAAAGTTAAGTTTTCTCCAGTTTTTCTTGTTGTTTTTCCCGTGTTATATACATTTTTAACGTAAATTTGTGTAATATATGTTGTGTCATAAACATAAACAATTTTTTGTGTATTTATTTACAATTTAATGAGTTTTTAAGATTTAAAGACTAATGAATAATAAGAATATCCAAGTAAGTTAACTTAAGGAAGCAAATTTTATTTTCACATTATAATAATTTAGCTCTTAATTTAACACATCAGTTCTCAATTTAGTAGTCTGTGCAGATTTATAGTTTGCATGTGTTAATGTATGCAAGGGAGTTGGCGAGTAATGCAGTGTATCACAATGATAGTTTGCTCTTATGTTAAACACATTTCTTAATTTGATAATGTGACCCTCCCTTCAGCCCTGAAAATTTTTCTTGCTGAGCTTAACAGACTTACCAAAGAAGCCGTCTCCTACAACTATAGATGCGGTATATGCTTCAATTCTGTTGCATGAAAATTTGCAGTGGAGGATTTCTGGAAGGGGCTTGATAACATCAATATATACTCACTGTCACAGAGCTATCAATCAGGCAGACATTAAAAAAAAATGCTGTAGAATTTCATGACTGGCTTAAAGCTGGTGATACATTTAAGGAGACTAATAATGTTTTAAAATTCTCCCAAGTGTCTGTTACCCATATAACCCTTTTACCCAAGGTTATTTATCTTGGTCTTACAGTTTTGCAGCTGTTACTAAATGGACACCATTGTCTTGTAGGTTTAACAGGTTAAGTAAACTCATCATTTCAAGCCAATTCTTTAGTCAACTCAAACGTAATACATATTTATATTAGGGCAGAATTTAAAAAAAATAAATAAGCGATCATATTAATTTATGGATTTTGTTGTGTATTTAGTTTGTGCATTTAGTAATATATATGTGTGTCATTGATTGACAATGGCATCCATAGATGGAACACCACATGAAATTCCTGTTCTCGTGACCTGCAGCGTGTATCTGTAAGATGCCTGATTGAACACATCTTCCTTCCTCAATCCCACCTGATTACTGAGCCGGCTTCCACTGACCCTGCCTCAGACGAAGTCACTCTGGCCCATTGTGACTAAGAGACTTCAATCAGAGCAGTGAGCCGGAGCTGTAATGACTTCCATCACATGCGGAAATTGGACCAAACTTTGCAGTGTTTGACTTTGTGACATGTAGCAACACACAATCAGAACGGTATGCATGGGCTGCCTCTCTCTCTCTCTCTCTCTCTCTCTCTCTCACACACACACACACACACACACACACACACACACACAGAGAGAGAGAGAGATGGTGTTCAGAAGCAGCTCATACTCATTTCTATTCTCCAGGGGGCGATTGTGGCTCAAGAGTTGGGTGTTTGTCTTGTAATCGGAAGGTTGCCGGTTCGAGCTTGGACAGTCTCGGTCGTTGTGTCCTTGGCAAGACATTTCACCTACCCCCTACTGGTGTTGGCCAGAGGGGCTGATGGCGCGATATGGCGGCCTTGCTTCTGTCAGTCTGCCCCAGGGCAGCTGTGGCTACAACTGTAGCTTGCCTTCACCAGTGTATGAATGAATAGTGGTATTGTAAAGTGCTTTGAGGGGTCCCGAAAAGCACTATATAAATGCAATCCATTGTTATTATTTCTCTTATCACTACTTCAGCAACACAGCAAGAATAAAGATGCTTCAAAATAAAGGATTGGTCACGTGTTTCATTTCATCTACGGCTCAGACCAATCCAATTATCCCTGAGGGGTGACAAACACATCAACCCCCTGCAGTCCATCCTATCGAAATCAAGGGATAAGGCAGTAAAGAAAACTTCTCAAAGTTGGACCTCAATGGATTTAGTGATCTGTAGGTGATCAAACCTTTCACTGCTGTTGGCAAAACTGTCCCAGATACAAGAGAACAAACATGTCACAGAGTAAAATTCCTATTATGGAGTTCCAGTATGGTACAGGTTCCAGCAAGATGACATGCAGAGAAGTATTTCTCCCTTTAAATCAGCAGTCAGCTGAGTGTTGTTGTGTTGGTGGCTAGAGCAAATTGTTTATGGCCAAGGTAAACTATTGATCGTTATATATGCAAGCATCAAAAGATAGGAAAGTTCGCCAAGGAAGTTTGTGCTGCGGCAAAGCTCCAGTCCAGATGTTCACATAGAGGGAGGAGGTGGAAAGACAAATATTAGTCTACAGGAAAGCTCAGAGGAGTGGGCTTTGGGTTTGGAAAAACATCAACAATGAAAGACTGAACACAAAAATTTGGTGAATGAGAAGATAAAGGGAACAGAACCCTTGTTCCTTAAGAAGAAAGTTTTGGCAGAAATATTTTAGTCAGCTGGGGAAGAGTCTTTGTTCAAGAACATAAACTCTAAAAAGCCATCACAACATGGATGTTTACTTTGAGAAAACTTTAGTTTCTTAGCAAAGCTGTTCTTTATGTATTTATGCAGAGGGCCTAAAATGGAAAAGTTTGTTCATAAAGTATAATTTGTGCTGGGAAAAATGGGGCCAGCACCCTGTGAGGGAGCATCTTTATTTTAATGAACCACATGGAAAATATAAAAGGACTTATCTTAGATCGCTTCCCTGAGAATATCTTTTTCTGAAGGAAACATTATAAACATGTCTGTAGTTATGATACATATAGGCCTCTTGAGTCTTAAAATATATGGAAGAATCAAATATTTAAGAAGGAGGGTGGGGCATTAAGAAAACCAGCAGGCATCATTAAATATATTAGTAAAGCAGATTGCTGATACACATGTATCAGCGTGTGTTAAATCATCTAGTCACGTGTCAAGTTGAGAAGTGTCGCCAACCCAGTTAGCATGAATTTATGCTGTTGTATCAGGTTTTTTCCCTTCTATGTCAAGGTCATGCTGATGAAATTGTTTCTGAGATTTTCAGGGTGTCCTCCTCAGCACCCCTTGGTCAAATTCTACTTATTAGTAAACCAACCCAGAGAAGCACCTACACTAGAGTAAACCAGACTCTCTGTGCCTCTGGGGCCCTGTCGAAGGAAGGGCTCTGGGTGTTAAGTGACACTGAATTGAATTAGCAAATAAAATGGACAGGCTGTAGCAGGGTAATTTACCATGTCAGCCCAAATCAAATTATCCCCGAGGTGCAGATGGCAGTGTGTCCATTACTACAGCTGAACTGGTAAATGCAGGTCATTTTTATCTTTAGTCTGCCAATTTCTTTCCCTTATTTTGCCTAGGAGGAAGTATGTTAAGCAGCAATGATGAAATGATTACTGATTAAACAAAATTACTGCTCTGGTGTTTAAGAGGAAACTTAAAAGAGGCATGCCAGGAATATTCGGCATTGTTTTGTGTTAACATAGATCACATTTTTGGAAACTGCAGATTATTGTCAATTAGCTGGATTCTCGTAGATTAGAAAGAATCTGGTTCAAAGTGAAACAAGCCTGCAAAACTTCCAACAGTGCTTGAAACACTGTGAGATTCTAGCACAGCCATACTTTTGGCTAAGCGCTAATCTTAGCATAGAGCCTTGTATCTTTAGGCACTTTGTTACTTTTGGAGGCTGTTGCATAAACACACAGTTTGTTCCCATTTCTTTATTTAAATCAATGAAAAATACCTTATTTAACAGAGTTTAGCATGAATAAAATTGTGTTTTTGTAAACTTATTAGCTGAAAACTGGGTATGTCTCAGCAAGGTGTGCATGTTTCCTTAAGAAAATTGAGGAGGCTGGACAGTGGAAGACAATGAAACTGGCAGTCCTAAAAACCTATCTGCAGCAGTGTATGAAAGTGATGTTCATAAAAGGAAACCCTATCCAAGGATTGAGGAAGCCTCATCAGAAAAGGTCTCAGTGGAAGAGTGGAAGAGTGGCTGTCGAGGCGCTATTCTTAAGAAAGAGAACGCGAGGAGAAAAGGCTGAAGGGTACTAATTCATACAAAAAGTGGACTGAAAATCAGTAGCAGCAGGTCTGATGTAGTGATGAATCAGTTTTTGAAATGTTTGGTTCAAATTGTTGGTAGCATGAATGTGAAAGTTCAAGAGAGAGGTGCAACAGTCAGTATCTACAGCCAAAAGATGGATTAGAGTAAAAGGATGGAGACTCTGACGTGGTTTGGGGCTGCATTTCAGCCAGTGGTGATCATGTCAAAGTTAATGGAATTATATCCTCAAAAAACTACAGTCAGATTTTGATTGACCAATTAGTACCAATCAGATGCTCTGGAAAGCGTCTGATTGGTAACAGCTTCATTTTTCAGCATGACAATGATACCAACCACACTGCCAATGCAGTAAAAGCATACCTGGGTAGAAAAACAGAGACTAGACCTCAACATTATTGATGCTGTGTGAGATCATCTTGACAGAAAACGGGACAAACGGCAGCCGACATCCAGCCAATATCTCAGGGAACAGGAGACGTCTGCCAGACAGGAAGATCGTGTTGGTCCAGGATTATATCTCACGCAAATCAGGTTCACTGTCTGAATGTCTGAATACCTCTCCTAGACTTCAATTCCAGTATTTAACAGTCTGGCTAGGAGGCTTTATTTTGGATGTCTGTGGAGGTAATAGACATTCAAGACACTGAAATGTGATTAGTTGTTAATTCTGTTCAAAAGTTTTCAGTGTTAGTTGGTGTAAACGGTTGTCTCTTATAGCATAATGTTCATACATGTTATTGAAGCTACACAGATGCCAAAACTGAATGTCTAGAAGAATCATAAAACCTTTCTGGTTCTCCAGGGGATGTTTTTACAGTGAGCAAAAAGCAAAACACATTTTTATAGGTACCTTAGAACAGTGCATTTTTTAAAAGAAAAAACAGTTGGACAAATCAAAATTCTGACCTCATCACTGAACTAGAAGAAAAGGTGAAAAAAAATCCAATACCAGATATTGAATTTGGATGAAAGAAAGTACACAATATTCCCAGAGAGGGGTCAAGATCTGTACTGCACTGAGTGCCAATCTGCCCAATAATTGTTGATGAATTCCACTCAGTGCCACAACGATCATCTAAAAACACTAACAATGGACCCCCTGGGAACCATTAATATCCTTACAAAAATAAAATGTCAATCCACCCTGCAGTTTCTGAGAAGCTTTTTGTTTGAACGGAAAGGAATAGACTGGCAGATCAAGCTGAAAATGCAATTTTCAGTGACATGCTCCAAGCATGGCAAAAGATGTTGTTATCACAAGTGTTTCAGCTGTAGGATAAGAGATCAGCAAGGAAAGAGTAGCAGCAAAAGATTCAGATTCATTTTTGTGCCCTATACAGGCTTCCACCTATGATACATCAACCTCTCGCCCATCCCGTTAGACAAATATTTAGGTTCCCCTGATACATGTAATAAAACTGTTTAGACTGTTTCCCCAGTGTTTCACCTCAGAGGAAGGACATAAACTATTTAACAGCTCAAGAAAGAGAGGAAGCGTGGAGCAAAAGGAGATTGAAAGCCTATGCACACCTTATCTAAATATTTAGGACATCTGCAGATTCTGGGTAACCTTTCCTGTCTTGAAAGATTAGATGTTTCCTGTGATATGGATCCTGCCTCATCTTTCCCATGAATACTGTCTCTTTTTTTATCACTTTGTCCATCTGGTGGCCCATCCTGGCCCTATAATAAAAATGATGCTTTAAAAAACTCAACAAAAGTCTTGCCTCTACTTTTAAAATACACAAAATAGGGATATGAATTAGAATGTAAAACGAGAAATAAAGATGCATGGGAGAGATCACTATGAGTCAGACACTCAGGAGAGAATATATAACTGCACTTGTAACGTCTCTCACACTCTTCATGCACACGTGTCTGCCTCCTTCCCAGTGGAGCTGAGGCTTACATAAGTGGCATCACTGAATTAATATTTAAGGTTTGTTTTGGGGATGGTGCTTCTTGCATTTTTTCATGCTTGTCTTTCTCCCATGATGATATTTCAATTGAGCTGTTACATCATCTGGATCACCGCCACAGATGAGATAAAAGAGCCCTGTGAGCCATTAGTGCTGGAAGTATGCTGCAGTATGGTCCATGTGATACGTGTTGGGAGCTAACCGGGATAGCTGCTCATTAATATGTCTCAGATGTGTTTCCAGAAACAGAAAGACTTACTAATCATTAATCTGGTGGTTATCGCCAAGGTTATTTATCAGCACTGGATTTGTGTATTCATCTGACTGATACAGTAAGCTTGTATGGGTATTAAAGTCTAATCTGAAACATTAAAAAAATCACATTTTATATGCTTTGCACATACATAAGGAGTGAAATAGAAGGAATCACATGGGGGGTCCTTTCTCATTGGTACAATATGATGCTCCTGACATCAACCCCGGAGTCCCTATTTTAGCCCACAGCTGACAGATTTCTCCAAAAGACATCGCCGGGCAAATGAGAGAGAAGCTGCAGGCTCTGTCTTTCTGATGGCACCTTGATCATATCATGCTTTGATACAGATCTATCAGAGTTTGAGGCAAAGCTCAGTGCAAAGGTAGATGGTGTTTCTGTTCTCTGTGACTATACAGTGCACATCAGTTTGTATTACATGTGCATCAGCAGAGAACTTTTTTCAGTATTGTAATGACTGCTGTTACATTACATCTTTGTGAATTTCCTCTTAGAGCTGTGCCATGAGCAAGTTTTAAACGCATGGTTACTCTGTTCAGCTGACAAGCTGATCTGAAATGTATGAGTGTGGCCGGGGGTAAAGGTCCTCATTTACTGTGAGTACTGGGAATAAGTCACTGTAATTAGCTATTAATATTGCTGGCATGTAATTAATCTGTAATGAATAAATGGTTGCGGCAATTGCTGAAAACAGAGTTTAATAGTATAATAAAATTACTAGTTTTATAAATTATATCTTCTTTTATTGTTCCTAAGAGAAGATATTAATTCTATCCCCCCATGACCCCACATATAACATCATATGTTGTATGTTATGCAGTTGTTACTGATTACCAAATGTTTTAGAGGTTTTTACCTAATCGGTGAACCCACCCTCGTTCTGATGGCAACAAATACTCTGGTCAAAGTCCCTGGTGTCTCAGAGACACACTCAAGTTTTTCATACAAGGGTTAAGTATTATAATCATCAGCTACATCAGCTAATGCACTAAATTGTTTGTTAACCATTTACAAAGTTTCATAAAGATTCGTTTTACTCTTACAATAACTGTCCACTTAATATTTACAATGGCTTATAAAATAAAGTAATTATTAATGATATTGTAAACACTGTCTTTTAAAATGAAATTCGCTACATTCAAATGACTATTAATTTACTATTTATTAATAATATTATAATATAAAAAAAGTTCTTGCCTCTACCGTTATTCCTGAAGGTAAGTATAAGCAACCAGCACAACAAGACATTAAGTTAAATTTGGCAACCCAAGTGGGATTTCTGTCTGAAATTCTCTGTCATTACTGCCACACATAATAAAAATCAAATTTCACAGCTTGGAAATAGCCTGAGCAAGATGATATGTCACATTGACTATGAAGTTATGAATTTGGTCGTGTCAGAGTTTGTGTCTTTAATCACTGTTTCATTCTTTTGAGTATTTTCACCTCAGTCTGCTCATTATATTGCACCCTGGTTACTGTCAGTTATCTGACACCTTTGGGAAGAAATGAAAGTTGTGCTGAGGAATAATCCCTCCAACAATATGTCTTCTTGCAAACTTTATTATCACTATTGTGTCTTATTTTTTAATTCGAAGGGTTTTTGCAAGCAGAAAAAAATAGTTGATTTCATGCCACCAGAAATGTTTCTTAAAAATATGAAAATCAGTGTCCACAAATGTAATTACTTTGACATGTAAAGCTGAGCTGTCGACAGAGGCTCTTTAAAATGACTGTAACTTTAAGTAATGCTGGTATTCTCTGTTCTATTCTCATGAAAGAACACGACTTGTATTATTTATGCCTTTACCGTGGGTTTAAGACACAAGCAATTGTTCATAAAGAACTTCAAACATAAACCGTCATCCATTTTTTCACATGGAACTGCACCAGTAACTTTTGGCACACCATCCACACTCCTGTTTTTCATGTCACCAGTCAACTTTCTGACACATTGCAGTGTTTTAGTATTCTGTCAGCTCCGGCCAGGACTATGAGTAAGATGGCTGTCTGCATCCATCTCCAGCACCCTGAGGGTTCCTCGGGTTCCTTCCTGTTTTTACATTTTTAACACTAAGCCTTTTTATACATTGAAGCCTGACTATACCCATAGTTTGTCTGAGAAATGACAGGGCGAATTGTAGGGTTGGATAGAGTGTTAGTCAGTAAGCAAAGAGAGAGAGGGAGACCAATTTTTGTGACAAATGATTAGAGTTATGTTCTCTGATTTTTCCTCCATTGATGGAAATAACTATTCTCTAAGTTATGGTGTAATTGATTTGCACATTGAACTGTGCTGTTGCATTCTTTTTGAAAATTTATTGATATATTGTCAAGCGTGGGGATGCTTAAAATGCTGCAGAATGAAGGCTTTCATCAATCCAACGCTTCCAGCTGCATTTCAGGCTACACTGTGTTTTTTCTACATTAAGTGAAGAAACAGTGTACATGTGTAACTCATATGCACTTTTCAGTCTATTGTCACTCAATAGACTTGTCCCTCATTGACTTTTTCCTTCCATGTTGTGTAACATTTCTTCTTAAATTATGAATGAGATTACACTCTGGACTTTATTATGCAATACAGCATCCTAAGACCACTGGTGCTATATTCAGTCTGTCAGAAGTTCTGGTCACAAGACATCTCCTGGGAAAAAGAGTATAAGAAGAGTGATGAATATTTAAGATGAGGACCTTTAGACTTTAGACTGTTTTAGCTTCACTTCTCAGCTAAACTTAAAAAGTCCAAATTATTAATCCGTTAAATGGATTGCCTATACTCAGCAGTCTCACAAGAGCCATGTGAAATGTGGAAGGTGTGCTAAGGTGTAAAGGAAATAACACAATCCATTCTATTACCCAAGTTAATCGAACTTGGCAGATTGTCAATTTCATTTATGAGAGCAACTTTAAGGTTAACAGTTGCAATTAGGTTTGACATGGGGAGGGTGAAGGCAATCAGCAGTGTTAGACAGTGGATCTATAGCAGTGCATATGTAATTAATGCATTCAGCTATACCCAGAGTGTTTCTCAGAGGAGAACAAGCAAAATGCAAAGGCAGCTTTAAAGCTGGGATAAGTACAGCTGCAGATGTGAGTGCACTTTTTCTTTGTCAAAACCTCCTTTGCTGCCTTGCTCACTTGCATGCGAGTGAACTGCTAAGTCCACAGACCGACTTCATTTACTGGCACATCTCTTCTTTTAATGTTCTGCCTGGGTTTCTGTGCATGTGTGCACTTACAGTATGCGTCAGGACATGTGTGGCAGAGCTGACAGGCCATCAGAGTAGCTGTGGCAAATGAAAGCGATGCTCAGGAGGAGAGATGCCTGAAGGAAGGCTGGGAATAAACACCCGGATCTGTGACGCACTTTGAAGCGCACATCTAAGAGGAAAGAAGGAGGAAGCAGACAGGAAAGGAACAAGTGCAGGGACAAAGTCTAAGTATAAGGAAGCTTTTTTCAAACCCTTATGGAGCTGAATCTTTAACTGACCAGACAGAAAGCCATCTTCCAAATGCAGAGTAGCATTCTCTGAGGACTCAGCCTGATGCCAGCCAGCAACTCCTTCAACATCACACACATCTACATATGTGCCTAAAGACACACACACGAAGACTTTGAATCAAGAGAGCTACAAGGTTGACCTGTAGAGCACATCTTCAAACTGTTTTTTGATGTCAAAAATGTTTTCTTGTACCCTGGATGAATAAAGCAGGTAAAGGTAGCAGAACAAGCTGACAAGATGATGGAATATCAGATAAGACTGCCATGCCTATAGCATCGCCCAGAGGCACCGAGACAATGTTTCTACTAGTTCTTGACACAGACGAGACAAGAAACTGGGGTCCTCCGGGGCACACACGATGTTATAAGAGAACTCGGTGTTTCGCTACAGAACAAATATAGGTTTTAAAGAATGTATTTACTGCAGTGTAGGATTAGGGTCATGTCATTGTACCAGCATGATAAGAGGAACTGAGATTACAGACATTCTTATCTAAAGCCCACCACCACTATGGGCAGCATTAGTCCGCTTACTCCAACACAGGAGTGTGTTGCGCACACTGTTATCTACATGCGCACACCACACATGCATATGTGAAAGTTTTAAATCGGATTATTAGCAGTAACAAAAATAAATAAATAAATAATAAAAAAAACTTTTATCCCACATAAAGTTATATCATGTACATTGGGCATCTAAAATAGTGCAGCAGCCTCATGTCTGCTCTTGTTTTGGGTATATTGACACCTTCAAAGAGAAATTCTCCTTGTCATGCTTCAAGGAACTGTAGCTTGTAGCCATATAATCACATTTTTATTCTGAAAAACAAAATTCAACTAAGTATAGATGCTGTTGTAAAAAACTACCACTTTCTTTGAAGGAACACACTACCAGATATTTTAGGATTGTGATTTAATATAGATATATAGAATAGACAAAATCAAAACCAAAAAATAAATTAATTAATACAATTAGATGAGATAAATATGAAATAAAACAAATAAGGATAACTGATAGTCTCTTTGGACAACATTCAAAAATTACAAAAAAAACCCTATTTTTTTTTAAATGCACATTTTGTTATATTTTATTAGACTTGAGTTAGACCACAAACTGATCAGGACAATTAAAAAAATAATAATATGTATATATTTTTTTAAAGTATGACAATTTTTTTAATTTTTATTGAGTTCTTGACTGACTTTTAATGTTTAGTGTAATTTTAATGTTGTAATTTAGCACCTGCTAGCTGTGGAAGTTCATTATTAATAGCTGAAAACACAACACACACTCACCGAACACCACAAATATCCTCCACCCACACTACCCTGCATGGTGTAATGAGCATATAAGCAGCCAGAGGCCCGGCGAGGTTGTGAAACAGATCAGAGACAATCTTGATCCTTTTAGGGATGAGATGCTCTGAATGCAGGTCTCTCATTATCGGACAGCCAAACGATGCAGAGCACAACCCCATTTTAATCCTAATCGCTTAAATGTATTCACCTGCACATTCTGAATTATTAAACCAGGATGTATTTACAGCCTTTTTTTCATGCCATTTAATACCATGAAAATGAGCAGGGATGCTGAAAGCTTCAGTAAACACAAGTGTGATCAAAGAGTGACACTCTGTGTGTGTTATAAGCAGGAGAAAGTATAAGAACGAGTGTGTGTATGTGTGTGACTGCAGGTTTATACAAGTGTGCCTGTGGTCTTGTGAGAAGCCATCTGTATGCATTTGAAGTGTTTATGCATTTCAGTGTGTGTATGCCTGGACGAGACTGTTGATAAGTGATAAGGGTCATAGAGAGTGACAGGGTGGACAGCCGGCAGGAGTGTGTCAGTGCTCAACAGGTTGAAATCTGGGTTATCTGACAGGGATTTTAGCTTGCACACAGGATGCAGCTGCTACAAAAGGAAAAAAAATCCAAGGTAGCAGGCTGTGGCCATTTCACAAAAACTATAGCAGCCTGTTGGACTATTTTTTCCTTCTCTCTGAGACTGATACCACTCTCAGATCTCTGTTCGTTTTCTGATACTGGCAGGAGCTTGTTAGTTACGTAATGAATCTGCTATTAATATCGCCTAGCAAAACATCTCACAAATTCATGATTTTTTACAGTACTAATTCTTCATGACAGTAAATATAGAAAGAACATTTTGGAGCTTTACTGTGTTAGACTACAGGGATTTAAAAAATCCCACAGGAAAAAGTAATCCTGCATGTAAAGCTGTATAAAACAACATATTTCCTCAGTTTTTGATCCTGGTAGACTTTATTGTTTTCCCTTTAGCCCTCATAAATTTGTGTTGTCATTTACTCCTAAAGCAGTACCATTACCTCATGCACTATCCAGCGGTAAGCATAATTTTCAGAATTCCTTCTTACTCCTCACACAAGTATTGCGTTATGTTGCATTAAATTGCATCAGCTCACACCTTAGAAACTGGAATAGTTAAAGTACATTACCTTTGCACTTCTGTGTGAATTGTAAAGTGAAAAAAAAGCGAGAGGAAAAAAAAGTTGCAAGTTTTTGTCAACACTCAAGAAAAAATATACCGTACCTGCAGAGACTAGAAAATCAATTCTAGCCATTCTTTTAAGTCAAGAGATCGCGCAAACTCAAGCGATTATGATGAAACTGATTTGGTGATGAGAATCATCTGAGGCTCATATATTGACTCATAGGAGTGGTGATAATATTTTGTAACTGAATTTTAATTAAATAAATCTTAAATAATGCCTCGCAATATTATTAAGAATCAAACATTAGATTGCAATGCAAAAATTATTCAGTATTATCTTTAATAATGTGATGTATATTATTCCTAAAATGACTTGTAAAAAGACAAATCCTTAAAAAGAAATTCAACTATTGTATTACTCGTGCTGAAAATGAATCCATAAGCCAAAAGCATGTAAAACCTCAGCACTTTAAACTAGATTTAATCGCTTAATGTAAATACACAGAGAGTTTAACAGCAGGTTATGTTGATGTTATTATCAGCTGTAATAACCTCATAATATCAGAACAACTCCTCTCCTGATTCTTGACCCTAGTTTGGGACCTATATTTCTTTTTCTTGTAAAATCAAGTCACCCCACCGATACAATTTACTGTACATGCAATCACGGGCATACATTTAATTCTTGCTTTTAATGAGGAACAAATAGAATATTTGCTCCTTTTTACCTATTTTGGTGATGCAAATGTCACAGTATATTTTGTCCATGTTCCTGAGTATATGATTTTGTACCTGTCCATCCAGAGAAACAGTACAAGCTGGAGGCTATTTTTCTTCCATTGCTGGAAGAAAGCAATATATCACTGTTGGTCAACTTCAGTCAGTCAAGATCTGCCAAGCAACTGAAAAATCATGCCTGACATCAGCAACAGGCAGTTATCAGTAAAAGTGCAACAGGTACAACAAAGCAAGACTAAGTCCCATTCTGCAGCAGCAAGGCAGCATAAACAACCTAGCAAACCACAAAGCTAAATGCCCTCTATATATCCTGGGGAGCTAATGAGCAAGCGAGCAGCAGCTGTGCAAGCAGGTGGCTGATCACAAGAGCAGTCAGGTGATTTAAAGGAGGCAGGGAAGCTTTGAGAATGCCTACTGGCAGGTATAGCATGAATGGGTCTTAAAAATAAAGTACAAAGTGTGTCACGGGGCTGAATCCTCCTAGGTTCTTCAGTGGAAGCATCAGCATGTAGCTACACCATTTTAAAAGAAAAAAACTGAGTTTTATTTGTTGTTGTTTGTTTGTTTTATGCTTGTTTGTTGAATTGAAAGGACATGGTCTTAGTGTCACTGAACAGTGGTTACATGATTCTCAGCGAATGAAGTTGGCAAATATTAAACAAGACTGTTGCCAAGGCTGAAAATTCCCTTAACACATGCAACCAGGACTCAACATGTTTCCCAAGTTTTCTTATTCACTTTTGATATGAATATATGAAGATATTACATAGACAGTGACTCCGGAGTTTCACCACTTCATGGTTGGACCATAATGATGGATCTGCTAATCAGGGGTGTCGAAATCCAGGCGTCTAGGGCTGGTGTCCTGCAGGTTTTAGATATCACCCTGGGTCAACACACATGAATGAAATGATTAGTTCATTACCAGGCTTCTGGAGAACTTCAAGACATGTTGAGAAGGTCATTTAGCCATTTGAATCAGCTGTGTTGAATCAAGGACACATCTAAACCTGCAGGACAGTGGCCCTTGAGGCCTGGAGTTTGACACCCCTGTGCTAAATCCTTTCTGTGAATCCACCTTTCTTGCCAGCTAACACTAGCTGTGCAGCTGCAAGTTGCTTTGCAGCTCTTCTTTTCATATGTCTGACTTATTCTGTGGTTATTATTCACTCTATTGTCTTTTGTTCCTTTGAGAAGAGAGCCATACTGCCATATATAAATCAATAAATAAATCAATGCAAATAAAAACAACATATCTTATTTTTAGTATTATATTCATGAGTTCAGGTGGTCATTCACTTGTAGTTATTTAGAACATGCACATAGAAAGTATCTTTCATTTGCTTCAGGCGTTTGCCAAATACACATAAAATAATACATCTGGAACATCTGGTAAAGAGTTTAGTAATAGTATGACATTTTTGGAAATATGCTTTTTCACTGTTATGCATACCGTGAAATATGGAAGGACTGTTCCAGGACAATAAATAATCTAAAACATGAATCTTTGTACAACATTAAGCTTTCATTTTTCTTTCTGCTATTTCTGCAGTTTAAATAAACAAGTAACTTGTTAATTGTTAGAGTTAAAGATTCTGGGACATTGGTTGTATTACCTGTGAACAGAGCTACACTCTAATCAGTAACAGTTTAACCAAAAGCAAGGCCAATAAAAGTAAACAGCTGTTCCTAGGACTGCGCTCTTCTGGACAGAGATCTCTGATGTTATTCCTGGGATCTGCTGGAGCCACTCTGCCTTTATCTGAAAGTCCCACCGAACTTCCAGATACGGACCGACACAATAGGGGGCGTGTCCCATTTTGACCTCGAAACTTCCAGGCCATACTTGGTACAGACGTTCCTGTAGACTATGCTGGCCACTTGGTTATGGCATTCCATGTATGCCCTGCCTGCTTGGACATTACACCCTGCTGTTATGAGCTGGGGCATCTTTGCACAGCCTGCACCTGGGGTCTTGTCTGGTGTGATAGAGCCCAGCCTCTATAGATCTTGTACTTAGAGCTTGTTCCTGTACCACCACGATTAGTGCCCCTGTGCTGTCTTTCAGTCCATTTTTGTCCACCCACTATTAAGATTTCTGGGTGTCAGCCACTTCATCTATATGCTGGTGCACATACCTTGCAGGGGACTGTCCTTCCATGATTGTTCTTCTCCTTGTTCCTCTTCTTTCTCTGGTACTTCCTACCTGAGGTACTCACAAAGCACAAGGTCAATTGGAGCCATCTGCCTGAGGTACTCATGGATGTTTGTTGTCTCATCCTGGACAGTAGTTCTGACACTCACCAGTCCTCGACCTCATCTTTACGTTTGGCGTGCAGTCTCAGGGTGCTGGATTTGGGGTGGAACCCTCCATGTCTTGATGTCAGAGGCTTCTATTGCCTCCTTTGGCCAGCTTATTATCCCAGAAGGGTACCTGATCACCGTCAGGGTATAGGTGTTGATTGCCTGACCCACTGCAGGTACTTTGTGATTGCAGCTTTCCTAGCAGCCTCTTTGTGGTTCCCATTTGCCTGTGGGATTTCCAGGTACTTGTGTGTATGTGTGTGTATATATGTATATATATATGTGTGTGGGGGGGTATAAGTGTATATATGTATGTATAGAGATATATGTATGAATCATGATATGAAAATAACTGATTTACACAGTATGAGATAGTTATGAGTTAAACAGCAGAATGGGGGGGGAAAGAGTGTTCTGGTCAAGCAACACTGGTCACCTTCACACTGACTCAAAGGCATTTTCTAAAGCTGTTGATACTTTAGCTACCTGTAGCTGCTGGTTCATGGAGAGTAGAAGCTGCTGACAGGGAACTCCCAAGAGCACCGTTAGTGCTGTCAGCAGTTGCTCAGCAGGAAATGCCCAGGCTTCAGGACTATCAATAGACCCTTTCAACAGTCACACACCAGCAGTGTTCAAGCCAGGTAAACAAAATACGAGTCACACCTTCCACGTAAATTCAAAATGTACAGTCTCAGTGCACATTCATTTACTGATGCTATGATATCCTGCATGCATGGTCTAATACCTCATTTAACCGGACTTAAAAAAAAAAAGCAGCTATAATTGTAAATTTATTTGAGTGCACCATCTGCTTCCAACCTGTGAAAGGAAACTTTGTTGTTTAGTTCAGCAAAGCCAGACTTAGAAGTTAACTGATTTTTATTTATTTTTTTGTCCACACCTGTAGGCAGAGGTGCCTTGGTAAAAATAAAACATCATATTTATTTTAATGAACGCATTGCTAATTCGGGATGCAAAGAGAAGAGGAAATGAATGCTTGTATGAGACAGAGGATGAAGGAGAGCAGTTTAACTGAGGGCTTAGACTGAAAGGAGAAGACAAAGGTGAATATGTGAAGTAAAAATGTAAGAATCTCATAATCATAAAGACTAATTGACTTTTTTTTTTACTCTGTTTGTGGAGAGAAATTAGCTTTGAAGTTCAGTGATGAACACAGTTTGTGTGTTCATAAAACAGCGACAAAAGACAGGGAGAAGTAAAGGGAGAGTGAAAGCGAGGGAAAAACCTCCTCCAGACAGCTGGTTTTCATCGTTCTGCTTCATGCTCCGTCCATCTTCCTCGTTAGGGGCTACTCACACGGCTTTCATCAGAAATTCTCACATCTCTGAGTTTGGAAAAGGTATTTCTCTTGTGTATGACTTCCACTCTTTTATAAGCCACCTTCTAAAAGTCATTCACACTGCCTTTAAGCCAGGTAATATGATTCAGTGCCAAGAAGAGCAAATGAAGGGTTTGCATCAGATGAAAAATCAACCTAAAAACATACAGATAGATTCTGAGTGCTGCAGAACGTAGCAAACCTGTTAAGCTGGTGTGCTTAATGATATGAAGCAGGGCTTTCAGATCATCTGCTTATCATACTGAGTTATTCCCCTGTAGGCTGTGAGCCTTTCACATAACCTTGTCTAATGACTGATCTCCCACATCAGAAGTGTCAAGCTCCTGACATGAATTCTGGCAAATCAAAAGGTGGCACATGGACTGTACGCTGAATTACAAGTAAAAGTTGCTGCTTCTCTGGGAACAGGTGTTCAGCCTTTCTACTTTTCCTTCTCTCTGTCAGTCTGCCTCCCTTTCTTCTTGTATCTCTCCCTCACACACCAGTCCTCTCCCCCTCCAGGTGCCCCACCTCTCCTTGCAGCTCTGATAAGAAGACAAAAGATAAACAACCCCTCCAGCATCTGCCATCGATCGCTTCGGGGTAAAAGCTTAATGGCTTGGCTCAAAGTAATAACACTCCCAGAGTTCTCTCAACTGATGGAAATGATAGATTCCCTTCCCTCAGCCTGGAGTTTGTAACCAGAGAGAGTCTGTATGTAGATGAGAGGGTGAAAGCAGGGGCATAGAGGTCAGGACAAGGAAAGAACAGAATATGCACCTCAAAGAACATAAGGGAGCTTCTTTTCTTGAGGCATGGAATGTATTGTTATGCCTGCCTTCACTCTCTGAGGTAGTTTGGGTTGCGCCCCAGTACATGCCACTCATTTTGATGAGCTGCCCGCATTGACATAGCGCCTGGCTCGTGGCTGAACCGGACAACATCCCTGTACTCAGTGTTCTATCTGCATATGTCTGCAGATGGTGTCTTTCAACACCAATTTCTAATTTTTGTGCTTTGATTGCCACAACCCAGCTCTTTATGTACGCATCCTGAGAAAATTAGTACTGAAGAGACTAGAAATACTATTAAAAACCCAATTTGGAGCAAACAAAGGAATCGAGGGAATACAGCCTGATAATATGAAATAGGATTTCACTGTCACTTTGCTGTGATACAATAAAAATGACTACAGACTCATAACAGAAGGCGATCATAGCGTTTAATTTGGGAAAACAATTCCCAACAAAATTACTTTTAGTGTAGTGATTGCACAGAAGGAAACAAAGACTTTGTCATACAGTTCAAGCTCGCTTTTTTGCTGGTACAAAAAGACTTGACGTTCACATACTAGGACTTGTTCATCATAAAGTCAGCCCACCTCAAAGCATTTTACCCTCTTTTTTTCTTTTCTAATGAGGACCATAATTTACAAAATGAGCATCATGTTGTATTCAGACAGACCCGCAACAAGTGATTTAGAGCAAAAACTAATCAAGGAAGTGTTTTCTAAGGTCATATATCAAGGGAGTAGTAGATTAGTTTCCCCGTAGTACAATACAATTTGACTTCTTTTTGCATGGCCATTTGCAAGAATGTAGGTGTATGACAGTTCCACACTGGCTTCATTTTTCAGACTGGGAAGCTGCACCCTGGTCTGAAAAATGAAGCCAATGTAAAGTCTATGACTTCAAATAAAATGCCTCATGCATTTAGGCCAGATTTGTATTTGTAAACGTACTTCTTAGAATTAACTTTTTCCACCTCCAAAATGTATTTCATATCATGTCCAAACATTCAGTAATAATGGAAGCTAAGCTTAGTATAAAAATATAAAACAGAAATACTAAATAACGCAGCTCTTTAATTTGTTTTTTAAAAGTGACTTTTTCTAAGGGGGTATGAATAAGAACAAGAAGGAGGATAAAAGGATAGAAATAAACAACACTTTCAGAGGAAGGTCCCTTCTCTGTCTTTTCAAGTGGTTTTCTTCAAAATTGGCTCTAACACTTTTTACAGCTTAAAAATCCTGCCGCTCCCATGGGGCTGTGACTACTGCTGCTCTGCCCAGTCAACAACAGCTTACCCCACCCTAGAGTATTTAAAACATTTACTGGGGTCCCAGCTTATTCGCAACCACGTGTCAGCCTCTATCATGCTCACATCGCCATTTCTTATGTGGCAGACCAGAGCTGGAGCTGGTCCACTGTGCAGCCTGAAGCTTTGACAGAGTGACATATCTTCTTTGGTGTACAGTCAGTAAAAATTTAGCTCCATGCAGGGTTTTGGTAATTTAGAGAGTTAATTAGGGAACTAATTAGCCATTCAGTCATTACAGTGACTTATTAGATTGAATAGTGTCAGAGATTCAAACAGTGTCATTCACTTACTAAAAATAACAGTCTTTGCACTTTGGATGACTCTAGTGGGTCTGATGCAATGACACGCTCTCCAATCAGAATTAATCAGCTTACGTTTACAAGGTTTTCTTCCATTCATTTTTTTTAATTGAAAAAATGATTAATCAATATTTTAACCACGTTGATGAGGTGACAGTGAACAGAGACAAGCTCTCTGTGCTACTGTGGGAACAGACGGGACCTCTGACCTCTGACCTCCCTGCTGAGGCTCCTTTTGATTGGCTGTGGCTTCGTGATCACAAACACTCACCTTGGGCATGATGGACTGTGATGGATGGTAACGCATGAGCCACAAGGTCAGCTAAGTCAGCCCCACACAGATTCAGCCACCTGACCTCAGATTGGTGTTTATCTACGTGTGTGTGGCATTGATTAATTCAACAATCCATGTGTTTAAATAAGCTTCTTGGCATTTTGTTTGGGTTAGATGAATTGGGAAAAAATCTCAATTTTATAGAATAAAGAAGAAAAAAACAGAAACTTGCAGGTGTCTGGTGATCATTGCTTAGCAACAAGCAGAAATTGCTTTTGTTCTGTTTGAAAAGCAATTGATTTTAAAATTCACAAGAAAAACGCTGCTATGAACAAGCAGTGAGGATTCAGCTGATGGTCTTGCATTTATCCTGCGGTGTCTCACTGCAGCAGCTCAAGTCTCCTATGTGCATGGCAGGATAATGATATCTCCCCTTTTAATCTTCAAAGTGAGTCCTGACACTCATGAAAATGTCCCTCGGCATCAGCCCAGGCACGTCCCCGCTCCGTCACAAGCACGCAGATGCCTTCCGCCATCCATGCTGAAGGTGGGAATGTTACGTAAGCATCCTATGATAGACGGGAAAGCAAGTTGGCAAACTGGCTCATCCTATCTCTGAAATCAGAAGGAGATAGCTTAAAGACACGTTTATACTGAGATGTGTATGATGAGGACTTCAAAAAGAGAAGCTCAGGCACGAATAATCACTGAAGATTATAATATTAGGCACACCAATTTGTAAATTGGAAGTTGGTACTATCTGATACACATCTAATATATAATTTCACAGCTGCAGCCAGGTAGAGAAATTAGATGACAGCTCCTTCTGCACCCTGAGATACCCAGATCACAAATGGCACACTCAAGCAATGTTTGCATTATGTATGCTTCTAATTAAAACTCATTGAAATCACTTAATTTGCCCTTTTAAAATTCATCACTTGCAGCATCCCCATCATTGGCACTAGCTGTCTTACATACAGCACTAGCACGGACAGAAAAGAGCCCACCTTTTACCATGAAGTGCGTTTAGGTAATTGCTCAAATTTCCAGGGATAAAATCAGACAGTAGGCTGCTCTAAAAGCTCTATAAATGGAATGAGTCCTTTTGTTCTTCCCCTAGAGACAAAGTCACACAGTTGCCTCACACATGGAGGCAGATGAATAGTTTTTAGCACTAGAGTGGAAAGCCTTTTACAAGGCCCTTCAACAAACTCTCATCGCTTCCTGTCAAGCAGCCATCATATAGGAAGGAGTTTTATAAAGGTATATTTAGCCACAACTTGGTTAGCTCTAGTGGACTTTGGACATTCTGTTTGCATTTCATCTTATAAATGAGAAAATTCTGACTCATAAAATCAAAGATGAGTTTCCCTTGTCCTCATGTGCTGGCTGGCAGTGGAGTGGTTCTGGGTAGGCCAAAGTCACTGGAGTTAATTACGAGAAAGGTCTGTTCTCTCTTTAGAGGAGAAACAGCAGGCCAACAAGACACTGTTCAGATAAAAGCTGAGGGACAGACCAAGCAACAAAAAACAGACAAGTGGACAAAGACTTTTAGTTTTCTTCTACCTGCAGTGAGAGGACCAAGAAGTTAAAGACCTTTTTGGGGTCTTTTGTGGAAGGTATTTCCAATTTGCTATTTTAAGGTAAACCTAAGATCACCTGTTGTAAGGAATTAAAGTTTGTTCTAATAATTGACAAGTCTACATATTTTTATCTGTGTATAAAGAAAGTATAACTTTACTGTTGAAGATTTCCGTCCCTAATCATGTCATAAAACCTATACAAAAAGAAAGTAAAGGCGGGGGGGAGGCTGACCTGAGCTATTCCAGCATAAATCTTTGAAAAACCTTAATGATGACTATAAATGTGTCAAAACTTGGTGCTTGTGGTGCGGCAGAGCATCATCATACTAACCCCTGGGCATGTGAGCATCAGAAGCAAACCCTCCAGCAATGCAAGAAATGATAGTTAACCTAACAAGTATGTCTTTGCACTATGAAAGGAGCCTGAAATACCCAGAGTGAGCCTACACAGGCACCGGAAAGACATCCAAACTCCACACAGAAAAGCCCCAGCAGAGCCAGGACCTTCTTGCTGTGAAGTAACAATACTAACCACTGCACCACTGTTTATTTACTCAAAAGCCAAAAAGTAGTACAATATGTCCCAACATTGGAAAATAATAGAAGAAGCAAAAATTTCCAATACAGGAAATTCCTTCCTCCAAAACAATGTGTCCACATGAGAAAACCCAAATTTCTTAATCACTAATTAGAACATTGTGTTCATGACTCAGGAGGTTAGCAACAAGGTTAGCAGATATTCACAACAACAGTTCACAACAAACTTTGTTGGACCAACTGTTTTTTGCGGTGTGATTGACCACTTGAATACTGTCTGTCTGGAAACTATCTCATCCATATTCAAGCTGAATGTAAGTCTCTGCAGGATAAACTGCACTTTCTCTTCCACAAAAAGGAAAAAATGCACAGGTAACTAAGGTCAGAGCCAGACAGAGGCATCAGCTCACACTCTCACACTCTCACACACATGCATGTTCATCACAATCCACCAGGAGAATAATGTGCTGCTCAAGGGTCTGACTTGGATCAAAGGTCACATATTGAGTCTGTCCTCATCAGACGTTCATCTCTGACACCGTTGAAGAGGGGTCGTGCATCGCGGTGGGAAGTCCTGCATGTCAAATTAAACCCTTGTGTAGAACGGGCCATCCTTCCTGTTTTTAGTATGTGTGCTTTTGTGTGTGTATGTATGTTTGGTGAGTGATTCACCAGTAAATAGTCCCAAATCTTGCATTATTTCACCAGCTATTATATTTTTTCTTTCTGTAAGGGTCTTTAGCTTATAACAGTTCATGTTTGTGTCTGCCGGTGTGAACAGAGATTTTCTCAATATGTGATTTTTCGTGTATAGTGGGGCAAAAAAGTATTTAGTCAGCCACCGATTGTGCAAGTTCCCCCACCTAAAATGATGACAGAGGTCAGTAATTTGCACCAGAGGTACACTTCAACTGTGAGAGACAGAATGTGAAAAAAAATCCATGAATTCACATGGTAGGATTTGTAAAGAATTTATTCGTAAATCAGGGTGGAAAATAAGTATTTGGTCAATAACAAAAATACAACTCAGTACTTTGTAACATAACCTTTGTTGGCAATAACAGAGGTCAAACGTTTACTATAGGTCTTTACCAGGTTTGCACACACAGTAGCTGGTATTTTGGCCCATTCCTCCATGCAGATCTTCTCGAGAGCAGTGATGTTTTGGGGCTGTCGCCGAGCAACACGGACTTTCAACTCCCGCCACAGATTTTCTATGGGGTTGAGGTCTGGAGACTGGCTAGGCCACTCCAGGACTTTCAAATGCTTCTTACGGAGCCACTCCTTTGTTGCCCGGGCGGTGTGTTTTGGATCATTGTCATGTTGGAAGACCCAGCCTTGTTTCATCTTCAAAGTTCTCACTGATGGAAGGAGGTTTTGGCTCAAAATCTCACCATACATGGCCCCATTCATTCTGTCCTTAACACGGATCAGTCGTCCTGTCCCCTTGGCAGAAAAACAGCCCCATAGCATGATGTTTCCACCCCCATGCTTCACAGTAGGTATGGTGTTCTTGGGATGCAACTCAGTATTCTTCTTCCTCCAAACACGACGAGTTGAGTTTATACCAAAAAGTTCTACTTTGGTTTCATCTGACCACATGACATTCTCCCAATCCTCTGCTGTATCATCCATGTGCTCTCTGGCAAACTTCAGACGGGCCTGGACATGCACTGGCTTCAGCAGCGGAACACGTCTGGCACTGCGGGATTTGATTCCCTGCCGTTGTAGTGTGTTACTGATGGTGACCTTTGTTACTTTGGTCCCAGCTCTCTGCAGGTCATTCACCAGGTCCCCCCGTGTGGTTCTGGGATCTTTGCTCACCGTTCTCATGATCATTTTGACCCCACGGGATGAGATCTTGCGTGGAGCCCCAGATCGAGGGAGATTATCAGTGGTCTTGTATGTCTTCCATTTTCTGATGATTGCTCCCACAGTTGATTTTTTCACACCAAGCTGCTTGCCTATTGTAGATTCACTCTTCCCAGTCTGGTGCAGGTCTACAATACTTTTCCTGGTGTCCTTCGAAAGCTCTTTGGTCTTGGCCATGGCGGAGTTTGGAGTCTGACTGTTTGAGGCTGTGGACAGGTGTCTTTTATACAGATGATGAGTTCAAACAGGTGCCATTCATACAGGTAACGAGTGGGGGACAGAAAAGCGTCTTACAGAAGACGTTACAGGTCTGTGAGAGCCAGAGATTTTCCTTGTTTGAGGTGACCAAATACTTATTTTCCACCCAGATTTAAGAATAAATTCTTTACAAATCCTACCATGTGAATTCATGGATTTTTTTTTCACATTCTGTCTCTCACAGTTGAAGTGTACCTCTGGTGCAAATTACTGACCTCTGTCATCATTTTAGGTGGGGGAACTTGCACAATCGGTGGCTGACTAAATACTTTTTTGCCCCACTGTACCTCAGTGAGAAGATAAAATGCTAAGGTCTGACATGTGAACTGAGGGAATGTTTTTTAATTTGTTCATTTTAAAGTATTTTTATTCCCAGAGTAATTGTCATGTGACTTGGTTGCTTGGCTAACCAGCTGCACTATGCATATGAAGTTGCTAAGAAGGATAGTTGCCACCTCTGCCACAGTGGAGATACAGCAATCTCTGTACACTTTCACTCATGCAACTTTCCAGGACTCTGCATTGTTCAGCCATCATTAAACATTTTGAGGGAAAACTTGGAAAAAATGAAAAGCTTTCAGATTATTGACTCTGCGGCACGTCTGTTAAATAAAAACCTTATTCCTCAGAGAGCATCCGTCACTTTTTTTTTATCATCAGTTTCTGCAACAAGAATTTCTGCAAACCTATGATGAGACACAACAGTAATAATGGAGTGAAGATAGCTTCCTTCATAGGCTTATTTTCAGCTTCATGATCTATGACACACGTTTGCAGTTGTCCAGGTTTCTGCTATTTAATGATAGATGAGCCACAGATTTAGAGATTGCTCTCATCTTCTCTACAGTTGTCTCCCCATCCCGCTCCAATGCTTTCCCTCTCTCCCTGTATCGCTTTTTAGCTCCGGTACATTTTCTCCTCTGAGCTTTCCTCCAGCTATCTCCCTTCACACTTCTCTGTCCCTCCCTCTCAGTGACTTTGTGGATTTTTGCATCTCTGTTACATAATGGGACTCCGGGGACGAGGGCACTTCAATCAATACTTCAAACAGCCCAGCTCCAGAGGACTTGCTCCAAATGCCACGTGACAACATGAGAGGATGACATTTGTGGAGGGGATCGTCTGCCCCAAAACACCTATTACTACCAACAGTAGGGAGATGGTTATGACTGGGAGGAAGAAAGTGCACCGGGAACACTGATAAGAGAGATTAGGGACCACTGGAGAGGGGAAGAAATTTCAAAAATAGGAAGAACAATGGGCAGATAAAAACACATTCACTTGGGGACCAGAGCCCAGGGTGATTCATATGTCTGGGTGAGATAAAAGCTAGCCGAATAAACAGAAATGGAATTATTCATACTGGTCCATCGGTAGAGTTAGCACAAGCTTTATTTTTGAAAAGACATCAAATCTGCATACACTAACTAAAAAAAGGCAGTCTGTTCACGACCAATTTTGTGAGGGTTAATTGTGAATTTGATCAACAAAATGAGGATTTATAATAAAAATATGTAAAGGTCTCTCTCAGGTGAGGTCGGTAACGTCATCCTCCCATTATCGAGCCCTTCAACTGGGACTTGCTCTGAGAGGAAAGCGAAGGCCCTGTACTTCATAAATCTTCTGCCTATTCATGCTATTTTAGGTCTAAGTGACAACATAGACGTAAGTGTAATTGTGAAGCTTGTTTGTATAAATCTTTATTTATTTGAAACACTACCTTTGAAGGTACACTCTCCTCCTCTTAGAGATAATCAGCTGAATAACGTACTGGGAGGTTTTGTATGATGAATTGAAGAGAAAAACAACAGCATGCATGCATAAGCCATTATTACAATGTTATTACTGTGATTATGTTATTAAGCAGATTAATGTTTATGGCAAATTTAATATGTTGATGGCTCAAGACAATTACAAGTTCATATATATACATATCATACACTCACCATACAAATGCTATGATATAAAATATTTTTTAATGGAGTATGAATGCTAAAATGAAGGGTGACAGTTTTGTGTTGAGAATGACTTGACAAATTTTATTCAGGAAAGCACAACCTGAGCGTATCTTTCTCCTCTGCTGGGCCAGTTTATATCAGATTCAGACCTCCTTGTTCCGTCTGCAGACCTGACCTGAATCTTTCAGCCTCTGCGCAGTTTTTTTTTTTTTAAACTGTTGCGTCCCAAATGTTCTTGTTCAATTTGACAGAGGAGGTTTACAATATCAGAACAGTAGAGTACTGGGTCACAGCCGCAGGATCATATGTGTGTGCAGTTTAAATGCAGGAGGTTAAAGTGTGTAAAGAATTTGATTGAGTATTTGAATTCTTTGAAATCATGCCCCCATCTTATCTTAGAGATCTCACCGTACCACATTTCCCTAATAGAGCACTTTGCTCTCAGACTTCTGGCTTATTTGTGGTTCATAGGGTATTTAAAGGTACAATGGGAGTTAAAGCCTTCAGCTTCCAGGCTTCTTTTCAGTGGAATTAGCTCCCAATTGGGATCTGGGAGACAGACAGTCTCTCTACTTTTAGGACTAGGTTTAAAACTTTCCTTTTTGAGCAGCATATAGTCAGGACTGGATCAGGTGACTCTACACCTTCCCTCAGTTACACAGCAATAGGTCCTGACTGCTGGGGGCTTCCCATGATGAGTACTTCTTTTTCACTCACCCTTTTTTCACTCTCACTCTCTATTACTTTGTACACCACTCTGTATTTAACCATTAGTTAATCTTCATCTCTGGCTCTCTTCCACAGCATGTCTTTGTCCTGTCTTCCTCCCAGCATCCCCGACCGGTCATGGCAGAAGGCTGCCCCTCCCTGAGCTTGGTTCTGCCAAAAGTTTCTTCCTGTTAAAAGGGAGTTTTTCTTCCCACTGTTGCCAAAACCCTTTGTAGTTTAGGGGGTTGCTAGATTGCATTGACTGTATCACTGGGGGTCTGTACCAAAGGCAACCAAATGTGTTTGAGGATAGAAGTAGCTAAATAAAACTTGGAAAAACAAAACCAGTAGCTGAAGTATTAAAAGTACAAGCATATTTAGAGTATCACTCTCAAACTGAACAATTCCTCCTTATACAGCATTTGTTAAATCTAACGTCAGTTTAAGTTTTCTTGAAATGCAAGAGGTAATCTGTCAAATTAGTCATATACTATAGCAATACTATTATCAGACTAAACATACCAAATTAGAGAAAAAAAACTATGTTAAATACAGGCTTTGTGAAAACCTTCCCCACGTTGATGCCTAAGGGTCCACATTTCCTCACATGACAACACCTCTGCAGTTGGTGCGAAGTTAAACTTATGTAAACTCTGATTAATGGATTACTCATGCCGAAATGTTCCCAGAAACAGAACCCTGAAAGGACTTTTCAGAACTAACACTAATCACAGCAGGGTTGCCATTTCCAGAACTGCTAATGGAGCAATTTTACCTTATTTTCTGAAACCCCACATTGAGGTCAATTAGTGAGTCAAGGTAGGCTGAGATTTTCACACTCTTAGTCACCACAGTAAAGAGCTCAGGTGGGTGAGGATAAAAGAGAAGTGAAGGCAGTTTGTAATAGTTGAGTCAGGGAAACAGCTTTAAATCCTCAGGTTTGATTACATTAAAAAATACTGATTTTGAATTTTAATCATAAACTAAAACCATGTATGATTTTAGTTGAACACTAAATTCTGCTTCTCTACTGTTAAGATGAAGGCCACTGACAGTTTCAGTTCTGTCTTGTTACCACTTTTGCAAAAGTCACTGAGCACTCACATTTTTTTAATGCAACATTGTCAGATTAACATTTAGGGCTAGTTTATTCAGCAACAGCACAGCACTGTGGGAAAGCAATCTGCTCTAGCCGGTCTAGTGAAGCTGTAAAAAATGTCCACAATAAGCTGACATTCAATAAAGGTAAGCAATATTGTTGTACTGTTGTGTGCTGTACAAGGAAAACTGATGGAAATCTGTAAAGCTGTGTACTACCCAACTGAAGAAAAGATAATCAATAATGTTTAGTTAGTTTAGTTAGTATTCACTTATTAATTATTTACCTTCATTTAATCAAAATCACTAGTTTAAAGTGTCCAGCAGATTCCAATACTATTATTTTGAACAAATTTAGATTAGAAATCAAGGAACTATGAATAAATTAGAATTAGAATTAGAATTCAACTTTATTGTCATTGCACATGCACAGGTACAGGGCAACGAAATGCAGTTTGCATCCATCCAGAAGTGCTTAGTGATATAGATATATTACAATATATATTAGCAATAATATAGATATGTAAGTATATTACAGAAATGGGTCTATTATGTTATAATGTACACGGTATGAAGTATGTTGTGAATATTCTATAACTATAAGTATGTACAGGCTGTAGTGAGTACAAGCTATGTACAGGATATGGACAGGATATAAATATGAAAAACTATACAGAATATGAAATAAATAACTTTACAGGAATCTGAGATATACAGCTATACAGAAATGGGAACTATGCAAGTTGTAAACAGTTGTAGGGTTAAAAATTATCGTATGTACAGAATGATTGTTTACACAGGGCTATACAGTAGTGCAGTTAAGGTAAGTGAGGGTGTGGATAATTCCTACAGAGGCTATATAAAATGCTAGTGGTTGTGAGTGGTGGTTCACTCCATGTTATTATTGTGTGTTTGAGGGTACAGTTGTCCATTGTGGGTGTGTGTATGTTCAGTCCATGAGTTAACGTGGGTCAGATGTCAGGAGGCAGAGTTCAGGAGTCTGACAGCTGTGGGGAAGAAGCTGTTCCGGTACCTGGTGGTCTTAGTCCGGAGGCTCCTGTAGCGCCTCCCAGAGGGCAGGAGGGTGAAGAGTCCATGTGATGGGTGACTGGGGTCTCTGATGATTTTCCCAGCCCTTTTCAGACACCGCTTCCTGTAGATGTCTTTTATGGCAGGAAGTGGTGCTCCGGCGATGCGCTGGGCAGTTTTCACGACCCTCTGCAACGCCTTCCGGTCCGAGGCAGAGCAGTTCCCGTACCAGACTGTTATACAGTTGGTCAGGATGCTCTCGATGGTGCAGCGATAGAAGTTCACCAGGATGTCTGAGGACAGGTGGTTCTTCCTCAGAGTCCTCAAGAAGAAGAGGCGCTGGTGAGCCTTCTTGACCAGCTTGGAGCAGTTGGTCGTCCAGGTGAGATCCTCGGAGATGTGGACTCCCAGGAACTTGAAGCTGCTCACACGCTCCACAGCCGTCCCCTTAATGTGGATGGGTGGATGTGGGTCAGCATTCCTCCTGTAGTCCACGATGAGCTCCTTGGTCTTCTCGGTGTTAAGCAGCAGGTTGTTTGTGTCGCACCACTCAGCCAGACGATCCACCTCCTCCCTGTAGGCGGCCTCATCGTTGTCACTGATGAGGCCAATCACCGTGGTGTCATCTGCAAACTTAATGATGGTGTTGGAACCATCAGCAGGTCTGCAGTCGTGGGTGAAGAGGGAGTAGAGGAAAGGGCTCATCACACAGCCTTGTGGTACACCGGTGTTCATCGTGATTGTAGATGAGCAGCGGTTATCCAGCCGGACATGTTGGGGGCGGTTGGTCAGGAAGTCCAGTAACCATTTGCAGATGAGGGAACTGATGCCCAGGTCTGTCAGTTTCCTGATGAGTTGTGAGGGGTGGATTGTATTGAATGCTGAACTGAAGTCTATAAACAGCATTCTGGCGTAGGTGTTGTTGTTGTCCAGGTGTGAGAGGACAGAGTGCAGTGCGATGGAGACTGCATCCTCTGTGCTCCTGTTCTGGCGGTATGCGAATTGGTGGGGGTCCAGGGTGGGGGGGAGACAGGATTTGAAGTGTGCTAGGACCAGCTGCTCTAAGCACTTAGTGATGATGGGGGTGAGTGCTACTGGGCGGTAGTCATTGAGGCAAGATGGGTTGGAGTTTTTGGGTATCGGGACGATGGAGGTGGATTTGAAGCAGGCCGGTAAAGGCATTAAATATCCACATCCACGTGACGCCTGCATGATAAATGCTCTGACTTGTACCTCTTTGACTCTTCCACGTATGTCTCCTCCCATCTCTGTCACATTGGCTGTGACTCACATCATTGGCCTCAGAGACTGATCAATCACCATCAGCACTGACCTGCATGGATGTCATCCATCACTACTGCTTCAGAGGTGTTTGTGATGGTCTCTTCAGTGCTGTGTGCCCATATTCCGGCACAGCCAGCCAAGTTCCCAGAATTCCTTTCATTTGGATGGAGACTGTTAGGATAATAATGATAAACATTGCTAATCCTCCCGTGTGCTTTGTTCCGGGTATTAGATTTGCAAAGCTGATCCATTGATCATTTCTCAGGGGATTTGGAGAGAGCATGTTACAAAATGTTAAATTTATTTTGGGATCCACATGGCACTGTATATAAGTTGTCTGTTGTGTAAGATAATTTTTTAATTGCTATGTCTTGATTAACTCCCAGATTTATCTCCCATAAGCCGTGTGTTAGATTCTTATTTCTCTGGGTTGAATCCTCAGCTGAAGGTGAGATTTAATCAGTGGTTTTGCAAGCATGACAAGAAGGAAAGAGGTTTTTTTTGTTGTTTGTTTGTTTGTTTCTCTAATCTCAATTCTTTTTATCCCAGTTTGCCTCATAAGCTGGTTGTATTAGTGAATGGTCATCTATAAACCTAAATGTCCTGTGTCATGTGCTTACATGCTGCCACCCCATGTGTATCCCCGGTGTCTGCTAAGCTACCTACAATATGACTCTGGAATTTAGTTGTGTGGTTAATTATCACAGCCAGTGCTCACAGAGCTGAGGGAGCAGACTAAACTGTTTGCCTGCATTTGGTCCCAGTTCATTTAGCTGCTGCCCGCGGGACTGAAGCTCTTTATTATGAATGAGGCGCCTCATTGATGTGCCTCAAAGTCAGAGGCTCATTAGAGTTAAATACTGTGTGCTGGCTTTGCTTGCATCTTGATGACTCAAACAGCAATGCGCTACCACTCTGTTGTAATGCCATCATTTTTGTGCATTGGCAGCTACCTGACTGATATGTCTGTTTACAGAGTTATATGCTCAAAATTGCACTTGAATTGATAACCCTTGCGAAGAGGTTCATCAGCAATTCTGCATGTATTTTGCATTTATTATCAAAATTAATGATTATGGCTTATTTTACATGTACATATAATTTGATTTAAGAATGTGGTGGAGGCAGTATTAAATATAAAATGCTGCAAGCAAACTGAAGCTCTTTTGGTTACGTTTTAGCCACAGCTGTTCTTGATGCTGTCATTTTAGGACAGACTTAGACAGGATTTAGACTTCTGGAGTGAATCTTTGTAGTGCCTTCGACATAAGCTATTTTAGTGGCTGACATAATTGCTAGCATTTATTGTTGTGTTGGAGCATTATGTGTTAATTACCTTGTGGTCGTGTCCTGGTGTTTTATATCCAGTGCCAGCTGATAGAAAGAAATAAAATGCTGGGACTCTTATCCCTCCTGGTCCCCGCTCTCTGTTGTTGTCAGTTGTTTTCATGGACAAACATTTTTGTTTATTTGAGATTTTCCAGATTTTTTTCCCCAGATTTTCTGGGTGATATTGTGCTGTAACAGATTTTCCTGTTTTTTGTGCATTCCTTCTTGTCCTTCCCAATAGTGTCAGCAGAGATTTGCTGATATTTGTGAGTCCTTATATTGATGCTGTGATTATTGTTCACCATATTAAGCATCAAGTTACTCACTTGATACCTGTAGGCAGCAAGTCATTGCCACATTACCTGTTAAGGATATAAACCTGAGGCTACAGTCCCAAATACCAACACAAATCCCTATTATAGTGACAATTACTTTTAGTGTTTAAGTGTGAACACAAAGCCAACAGCAAAGCTGAAAACAAACGAAAGAGCACTTCACAGAAAGACATTGACATTGCTCCAGTGCCACAGCCTGCGAGTCACTTCTTTTGTTAACTTTTGAAAACTAAGTTTTGGTTGTTTGGTTGGACTTGGCATACAGTAAGTTTTAATATTACTGCAGTTTTGCGTTAGCATTTTGACTTTGCTGATCCTTGCAACAAGCTTTGATGTTAACAGCAATACATACTTGTTTCTGGCCAAATTAAACTTGACCGTCCGTTGCTTTCATGCAATAAGAAGAAAAAGAAAATTAAAACTGATTCATTAAAAGTAAAAAAAAAGTCTTTATTTTAATATAAGCATGCATTTTTTTAAATTTGTGTTTTTATTCTGTTAACTTTGACAAGTTTTATTTGATAACCTTTTCTTCTGTCAGTGTTTACTGTGTTAGAAATGTGAAAAATGTAACATTACAAAAGGTAACCTAACTCCTTTTTCATTGTCTGGCATTTTCTGATTCTTTTTTTCTAAAGGGTTAGTTTGACTTTTTAGGGAGTCCTTATTCAGTTATTGGAGCTTTATTGAATAAGAAGATCAATATCCCTCACATGTCTGTTCATTAAAAAGAACAGTCATTTATCTTCAAGCTTAGCTTAAAAAAGACAATTGAAATTGAAATACCAAAGTTAAATACAGCAGACCATACAGTGTACTTGATAAATGTATGGTTTCCCTAAGACGGTGCATCATTAGGCTCGTAGCAACAATGCATTTTTACTGCACTCATAAAGAAATGTGCACTCAACAAAAACCTCACCAACGCTTTACTTACAGCAGTGCTTGCAACACAGATCAATGGCAAGCAATGAAACTGCACCTCTAACAAACCAGGCGCTGCGTTACAGCTGTCTGTTAATGTGTTATGTTTTCACCACATCCACTCTTGCCTAATCATTTTGTTGTCAGTTTGTCTCGAATAATGCTGTCAATAACCGTCCATTTTCAAAAGACTGAAACAGATTACACAACACCAACTGGAGCTGTTCATTGCTTTCATTTGAATAACTTTGCATAATGGGAATAATTAATAAACACAAATGTTTTTTTTTCTTCTTGAAAATAAAATGACAAAAGAGATTGAAATGAGTTGAATATGCACATAATTTCCTACCTCACCAGTTCACTGCTTTGTTTACATTGGTTCAAGGCCATTCTTACTGTGTGCTGCTCCAAGTGAATATTAGACGCTGGAATTCATGTTCACTTCATTCTTGTTAATAAGTAGGAAGCTCTGTTTGTTATCATGTGCGTCTGCATGTGCACGTGAGAGAGAGGGAAGAAACAGGGAAGTGTTTATGGTGATGAGAGTGCATGCACACCGCCCTCTTGGGAGTTGTTAACATGTTTACATCCGACCTATGTCACTATTCTTCTTTCTCCTTCAATTGACTTATTGATTCACTCTTAATTATGTAACAATTTCAGTTTAAAAATAGACCTTCGCCGCAGTCAGTGCATTTTGTCATTATAGTCTACCCAGCTCGGGACATCTATACCACAGTATTAGGGGGCAGCTGAATGGGATTAACAGCAGTTCAAGGACCCCTTTGCTGTTCACTCTTTCAGTCTCTCTGAGATCAATAATTTAAGTTCCACATTAGTGTTTTGTCTCTTTAAATGCAAAAAATAGCTGAAAATCACATTCTTTGCCTTATTTATCCATTGTTTACTATACCTTGCATCTATATGCTTTGTGCTCCTTAATATGGGTTTGCATAATAGTGTTGTTCCATGTTAACCTTGTTTAAGGGTTTTAACTGTACAGGCTTTAACTGTACCTCGGCTCAATACGCACTGTGAGACAGATTAAGAAGTTGATACTCTTGCATTTCCAGATCAACAACAGAGCTCACGCTCCACCTGGAATGTTTTAACAGTCAACATTCTAGCCTTAAGAACTCTGCAAATTCTCTGAAAATTTCTTTAAGACATAGGTCAAGTCATGCTACACGTTTTAATCGTTCTCTCCGTTGCCTGAACCTGTGATTGCTCTGGTCAAAAAACGTAGGTTATCTTCCGTACATGTGTCAAAGCTAGTTGATGTTACATACTCATACTTCACCTGGAGGTGGTCTTCCTCTGATAACTTGCACATGTGCAAGCTCGGTACCACACCATGAATGCTGTCTATCATTACACCCCTAACCTTGATCTGTCCCTAGCTGTGCACCTGCGAGTGGATAAAGCAGAGTAGAGCCATGCAGAGCAAACCTGCGATGTCTGATTACACGTCCACTTGTTAAGAGAGGGGAAAGACAGGCAAGGGAGTAGACAGCAGAAAGGAGCGCATTGCTTAACTGACTCATCAGAGACATCATAGACAGTTAAGCTGCAGTTGTTGGCATTTTACTTTAATCCTTTGACAAAATGCACAGAAAACAGCTTATGTTAATGCAACATGTAACCTTAAAAAGTACAGATGTGTGCGCACTTATGTTACCTAAGTCTGTCTATTAATGTTATGCAGCAGCGTGTGTTCACGATAGGTCACTTTCTATTTATGTCTGAGCCCGCACCCACACTCAGCTCTGCTTCGCGCCTTCCCCTTTATCCTCTCAGTGATGTTAACCTCCACGTCTGTTCAACGTCACAGGACAGCCACAGGGGAGGTTGGGCGAGGGAGGGAGGGAAAGGGGATGAAAAGGAAGGGATGAGGAGAGAAAAAGGAGCTGGTGTTGGAAAGAACACAGGAAAACAAGGAGAGAGGGGAAGGGACAAAAAAAGGGGCACAGTTCCAAGTGTGACCTAAGCAGTTCCCCTGGTTGACTCCTACTGTTGTGACAGTCTAGTTTCATTTTACACACATCCATTAATCCCTGGCTCTGTTTTCTTCTCATCCATTTGACATCTCCTCCCTCCTTCTTTTACACCGTGAACCAGCTATTTGGCTTAAAAGCCTTCAGTTTCTCGCTGCACTCCTCATCCTCCTCACCTCATTTTATTTCCCATGTCGGCTTTCTCTCTGCTCTGTGATGTGAAAGCTCTCTTTTACTTCTACACAGCAACTCTCCTCCGCAGTCTCCCAAGCATCATAATAACTTGTGATTCAAATACTGTTATTCTTTATCTGACACTGACCCTTTTTCTACTAAGCTTCTCTCAAGAGTTTCAACAGTACTGCCTGAACATCTTACGTCACCCTCAGGGTAATGAAAACTGTATCAGCCAAGTCTGTTTTGCAGATACTGGGAAAATTGGAAACAGAGCCCCGTCTGGGACACACAAGAAGACTTACAATAAACAATAAAGAAAAATACAGCGAGATTTTTGCTAAACAGCCGGATTAATATAATTTGTAGATCATTGTCATGGGTTTCAAATATTGCTTATTGCTTTATAGGGGTTTTGCGAAAATGTCCTCAGTATATACTTATATGTACTTCAGTTTCTGTGAGAAACTAAGTCTAAAAAACAATAAAGAACATACATTCACCAGTTACTTTATTAAGTACACCTTGCAAATACTGGGTTGGAGCTCTGTTGCTTTGAGAATCGCTTTAATCCTTTGTGACATAGATTCAACAATGTGCTGGAAACATTTCTCTGAGATTTTGGTCCAAAGTGACACGATAGCATCACACAGTTGCTGCAGATTTAGTGCTGCATATCCATCATGTTAATCTCCAGTTCCACCGCATCATAAAGGGCTCTATTGGATTGAGATCTGGTGACTGCGGAGGCCATTTCAGTACACTGAACATTGTTATATCCAAGAAACCAGTTTGAGTTGATTTAAGTTTAGTGGCATCGCGTGTCATCCTTCTGGAAGCATCCATCAGAAGATTGGTAAACTGTGGTCATTAAAGGATGGACAATTGTGAGCAACAATGCTTAGGCAGGCTGTGGCCTTTAAATGACCCTCAGTTGGTACTAAGGGGCTTTAAGAGTGGCAAGAAAGTCATGTTGTTTATACCAGATTCTGAGCCTACCAACTAAATGTTGCCGCAAAAATCAAGACTCCTACGATCAGGCAACATTTTTTAAAACTTCTATTGTCAATTTTTGTGAGGCCATGTAAACTGTAGCCTCAGTTTCTTGTTCTTACCTGGTCTCCTTCTGCTAGAGCCCATCTACTTCAAGATTTAACGTGTCATGTATTCAGAGATGCTTTTCTGCATACCTCGGTGTCAATGAATGGTTATTTGATACTGCTACTGCTGTTGCCTCCTATCGACTCAAAGCAGTCTAATCATTCTCCCTTAACATCAATAAGTATATGTATAATAAGCTTTTTAAGATTTGACTGACTTAATTCTAAAAACTTTATCGCAATTACCCAGCACCAAATAGCAGTGACAATAAGATAATAGCTGCTGAAAAAAGTGGAAAATTTAGCAGCTGAAGATCCAGATATTTCCCTAGGAGTAGGAATCGGGAAGCTAGTAGTACAGATCCTTGGAATAGTTGGTATATCTGCCTATAAATCCTGCGTATTGGTTCTTGCGCTACAATCAGATGATTTCAGCTCACTTGTCAGAGGAGGAAAATAGCCACGCAGTCTAGAGTGTGAATATGGACATTTATTTTTATTGCACAAAAAGGACGAGATACGTGGTAAAGTAGAAAACTGCATCCAGGACAGAAACAACCGCATTATGCTGCTGACACAACGCTAAGAACCCAGCAGCCAGACCCTGAACTTCAACAGGTAACAAGCAGCCTGCAGCCTCCCTTTCTACCTGTTCACGTTTGTAAAGCAGAATCAATGTAGTGATCGCTTTTTTGTGCTGGTTTTCATCTTTGCTTTGTGCGGTCGGCTTTGCGTTCTACTAACGATCTTAGAGATTTGTGTCCACATCAGGGTTTTGCGTAGGTATGTGGGGTTGTACCTCAGGTTATATTGTTAAATGGTGATTATGAGACAGCGAGTTTCATCTGTTTTACAGAGTAACAAGAAAGTAATGTAACGAGTAGTATAATAAATTCCTTTCCCCGGGAGTAATTAAGTAATGTAATCCATTGCTTTCAAGTGTTCTGTGTAATATGTGTTATAATGACTTTTTTGAGTAACGACTCCAACTGATCTCAACAAAGAGGGAAATACCTCAACAAAGGTATGCACAAGCATTTGACCCACAGCATGTAATTCATTAGCATGTACGTAATGTTTATTTATTGCTGCTCAGTGGTAGTGACTTTCAAAATGGAGCCAATGAGAATCCTATGGGAATCGATAGGAGAATCAATAAGGAACTGAATCGATAGGTGATGTTGATAAAGGAATTGGAATCGCTAAATTCTTATCAATTCCCATCCCTACGTAGGAGAGATCTGAACAGAGCAGATCATTACAGAAGAATATTTTTGGAAGTTTCTTGCTTATAGTGGTGTACTGTGACACAATTTATTGCTACAGTTTTCAGTGGAATATTAAAATAATAATGTGTTTAATTTGTTCATTTGTGATCTCAAGAGGAGCTGGTATGTTCATTTTAGTTATATGCAGTCAGCCATGCTAAGAATTGTAGCTTCATTCATTATATAAATCTTTTCTTGAATGAAAGTGAATAATGCTCAAATTCAGCAAAATGTTTTTAGAAATTTAGCTATATTTAATGGATTGTTTTATTAAATTAAATATCTTCAGAAATTGTTGCATAAGGAGCACTTTAATACAGCTGACTTCTGCCTCAGTTATATATATTTTATAATAGAAATAACTCAGTATAACTGGAACATGGCTTTAATTCAGTCATTTGAGTTCAATTTTATTTATATAGGATCACAACAACAGTCGCCTCAAGGTGCTAAAGTCAGGCCAAGACATCAAGCTTAGTCGCAAGCTTAGCAGATCAGTCTCTCCTGGTACTGGGTCTACGGCCCAGTATTTGTGTTTCTGACTCTGTAAATATTATAGTGTTTGATTATTGTTGTTCATGGTTTTGGTTTTCTTTAGTACTTAGTGACTGTAGTCCTTCCTCCCTTAGTAGTTATCTTAGCCTGTCTTTAGTGTCTGTTCCCATGTCTACTCTATGCTTTTCCTGTATCCCATGTTTTATGTCTAGTCACCCTTGTCGCTATGTTTCCTATGTCTCCCCAGTTACTCTGTTAACCTTGGGTGTCCTGAGTCTGAGTTTCGGTCTGTGTGCTTCCTGTTTTATTTTGATAGTCCTTGTCCTTCGTCAGTGTATCTAGTTTTGCTTGTCCTCGTCTCATCATGTCAGATTAGTCCCAGCTGTGTTTCCTCCTGTTCCTCCATCATCTCGTGATCCTACCTGTGTATTTTAGTCCTCAGTCTTCCCCTGTTTGTTGTCACGCTGTAGCCTCTCCATGCTGTGTTTTCTCCCCTTCCTGTTCCTGATTTAGTCTAGTTCATTGTTCCTGGTACATTTCCCTAGTTCATGTCACTTAGTTTCTTGAATCCAGTTTATTTCTAGTTTCCATGCTCGAGGTTTTGGTTTGGGTTTGTGAGTTAATTTCATGGAAAATTCTCCTAGCAATAAAGGCTGCCGCTTTAAGTTAATCCTTCTGTCTCTGAGTCCTGTGTTTGGGTCCTACATTCTGCCTGCCACACAGCACACCATGACACAGCCAGCTGATGAATCAGCCAGTTGCCTTCTATTAATTCATTTGAAAAATCTCATGCACTGTTTAAGTTGCTTTTGCCTGTTCAGATTTGCTGTGCACTTGCAGGGTTGCTCTGAATCCACCCTCACCTCAGCTCCACCTTTTCACACTCTATCTGACAAAATCAGTGTCAAATGTGTTGTCATTGATGCTTATTCTCTTCTAAACGGAGGTCTTGGCACTGCTCACCCTACTGTTAGCTTTTCACATATGCGAACAGAAGGGCACGGAGGTGTTTTCTCACACAACAGAGACAAACCATCAGGCATAAATTACTGCATTTTAAACTGATACACTTTTATTGTGGTCCTGACTGAAGTAGAGCCTAAATCTGGGAAATTATTGCAAAATCAAGTTTAGTACTTATTCAGTATCCAATTTAGTTTTCCTATATTAGTATTTCTGCTGTAGGAATACAGATGCTACTGTATACAAGCTGTCTTTTATGTATTTTTATGTCTACAGTGTTTCTTCAACATGTGCTTTGTCAGGGTCTGTGCAGAGTAGTATAGCTATGCCCTGAGGCTGAATGAGAGCCATCAAGATGCTTCACATCAATGACTCAGTTTCCCACTGGTAGCTGGCTTAAGAGCAGAGCAGCTGCTGTGACTGGCACACGAAGGACAATGGCCAGAGAAATATATAAGACTCGGATAGACATCACAGGAGACAAGGCGGTGTGCTGTGAAAATCAATACAAGCCTGAAATACTGCATAGAGAGAGCCATGGACATGCAAAGCAACTAGTCAGTAAACAACAAAAGAATCCAAAGAACTGATCTGCATCTTGGGAGATTGTAATAAGAAGGATGAAAGCAAAAGAAAAAGAAATATCATAAAGTCATAAATGGGTGGTAGGACTGCCAAAAAGAACAAATACACTGTTCTGGTAAGAATATAACTTTGTGCTAATAGGATTTGGTGCAGTATTTTCCTGCCAAGATTACACATCTCATTTGGAATACATGAACATTTTTATCAACAAATAAACATGTTAATAAGATTTTAGAGCCCCGATGGAAGTTAGCGCCTGCAAAGATCTGAGGCTTTTTGGCCGTTCAGCTAAGTGATCACAGTAGGGTAGAGAGAGAGGAGGAGAGATTTCTGAATATTTATAAAGCCTAATTCATTCCACGTTCAACACTTCTTCCCAAAAGGAATGTTTGCTTTCAGAAACACTGAACAAAAACAGGCCCTAAGCCGCCATCATCTCACATAAGCTTTTGCACCTGGATTTCTGCATCATCCTTTATCTTCACTGACTGTGTGCTGGTATCATGCTCATGTATGTGGATACAGGGTTACATGGCAGCTGAGTAAAGTGACTGTCTAATAAAAGGATGAGAGGATTACATTACAGTCATGATGAATGACTCCCGTCTGTTCATATTCTTGTAAGTCCTGGTCATCTGGACTGTTGCATCATAAGCCCAATTTAATCACTCCAAAATACTACGAAACGATTGGAGGAAGACTAACACTGTCCTAACGGGCCCCTGTTAATAATATGCTGCAACTGACACAACTTTTACATAACCATTACTAACATTATGAAAGATATCTGAAATGAGAATTGGAGGGACTCAAATAACAATTTTAAGAAGAGGGTTTTCTTGATAGGACAAGATGTTAAGTTAAAGCAGCGAAAGCCTTTCTACACAAACCACAACATAAATGTCATGCAAAGTTAGACTGTGGTTCGTCACTACTTGCCATCTATTCTCAGTTGGGTGAAATGTGTCTTTACACATCTCTTCAGAAGCAAGGAGGTCCTGCTGAGAGCCTGAAGGCTTGTCAGGGGCTGGGGTATGGCCAGGTATGCAGGGATTTAACAACTGGTGTGATTTATCCTTGCAGCTTACAGTACCTGCAGCTGTTAAAACCTGCTAGTACCCAAAATTGATCATTCACTCTTTCCTGCAACCTTCTCCATTTTTTGTAGTGTATTCTCTTTATTTTGTCTCACACTAGAGGACATGTTAATCAGCCGTCTCCTGTTACAGAACGTGAAACCAATCAGGCTAATGTGCCGTTAGCGAAGGCAACTTCTGAGTGACATATGAGGTTGGCGGGGGTCGCCGGTAGCCTCTCACACTGGACCAGGATAATGAGACTGTCCCGCTGTCAAGCATCTGTGGCCCTGCTCTAGTTTCCTTCAACACACACTTCAGGCCACACAAACAAACACATACACACACACATTCAGTCTCATTTACACGGTCACATAGAACATTTTATTCATTATGAGTCAGAAACATTAAAATTAATTTTAAAAAAATGAAAGAACTTCAGTAGAGTAGTGTGTGTGCGAGAGAGAGTAAACTGGAGGGGCTGAGAGGCCTTGGTCTGCGTGTATGTGTCTCAATGTGAATGTGTAGTTTTGGCAGCTGAGAGATTAACTGCATTCATCTTCATTTGTTAGCTGGCGTTTGCTGTGTTACCTGCTGGAACAGCAATGCTCTACTTCCCCCTGAGACTCAGACCACCGATGTGATTCTGAAAACTGAAGCAGACATACCGCTCATTTCATATCTCATTTTCTTTCTCCTCTCTCTCTCTTTCCTTGTGTTCTGATTCTGTATTCTGCTTAGCACCCTCCCTGACTGTCCCGCATGTTCAAATGCCTGGCTGAGTCTCACTGTGACATTTGACAAATAGCATAACAATCTGCAGTATCTGTCCTTTGCACTTTGAATGATGATATTCACATCAGCGATCACTTTTTATAGAGCAGCTGTCAAAAATGCACACATACACATGCATGATCTGCAACCGCTGTTGCGCAAGTTTCCTTTTCCTGTGTAAAAACGAGCCTCTTGTGACACTAAACTAATGACTTATTGAATACGTCATTATTTCCCCATATTATATCATCAGGGTTGGGAAAATTAAAATCGACTGCCCTACTTTATCAGCGTGCCTTTTTGTGCAAACGAGTGTAGCAGTAATAAAAGAGAAGTGAAACACTTAGATGAAAATGCTCCAAAACCCATCCTTTCAGATTTCTCAGCTCAGGATTGAAGTGTGTCAGAGGTGGGTGGGATTTAGAAAGGTGGCAGGGAACCAGCAGTGTCAAGGCAGCGACTATAACACACTCCTCTCTGATGTGTGACATGTTAAAGCAAGTATATGTTAACGGGCATTTGTTTGTAGGTGTGTTTGAGTACAGGAGCAGTGAAAAGTCACAATCTATTACCGCTGTGAGTGAAAGATGAGAGAAACAATATCAGACAGGAACACTTGCGTATTTCAGATGCCACCTTGAATTAGGTGGTTGAAGATTACGTGGTGAAATTGAAAGCATTTGCCTCAGAAAATGAATTCATGAGTGAAAAACACAATGGCAGCACTATTTTTCTGAGACTGAATAAAATGAGTAGACATACCGAAGAGAGCAAAACAGCGGGCACAGAAGCAGTCTGAGGGTAAACCATCAGGTAGATGGCAAATTGGAATTGCATGAACAGTGACACTTTCCTTTTTTTCTGCAATATTTGAATGTATGTGTGTGTGTGTGTGCCTGCATCGCTGCAAGTGTTTTTCGTTAAAGAATACGACAAACAAAATTTTTTCTAAGACACTCTCTGCCAGACTAGCTTTGTAAGGTGTGCTTAATGATTTTGAAAGGATTAATTTTTCAACCCCAATCATGACCTTTTTCTAAATTTAACCTACAGCTTTTGTTGCCTAAAGCCCTGAAGGAGTATGGCATCTAAAAGTATTCATTCCTCTCACTGTTACTAAATGAGAGTATTCTGAATACTTTGGATTACTTAATATATAATCATGCTTTTTACATCTACATGAGTGTACTGTTGCTGTGTGATTTATTACTATTACTGAAGACTACTCGCCATACCAATACCAACTAGATTTTAAAATCTTAATATAAAATGAGTAACAGTAAGGTGGACATTAGGCAAGGCTGCACTTTCTGCAGCGATCTCGTACAGAAAACTATTCCGTGCTTATATAAAACAGGTCCGCAGCTTCTGGCTAATACGTTGGGTTCCGTGTCGGGCTCATAGCTGAAAACTAGCTTTACTTTGTTGTAGAGATGGACCGATCCGATATTACGTATCGGTATCGGTCCGATACTGACCTAAATTACTGGATCGGATATCGGAGAAAAATAAAAAATGTAATCCGATCCATTAAATATCAGGAAAGCACCTCACAAAACTTGCAACATGCCGTAACTCACCTCAGAACGTTAGCACGTCGGAGCAGTATGCATCACGTGATAGAGCGGCTGTGGCATGCAGGACCTGTCGGTGGTCTGGATAGCATGTGGAGCTTCGCTAGCAACCCGGCATTTCATCTCCGACAAAGTTATCCCCGAGAGAAGTAAAGCAAGTGTGTAAGTCCATCTCTGAATGTAAAGCATTCCTGCGTTAAGCTTAACAAGCGACTGCCTCTCCTGCTGCTACTTCAATCATGAAACTGCTTATAATGATCAGCTGATCGGCTCTTCTGTCGCGAGTCCGTCTGTCTTGTTTGTTTTTGGCCCACTTTGCACCAGAAAGAGGAAACCAGCGGCTGAACAACAGCAGCACGTTTAAGCTTGATCAGCTGTTGTTAGAATTTATTTATTATTACTTTCTACTCGAGGATCTTTTTCTACGTAGCTGACGGCTGGTAACTGAGCAGGGGCGGATCTAGCAAAGTTTAGCCAGGGGGGCCGATAGGGCATTAACAGGGAAAAGAGGGCACAAAGACATACTTTTCTTTCTTATTCTCATTTAAAATGTCTAATAAATAAAAGCTTTTAATAAATAATTATCTGACACCCAAAGTTTTAATTTGATGTAAAATGAATAGAAGTCAATTACTGTATATAGTGACTATTAAGTCTAATATATATACCCTAGTAAGCTATAGCACTTTTTCCTTTGGGAAGGTACCATCTGTGCAGTCTGCAATTTTGTTGAAGAAAGATGTTGAATCTATTTAATATTTCTTGAAAAATAATTGATTTCTGTGGATTTTTTTTCACACTGCATCAAATTAAGGTTGATTACGTCGATTAAGCATCATGAGGTGGAGCGTGAGGGGTGGTTCCCTATTTTTTATTTATTTATTTTTGTTGCTGGGAGTTGGAACCCTATTAGTTAGGTTGCTTAATATTTACGCTAAGTACTCTTTAAAATACCAGAATAGGGAGGATGGTGTAGGTTTAAGTTTATTAGATTGATCAGTATTGCTGAACTATGAAACATTTTTTTTTTTGCATACAGGTATAACAGAATAGCTTTAGTGTAGTTGTTGTTTTAAACTTGAGTATGAACTTATACAAAATGCAGCAAGATATTTAAAAAAAAACAGTTTTGTTGATTAAAAAACACTATATCGGATTCATATCGGTATCGGCAGATATCCAAATTTATGATATCGGTATCGGACATAAAAAAGTGGTATCGTGCCATCTCTACTTTGTTGTCTGGGTCAACTTTGCTAGTGAGAGACAGAGAGAGGCGTTGAAAGGGTGCTCCAGTGGGACTTATTGTTTCGGAGGAAAACATGAACACAGTGTACAGTCGAGTCTTAATAGCTTACTTACAACTGGGCTCGTCAGGCACTCTTCTTGGCTGCAGTGGTTATTATTATATTTACATGCTTCCATCTCCCGTTTCTGCTCGATGACAACTCGTACTTTTCCACTTTCCTTTTTCTCCCTCTCTCGCTCACAGACACATAATAACAGGTATGGCAGTCCATTCTCCCTGCAGCACGGACTACACTGCCCATGAGGCTACATTCTTTAGGGCTGTAACACTCTACTTATTGCGTTCATATTAAATAACTTTTGTGAATAATTTTTTTAAATATTGCTTCACGTCATTATGCGGGCCGCAAGTAGAGGTGACATGGGCCGCGAGATTGAGACACAGGCATTAGAGCCTCTGTGTGTTTTGTTTGGGTTTCCACCGGCGTGGAAACCAAAAATAGACAGGACATAGCCTTTGAAACAAGGAAATACCGCTGAGTAATCCATTCATTTCAACAAAGTAACTGTATTCTGAATACCACCTTTTTAAACGGTAACTGTAACGGAATACAGTTACTCATATTTTGTATTTTAAATATGTAACAGCGGTACATGTATTCTGTTACTCCCCAACACTGTTTCCCATTTTATATTTATATACTAGCAAATACAGCTAACAAATGATCCCTGGTTAGCTTATCACATAGCACATTCCCAAAGACGTTTACTGGAGCTCACAGTATATTTGGGAGGTTTGGTGAGTCATTTTTTCCTGCTGTACCAGATCTGAAGTTTCACTTACTTACCAAGTCACAATTCACAACCTGACCACACCCGTAAACAAATCTGTATTCGTGAATGCCGCTGGGAAGTCATCCTGTAGTTTCACTGGGAAGTGTAAATCCATTTCACATGACTTCACCTTGTTTTTGCAGTAGCTACAGGGATGCCACTGGGATTTTAGTTGGACTTCTGATTTTGAACTTTATTTGTGCTTAAAACTTTGTATTAAAAATGTCCCTCATGTTTTTATATATAGTAGTAACCAGAGATGGGTAATCTGTTTACTTTTTTCAAGTAACGACTAAAGTAAGGGATTACTATTGCAAAAACGGTAATTAGATTACTGTTACTTTCCCGTAGTAACGCTGCGTTACTGCGTTACTAAAACCGTGATTTTTTGCCAGAATGTCTCACGACAGTGACGTAAGCGAGTGCACCGTTAGTGACAACAGCTGTGTGCAGAGCAACAATGGATAATATATCGATTGTGGGAGAGAGTATGAGCGTGCAGCGTTTAAAGCATGGAAGTACTGACCTTACTTTGAGTTTGATTCCATAAAAAGTGACAAAAACATTAGTGTCCATCGTGCGTGGGAAGAAAACTTCTTTTTACAGCGAAAAAAACCCCTAAACTTCCAAGCAAGCACCGAGTGTGCAACGACGCAATGGGAAATTCACAGAGAAACTCGCGGATTCTTCCACTGACCGCTGCGGCACACCTGCACCAGGGTAAACCTCCGCCTACCCTAGTCCTGCTTTACAGGTGAAAATAGAGCAACAGGACCGCTGAGTCTTTGACTTTATTTATTTTCTGCTGTGTTTTACTTGCATCTATTTGAAAGAGTGAGTGTAAACACAAAAAATATTTTATTTTATGTGCTGGAATGTGTAGAAAATAGGTTTATATGTTAAACTAATTTATTCAACTCAGAGAATGTTGCATATAATTAAATTTTTGCTTGATGCATAAAGTTAAAAGATTAAAACTGATAAAACAAGTTAAAAAAAAGAGACTTTTCCATTTGATTACATTTTGTATGATGGATTATGTAGAAAAAGTCGAATTGGGCTGAAAGATCTATCGCTTTATCACCTATTCAGGTTGTAAATCGTGTTTTTAAAAAGTAACTAAGTAACTAAGTAACTAAGTAATTAATTACTTTTGAAAATAAGTAATCAGTAAAGTAATGGGATTACTTTTTTGGGGAAGTAATCAGTAATTAGTTACTGATTACTTTTTTTTTTTCAAGTAACTTGACCAACACTGGTAGTAACAGCAGATGGGTTTTAATATATCTTGTGCGGTTTATATTTATACTAGATACTATTTATCTTTCATAACTGCATATTATAATCTCATAGCTCTCTACCTTTTTTATTTATTATATCTACATCTTTTATATTTATTTTAATTGCACATCATGGCTCATTTCAATCCTGTTTATGCCCTGTGCATATTGCAGAACTGACAATGAAGTTGACTTGAACTTTGATTTGTTTTTCTTGAGAGGTTTGCAGTTCTTCCCCCTATTTTGTCCAGCCAAAGCCTGCATGTCTCATATTGCTACAACAAAAATGGTATTTTGGCCACAGAATAACAGAAGATACCAAGTGCAGTAATAGCTAAATGTAACATCTTTATTGTAATATAAATATAAACTTAAAATACATTGAGTTGGTGCTTTAGTGTAAATGTTAAGTGTTTGTTTTTTTGGAACAGGCAAAACGCATGACCTTAAAAAGCCACACAGGCTCTTTTTCTTGGCCTGATACCCAGTGGTATGCTCATGATACCAAAATGCTTGCAACGCCACTGACTCACACCTGCACTCCTACAACGTCTGCGTTGAATAACCACAATAGAAAGACAAGAAGGATGCCATCTCCTGCTCCTTGGTGATGTTGGAGCTGGCTCGGTTGCATCTATTTGATTACTTTCATTCTGTTCTTTCCTGTCTTCATTATTCATGGTAGGCAAGGCATTTGCATTGATACCATGAAATATGGATGCTCTGTGGAAGGAAAAGAGAGACAACCGACCTTTCACTGCCACATGAGAATGGATAAAAAAAGAACTTAATAAAGGCTGTTTCAAATACTGAGTTAAAAGAGAAATAGTCCCTGTCTTTTTTGTCAGCCAGATTTTTTGTGTTGTTTTTTTTTTTTTTCTCCATTCGCATCTGCCATCTGAATTCAAATCATTGCACGGTACTTAGAGGAAATATGTCAGAGGAATGTGAAACAGTTAAGCTGTGAAAAAAATGGAGAAAACAGTAAAACTGTTTGGTGTGTGTGTTTCTGAGAGATGGAGAAATAAGAGAAAGGCAGGGAAGTTTGCTAGGAAGAAGGTGGGGATTGGTTTCACCTGCACTACAGTGTTTAGATAAGCTCCAGCAGCAGGGAGCTGAGGAATCAGCAGAAATGAAACAGGATGCAGGTTCAACTCAGCACTTCAAAGAGAACTTAAGAGTTCAAGAAACGTAAAATCTTTGATTCACTGCAGCAATACACACTGTATAATTTAGCATAAGGCGAATTTCATGAGCGTTCCTGACTCTTAGTACATCCTGCCATATCATACTGTTTGCCAGAGTCCTGCTGAGAAGAGAAGAGAAGAGAAGAGAAGAGAAGACTGCACTTATTTAGTTGAGAAACTATTATTCATCCTGTAATTTTACAGTGATTGTGAAAATATAAGACTGGCAAATATCTCTCCGAATCCAAGAACATTTAAGTTCATGTCAACAACAACAACAACAACACATTTGCAGGATTGTGAGCTCCATGTGAACTGGAATAAACTATGCTTGAAGGTAAAAATGGACTAAACAAATGCTGCTGATACTGTGAACATGAGAAAGGATTGAACTTTACTTATCACAATCTTAAAATCGTTAAATAGATTTACTCCTGTTCATTTGTCACCTGGGAATTTGCCTTTATTGCAGTACTGAAATAAAGGATTTCTAGCCTCATGAAAACCAAATATTATACACAGAGACACAGCCTACATTGTACCTTAATTTTACTTAGCTGTTTGGTTGACCCAACTGCAACTGTTTTGCTACACTTCAGTCATTTATTTTCTTTTAAGTAGCCCATCTGTTTGTTCTCTTCATGCACTCAAAATAAGCTTCAGATGACGGGGGGAAAAAAAGCTCTGACAGGTACTGCATAATAATATGTTACAAGTGTGTACTGTTTGAGAATATTCTTAATAAACAAGCTAAATGATTCAGCTCTGTCTGCGTCACTGAGTGACTCATAAAGAATTGTCACTTCATGTCTGCAGTTAGTCTGGAGCACCTGTGGCTCACAGTATCTGTGTTTAAAGAGCAGCCTGAGGTAGGAAAAGCAAAGAAGGAAGCCACACGTGAAAACACAAAGGATAACAACTGTTTTGTGCAAAGCTGGAATCACACGCATGGATTTAAAAGCAGCTTTTCTAAAGGAAAGCTTAGACAATGATAAGAAAGAAAGTCACATACAACTAGCAAGTATTCCGATTCCTGTCTTGTAGAAAGGTTTAAATGCTTACTCTACAGTACCTGGCAACATTATAAAAACCTGAGACATGTTGTCATTTACTCAGATTATGGGCTTTCTGCTAAACTACAGAGCACAGTGTTTCTGTTTCAGTAAGTGGTCTACAGAAAATCAATCATGTAGGTGTTTGAAATGCTTAGTGGGTTATTAAATCTTTGCCATGTTATAGAAAGGTCCTGTCTGAACTTGTAGTTTAAGCCACTGGTGGCATTTTGCATGACATTTTAGTTCATTAAAAATATTTTTGTTATTAGCACTAGTCACTTTTGAAGTGTTTCAGTTGCCTTTTACACAAAGTTCAAGGTTTCATTTCCTCTGCCCACGCTGTTTTAGAAGAAAATCCAGCTTCTGCTGAACTCCCAGTACAGGTTTGGGCAGTTCTCTTATTTACCTTTTCTCTAACCACGCCTCTATTCTCTGCCCACTTCCTGATCACCTTTGCCTGTTTAGAGGTGAGCAGGTTCTGGGCTCACACAGGAGAAATCCTCTCCGCTTTGGACTCATTCCGTATTTTATAAAGTCCAGCAGCAGGATAAAATTTCTCTCTTTCTACATGAAGACTGTCAGCCGGTCTCCGGTTTGCTTGAGTTGGACAAAGTCCTCTTTACGGAGTCATTTAACTCTCCTGTCCTTCCCCTCCACCTCCTCTCTGAATGGTTTAAAGTTACACTGCCTGCCAGACTTTACCTGTTCAGGTGAACTGCACTGCCGAAAGTGAATGTTGCTAATGAAGCCATGTAAGTATAGTTTCCTATTTTACATTTTATTAGAAGCATGTCTGTTATTTATCTTAAATGCTTCACTAAGTTACACAAAACGTCATGCCAGCAGTTATTGCTGCTCCGGTGTTTGCATGGAAAGAATTTGCATTAAATTTGTATTTTATATGTGAGTGTAGAGTATGTCGATTTTCTCTTACCTATGTGCACTGGTGTTAAGTACAGTCTGTGCTGACCCACTCAGCCATTCAGATACAAGTGACGCTTCATGGGGTTTCACATCTGGCTTCAGCTGTTTTCCCAGATTGAGGTGTCAGGTCTGGCTCAGACTCAACGTTCAGATTGCTATGAACTCAGAGAGAGGCCAGAATACACAAACATACCCACGAGCCTAATGCAGAGATTAGTAAAAGGGCAGAAATTATACTAATATTTGATTTGCACATCCCCTGTTTATTCTAAAAGGAACAAAATGCGCTGAAGAAATCAAAAATATTATGCTGTGCTACATTTGGTGTACAGTTCAATGATAGATAGATAGATAGATAGATGGCTGATTGTTGCTGTTTTTCCAATGTTTATCGCTGTGTGATTGCAAAACAGATGTTTGTATGAAAAGAAAAAATGGCTTGTTGGAATTTTTCTGTCTCATGGACATGTCTGAACACAACTGCCTATGCTCTACAACACGTAACTTTTGTGCCTGAGTCCAGCCTGCCTTGTGCTATGTTAAGCTTAGAGTCCTTGATTATTGACCTGTCAGCAGGTTATCTGGTACTATTTAAATATTTTTATGATATGATGACTAACCCATTTGTCAATGAGGAACTTATTGTTTCCACTCTCTAAGTGAGATTTCTCCTAACACGAGTCACAGATCAGTTTATTATCTTCACGGTCTTTAAGCTACACCTGTAACAGGTGTCTTCCTTGTCAATTACAGTAACACGGTGCTTTGATTTGACAGAGAGATCATTATGTTGCAGCATGAACTTGCTTTGCAGACACTCATACTTTGTCTGATTTGTCAGGCTTTGACTTTTACGCTGAGGGTGTGTTTTGTTTGGTCGATACAAATATGGTTTGATGTCTGTGACTAGAAATGAGGAGTGGATTTGTACATAGCAACAAGCTAGCTCAGTGTGGACAATGAGAATGCTGATACAGAAATTACCTTATTAATGGCTTATTCTTCACAATCGTTTGTTAAGAAAAGAAGCTGACTTGGCATGGCCGTGTCTCTTTATTAACTCATCAAGTTATTTCAGATCACAGGAGAGAAACCTGAGAGTGAATAAACAATGGTAGTTAAAGACAATGTGCAAACTGTATGAAAGAAGGCTCACGCTATGCTAAATAAACACCTCTCTTTGCACTCAGTTGCATAAGGCCTAGACAGCCAACAACTGGCATAACTATAGTTCAAAGATGAAAATAAAGACTACCCTGAGTGTTGTATTTACCATGTAAACATTTTTTTTACTTTGTAGTCCAAACTGAAAGCCTTGAGCCTGACAGCCCCACCTTTCTCATTCTCTTTGGATACTAGATGGCCGGTGTAGTCAATAATTAAACGTCAACAATATGTAGTCAAGGTTCAGTCAATTAGCTGTCGTGAATGATTTTGTTGTGAGGAAAGAGCAGCAGTCCCACAGGACTGTTGTGACAAAGTGAACTTATCACTTCAGAGATTAGGAATGATCCAGTATGAGCCAATGCTCCTCAGGCACGGGTGTGTCCACTGAATATGCCTGCATGCAAAAGCATGAAATGTCTGCATGTAGATACATGTAGCAGCACTGGGAATATCCCTGCTATTGTGCCATGTTGTATAGATGTTATTTATGCATGTCAGGCTCAACTTCTCCACTGTAAAATTCTTGAGAAAAAAGAACTACACCCAATGGAAGACATCATCGATCTGTTGGAATAACCGAACATAAGATTATCTTTGATTGTAAGTTAGAAGAAATGCAATGATCCCTGTGAGAAATTGTTTTTAAAAGTTCGAAAAATTTGCAGCACAATGACAAACAGCACAAACAGGAATTATATATCTTGATTGACGGTGTCTCTTTGGTCCTGTCTCCCTCCCCTCACCCCCACCCGGTCACGGGAGATGGCTGCCCCTCCCTGAGCCTGTTGCTTCTGGAGATTTCTTTCTGTTAAAATGTAATTTTTCCTTCCCACTCTCACCGCATGTTTGATCATAGGTGGTCATCTGATTGTCTGTGTTTTTGTCACTATTACTGTAGTATTTTTACTTTACAATGTAAAGTTCCTTAAGGCAGCTGTTGTGATTTGACTTGACTGAACAGAACCGATTTCCAGAGAAAGGTAGGGCCTCCCATCTTTGGGTGAAAGTTGTCTTTCCTCTCTCTGGAATATCTTGCGTTTGTTGGAAGATGTTCTTATGCGCAGGACTGAGCCAAGTCAAGATCATGCCAAGATCAGTGACGCATTTGACACAAAAGGAACTCCTTCCTGAGAACCACCAGTGTTGTCCCAGGAGCCGCAGGTAGCTCCTAGTGCTACCTGTTTCTCATGTGGCCCCTTGTGCAATTAAGTTTCCCAGGGGGCCACATGAGAAACTTGGCCTGTTGTTAAGGGCTGCATCAATGGGCTTAACTCATTTCTACTCAATATCAATTTTAGCTCTTGATAAATTTCTTCTGGACATTACAATTTGTGAAATTTTAAACACTTTTTATATTTTATACAAAGTGACAAAGAGCATGTATTGATTTCTTTGGTCAATAATTTAAGTTCAATAATTTAATCCCAGTTGTAATAGACCGTGTACCCTCTTAGATTCACATTAAGGAGAAGATAGGATACAAATGGACATAGATACATAATTACATTTTAAGTTTATTAATGGGTCAATATTGGCTTCTAAAGCCAAAAAACTACATTTCCTTGTGGTATCATTTGAGATTCTCAGTTTCAGCACTTCAACGAGGCTGAAATATTCGTTTGTTAGTATGTATAAGAAAAAAACCCATCAATGTTCATTTGATGAGCCAGAAGTTGGAGCTCTTCTTCTTGTTTGGAATGTTATAAAATCATTATACGCGAGCTCTGTAGTGGTCTAACATATTAGAATTTTCTTTTTGATCCAGCACCCCCCGTGCTACTGAACTCTAGGGTGTGCATGCCAGATTTCATTTTTATTTCTCTGTGCTCTTGCTTTTTCACATCACTGTTTAATACTATTGTTAGTTTGAATCGTTTTTTAACAGCTTTGCGTCAAGTGCGAGAAGAGAACAGACGTAAGCTAAAGAGAATATTAGACAAGCTTTATTTTTTATTTACTTTGACTATGAATCACCATTTTCTTGTTCTCATCACCTACTGACAGGTACTTGGTCTCTTTCCCTCCCCTTTTCTGTCTGTAGCTTTTCCTGTGTAGTGATGAAAGTGCTCTGCTTCATAGACAAAGTCAGACGTTGCCACAGTGTGTGATGAATCAGCTGTGCCACCACAAGTTCTCAGAGGGAAAGTTCATCTGTGTTAAGACTGTTAAGCCTCTACTTATTAGCCTTCCGCTACCCGGCATACCAAAAGACTGTAAGCTTGTGGCTCTCACAACTTGCCACCCAACAATTTCATACTGTAAAAAGAAATTATATTGATTAATTCTGCAGCTTGGTGGTTAATCTGGACATTTGCATGTATTCACAAAGAGGTAGGACAGATTTGTATGTATTACCATATTGGAATCCACATCAAAGTCTATTGTTAGTTATAATTTTTTAGAAATAAATTATTTAGCAGAAGAGCATGGGAATCTGTCCAATTAAAACAGAACTAGGGCTTGGATTACATAAATATTTTGTAGGCTCCAAACACAAGTTTTGTTGTTGTTGTTTTGTTTTTCTAACTTGATCTAGTGTCTCATTAAGCAGCCAACACCCAGCAGTGGGTCCAGAAACAAAGCATGTGGAGAGTCAACAAGATGGCTTATGCCAAGGTGACGTGTGCCTCACTGAGCCCATCTGTTTGTGTCCATGTGCCCAAATAGCATGCCTGTTTTGGGTTTTGGATATGACGCGTTCATTGGCACACTCACAATGTAAACCTGTGTATCAGTAAAGAAAAAAAAAAAGACTTGGCACGTCTAAAATCATGTCACATTGCTGTGGATTAACAGTGATGTATGTTTGTCAGGCTGTACACTGAGCAGGAGGCTGAAGACTTATCTGATTCTATCTGTCTCTGCACTTTCTGCTGACATGAGTAGTATTGATGTTGCTGCATCCACAGAAGAAATCTCACTTGTTCGATCTCTCTTCTCTGTGTCAGTGCAGAAAATCAAACTGAGGAGAAAAGACAGGTTTGGAGGACTGCTGCACACAACATGTTCTGTAGTTGTGTTTGAAAAATATAAAAATAAAAGTGTCCCTGCTCGGCTCCTCCAAGATATCATGAGTATTTTCATAGCAAAAAAAGGATGAGCAAATCGCCCTTTTAGATATATGTCACTCTTTGGACCCAAATAGTGACCCTGAAATTTATAGTACTTCAAAGTGATTTAATTTTGAGCAACTAAAACAGGTAAATGTGGCTTATATAGTGATGCATCAGTATTACTCATGAAGCAGTTTCATATAATTGCAGTCATTTAATTCAGTTCAGTTGTATTTATATAGTGCCAAATCACAACAACAGTTACTTGTTGTTAGGTAAATACTCTACAGAAATGTGAAAATACCCTACAAGCATTGCTGGTAACACTTTTGCACTTGACTTTTGAATACAGACTATATTTTTTTTTACATTTTTGTCTGTTTGCATTATATTTATCTTCCCCACAGCTCTCCTTTGCTAATGACCTCCTTACCAGCTCTAACATGGCATCCCAAGTGTTCTCCAAATGAGTATCCAGGAGCAGAGTACATACTCTGAAGTTGCCACGGCAATGGCTGAAGCATCAGCTCCACCTCTTTCCCCTTCAGACTATGGATCATTGTCTCCGACTCCTGAACTGTGCGCATCATGTGGCCACAGTCATCAGTTGGAAGAGAACCATGAGTACCTTTACAAGGATGAAGTGGACGATGACCTCATCTGTCACATCTGTCTGCAGCCACTCATCAAGCCTCTGGACACGCCCTGCGGACATACTTATTGCCAAGAGTGTCTCACCAGCTTCCTGCTGGAGAGTGACTTCTGTCCTGTGTGCCGTGAACCCCTCATGCTGCAGACCTGCAGGAAGCCCAGCCTTCTGGTCCACAAGCTGCTGGAGAAGCTGTCCGTGGCTTGTCCCTTCACTGACCATTGCACTGAAACAATGCCCCGTGGTCAACTGGAAGACCACATCAAGTTCAGGTAGGCTGGTAGAAACAGTTTGCACCATTAAATTCCCTGTTTAAAAATGATATTATTAGTATTGCTATTAAAGTAAGCAAGTACTTTAGCTTCTGGTTTTTCCTTTCTTCTATTTGGTTTTGATGTGTCTACTAAACTCTACAATGACCTGAAGTAAGTACACACTCCAAGTCTCCCGCCCTCCTCCTCCTCCCGTCGTCATTAGCCCACAGCTCCAGTCCCAAAGGCTAGAGTTCTTCCAACGAGACTTCCATCTAAACTAGGCCCAGATCCTCTGTTTATAAAAGAAAGCACTTCCTTTTTTCTCAGTCTGGGTCTGTTTTCATTAATGCTCATTAACACTTCCTTAGCCCAAAGGCCGCTGGGATAATTAGTGAATCTTGCCCCACACCACACATAAGCACCAGGAGTATTTCCTATTCATTTGCACTTAAAACTTAGAAAAATCAAATTGCCTAAAACTCCTTAAACTCTAAAAATTTTGTCCCTCCCTGAATCTTATTTCCCATTTCCAAAACATAGACTCGTTTCATCTGTTTATGCTCTTTTTATACCTTCTTTTCTTGCTCATCTTTTCGCCTGTCATTTCTTCCCTAGTCTTTTCCTTCATGTAATGTGAATGTTATAATGAGGTGTGGCTCTCTGAGGCCAGTTCCCAGAAGGATTCAGCTGTAGAGGTGAGAGACTGCTTTCAGAAAGATGACTCTACACACTGTTTGCAGGAATGTAGAATAGTTTCAGTGAAATGCCGATTTAAACATTTCCATCAGGGTCCAGTGGGTACATGGCGTCTTTGAGTTTTTATTGAAAGATGTTGGTTAATATTCTCTATATATTGAATCTATCAAGTATATTTAAATTATAAACTATAGGAAACTAGTAGTCTTGGGTCGGGATTATACTTTTCATCTCCGTAAGTCTGTAAGGACCCAGGTGCACCACTCAAAGACAGAGATAATTTATGAGTCCTTACTAAGACACAGGGTGCATGAGACAAACAGAGTCCAAAAAAACCAAAAACCACACATAGTTCAGGAGATCGACAATGCCTCGGGGCAAAACTCAGGGGCTTTTTCTAGCGGTGGAGACAAAGAGGATCTGGAGGTCAACCGCGATGCTGAAGACGAAGACGGAGCAGACCCTGAGACCGGGTTATCCACAGGCTCTGAACCCCTAGACATGTTATTTTCACAACTGGTGGGCACAGAATCAAAATTAACTGATTTATTACTTGCCAGCTCAGAAACAGAGGACTTTGAACAGAGAGTTCATTATTAGTCAGTTCAGGAGCAATAAACTCATATTTGATAGCGACTGGCTTAGATATACACAAGAAACTAAACAAACTGAATTAACAGTCTTTTGATTTAGCCTGTTTTGTTGCACACTGATCAGTCTTAGGTCCCGTTGTATTGAAAACAGTCTTGTTTCACTGGCTTTATTTGATCCAGACAGAGAAAGTCAGTTTCAATCACCCTCATGTAGTAAGTCCAGTAACCAAGGAATGGTGGATACCAGTCTTTGTAGCCTATAACTAACTGCTCCCTGATATCCTTACACCTTAAAATCATGCCCTCCTTCAACTCATCTAAGGGGTTGAGAGCTACTGGGTCCATAATGGCCGTGTCATTTTGTCACAATTCAGCCTTGTGGCAGGTTCGGCAGGTGCAGCACTTGGAAACAATGAGAATTAACTAAACTCACAACAAGAAACTAGGTGCTAGGAACAGGAAACTAGGAAACTACTAAGGAACCATAGACCTCACAGAAAAAAACAAAACCACACTCCAAGGGAGACTGAGGACATAAATACACAAGGGATAACGAGGGAACAGACCACAGGTAGGAACACAGCTGAAACTAATCTGACTGACGAGGCAGAACACAACACACACAGGATGAGAGACTATCAAAATAAGACAGGAAGTAACAAACACTGAGATTCATGGGCTAGACACTGGGACAGGGGAGAAACAGACATGGACATCAGAATAGGAAAGACATGAACTGACCAGAAATCAAGAATTACAAATACAAGCTCAGAGGCACAGGAAAGAGACATGTTCAGAAACTAGATAACCCAAAACGTATGATAACCTGGAAAACCCAACGTCATTCCTTCAAACTTTTGAAAATAAGTCCAGAACGGAAACTCAAAACCCTGGGTCACATGACACATGTCATCTTTAGACAGTGACTGCGAGCATCTGTGCAAATGTCTATGAGCCTGCTTGTTTTTTATGAACTTGCACTTACATGTGTACAATGTATAAAGTACACAAGCGCTCCGGGCAGCAGATTTAAAGAAGTTTAACAGAAACTATCTCCAGCTGTCTGTTTCCATGTCCGCAAGCAAGTATAATCAACGCCTTCGTGTAATTTTAACAGGACAAAAGTGACACAGGAGGAAATTATATACAAATACTGTAAGTTCTTTTCACCAACTCACTCAGCGGTGAGTTGGAGAGGAGTTCCAAACAGTGAATTTCATCATTTTATCATTTCATTTGCAAAGATATATTTTCTTGCCTGTCAAGCTGTTCCTGTGCATTCCATGTGTAAGCACCTTTATTAATTTTGCTCCCACTCTTCATTTATATCCTTTTGTCCTTCAGATGGTTAAATAGCTAATGTGAGAATAGCACTTTAAAATGTGAGAGTAAATCCACGTTGTTTTGCATGGGTTAGAAACCTAAAAATGCTTTCTGCTGTAGAATCAGTGCCATGGCAGTTTGTTTTATGGCCCTCCAAGTATATAGCAATAAGACAAAACTTAACTATGCTTTAGGATTGGAACAAATTTCCTAAAATTTTATAAAAACTCAAAATGGAATTTGGGGAAATTAAGCCAGTCAAGATGTGCTTTCAGTACCCATTTCATGTGTGTAACGCTGCTCCTCCCTCTGCCTGTATTTTATGTTCTAATGATGGGTGGACTGTTTCTGGCTGTTGCTACCCCAAAATCTGGCAATGTGTCAGGAGTTCTAATGACTTAGACAGCCATGCCATCTGTTCAGAGCTGATTTCATACTAATCTAATCATTTGTGACCTTTATTGGCCTTTGGATAGAGAAAATGCCATCCTGGACACATCTCTGCAATCAAGAATAACATCTCAACTATGTAATCTTCAGTATCTTTTCAGTTTTCTATTACTTTTCCCTGTATGGATATATAGGATATGGCAAAAAAAAAAATAGCCTCCTTATGTGATCCCCCAGGTATTTTCTTTTCTTTCTTTTCATTCGCTAGTTTCATGTAGCTATGTGTCTATCTATAATGCACAAAATCTTTTTTTTTCTGCTTTGAAGGTCTCTCATTCTCATGTTTTTCATATTAGCCAATTTACCCAGAGTTCTGTTTTGATGATATTTTGCCTTGAGCATGACAGCATTTTGTTCATCTCCTTTTTCCTTTTATGAAAACTACCTTGTTTTTCAAGTATGCCTCCAATGCCCACTGAGGAGTAGTTCAAAGCTTATGTAAATACATGTGATGCATGCAGACATTTTCTATTTTATTCTGTGCTTATTTTATTTTATTTCATTTCATTCTGTACTGTTCTGTTTATGGTTTTGGTGAACATGTTCGAATTAGTGTTTCACTAGATAGACACTCATAGAGGGAGAAAAGCCACCCAGTGAGGGAAGCGGAAAAGTGTTTTACCTGTCTATGTAATTCTTATAGCAGATTTATAGTTATTTACATATACCTATTTGATATTAGATGACATAACACACTCTGCAGAGAAGGGTGTTATAGGTAACCTTAATATCTGAGACCTATGAAATAATGTCTCTGATTCTGATTCTTTGTTTAATACATTAGTGGTTCTTATCTGGATTGATGTGTTATTATTGGGTTTTGGTCTCTGTTTCAAAAGGGCACTAAGCCCCTAATTGCAGAGTGAATGGTTCAGTCTTTGACACCTCCATGGGACAGGTGTCTTAGTGGAGGTGCCCAAGCTGCTACCAATGGCAGACAAGAGTTTTTAATGTGTCTGGTTGAGTGGATGAATTAGAAAGTACTTTGTAAAACTGCTAAGATTAAAAAAAGAAACTGACTTATTTGGAAACCTAACTAAATAACCAAGCAACCACAGTCTTTATTGCAAAGATTTTTAATTCAATTGCTTCACCATCTGCAGAGAGTGAACCACTGAAGGAGCTAGATAAATGTACTTTTTCAGGACACGGTTTCTCGTTAGTACTACCATAGTAGCAGAGAGAAGAAATACATAAAGTGTTACTGCATAATTTATTTTTAAAAAAGAGCTCTAGGAAAAGAGAGTAGGCACTTCTACTGTATTGCAAGCTCCTGCAATAGAGAATATCACGAAGCTGGGAAAAAGATGCAACACAGATAAACGCTATAACACTGTCACACCATCTCTTTGTTTCCTTTACATGTTACTTATTAGCGCTTAAACAGCCTTGGTTTGTAAGCTGACTTTAAAGCAGAATGTCAAGAATACAAAAATATTCTGTAAAAACTTTTAAAGATTATGACTTTGTGTCAGTATGATGGATTGGCTGCTGTGAGTGAGAAATGAAAAGTAATAATGTGGTTGGAGTATGTGTTTATGTGTATGTTATGATGCCTCTTTTGTGACTCCAAGTTAATGTGCAAGAGAATGAAATGAGTCCTGTGGGGCAGACTGGCTTCTGTTCACAAACTGCATCCTGTCACAATCCAATTACTTTTCCATTTCCTCCGTGCCCTGTGGTCTTGTTGCTGTGCGTACTGTTCAAATATTGCCGGACAACTTATGCCTCAGTTTGCATGCATGCATGCATTAACACACAGATGCACAAACGCATTGAGGAAAAAATTCAGCCGGTAACTATACTGCCTCCATCCATGAGAAATTCATCCAGTCAGGGTATTTACACCACAATTTACAAGTGTGTTTTTTGAGTGTAGCTCAACACTATGAAAATCGGATAAGGGTGGAAAATATAAGAGCAAAATAGAAAACAGAAAGCAAAGGCAGACTTGTAATTTTGGACTACATGAATAGAATATGGCTTGATTGCTCTACTTTGAGTAATAAATGAATTATAAACTGACGGAAACGCGACTGAGTGTCACGGTCTGGCTGGCAGATCGTGGGGAGATGGGGAAATAGGACCCAAACGCTGGACTTAATGGAATGAACAGTGGGTTTATTTACAGTGAGGTAATGGTACACCACACATTGAATCTCCAAAAGTGCTCCCTCGACTCCCGTGACGTGTCTTCTCCCAAGTGCTGGTATCCTGTGCTCTCTGCCCCTGTGCCTTCACACACCCCGTGTGTCTTGCAGTTCTGTGTTCCGCTGTCCTCCTGGGGAAAAACACAGACACAGCCGTTATGGCACCAACTCCGGCAGGCATACACTTTAACAACACTAGAAACACTGACATGGAGTCTAACTCAACGATCCTGCGCCGGAGGAAGCTCCATCGCTCTGTTAAGTAGCTCCCCCGACGATCCTGATCAGAAGCAGGTGTGTGGTAAGCTAGGCGTGACCAGCAGCTGGCAGGGCCACACCCATCAGGCCTGCAGGTGACTGTCCTTCATCCTCCAGCCTCACACACATACACACACCAGCATTGAACACAAGAACACAGTGCAGCAAACATACATCCAATACACTAATAACAATAAAGGTCCACACTGTTCACGAACCCCGAGTCCCCGGAACCGGGTCCGTGACACTGAGGGTGAGATTTGATAGAACGGAATAAAAATAGATCAGATGTCCTCCTGCATTTCATATTCACTTCCATTGCACTCTGTTTACTACAAATGAATGAAAAGATAGAAGAGGATGAAAGAAGCCCCATGCATACCCCAAACACCATCAGTGCAGTTAGCAGATTAAATATATCTTACTCATATTTAAAATCAAATCACAATAGTTAATGCTGGCTGCTGTCACCAACACCTAATACAGTTTGTCAGCACACAGCTCTCCTCCAGCCATGTTTCCCACAGCTTCTCCACAATCAATCTAAACAGGTGGAGAAGTCTTGGTGAATGGATTCATCCTTTGTTATTATGAATTACCTTTCCCCTTCCATTTACCAGCTCTTGTACATTGCAAAATTGAATTAATATGGAATGAATGAATGAAAATGGACAGTGTGTCAGTAAAGACTTATTCTAAATCTTCTCCTTTTTCGCCCATATTTCTCATTCATGTCACTCAGGATAACAAGGCTCCACCCGTGCAGAGAATATTGATTTGCCGGTGTGTTTTGGTCATGCTCTGTCTTTTTTGTTTCCACACATGTAGGCAGATTCTTTTGAGCGATCAGACCAATCTGCTGCACTGGGATTAGTCCATCGTTAGAGAGGAGGGGCGAGGGTTTTGGAAGGCAACATACTCTCTATCCTCCCCTTCACGGGTGAATGTATGTGCAGGCAGGGGGGAGGTGAATGCAGAGATTGTACTTGTGGGTATGTATGTATGGGAGTGTACGTGAGAGTACGCATGTGAAGAGGGTAGAGCCAATCACAGCGCACCTGGTACCTCTCCCCCCCTGCTGTCTCTTTTTTGGTCTGCTCCATCCCCCCCACCTCAGTGGTTTCTGCTGCAGTATAAGTCACAGCCTGCGCTGTTCTCTCTGACATACACACACGCGCACACATACGCACACACAGAGGGAGACTGACATGCACACACACGCATACGAGCACAAATCCTCTTACAACTCGCCAGTGCCCAGAGCAGATTAAGGGGCCGTACATCTCAAATTGTATTCCAAATGTGCCACCTTTGCAAGGGTCTTCTTCCTGTTCTTCTTGTACTTTTACATCTTCCTCTTGTGCACCAACGGGACTTCTCTGCACCTGCTTCTGCTGCTTCTTCTTCCTCCACTACGTCTTCAACCTCTGGCAACTGGCCCGTTTGCCTCTGCAGCTGAGATGACCAGGCAACCAGCCTGAGGCAGAGGAAGAAACTCACACAGACATAAGTAGAGAAGGGAAAACAAAAGGGGGAAAGAGAGGTTAGAAGGAAGGAAGTCGAGGATTAATTCAAATCTGAGAGCGCCCCTTGAGAAGAAAGACAGGCGAGGAGGGGTAGGTCAGCACGGCCAGGTTCGGAGAATTGGAGGTGGAGGAGGAGGAGGGGGAGGAGGGGGGAACGGGAGAGGAGAGAGCTATAGTTCAGAAAGGAGGAAACAGGGAAGAAAAGAGAGGAAAAGGAGCAGAGCATTGATCATGAAGGCTCTGTTGCTGCTAGTTTTGCCCTGGCTCAGTCCGGCCAACTACACAGACAATTTGGGCAACCTGCACATCCTCTATTCAGAACTGTGAGTACAACACTCAGCCTCCTCCTGCATCCTCTTCATCAACATCTACCCATCCTATCCCTCCATCAGCGCAGCTGTTATGTGTAATCGTGCATTTTGTTTACTTTTTAAACCCATTTCTTTGTGTCTGCATTCAGAGCGTTAATGCATATTTGTATATTACTTCCAATGTTGACATTCGGATCATCGCTTGAAGAGTCAGGGTGTTCTTCTTTGTTGTGAAAACAACCAGTCAGTTGCTTCCTGATGCTTTGGTCACTGGTTGCTGTGGCGCTAAAACGCAGCAGAGCCAGCAGGTTGTGCTTTATGCTGTCCAGGACGGTTGGGATGCTACAGAGCGGCACTGCAGCATGGCATCTCTGCCTTTATCTCGTTCTCTTTAGTAGCATGTGTGTTAGTGTGTCACTACTGTATTGACTGGAGCAATACAGTATTTGGACACACAAGCGAGTATTTTTTACACACACAAACACTGTGTGTGTACAGCCTGTATGGGCTCTCGGACGGTTGTAACTACTCTGTGTTTATTTGTGGAACAGACTTTCACCACATTAAAAATTCATATCTGGCTACTCTCAGTTTGCATCTACTGAAAATAAACTACACATTCACTTATACACACATTCATTTTGTTATACTGAACAAATTGAGAAATCTGTCTGTGTTGGAAACAACATAACATAATAATGCACCTGTTGCTGCACATTTCCTTCTAATTAATTCTGCATCAAACATTATATCAGAACTAATGCACATGGAAACATCTGTGTCAACATTTCTGTGTTCATTATAACCTGATCTGCAGAATACACTTCTAGTTAATATTAGTCATATGATGTAATGTCCTAGTAGTGCTTGTTTTGTTTGGCCAATAGTTTGATCTAAGTCATTTAGACCAGAGAAAAGTTGCAAATACTTTTATTTTTTGCTTGCAAATTGACATTGATGGATAATCTAACATTTAATACATTTACTGTACGTCACACCGTCTTCCTTCTTGGCTCCTCGGTCTCTCTTTGTGTGGGAGTAAGCATTGACTACATTCACTAGCTCCGTGTGAACTCAAAGCTCTGTGATCCCGGAGCTCAGCAATTGCTCTTCTCTCCAGTCTGTCGGAAATGTCCCATTATATTGCATGAACACATGGAACAATGGACCGCCTCGCAAATCCCCTCATTTCATTTTATGCGCTCTCTGCACTGAGTGGGGCTTTAGCTCCTGCAGACAGCAAGAGCCCGTGTTGGGCAGCAATGGATGCCAAAGAGGAGAGGAAAGAAATTTACACTGTAAATACTGCAAATCAAGTAAAACAGATTTATTATATTAGATAGGTCAAACTGATTTAATTATACACAGAAAGAAGTGGTTGAGGATGTAAGAAGAATAGAGTGGATGAACCATGGAGAGCACAGAAAAGAGTAGAGGGGAGATGAGAGGAGACAGGAGGGTATAAGGTCACTTCCTGTGCCTGCCTTCCATCTGGCTATACATACGGCTGCCATGGTGATGGTACCCAGCAGGCACAGTATGCAGGTCCTTTCAGCGAGTGCTTGTTTGTAAATAAAATCATATGATTTCTCTCTGACACTCACTAAGTGAGAAATATTGACAGCATGTGTTGGAGCGTGTCTCTGTACCGGTGACAGTAGAGCTTTTGCTGATTATGACATGACAGAGAGAGTAACTAGAAGCAGACAATCGCGGACGTGGTGTTTTTCTGCCTGGCTAGTGAGCAGTGGAACACCATTTGTCTTTATCCATACTGTTGACAGCAGCAGCCTCCAGCTCCCGTTGTGCGACTACCGCCTCAGCCTACACCCTCTCTCCACTCGTCTTTCTCAGTCTGTTCTTTCGCTTACAGATGTCATTCTGTGTGTGTGCGATTGCTTCAGTGAGTTTGTATGGTGTGAGAAAAGCGAGAATGGTTATAATCTGTCTTATTTACACATCAGTATGCTTGTACAGGCTTGTTTACACACTATACTTGCTATACACAGGGAGTAAGTGTAACCAACATTGCAAGTGCAGAGTTAATGTCTCTGTGATGAAACTCTTAATAGGTTTACTGCCATTGTATTATGTCATCAACAGCCAATACAAACACCACGCTGGTACACGCAACACAGCAACCGGGTGTGATATTTACTGCCCACATCATAACAGTGCACACATACACACACACACACACACCAGTCATTGGATCTTGCGTATTCCCTCCCCCAGCACACGTGGCATCCCCTGATCATCACAGTGTCGTGCTGTAGAGCATTAATGATTAATCTGTGTTCATTTCTGGGCTTGAGCTGAGATGTCTTAAACACTATGATTAGCTTAGCTTCCGTCTTTTCAGACCTCATCTCGGAGGTGTTTGATCACAACGAGCAATACGTACTCCTATTGCTCCAGACGACTTCAGCATGAACGCATCCTAACAGGCTTAGACACCCAGCCGCCGCTCACTCTTTGGATCTGAACAATACCAGTCATTTGTTTGTACCAGGTCCACCTCGAGTCAGAGGCAGCGCGCCATGCCATTCCATGCCCCCTTTAGCCGCATGTCTGAACCTAGTGTGGGGCAGGCTTCACTAATTAGAATTTTGTTTGGATTAAATATTAATCTTTGTTCTGTAGTCATGCAGCTCCCCCTGTCTCATTGTATCTAGCAAGGCAGATACAAGTGATACAGTGAAGGCCAGTGGGAGTGAAGCCAAAAGATAAAAGTCATGCTTACCACCTCTTGAAGTACTTGCACAGCTTTCCAAAAATTAAATCAGTTTAATTATTTCTTTGCATGGGATTCTAGTTTATGAAGCAAATTCAGTGAATCAACCATGCAAGCATTTATATGCAAAGGTGGGCAAAGTCTACAGAAGCAACACAATTAAACATGCAAGGAGACATGGGGCAAGGACACATGCAAAGGACACACTGAAGCAATTCAGACTAATGCATTAATCTAAAATTGCACATTACTGTTCACATAAAACAAATATGGACTAATCAACACACCAAAGACGCATTTGATGTTGTATAATTGAAGTGCACGCCATGCATGTGTAAATACACAGTCACAAAAGAACAGGTGTGTGTATTCATTTATTCATGAACAGCAGTGAGTAGCAGATCAGTGTGTTTACTTCAGCAGAGCTTTCCTCTCAGGTGTGTCTGGTACTGTCAGCATGCAGAAAGGTTTGAAGATGAGTCTTACCGTGGTGTTTCATTAGGAGAGACTTTAAGTAAATTTAAACGTCTAATATTTTTTAATTCAGATGCCCTTCTTTCTTAGCTACATGATAGAAGTTAGGTGTATTACAAAGATTAGTATAAGTTAACCTTTGCTTATGACTGACTCAAAGTTTTGCTGCTGTTGATGGGTTTTGATGCATGACGTGTATGACATGAAATGCTTTCTGCATCGTCCTGTCTGCAGCAGCTTATCTGCAGGAGGCGTTCCATATGAGCAGACTGCAGAGCACGCATCTAACAGAGTGTAACTGACAGCAGAGAGGAGAGCAGCGTAGAGTTAATCTCTCACGTGAACGTCGCCTACTAAGTGTCAGGGCTTTTGGTTGGGCTGACCAGTGCTGGCTGTGTTTCAGGCTGTTGTACCATGGCACGTGGAGGTAGAGAAACCAGGACACTGCCAAGGGCTAGGATGGCATAGAGTGAAAAATATAGGCTAAAAGGTGCCAAAGGCAATGTGGGACAGCAGCCTGGTGGGGATTCTCTATGATTATGCAGTTCAGCGTAGCGTGGAGGGGATTACAGTTAGAGTTGTCGACACATCAACGTACACATCGTGCTTGACTGCAGCACTGGAAAACAGCCACAGTTGAGCTGGACATACGTAAGGTGTATTAGTAAGCAGAGATGGGCAGTAACGCGTTACTTGTAACGCGTTACTGTAATCTGATTACTTTTTTCAAGTAACGAGTAAAGTAAGGGATTACTATTGCAAAATCGGTAATTAGATTACCGTTACTTTCCCGTAGGAACGCTGCGTTACTGCGTTACTAAAACCGTGATTTTTTTTTGCGAGAATGTCTCATGACAGTGACGTAAGCAAGTGCGACGTTGGTGACAGCAGCTGTGTGCAGATCAACAATGGATAATATATCGAGTGCGGGAGAGAGTATGAGCGTGCAGCGTTTAAAGCGTGGAAGTACTGACCTTACTTTGAGTTTGATTCCATAAAAAGTGACAAAAACATTAGCGTCCATCGTGCGTGGGAAGAAAACTTCTTTTTACAGCGAAAAAAACCCCTAAACTTCCGAGCAAGCACCGAGTAGCTACGACGTGATGGGAAACTCACAGAGACACTCGCGCGGATTCTTCAACTGACCGCAGCACACCTACACCAGGGTAACCCTCCGCCTACCCTGCTCCTGCTTTACAGGTGAAAATAGAGCAAAAGGACCGCTGAGTCTTTGACTTTATTTATTTTCTGCTGTGTTTTACTTGCATCTGTTTGAAAGAGTGAGTGAAAACACAAAAAATATTTTATTTTATGTGCTGGAATGTGTAGAAAATAGGTTTAAATGTTAAACTAATTTATTCAAGTCAGAGAATGTTGCATATAATTAAATGTTTTGCTTGATGCATAAAGTTAAAAGATTAAAACTGATAAAACAAGTTAAAAAAAGAGACTTTTCCATTTGATTACATTTTGTATGATGGATTATGTAGAAAAAGTAGAATTGGGCTGAAAGATCTATCACTTTATCACCTCTTCAGGTTGTAAATCGTGTTTTTAAAAAGTAACTAAGTAACTAAGTAATTAATTACTTTTGAAAATAAGTAATCAGTAAAGTAACGGGATTACTTTTTGGGGGGAGTAATCAGTAATTAGTTACTGATTACTTTTTTCAAGTAACTTGACCAACACTGTTAGTAAGCTGAGATCCAGCTCAGCCACACACAGCAGAGAATAAATCAGTTTTAGTACTACTTTAAATCTTCTTCTGTGTTGACAAAAAGAGTATGTGATTGCTCTCCTGGTTGAAACCAGACACTGACACAGTAAATGCTGCATAAATATTCTTCAAGCCTGATCATGGGGTCGTGGCTCGACTGATAATCACACATATTGATTTGGTCAAAAACCATGACTCAGAGTTCGGGCTGTTGTAACAGGCTGACTCGACTGACACTGTGCTGGCTTCTCATCTGCGCTTGAGAACGCTCAGATGCATTAAGCTTGCCAAACCTGCGGAGCCACTGCTCACTGCACAGGAGCACAATAGACAGTTCAAACAGAAAGACGGGATTTATCGGTTACTGTATGCGTTCCCTTTTGTTTTCAACACCCACTTATCTTTAAATGCGGTAAGAAGTCACGCCCAACAGAAGCTCACCTCCTACTTCAATTTAGCAGATCCGTCTTTAGAAACAAGCTTATCCCAACTGTCCTCACACGGGAGACGCGGCCCCTTCTAGGTTTGGCCTCATCCCCTCCTCATGCGGCAGATGGGATTACCCCTCACAGCAGGCGGATCCAATCAACACACCAGCACATCCTCTGATTAATACTCTTCTAGTTCATCATTAACTGGATTACTCTGTCTTTATGTCACTCTCTCTTCACTTGATCTATGCATCTATGCATCACTCTGTCCATTCCCCCCAAATCAAACTTTATGTATCTGGCATGCACACCTTATGTGTGATTGATTCACTACACTAATCAAGGAAGCAACTCTGCATCAAGGTTTTATCAACACAAATTCAATTACTGGCGGCCACTCCTACTGATACTGCGCTAGCATTCTTGTGCAGCCGTTTTTTGTGTGTCTATGCGTGTTGTGACCACAGGTGCTTCCCCAGAGCCTTGTGTTTTTATTTCAGCTCAGACTGTTCTAAAACAAGTTATGCTTGGGACTCAGCCAAGAGCTGTTAGAGATAGACAGCTTTCACTCCCTCTATCAGCTAGATTGGATGTACACCAAGCCCAGAGTCTATGCATAATTGCTGGATTTCCATGATTGATTTTCTGATTATAATTTTGAATCCTTATTTTTTGGCACATACATACTGTTACAGTGATGAATGTTCTTACTGAACATGGCCAGGGTTTAAAGCTCAGGTTTTGGACTGCCCTAAATGCTCTGTTTTTAATATATACATATATATATATATATATATGTATATATATATATATATATATATATATATACCTGCATAATGTCAAAGAGAGCAGATAAAACTAACATCATCCCATCCACATCCACAATTCTGTTTTCAAATACAGAAGCCCCACCTACCTCTTCAGCCTCAAACCTCCTCTTTACCAGAAGCAGCCAATTAGAATTGAGGGAGAAAGGAGCTAATATGGCTTGTTTCAGACAGTGAAGTGTCAGTGAAGTCCAAGACTAAAATTATGGAGTGGGAAAAGAGCCTAATAGATCCACTTGACCAGCGCAATAAGGAGGGTGGCCAAACATTCTTGAGCACATACCTTACATACCAATGGCGCAAAACAGCAAAAACAAATATTGCTTTTGCCTTTTTGTGCAATCATTTGGTTATTTTTGTGTTTACAGTGTGGCAGACAGGAGCATTTTAAGCCATAAAATGACTATGAAACTGTATATATACTGTTTACATATCACAGTAAAACCTTCTGTACACACATATACATACGCACACATGTGCAGTCTACTTCCGGGCTCACAGTGTAGCGTCTGCTTATTTCTCCTGGGTTCTCACACGTTATATGTCTTCGTTATATTTTCAAACCCATCTGAAAGTTGGCAATAGGAGCCAGCACTCATCAAGAACAACTACCTGCCGCTGCATTTAACATTAATAAAAGAATTAGAAGAAAGGCACATTAGTCATGCAACGCCAGTCAAACTGTAGTTCACAGAGGTTGTGTCACCACAGACTTAAAGTGTGAGTTTGTGTTTAAACAGTGCTTTAGATTCCAAACTGCATGTATCATTATAATCTGTTACCTACATTTGAAAGTATGCGCTGAGCCCAGTTGCTGTAGCTGACTGTCTGACCTGGAATTGTCACCTTATCAGAGGTAATTTGCGTTGTATGCGGACTGTGGCCCAACATGACTGTCCGTGGCAGTCAGGGAGCGGAGAGAGTATTTGGGTTAGAAAGGATAATCCACTCACCCCTAAAGAGGATTGGAGAATCTCAAGGGCTTTGATGAGTTGTGAGCTGGTGTTTATTTCACATCACATGAACAGCCAGGGCGCTTGGGCACGATCAGCGTGTCTCCGAAAGCATCATGGGTAATTGTTATTGCTCTGGAAAGAGTGCGGGAAAAAGGAGGGGAGGGTAGTTGCATAAAAGGGAGCAGGAGGGGCTGAGCGCTAAGGTATTTTGGTGTCTTCGCTCTTTATCTTGTCACAGATCCTGGGGTTTAGAGAGATGATGTGATAACTGAGGCTGACCAGGACAAGTATACTGCAGTGCTAATGAGCATCCTCTAAGCTGAGTGATCATCTCCTGAAACATGATGCTGAAAAACAGCTTTGCATAAGCACTCAAAGTCCCATTTTTAAAATAAAAGGATATGTTTCATGATATTATGTAAAAAAAAAAAAAAATGGAAATAAAGAGAAGTGTATGCTGTTTGTGTATTTCTCTGTGGATATGCAAGCACTTCACCTCTCCAGTGTACAGACTTAATTGGCTCATTTTCTTTGGCTCTAAGGTTGCAGGACCACCCTGGTGAGAGAGACAAGGGCTTTCTATCATGCTTCCCTGCCTTCAACCTCATGTAGTGCAGATTCTGGACTTAGCATTAAAAGACAGACATTAAAACTCTAAGCAGCAGAGATACGGTTATGGTTTTAAGGCAACTCCTATTCCCTAAAGAAAAGAGAGGAGGTTTTAATTAACAGAAGACAAAGCCTTTAATAAACTGGTCCTGAACTAAACAATAGCGCTATGCTGCTATCTCACAGACTTTGTATTATGACGCCTATAAGTTTCAAAGTGTAAGGGGTCTCGATATATTTCTGTCACGTCTTTATCTGAGACCCATCACAGCGCAAGAAATGAAGCCTTCGAGATCTTAGGTGATCTGTTGGCAACGCACACATTCAAAGCTGGTGTGTAGACGGCATTCGTTAATTTTTTTCTGACATTTTTTCCAAGTTTTGGGTGGTCTGTAAAAACTGAATGAACCCGTATTCAATAGTATTTGCACGTTTCCACAGGCTGACTTTGGTTTTCCGTTTTCCACTACTCATGCTAAAACAGGAGAATGTTGTCTAAGTATTGAACTCCATATATTCGCCATGACCACTACTTATACACAGTACAATACCTGTGAAATCAGTGTGTGGGTGTGTGGAGAAAAGCAGTCACACATGTAAGTCAGAAACACTTGAAATAAAAAAGGACATTGTTTTACAGAAATAGCCAGAGCTGCATTAACATACCTACTATAATATTACGAAAATTAAGGCCTAACTAAAAGTCTTCTTCTTTCATCCTTTTAAGTAGTTTTCTGTATGACTAATGCATGATGCATCGATGTTAACTGAGAATCTAACGCCATGATACTGATTCTTGCATCCAAACAACCCCGTCTTTTTTGCAGGCTGAGTGATTCCAGGATGTATTTATTTTTTCTGTGTGATGGCAGACAGGGGACCAAGAAGTAGTTAAGAGGGAACCATGGGAAGCCAGAAAATTCTATCAGGAATAAATCCAGTGTTGCAAATTGGCTTAGAAAATATCGAGCACGATTTTCAGGCTGTTGTCCAGCGCCCAGTGCCTTAATACAAATAGCATTACAGGAAAAGTTGTACTGCGTTAAAATCTAAAAACATTTTTGATTAAGCTGTTTTGTACACTGTTGAAAAGAATATCTGAGATCTCTCAAAACAAAAAGCAGTAATGCTACAGTATTAAAAAGTTCAAAGGAAAAGTCAAAATACCATTTAATTAATATCAAAGCATAGTTATTGGTAATGCAAAATGTCCAATTTCACTGTTATATAGGGTTCATTAAATTCCTGGATCACTCATTCATTAATTCATGTAAGGTTAATGCTTCAGCTGGAAATAACCGTAGTTACTTTATATACTGCTGAGTAGCTTAATCTATAATAATATTGTATCATTTGCAAGTGTGATTATATTTTATATTTCTAATCTAAATTTGCATTTAATGATAACTATGGCCATGAAATTCATCTAGCGGAGTTTAAAGTACAAGATTTGCCTCCAGAATACAGTGGAATCGAATAAGAAACTACCAATATCATAGGATAGAAATACATAAAGTACAAATACATAAAAGTTGTACTTCAGTACAGTATGTAAATGGTTACACTGGTCAGTTCACCACTGATCCTAGCAATGTTTTCTTATGGTAAGGGATATTTCAACCAGCACCATCTGAATAATAAATTAGCCACTGATCAACTGTCAATCCAGCAATGCCGTCTTTAAAGCAATACTAACATACAGGAGGATGACTAATGCTCTCCTCACTCTGATTAGTGCTGCATGGCTTTGCCCTTCAATGGTGCCAGTAAAAATATAAAGGCCAGAAGGTTTTCCATGGTTATTTGCAACACATAATATCTCACAAGAGCTTCTGGACTCTGGAGTCTTAGAAATACTAATCTGTTTATATAATCAGGTGACAGTGATAGGACATCTAAAATTGTCACTTATGTTCACAAGTTGTTTTGCAATTTTCAGTTTCTGTGTTGCATTTAAGAGAAAGGTTCACTTTGTACCATGTGCATATATGTATTGTTTCCATGTATATTCGTGCACAGGTGGGGAGTTTCTGCTTTCAGAGCAGTGTGCACAAGCTGAATTTAGATTTAAGTTTTCTAATTGACAGTGCGTGACGTGAGGAAAGCTTCTGCCCCTCAAGACTGCAGAGCTGCCCTCTCCTCTCCTCTTGATTGCAATATTACTCTATTCAGCCACTTCACTCAGTTAAGTGGTATGTTGCTGAATGGACATGCTTGATAGCGTTCAATTTACTAACTGAATGAACAAGAATAACACCGTGGCACAGCCCACACACAGGCAAACACATGCGACGTAACACAGTAGCACGTTTCTGAGGTCAGAAGAAGATCAATGGGCATTTCAGCTTTGTGTAATGTTGTACCTGACTACAGCTCGGAAGTAGAATCTACTTCAGGATTCAGTTATTTTCCTTGCCAAATATGAACAGAAAGCAGCATGCCCCACTGAGACATATTTATTATAGAGACAAAATACCACTTCCAGTGATGTGGTGCCCTTAAGGGGCTGATGGCTTACCTGGCTCAGTGAGTAATCTAGTTTATTTTTGTAACTGCTATGATGCCCACGATTGTACTTTGCTTTCATTTACATCTCCTTTTTGGTTTAATATCCTACCTGTCAGACCACAGCACAGGAGAATGGGTGCTGCTTCTCTTGTTTTTCTGAGCTACTGTTGAAGCAAAGCCTGGGTTTGATCCAGCTCATTAAAACCCAGTTAATGTTTGTGCTGATGGCTCCACAGAGACAGCCGGAGAGACAAGCCAGAGTTATTCCTGCGTCTGATGAAGCATCAGCTCAAAGCCTTTATGACTTTCAGATGGAAGAAAATTCTGCAGCAATAGAATACCATGCTCTGTAGGGATATCTTTAATTCGCACACAAACATTCCCAATTTAATATTGTCAGTGTGAAAAGCCTTTCGTGGCTTGTAGCATTATGTGTGTATAATTGTATGTGTGTCTATGTATGACAGACTGTGGAAATGTGTTGCGGCTGTGTTGTTGACAGCTGGAACTTAGGAATTAGATTTGTTTTTGAGAAAAACAACTATCAAACGACTTCTGTTTTATATTCACATGTTGTGTCAGTTACCCGCTCTCTTTCTTGCATTTGTATTCAATCATCTGTCAGGGACGCTCACACTCAAAGCAGAAAACCCAACCTACATGTGATTGCACATACTGTCACAAAGATGGTACAAAAACTCTTTTTATATATTTTTTTCTTTTTGTGAGAGTAAGTATGAAATTTTTAGACCAACCTCAGATGGCGTGACAGATGAATTCTAAATGCGAGCACTAGAAAATGTATCTTCCCTTACCATATGTTGTTGTGGTTTATTGTACAGCCTGTGTGGTATCTCAGAGAGGTGCTGTCTGAGTGTTAAGGTCAGATAAGCAGCCTTTGTGTGAGGCCATCCCCGAGCAGAAGATATAGGTCGGCATGAATAAAGCCTGAGGGTGGAGGACATGCTGAAATCTGCTTGCATTTGTCTTGAGAGTCTGACCTTTTCATTGGCTGCTAACGCAAATGTGTTGACTTTCACTCTGACTGCTTCAGAATTCAGTTTATTAGGGAGTTGGAGCATGTTTTAAAACATCATCAATGTCATCTATTTATGAACACGTCTAGTAATAATTGCAGCCACTTTGTAATTTGAGTTTGCTACTGACATTTTGTTTTTCGTGTGTGTAGGTGTAAAGGAGCCTCTCACTATGGGCTCTCAGCAGACAGAAAGCGACGCTCGCAGGAGGGCGAATGCACTGACAGCACCTCAGAACTCACCATTGCCACCCTGCCCAATGATGGCCCCACTTCTGCTGCTGTGGCCCTCCTGTCAGATGAACCTGGTCTGGTCAACCCTGCCTTTGACCCCAGCATGGAGGATAATAGTCAGTCAGGCAGCACGACTAGCCTGGCTGCTCGGAGTAGCACAAAGAAGAGTGAGTGTGAGTGGGCGAATAGATGTTTGTGTGTGCTCATGTTCAATGCCATATGACGTTATCTGGCAAGAGAAAGAGCTAAAAAGGTGTCTGTTTGCCATAGTGACAGACTGAAAACCAACAGAGTACAGAGATCTCCAGTCACAGTTACACGGTCTGCAGTCAAAACCAAGCACCAAAGATCTGTATTCATACATATATTTACACCCGCAAATGACATGACACATAACACCAGTTTCACCAATCTATAAAATCTCTCTGTGGAAAAAAGCAGAGAAACACATAGAGACAAAGTCACCGAGATGCAGGCACATTATGCAGTCAAGGAGAAATGGAAGGAGAGGTAGGTTAAATATAGCCTGTGCAAGTGTGTGTTAATGCCCAATGACGTGATCGCAGCTCTTCCCTCATTTCTCCCACCTGTGAAACCAGGAAGCAGTCACGAGTGTTCCTATCTGCCCGTCCATTGCTCTGCTAAAGTAAGCGCATAGGCAGTGGGGAAACCAAATGACGCTGCACCAGCACTTTAGGTCTGGTCAACTGAGCACCCTCCGCCACCACCACGAGCACCACTACTGCTGAACAAGCTGTCAGCTCCAGAAGCGGCTCGCGCTTTTAAAGAATAATGTGGCTGTCAGGAGCCTTCACATCTCCATGGGCCTGCAGAGGGAGGGAGGGGCACTGCAGAAGCTTGCCCCGGGCTGAGGCTTCTGTCTTCAATGGAAGCTCCTGTAGCCTAAAAAGCAAAGTACAAGTACAGACAAGAGCCTCTCTGGGAGGGTCTCTTTTGGTACCAGTTGCTAGAGTCCACTACTGTTGTTACGCAACCATGTAACTTTACTGTGCACGGATTTGGTTTATTAATTAAAGGACTATCAGCTGAACGCATTTCAAAAGATTTGAACTTTTTAAAACTTGCCAAAAAAAACAAAAACATAGCCCAAAGAGGGAAAAGAAAAGTTTTCTGTTATATAAGAAAAAGTAAAAAGATTAATGGGGCCCCAGTGTTTTCCCCAAAATTTTACTTGTAAACAAATATAAGCACGATTAATTAATGTATTGCTTCCAGTTTCTAATATGCTACACTTGGATTCATAACAAGAGGTACCTTGACTTGAGTATCAGTATTTTATTTGCTAATATCATTGTTTCTTTGGGGGAGTAGTAGTATTTTCTTAAAGCCTCGACTCACACATTACCTGAATATGGTGAAATTTGCAGCTGGAATGCGTTTTTTCTTTTTGAGCTCTCTATTTTAACAGAGCAAAAAAAAGAAAAAAAAGCATTGTTCAGCCTGAGAGGCAGTTTGTGGTCTCTCGAAACTCATTGATAAGGCATGCATTCTGACCACAGCGGAAATAAAAATACCAAATGGACACACTGAAATGTAGAAGGAAGAGACGGTCTCTTTTACAGGACAACCATGACATTCCACTTGGTTCATATAAGAAATTCCATTAATTGTTTGTACTACAAAAATAAATTTCAGTTTCTGAATGCTAACCTCCATGCTGCAAGTTTGAAGTGCGTGTGGAAGCTTCAAAAAGTTCCTTAAATATCAAGCACAGTCCCCCTAATCCAGTGTTGAATCAGAGTTAGGGATTGAGGCTTCCAAAGCTAACCCACCATTTGTATGCAAGGTGGAGTGTTAAGCTCACTTTAGAAAGAGTCAAAAACACAACTAGTGATACAACACAGAAAAGCACTGTGCTGATCAATACACAGTGCTTTGAACAATGTAATTCTTATGTTCATTTCACAAAAAAAGGGAAGCTAATCCAAAACCTTAACAAAACTGGACACTCTTCTTTAGTAATATCACTTTGCACTGTTTAGATCCTTTAGAGATTTAAGGGTTATGGGTATTATTCAAACAGGTCTTCCTGCATTATACAGGTAATTGCAACAGGATCACAGATTGCTTAATGTCTTTGGTGCAGCTCTGAGAAAGCTTTCCATTGGCTGTGAGTGAGATTCAGACATGTCTGGGCATGTTGAGGGTGAGGTCATCTTTAAAGTGCCTCTCTTTCACCCCTGCAGTCAGAAATTTTGATCGCTCTTCAGTGAGGAGTCGCTCCTTCAGAAGGTTGAACAGGGCCTTCAGCGTCTTGAGGAGGACTAAGAGTGGCAACGCTGTTAGCAATGAGACATCTGAGGAAAGAGACAATGCCAGAAATTCCAGTGTGCCACAGGAAGGTATGGATTAAAACCTTTATATCTGTGTTTCTGTGTTTCCCTGAATGTGTATACTTGTTTCCTCAGCTTTATATGGAGGGTGACACAGCTGGGTCCCACAGTGTAACAGTAGTATATGTTTCTTTAATAATTCAGCTGTAGATTGCATAAGCTTGTGCAGACAGATCATGGGAGAATGGTAGCCTGAGGGATGGGATGGCCAGAGGTCGCTGAAGATAAAGCAGATGATGTTCCTACTTCTGTCTCCACTACCTGTTCTTCTTTTTTATCTCATCCTTCTATTCAACTCTACCATATCCTGTCATTCCTTACCAACTTGATGATATATTCACCTGGGAAAGCAGTGTTCTAGACGTGGTAGAACCATAAGATGTATGTATGCAGTAAAAAAAAATGTGCCGTAGTGATATTTAATGTAATCTCTACAGACTGGCACTTGTGGTGGAAATATAGCCAACCATAGAGTATAACGTTAAAGCAGAATTGCAGTGTGATTGGACGAAGGAACGTGGGATTGCGTAAGAATGAAGGATGACGAATGATCTGGGAGTAGATTATTCTCAGAGGCCATCACTGACGGGGCTGAGAGAAAAGATTAAATATTCATTGCCTGCCACTGAGAGACAAAGATAGACGGGAAGGATGCAAAAGTGAAGTAGACGTAGTTCCATCCTGGAGAAATGTAAGGAAGAGTGGATGCAGAGTAAAATAAAATGAAAACAAATAAATAAGCAAACACATCATACAGTCCCATTGGGGTGGGTAAAAAAAGTATGTGACAAGATGAAGCAAGACAGAGGTTGAAAGGTGAATGATGGAGAGAAAGGAGGATTACATAACGGCTGTGAGTCTCTCTTAATGTGCTCTCCACCCTTGAAGCAATCTGCTGCAAAAAAGACAAAATATTGACTTTGTATTGGAAAAAGTGCAGCGAAGTGTGGAACAAGTGTCTGAGGCTACAGAGACAGAGATACGAGGGGAAACAGTGCATTTAGGAATAAGAAATGAAATGAAAAACTCAACTTCTTAAAGACTTTGGCCAAGGCTGTCAGCCAAGATAATGTCCCCCACCCATTTCCACATGGTCCTGTTCAGAATGAATCATTCTGCCATTTAGTAAAATTCAACAAATTCAACAGTGGGTATGTGGGAGGATTGCACAAAAGAATGACATAAAACTAGAAGAGACATACTCTTTCATTAAAAATGCTGAGGCTCATAATGAGGTCTGCATTATACTCGAATCCTTTATTTTTTGCAGATGATCAAGTACTGAGGTGAAAACAAGGGGAACAAATCTGTTGTGAATCAAAGTAGTTGGACTGTGTACAAATTTAGTGTGTATTACAACTTTTCTTACATCCCCACCCTAGTAATAACTTTGTGGAAATGTGAAATTTAGGGTTTTCCCAAGCATACTTGCTACAGATGTATGTGACTAATGATACAAACATCACAGAGGATAATCAGCCAAGCAAATTTTCCCTCTTGACTTCTACAAGTTTGTTTTAGTAACCTTAGGGAGTAGAGACAGCTGGCTCCACTGCTGAACCTCTACACTACGGTATACCTCCATCTCCCTAGATGTGTTTGTCTTTTCCTTCTCAGCGCTCTCCTTTTCTCCCATTTCCTCTCTTGTTTTATTTGGCTGGGTCTTTTTGGCTGTTGATCTTTGTACAATAGAACTTAACACAGCCTTTTCCTTCTTCCCCAGTGGTGGCTCTTCCTCAGCTCCATCACCTGATCCCTGATGGTGAAGTTACCAGTATTAAGATCACGCGGGTGGATCCCTCAGAGCCACTGGCCATTAGCATCGTCGGTGGCAATGAAACTCCTTTAGTTCGCATTCTAATCCAGGATATCTACAGAGAAGGTGTCATTGCTCGGGATGGACGCTTGCTTCCCGGGGACATGATCCTCAAGGTATAGTGAGTTTAACAAAGCAGCTGGAAGTGATAAAAAAGTCCTCCGTGAAATTACATTTCCGCTTGTCCTTCAGGTAAACGGCATTGACATTAGCAACGTGCCCCACTGCTTTGCTGTGACCACCCTCAAACAGCCGTGCCAACTCCTCCGGCTAACCGTGCTCAGAGAACAGCGGCATCGCTACCGTTCGCATTCGCATGGCCACCCACATGGCCACATCACTGGGGGCCACCCATCACACGGCCTACCCCATCATCCCTTGAGAGATGATAGCATCCATGTGGTCCTGAACAAAAGTGCTCCAGAGGAACAGCTGGGCATTAAGCTTGTGAGGCGGCCAGAGGAGCATGGAGTGTATATCTTTCACCTGCTGGAGGGTGGACTAGCTGCACGTGATGGGCAACTGTGCATTGGTGACCGCGTGCTTGCCATCAACGGGCACGATCTACGTTATGGCGCACCAGAGCACGCTGCTCTACTCATTCAGGTCTGTTAGCAAGTCAAGGAAAGACTGCATGCATTAGCATTACATAGAAAGTTCACAGTTGTGACAAATTCACCTTCATGTTGTTACAGACCATAAACAACTGTGTTGTGATCTTAATGTGAGTCCCTGAGGTATTAAAGATAATTGTGGTGATTCAGGCTAATTGTGTTGTGCTGTGCTGTTGTGTCTGCATTCAGTGCAGTTAATAGTATTTAATTGTGGTTACTCCCTGATGGACTGGGCCATGTGGCTGCCTCTGTATCCTGGTTGATGCCAGTCAACGATGGTGTGTTTTTGGTTAATAGTGGTTAATTGCAGTGTGTCTGCGGCTGACTGTGCAGGGTCTCTGGGCTCCAAGTTCCTGTCTGGGTTGTTTGACTGGCTCTACTGGGTCTCTGTGGAGCCAAGATGGCCTCTCAGAGTAGGCACTTTCTGTCGGAGATTAAGAACTGCCAGGATAGAAATTAAATTAGTTCAATTAAGGCAATAATGAGCTGGACTGGCTAATTCAGGACTCAGCTCTTTGCTAGAAAGACCCGTGGAACTCTCCAAGGAATGAGAGCATGGGGAGAGGGATGTATCCAGCCAGTCTGTGTGGCTGTATGCTTGCATATGTGTGAATGTGTGTAGGTCAGCCTGGAGTATAGTTCTAAGAGTTACGACAAAGTGGCAGTGAAGATTAGCTATCCAGAAAATTTCACTCAGAATAAAATTAATTTCCCCATTTAACTGCAACACATGTCAAATTTTTCTGTGGTTGTTTTTTAGGCAAGTGAAGAGCGCGTCCATTTCATAGTGTCTCGTCAGATCTGCCTGCCCACTCCAGACCTCATACAAGAAGATCCGTGGGGCATGGATGGTCCCCCACCATATTCCCCTGTGGATCTAGAGCAAACACTGCTGGTGAGAAGCTCATACAGACACATATATATACACACACAAGAGACAAGGACGGTACTGATACACAGAGGAGCTTTGTTCCCCCGACTCCCCTTCCCGTGATAAATATTCGCTTTCAGGTGCAAATGATCCATGGAGGTATTATTCTCCAGTCAAAGCTGAGTATGTCATTCAAGCAGTACAGCAGGAAAGCTGTTTTGTGTTGCACCCCCATCGATCTCCTATTTTTTTCACCACAAAGAAGACATCCCAACCTTTACTGTTTTTTTGAACATAGCAATTTATCTTGCTCTACGACAGAGCCAAGGTGAAAATTCATGGTATAATTTCAGGTTGATCAATTCCCTTTGATTTTTAAGAGGCAATTGTTTTGGCTTCCTGCTATAAGTAGAATTTGTCTGATTTCAAATTTGAATGTAATTGGCACAAAAAAAATGCAAGTTTGCGATACTTTTTGTCTTTGCCACAATATTTAATCACTATAATCACAAACTTCCTTACAGATCTCTACTTTGGGGATATTTTGCATATACAGTACAGTATCTTGTGGAGAGTTCCTCCTCTTTCAATGTCACCGGGATCAAAACATGTAAATGCATATATTTTTATATATCTTTGATTATATCTTTAATGCAGCTGCTTGAGAAGTGACTGATAAGAAATTATTCATTGTCAAACCAAAGGTGACATCTAGTGAGATAATGCTGCTTCATGAATCTTTAGTTTTGGGGACATTGTTCAGTGGTCTAGGGCAGTGTTGACAAACCAGTAATAGTCCAGTTAGGACAGCACAATATTAACTGAATCGTAATATTTTTCCCAGTGTCAGCTTATATGTTATACCTGAGTGATTTAATTTATAATAGTAGGGATTCGTGTGGTTTGGCCAAGACATATTCCAAGACATGAGAAGTACAATACTCTGCTTCATTATGCGGCCATCAGGGGCCATATCCTCACTTTCATCCGAATGCATAGAAGTTTACAGGAAAATGACCTCATTTGTTCTATGACCTCACTAAATACATTCCTGGTAAGTTTAACATCTTAAGTGCTAGTTTCAAGTCTTTTTGTTTTATTACTCCAGTAGTGTAAAAAATGTTGATAAATCAGGATGTTCTTTAGGTTAACACTGTATGCAGTGTCTGTAAGCTACTTATTCAGGCTTTACTTGTCACATCAGGTTTAAAAACACCAAGATGGGATTGAGCAAAATGCTCAACCAGAAGCTTCAAGATTGCACATTGCCCACTAACCAGTGGGTCATGTCACACTGATTGCACCAGCTTCTAAATTCTTCTTTAAGTTGTGTACATACTGATAAGCCAGTCTATTTAACAACTATCCAGCATTTTGCCTAAAACAAACCTGGTAAAAATAACTGGCATGCCACAGAAGAAATCCTTCTTTTGAACTCCAGGTGGTTGTTCTTTAATCACCACACGAAATAGCTAGCTGCTTGGCTAAGCATAAAGAACAGAGATGACAAAATATCTTATGTGAGCTCGCTGTGCTGGGAGGTAACAAACTCTGCTCATTACACAGCATTATTGTTCATCAAAAGCCATCAAATAATCTGGGAAAAAACAGACAGAATTGACAGTGCTTTAATATGAAAGCCAGGTAATGTGTTCAGTTTTCGCACTGTCATGCCATAAGGTCAGTCAAGTGATCTCTTGTTGTGAGTGCAGCTAAAACGTGTGAATGTGGCACATTAGCAAAGCAGGACAAGCTACATCCCACCAACCTCAGTGTGTCCATGTGTTATTCATTAGTATTCAACTCTGCCTCATATGACTCACACACTTGCTATGAATAAAACCTCATTCACTTTATCCCATGCAATGCCTCGTTCAAAACATCAAATAACACATCACGACTCTGTGTATGAATCTCTGCATTCAACATGGACAAAGACTGAGGAGGCACTTGAGCTGCCTAATGTTCTACCATAATAACCACCATATATTATACATTAACCAATTATGCTGACGAGGTCATTCATCAATCAGCTTTTAACTGTGTCTATGTTATTGGGCTCTTGTTCCCATAACCCAGCATGGGTGGCATTCATGTGACTTCTACCATTATTGCAAGTCTCACAGAAAACGCTCCTCATTATTATGCAAATGCACTACATCTAAATCTAATTACATTATATAATTTATTTAAGATGCCCTTGGTGTAAGTCATTATTATGTTTGGAGTGACGGTGCATGCGGACACTCAAAACACCACAGTGACAGCATCAGTTCTGAATGTGTGGTATGTCCATTAACATCACAGTTGGAAAAGAAAACGGGATATTAGGGGAAGGAATAAAAAACAACCTTGGTTGTTTTTAAAATCAGTCACTTTACAAAAAACTCTTTACTTCAACTATTTGTCTGTCTGCTTTCTGTCTCCTGTAAAGGACTCTTGTCAAAAGCCTGCATGTTATGAGAAGACAGTAAGTCTAAATAAGGAGCCGCATGACTCTCTGGGTATGACAGTGGCGGGCGGCATGTCCAGCCGAGGGTGGGACCTCCCCATCTACGTTACAAATGTGGACCCTGATGGAGTGGTGGGACAAGAGGGCTCCATACGCAAAGGTAAAATGAGTTGTCATCTAATTATGTAATCATTAGAATATTACTCATGTATTTCAGAAGAAATGTGATGTCTGTAATCTGTGCAAATAATTACTCATATAGTGGATTAAGCATGAGTTTCATTGCATAAAAATTCTGTCAGTATTTATGTGGGTTTGGTGATGAATACTTGTAACGAACAGATGGGGTGATTGATGAACATTTAAGGCTCATGTTTCATTATGAAGGTTATTCATGCAACAGAAAACTCTGGTGCTGCTGTGGTTCAGTGCTCCGCAAATTGGCTCTAAGAGATTTAAACAAAAACACAAACAAACATTAGCATAGCAGTGCTCGAGACTTGAACTCCAATTGCAATGCAGAAGAGAATTTGTCAAGTATCTAATTATTTTGCTACATGAAATTCGTCAAGACCGAACCAGCAAAACATGAAGAGACACACAATAGCTGTATGGAAGAGCAGCAGCCTTAAAATCCTGTAATGCTACTGAAGGCAGGGAGAGTGGAAGATTTTTAGCCCCAAATGCTGATTCCTGCATATTCACCTTAAAATAGAACCATATTAGGCCTTTCATTACTCTCAATCTCAATGCCTTAAACTCTGGTTATGAGAGGATTGAGAGAAATGCTGAGATGGGTGATAAGAAGTACAGTATGAAGGCTTAATAAAAATAGAAGTAAATTGAGTCTGTTGTCCTATTCATGGTTCAAGGTGCACATTATTGTATTCATAAGGGACAGAGCAGCAGCAGCTGCCTCCTTTTGTACGGTTATGAAACATGTTTGCGTTTTGTAATGGAGTGTTAATTTGTATTTGCATATCCTCACAGGGCAAATGTGTCCTTTGAGCTGCTTACTAGCAAGATGGACTCTGCGATTATCAATTTATCTTTGCACCACTTTCATCACTAGGAGGCTTTTTAAAGCACAGGTGGTGCTTAGTTTCCATCTCTTTGTCTTCTAGCGTGGAGGTTGATGAATATTAAATAGGCAGATGATGTGTCCCACGTCTTGTTTTAAGCTGTTATGAGGGTATCAGCCCCAGGCAGAGCTTGAGTTGTGCTGTCTATATCTTCCCCTGCAGGTGACATTTTGTTAAATGTGAATGGCATGGATTTGACAGGGGTAACACGAGGTGAGGCCGTGGCCAATTTGAAGAACACCTCCTCTCCTGTTGTGCTCAAGGTTTTGGAGATGCGTCCTCCAGAGGACTTTGTGCAAGATTGCACATTGCCACCTTGTCTTACGCCATCACCTACAGACAGCATCAAGAGCCCGGTGCCTAATGACGATTACTCCCCACTGTGGGTGTCATGGCTGCAGCTACCCAGGTAGAGTACCCACTGCTGCCTTTGCATCATCTCCATGTACAATTGTATGCTTTTTCTGAGGCCAGTATAAATTAAACCCCTCACACCGGTCCTTGTGACCTCTGCCAGCTGGTGCCAACTGAAATTTTGACAAAGCCAGCTGGGAAAGGAATGCTCATTATACTTTTAAAACTAACCTTTCAGCTTAAATATTTACCACTAAGATATCAGTTAAACTTTCTCTATGTTCTTAGCATATGAATTTAGAAGGTGTGTTAGAAAGACAGCTGTGTACTGATAACGACAAACAACTGCTGCTCCTAGTTTTATAAAGTATGATGAAACAGAGATGCAAAGAAACCAAGCACTAAGTCACAGTGAAAATTTAGCTTTGGACTGTGATTTGGTGCACTACTGATACAAAGTCCAAATCACACCTGCATTCAAAGGTTAGCCAGGCCTTTCTCTTTAGAGTGGGGCTCATTTCAGCACTCTATCTACAGCACACATGCTCAGTATAGATGCACAGTATGTGTAATCTAAAGATGCCGTTGAGAGATTAGTGTGATTAATCTCCCTCTTGGCTCATGCAGGCATCTCTACTGCTGCAAAGACATCGTCCTGCGGCGGAGCACTTCGGGCAGCCTGGGCTTCAGTATTGTTGGAGGTCAGGAAGAGGTCAACTGCAATCAATCCTTTTTCATCCGCTCGATTGTGGAGGGGACACCAGCTTACAATGATGGCAGGATAAGGTATCTGCTCGTTGGATATCACTTTTTTTCCACAATTGCCCATGGGCAAAATGTTTTAGAAGTCAAAGAAGATCATTTTCAATTCCCATTTCTCTGTCTGTGTAGGTGTGGGGACATCCTGCTTGAGGTGAATGGAAAGAGTACTTGGGGGATGACACACACAGCACTGGTTCGCCTTCTGAAGGAGCTCCGTGGCAGAATCACCCTGACCATAGTGTCCTGGCCTGGTAGCCTGCTGTAGCAGTGCTTTAAGCCATCCAGCACTGTTTCGGTGGCAGTGACCAAGGAATGTCAAAGGCAGAGCTTTAGTCTGGCTGACTACCTAATTTTGCTGTGAGGGAGAAGCTTAGAATAGTCGTGTAGCTGTTTGGATACCTCACGTCTGATGGACAGCCGTGACTTCGGCAGGAGTTTGGAGGGGGACAGACATAAGACTGGATTGTTACCAGAGGTTAACGTGCCCCTCAGAAAATGCTGAACTGGGAGGATCCAGGCTTGAGACACTTTTAACTAAGATGTTGGGTGTTATCAGTTTAGAGGACATGATCATTCTCTGGCATCGAGTGGGAGTACCGACAGGAGACACAACATGTTGCCAATTCCAGTAGTTATATGTTAGGATATGCGTTAAGTTGGACTCACATTTCTCTACTGTAACTGTTGGGTGTCTAAAAAAGATCCAAGCACTTGTAATATGTTTATTTTGTTTGTTTGTTGTATGGCCTTTTAATGTAGGCTTTATTCTGTTTGTACTGACAGTGGTTGTCATCTTCATCTGTTGATCTGAAGACACGTTGCCAAGTAGTAGTCTGTGAGGTTTTTTATGTTATGTCAGAAGCTATGGCTAAACTATCAAACCACTGGCAAAGAAAATATATGAAAAAATAAAGGATTAATGTGTTCATAACATGTTAAAAGATATTTAATTAGATAACAGTGTGGAGGCCTTACTAATTTTCTTACATTTAAGAAAAAAAATGACTTGGTTTCTGTGTATCAGTGGAAGGGCTGAGGCCCATCTACTGCAGTTCTATCTGTCACGCTTCGGCCTGTGTAGTACATCTGATGGTACATTTGGTTAACTGATCAATAAAATCATTTGAAAAATTGGTTGCTGTGACAAAGATGATTAAAAGCATATCACCCTGGGATTCACAAAGCTACATGTACACATTCCCTTCATCTGAAGAAAATCAACAGAAAAAGAAACAATGAAAGCATAGTGTACTAAACATTCATGAAATTATCCTTAGTTTTTCAAATAAAATTATTAATTTAAATGAATTATTACTACTGAAAATATTAATTTGTGAATGATGTTATCTATTAATTAATTTTCCGAAACAATATAATGTAAGAGGCCATAGGGCAGTTCTCTGTTAATCAGGCTGGGAGACTGAAAGTCAGTCAGATTTTAATTTCCTTTTTTGTTAGGAGAGAACTACTTGCTGGTTTCCTTGTTCTTCCTACATGTCTTGGCTTTTCTGTTTCTTTTCTGTTTGTGTCTCCTGTCCCTGTTCCCACCAACATCTCTGCTACTTCTGCTGCTCCTGACACTGCTGCTGTTGAAGACACAAGATAATGATCATTAAGGTTAGTTCTAGTATTTTCATCCTTTTACATATATGTGAGTGCGCTTGTTTCTCATTAGACCTTTCTGATCTTTTTCGTGATCCATCTTTGTTGCTCTTTCTCTTTTTTCCACTGCCTCTGTCATAGCAATACTTGTACCCTTGGTTCCTAGGCTCCCTGTGCTTCATTTGCGCTTCCCTGTTGCAGAAAACAAAATGGTTTTTATTTTATTCTTACATTACTTACTGATAAAACTTGAGAGTTTCTCATTGGGACATAACACAAAAGGGGGGGGAAAGGCCTGTTGACCCACAGGAAGACTGCTGCTCTCTTGCTCCAGTGAAAGAGAGATAAGTCATGACTCAAGGGATTAAAACTGTAACCACTGTGTTAGCTTTTATAACCTCCCCCCGGCTTCCACTTTGAGTAACAAAGAGCCCAATACAAGTGTCACAGCATGCCTTTTACATAAAAGCCACACATCCACACTGCAGTTACCTATAAGTTTTAAATTCTAGTGTTCATATGACCTCTGGAAACACACATGCAAAAACATGGTGAAATCAGTCTAAATCAGCACTGGAGACATATTGGACAAAGCAGCTGCAAACATGTATGGTTTAAAATTTATAGTCCAATGGTTCTATAAGTGAGTGAGATGGTCTTTTCTGTGTCTACATTGAGCACCTTGAGCAATGGCGTGTCCAGCGGGGTGGCCTGGGGGGGCACAGGCCACCCCCCCAACCAGACTGGCCACCCCAGGTGCCACCCCAAAGGCAGAACAATACAATTCAATCAAATATCAAATGTCCGATTATGTTTTCACGGTGAAGCTCAGATATCCGAGTGTAAGTGAATGCAGCATCGGCTTCTGCGCTACGTGCATCACGTTGGCAAAGGTAGGAGAGCCAAGCACGAAAGATGGCACCGCAGGAAACAATTTTTCGGTGAAAGAAAATGAGGACAGAATAAATGTCCCGGTAAGTAATATTAAGTTTGTTGAGTTTAGTAAACTTCGGTGAAATTAGAATACCAAGGAAAAAATAACACTTAAAGAATTATTGCAGCCGTCGAATATTTCAGACAGTATGCTACTGAGGGGAGCTAACATAAGAGTTATGAGTTATAAGATATAATCTAAGTCGTAACATTGCTGTATGGAGCTGCAGATTTGGTTGCAGGTTAACATAGCTGGACTGGCCATCGGGCATACCGGGCATATGCCCGGTGACTTATTTTTTATTTTTATTTTGTAAGGGCATGAACAATGAGAGGTGGTGGATTGGCCAGATGCAGGTCGATGTGTAAAAATAACTCAGTTGTTTGGTGGTGGCTATGGCGGGGCTTCCACAGAGGCCAGCAGGTGGATGAGGGAAGGGGAGGCAGGAGGAGAGACCCGAGGCAGCCGCCGGTCCGAGTGTCAGGTGAACTGAACTTCAGGTAAGAAGTTATGAGCTGCAGTCTATCTGGGTCAGATATAAACTAAGTTTAGGTGGAGTTTATTTTTGTTGTGCTGACTTTTTACCGTCAGTTGCAATAACTCATACTGCCCGAGCTAGCATGACGGAGTTTCTGTACAGCTGTTCAGTTGCTATGATGTTACTGATAGTGAACTTTATTTTATTCATAAGGTTAGTTAGTAGAGTTGCCAACGGCTCCTTAAAAATGGAATGGTCCCTCATTCAGAGAAAATATTATGCGTTTGGTATTGAGCTGAGAAGAGACGCAGTTTGTCCCGAACTTTAGCTAGAATGGAAAAAGACAAAGCTGGATTTATTCTGTGTGTTTACGCTGCACAGCTGCCTCTTCTCTCATCTCCCCCTCCCTCTTCTGTTGCTACTTCAATCATGAAACTGATCAATGATCAGCTTTTCTCTCTTGTTTATTTATCGCCCACTTTGTGCCAGAAAGAGGAAACCAGCAGATGTCGCGCTAAACAACAGCAGCACGTTTAAGCTTGATCAGCTGTTGTTAGAATTTATTTAATATTAATTTCCAGTATCAGCTGATGTTTGCTGGAGCCACAGCTGTAAAGCTGCTGGTCATGATGTCGGTTTGGATATGTGGTGAGAGGGAAACATGAAGATGAAACCAGGAGATGCCCTTACTGGATCATCAGAGCTGAACAGGTGATGGAGAAACAGGTTTAGGTGACATGAATGAGTTGAAGGGAAGTTATGAACTGTTTCTGAGAGACAAATAACACCAGGATCCTTTTTTACGTAGCTGACAGCTGGTAACTGTGCAGGGGCGGGTCTAGCAAAGTTATGCCAGGGGGCCAGGTAGGGAATTAACAGGGAGAGGTGGGGCACAAAGAAATACTTTTCTTTCTTATTCTCATTTAAAATATCTCGCTTTTATTAAATAATTATCTAAATCTTACAACCAAAGTTTTTATCTGATGTAAAATGTATAGAAATCATACATATACCAACAAGACAGTGTACATCACTGTCACAACAGCATTTGTTTTCATTCAAAGGCTTTATGGTTTTAATACCTGGGGGGCCGGTCTCTAGTCAAAATGCCCGATTTTCTGTCCCGGTCCAGCCCTGCAGGTTATACTGGCAGTGTCACCATGCCAGCTGACTGTGTTTCATCGTCAGCCAGTGTTGTTCTTTATCAATATTACCAAAGTTTACCATAAGGCAGCATAGCAAGTATTTACTTGCTTTCAGGTTTTATTCAAATATTAGTCTTTTCAGTTGTTTCCCCACTTTTTTCCTGTTTCAAAATCAAACACCAGTTTGTGAGAAGATTATCTTCTTTTTTTAAATAGGCAGATAAAATTTTACATTGGCATTGACTAATTTGTCAATTGTTTGTTACAAATGTTCGTATTTTAATATTCAAAAATGTTTTTGCCCAAAACATATGTGCACTACATGTCAGTAAAAATACTATGCAAATATTGCTGTCCTTGAATGCTGAGTAAACACTGACAAAGCACTGATTGTATCTCTTGTACTTTATCAACGCAGTATCTAAAAACTTTGCACCGTAGTGGTTAAAATCTCATTCTAATAAGAGTTAAAAGCTCATTCGGTTATTAGGTTTATAGGATTATTGAATTATGGTTAATGGTTGGTAGAATTTTTTTTTTAAACATTATCTGCCAATTACATCTGCCACCCTTCTCCAAATCTGTGCCCCTACCTGGCCCCCCCAACAAAAATTTTCTAGACACGCCACTGACCTTGAGGTACCTTAAAGACCAGGAAAAGGCTGATCCAGGCGTGTCACTCCCCAATTCTCTGCCTGATTTTCTCTCTAGGTACTAAATATCCTATTAAAAATAGCTAAAAATGCCTGAAAAAAGGATGTTTAAACATGTTTTACGCACTGCTTTTTTTGGCCAGTAAACCTATTTTATTGTGGTACTTATTACATCTTTGGACCAATGTAATGGCTCTGTTTTGTAATATTTGATGTCATGGATTTTATCCCATTATGCTGGCAGCTTGTTAAACTGTCGGTCAAACCACCTAGAACACTGCTTACAACTGAAAAATGATGAGAAATTCCTCTGTTGTTATCAGGGATGGTCAGTAACACCTTAGTGTAATCCAATTACTTTTTTCAAGTAACGAGTAAAGTAAGTAATTACTATTGCAAAAAAGTAATTCGATTACTGTTACGTTCCCATAAACATGCTGCGTTACTAAACCGTGAGTTTGTTTGTGAGAGTGTCTCATGACAATGATGTACGAACATGCGACGTGTGCAACAGACGTGTGTAGATTAACAATGGATAATATAAAGTGCGGGAGAGAGTACAACCATGCAGGGTTTAAAGATTGGAAGTACTGACATTACTTTAAGTTTGATTCTGTAAAAAGTGACAAGAACATTAGCATCTCCTGTACATTCTGCGTGGTAAGAAAATTTCTTTCTACAGCGAAAAATTTAACTTCAAATCTGAGCAAGCACCTATCATTCACAGAGGAACACCCAGATCCCCCCAGTGACATGACTGCTGCGGCACATTTTTGCTGTTTTACTTGCATCTATTTGAAAGAGTGAGTGTAAACACAAAAAAATTTTATTTATTTTTTTATATGCTGGAATATGCAGAAAATAGGTTTAAATGTTAAACAAATAATCTCCACTCAGAGACTGTTGCATTCAATTAAATTTTTGCTTGATGCAATGTGCATGTAGTTAAAAGAATAAAACCAATAAAACAAAAAAAGAGGCTTTTTCATTTGGTTCAATATTATATGATGGATTATGTTTTTAAAAAGTAACTAAGTAATAAAGTTGCTAATTACTTTTGAAAATAAGTAATTAGTATAGTAACAGGATTACTTTCTTGGAGAAGTAATCAGTAATTAGTAACTAATTACTATTTTCAAGTAACTTGACTTGGTTGTAAATATCAAAGGGTTAAGCTGCTAGCATAGTTTCTCATTTTGTAATTCAGTTCACAGCAAAAATGCAAGAAACCATGCTAAAAATTGTTGTTGCTCTTTTAAGGCCAGGGGCATTTAACAAATTGAAAAGCTCTTCCTTGATCCAATGTCATAGTATGGAGGGACATGAATAACTTTCAGATGATATTAGTCTCAGATAGTGTTCTTGCGAGAAAACGTATTTTCTATTAGAACAAATCAACAGAAGTAGCAAATGTACCTCAACTCATCATCTTGCCACTTATAAGAAAGGAAAACACTGGAGGATTTTGCCTACTGCAATGAAGTGTTTGGAAGAACATTGAGTGATAAATTATTCAGATACCTGAAAGCATCATGAAAGAATGTGGACTGAGTGGCAAGAAAAGTGCGTTTGGGTGCAGTACTACTGTGGTAGCAAAGACGGCCACTGAGGCGAAGTTATGGAGTAGTTATAATTCATTTAAATACAGCTGTGAAATCATCCACACCAGTGAAGGTATTGGTACTCAAAAAAATGCCGCTGCACTCAGGTTGGCATACACTCAGCTTTAACATCAATGTGGGCTCTTGGCTTTGTGTTAGCATGCTGTCTGTGCAGATATTTCCAAAGTGCCGATGTTGAGTTAGAAGTAAAATGCAGCTGTTTCTGTCCTGGATGCAGTTTCCACTTTACCTTTATGCTCTTGTCTTTTCATGCAATAAAAATAAAAGTAGTGTCCATATCTCCATTCATCAAAATTTGTAGACCCATGCATCATTTTCTGCCTTGAACCAATATCGGCTGACTGTAACACAAGTACGTAGAAATATAGACGTTTGATGTTTTCTGTCTTTCTATCGGTCCTGAATGCAGATAACTTTATAACTTTATAATGCAAGTAACAACATAAGTGGAACTGTAATGTGATTACTGAATCGCAGTAACTTGTTACATTACTCCATTTCTGAAAAAATTTTACGTGTTACTTTCTAACACATTATACCCAACATGGGTTAGCTCCAACATAGTTTGTTAATCATTATGTTTTTACATTTATGTGGATACATATTTTTTTATCTCCTCCAAATTAAATTTGTATGATTTTGTTTGATTGTTTGAATTTTATCTTGTGCTTTCATTGCCTCTTCTTCTTCTTTTTCTATATTCCACCACATGAATTAACTCAGCAATGTTGAAATATTCTTCATTACTGTATTTTTATTTTACATGGTCTCTGATATATACTCATATTCATACATTTTTTCATCTCCCAGTCACCAGTTTACCGAATATCAGGACTGATTTATCGTAATTATATTTGGGTTTTCTGTCTGCTCTTGGTTTTCCATATTTACCAGCAAGCTTTCTATGCATCAAGTCTTTGGATCCTCACCAATTACTTGCCCACCTTAATGGCAACTATGTTATCAGACAGAGACCAACTAGTTCTCTGCCTTCAAAGAAACATTGTTTCCTATTTTAGAATTCTGTAAATAAAATCTTTTCCTTCTGCTTCAGTGTTCTACATCTTTCAGTCTGCCAGCACCATTAGTTTTATTACAGCGAAAATCTTACCCACTGCTAAGAGTGAATGAGTAGTGTATTAAAATAATTTTTCCCCTCTCTATCTAACTTGCTCATCTCGCCACCTTGGCACAGCAATAGTCTGTAATTTTAAAATAATCAGCCTGACCTTTAAGAATCATCAGACTAAAGGCACTGTTCACGTCCCGTTTTTCCAAAAAGTCTATAGAAAAGTACAGATGATGCGCTGCTTATGCAGACAGTGTGCTCACACATAGCTGGAGTAATTATTATCATTCACTTGAACAACACAGAGAAAGAGAGAGAGAGCCTTAAGGGGCAACTGTTGCAAGTAAAAAGCTAAATATATTCAATATTTGTAGACAGCTCTTGTGTTAGCAGCAGGGACTAGGACTCTAGGCCCACATTTGTTCTTGCTCAAAGCCATTAGTTTTAACACAGAAACATCTCACCACACATAATACCATAAACACACTCAAATGACTCCAGAGGAAAGAGTAAATTATAGCATAAAAGCCTCCTTTCACATATATTTTTTTGTATTATTTTATTCAAAATTAGTGCTCAAGCTTGACCGGATGAGCACTACCGTAGAATTCACAACCTGACTGAGAAACCCTGATTCTTCAGAGAGTGGTGTTGTGGACACAAAGTACAATTTTTCAATTAACACAACCTGTATAGCAAGGGATGACTGCTTTGCAGTGAAAAAGAAATTTGTTTTTTTTTTCTTTTGTAGTAATTATCATTTAAAACACAATCATGGCCAAATAATGCAATCTTTATTGGGGTTGTCAAGCTTACGTCTTCTATTTGAATTTGTGATAAACATGCAGGACTTTTGCATATTAGAGCTGATTAACATGTAGATTCTTTGTATCAAGGTCACATAGCAGAATTTATACATAGTGTTAAGCTCACACACTTTTTAGAAATTTGATATTTAGGTAGAAAGAGTTGTCCTTATTTTTAATTTTCTACATATGTTCATTATGGTAAATTACATTGTTTTGGATTAACTGACATGTAGGATTGGTTCAATGTTCTCTGCTAGATAACCGGTGGTATAAAATGAGTAATTAGCTGACTAACTCTGGGTTTTATGCTCTACTTCTGCACAGGTTCATATAAAAGGCACAAATCAAATCAGACTCATTTAAATAGTAAAACGCTATGTTCTTCTAACCCTTTCTAATCTCACCTTATTCAGTTTTTGTATATTAGTATGTGAGAACAAAGACAGGGTCAGTGCATTTTACAATCATTGGAGTATAAATCTAAGACTAAATAAATTGTATGTGAGAAACATGTATGTTTCGTAAAATATAACTAGTATGCAATGACTTGATCAGCTAATATACAGCAAGCAAGCACACAAGTGTTTCTGGCAATGAGTGAAAGTCCTAAAACAAAGATATAAAAGCTGTACAGTCACTATGAGTTATAGCCGATATTATAGTGCCTGCATCTAGAAATATGTAAGTTAAAGTCAAGTCAAATTTTTATAGCACATTTAAAATTTTAAATTTCATGCCATATAAAATATACATAATTAACAATAACCAGTCAACAATAAATATGCACTAAAAAACACACTAAAACAATAAAAACATCCGGGTATCCTGCTCAGCAAAGTGTCGAGCAGTGTTTCAAAATGATTGAGTGACTGTGCAACTGTTTTGTCAAAGATTAGGTTGTTTAAAAGTGTCACAGACCGGCTCTGGGGACTCGGAGTCCGTGAGCAGTGGGGACTATGATTGTTGTTGTTGTGATTATTATTATTATTATTATTATTCTCATTTGGTGTGTCGTCTGCTCTGCCTCTGGTCTCTGTCCGCATCTGTATGTAGGCAGGTGTGTGTGTGTGTTGCGGTTTTCTGTGGCGAAGTTACAGGCACCTTCAGGCCGTGGCCTGGCTTGAGGACTGGCCACACCCGAAGTCCTTGCCACACACCTGCTCCTCATCTGGGCTCGTCGGGGGAGCTATTTAGAAGAGCGATGGAGCTTCCACCGACGCTGGATTATTGCGTTTGACTTCACGTCAGTCTTCTAGCGTAGTCGGAAAGTCTGTGAGTGTATGCCTGCTGGGATAAAGTGTGTTAATGGCTGCCTCTATTGTTTTCCCTCAGGAGGAATGTGGGACGAGAGAGAGCAGTGAGCACGGGGAGTGCAGAGACACTGGAGCAGAGAGCACTACACTGGGACTTTTTGGGAAGAAGACACGACATGGGAGTCTGGGACACTAGGGGATTTATTGCTGCTTACTTCACCACCTTGTAAATAAACACTGTTTGCACTGAAGAGTCTGGCGTTTGGGTCCTGTTTCCCCACCTCTCCACAGTCTGCCGACACAGACCGTGACAAAAAGATTAGGGATCACCACCAAAAATGCTGTGTTACCTCTGTTTTTGAGCCTGGATTGACAAATGTCCAAGAGCAATAGTTTCATAGACCTCAGGGCTCTAGTAAGAATGTAGGGCTGTAAAAACAACCACTGATACTCTTATAAACAAGTAATACAAATTTAAAACAGACCCTGAAATGGACTGGAAGCCAGTACAGAGGCCAGTACAGGTGTAATGTGATTAGACCATTCTTTTCTGTCAAAAGGCGAGCTGCTGCATTTTGTACAGCCTGCAGAAGAAGCTAGGAGCAACTGATAAAGGCAAAGAATTATTAATAGTTAAACTGAGAGGTAATGAAGGTGTGATTACTCTCTCAATGTCATGTGGAGGGAGGTAGGCCTTCACCTTACTGTGGAGCCTCATTTGAATACACAGGTAACAACAGAGCTAATCTGTTTATCTTAAAAGCAAAGTCAAAAATCACATCAAGGTTCTTTGAACTGGGTGACAGTAAGAAGCTAAAAGACCAATGGTGCTGTCATACTCATCGAAAGTGTTGAGTTGCCCAAATAAAATAATTTCTGTTCTATTTTTATCCAGGTTGAGGTTGAAATTTAGATACCAGATGATGCAATAGCAGTTGCACTACACACTGCCCCTCTCTCACCTGGACCAGAAAAACACATATGTGCGGATGCTGTTCATCGACTATAGCTCCGCCTTCAACACTATCATACCATCCAGACTCATCGTGAAACTCCGTGACCTGAACATCAACTCCTCCCTGTGCAGCTGGATCCTGGACCTCCTGACAGACAGACCTCAGGTGGTTCGGATCGGCAGCAACACCTCATCCACACTCACACTCAGCACAGGTGCCCCCCAGGGATGTTTGCTCAGCCCCCTGTACACCCTGTTCACCCACGACTGTACAGCAACACATAGCTCCAACACCATCATCAAATTTGCAGATGACACCACCATCATCAGCTGCATTTCTGATGGAGATGAGACAGCATACAGGGCAGAGGTGAGAGCCCTGACATCATGGTGCCGCGACAACAACCTGCTGCTTAATGTCAGCAAAGCCAAGGAGCTCATCGTGGATTACAGGAGACTGCAGAGAGGAGCCCACACCCCCCATCCACATCGAAGGAGCAGAGGTGGAGAGAGTCAGCTGCTTCAGATTCCTGGGCATCAACATCAGCGAGGACCTGAGCTGGTCACACCATGTTGGTGTGATCACAAAAGCAGCGGCTCTTCTTCCTGCGGCGCCTGAGAAGATTCGGCATGAACCCCAGAATACTTACAAACTTCTATCAATGCACCATTGAAAGTATTCTGACTGGCTGCATCACCACTTGGTACAGCAGCTGTAATGCTCTGGACCGCAAAGCTCTGCAGAGGGTGGTGAGATCAGCACAGCGCATCACCAGGACTGAACTGCCAGCCATACCGGATCTTTACACACAGCGCTGCATGAGGAAGACACAGCGGATCCTCTCTGATCCCAGCCACAGACTTTTCACACTCCTGCCGTCCGGCAGGTGGTTCAGGAGCATCCAGACCCGCATTACCAGACACAGGGACAGTTTTTAACCACAAACTATCAGACTTTTGAACTGCTGACATTCCATACACACCACTACACACTCACTACAATTACAGGACTCTGCACACTGTCACTTCAACAAATGCTACTTAAATGCTCACTGCACAACTTTGTACAACCTGCAGATACTCTTGCACAAACTTGTAAATACCAACTTGTCTTAAATGTAAATACCAACTAAATTCTCTAATATTTAATACTTTTTCCTCTCTTTTTTATTGTTGTTATTATTATTATTATTTTATTACTAATAAACTGCTATTTTCTGTTATTTTCTTCTCAATATAACTGCACACTCTCTATATGCTCATGTAAAGCTGAGGAGCACGAGGCAAAGAATTTCATTATGGATAAATGTGGCTACACTGTTATCTGTACATGACAATAAAACTTGAAACTTGACAGGCAAACAATGTAGAAGTAATTTTAAAATTTATCTGGCACAGGCACCAGCTCTGGGAAAAAAATGAGTTTCTTGAATGATACTGAAAGAGAAAGACAAAAACATGTCACACTAAGAGATAATAAAAAAAACTTTGGTGAAAGGAAAGTAAAAACAGATGTAGGTGAAAGAATGTCCAGGCCCCAAGACAGACCCTGAGGCCAGGATAAGTGTGGCATCAGGCACAAGAGTAGCCGAGGAAAATCAAGAAATACATGGGAATTTAGACTATGCTCTAACCTCTAAATCCAAATCTGATGTTTCAAAAATGATGAAAATGAAGTTGCATGAAAAAACTGTTTCCCCCTAACACAGGCAAAACTTTGGTAATTTTGAAATGTTATTCTTTAAATAATTCAACTAATAAATTAAGTGCAAAGGTAATAACGTGCTAAGCTTTCAGGAGTTTTGTTCCGAATTAGCAATAGCCTGATTTGGTTGCACAACATACCAGCAAACCTTTTTTTTTTCAGCTATTAGCTCCTTTTTAATAAAATGTGAGCCATACCCTCTGTTAACGCTGAAGCGAGTCTTGGAGCATAATGATGCTTTTAATCCAACCTAATAGAAGATAATTATCATTTTAATTTCCTTATCACACTAGATTTTCTTAATTCCGTTATTATCCAGGTTTGATCGAATTATCCAAGAGGTATTAGATCTATGCCTTGTGTGAACTGATGTCAAGAAAAAGAGGATATTGCAATTCGTCACTGTGTTGTGCAAGGTCGGGCATATGTGTGCATGAAGGAAATGAAGAATATCTGAGGTACTGCCAGCTGGAAAAAGTTACGTTTATCATCCAAAGCTAAAATTTACAGTTAGGGGGCAAATGTTGACCAAATGGCCAATCAGTTACTCAGACTGAATGTGTGCCCGAAAAGTACAATATATCACTCGGTCTGAATAAATGTACTGGTGAACAATAGCCTTGTGGAATCTATTAGTAGTGGGGTTAAATCCGAGGCATGATGTCACAGTCACAGCTAATAACCAGTAGCTGATACTTAGAAAACCTCTTGCCACACTTTGCCTGTGTGCATGAGTAAGCAAAGGACAAATAGGCTAGCTAGTTTCTAAATGAATAACACATACATGTAACACTCCCACTGACTTAGTCAGTGAACAATAAGGATGGCTAGCAAAGCTATGGAGGTCTCCATCTGCTTCTCTGTCCTGCCCACACACACACTAACAATAAATCCCCCTGGGCCTACTCTAAAAATAATCTAGAGCCCAGTAATAAATCAGCGTAACAAAAACATAGAACTTGTACATATGCATGTGTGTGTGTGTGTGTGTGTGTGTGTGTGTGTGTGTGTGTGTGTGTGTGTGTGTGTGTGTGTGTGTGTGTGTGCGTATCTGAATTCTGATCATCTGACCAGAATGTAGGACAAAAACGTCAGCAGAGCCACTAACGTGTGAGGAGCACACACTGGGCCAAAGGAATAGTCCTGTCAGCTGGGACCAAATCTGTAGAATGACTCTAAATCTCTTGTGTGTCTGTCATGCACATGTGATTCCCATTCTTCAGATCTTCTACATTTAGCCTATAACTTCCCATCTGTCCCATGTCCCACTTCCCTTATTTGACCCAAAATGTTGCTTTGAGCTATATGTATAAACCTGAATTCAAACATCTAGGGCATAAACACTCAATGAAATGCTCACCACTTCAAGTAGGAAAAGTGCTGAACAGCACAGAAAAGCATGTAAGGATATTTTAACAGAGCCCAGTACAGTAAGAAATACTTCAGCTTGTCATTTTTGCTATTTTGCACTTATTTTAATTGCAAGTTAATTACCAGCAACGCTTTTACAGTAGCTGATGCAGGGATTTGTTGTTATCAACAACATTACAGCTTTTGAAGCCAAAGAAACAGAAGAATTTCACCTGCATTGCATATATTTGTAGTTTCAAGTATTTAGAGGCAAAAGGGGTTGGCTGTAGCTCAGGAGCAATAGCAGGCCATCTACTAATCGGAAGATGGTGGTTTGACCCCTGACTGTCCCAGTCATGTCAAATATCCTTGGGCAAGTTACTAACCCCAGGATGTTCTCAATGAATGTGTGTGAATGTTAGATAGAAAGCACTTACGTGGATAATACACGAAAGAGTGCTTGTATGTCTGGTAGACTAGAAAAGAACTGTACATGAACCTATTCCTATTCCAGAAGGTAAAACCCCACGCAACCTAACAATACTATAAGCCTGCCTTTTCCTATAGTACGAGCTTCAGGTCAGCTGAGGAGTGTGTGAAAAGATGTGCCTGTGTGTATTACAGTTGACAGCTGTCTAAGTTAATAATAATTAAATAGAAATTTGGCTAATGGTCAACACTGAGAAATGTAGGGCATGATTTGGCTTGTTCACATGTTAGCATGTATGAGTGCTTGTACAGCAGGCGCTCAGGCTGTCACACTATAGGGTAGTAGGGCACTATGTGAAAATTGGAGAGGAAATTATACTGCTCCGATCAGCTGTGAGCCTCAGAGAGAGAGAGAAAAAACAATTTACATGCTGAGGAGTGCAAACTCAATCTTTCTCTGGCAATAACTGGCAAATATAGCAAGTTATTCCCTCATCTCACTGCACCAGAAAAACTGAAATAGTTATGCCTGTGCTGGCAATAATTTTTCCTTGTCTTGCAATAGTCTTGATTTCTGTCACAATGGCCTTATGCTCTTTTGCAATAGTATGCATTTCTTCACTAGGGCCATTTCTCACAATAGTGTGTTTATTTTATAGCGATCAGCTGGAGAGCCAAGAGGGTAACCACTCACAAATACAATGCCTTTAGCTGTGTTAATAGAAACATTTTTGGGTAAGTTCAAATACTAAAATAATGTCGTTTATGTCTGTATTTTCAAGCACAAACTTAATTATTTAGAGAACTAATTAATCTATAAAAAGCAACTCTTTTTTAAAGTGTATTTTTTTATTAACACTTGTCTTGAGCAACTTTGGTTCTTCGGTTCTCTGCCATCTAAGACAGCAAACATAACACAGAAGCAGCTTCACAACCATATATTGCACTAATATCTTGTCCCTGTCTGGTCTAACCTGAAAAAACAGAGCTACAGAGTTTTACACTGCACCTCATGATCATTTTTTGGTTCTGTTTTTGTCTTTTATCTAAAATTTTCAATTGCTCTACAGCAAAATTCTCTCTCTTGCTCTCTTTCTCTTGCCCTCTCTCTCCCTCAGTGTGTGTGTGTGCAGGCAGGCTGCAAATACACACATACTGAACAAGGCCAGGAGAGAATGAATATCTGGATTACTTCCAATATATTATATGTTGCCTAATCCAGAAGGCCACAGCTGCACAGCAGACATTCAAATTCAACTACTGCAGAGGCACCCAACAGTGGAGAAAGGAAGAACAAAAGGCACATACATTAAATAAAATCATCATCAGTTCACATAGACCAACCTATAATAGGAAGAGGAGCAGCCCTCCTTCTCTCTATTTCTGCTTCTTTTGTTCTCTTTATCTTGACCATGCGCTCTGGATCTGTCTCTATCCTTGCCATGCTTTTCCTGCAATATGTAGCATTCCCGAGCCTTGGTGGTATCAATCACTCCAGGGCTGATGGTGATTCTTCCTGGGATTAAAAATGATACACCCATTAAAGAACAGAACCAAACCAGGTCAGAAAATTGGGGAGAGCAACTAACAACCACATGCATTACCATTTGTTTAGCAATTAGCTCTGAGCTTTGAACCAATTCTTCTCACCTATTCTCACCTATTTCTTTTTCTCTAACGGTTAACACAGAAAAAGATCTAGTAAATATATTCACATACTGGAAGTTCAAACTGAATATGTAGGGGAGCTGAATAGTAAGGATTATGATTCAGTTTTCCAATACTCAAGACAGCTGAGAAATATGAATGAGAGAGCACGGCCTAAGGTAATTTTCAGAATGGTTGAGTGCTTGGACACCATACCTAACAGGTTCACTAAGACAGTGTAATATACAGTACTGATCTATCTTGAAACAGTTAATAAATATGAAACACTATCTCTTATGGACAAATGTACATACTTGATGAAGCTGATGGGCTGTTAAAACTTGTAGAGTTCCCACTGAAAATAGAAAATAAAGAAATATGTGAAAATCCTATATTTACATCAGACCTTTACAGATGATCCAAGTTTACATTCTTTTTTTCAAACTTCAGTTTCCATAAATGGCATTAAGAAGGCTTTCATGATAGCATTTTTGAATTTTTTTAAAAAGACAAATTACTGTTACTGAGCAGAATTTATTAAAACATACAATTAGTAGTATTAGCAGATCTAACAAAAGGACAACATACATTACACATAGATTTACACCAACTGTATGTGTCTGAGGCCCAGAGTTCTGAGAACTGTATAAATGATTCTTTTGGTTTTGAAATGTGATTTATATTCCAGTTCTGTATTATTTATAGTTATTATGTATACTATGTGTTTTATTGTGCCATTTATTAGATAATTCCCTTTTGTCATGCCATTTGGTTCTCTCAGTCTTGTCTCGGAATTTGTCTTTTTCTCGTTCTTGTTCTCCTGTTAGTTGTGTCACTTTATTCTTGTCGCCCTGTTCTGTTGTGGGTCACTTTGCTTTATTTTGGTGACCATTGTTCTCTGTGTCTTGTGTCAAGTTTTTCTTCTTGTGTCATTATGTTAAAGGTCCTCGGCTGTTTTCACACCTGTTACCACACTCTCATTTTCTTGTGTCTATCGTCTACGTCTCCCTTTGTCCTTTATTATGTTGTCCCTGATTGCTGTGTATCTCCTTGCCATGTGTTCCCAGAAAGTTTCTGGTATTTGGATTGTTTGGTTCTGCTCTGTAATGTTTTTGGATTTCTTTATTCCCTACAGCATTGAAGCTGAGTTTTGAGCTTATTTCCTGTTTCCTGCATCCTCAATTTGGATCCAGCTACAAGATGACCCTCGACAGTCTCTTTTTATCTGCTTCTGGCAGATTGTATTTGTAATTGTCTGTTTACTGTCTTTAATGTTTAAGGAATGTTAATGTGCATTCTAAAAAAGGAAACCGCATGAGCAAACAAATTTACAGATGAATCAGTGAAGGAAAAAATAAAAGAAGCGGGTCTGCAAAAGGATCAAAGCACTTTTACAAATGCACAGCTGTGTTCTCCAAGTGTTTGAAGTGACTGGCTCATTGTCAAGGCATAGTGTGTGCTCGCCAACGCAAGAGGAACGGATGGAGGGCATATTACTGATAAAATCTGGGTCTTCTGTCCGTCCACGTGGCCAGGGCACACTTGCCTCCAACTGAAAACTTCCGAATGAGCTGAATGTGAACTTGGCTTTTGTTTGAAGCTCATCCAAATGAACGCCTTTCCAACAGGTGTGAGCCCAGTTATGTTGCTCCATAAATCCAAAAGTAAACAGTTCCATCGCTGAGGAATTTTATTTTTGGCTCAACAGATGCACAAGAAGTTAAAAGACTTACTTATGAATGGAGAAGAATCAATGAATGGAAGAGGGAGTCTGGTTCTCTGAGCATGTGACAGGTAGCAAAGCCCAAAAAGATTGGTAATGTAATATACACTTGAAGGTTGATAATGCTCAGAATCAACAGCTTTGGTCGAGGAGACTGATTGAACACACACCAAAATAAAGTTATAGATGTGTGATAAAACTCTATGGAAGATATGGCAAACATGCAAGTCATTATCATGCTCTAACGTTCCTTTATTAATAGATCACAGTTTTTATACTGATTCGGCCTCCCTCTAGGATGACTAAAGGAATATTATTGTGAGATATGTATAAAACATAGATGAACATGATTTTACACTACCACTGCCTGAACAGTTAACTTTACCACATTAAAATTTAGCTCATTTTGAATAATTTTTCCAGTGATTTTTGTTTGTTAGTTAATTTTCCTACAAAGGGACATTTTCATTTTGAGATTAATTGCTACATCCTGTCACTATAAGGGAACAATGTTGTAGAATTGCCACAGTCTAATCAGATCTTAAGTATTTTTGAAGCCCTCAGGACCCTTGGCCCTCATTGCAGCATGGCATGTCAAGGCCAAGATGATGCCAGAAATACCTGCTGTTCCTAATAGCCCCAAGGGAAAGGCAACAGTGAAACCAGGACTATCACTGCACATGTGTATACTTTTTTTTAAAAGTTTAAAAGGAAATTATTCATAAAGCACACAGGAGATGGCTGGCAGGGTTCATAGGAACAGTAAGTCCCTGAAGGATGTGAGGATTTGGCAGATGGACTGAGATGTGAGAAAAACCATCTTTATGGACAAAGTACTGAGCACATTTAGGCACACATCAGACACAGCAAATTAGGGGAAGGGAAAAAATAGGAATGAGAAAAGAGAGAAAAGATGAAGGAACAGGAAGCTAGTGAGACAGACAAACAGAGCTGGACTCAGGAAGGCTGGATACAGACAGCATCCAAGTGAAACAAGCACAGCAGCAAACACAAATGGAGTAGGGCTGCATTCATTAACGTGTAAGAAAATGCAAGAGGGGTACAACGTGGCCCACTTGTGATCCAAGTTGTGTAAATTACTGCTGAAATGTGGGAGTTTGCAGACAGGTTGTGACATAGATCGGAAAAGCAGAGTGGAGGGGGTGCCTGGAATACTGATAAACAGGAGACTGGAGGAACAAACAAGGTTGCTATCTTGCTTTCTACCTTATATGGCCATTGATTCAGTTGGAAGATGAGCAACAGTGCATGGTGTACAGAAAAGAAACCCCAATCCAAGTTGATCTTTAGAGTCTAACTAGAGACACCTGGTCTGTTTCAGAAGTTGTTTTATCAAACTTTTGAGTTACTTCCTTTCACACTAACGTAATAATCGCTTGACTAATGATTTCTAGTCCAGTCTCTGAGTAACATTTTTCTTTCCCTCCCTGCACATTTGCTGAATTTGTGAGGGAGTCCGGTTTTCACTTTTTCACTGACACAGTAACCTTCAGTTTCTCCTCATTACGGTCATTACATATAGAGCTGACCTACAACTGATGCATAAAGATAGACACATTATAGGGCTCACCTGACCGAAGTAGCAGTAGAGGAGGGAGGTTGGGGACCTGAGCAGGAAAAGAAGACAGCAAAGTTATCTATTGTTCTCTTCAGTAATACTGAAATTCCAAAAAAAAAAAAAAGATTTTAATACCGTAACTACATTCAACCTCAAAAGGGAAATAATAATATACCCACAATAATTTGCTGCTTTAATTAGAGCAAAGAAAATAATTATTTAATTATTGCATGAAAATTCACGAAAAAGCTGCATATTAAAGGTTGTACCCCTTAACAGTTTAGAAGGTTTAGAATATTATACGTATTCCAAATGCAGATTTTGTCCAACACAGGCCAAATATTTTAATCAAATGGAAACAGAAATAGTCTAAAATCACACATTAAACGTGAGAAGATGTTTTGTTATTATTAATATAGCAACAAATAACAGAAACACAAGACAAATAACAGAAACACAAGACAAATAACAGAAACAATATAAAAGAATATGAAAAAATATAACCCATTACCAGGAACATGCATTCATAATTTATAGTGCTGCATCTTTTAATCTTAAGAAATTAGATCAGCCTCAAAATGTCAGTGCAACAAAATGTAGCAAGTGCTACTTGCCTTTTCCTCCATCAATAAAACAGAACAAGTCAAATGCTTGAGTGCACACTTAATGGACCCACTTGTTATAATGCTCAAATTTTACGTGACCAAGCTGCAAAATCAGCTCTCACACTTGCTGTACGGAGCCAATGTGTGTACACATAAAGACACACATACAAGCACACATATATAGAGAGATTCCTTTGAAGACTCAAGGCACAAGCACACATTCACATCTGGATACCATCTCCTACTTTTTTTTTTAAAGACCCCTAACGTGAGAGTGGCTAGAAACAGCTTGGTTGAAGCAGGAGGAAGAATAATATGAGCTGCTATGTGTGCTGTACATATGAGCTGCCTGAATTTGAAAAGAACATCAAGATGCCGTCCTGTGAATAAATCTAAAACACTGTTTTTTCCCTTTCAAATACAAGTTCCACAGAGTTGAGATGGCCCGAAGTGCTCATGGAGGAGTGTGGTTTTTGATACTTGAGACACCTGGACACCCAAAGAAAAGAGCAGAATTTAACATACACGTACAAACTTCTCAAAATTCAAGACATCGAAGTCTGAGAGTGTAGCCTGGAGGGTCTTCAGGTAATTCCCTTTAATGTGATTCCATGATGTGAATAATCAGGAACATGAAGAGTGCAGCATGTAAAAAAACATCTGCGACAAGCTCTCATTACTGCAAATAGATGAGGTCACTGCATGAGACATCACAAAGAGTTTGTAGAATGAATTATACTACAGAAAATCTAAGTGGATTGTAAAATGTGATTGGCAGTATTAGTAACTTTGCTAATGGAATGCTATGCAATGCATACTGTATACACAAGCAGATACACAAAGTACACAGCAGCTTGTCCATAAACATGCCATCAAGGTTAGCGTGAGTGAGTAATTGTTTTTACCTGTGGTGATCTCAAGTGAGTGTTTGATGGAGGCTAGAGTTGCATGCTTGGCAGCATATGAGAGAGCAAATGGCTGAGGGCTAATTGCATCTGATTGTTTTTGCGTGGTTTTGAGTCTCGTGCTAATGCTTTACAGAGCTACAGGCTGCAGTGTTTTAGATGGAGCTGATATTTCACATGGGACAACTGGCTGCTGTTCTGCACTGCAGCACAGGCCCAAGTGATCTTTGTTAGTGTAAAGGCTACTGTCTCCCATACTCTCAGATGCAGCAATCTGCAAGGACAGATGTGCATAAATCTTCTTGCAGTGACAGCATCCTGTCATTACACTGTCACCTGTTAAAAGCACAGCCATCAGCTCTTTACAAGAAAACTAGCATTCTCCACTCTAAAGCTGAAAATCAATACAGGGCACAGATTTTTTTTATGTTATGAATCAAAACAAAACAAAAAAATTATAAGGTTAAAAAAGCATTTTTTTAAAAAGTCTTATTGGTAATAGTCCTAATGTTGCTCTGATTGTTCATCACGGGGCATTTACTTGCATAGTCAGTTTTTTAAAAGAGTTTAAAAATCTGCTCAGTTCAGTCAGCGAGGACATTCACATACAAGCTCTGTTGCTACAGTGATTATAGTGACCCAGTAACCAGCTGTATGGAAGATTAGCTGCAGTGCACAGCAGCAGGCAGCATCACCTTCACTGTGCTGCACTGATAGATGACACAAGTACAACCCTGTAATGACACAGCTCCACTCCAAAATGTGCACCTATGAAAAACACTTGGCATCTAATGTGACCTTACTGAAAAACAAACCAAAAATTAAAACAGCCCCTTCTTTTCCTCTGCCCTATTCCCCACAGTTGGGTCTGTTCAGCACTTTTCTCGTGCCTCAATCTGCAGACACAGCAACTTTTTTCTTTTTTTTACCAGGGGCTATTTTTATCATGCTACACATTTGCCTCACACAAGGAGACAGGGCCTATAACTTAAAGAAAGGGGAGTGGTCGGCATTAAAGCTATGCATATAACTTCAAAGCTGGTGCCGGCAGGATGTTTGATATTTTGGTTGTATTAGTGGCTCTGGCACGGGTTTTGCTGTGCAGTATGGGGCTCGGAGGGTAAGGGGCAAGCAGGCCTAAGCCGGCATTTCTATTTCAGAGCCTTTGAAGATGAAGATATGGCATGTGCTCAGCTGTGTGCTTGCGCCAGGGAGCCTTCCTGGATTTCAATATGATTCACTGCAAAGACTAAGAGGAAGTCTAAAGACTGATGGACTCCCACCTGGACAGCACTAGATACCTGACTGCAGGAAGACATATATCCATACAGTGCCTTCAAACACATGCAGGCAGGTGCAGAGATACACACGTATACACACAGCTAAGTTCACCTCTGTCCTTCAACTCCACAGGATAATTTATTATGACACGTGTTGCAGCTTCACAAACACATGGTCTGATTGCTATTAGTCATTTGTGCAGCTGCATGATGCATGATGTGTCCAACAGAGGGTTCTCTTTGGGGCCTTAACACCTGAAAATCTTAGTATTAAATCTAAATATTCTCCCGCAGATAACTCACATGTTCATAATTATCATGTCACATGAAAAAGAACATACAAGAACCTTTCTCAAATAGTTTTGTAAATATAGTAAATAAGCATTAATATAACTAAATGTGTTGCATTCCAATAGCAGAGTGACTTACGTGGTGGAACTCTCTTTTTAATAAATTTAAAGAAAGAGTTCTTGCTGAGTGGAGGTGGCAGCTGATTAGTATTACTGCTGTCCTCATAATGGCACATCTCACAAACAACCTGAAAAATAAAGATAGTTACTGTTATTTATGACAACAATAAAAAGAAAGACAGCGACAAACTATCAACAATAAAGTTGTAGGCTGAACCAGTAGCTTAATACACATATAGTTTTTTTTTACAAAAATTCTGTGCGGAACACAATAAAAATGCTATGTTAATTGAAATTCCCATAGTTCAATCAATTGTCTGCAGGTTGGTTCATGCCAAAAGGTTTAATTATAGCTTCCGAGACTGATCATTTCAGGTCCTCCTGCATTGGTGCCCATCCTTATTAAACCCATACTAACATAATACCTGAGTGTTGCTGCCTCCATCATTATGACATTGGTGCCCATCCTCTCTGCTGGATTCAGGTTGTCCTCCAGCCAAATTAGTGATAGGATCTGAATCTCTGTTGATCAGGTAATATGATAAAGACTGTACAAATACATACAATGTTTTGATACTGTCACGGTCCTGGGTCTCCTGACCCAGCGTTTTTAGTTCTTTGTGATTTTTGTATTATTGTACTTGTGTGTGATTTATTCTATGGCTTCTAGTTTTGATCCCTTGCCCTTCATGTCTCTCTGTGTCCCCTCTGTTCTGTGTAATTGTGTGTCTTTGCATGTTTGAGTTTCTTGTTTTCTGTCACTCTGCATTGTGCATTATGTTCTCATGGTTGGTTTTTTGTTACTCTCTCTAGTCTAGTCTCTTGTGTTCCCAGCTGAGTATTTCCCTGTGTATTTTGGTTCTTAGACCTCTGCCTTATGGTTTATGTCTCTGTATTTCTTAGTTGCTGTCTCCACTGTGTCAAGTTCGCGTCTCTGTGTGATACTTCCTGTTTTACTTTGATGGTCCGTGTCTCATGTGAATGCGTCCTGCTTTGCTTGTCTCGTCAGTCCTGATTTCTCCCAGCTGTGCCCTCCTTCTGTGTCTCATTCCCCTCGTTACTTCCCAGTGTATTTAAACCCTGTGTTTCTCTGAGTCAGTGTCACGTCGTCCCTCATGCTGTGTGTGGATCTCCCTGTGTCTCCCTGTGAGTTCTTAGTTTATGGTTTCCCAGTTTAGTCTAGTTTTGTATGTTTGTTCTACCAGCAAATAAAGCTGTGTTTTGAGTTCACCTCCCCGAGTCTGTGAGTCCTGCATTTTGGGTCCAACTCCTGCCTGCCGCACAGCGATTCATGACAGATAATGTCCTAAAAAAGGCAAGTGGGGGTTCTCATACATAAATCCTTCTTTTTAATGTGATGCTGATGTGCACTTATATAACATTTTTAAAAACAGGACATTCATTTATCCTAATGTCACTTTAAATGTCCTTACTTAAACCCCCTGCAGGTCCATTAACGCATTAAACCTCCTTATCTGGGTCATCTTGCCATCTTCACAAAACAGCCCTTTACAGCCCTAAACCCTGCTACACTCACCCCGAGTGAGCTCATACACACACATACGCACACAAGCGGAATGTTAACCCGCTTCTGTCACAAGGACTTTATCAACAGTAGAGAAAAGCATACATAAAAAAGTAAAAATGCCTACATCTAATGGCAACTCAATAGGGAAGTGCCTGCAGCTCCTTAATGTCTCTTTGCTCCAGATCTGAGAACACAAACACTTTTGACCTGAGCTGCACAAAAACAAACCAAAATCTTTACTACATTATCATGTAACACACTAGTAAATTCCTTAATCAAACAGTAGACCCTCTTTGAATAAAGAGGGTCTTGGTCAATCGCTGTCACATAGGGAGAGAGACATGACACACACATGACTCAGATCTGTGTCCTCCTCCTAAGGGTAAACTTGCCGATGGAGAACAATGACATCAAGTAGGACAGATCTTAAACTGGCTGGCCATTTCTGTCAGTCAGTCTCAGATGATGGTCAAGGCATCCAACAGACATCTTAATCACCATTAAAGTAAATGAATAGAAGCAGTGGTAAAGAACCTGTTTTGCATGGGACAGCTTCACTCAATGGCTGAAAGCATGGTTTTATAAATAGCTGCAAAGTGCTTGCTGAGAGTGAATGTTTTTTCCTAGCATTAAAAAAAAAAAAAAAAAACAGGCCCCTCATGAGTGTGTACACGATTTTTTTTTTGATTCGTTGATGACTTACTATGCATCTAAGCACAATCCATCCATAAAGCAAAACCCCTGCAACTGTGTTACCCTATTTGACAGAGGTCTGTTCACAGTGTTATTTATGACCTCGAATAAATCAAAACCAAATTAACAGGATTTGTTAAAAATTTTAATTGAAATCTGTTTAGCAATGCACCAAAAATATCTCTTTGCAGGAAAAACACACTTGTCTACACATAAAGATTTGGCACTAACTGGGTTATAAAGCCCAATCTAGTTATGTTTGATGAATTGGTCGCTGCAATCGCAAACTGTGACGTCAAAATGCCAAACCTTTTATATTTGCACTTGTCTGCAGCATTTTTCATTAGTAAGTCATGGCTTGGAAAAACACACCGCTACACTCCTGGAATAGCAACAGAGGAGGTCATTTACAGAAAGCTGAAAATCTCTTTTTTTTTTCTATTGTCTCGATCCACAAATTCAGTGTCATCTAAAAGTCCAATGCTCCCACACTGATGGATGGCACCTCCAGCTCATCCATTTTGTAAATGTACCAGCAGTGCCTAAATCATCTAATGTATCAAAAGAACAGTATACAGTAAACAGAGACGCTATTCACCTAATCAGTTCTACAATTATATATTTATTACACTAAATTCTAATGAATTACTACAATTTTTAACTAAAACTACAGCGGCTGTTAAAGTTGGAGTAAAAATCTGCATTAATTTCTGCTGGCATAGGGTTACATTAAAGAACCTAAAATGGAAATACTAATCAGGGTTTTTCCTGACTCCAATTGGCCTATGAATGTTAACACAGTTATTTTGTGTTCAGATAAGTCTTCTTATCTTCAAATGAACAAAAGTGGTTTAAATAGTCTCTGCTTAAACCTTTTACCCTGCTCAAGTAAAGCACAACTGTAAATAAGCATTGACTTGTGCCCAAGACAAGCTATGATCACAAAGTAGTGTCACTGTTGTTAGCAGATAAATCATAAATGTATGAAATATAAATACGGGAAAAAAGAATGGCACAAAGCCTAAAATTTTTTTAAAAAGCTTTAACCTTCGATGAAATTTTGCCTTGGGCTTTAACAGATGAACATAAGTCTGTGTTTACCTCAACATTTTGCAATCCCTTGCCAAAACAACCCTAATATGCTGAGCACATCTTAGGATCACAGAAAACAGATGGCATCAGGCAGATAGTTGCCGTGTCACAAACAAACAGAAAAAAACAGCTGCCAGCTTCTTCTGGCTCTGAGCTCAGAGCAGTAGCATAGAATGGGATAGAGGGTGTAGGACTGAAGGCACAAAATATAACAGTATGGAGAAGACATATTACTGACCTGAAAGCTACAATAGATGGTCTGCCTGGGGAAGAATAAGCACAAAACACCTCCTCTTCTTCATATCCAGTGTGCCTCTTCTGGGCCTGAGCAGAATAACAATTTCTCAAGTTTCAGTCTGATTTATTATTCCTAACTATGTTCTCCTGTTTAAGTGAAGGGTCTCTTTAAAAAGAAGGCTGACTAAATCACATTAGTGATAGCATTATCTTACCCTGTCTTTAGCATTTACCTTTCTTATCATGCCATGAAGTTTTGCTTGTTTCCTACAGTAAGCATTCCAGCTTTCTTCATCAAAACCATAGTTAAAGTAATCTGAGATGTTAGCACCTAAAATAAAAACACTAAATGGTAATGAATAGGTCTGAATGTAATTACTGAATGCATACAAGAATCTCATTGATGTGTCAGGTCAAACAACAATACTTACCAGCTTTTCTCCATGGCTTTTTCTCCAAAAACTCTACTTTCTGGTTAATTTCTTCATTTCCTTGGACTTTTTCTAACAATAGGTCATTTGTAGTACCTGTAAATCATCCCAATGCAGACATAATGATGTCACATACATTTCATATATTTGTCACATATATCGTCATTTCTCATTTATTTTCAATAAGGAATATTTTAAATCATAAAGATCTGAGTTAAGTCAGCTGATTTGCAGTAATGAAGCTGACATTCTCAATGTGAACTAATTATGAATATGTGTAAAATGACTGAAAGTGTACTTTTTTAAATGTCAAATGGTCACTGGGTTCTCTAATAGGCTGATCGTTTTCACTGTAAAATTCTATATTTAAATTCTTGGCTGACTCTGAGGAGAAATATAGTCACTGTGTGTCTTTGGAAGCTGAATGCATATCAGTTAACTGATATAAGACATTTATATCTTATAGTCTTCTTATTTCTTAAACCAAGTTTACAATAAAGCCTGGTCTTTGTGTGGCTGTTTTGTTTAATGTTTCACTGTCATTTGTGTTGCCCAAAAATCTCAAAAGGGTTGTCACTACTCACCACCTACATGTTGTGTCCTCCTAAGATGCATAAATGTACTGCAAGAAATAAGGAGGCCCTCACATCATCACCACTGTTATCTCTATCATCATCATTAGTAACTTTAAATAACAGAAAGAAACACTTCTGTCTGGGTTGAGTGCTGATGACACAACGCGTTAACTTAAACACTATGAAAATATCTCAAAGCAAATTTTTGACAGAAGGGGGTTTTTGACAAATAAGGCCCATTCATAACATACCTAACAGCTACAAAAACACAATAAAAAGCTGGAAAAATTCAAAATAATATGTCATTATCATCTTGGACAGCTTTCAAATTGTCCCATAAACAAAAGAAAGGGATGAAAATAATATCAAATCATCAAAATAGAAAAGAATTTCCACTCACACAGATAATTGTCAGAATGATTTTACATTACTGCAAGAACACTAAACCTTGATGGGTACAAGTGAAAAATGGCATTTAACCATGTCTATTCACGTTCAGGTTTTTCATGTGGGTATTTTTTTTCCCATTAGGCACTGATCAACGTAAGTGACACTGTTGTTCTTTAAATTGCTTGCATGATTTCAAACAAATTCCCAAATGCAAAAACAACTAAACTATCCCGCCCAAAAAACAACATTGTTTAAGCCTTAGTATCCTTTACAGTCACTAACTGTAATTGGCATGTTATGCTACATTTATTCTGAGGCATAAAGGCTGGTGTAAACATACAAAAAAAAAAAAATCAGGGCTCCAGTTGTATGATTGCTAACATCCCCATTTCCCAGCTCACAAACAAATACCTCTCGCCTGACAGCGAGTTAATGAGCATCAAATTCTTTTTAATGCTCGACATGACTGATTGCACATTTCGGGCAGCACACAAGGTGCCGTCACATGTATTGTGCAACTATAATGTCATTATCGTACTGTGAAAACTGTATTATACCTGAACGCTTCATTAGTATAATACTGTTGGAAATAATCATGCCATTACAGTTTATTTTCAATTTGTCTACTGCTCACTGCAATTTACGGCCTGTGAGACGAGTATCTAACTCCTTCTAATTCATGACAACAAAATTAATATTGCTTTGTAACTTTCAATAATTTTGTATTCTTTTGTATTGAATTGTTTCCTTTAGTTTTTAGTGGTTTAACTTAATTTAAACAACATTTCATGTATATTTTTTTTATTATTTAGAATATTGTCTTGACATATAAAGGGTCCCCTGCTTGGTTAGCGTGGGGACCCTTACTGGTCCAGTGTCGAGTACCACTACGCCTTATATACATATATGCACATATATATACGCGCAATGCCAGAACAATGGCTGTACACAACTGTAAATTTGCACACTTATTTATTTAAGGCACTGGCTACACACCTGGGTGAGAGTCCAACCCTTTGTATCTCGTGTCGGTCATCTGTGGCGTTCATGTCATATACCCCTAAAACAAGGAACTTGGAGGTACATTAAAATCAAAGTGGCTCTATTGAAAACAGAAGAAACAGCTGGCCTCTTTAAACTAAGCTATGGTATCTTTCCGTTAAACGCTGGGGGAAGTGATTTAAACAAATATAAAGAGGAACTCATAACTCTAAGCATTAAACATTTTTAGGGGTTTAATTGTTTGTGCCAACTGTCATTTAAATTCGTTTTTTAATGAAGGAAGCTCGTGTCAACAAATCGCCATGACTAATTTCAATTAGCTTAAAATCCATCAAGACTAATTAAACTTCACATGTTTAACATAATTTTTGAGATTAAATTTACCCGCTGGATCTTCCCCCTTTTAGCTCTTGTCGTTCTTGGTTATGGTAGTGAAAGTCTAGATACTTCGTGAGAATATTGCATAAAAAGTTTTCCTTTATTAACTCTGTAACGATTGTTCTCGGGATACTGCTTATTGTCATAGCAACGACGTTTGGGTGACGTTTTAATGAAGCGACGGGTTAGCGCCACGTCACCTTTAAGAGACGTGTGTTTGTTTTGTTGGAGCTACTTAAGCTGAAATTGCTGATGTGTCTTTGATTTCGGTGAATTTAGCTGATACACGTAACTAGGAAAATGTTGGCGACTGAGGAGTTTACGCGATTCCCCCTCTTGATGTGGGAGAAGGTGCTGTCGAAGGTAAAGAAATCTGTTGTTTTCATGGATGACAAATGTGCAGAGGCTCTCCACTGGAGTGGAGGAGCTGCCACGTTATTGGAAGCTGGAGCCAGGAATTTAAAGCAGTTTTCGAGTTTCGAAGCGTGCGGTGTCAATGAGCCTAAAGCCGTGTTTGTTGTCAGCACACTGTTGAAAGGGAGGACAGTTGACATTATTAAAGACATCATATCCCTCAGTCACTTTCAGTACTGCGTTGTCTTTACCACCGTTGCTCACTCCGTGCACCTGCTCGTCAACAAAGTTACGACAGAAATGGAAGGAAGCCCTGTGTTTGAGCAGTTTGAAGAGAAATTATGCGAGTGGATGGGAAATATGAACTACACGGCGGAGGTCATGCATGTTCCAGTTGTCTTCGCCCCTGTGTCACAGCAGTTGATAGTTGCACCCCCGTTTGCGCACCTGTTCCCTCTTCTCTCGCCAGACCTGGAGGCCATCAATGAAAAACGACCAGAGAAGAGAAGATTTGCAAGCCTGAATGATATAGACATGCACTGTCTCCCTGCTGAACTGCAAATTGAAGTCAAATCCTTAGCTTCAGCGTTAAATTCAATGTTTGAGGCTACAGGTACGAGAGAGGAGAGTTTTGCTCTGGGTCCAATGAGCCGCATCATAGCAGGGGAACTCGCCAATCTTCCTCAAGCAAAAAACCGAAGGAAGACAGCCCCTAATAAAGCATCGATCATCTTTGTAGACCGAACGATGGATCTTACAGGTAATATTTGTGACCATGTTGTGTTTGACCTTTCTGCATGCTGCATAAGCCCAATCACACCAGAATCATAACAATGAGAGTGGTAAGAGTCAAGTAAATGTCTAGCACAAAGATAAGCAGTTCATTTTCCCAAGAGGGTTTCATCTAAAGAAAGTTTAGATGGGTCTAATGAATCACCTTTACCTTCACTTGCCTGGCTTGGTGTGTGGGGGTCATTTAGCTGGAGGACACATGGAACCAGAATGCACATTGGGAATAAGGAAAGCCAATGGAGGCAATGTGATGCTTTACCGGCTGGGAAACCTTGGGTCCTGCCGTCCATTTAGATGTTAGTTTGATGTGCACCACTTATAAGCATTGTTGCAGACCATGTACATCCTTTCAAGGAAACTGTATTCTATCATGGCTGTGGACTCTTTCAGCAGGATATTGACCCCTGCCACAAAGCAAAACTGGTTTAGGAATGGTTTGAGGAGCACAACAACAGGTTTGAGATGTTGACTTGGCTTCCCCAGAGCTCAGTCCACTAAAACATCTGTTGGATCTGCTGAACAAACTAGTTTGATTTATGTAGGCCCACCTCAAAACTTACAGAATTTAAACTGTCTGTTGCTAATATCTTTGTGCCAGATACCACAGCACAACTTCAGGGGTCTAGTGCAGACCATGCCTTGATGGGTCAGGGCCATTTTGGCAAGAAAAGGGGAACCAACACAATATTAGACAGGTGGTCATAATGTTATGCCTGATTGGTGGATATACTTTTGTTTACTGGCAGCAGCCTCTTTCTTCTGTGAAAGCATATGATTCGTCATGTAAAAGAGAAAATGTAAAAAGAAAAAAAATTCCTCACAAATTAGGTTGATATCCTATAGATAAATTGAAATTAAAGAAGAATAACAGATGCTTTGGTTTGAGCATCCCCACCAATTAGGAACTTTCTGTGTCGAGTTTCTATGATCTTTCTGTCTTTCTGAGTACACATTTATATTGTTGCCTCTTTTTAAATTCCTGTCTTCTGTAATTTGGCAATCATTAAAATTAAATACCACCCACGATGAGATTAGTTATTGCAGAGCACTGCAGATATTACCTTAGCCACCTCCCAACGAATATTTATATCAAGTTGTCCTCTGATGCACATATATTTTTCCATACTTTTCTCCCCAAGACCAACATACATATGTACAACAGTACACTCACCAGCCAGAGCTACCTATTACACCAAGTAACCCAAGCAGCCAGGGAATGTTCAGCTTATTGATGTGGCCTTCCACAACAGTCCCAGTTTTCTTTGTGGCTCCTTGGGAAAATTAATTGCTTACCTTTTATCTGGTATAGAAGGCACATATTTTTGTTGCGTTACCAATGACTGCTGCTACATACTCAACACATATTTGTTCTTGTTTTAAATCCCAAATTTATTCATTTACAGGGGCTGTTGGTCATCATGGTGACAACCTAGTAGAGAAAGTTTTGACTATGCTAAAACTCTTACCGGGTCATGTGACAGACGTGCAGGTGGACATGCTGGAGCTCACAAGTCTGCATAAAACCCCTCACTCCAAGAATATCCTGGCCCCTGGCTGTCTTGCACAGATTCAGTGAGTGTATTTAATTTTTCTATTAATTTAGAGCATTCACCACATTCCCCGTCATGTAGAATCTAATAAGGGTGACTTGGCAATAGCTCGTCACATCATAAAGGCAACATCCAAGTGTTGCTACAGCAATGACCAGCTTGGGGTGTTAGTTTTTGCCACAGGGCTACTCTGACCCCATTATTTACAATACTTGCAGAAGTACCACATATCACTTATATACATCTTAGTACATATTGAAGACATACGTAGCACTTTGATATTGTTTTTGCTGTCTGATTTATTATAACCATTTGATCAATCATTTCACCTAATTTCAGCCAATTGTTAAAACAATAAATGTCAGTATTTGTGCAGTATTGCCGTGTATAGCCATAACCTACCTGCAACAATATTTCTCAAGTGAAGATCTGAAATATTTTATTTTGGCATTTCATACAATGTGTTTGCACTTTAAATTCCGAGTCCACGGTTCTCTGGCGTAAGACGGTTTATTCAATCTTTGCTGGCAATGAGTTGCTGCCCCGAGTTAATGAGTTTAAGTATCTAAAGTTTTTGTTCGCAAGTGGAGTTGGAGACTTACAGCTGCTGTGGCTGTGCCAGTCCAAATCAATAAACTGGTACACAAAGGTAAAGCTGTCCATTTACTGGTTTCTCTACATGCAGTGGTATAGTGACCAAAGAAATAAGGAGGCAGATAGAAGTGGCAGAAATGTGCTTCCTCTGATGTCTGTGTGTGCTCAACCTCGGTAGTAGGGTGAGGAGCTCAGTCATTGAGGAGAGGTTGACAGTAGTGCTGCTACATCCTTTTTATGTAGAGGTTGTTCCACTGAGGTTGTTTGGGGATATAACCAGAATGCCTTCTAGGTGATGCGTTTCAGGCATGTCAAACTGGGATGAGATCCCAGTGCAGGCTCATGACATGCTAGATTAAGTCTGTCCGCTGGCTTTGGAACACCTTGGTGGCCAGGGAGAGGGAATTTGCTAGTCCTACAACCCAGACACTGATAAGTGGTTAAAAAAAAAAAGAAAAGAAAGAAGATGGTTGGATGGATAAAATCATTTTGTCTAAACAGAGTTTAGACAGGTCAGCTCTCTTGCCTCATAAAGCCAGCTTTCCTTTCCTAATTTTATATGTTATGGAAAAAATGTACTTTTGTTTAAAGAACGGACCCTGTTTCTTACAGTGAAAGCATGACTATTCATTTAAGAGAGCATTTTTTTAAGAAAATAAATAAGGCTGATATCCCACAAGTAAGTTAAATTGAAATAGAGTAACAGCTATGTTTGGATTTGAACTCTACACCATTTAGGGCCTTTCTGTGTTTCCAGTTTCCATGATCTTGCTGTCCTAATGTGGTTTTCCTCTTGGTGCTCCAGCTTCCTACCGCAGTTTAGACATGCTGGCTAGATTAATTGGAGACTTTACACAATTATATTGTTGTCTCTTTTTATATTACTGTCTTCTATAAATTGGCAATGAGTAAAAAGGCATCCTTTAACACAACCTAAAAATAGATTTCTCCCCAAGCCAGGCATACTTATGGACAAATGCACACTTACCAGCCAGAGCTACCCACTCCATCAAGTGGCCTAAGTAGCACATGATCAACATTAGTGCCAGTAGTTGAGTGAAACCTGCCTCTGGTCTTAGCTCTGCAGATGCACATGCTAGGCGCCTGCGGTGGTGCTGTTATCCATGGCAAGGATTAGTCCTACATCAAGTGTTCCATTCTGGATTTGCCCCTTTATGTGGTTGCTGGAGGAAAAGACTTTGACTGAGAAGAAGAGTTTAGTGGACTGAGCTGTCATGCAGCATGTCTGACTGCGGTGATTTCATGAATGGACTCACACATACTGAATGTTTTGAGCTATGGTAAAGATTCTCTTGTAAGAGAACCTGTTTTTCTAGTTGGTGTTCCCCTTGTAATTATTTAAGGACATCTAGGCAGGGTTACCCCAACATGTGGTTGGATGTACAGTTCAAGTTTGGATTCCTATCTACCAAATAACTACGGTATACCCACAAATTACTGTAGTTGCTCTGAATAGCTGCACATCAGAATTAAATCTGGATAATTACAAGTACAGCATCAACAAGGTTGCCCTCTCATTGTTAATTTTATGATGGTATAAATGGGCCACCCCAAGGAAAACTGATAACAGAAACGAAGGTACCAACCACAATCACTGTTCCTGAGCTTTTCACCAAATATGACCAGACTCCCAGCCTAACACCAGATCTTAAAACATTTAGATGATCCATTCAGATATTGTGAACAAGCTCTGCCAAGAGCTCAGATTTTTTTTTTAAAAAGAATGCAGATAAGTATTGCTGAAAGTAATAAGTAAACGACGACAGTCTCGGTGGAGAATATCTGTGATCAGAGCCAGTTGGATCAGCAGGAGAGTTATTCCCTACACTATCTCTAAGCAGATGATCCAGCTGAGCCTTATCACAGATGTGTAGGAGTAGAGCTGGGCGATATGAGATTTTTTCATATCACGATATGTTTTTTTCATTTCAGGCGATAACGATATATATCACGATATAAGCCAAATAACTATATTTGTAAGATTTAAATGTGCCGTTGCTCACAAGTAAAATGTGAAATAATCAGCAGCTTGTTTTTATTTAAATATTTATTTCCCATAATAAGTTCAACAGGGTAGATGTACTTAAGGAACATGAGACTTTTTCAGATAAATAAAGGCAAATATTGCAAACTACACAAAAGGCAGCCACTAAAGCGTTTAAGTTTCAAAACAGAACAAACGAAACAGACTACTAAATTGTCAATTCCACTTAGAAACAAAATATTAATTCTAAAAATAAATCTTAGTTTGTTTTACAGAAGAACAGACAAAACTGACTAACCTTTGTCAATATCAAATAAACTGAGAACTAAAAGGAAATTCTCAATCTCTCCTTGTTGTATAGCTTAGCTTTTCAAACAGTTTTAACAGTTACTTTAGTCTGACAAAAGCCGAATGACGAATTAGCGCTTCCAGTCAGAGACTGAGGCTACGTCCACACGTACACGGGTATTTTTGAAAACGGAGATTTTCCGTTTTCGTTTTAAAAAATAATCCCGTCCACACATAAAGGCAGAAATGAAGGAAAACGCTGCTATGAACATGCCAAAGCAGCAGGTGGCGCTAGATTCCTAACCGTGCAGAAATGTTGGCCAATCAGAAGTCTAGAAGCCTCGGTGGGAAAAAGTAAACAAAGCTGGGGCATAGAAGCAGAACCGAGTCGTATGTGTGGAGGGACAGTAACTGTGTGTATATGTAAGCATTTAAACACTGCAGAGAGTAGAATTAACAGTAACAGTATTGTAGAAATTCATTTCACCGAAACAATAACGTGGCGCACAGTGTGACGCATGCACCAGTTTATTGTATTTCCAGACTTGCTTTCGGCACAATTTACAGTGCACGCTACTCTGTTTTTGTCAGACTTGAAATAGCCGAAATACCTTCACACTACGGAACTTCTATGGCTCTTCCGTTCGACAATCTCTCCGGCATTGGAACCATCATCTGTTTTCTCTTCGGTCGCGCTCGGTTGATTTTTCTAGTCGCTGGCTCCATTACCCGCTGGCTGTTTCCCAAACAAACACACGTGCGGCTTGGCACTTGTGCTGTACGTAACAAGTCACGCGACGTGACGCTGCGGCTGTGATTGGTTCGGCTCTGCGCTGCTTAATTTGGATTGGCTGACCTTTTTTTTTTTTTTTTTTTTTTTTTTTTTTTAAGAGGACAAGAGCGGCGAGGTCTATCGCGATAGCTTAATTTCTCTATCGAGTAAAAGTTATATCGCGATACATATCGTTATCGTTCTATCGCCCAGCTCTATGTAGGAGATTGAAATGCTGCTGAAGCAGAGCAAGGGAGATGCCTAGAATTCCCACTTTCTTTAACTGGCCTCAAGTGCACAGCTCGCTGCAGGAAGTGTTTATGTCAATCATTCTAATATGTTCAAGACAGAGTTCCTTAAATGCATGTTTTTAGAGGTCTACTGTTCTTCCCTCCTACTGGATGTTTATTTACCCATGATGTTTTTTAGCTATTTTTAGCGTGGGTAACAGAGTGTTTTTATTGGTTTTGTTATGTATGCCATCTCAACCCTTTAAATATTAGGTGTGGATTTAATTTAGACCTTTTGTATGATATTTCCCTCTGTAATTCCAGGATATTTTTATAGATTACTATGTCTTAAACATTCTGTGGGTGGCTGTTGATTCTAGCTCTACAGGCAAGACCCCACACTTACTGTGCAATTACTCTAGTATTGTCTTTCATAACCTGGTGTGAATTTCCATATCCTACAGCCTGACTCTGTGGTTGTAGTAATCATGCCAGAAAGAAAGCATACAGCATGTGGGTGAGTGCACATGCAAACCTAGGCTCTTCGTGCAGTGTTTTTGTATATTTGCTATTTCTATGCTACTACTGTCCTTTTTTTCAGCCATTAAACGGCACCAGGGTGCGCCACTTCGTGTATATAGAAAGATGATGAGTGAAAGTGGCAGTCAAAGTGTTGTTTTATATGCGCGCGTGTGTGTGTGTGTGTGTGTGTGTGTGTGTGTGTGTGTGTGTGTGTGTGTGTTTGTGGTCAAGTACGTTCGAGTCCCGTCTGTATAATTTGCTGTGCTTGGATTCACAGCCCTTTTGATCCTGAGTAGGACATTTGAACCCCATTGGCAGAAGGCACAGAGTTTTCCTCAGTCTCAGACTGAACCCTGCACCCCCGTCATCTGGCCGCCTTGGACCTTGATGCTGTGGCGGGAGTGTGTGCAGTGTGGGCAGAAGCAAGTATGGGTGGCCAAGGTGAACTGGGCCTGCCTTGGGAGCTGTAGAGATTGAGCCAAGCAGTGTTACTGACCGCACCCTGCCATGAGAAAACACTACATGGCTGCCATCTCCACAAATCTGGCCTGCAGATCCCTCATGCATACCACCAGAAAAGAGGGAAAACACCTATTTCTGTCCCAGCTGGGAAATATGAGCATGAATAAAAGCCATGAACACTGATTTCGAACAGTATGAGAAAAGTAACAAAAACAGCCTAGATAGTAAAGGGTGGAGAGGATAAAGCAAATGACAGGCAGTTGAGGATAGCCAAGCCTGTTTTTACTCTACCAAGAATAAGAGTAGAGTATGAAAAGTCACCACGTTTCTTCTACGGTTTCTCCTTAAAGGTTAGAGATTGTTTTGTTATTCTATACTTAGACAGTGAATAGTGGCATGAACAGCTGAATGAGTCTTTCAGTGATTTATAAGCTTAGCAACCATTCTGTTCCTTGCCAACAGTATAGTATGAGTTCCTATACAGTCCTGCATAAAGTAGACACACAAGAAGAAGGTTCAAGCATAGTTGAACTATGCTGCATAGGATGTGGCTTCTGGTCAAATGTGAGGTTTTTGCCTTTGTATTTGAATGAACATTTATAGTAACTGGTTTCAGTGTTGGCTGATTTTACAACTAATGATAAATGTTTCGTATACAGAAAGTGTACCCAAAGGAAAAGACACAAAAAGGGAAAATGACTTTTTCATTTCTTAAAAATAATAGTCGATCCAAAGTGAGAACCAGTTTTGCTTTGTATCTTTTGATTATTGCATTAAATTGTGAAAATAATTTCTTATCCTTTAATAAAATTGAGCCAGTTTTCAATCTGATTTTATTCACTTTCACTTTTCCTAAAGGTTAATGACAGATAAAGCTGATTTGGAAAATAAAGTTTATATCAGTGTCTAAGATGCAAAGTTTTAGCCATAATAATACATTTAAGGATGGAGTAAGCTGATGTGTCTTGTGGTTCTCCTCTTAAGTTGTTTCTGTTTCATTCACTCCCTAATTCTGCTTACTCTTCTGAAGAAGGTATCTCAAGCTGAAACTCAGAGTACATCAATCAAATAGATTACGTGCACCTGAACAACATGTACTCTGTGTTCCCATCAAGACTGAGATAACATAACCTTTTCAGTCCTGTATGCTGTCTTCTACTCTGTGGTTTAATTTACGCTGCAGAACACAAGAGCTGTTCAGGAAACTTTGTGTGTATTTGTTAACTGAGTTGATAAAACATCTCCCTAAAATGGTACTTTACTTCCTCCAGGCCCATTCCTTCAAAGAGCCCCTACTGCTGGCTTTTATTTGAAATGTGAATGTAGCCAAGACAGAGGAGGAGAGGAAGACTCCTGCATTTCCATTTCCCCCCATCAAGATCCTTTGATTTTTAACCTTCTCCCACATTTTACCATTCTGCCAGTGCTGCAAAAAAGAAACTTTTTAACATGTCTTTACTATAACCCTGTTCAGAAGACTTGACTTTCTTTCACTTAGGCATAAAGATTTAATCGACATCTTTTATGGATGTTTTAATGTTAATGTGATTGTTTGTTTATTTATTTATTTATTTATTTATTTATTTTTTGTTAAATGGAAAGCTCAAACTGCCACATGAGAATTCACAGCCACTCTATTTGGCTTTTGTAGCATCATTAAATAATTAATTCATAAGTAATACGATAAATGCATTTCGCTTCTTGCAAAAGAAATGCATACAAAAAGAAAATAAGTTTGGGGAAATAAATGGAGGAAGCAGCAATGGCAAATAGAGATGTAAATATGGAAACTAACCACGAAAAATGAATGAAATCATAAATACAAATAAAAATTACACGTGAAAGTAGATAAATAGAAGTATCAGTACAAAAGTAAATAAAACGGTGTGAAACGGACAACAAATGGGCACGCTGTCTATGTTGATTTTCCTTTATTTCAGTGACACACTACTGATAGTTTCTTTTTCACTTTTGCCTCTCCACCTACGCATGCAGATTTCTACCTCTGACACACACTCTCTACTCTCCGGCCTCACAAATTACAAATCACAGAAAATGATTATGAGCTTGTTAGCCAAAAATCACCCCCACATCCCACCAACCTCCCTGGCATCCCCCTGTGTTCACTACACCACACCTCCCCTGAAGCTGAGCCCGGGACCACACCTCTGCCACAGAAGCGCCCATTTATTTTACATTTTATGAATTGACACATTTCATTTTCCTAATTATTTTGGTGCATTTGATATTATTTATTTGCTGTCGCAGTTTATAGTTGTCTTTGACGTGTTAAATTAAATGTACATTATTTCTATGAATGAAATTACTCAGACATTTCTTTACTCCGTGCATTTTATTTTATGTCAAAGCCTCGAACCTACGTTATCCACAATGTCCGATTCAATTCAGATTCAGAAATTTTAGACTAGCAGTGGCTTATGTAAACACAAGGACCAGGATCTATAGGTTATATTAACATTTTAGTTTTTAGCTCCAATCAGGACAGATTTAAGCAACATCACTTGAGGACATTTCATTCTATTTGACTTCACGTGCAGCCAACACCTATAGGGAGATGACTTTTGTGCAAAATTTCTTAAGCTTCCTTTCCTTTAACGATTGCGTATTTCACTGTTTTAGTTGTAGTAAAAGGAAAAACCTTTTACTCATTATTAAAGAAGTGCAGTTTTAAGACACATAGAACTGACCCTCAAATTCGCATCAGTTTGTTTTATTTTACTGTTTTTTTAATTATTATTTATTTATTTATTTATCTGTTTGTGGTGTGCCTCTCCCATCATTTCCCCGCTTCCTGCAAAACTCCTCTGCCTCTTTTTCTCTCCATAAATTCACTGGGTCATTTGTCCCTCTCGCCAGAACACACAGACACTCAAGGCCAGGTCTGGTTTTACTCCCCCGCCCTCTTTCTCTCTCGTGTCATGTCCTGTGCTAGATGGGGATGTTTACAGAAAACCAACAGTGTTTTTTACCCCATTAAACACACTCCATAAATTAACTCACCAAGGAATGGGTATGACCTTGCACAATTCTGTTAGTCCATGTCTATTACGTGCAGTTCTACTGGAAAATGCACAGATCATCTAAATCAGGTGTGATGGGAAATGGATTACTCTCTGGGTTTGCAGTCTGCTGAGTGTGAAACTTCAATACTCTTTAACACATTGGGATTAGTAATGTTGGTTTGCACTAGAGCGTAATGTAGTTTGTTAATGTCACTTTTTGCAGAGATGCCAGCGTACTCTATGAAGTACTTTCATAGATCTTATATAAAAGATCGGCATACCCTTTAGGACTGATAAGGGAAGTTGGTGTTTGGTTGCCTTAGTCTTCAGTCACACAAGCCTGGAGACTGGCCTATGACCCGCCTGACAATCTCTGGGAACTAGAGAAAAATCTATATTCCACTGGTTGATGAGTGGTCTATAGAGCTTACTGGCTGGTGTTTGGTTAAAATCAGTCTCGAAGATAGTGCTGCACCAGAACTCTTGTTGTGATTGCTTTGGTTGCCTGTATTTTGTATGAAAGATGGAGTCAGAAGTGGAAACTGTTGCTTTCAAAGTAAAAATTATGCCTCACCACTGCAACCAGCATTTCAAAATACAAATGCAAAACATTTCTACCACATGGCAAGTAGTTTGCAAGTATTTGCTGTCAAGTTGATGACTTCCATGCAAACTGTGGGTGACTGTGGGAAACTGCTAGCAATCACAACAATTCCAGAAAGGATTTTGGTGCAGAAATGTATAATGCATTGTGGTCAATTTCAGACTAGTAATTGCAGCAACCTCCAGAAAACAACCAGTTCCGGAATACACACTTTTCACAGTATGCTTGGTAGTTGCCAGATGGACACTAACGGGTCTAAGCCTGTGTGAAGGAGACCTAACTTGCACTCTGTTAATGGCTACTGAGGGGTCCAGTTCAGTAGAATTCTGTGATTATAAAATCTCATTGCTCACTTAGCTAAAATCTCAGTAGAAACGTACCTAATGAGTTTATTGTGTCAGTCGTTAGTTTTAAGTCACTACATACTCACTACATGTAATCCTGTAACTGTTACCAGTGAAGGTAAGTGAGGAAATAAGGGTGCTTCGGTTTTGATGTGGGGGGAGTTTCCAGGTGGCGAATGAAATGACCATCTAATACTTTTCCTTCAGGCTTTATCAGTCACATGTATCAGTAGTATGACTCCTTTCTGAATCATAAACACTGAATTTTGTGGCAAACATGCACATACATGTTTGGCAAAATAATGAACTGGGGGGGGCTCATGAAATCCTGAGTCACCATGGTTTAAACTATCCTATTATGCTGCATCATACTTCCAGGAATGTTACCCCCCCCCAACCACACGCACACCCACCCCACTTTCTTTAATGGGTTCGATGTGGTAGGAGGAACATTAACAGACATTTACATGGCCATTCTTTAAAATAGTACACAGATTTTTCTTCAAGCAAGTATTTGATGTTTAGCTATTTTTAAATGTTACAAAACTCATTACTAATGGAATTTACTTTGGGTACAAACACCCATACACTTTAAACCCCCACTCAACATATCCAAGCAAGCTAGACAGGGCGTTCAACGTGATGTACACAAGTCAGGTGCAAGAGTGCCCCCTTCAGTCTCTGTGTGAGCAGCCTTTCAACTAAGAGAGCCTTCACTCTGCACTTCGCACTCAGAGAAAAAAAAAAAACAAAAAACAGATGACCAAACACGCGAACCCCAGTTTCCCAGCACCCCACCTCCTACCCCTTTCCATAGTAGACTAGTTACTCAATAAGGTTTCTGGCTGATTCTGTCTCACACCCTGCCAATATAAACTTCACCCCCGGGAGGATTATTCTAGCTCAAACCCCCACCTTCGTCTGACCAAATGGCCTGAGGAAAGCATCAGGGGAGTGGGACGTCTGTGGTTTTTGGGGGGTTGGGTGGGCAATAAGCCAAATGAGAACCATATTTCATTTGTACTCTGCCGAGGCCCTCCAACTTACAAGAACACATGCAGATGTGCAAGGTTGCGCACAGACATATACATGCACACACCCTCAAACAAACTTGTGGTTACTTACATATGGCCCGGTCAAGTCACAATATTGGTATTTCAGCCATGACAAGCATGTGGGACGTGATTTGATTAGTCTTAGCAGTTTTAATGCATCATCGAGTTTTCAGGGAATGGGCCCCTGCCATGACTCTTCATTAACCAGAAAAATCTGCAAAGTATTCAGAAAATCAGGTAATTATTATGATTCTATCTGATTCATCTTTCCTTATTTTCCCAAAGTTTTTACTGTATCAGTCTTTCTGTATTTAACACTTGTTGTCGGCTGAGTCGTACTTGCTGGTCTTTGTGTCTAGTTCTAGTGTGAAGATGGCGGCTGTCCCCTTGTGAGCCCCTCTTCTCCCCATCTAGCCCCTGCCCAAGGTCTGGAACAGATTACATCTGATATTAAACACATGGCAGCAGTTAGAAAGGAGAAAAGGCGAGCGAAGAAAAAAAGTTCTTAAAAAAGACGAAAGAAAAGAAAAACAGAGTGGATTTGTCAACTAGGTCCCTCCTACCTTCTCTCTGTCCTCTGTTCATTTTCTCAGTGTAGTCTCTTTCTCTACTTTGTTTCTGGGCACTCCTGAGTATGTGGAAGATCATGACCGCTTGTCTGAATAGCTATCAAAAGCACAGACAATGATGTAAGCTTTTTATGTCCTTTTATTCAACCAGCAAAGTTTAAGTTTTCTTATCATGAGGGGGGAAAAAAGAAAAGAAACTAGACCAACTTGTACAGAGACATAAAATATGGTCTGAAATTCTTATATAGAGGCTGTTTTGTAAGAAAAATGTCACTTTCTATTCATTTAATGATGATGAGGCTCCTCAGTGACACTCTTAGATTATTTTGGGGAAAGATTTGAATGCGTTTCTGCTTGCAAGCAGATGGTAATGGTCTTAAACGCATGCCTTGCCGCCAGTCTCCCATTAGAGCGTGTTTCGTAATAGCGTATAAAAAAAAACAAACTAAAAAACACTAGGGCCTGAGATGGCACAAAGACGAGTCTCAGTCTCCAGACTTACTTTTGTAAGGACGGTGGTTATCAGTCCAGAGGAATGTTGGCACACAGATCTTTAAGGTGGATGCAAAACATTCCTAATGTTCCCTCTGTTGATTTCAGTTTTTTCCTGTGAGGGCTCCCATCGGGGAGTCACCAGTCCCCAACCAGTAGGCTCTCTATCACTGAGGCTTGAGCTCAATCATGCTCATCTTGTTCTGTGTACTCTGAACAAACAAGCAAGAAAAGTAACCATTGCTCAGCTTGTTAGTGCTAAAAAACACAGTTCACTTTCTATTGCAGTGTTATGTTTTCCTCATGACTAAACTTAACCTGTTTTGATTGCTCTACCTATCAGGTCATCTGCAAGGTCTCTGTGGGACGCCATGCTGACCAGTAAACACAAAGAGGGGGTGATAGAGGTCCGCCGGCAACTAGTGGAAGCAGCCAGTAAAGAGAATCTGCCAATCAAGATGAGCATGGGTAAGAACCACTATGCCGTGGAAGGAGCAGAGCCCATATCATGTTTCACATTAATTAAAGACTAACTTATACAAAACACAGAACAGTCATATCATATAAAGTATGTAGAATTTTTCTTGCTTAAAGAGAATCATGTGCTACTTCTGTCATGTTTTTCAGCACTCTCAAAAACATTACAAAAGCACCTCCTATTGAAATCAAGCTTCTTTGCCTTGCTGTGTATTTGCCCATGTGGCCACAGAAGGAAATGTGAACCACATGTTGGCTCTGTGACACACACTTACACACACATGCTGCTTGCACACATGCTGCTTTCGAAAACTTTTGTTGTTTGTTAATGAAGCAAAGGGACTGAATCGAGGGATAAAAATATGCGTAGGCACACAAATAAAGTCATTACGTGCACGAGTGTAGCGTGTCCTTGTGCACGTTCACCTTTATGCTACCCTCTGACTTAAAGAGGTAATGGATGTACTACACTCCCACAAACACACATACGCACACACTCCCGTTCATGGCTAATATGCAGGTTAGCATCTGGCAAAAAAGGGGGTGTAAAAGGGAGGGGCACTGTGGTCCCTTAGCTCCTATAATCTATGAGGTAAAGAAGGTCTTGTCTCTCGTAACAGGCAGGTTGTAATATGCTGGAGGTCGCACACATATGCTCACACCCAAGGCACTCTGTCTGGCGTCCAAATCTACACATGGCTGTTTCCTTTCACACACGGCAGTCCCTTTAATTCCAGATGTGTGCAGGCTTTTAGATTTTATTGAGAGAAATACGCAACATCAAGTGACGCTAAAAGAAAAATGTATAAAGAAGGTATAGCACTGAAGCTTCTCCCGCTGGTTCACTGACAGCCTGTTGACTTAATGTTTTTGCTGAGAGAGAGAAAACGAGAGAAGCAGTGAGAGAAGGGGGTACTGTAATATCCTTAACACTGAACCTTTATACCCCGCTGGCAGAGGACCAGAATTCACAAAACCCCCTGAGCTCCCATAGCACCCCCCACAGTTCCCATCCTGCCCACCAGCAGAGTTTTCAATCCATCATGCTCTGCTCCTGAGACCAAGCTAAACCGAGTAACACAAAACACTTAGCATTAATACCTATCTGCTCTCTCAGTGCCCACTCGCTCGCTAGGAGAGGAAAATTTTCCCCCTGCACCCAAGAGTGTTCTCACTCTGGTGGGGTTATGCAGATCAGAGGAGAAAAGAGGATATCGCTGTATTCCAGGCCCTAAATTTTCACATACAGACTGACCCAACTTGGCTTCTTTTCATCTCAGCAGGATAAGATCATCCTGTGAGAAACAGAAAATAATCAATTTCTCAGCGCCTGATATAACCCGTCAGGTTTCTCACAGCACAATAGAATGATGAAATTCCCTAGCTCTGTGTAGGGATATGTACAGTATGTGGTTTTGCAGAGTCCAGTGTTTATCTTTGGTGTTTTTGCTCTTTGCAGGGAATTAGCTGGACAGCTTCGGTTTCATCTTCCATAAACGTGCGTTCATCTCATCCATCTGCTTGTGTTTGTATACATGCGTGGATATGCGTGCGTCACAAGTTTATACCCTCTGTGTATGTGCTGCGTGCACGGACACCGTGCGGTAAATGGGATGTGTTGACAGGACCTTTCTTCCTGTGGCACAGTCCGGCCTTTTAACGACAGAGGAGCGTGAGTCAAGCGGACAGTTGATTTGGGGAAAAATACATTTTTGTAACAGCAAAGATGTGTTTATGTTTAGCAGTGTAATTTCTCCCTTTTGAAAACTAAATTTATATACTCACATGTATACATGTGAGTAAGAGGAAAAATGTTATATTTTATCTAGTAATTAAGGCGGGCCTATTCATTTCTTGTTTTGTTTTTGTTGAATTGGATTCTCTGTCACCATAAAGGAGCAATTTTTTTTTTTTTTTTGTCTGTTTAACAAATGTTCGTCGGATTTATTTAACACTTGGCAGGTGAATTGCCAAGTGTTAAATCAAATTTGGGATTCTCTCCAGTGTCTATTTTTCTGCTTTTCTGCATTTATACCAGGGTTCCCATACCAATGTAGATGCTTATGATTGATTTGATCGATTTGTCCCAACAGTGTCACCAGCTCACGTAGCATAATTCATAAATTTACCTTAAGAAGTGAATTTTAAATGAGTTAAACACACAGAACAAGGAACCTTTTAAATTGCACGTTACCTTTTAAAGCAAATGAAATGAAGACCTGATCGTAGCTTCTTTTTTTTTTTTTTAGTCGTATTTGCTTCTGTTTCTATGAAAAATTGTTGAATTTTATATTGAATGTATTTGTGAAATTTTGTGAAGAGGTGGACCATGGCAGATACAAGCCAAAATATAGATAGAAATCTCTTTCTTCAAAATTACAAGATTGCACATTGACCTTTGTGAATGACTCGTCCTAGGAAATGTCGCTCTAATTTCTGTATATCATCTCTTTTCTGCTCTTGCAGGTCTGCATTATGTTACTACCAGTCACATCCACACAAACTGTTTAACTTGTGTCCCTTAGCCAGAGCCTGCGGTGTTGTCTTGCAGCTTCATGATAGCCAGGGCCAGTCTACCTGGAGCATTTAAAAGCTGGCTTATTAGCTCTTGCATCCCTTTTCTCCATTTATCCAGCACCATGTTATTTGTATGGTTGGTTTTGGGTTTGTCATTTTAGGTTTTTTAAAATGCACAACACTATGCATACTTATTAACATTCAGTCATCCAACTACTGACACACTGATTAGAACCCCTCATTGAGTACTATACTTTTCTACTTAATTAAGTTAATAAATTGGTAGATTTTGTTTCAAGTGATTTCTTCCCATTATTTGTCATGGCCCTTGAGCCATATTGTGACACTCAGATCTTTTAAAATTTCAAAGCATCCTAGTTTACGTTTAAGGAATGAGAATCATTTCATTTGTAAACATAGATTTGTCCTATTAGTCGTGTTAACCACAGAAACGATACAATCAAAATTTCCAGTGATGCACTTCAAACATCACTCTTGAATTTGAATGAAGTCTCCCACCCCAACAGATTCAGTTTGAAATTTACTTTAAGTTTGAACTAAAGAAAAGCCAGAGATAAAAGCTTTTTTTGGAGAGACACTGAAGACACTAAGTGCTGCGACTGTGTAGCTGCCCACTTGTAGCCTCTGCTCTAATGTACAGTAAAGTCTTAAAAGGGTCCCTAACATACATCCTCAGATAAAGGCTCCAACATGTTCCTCCTCTTGGAGTGCATAAATAAAAATCTCTGAGCCTTCCTGTGTCCTCATCCACACAGAATTACTTATGAGGCTGTCCAGCTGCTGAGGCAGGCTACCACTCAGCTTCACTCCGACATCAGACATCACTTACCCTCTGAGTAACCCTGTGCACCTAGAACTCAAGTCATCTTCCAGTAACCGGACTAAATCATTGTTGGCCCTTGCCCCTTCTTACATTGTTGAAGACTTTGATCATAGCCAAGTCTCAATCCCCACTTCTGCACATCAGGCTAAAATGCGCAGAAGATCCAGATGTTTATAGCAAGAGATTAAAAATGTGATTTGCTTTATGGCTGACTTTGCAATAAATGCACCCAGAAGATTCTTGCAATGTCCAAAAGGTTCAGGTTTCCCTACCATCTTGTGTGGAAAAGCTACAGAAACTGCAGTACTGCTGATTCATATGTATGTAGGGTTCTTCTTAACAAAACTGACATTCTGAAGTACTGATGTTATTTATATTTATTTTGAATCGCTTCTTATTCCATGCACACCCAATGCACTGAAGACTGAATGGAAATATTTCTATACTTGGCGCTTGTCACCACCAGAAAGGAATGCACGGTTTCTTGAAATGCATTCAAATTTACAGATGCAAACATTTCGTTTTAAAACAGTTCTTCTGTTTTGCTGCAGCTACGGTAGTTAAAATGAGAGCTCAGCTGACAGATCAGATGACAATGAGAAAACGTAAAACAGATTCATTTTGCATCTGGCAACAGGATGCCTGAAGAATCATAGCACTGTTTTGAAGGAAGTTTAGAGACACAGATAAGAGCTAAGGCTGAACCAGGACTGTTTGATTGTGTAATGGAGTGGAGGCTTTTGTGAGGCTTTCTTGGCTAAAGTACTTTCTCCGTGTTTCTTTCCGATGTTTTACGTTTTCTCATTCTCATCTGGTCTGCTGTAGCTGTAAATTCCGATTACCTTTAGCCTACAGGATACCATTCTGGGTGAAATTATTCCCTGGTTCTGTGCTGAATTATGGTTGGCACATGAAGCTTTGTGAACTTTAGTTATACTGCCAGGATTTTTATGGCTGGATATGCTCACAAAAGAGCTTTTCAGTATTCTGTCTGGACTGGAGCTTATTCTTTAAAAATACTTTAAATTCAACAAGAAACTTGATTCGCCTTCGGAGGCGCTTGCTCTGTTTTGTCTTTAAATGCCACCCAGTGCACTCAGTCCTTCAGTTCATTTCAGAAGGTGTTTCCCAACACATACATATGGAAATATATGTTCCTGTCGTGTTTACTGATTAGCTGTTGTGAATATAACTTTGGTAGCAGCTTTGTGTGGCTCTCCCAAGTATCCCTCCTGAAAATAGTACAAAGCTACACATTTTGTCGTCCAGTTTAACATGTGCCTTTTTGCATTTCTAGTTCTGTCTTTTTAGATTTCTGTTTCGTTTGTATCCTGCCTGTCTGTTTCTCTTCTGGTCATATGTTTTGCCTCACTAAAGAAAACACTGGCCATGTAGTCCAACAGGAAATACTCCCACATCTGGTGCTGGTTCAGAACATCAACATAAAGAAGTAGGCTTTATGGCAAGTTAATGTGTGCCCTTTGTCTATCCCAGCCCCTGACACAACCTCTCATACCTCTAAGCCGCGCTTCATACCACCCCTGGACTTTACACCCTTTGCACTGCTTTTCCTGTCTCTTTAAATGGGAGAAGTTAGGGGAGATTCAGAGGTTCCTAAACAGTAAAAGGAGTCTGGACTCTTTCTGCTACCTCTATAAATAATCAGTGAAAACTTCTGATTTACAGTTATTAGTCATACTCAACACGGGTTCAGTGCCTCTTGTCAGTGTTGCTGCACCTCAGCTATATGTAGACATGCTTAAGCACCTACACACATGCTTACATAGTGCAACATTTATGAGTCACTGGCTAACAACAATCACAGAAACTCTACGCAGGAACAAGCACATATAGAGAATATTCCTTTGTGACTGTCACACGGCAACACTCACGCAAGCCGTGCAGTTTGCTTTCTCTCACCCTGTGGAGTTTTTGCCTATTAAGATAAAGTTATGCTCTACTTTAGTCTCAGTCATTCCCCTCTGCCCCAAGATAAGTGTATGATTTTTTTTTTTTGATTTTTTTTTTTAATGCTGTTATGCTTGGTAAAAGGTTATTGTTGTTTCTGCTTTTGGCTCTTCCCTTCTATGTGTGTGCAGTGTTCCCTCGTTAATCGTGTGGGAGTTACGTTCTAAAAATAACCCGCAATAGGCGAAATCTGCAAATTATTATTTTTTTACAATTGTTATAGATATTTTAAGGCTGTAAAACCTCTCACTACACACTTTATACACTTTTCTCAGACAGGCATGAACATTTTCACACTTTTCTCTCTTGTTTAAACACTCTCAAAGTTCAAACCTTCGTAGAAAAATAACTCCAGTATTATAGAATGAAACCAACTTCAGAGTCACAGTGCTAGCAATCGAAGATTTATGTAAATTTGACAAGGCCAGCGCATTCTGTACTGGACAGGAGACATGGCACAGAAGAGATTGATTGACAATGGTCTACAGCCGATCAGGACACAGAACACAATGAAAACACACACACACAAAAGCACGCAAAACAAAATTGCACTAAAAAAAATCAGTGAAACGGCGAGGCCGCGAAAGGTGAACCGTGTTATAGCGAGGGACCACTGTATAGTCTAATCATTTTCCCTTAATATAATTCTTAAAATGCTGTATGTATAGAATATGTTTGTACACTGTAAACCCAAAAAAGTTAGCAGAACTTAAACAAATTAAGGTAACCAACTGCCTTAAGTTTTTAGAAGTTGATGAATTTCAAAATTGAAGCTTATCAGTACTCCAGTATTTCAGTTACATTTGGTATGTATCTTTTGACTAAAATAAAAGTAAAACGTTTAGTAATTAAATTTTTAAAAAAAGTAACTAGAACTTAAAGTTTTCATTCATGTTTTCATGGGAATTAGTTGACATAACTTCAGTTCGACTGAGTATTTAATGATTTGGATGATTTTATGACAAATTGTGTCTCCAATTCATGGTCGTCATCGTCATCATCATCAATCATCATCAGAAAGGTTTATAGTAGTTGTGACCCAGAAGAAAGTGGGCTAATGCTAGAATTCAAAGTCTCAGTTTGAGGTTCATGATAAAGACAAGGAGATTTTATAAATGGTGGAATGTTGGGGGGTTTTTACGCCCTAAAAACCGATAACCACGGGGCTCCAAAGTTTTGTTGCTTAGAGTGTGGGATTCCTTTCATTCCTTTTTATTGTAAAATACAATCCAGCTTTGACGCATCTTTTACTGAGTAGAGGGTCCACTCTGCCATAAAGTTTAGTGCTTCAAAGGTAGTTGCCCTTTCGAAAGTTTCTCCCATCTTCACCCCAAATCTTTGTAGCTCAGTGTGAGTAACCACCAGGTTTAGGTCTCCTTCCTTCCACCTAAAACATCAGGAAGGAGGGAATTCGATCAAAGTTGATAACTTCATGTTCTGAGGCTCCTGAGCCAAATACAGCAAGCGCTCTGAATACTTATGTCAATGTAATATTTCAGATTTTTCTTTTTAATGAATTGGCAAACCTTTCAACAATTCTGTTTTCACTTTGTCATTATTATGTTTGGATGAAATTAATTTTGAACAATTTCATCCTAAGGCTGTAAAACGTGTGGGAAAAGTCAAGGCGTCTGTAAACCTTCTGATTGCACTGTATACAACGATCTTTGCCAGATTTTGATTGATTAATTTCTTACGGCTCCAAATTGCTCGCTAGATGATAACTGTATCATCTTCCCTCCTTTCAGGCCGTGTGACCCCCGAACAGCTGTGCTCCTACATCCAGCTGTTCCGGAGCAGTAGAGGGGCGCTAGAGAGTCACTGTGGGGTGCTTCAGCTGGGCCTGGCCACGGCCCAGACTCTCCGACATCCAAGCCTGCCTCGCTGGGATTCCTGTCTGGCCTTCGAGAGGCTGCTGCTGCAGGTGCGCGCTCATCTTACACGGCCTTATTATCCATATGTGCTAGAGCCGATGAAAACTTGATGTTTTCCTTTTTAAATGAGATGTGAACATCTTAAAAATGCGATACCACCTATGACAGATTGACACATTTTTGAGCTCTTCAACTGCAACACAGTAGCCTATTTCAGATGAAAGTAGTTTTCTTTTAGAGTGTGAGAAGTGTGACTGAAATAACTTCAACAACACATATCGATGTTAGATAATAACTTGAAATAAAGCGACACTGATAGTTTTAACTAAACTGGAAAACTGCATATTCGCTAGCATTTTTAATTAACATCGCTCCTGTTAGTAAATATGTTATTACCAGTGCACAGGAGGTAGGTGTGTGTTTGTGGTTAGCAAGATGGTGGCAAGAATGTTGTGTTAAACTGACAGCAACAGGAAAAAACAGATTCCTCTCTGTCATAAACAAGGTCAGTTTTGCTTGTAGGGAAAACATTCCGTTCAAGTAAACACGGAGAAAACACTAGATTGCCATGATTTCGTGTAGAGCCTTTGAATCTACAGGAGGTCTTTTATGGTGGAGGCACATGTACATGTGTCTTTGAGCTTTTAAAGGTCGCAGGATAAGTCGGGGGAAGGAGGCGGAGTATAACGAATAAATCAAAAATGAGAGCACAGTCAGTCATCACTCATTCACCTCCACAGCAGTGATTAGTACATGTTCTGTACTTTCTAACACACAATCTTAATGGCGCCAAGCTATGAGCTCACTAATACAAAGCCATTTCCTGCTTCTCTTACCTTGGTATTTTCATTGAGTCGCTCTATACTCCTGAAGCTGTAAAGCAAGCAGTAAGACAGCCGAGTATTTAGGAACTTATTAAACTAAAGCACGGAAAAACAAAACAAGCTCTTAGCCATGCCCCATGCCAAATTAGAATTTGAAAACAACCTCATAAACCTTCATCCTCAGCTGGGGCCATCCCTGTTTTACTTAATAAAGGAAGAAGACTTTAGGGCTTACTGTTCCAATATCCATTTACTTCATGAACCCACTTTGATCCACTGCCCCATGGTTGTCTGCTATACCTGGATAATTTCTCACCACACTTTTTTTTAGTTTTAGTTGTATCTTATGAGAACTAACTTCATTAAAGTGACTGTGTCTCATTAAGCTGATGGTGACTATGTTAATAACAGTGTAGGATACGTGGCACTTGCCCCAAGTTCAAAATTGCATTCTTCAAGAATCAAATCTCACAAGCAGGCCTTGAGCGCAATTTGAGGGTTGTTTGCAATCAAAACTGGCTTGAGTTTTATTGAGGAATTAAGGGAAATGAGTTGTGTGTCCTCTGTGCCCCCTCTGTTTATTTAATCTTCGTATGAGTCCGTTTTTTCCCCCTCTGCTCAACATGGTCAGAGAGAAGTTAATTACTCTATAAAATGGCGGGATGAAATGCCTTTCAGCTCTGCCTGGCAGTCTGGATGTGTTTGCTCTGCCTGAGTGTGTGAGGGCTGCTGTGGGTATGACCGACCAGAGCTGGACGCTCCATTGCTGGTGGACAGTGTGACTTCATTCAGGCCAACACCTCTGTGGTTCACTGGGGCTTTGGATGGGCAGTGACCGAACTGAGGCAAAGGACCAATGAGTTCAAGGCCTAGCCTAGTTCATGCCTTTCCCAAAAGTTGGCTACAAACACAGAAGCACACAAAAGAGATTCTAATATCTCAAATATATCAATTTCTGGTGAAATAAAGGTTCAAAAACACACGTCGTGTAAGATGCTGCGTAATATCCACTATGTGACCTGAGCTGCTGTAGAATAGTGTTCTGGTCCGGTCATGCTTGAGTACTTGTGAGGGTCTTGCTGCTTGGAGGTTAATCAGAAAAGGGTACAGATGTGGTTTTGGAGGTCAGCATGTTAGTGGGACTGTGAAATAAATGTGGTTAGTGTGATACTTAGTATTTATACTGCCACCAGATTTATTACCTCCTTAATAGAGTTGTTACGTGTGTGTGAGCTAGATATCATCTTGGCTGGCAGTGCCACCCTGCCTGCTCTTATACCTCCCTCACTGTTCTTGGCCCTGGCTGTCTGACATAAGACTGGGGTTTCATCTGAATGGTTCAGATTGAACAGGCTTGGAGGCTCTCCAGTCCACAGAATGTGTAGTACTAGGCAAGCTAGAAGGGGTGGGGCAGCTAAGGCAAAACTCAACAGACTCACTCTTTCACCACTTCCAGGAACACTCACTGCTTTACCTTCCCATCACCATCCCAGCCAGGACCTCAGCCTTCCCAAACTAAACATGCACACTTCTACTGTACATCCCTCCCACGGAGAGTAGACTTTGCAAGTTCATTTTTTTAAAAGACCGATTTTTATTAAGGTACGTAGTGTCTCTATATAGCGTGCTGTCCAGCCTACTGTTGATTAGTCTGTCACATCACTGCACTTGGAAGTGATGACAGCAGTGCAATAGAGAGGAGCTAACCTCTTTCACCCCGGCCTGTTGCTTTACTCTGCTGGGATTACCAGGGCATGCCTCTGCAAACATTCAAACTCAGAGTTATTGCTGGTCACAGCGCTGCTCAGACAGAAAGCTGCACTCGGCTGTATGTCCCCATCTCCCAAGGGTAACTCAAACTGGTTGCCTGGTTCTTATCGCTGTCTCTGCTTTAGCTGCATGTTTGTGTTGTAGTCTGAAATGGTGTTTATATGACTAAAACTGAGCTATGAATCCAAAACCAGTACCCTTAACATTACTTTATGGCAGATAGATAACATTGTAAAACCTCTTCTATGTACAGGATATGAAAAAAAAAAAAAATAACCCCCATTATTTCATTAGTTCAGATAAGATTGAAAATGTAAGTATCTGTTGGTTTTTGTTGGCAGGATCTGAGCAACTACAAATATGAACTGAATTGGTCCGACTTAATACTAGATATCCCTCACAAGTTGCACCATTCCCACCATACTGACTTCAGTCTCAGGTGTGAGTGTCAGTGTATGTGCCTCAGTGGGATGTCAGCCTTCATTTTCTTTATCAAAATCATTTGGAAAAAAATCCATCCATCCATTCGCTTCCACTTGTCCTTTTTCAGGGTCGTGGGGGACGCTGGAGCCTATCCCAGCTGTCATAAGGTCGCCAGTCTGTCACAGGGCTAACACATAGACAGGAGACAACCAGTCGCACTCACATTCACTCCCACATTCACACCTATGGGCAATTTAGTGTTTCCAATTAACCTAACCCCACTAACTGCATGTCTTTGGACTGTGGGAGGAAGCCGGAGTACCTGGGGAGAACCCACGCAAACACGGGGAGAACATGCAAACTCCACACAGAAAGACCCTGGCCTGATGGTGGAATTGAACTCAGGACCTTCTAGCTGTGAGGCAACAGTGCTAACCACCAGGATGAAGTGTAATTATTTTCTGTCATCAAGATTAAACAGAGAGTTTGACCTGCAAATTTCAGGAAAAATTACATAAAAGGCTACTTTTTGATTGCAGCTGCTCCCTAGTTGGGTCTTTTGAGCTGACAGAGTGTTGAATCAGTCTTATCCTAAAATCTGTTTAAATGGGGCTTTTTGTGCAATATTTCCACAGAAACAATTTAGTTAAAAATGCCCAACCTGTGAGACCCTCTTTCGTAATCGTCCACAAATTATTCTGCAAGCACACTGAAAACCTACAGTTCACCATGAGGCATGGTTAATTCATCAAGATAAGTCCAGAATAGTTTTTTTTTTTATTATTATTTGTTTATGCATTTGGTGACGTCTGTGTTATAAATTATTATATAGCCAGGGTGGAGCCTGGTGACCCTAACACTCCATTAATAACCCCCAGGACAGTGTCAGTGGGCTCTGCCCTAAAGACTCGTGACCCTCAACCTTTATCCCTTGACACTCTTGGATGTACAATGATCTGCAGAGAATCAAACCTGCAGGTCTGCAGTATGTTAGTAGTTTGACAATAAAAACCCATGTCATCTCCTTTTATATAAAGCTGTAAGAAAGTGCACCCACAATACGTATGCTCATGCAGTTATATATGCAACATCTGGATTGCATCATTTCTTATGGTGACAGAGGGGAAAAATGTTGATATTGGTCCCAAGTAACTTTCATCTTATCTGAGCTGCATGCCAGAGACAGGCAGGAGGCTTTAAGCCTGTAATTGGCCTTTCCCCAGGGTATGGAGACTATCCCCACATCCCAGACATTCCCCCTTATGTTCTGTCACCACTGTGTCCCTGCTGTTTTCTCTGTTTTCCTCCAGATTGTAACAAAGGGGTGTGAATGACTTCGGGGTGCTGCCCTGAGATGTCCACCATTGACCTCCTCTAGTTCCCTACTGTTTAACAGCCTCACATCTGTACTGACCTGGACTGACCGTCTCCCCATCCATCCACTTTCTGTACCACATTCTCCCTCATCCAGCCCGTGTATTATCCTCTCTGTGAGTTTGTTAGCCCTGGAGCAATGCAGATTTGCTCACAGAAGAAACCACAGGAGGTTCAGGATCAACTCCTGTCTGTTTCTCTACAAAGTGGACTCTTTGTCTCTCAGCTCCTGTTTCCTTACCCATTGTTTTCTATAACTTCATCAGGCTTCCTTTTAAATATGTCTTGAGCAGGATTACTGTTTCTCTGTGATGCGTTCCACAAACATATGGCTCACTACAGCATAAGCTCACATGGCCCATGTGAACTCCTGTACTCCACTAAAGTCCACGCCTCTGTATTTTCAAGCATAACAAGCTTTATAAAAATGTAGAGTGGGAAAGAAATTAGTTTATCGGAAGATCAAGTTATTTACCTATCTCTTCCTTCCTGTGTTTAGTTGGAAAGGATTATAGTAAGGGGGAAGAGCAATGATGATCACTCCCAGGAAGACTCAGGAATAGCCCCCATGTCAAGCCAACACCCCCCCCCCCCCCCCTTTCCAGCACCAGTATCCTGAGACGGCTGTGTTTACATTGTTCTGCACAGCTCAGCCTTAATGTACTATCTGTTTAATAGGCAGAGAGAGGTCTGTTTATAGAGGGGGGGGCTTTTTAGCAGAGGTGATGGGTTGGTAGGCCAGAGGGCAAAATCAACTCATCTCACTTCCTGTTATCATTACCTCTCTTCTTTCAGACAGATAGGTGCTTGACTCACCCGGCTTTCTGCATTACTTATCCTTAATCGCCTCGCCATCCTGCTGGCTATAATTGTGTTCAGTTTGTGCCTCCCCTGGAAAATCAAGTAACACAGGAAGGCTCAATCAAGTTGCTTCATATTAGGCCTTGCTGCATTCACTTCACAGCTCAATAGTCATTTGCATGTGCTGCGTTTTAAGTGCTCTACGTCTTTCTACTAAATCTATATCTCAGCCCACTGAACTGAAATTTTATTGCTTTGATGTTAATAGCTGTAGAATTACAACGCTGCAGCGCTCTAAAATTTAAAGGTGGGGAATAAGATGGTCTCATAAGGTTTTGATATACTGAACATTTTCTCTTCTACTTAAAGCGCCCCTCGCTCTGTATCGAGGCAGAGTTGCACTGTCACATATGTACATCTGCGGATATCTTTTGTTCTGGTTTCTATTGTTTACTGCGCCTGTTAAACTGCAGACTCAAAGCCCTTCATGTCAGGAGGATTTTTCATGTGGCCTTGAGTTTTTTCCCCCACGAGTGTGTGTGTTTTGAGGTTTCTGCAGAATGTTTTTCACAGCGTTGGCCAAAGGAAACTCGTTTTTCTCACCCTTGCTCAGACCAAACTTTCATCGCGCTGAAATCGTTGATCTTTCTTGAAGATCATTTACACTGCTCTCTCCACTTAGGCACACTTTTGATATTCCCGAAATTTGTTGTGCTGAGGTGCACTGTCATCTTGCAGTGTTTAGGTGAGGTGGTCTAGGGAACATGATCAGAAGGTAAGGGGGGGGGGCTCATAAAGCTTCCACTAACACTCTCCATCCGTGGTGAATCAGGTTAGTGTGGTCTGCTGACTTGGCCTTCTGGCGTCAGACTTCATTTGAGCATGCTCCAAAAAGACACCACAGACTGGGAAAAATCCCACAATACACAGCATTCATCCTTGGATTGTTAACAGGGAAGACCGTAGAAAAAGCTGACCATTAGGGAAGATGGCGGGGGTTTGCAAGAGGCCCAACAATGACCCACTGTCCCAGATGGATCCGAGCAACGAACCGCATCGTACCTTTATATTCCTGAGACTGGCACACAGACTCTGCCTTCAGTTTTACGTGTCACTGCTCATTGTTGGTGTTCCATTTTTTTCCCATGGTTTTGTGCATCTGAAACTATATCCAGATGTTCTTGTAAGCAGGTGCGTGTGTGCACAGCTATGTGTGCGTGCAACCATTCATGCGTGTGCATCCCTTAATGTGCTTATTCTGGTGAGATTGTCTCAACTTCCTGTTGTCACAAACAGGCTCTGTGTTCGCTGTAGAAAAGCTCCACCTCAGGACAGATTTACTATCAGGTCATTTGTCACTACCTGCTGAGCACAGGCCAGGGAAGGTCAGAGCCCACAGGACATACGTCTTTGTGTTAATTTCTCTTATTTGAAATAGAGACAGAAGAACATTCCAGGACCTTTGACTGTCCTCTTTGGATACTGTTTAACTAAAAGTAGATGAAAGAGTTTCATCAGATTGAAGATTTATTGTTATTGGTCAGTTAATGGGAAAAAGCATATCAGCAATCGGACGATAAACCTCACTGCTAGTTCTTGCATTCTCAGCTTGTCTTTAATCATGCAGGCTTGTGCATAAGTTCAGTAAAGGTGAATGCTCTGACTTGTGAGCCATTAAACAAACACAATCTTCCCACTTTGGTCGTGATAAAAATCAAGGCCCAGGACAAACATGGGTAAATTACACATTACCATCTCAATCGCACCCTCAGTATCATAAAAGGAAAAGAAAACAACATGAAACATAATCAATAAAAGCCAGAGACATTAATAAAACTCAAGGTGAATAACTGAATCTGTACCACTGCCTAAATGCCTCTACTTAAGTGTCTGGCATTCTTCTTCTGTAATGACGTGTTATAGATCACAGGTAATGGGTAAACATGCCTGCTCTGTGCTGTGTATTTTAACATTGACATTAAGACAGATTGTGATGAATTTGCAAAGAGATGTGACCAGTTGCTCCCAAAAGGCTTAATGACACAAGTTTGTGAGATTGCTTATAAATATCTTATTAGAATCAAAGACTGTATTAAGACAGTATAAAGGATGTATGATAGCAAACAATTATAGAAATTATTAGAGACATAATGGAGGATCATCCAGGATATGATCATTAGCTAACAACTCATCAATCACAAGTCATCAACCAAAGAGTGTAGATCATCCCATCACGTCGTGTTTCATGCACCAAGATGGCCACAGCATAAATACTCAACTTGAGACTTTATTATAGGATATTAGCCAGGGGTTAATGTTACCCTGGCTACATTAATTTTCAAACAAGCAAAAAGGAATGAAGGCGAATTAATGTGTTCTGTAGTTGCAAAACATGTCAATGTCTTAATAAACCACAAGTCAGCTGTAGATACAGTAACTTAAGTCAAATAACAAATGTGATGTAGTTTTAGGATGTTTCAGGTTGTATAGTATCACACGATTGAAAGACTATGATGTCATTCACTCTATTAAAGGGATTATCGATAACAAACTGTAAATAAATGCATAAAAATGAACTTGTCAGATTTGTTGCATATCCAAGTCTGTTACTGCAGTTATATTAGAGTTTAAGTTAGCTTAACAATTAAATCTGATACCTGCACACTCTGGACAGGTTGCCAATCTGACATAGAGCTAACACAGAGGGACCGACAACCTAATCCAACTAAGTGCGTGTCTTTGGACTGTGGGAGGAAGCTAGAATACCCAGAGAGAACCCGCACAAACACTGGGAGATGCAGACTCCATACAGAAAGGCCCCCGTCAGATGATGGAGTCAAATTTAGGACCTTCTTTTTATAGGGCAATGTGCTAACCAACTTATTATAGTGCTGCTGCCCTATTATATTATAATATATAATATATATTCAGCCTAAATTAACATGCATTGAAATTCATGGAGCTTAACAGTACTCAGCATTATGGTTGTCATGTTTCAGTTCACATTTCCATTATGTGGTCCTTCACTTTTTCTTAGCCAGTGTGGCCCTTGAAATGATGTTGCCCACCTTCTCGACTAGAACCTCTCTTTGTTTCAGAGTGTAATTGTGAGACGCCAGTCTGCACAATTTTCTTTCCTCTGCACCCAACACTTTGTTACCTCATGCCCGTTCTGTGGGCTACCTTGTGGCCCCAGGGAATTGCCCAGTCACCCATAGGGAACGAGACTGACCAATCACTATGGCAACTAAGCGGTGAGGGTCAAACCAGGTCAATCAGAGACAGACTGTTGCCATCCCTGCTCTGTCATTAATTACGTATACCTCCCCAGGCACTGCTCCATGTGTAATGCAAAGCTGAAAGGTTTGGATCCAAATGGTTTGAGTGGATGGTCAGGTGAAGTTCACCGATTCATTTCATACGTTTATCTGTGACAGGGTCAGACTTGTCTTTATTATGAACCAAGAGAGGGTTTCCACCTCTGACTGTGTTTGGAAACTAATGTGTCAAATAGATATGTCATGTTAGCAATAAGAGCACAAACGACCTGTGTGATGTTACAGAGACCTCTGACTCTAGAGGAAGGCTTTATTTGTTGATTTGATTAAGTCCAGCGTCATCTCAGTGTTGTGCGAGCCTGTTCTTTAGAAGTGGGCATTTAGTTTGATTTGAGCAGCCAGAGCGTACAGAACCCAGTCCTCTCCAACTTTAAATGGTTCAGTGTTTATAGGTTGTGACAACACTTGCTGTGTCTGGTTTAGAGCTCAGCTTTCAAATTGAGCTGGTATTTGCATTTGTTAGGCGCTATGGAGATGAAAAACTGCATGCTGCACAGCTTCCCTTCTGTGTGTGTGTGTGTGCGTGTGTGTGTTTAGGAAGGTTGCCTTTTGCTGTTCTTGGACTGATCTTGTATGAGCTAGAAATGAAACTCATCTGTGGAGGGAAACAATCTCTCTGCTTGCCTTGTAACATGATTGACATAGGGGTGCAAAGAATAGGGAAATACCCCCCAGGCTCTCTGCTGGAGTGGAATCTGGTGATGGTTAAATGTCCTCCTTTCCCCTCATTCCATATTATTAGTGTTTTCTTTCTTAGTTTAGATATTCTGTTTCATCCAAGTGTCCATCTTTTTCCACCTCTAACCCTTTATTTTTCAATTTTTTAAACAATTGGACTTCATTCGTACAAATGTGTCTGACGATATCTTGGTTTTTATCTGGAGTAGAAGGGGAGTATCTGGTCCTGCAGTAAAAAAGAACTGTAGCCATGTGCTGAAACAGCCTGTAAGACACTGGAACCAGAATGGCCAACTTGAAGAAGTACACGCTGATGAAATATTTGTTAATGAATTTGTTTGAAATGCCTTAGAACATTTGCCAAAACACTGGATATGTTTAGTAGAATTATGACAAATAGAAACCACTGCCCAAATAGCTGCTAGATACAAGTGACACAAAGGTAAGTATAAGTATTTTAAATGAGCTACACATTACATAAATGCATTGAATTTGCAGAAATAACTAAAACATGTTGGCTATTGGACAACAGTGCATTTCACAATGCCTGCAGAGCGTTCTTGAAAAGTTTCCACTAACTGTCATGGTGTATACCAACCAAGGCCAAAATTAAGCTGTTCCAGCCCTCCACGCTGCATTTTATCCAATACGACCTCACTAATTCCTGTGTTTTCCCACTCTAGCTTTCATCTGGAGTGAACTCATACACCCCACTTTTTGTCTACTATTGTTCTCGCTGCATTTAGAGACACATGTGGGTCTGTTTGTCCCACTGCTGTTTTCATGGAAATGGGGCAAGGAATAAAAGTAACCCAAAACGAGCAGTGACGCCGAACCGCTAATTATGAGCGGGGGGAGGGATGAAGGGGCCCGAGGAGGAGGAGAGGACTGCTTATATACATTCCCCCTTCTCACAATCTCCAGCTATAAGTCTCCATCTTCTCCACCCTACTGTTTTGTTGTTTTGCTTTTGTTCTGAGTTATTTAAGATGCTGTGTCTTTCATGTGTGCAGTTGTGATCTCTCTGAGCTTTTAGCACCGTGGGTCGTAACACAGCAGAGATGTCTGCACGACGGGTGCCAGTGACAGCAACAAGTTTTATGTTCTGTGCTTGTGCGGCATAATAATTCATACCTTTTTATGATTTGATGATTTTGTGTTCTGTTTAGGTGGTCATGTTGGTGTTAAAATTGTCAAAAGCATCTGCCTTTTTAGTTGCTGATTGTGAGTATGAGGATACGATCATAGGAAAAAAATAAAGCATTTAGTCAAATGACACATTAAGCACATACTGCACATCTGGCCGTGAGGATCTGAAGTTCAGATGTCCTCGTTCACACTGCACTAACCACTTCTCCACATCCTGTCTAAAGCATAACAGTACAGAGGTTAAACTGCAGAATCCAATTTTTATTTTTGCAAGTTTGCATGACTCCAGTCTGCAGTTGGCTGTCTCTGTTTTTTTCCCTTACTTTGTTGAGCAGGCAAAACTTTTGCTAGACACATTTGGTGAAATATGTCATAATGCATTCATGAAATAAAGCAATTTTTAACATGACTGAGTTTAGAAAAACACAGTCCTTAAGCCAGGCTGTGTTGCCAGTTAGATACACCTATCGAATAGGGGTGCAACGATACACAAAATTCACGGTTCGGTTCGATACTTTGGTGTCACGGTTCGATATTTTTTCGATACAAAAAAATGTTCATGCCTTTTTAATTTGTCATTTATTAAAATTATAAAAATATATTTTAACTCAAAAGTACAGTTTTTAAATTTAACCCTAACCCTTGTGCGCGTTTTTTATTTTGACAGCGAATGCGCACCTGCGGACCACTTATGTGCAGCCCTGGTTATTTAGCTCGTCATATTGCAGCCACAGAAATTCTTTTGTCCATGAAACCATAAAGCTGCACTTTCTTTTTGCCTTATAGTCTCATTTGTCATAACTTCTCCGTTTTGTGGTAAGCTTTTCTTTGGCTGTCACTTCTTCACCCTGACCTGTCTTATTTGGCTCAGCAGAACTAAAATATATATACACTGCTACTTTTACACACGACTCACATAAGCTCAGCGATTCTCTGCGCGATCAGCCTCTCACATGTTTAAGCTTGCTGCGGGAGATTTCACTTGTCATGTTTGCATAGTAAGCTAACGATTAATAAGACGATGTCAGAGGAATTGGTGCACAAATTATCATCACTCACAGATCAGTGCTGTCATTGCAAAGTGAAAGCAAAAAAACAAGCGCAAATTCAAACGCGATTTCAATATGTCACATATTGACAGTGGCTCACCGATGCCAATGACATAATTACCCAGCTACATTTCCGAAAGAATGCAAAAGCATTGACATATATTTTTCCTACAATAGCCCGACGGGCAGGGCAGAGAGATTTTTGTAGCCCGACTGGAAAGATCGCTAGCTCCGGGACGTCGGGCTAGCGATTTTGCAAGCCCTGTATCTGATTGAGGAATCACTCATCTTTGGAAAAGAGAGTTTATTACAGAGAAATGTCTCTTTCCAAAATAAAAGCTATACTATCCGCTTCTTCTGGGCTATATTCTCAGCAGCATAAGGAGAATCACGTGCTAACAGCTGTCTAAATGACTCGGCTAAAGTTAGTAGCATGCTTGTTGTTTTTGTCTTTGCACTAGGATGATGTCGGCGTAAATGTGCACTCATATTCGTTGTGTTCCCACTAGTGCTTTCAGGTTAATCTCGTTGAAATGACCTTAACGCCACAACACGGCAAATCTCCGTTAACGAGCTACCGCCGATCGCCCCGTGCATGGGGCTAGACGGCCAACACGTTAACGAGCTAACTGCGCTAACACACTAGTTCACACCAATGTAATTAAGCATTGCATGGCACATCCAACATACTGTTTTACTTTAGTCCATGACTCGCTTACCTTCAGGGTCATACGTCACATGAAAACCAAAATAATTCCAAACGCCAGATCTGAATGAGGGTGGGGGAGGTCCATCTTGCAAGGAGAGCTTAACTTCTGTCTCGCTAGCTTGCCCTGCGCTCTTCCTCCTGACTATGCTGTCTGTGTTGAGCGCTCAGTGGATCTGCGCTCGACAGTGCAGCCTAGGCGGAGTAGTCGAACGCAGATTCACTGAGCGCTCAACACAGACAGCATCGTCAGAAGGAAAGTTGATAAAATAAATTACAAATGTTGTATTGTTCGATACATATGCGTACCGAACCGAAAGCACTGTATCGAACGGTTCAATATCGATACGAATATCGTTGCACCCCTACTATCGAACTATAATCTTTTCCAACACAGAAACTCTGCAATAAATCTCATTTATAAAGCTTATCATATTCAGTTTGTCTTAAGACTGTGCCAGAGAGGTTCTGACTCAGCTCTTTGGTCATATTGGACGCTATTGTGAGAGACACTCCATTAAATTATAGTAAAGTTGGTTGCAGCTCATAGTGCTTTATCATTTTGATAAATATCAATAAATCCCAGTGAGTTTAAAATAATTTGACATCAACTATAAAAAAAAAATTGGTGTGTGTGTGTGTGTGTGTGTGTGTGTGTGTGTGTGTGTGTGTGTGTGTGTGTGTGTGTGTGTGTGTGTGTGTGTGTGTGTGTGTGTGCGCGCCGTACTCTTTTTCAACCAGTGTTGGAGGTGGAGGTAAAATGTTTTGGTTGAGTGTGTTACTTATAGTTTTCTTGAAAACAATTACACCTGCTGTTTCCAGGTCTTTCTGTAACTCTTGGACAACTCGACTGATAATTCTTTTTACTCCTCTGTCTGAAATTTTGCAGGGAGCACCTGGTCATAGTTGATTCATGGTATGTTTATGGTGAAATGATGTTCTTTCCACTTCCACATTATGACCCCAACAATGCTCATTGGAACCTTTAGTAGTTTAGAAAGTTTCTTCTGTAACCAATGCCCTCAGTATGTTTTGCAACAATAAGTTGCAAAGGTCTTGAGAGAGCTCATTTGTTTTACCCATCATGAGATTTTTTTGTGTGACACCTTGGTAATGAGACACCTTCTTATAGTCCATCAGTTGGGACTCAACCAGCTGATATTAATTTGCACTAAGTGGCAGGATTTCTTTCTAATCACTGATGGATTTCAGCAGGCGTCATGACTTTCCATGCCTTTTTGCGCCTCCCTTGCTTCATGTGTTATTATTACACCTAATTTATGGACATCTGTGGTTTGATTTCTTTTCATGTGTGGACTGGATTGGTTGTTACCGACATCTGGTTCATGTCAGTAGCACTTACAAAATTGGTGACATGTTAAATATTTTACCCGTTGTATACTATGAATATCAGAAAAAAGTGGATATTCTGTCATACATATACTGCTATCGCAATGCTCATATGAAACAAGTACAAGTAATCTCTGTCAGTGCAAGGCTCAGGCTATAGGCAGCTCTTAGTGCTCTGTTTAAAACTGGGGGTTTTTCTACTCTTGGATCTGTATGATTTAGCTCTGGCTGTGAGCATACAGGGAGTGCAGAATTATTAGGCAAGTTGTATTTTTGAGGAATAATTTTATTATTGAACAACAACCATGTTCTCAATGAACCCAAAAAACTCATTAATATCAAAGCTGAATGTTTTTGGAAGTAGTTTTTAGTTTGTTTTTAGTTTTAGCTATTTTAGGGGGATATCTGTGTGTGTAGGTGACTATTACTGTGCAGAATTATTAGGCAACTTAACAAAAAACAAATATATACCCATTTCAATTATTTATTTTTACCAGTGAAACCAATATAACATCTCCACATTCACAAATATACATTTCTGACATTCAAAAACCAAACAAAAACAAATCAGCGACCAATATAGCCACCTTTCTTTGCAAGGACACTCAAAAGCCTGCCATCCATGGATTCTGTCAGTGTTTTGATCTGTTCACCATCAACATTGCGTGCAGCAGCAACCACAGCCTCCCAGTCACTGTTCAGAGAGGTGTGCTGTTTTCCCTCCTTGTAAATCTCACATTTGATGATGGACCACGGGTTCTCAATGGGCTCCAGATCAGGTGAACAAGGAGGCCATGTCATTAGTTTTTCTTCTTTTATACCCTTTCTTGCCAGCCACGCTGTGGAGTACTTGGACGCGTGTGATGGAGCATTGTCCTGCATGAAAATCATGTTTTTCTTGAAGGATGCACACTTCTTCCTGTACCACTGCTTGAAGAAGGTGTCTTCCAGAAACTGGCAGTAGGACTGGGAGTTGAGCTTGACTCCATCCTCAACCCGAAAAGGCCCCACAAGCTCATCTTTGATGATACCAGCCCAAACCAGTACTCCACCTCCACCTTGCTGGCGTCTGAGTCGGACTGGAGCTCTCTGCCCTTTACCAATCCAGCCACGGGCCCATCAAGACTCACTCTCATTTCATCAGTCCATAAAACCTTAGAAAAACCAGTCTTGAGATATTTCTTGGCCCAGTCTTGACGTTTCAGCTTGTGTGTCTTGTTCAGTGGTGGTCGTCTTTCAGCCTTTCTTACCTTGGCCATGTCTCTGAGTATTGCACACCTTGTGCTTTTGGGCACTCCAGTGATGTTGCAGCTCTGAAATATGGCCAAACTGGTGGCAAGTGGCATCTTGGCAGCTGCACGCTTGACTTTTCTCAGTTCATGGGCAGTTATTTTGCGCCTTGGTTTTTCCACACGCTTCTTGCGACCCTGTTGACTATTTTGAATGAAACGCTTGATTGTTCGATGATCACGCTTCAGAAGCTTTGCAATTTTGAGACTGCTGCATCCCTCTGCAAGATATCTCACTATTTTTGACTTTTCTGAGCCTGTCAAGTCCTTCTTTTGACCCATTTTGCCAAAGGAAAGGACGTTGCCTAATAATTATGCACACCTGATATAGGGTGTTCATGTCATTAGACCACACCCCTTCTCATTACAGAGATGCACATCACCTAATATGCTTAATTGGTAGTAGGCTTTCGAGCCTATACGGCTTGAAGTAAGACAACATGCATAAAGAGGATGATGTGGACAAAATACTCATTTGCCTAATAATTCTGCACTCCCTGTAGAAGCAACCGACCTGCTGGTTAAACCTTCCATTTGCAACGAACAACCAATTAGATGGAAACTGACTCAAAAGGAGGAGAAAAAAGACTATTTTTTGTTATGGCTCATGGACATTGGAGTGCCAAAATGGCTCTGTGGCACTCCAACGTTTCGGGTCAGTCAAGCAGTACTTTTATGTATTTCAGATCCAGATCATCATTTCAGTATTAAATCACTGTAGAAGTGCATTTAGTTGGGGGGGAGCAGTGTCAGATGTGTCAGAATCATCCGATTTACATTAAATTTACATAGTATATTATTTTTTGCAAGTGTTATAAAGAAAAAGGAAAAAATAATTACTCTTGTTCTCCAGTGGCACAGAAATCGACATTAACTCTTTTGTCCAATATCATGTGAGACTAAAGACATCTGAATGACAACAATAAAATCCCTCGACTGTTGTGACCTAAGTAGTTAAGGTTTGTACCACATGGATACAAATGCAGCAAACTGCAGTTTGGTTTCTGGACAGTTAGGCTTTTACAATTTGTCCTCTTTCAGCTAGCTTTTGCCCTTTATGTCTAAAGATAACTGTGCCATGTAGCACTGGCACAAAAGTGTGAGTTTAATTGTTTAACTTTAATTGCTTTGATACTCATTAATCAGACATTTTTATCAGTCTATTAATTGTTGCAGAACTTTTTTTAGGAGATTAAATCAAAGTATAACAGCATTTTATTAGAATGGAATAAAACTTTATAATATTTTGATCTACAGATTTATGAAGTCCTGAAGTGGAAATTTGTTAACAAAGTATACCAAAAAGTGTGTGGTGAGCGCAAGTCTACAGACTACTGAATACAGGCGTTGTGGTACAAATTGGATAATATTAGCCGAGTGGTATACTTGGGTGCACTTTAGTACTTAAGTCATCAAGCACAAAGTGACACTATAGTTCTCACAGTCTTAGTGCTGTTTGGAGAAGATGTACCTCTTTGCCAGTGTGATGTGTTTAGTTCTTGTTTAACAGCGAGGCTCTGCGCAGCGTCACAGGATAGACAAACAGACAGACAAGACATTAGTGATGTGTTTACCATCTGTTCAGGAAGGACAGAGATGATGGGAAGGGATGAAAAAGAGAGACATTTATTTTCACAGTGTATGAAGAGATGAATGGTGTCTGAGGATTTACTGCCAGACATCTACTGTTATCAGTTATCACAGAGGTCAGGCAAACGTCGTGCACCCTGTGACACATTGTCAACTTTAACTTGGAATAAAGGCCAGAGATGGTCAGTGATTGTGGGCCCAAGAGGTGCAAGGGATATAGTCAAATTTGAAACAGCTGAAAACATTTTAAGCCTTTTCCTTAGTTGAGAAATTATCCACCCAAATAGAATGTGTGAGAAACATCAGCAAGCTGTTGTCTTTAAGTTGTTGTGAGGGATGTGTGATGCGTGAGGGGAACGCAGCACGTGACCCAAGAATTCTGGGAAGTGAAGAAGAGCCATAAGAACTCTAGGAGGAGTATGATAAGGATTTGGGTATAATGTATGAAGGGGAGTTCAGTGTTCAAGTTTAGTGAATCACTTGGACTCATTTGTCCAACACCATCTTGATCCTTAGTCATTCTAAACTTTCTTGCAAAAGCCCTCTGGAGCTGTTACTTGATTAATGCTATAATACTTGTTAGTGTTGGCAGTTGTGATTTCACCATTTGTGATTTGTAATTGAATCTTGTGCGTCAGTACACCAATCATGTTAGCACAAGTCATCTCTGTGCTATGTTGCATATTTATGGAAGTACGAGATCTATCCACAAATCATCATAACTTGCTGAATTTTCAACCAGTGTTTCACAGGTTTCTAGCCAATGCAGGATGTGTTTATATAATACTTGATGTTTGGTTAAATTGGAATGTGAGCTTTGATACTTCTTTTGTAGATTAAATTTCTATTTTCATTAGTTTTTAAAGTACATTCATTTTCTCTCAGCATAGTTGGCATGTCATTTTGTATATGCATTTGGAAGTCAATTAAAAATTACTCCTGATATCCCTGATACACTATGTGATGGATTCATAAATCTTGGAATGGGGAGAGAATAATGGGGATGGGGATGTGTTGCGTCTAAAACCAGGTTTGGGGGGTGGGGAAAGGTGTTAGCCTGTATTAATGGTTTAAGCTTGCTTCAGTACTTCTCCTGTTAGTGTTTTTAGCTGAGCCATGAGCTTAAAGCTCTGGGAATGTTTGCGCAGTAGAAATCCTGGCTGATTTTGTTTGTATTGTTCCATTTCAGAATGTGTTTTGAACCAGAGTCAGCAGACCAGGACTGTTTCGTTTTCACACAGACGCACACATATATTCATACATAAAGAGAAGTCAGCCATGCGCTCATCACCCTGCCTGTCTCCATCCTGACCCCAACTTCTGTCTCCTTCAGCCCCTGTACTTGTTTGTGGCTATCAGTCTTTGCCACTTTTCATGAAATGTGGGTCAGGCTCAAATGAATTGCCAAAAAGAGATCCTGTTAAGCCCTCTGATACTCAGTGTTATAACAGATGGAATTCATGGAGGGTGATGGGTGTTACTGTGCAGACATGTAGTCTGCAAACAATTCGCTGTATGTCTGTGCTCGCGCTCTTGCCTGCATGTTATGTTGTGTATAGCTTCTCCTGTGACACGTCAGTTAACATAAGCATGGCACAAAATGCTTCTGTTGCTATAATTTGGTGTATGTTTGCATTAGTAAGGCAAAGTTAAACTTGTATTAGTGGTGACATGCTAGTATGTGTGTGTGACAGAGGACTGTTGTGTGTGCAGAATTCAACCCAGACACAGGACTTGGGTTACTCACAGAAAAAGCTTTCTTTTTATGGTCCACTGCTCTGACATGCTGAGCACAGACAGAGAAGTTACTGTGTTTAAAAAAAAACATCTTGCAAAGATGTGTTTGTCAGTAACGCTTTCAAATTTTGGAAGTTAGAAATAAACATTTTATCTCTTCTCAGCTTTTATTTTGAAAGTTCCTTTCATCACTAGCCTTGACTGTGGCTCCAGTTTCCTAACTCAATTTTCTCTTCTCCTTTATGTGTGAACCATGGCTTTCCAATAAAAAACGGATTGAAGAATCTGCCTGTAGCTCTTTATTATGCGGTCATTCAAATCTTTAATTGAAGTGTTTGTATGCACACACTGAAATTCAGGTCTTCTTTCACAATCTGCTGATTTTAAAAAAAATAAATACTCAGACATCTAAAGTTAGCCTCAGCTCAGACAGTAAAATGACCTGGTTAATCATAATTGACTGATAAAGAATTGGTCTGAGTCTCATCACCAAATAGATCATCAGAGAGCATCATGGGATCTAGCTCACTCACTAATAGCATCTCTTAGAGGAGGTCTTTCTTCAGTCACTTCCCATAATTCCAAACTTTTCCTCTGTCTGTCTTTGGATTTATATTTATGCTTATTGTATATTCTTTCCAGATTGTTTTGTTTGTTGTTAAAGTCTTCCAGTACACATCAACATCCAGCCAGGTGTGTGTATGAGAGTGCTTTTACAGTGGGATGAAGGGAGATTAGTTGTTTTCCATTTCCCGTTGCAGTAATGAGTGTTCTATAAATGTTTAGGGAAGAGCTGCCACGCGTAGGCGTGTTTGTCTGTGTCTATCTGAGATATGCACAGGTTGGCTAGACAGTCCAGATTATGATGTAGACCTTATTTACACACACACAAAAAAACCCACATGCATCACTCACATTTCCTCGGCAAGCCTTGAAACCCATTGCTTTAAAACAGATGTGTGCATAACCATTTTTTTCTCATTTTGAAGTCCTCTCTGGTAAGTACAGTGTTGCCTCTGACCTCTGTGTTAACGTGAGGTCAGAAAAGAAGCCCTGCCTACTGCCAATATGCGGCTCACGATATAGTTCCTCAACACACACACACACACACACACACTAGCTCCGTCCATTGAGAGACTGAGAGCACACTGCTGCTCCTCAGAGTAATGACTCGCGTCATAGTACACCAGTACGTGATGCAGCTCTTAGTTTATTCATAATGAATTTCATGTTTTATTCAAACGTTACTACAAACTAATTGATGACAGAGTTCTGCCAAAGCTAGTGATGACACGCTGCTGAATTTAGAAGTTACTGCACGGACAGACTTAAGGTCAGATATGCAGGATTCACAGTCACACAGCTCTGACCGGCAGTATGCAGCATATAGTTTAAAAATATTCATTTCAACTGTCGCACATTTCCTGTCTTTTGAAGCCTTTTCCAGAATGGAGTTTTGGAGGGAAAGAAAACAGACAGACACAGTTCAGTCCATGCAGGGTGCATTCATGGATGGGATTTGTCATGGTGCAGCAGTGCCCCCTAATGTTTGTGATTTTCCTCAAGCCCTGGATCTGAATCAAAGTGCAACATCTCTCAGAGGCAGCAACTTTAGCCTTCCCTTATACAAACAGACTCATTAACTTAAAAAAAATTTTTTAATCATAAATCAAGCTTAAACATATTGAAGGATCATGCTTAATTGCAAGTAAGAATTTACACATTTGAATTTTGCCTACTCTTTCCATATAAGCCAAGCTCTTATTTTGAAATAACCTCCTGGTTAACTATACTCAAACCCCCAACTATTCTGCCCCCACCGACTATGCAACTTCTCATCCATGTGTGAGACAGACCCTGGATTCAGAGGGGCTGTTTTAATCTCTCATGTTTCTTTGATTTAAGAAAAAAAGAAAGAAAAGTAGATGCATGAAAAGAAAAGTGGATATGTATATTGTGTCTGTTCTGAATGGATGCAGGAAAAAGTGAAACTGAGCAACAGTAAAATGTCAAACACAGTTGTTTTGCTTTGAATCCCATCGGACGAATTGTGGCCGTTTCATTCTGCTTCGTGTAGAAACCGTGTGTTTACCTCAGGATGTTTTCTCCCTGCTGGAGCCTCCTGAGTCAATTAGTAGTGGATGTAATGTACTATCCTTGGCAGTATTAGGGGGATGTTTGTGTGTTTCTGTGTGCATGTGTCTTTGTATGATTTGGTTTTCCTCAGTGTGAGAAAAATGCGGGAGGTTTTACATGGCCCTGGGGTTTGTGGCTGCAGTTCTCTCATCTGGAGAATTGCGCCATAATCTGTTGCAGCCCATGCAGCAAAAAAAAGAAGCCTTGTTAATTTCCTTATGTTTCCAACCATAAGAGAGTATACTACCTTAAAAGCTTGTGCGACTTCTGTCTTCCGTATTTTTCCAGCACCGCAAACGAACTGCAGGTCTTAGCCTAAGTGAGATAAGCAGGCATGGTGTCGTGTGCCGGGCAGACAGAATCCAGCCACATTGACCAGCATGTGGCTGACTGGCGGTGACAGGGTGGAGTGCGGGGACTGTGTTTGTTTCTGTGATTGGGTCTCATGTCTCCTCTAAATTATAGTCCTCAAGCTCTGTGCCAAACCAACTTTTGACACACAGGGAGCAAAAGAGGAAAAGATAAAAGACCGAGAGTTGCATGGGGAGACAGACGATTAAAGGGGATAAAAGGTGAAAGAGACGAAAACTGATGTAAAAACTACTGAAAGTTTTTACTTGCACAGACAGAGAGGCAGCTGACCATCCATCCCTCTCTGTGCAGATGTTCATTGATTTCTCCCCCAACAGTGTAGCGTGCAGTTCAGCATCCGGGCTACTTGGCTGGGCAGAATGGAATCACACACATCTCAAACACTGTGTGGTTATTCAGACCTCATTTAAAACAAAAGTTTTACGTGTCTGTCATCCAGCAAGCATTACAGGCAAGCTGCTGGATCTAGACTGGGGGGGTCACCTTACAAATAAGAGCTTACTAAGCTCACTTTCTGTACAGCGGCCTAAGAACTTAGTACATACAACTTGATGAAATGCATACGAATCCAAGAAATGTTAAGAAAACATTTGCACCAATTTGATATTGCAGGTGCAGCATTCAGGAAAAAAATAAAACAAATACAGGAATGAACTGTAATACAAAAAACAATTTCCAGTGCGTTGAGCTGCCAGGCAGCTGTACATTTATCCCATCAGGCAATCAATAAAGTACTCATGTCTTTCTCCTTTACTCCTTTTTTCTATTTATGTTCCCCTCAGTCAGAGACATGCATGAGTTGGCCCACTGATAGACAACATGCATGTTTGCGATCAGGGTGTACGTTCCATAATCCACCCTGTACAGGTGGAGTTGCATGAAAGAAAATCTCGGTCTGCTTTCCCCTCAAACATTTTTGTTACATTACCAGGTCACCTGGATGATGATACGTCTAGAGAAGAGAGAAGTGACAAGTGTAATCCTTAAAATTTCAGCCCTGGTGTATGTGGCAATACCTGTAGTTGTATGTAGTACCTGAGTACACAAAACGTTCAGAAGCTACTTGTTTTTCAATTTACATTTGTACATCATAGTCATGACTTACATCAAAGTCAGCCAGCAGCAAAAGTAAGATGTATTTGTAATTTCGTACAGCTTCTGAACAGCTGAAGCCTCACATTTTAGAAGGTAGGGAACCGCTCAGGCTTTCAGATGTTGTAGTTAGCACAATCCACGTCTTTGGCCTGTCTCAACCTCTGAAAAATTAGCCAAATTGAATGATGTTTTGTGAGAACAAAAAATGGACAAAGACAAATAAACTCTGCAAATGTTTGCTGATAAAAATCTTACTGTAAAAAGCGGTTTTAAATGTCTCTTGTATATAAACAAACACAATCAGACTTAATTTCTATGGCTAATTTATTGCTTGTTTCCTGATTAGGAAGACAAGGATGGGATGAATAAATAAAATCCAACCTCATTTCGCAGAAAACAGAGTGATTTAAGTTGATCTTCCACTGTTCAGTATGTCTATGATCTTATGTGCACACTTGCTCTTCTTTGTGTTTAAAGTCCTGTTTCCGTTGTTCTGGTTAAAAATCTGATACAGTGTCCACAACCTTTCACACAAGACAGAATAATGGCTGTTAAGAGATCCAGAGATAAACTATATTTTTCCATTCCTCCTTAACTTGAGGCAAATTTCCGCCTTTTAATAAACGGTAAACCCATTCTCGGATCCGTCATTGTCATCACAGCAGGTTACAATGACCAGGTGTCTCCGCTGAGATACTGCACACGTGCACTCGTGCCAGCAGGCTTGGATAAGGCATGCTCCTTAACAGAATGTGAGTTTGCATTCATTTTTGGTGTTGTTTACATGTGCAGAATCCTTCCAGTCTCTCTAAGGGTAAAGACTTTGTTTGTCTTCCAGCTGTTCTATTACAAATCAATGGTAAGCTTGCATTACATAATTTAGAGGCAAACTTTAGTTGCTGTCTTCATTCCCCGAGGATTTATGTGTTTTGCTTTTAGAAGTTTGCTTGTATCCCTTCCAGCTTTGCGTGTTATTTGTGAATGCAAATTGGTTGTGATTATATATTTGCAAATGAAGCACATGTGTGCTTTTCCAAAATAATTCAAATTAGTTTTTTTCCTGGTTCCTATGGTAATGATAAACTGTGTGAAAACCCTTTGAGGTGAGTTCTGGCCAGAGAGTCTTTGGTCGACTAGAACAACTGACCTATAGCCAACTTGGTTCATGCTCCCACAAGGACCCACACCTCCAACACCCACCCCCTCCCCCTGCCTTCAGGCCCAGAAAAAGGTTCATTGTGCAGGCAGGGAGCAATGCAAGTGAGGCCTGGTTCTGGTTAGTGCACTGCACTGCATCTGAAACACTCACCTTCCTCCAGGGGCTGCATCTGGAGCTGGTTTCCTGTGCAGGCAGCACTAGGCTTGGGCGGAGTTTGGCCCGACTCTGTGATTGGACGAGATTGAGCCTTTATGGACTCCAGGATTGTTGGAGTTGCCAAACGGTAATCTGTCAATCACTGGCAGACATATTTAAACCAGAACATAAGCAAGAGCGAGCTAATGATTGGTGCAAAGGTCTGAGCAAGATGCCAGTGATGTTTCAGCTTTCTACCAATAGCCTCACTGGCAAACGTTGCATTAGCCAATGTCCTGAGTCCATTTGGAGAACAAAGACAATTTCTATATTTTTATCCAAAGTCAGCTTTTCTTAGGCAAATACTATGTCATGATAAGAAACTAGAGTAATTTAAAGTAATGGCTTTCTCTGAGTAATTGCAAGCCCTAAAATTAGCTTTGTTTTGACAGAGTAATGCCATTGTTATTCTATAATTGTATATAATGGTCGCATTAGAGCATGGCAGCAGAGGCCGTGGATTCAGTAATTGTCTTTAATAATAATAATAATAATGCTAGTTTCCTGCTATTACAGTAGTAAGACTGCACCTAAATCTACACTCTTTCACAGACATGCGTGTCACAGATTTAGCCATCTTTCTGTCATTGGGTGTATATCTTGCAGGATTTCCTGGGAAGGTGCTGTTTTTTTTTTTCTGAGTTTACATAAGTACTGGGCTCTTATAACCCATATGCTTGATAATTGCACTTAAATTAAATACACCTTTGCATAAAATGAGCTTAGGTGGTCATTTTTAGAGCGTTAGATTGCTGATGCTGTGATTATGAGATCCAGAACTTGGAACTTGCACTGCTCACTGTCTTATTTTTTCTTTTATAAAGTCCTACTTTGCATTTTAATCTACACCTTTGTGGCTAAATTATCTTCTGGAATAATCTGAGGGAAACACTTCTGTCTGACCCAAACTTCTGCTGAAAGCATGGTTTACTCCACTCCATCATGTTCACAGAGGTGTACAGTTCACCACCACATTTCCACTTATCCTGTGTGCCAGAGCTGTGAGTCGGCCATTGTTGAATTTAACTTGGAGAGAGTTTTACTCAGAGGTCCCACTCAGCTTCACTCAGCTCAGTCCCAATTCTGTACCAAGACTTCTATTTCCTATCTGGCGCCATGGTATACAGCTGACAGCAGCTTTTATAGCGCGCTTGAAAGGACTCAGTTGAAGTGCACACTTGTCTTGCATGTGAAAACACATGCACATAGCAGTACACAGTTTATACATATGGTTAGGGAAGGAATGCTTGGTTGATTTGTACAAATTTGAAAATTGGGGCAAGTTTAGACGGCACAAGTTTTGATATCTCGTAATTGCTGTTCTGCTTATGTACCAAAACATGTTTTGTCCCTTACTGTCTATAGGTGATCTATGCCACTGTGTTAATTCCAATAAGATGTGTCAAAAGTCCATGATATCAATGGGTATCTAAAAATCAGAAGCTCATTGGATGAATACACAGTGTGCATTTCATTTGACTTTCTAAATCATCATGTGTAATTCTTGTGAGCTAATAGAGATCCAAATAGGGAATCAGGACATCCTTTCATTTTCTACAGCAGGGGGCAGCAGTCTAAGTAAAAATGTCCGGCCCTCCCTACCTGCCTTCAGCACTTCTGTAGAAATACCAAGGTGTTCCCAAGCCAGTTAAAAGCTACAATCCTTCGGGCTACTTCCGGGTTGCACATGCCAGAAACACCTGTAACACCACCCCAACTGACCCATTTGATGCCCAGCGGGTTTACTTTGAGTCACTCCTGAATGACTGAGGTCCTTGCCCTTTCTCTAAGGGAAAGCTCACATATGAGTATGAATGGTTGTCTCTCTCTCTGTTAGCCCAGACAGACTGGCGATCTGTCCTGGGTATACCCTGCCTCTTACTCCATGCCACCTGGGATAGGCTCCCACATCCCTCACCCACAGCTCCAAATTGGATAAACGGAAGAAGATGGATGGGGTTTTCAATTTTTTTCATCCAAATATATCAATGTAAGAAACAAAACCTCATTCTTAACTTCGAATGCTCTTAACTCAAACCCACATTGTGGCCAAAACGTATGACGATCTGTCACAGTGGCCATTGCTCCATTTGAAAAGGCCACAAGCCATAAAGGTTGGTAACCGCATGTTCATCTGTCTATCCATTTTTCTCAGCTTTTCCATCTCATGGTGGCTCTGGCCCCTATCCCAACTGTCATTGGATGAGAAGCAGGATACACCCTGGTCACCACTCTATTACTGGACTAAACCAGAGAGACAAATAACTATTTTTGCTCAATTTCACACCTATGGAAAATTCATAATCACCAGTTAACCTAACATTCATATCTTTGACATTCATGGACTGTGGGGAGAAGCCAGATGGGAGGACACGGAAACTCCAAACAGAAATACCTTAGCCAGAAAGCTTATTTAAAATGAAGCAAGAGTGCGACATGGGAACCATATATACATTTAAAAAACTAAATAATTTTCTGTGTTATAATATTATCAAATGCTTACATCCTCTGTTGTAGTGTAAATACCATAAGTGAGCCATTTGTAATGATTATAAGACCGTTTAGCGTGTCAAATTGAAACTTTAACTGCAGGAGCAAACACTAAAAACACTGAATCTTCTACACTTGTAGTACACTGTTTGAGTGAGGTAGTTTTTGTAGGGCCCCAGAAACACTCCAGAGCTCCCCTTTCAGCTTTCTCTGCAGTACCATATGCTGAAAGCTTCTGATGCCAAAGTTACATGACAACGGGTACCTTTCAAGCCAACTGTGGTCAAAATGAAAATGTAATTTGCTGACAGTGGCACGCTTCTTTTCAAACCTAAAAGATCAGGTTGAGCGTCGTGGTATAGACAGAAGTGTTAGAAATCAATATTTGTTCTAAGGTTAGAGAGGAGGGTGAAAGTGCTCAGCAGTTTGCATTTCAACAAGAAAGCCATAATGTTCTTTGTCTGTCTTTCCTCACTGCCGTCTGCAAGTGAAACGAGTGAGGGAAAGCATTGTTTGGCAGTTCAAATGAGAGCAGCTTGGAGAGGTATTTGATTTCACAATGTTTAAGAAGAAAAATGTGTGGTGGGATTGTGTTTGAACGGTCCCCAGGGCCGAGTGGTTGGCCGGGGTCTGATGCAGGAAGGGGGCCTCGTTGGAGAGACTTCTGTTTCTGTGATACCTGCGTGTTTAAAGGACGTGAATGATACTGATTAATTCACCTTCAACGTCTTTTCCTGCCACTTTCATTCATATTAAGTTATTTATGATGCATGAAATCAAAGACTTCACTGGCGTCATCGTAGGTGACCTTATACTGAGATAATTGTTTGGTGTGACAAGGGACAGTCAGTCAGCTCTGTGGCTTTGGCTTACCATTTCTGGACTGTATTGGATCTTTGGCTCAGTGAGGAGATCTTCTGGGTCAGATACAGGATCCCCCCACTGGGCCCACCGCAACATCGAGAGCTGCTCATTCTGAAGGCCTGTTTGTCTTGGTGAAAGAAACACAAATGTCTTTACAAAAGAATCTCTTGTCAAAATGAAATGTATCCATGTGGGCATTTGTAGCTACAGCCAACACAAACATAATATCCTCTGTTAACATTCAGCCCCCCCTTTATGCTATCATCTGAAGGTTAATTACTCATTTATTACCATAGTATCTTTTTTTGCATTGCTTTTTTGACTTTTCCCTCTGTTGAGGGTCTTTCCTGTCTCTGTTTTTGTCTTTTTGGGCCTTCAGCCCTTTTTTCCCCATTTGAATTTCATGCTGTTCATCGGACAGATTAGATCCACACCCTTGTTTTATAGGTCTGTGAGCTCACCCTTGTTGTGAGAGTAGCCAGTGTTCTGTAAACGGTCCCGTGATCTGCAGCACGTTGGATCAGAATGCCATCCAACCATCGTGAGGGCCCAACTATTCAGACCTGCTCAGACAGGCTCACAAAAACAGGTCACTGCACCTAAACATTGCTCCAAATGTTGGCTTTGTGAGTGTGTGTCTTTGTATGTGTGCATTTGTGATAAAAAGAGAGGGGAAAAAAATAGTTCGGTACCCGAGCAAATCCAAAAAAAGACTAAAACAAAATTAAGCGTTACATCAGCCACCCAGAGTTGTAAAATTAGCAAATGGAACGATGAGCTCACTCACACTGTCCCTGTGATTTTTAAACACTTACAACGCAACACAGTATTTTTACGCTTATGTCAGTCATCAAGAATGTATACTTGTGGTTTAATTAAATCAAATGATCGAAATAGTTTATCTCCCAATGCAGTTTATTCTTGATTTTTGTTTATGTAAAATGTCCACTGGGAGTAGAAATGAGTAACTGGGACATCAGAACAATGGGGGCCTGTCAAAATAGTGACTTTTATATTTTGCTTCCAAGGTGCCAGACTTACTTGTAGTTTTATAGTGGTTTTGAGCAAAAGTTCTTCAAGTTTTCTGAACGTATTTCAAAGTTTTTCTTTTGACATTGGCAGCTTTTTCACTCTGAGAGAGGGAGAATCTTAAATTGTGTGCTCCAGCTACAGGGGGGTCATACTGTTCAGCCTCCCTAAAAAGGTCTATGCCAAAGTCCTGAAAAGGAGCGCTCATCTGTTAGTTGAATCTTAGATTCAGGAGGAACACGCTGGACCACCTCTTTATCCTCTTCGAGTGTGTGGGTGGCTCGAGACTTTGCATAGTATTGTATGTGGAAGTAATAAACTGAAACAAAAATAAAATTTAGACTTTATTCTGGAAATTTATTTCATTTGGATATTTTCCAGTGTAGTTAAAAGAGTAAGGAGGATTCAGTGCAGTTTATTACGACTTGGATGTCTTTGTGATGGTGACTGAATAACCAACATAAACATAAAGGGTCCTGAACTTGTTGAATTTTGTCTCATATCTATATTAAAATGATAAAAATACTAAAAACAAATATTAGTAAAAAACGCATAAAAATCTGCAGTAAATAAACAAAAAAATCCGAAGGTAAGACAGACTGTAAATATTATACAATATTATATTATATTATATTATATTATATTATAGTGATGGGGTATCTATTACTTCCCATTGTACCATTGAAAAAAATTACCCTTAAAACAATACTGTCAAACATATAGTCAGTGTGATGTGTACTTTATTATAAACAATATTCTCCTTGAAGTACACATTTCTATTATTCTCTAAATAAAATACATTTCTAAGATGATGTGCTCTACAATGTTCATTTCTGTGTAATTTATATAGATATATTGATTATATTGTCCATATTAGCAAGTTTCTTATTAAAGAGATGACTTTGTTTTCTATGCATTTAAATAATATGAAATTTAGCGTTAACTAAAGGATTCTAATGTAACTGTTGAACTGTATGTTACCTGTCATATCTTAAACTTTTTTGTAAATCTCCTGTTTACATAAATGCTCATTAGAAAAGAAAACGTAAGAACCAGCACATCTTGCAGTAATCACGATTACAGATTAGCGTGGGTGTTGTAATGCTAACTCAGCTACCCTGCATATGACCCTTGCCTTGAAGGCAACAGCTATGCTCTTGCTAAAGCTTATTAGCTTTATAGTTGCCAGTTAGATATAGAATTTAGTTGAGTTTAGTTTAGTATTTACTCTTTGTGTAATGTTTAAATTTGATTATCATACTTTTTCAAAGCACTCTATATGTCCTATCATTAGCCATTTTATGTTCACCACACATTAAAATTTTTTAGTTTCATTTAAAACAAAGAAACAAAGAAAATAATTACTACTTGAAAAGTGTGAAGTAATTGTGTGTTTGGAAGTCATTTATTCTGGAAATATAAGCCTCTGCTAAAGAGTTAAACAGCATTTAATGAAGTCTTGGATTTTCGGCTAAGCTAAACTAACAGGTTAATTGTGGTGGCTTCATATATGGCGTGCAAAATTGTATTGATATTTTAATTTCACTTCCAGCAAGAAAATATGTTTTCCAAACATGTCCAATGATTCCTATGACGAACATCCTTAATAAGCCAGTGGTCATTTCTTGGTATGGTCATTAAAAATAATAAAACCAGCAAGGTTCAAAAAACTGCATTCCACCGACTAAGCCCTTTATTTTTATTTTTATTTGTATTTTATTTTATTTTTTACGTGTTTGTGTGCCGTGTCACAGGCTCTTGGAGACGCCGACTTCCCTGCTGTGCTGAGGCAGCTGCTGCCTTTGATGAAGCCCCGTGGAGTCGAGGACACCTCGGCCTCAGGGTCGAGGCTCAGGGAGGACGAGTTGGGTCCCGATGAGCTGATCCTCCTGCTGGTCTATCTCTACTCCCTGGCTGATGAGACCCAGCCTGCAGATCATGATACAGAGGAGGAGGAGGAGCTGGAGAAGCTGGAGAGGGACCTGATAGGAGCGCTCACCCTAGTCATCAGTCGAGAAACAGAACTCAGCCCATTGCTTCAGAAACTGACTGGTGAGAGAAAGTTATTGCCATTGCGGTTGTTCAGTTTTGCAGAAGCGCTGTTGGAAAATGAGAGCAAATGGTTTGTTTATTGCTGCCCCAGTTCTTGGAATAGGGGTCATTTTATCATTGTCTTGACACTTCATCCTTTTCTCGTGTCACACACTATAGTGCACACACACCTACACGCATTTTCTAGTCAGTTGGCCAAGTGGCTGTGGGAACTTTGTATATTTGGATAGGTGTGAGAGAGAAATTACTTCTACCTTTAACCCCTACAGCTTCCCTTTCCACAATATTAAGATTTACCTGTAATGTGTGCATCTATGGGAGTCCGTGAGAGTATATTGATTTTCTCTGTACTTTACCAGACATTTCACTGGTTTAGCTGAGCATGAAACCATGTGGCAGAGAAGATCAAGGCCAGCTCATAAGATGAATTAACAGTCTTCCTCCACAACACAGCCGACTGTACCTCCCCGAGTAATGGCGTCTTTAACCTTGAGCCTCTCCTCCCCTACCACATAGTTCATAATTAGCGCTGCTTTTAGTTTTGGCTGTACCTTAGCACACGCCCTGAAATATTACACTGGGATTGGGGTTTTCATCTTATATGGCACATGGGGTCATATGGTGTACATATAGGGTTGGTAAATCTATGTAAAGCACTAATAAAGATTAGTGATACATCTTTTGTATTTTTACTCTTTCTCTCTCTCTTTCCCTTCTTATACTCAGTCTCTCTCTTCTTCCTGTTCTACTTGGCCAATGCAGTTTAGAGGCGAGGGGCCTCTTGGCAGGCACAGGCTGTGAGATGTGGCTCATGTTAAAAACCTGACTCTCTGTTATAAACACTTCATTGCAAATTAGCCTGTCATGGTGTGCCAGGTGTGCTTTAGACAGAAAAAAACAATGTGTGTATGTACTCACATTGCGCACGTCTCGCCCATTCAGTGTAATTTGGCAGTGTGTGCACTCTTTTAAATTTGAGTCTGTGTGTGTGTGCACGAATGTCTGCGAGAAAGGCTTTATGGCAGTCGATGAAGTGCTTGGCTGGGGTAACATGAGCCGGGAGGTCGTCTCTTTCAGCATCCAGAGCAAAACATTGATTGTGACATTCTCCCCAATTAAAGGACTCAAATGAAAACCAGACATTCAAAGAAACCTGGTCGCCATGAGAACAATGTTTTTACAAATTCTTTTATTTTGTTCCCCTTGGCTACAGTACACAGCCAGAGCTTAGCTAACACGATGCAGATACACAGAAACACACAGCGCATGCACAAACATAGTGCAGAAACACAAGAATAATATACACAAGCCAGAATGCCAGTGAAAGGGAGTAAGAAATAAGGACAAATAAGTTTGTGATAGTAAGCAGCAACACACCCTAACCCTTCTAACTACCTCCTTCTGGGAACTTAATTAAAGAGCATCTTCAGGAAATGGTGTTCCTCGTGTGGAATTGTTTTCTGTTCGATGTTTGCTGCCAGCCCCCGTGGACTTTAGTTTTCATGAAACTCCTGTTAACTTTTAAATATATTCAGACAGCATGTGTGTGGCAAGGGTTAGTAAAGCCCCGTTTGAGTAATGTTTCTGTTAGGATAAGGTGGATGTTTGGTGTGTGTGGTTTTTTTATTAATGCTAATGGGGGTGGTAAAAACTTTCCCCCCGTGACTTGAGTGAATTTCGACTCACAAATTTGCATCAGGGACAAATATCAAGCCTTGTAGACAGTGTTAACATTTGAAGAAATTGAGGGCTCGAGAGTCCACGGTGGAGTAAACAAGCTTCCAGACTTTATTCTTGTCTTTTTTGGGGGGGCGGGGCAGCGAGAGACTGTTCTACAGTAGCATATATATGTGTACCTTGAGAAAACTCGGCGTCTTTCAAACAAAAGGGAATTCTAAGCTTGCAGTTAAATCTTCTCATATTAGTCAGCATACATTATCATTTGCCACACTCATTTATTTAGTCCTTGGATAAATACTGAATGATTTTATAGATAAACTGTCAATGATAGATTTGGCATGTTTATATGTTACATCTGATTCTGCAAGGTGAGGTTTCATTCTCGACATGAAAAAGCATAAATATACTTTTTTTTCCCATTTCTGGATATGAAATACGTTTTTTTTTTGTTTTGTTACGTTTTTTTTCCACTGATTTTTTTTAAACTAGAACACGCTAGCTGTGAAAAGGCTGTTTCATCGGTTTTATTTAGCTTCATATGTTTGAGAATGATGTACTCCAAAAAAGGTGGTTTATCTTATTGTTGTCATCTAAGCAGATAAAGCTAGCCGGCCATAGGCAAGTAACCAGGACCATAATGCTAAAAACGACAGTACTTGTTCTTTATGCGTACCAAAATTCTTCGTGAACTGACAGTGCTAGTGCTAGGCAGTACTGCTACGTTAGCTCCCACCCCCACACTCATTGATTAGAAAGGCAGTAAGAGTTAGATGAGCATTTCAACTTGTGAGATCAGCTGTTTTCCATTGGCTAAAACATTTAATAATGTCATGTAAATGCTTAAGCTAAATTCTACCATAGTAGTAATGTTTGAATGCTATTCAGGAACCACCCTAACATTTCAGTCCTGTCAACGAAATATAATCTTTTTTTTTTTTTTTTTTTTTTTTTTTTAAATGTTAGTGACACAGTAAGGTGAGGTCATGAGTTAAACTCAACTTTAAGGCCAGAAATCAAATGAACTAGCAATGGGAGTCAAGACTACAGTTTACTGACATACTGTATGAGCAGTTTGTCAACACATTTTAGGGGTTCTTGCATAACTGGAGTCAGGAATGTCCTTTAGCAGCCAGCTCTGAGTTATAATTGATGCACAATGAGCAAATTACTTTATTTGAGGACATCGTTTAGTGGGTGCCATATAAAACGAACAGAATATCTTCAGTAAGTCTTAAAAGTACTGACCATAAACTCATTGTGGGAAGTGCTTAATGTGGTTATAGAGCAAAGAAGCCTTATGTATAATCAGTTTTCTTGATTGAGGAATTGCCCATTAGAAAGAATTCAGGTTACCTTATTGGCTTCATTTGTCAGACCCAAAATTTATTTATGCTCACATTTATATTTTAATAATGAGCACTGCAGCTGCAACAGTTGACCAAGAAGCCCATTAAGGTGTCACAGATTCACAAAGCTCTATGAACCAAAAATTAAAGAAATTAAAAACATTATTATTTTTTTAATTATTTTAATTGTGGTTACCCCATCAAAAATCCCAGAAAATGATTACCAACAATGTGTAATAATTTTTCACTTATCCATTTAGTCTGTGACACTGAGACCCCAGTTCATATGTCCCAACCCTTTTTAAAAAATTGGTTATGAAAATAATTTCATTTTGCCAGTGTTGTCTTTAGTAAAATTACTCAAACTGGATTAAATACTATAATTTTGAGGGGCTATTTTAAGCAAAAGATTTGGCACACTACTAAATATTTATGGCAGCTGGACCATGAATATGGGGCTGGCTCAAAATAAACTGCAGTGTTAATGTTTGTGGTAGTGAGAGAACATGTTGGCCAGTGCAAGGGGATGATTTAAAGCCCTTGAAGACCTTTTAATAGATATAAATTAATATAATGGCTAGAATAACACCAGTAATTTCTTGTAGCAGCGCTTCTTTAAGTTGTAAATTTGGATTTGTGCAAAGAGCAATGCTTTGTTTTCATTGTTAGCATGTGTCTATATACTATAGACATATTGCAGTGTGTGTGCAGCATGTATTGTTGTATTAGGGTATGGATTTGATTAAAGAGCTGAACAGTATTCATCCAAGAAAATTGTTCCACTTATTCCAGACTGGGAAATGAGCTCTTAAACCAAATGCTCCGCAGCCAACACCACATCTGGAACGATCTGGATTGGTTGTAGGCAACGCCGCACACAGAGAGCAAATGATGGGATTGGAGAAGCAGCCCAGTTTGTCCTGAAGTCTAGAATGTGATTGGCTGCTGGCAGACTGTAGTGTATGTGGATGTGGTGTGTGTGATGTGTGTAGGTTGTAAATAGCTCTGAGCATTTACTGTTAATCCCTCATTCAGTTGTGGCAAAAACTACATTTATTGTGGTAAGAGAGCAAAAAATTTGCATTACTTTGTGCTTTATGGATTTGTTTCCTGTCAGCCCTGGTAAATTTTGGTTTTCTTTGGTTCAGAATCAAACCTACTCCCTCTGTTTTTTCCCTCTTTTCGCTCAGCATTGGGGTGCAGAAGACAAAAAAAGAAATCGGGCCGATTCAAATGTTCTTAATTCCCTTTTGTATGACATCTAGCTGGCTACGGATGATGGATCGTAGTTTGTCTATACTTATGTCAGTGTGGGGGCGTACAGGGCGGGCAATCCACAATTTGTGCTGATGCTTATGATTTACTCACTGCGATGACAGAAGAAGGAAAGAAAGTCACAGTATTCTAGGGAACTTCTAGGGAAAATCTTAACTGAAATGGTTACATGACATGTTCTTCTCTCTCACTCTGTTTCTCAGTCGCACATTTTGTTTGTTATTCATCCTGTCAGTGGGGTGTGCACAGGGTAAGGAAGAGGGGAGCAGTCGGAGACTCGGACCTCCCCAATGCTGCTGTTTGGGTTGGCACAGCAGCATGGGCCGGTCAAGGGACATGAAAGGGATCTCGCATAACTCTGGCCACCAACACGCTCTGCCTACTTTTTAAACTTTACTTCTCTTTTGTTTTTATATTTCCTTTTTCCATTTCTCCCCCTTTTCTCTCTTTTCTGCCTCCTTGCATCTCTCCTTTCTCTCTTCTCCTCCCTTAAGCACCTAGCTGGTTGCAGGGGGGAAGCGGAGCATAAGTTAGTCTAATGATTACGCCTGATTAAATATATTCCCCCTGTTGCGCTATGTTTATGAAATTAGTCCCAATTATTTTTAATTGGTGGTCTCTCTTTACTTCCGCTACTGTTATACAAACACATATGCATACATATATGAGGTGAAAACCGTACGCCCCAGGGTGAACAAAGCAGCCTGTGGTGTTGTTCTCTCTAGTTCACTTCATCAGATAAGCTCAAGATTTGGAGTTCAGGCTTTAATTAGCAAAAGCTCATCAGAGTCCTCACTGGCAGGCCTGGTTAGCAGGCTGGGCCACACACAGAGCTTGATGAGCCCCAGAGTCTCGCACCCAAGAAATCTGTTCCCAAGTCAACACTGTGGTTGCTTCTCAGCACTGCCTCCAGATACTATACCTTTTCTTATTTCCTGCTAGCTATGTAATATACCTGCCATTTGACAGGGCTAAAGGGAAAATGTGTAGATGATGATGAATCACATACTTATAATACTCATAATCAAATCAGCCCAGCGCTTCTGTCTGTCCGCTTCAGTTTCTCACAACATTTTCTTGGCGTGTCGTCCATTGAATTGAAAGGATATGTTGTGTTTCAAATAACAACGTATTGATGACATAATGTCTAGCAGGCTGAAAGTGATTATACTTGTTAATGGGAAAAAGAAGAAATATTTTAAAAGTAGACCTTTTCATGGATTTTCATAGAATTTGTTCGTGGTATGTTTAAAGTTTCTACAATCATGCAACTTTCATTCAGGGTTAATCAACTGCTTTCCTGTTCATATAAACTATTTATTACTTTGATTTTCTTTTCTTGGATTTTTTTGGTCTCTATGTTCAAAACTAGTAAACCTTCTTTTCAAAGCTATTAAGTATTTAATCCTGTTTTTGGTGTTTCACTTGCCGCTGCTATCTATGGATGGATGGATGGATCCACATTCAGTTGAATATTGCTGCATATTATACTTTTTGTTATTATTGTACTTATTATACTCAAAAATCCACTATTTTAATCACATTAGAAGACTCAAAAAGTCCTTTGGCATCACAGTTTTAAGACTTTTTTCTGAGACTGCATGAGCTATAAATGATACCTGTGATCTGATCACTCGGCAGCAAATCATTTTAGTCAGCAGTAGCTGCTGTTTGTTGGGTGGATTTCACAGAACTGGCCCAGTATGGAGTTTACACCTCTGTTTGGTTTATGGAGTGTGTTAGCGCTCGTCTGAGAATCCCTCTGCTTCTTATTTATGACAGGAAATGCACATCATAAAAGGCTTGTAAGCACTTATCTCTCTGCTGGGAGTTAGGCTTGATGAAAAGGGAGACTATCGAGATCCCACACAGATTTGCAAATACATACGCACATGCTTGCTAAACAAAGCAAAGGAAGAAATACATACCAGAGGCGCATAGAGGCTGGCTCCTGAGGGACTCTAAATGAGCCCGCGGCCCATGGCCTCTACGCACGCGTCAGTGCAGGCGTGGGTTGCGCTTTGACCCCTGGACAGCGAGCCGGCTGAGGAGGCTGATCGAAACCTGCATGCCTCTCTGCACAAACACATCTTTGGGTCTGTACTTGTATACATAGGGCTTCTGCTTTACAGCCTGCAGAAGAATTTAAATAAGGCCTCAGAGGATGTTTTCGTTTGAGTCTGCGGAGGTCTCTGTGCGATTTTTCTGCAGTTTCATGGCCATAGCTCAAAAAGTATTCATGAATAAGTGTAGAAGTGTGGTTCACGATGCCTGCATGTGAGTCACCAGTTTTTCACCAGACCCACTCGGTTTTACAGCATATCTGCGTTTTATCTGTTGGTGCGGAAGAACTTGTTTACATTTAGAATTCCAGTCAGCAGTGAAAGATGACCTCTCCTAATGTACCCGCTTTCCTCCCTAAACTGTCCCCTTTCCTCCCTTCCACAACCATCCTAAGTAACATTTTGAATCAGTGGAGTCTAAGTTTCACCTCAATCATGTCACTGAATGTTCAAGTAACCAAATAGCCACACCGAGTACTGATAGATAGAAAGAAGGTGATCTTGATTATCGAGGTCTAGACTGAAAGACCGCAGCCTTGCACTGCTTTTGCCTCATTTGACCTCAAACAACAGGAACAGAATGACAGTGTTTGCAGCAGTGTCCTGTACAAGCAGTGGAATTATTCTCAGCAGTCCTGGAAGTGAAACGGTTTCATTCACTTTTGCTCAGTTCGGAGCTCTCCTGGGTGGAGGACTCAGCCTCGATACCAGATGGAAGCTCTCTTGGCGCTGAACTGGCCGGGTTATTTCCTGTCAGGCCTGGTGTTAATCAAGCGCTGAGCCAACAGGAACGCCCCCACCACCTCCTCCTTTTCTTTTTTACAGCCCCTCTCCTCTTACACCCCCTCATCACGCAAAGAGACTTGAAAATACACTTTTTTCTCTCTCCTCCCCCATTTTTCCCCTTTAGTTTCTGTTCTTTTGTCTTCCATGCTATGCCCCAGCTTTGTTTAGTTTATGACATGCTACAATCGGGGTGTATTTAGTTGGTCTTCAATCATGTTATCAAAGTGTCCCTACTGAGAACTGCAGGTCCAGCCAATAGATAGAAGGAGATAGTAAGGAATGAGTAAAAAGGAGTCTTTCTTTACTTGCCATCTGGTGTCTGGTCATTTTCTGTTGTGTCTGTTGGTGTCTTCAGGAGTGTGATGGACACAGTCACAGATAGGCTTATCTCCTGCTCCACCTACTCAGCTGACCTCTCGACTGAGCAGACACAGGCCTTAGAAATGAGAGGGGGCCTCAGTTTTAGGGAACATTTGAACTCCGTCTCTCCTTATATTCCTGCTATGTTTTCCTCAATTGCTTAATGGTCTACGTGCCTTGTCTTGTGACACATCAGCTAAGATGTGATTATTTTTCATGGAAATTATTTAACAGTACATGCGCTAAGAGCCTAGATACATGGTTCTCATGTGTGGCTCACATATCCTAGTTTTGATTCAAGATAAAAACATAATCCAGTAAGAGAAAATTCAGTTAAGCTAAATATGAAAAACAAATTAAATTTGAAATTTGCTAGACACGTAATAATCCATTAATGTTTCCTTATCATTGGGATAGAACTGACTGCCCTTAAGGATCACTCAAAGCAATTTAGTTTTTCATATAGCGCATCTTCCACACACTTAAGCAGGTACCTCACCTGCAGCCAAATTAGAGGCATGAGTTAACTTAAATTGTATACTTTTAAACTAGGAGAAAGCTGTATTATCAGATAAGTGATTTAGTTCTCATGACCAGTTCAGACTTGTAGTTAAAAACACAAGAGCCAGCAAGTTGCTAGGAAACCAAGCAATTGGTGGCACTAACAAATTCAAGCACCATTTGAAATCGAGAGTGTTTATTTGGACACTTGCTTCATGTTCACACTTCATTTCAATACGTACTTAATGTTTTAAAACAAATCCGAAAATGTGAAGTGTTCCAGTTGTTTGCCTTTGGTAGATGAGTGTCCCTGTTGTGGGACAGAGTCTGATAAAGTAAATGGCATTGGGGGAAGATATCTTATGTCTTTTAAATCTTATTGTCAGTAGAGCGTTATTCCATCATCACATCTTATGTCTGCCTCTCCATCATTGGATCTGATCTTCTCTTAGTTCAGTCTGCTTCTTGGTCCCCTCTTACTGATTCTTATTCTGTTTTTCTTGCAGACATTTAAACATACACACACACACTGGACTTGTGTTAACTTCTCTGTTGCCGACAGCTTTTTGGCATCTGCGCTGTGTCTGTGAGCCCAGCGCTATCGCATCCGACTCTCTGTCCAGGTAAACGTCTCATTCTGACTGGCAGAGATGGAAGGAGGAATGAACTGGTTCTTTTAGCATTTTCTGTGTAGTCTCTTCACAAAGCGAGTACCGTTTTAGCAGAGAGCACTACCACTGCCATTAATCATGGTCATCCACGTCATGTAGGCGTATAGACAGCGATAAGGACCTTCTATAGACAGCGATAAGGACCTTCTACAGCCAGTATTGCTGCAGTAAGGCCAGTATAAACTCAGCGCCCCCCCAGAATAAACACATTAGAACACACACATATACACACACACCTTCTTTATAACTGTCGCACTCTTGAGTTAAAGCCAAGACAGCCCACCTACTCCTATTTTACACTATTCCTGTAATACAGCTTTTTCTCATCCCTGACCCAGAACATACAAACTACTGCTTCCACTTTGAAAGAACTCACTATTTCTGACTGTGCTTTCATTTTCCTCTCCATACAGTAGCAAAAGCAAATTCTAAGAAAATCCTCTGAAAGGGGTGTAATATTTCCAGGAAGGGATATAGAGTATGGTTTTAATTTTCTCCTTTTCCTGTTTTCTTCTCCACACCTCCTCCCTCTTTAGACTTTCTCCTTGCATTGCTGCTGGAAGCGTACACAACCTTTAGTAGCATCTCTCCAGGGTTTCACAGTTGTATGCAACCTCTCCTCTCCAATGAAACAATCATTCACTTAGCTACACGTGTTGACAAAGTGATATTAATGCAGCATGTTGGTGTATTAAACAGACTCAGAATTGCGACTGAAATAAAGCACAATCGCAAAAGAATTCTTTTCAGATAGTCTTAAAATGAAAATATATGCGTGTTAAGTGTGTGAAGTACTATTAGACCAGTACTTGCCACTACTGGCCGGCTCATTTCTGCCTCAAAGCACAAATACTTCAGTTGTTATTGCAACATACAACTGCAATGAACTGCTAATTCACTGAATCTGCATTTGGATTCAGCTCTATGCCCTGGACAAGTTCTTAAAAATAACTTCTGTGAAGAGGAACCCCAGTCTGTTCACTTTGTTGCAAATGGTACGAATTATGAGAGCATGACTTATCAGAGGTCCTAAGTGACAGAGAGGAAGATAAGAAACTTTTTTGGGTGATGCAACCAAAAACTAACTACCACTTCAGTTAATCAACAATCTTACTCATTAAAGAGTATGCAGAAACTCCCTGTGTGTGACTATGAGTGCACCTGGGATGTCTGCATTACTCAGATCAAGTGTGTAATCTGTTGAGACAAGGTGGTTGATGCTAACATGGTTCCAAGCAAGCTCAATAGACACTTGGAAACCAAACATTCCCCCTCAAAGAAACCACAAAAGAGGTCATGATCTCAACAAGAGGCAGTAAGACTGTTTTTTGGACTGTGTGAAAGTGTCTGATAAGGCAGCGGAGATCAGTGCTGCAGTGGAGCTTATTACAGAGACAAAGAAACCTCAGACGGCCACAAACGAGCTGTTTAAAGTGCCTTTGGCTTACAATACAATCAAACAAACGGATTATGTGTCAGATCACATAGAAGTGGTTTTGTGCACATATGCATATAAGTGTGCCTTGAAATTTTGGCTTTTCCTTAGGTGTGCCTTGGGCACAAAATGTTTGAGAGACTCTGTCATAGACACACTAATGTGCATTTAATAGCATTGCATTGGCAGGTCTCTTTACCCGCGTAGGCACTTGGACGCATGCACAAACTCTCAGGTGGGAGCAGCCAGCCTCTGCTAGGCCTCTGCATCGCTGCAGTAGTCAAGTGGTTCAACACACACAACACCCACTTCACTCTCTCACTTGAACTTGACTATGAAGTTGTTACTCTTAGTTAATCCGTGACAGCTCTATGTTGCAGCATGGAAGTACAGATTAGCTGGGATTTTTTTGGTTTTTCTCTTTTGAGTGTTTATGCAGGACTGGTTCATATAAAACTGGTGCACTGGGTTGTTTAGGTTTTGCTGACTCACTTTTATAAGAGGTATAATGCATGTCTTCAGCAGAAGTAAGACTGTCAGCCCTCAGACGCGGGTAAAAATGCATGCACGGTATACGATTAAAAGTAAAATGAACCTTAAAATAATGGAAAATGACAGGCATATAAAACGACTACATATTTGTGCACTTTTTTGTGAAGATGAAGCATTGCAACATTTCCTTAAAACAAGGGTGGCGTCAACATATCAAGGTCAGTAATAATAAGTGCTATGTCTGCTAGCGGTCACTGTAGCGCTCGTCCACCCTATAATCCACTTTGATGTGGACCTAAAACCCAGCAGGATGTGATGTTTATGTAGGATGCCTGCCTGTATGGGTAAGTATACATGTGACTCCCTTTGGTTTGTGGGTATCGTTGTAAGTGCTCATATGATGTCGAGCTCCAGGGACTGAAAAGGGAAGCGAAGCCACGATTAGGAGGATCTGACATTTGCAAGAGAAGCTTCCTGTGATACGAGGTTTCCTCTGTGTCTTTGGGACTCACCTTCTTATCTCGCCCCCCCCCCCCCCCCCCCCCCCCCCCCGTTCTCTATCTGGCGTTGACTACTCTCTTGAAATTCATTCCTTTCTTGCTCACGGTTGCGCAAACATGTTTCCTGTTAAAGCCTCATATTTTATTTATAAATGAAGTTCAATTTGCATCATTTACAATTTTTTTTTTTTTTAAAAACCCATTTTTTTCACTTAATCTTAGTTGTATTTAAATTTGTTTCAGCCAGCCAGTGATAATGAGTGCAAAGAAATATAGTATGTGTAACTCACAACATTGAGAAATGCTGTTTTTAAAAAAGCAGCACTAACAACAACCTCGAATACATAAATATGAATAAAAAAGAAGATGGGGAGGATGATAGGGAGGAAGTTGGACAGTATACAAGTTGCATGTTTTCCCATAAAAACAGAAAAAACTGTAATTGATTCAAATTTGGCCCAGTATTCTTTAGGGTCAAATGCACCTCTTCACCATTTCAAGTGCTCCTGCTAAGTTTGGATCGCCTTACAAAAGTCTCCTTCTGATCATTTGCAGAATCTCATTTGAGATTTCACCAAACTTGCTCACAAAGCAAACATTAACTTCTGTGTGAAGCTGACCCAACTTTCATGTCAAGGATCGTCACTTGTTCCAGACATGACTCAGAAACAGAACAGCACTTTTCAGTGGTTGGGCCAGCAGTGGAGGCACAAAAGGTGAGGAGCCGGACAAGGAGCATACAGAGGATAGTCACCCCAAACGACCTGGGCTGTGGTGAATGTGGTGTTTATGGCCACACCAGCAGATTTGCTGCTATTTACGTTTCCTGGATACCAGTTTCGGGTGTCTTCAGCATCACATAGTTGCTGCAGATTTGTAAGCTGCACATCAATGATTCAAGGCTCCTTTCCACCAAACCAAAAGATGTCCCACTGGACGGAGATCTGGTGATTGTGGGGGGCATATAAGTACAGTGAACTTATTGTTATGTTCAAGAAATTAGCTTGAGATCATTTAAGCTTTGTTAACCATCAAAAGAGGGATAGAGTTAGGGAGGGATAATGGGGTCGTCAACAATACTCTGTTAGACTGTGGCATTGAAACAATGATCAAGTTGTACTATGGAGCCCAAACTGTGCCAAGAAAACATCCCCACCACCAGCAGCCTAAACCGTTGAAACAAGGCAGACCTAATTCAGACCCAGTTTTGACCAAATCTTCTGAATGTTCAGATCAGGCATCATTTTCCAGTCTTCTACTTTCCAACCTTGGTCGGTCTGTGTGAATTAAAGTGTCAGTTTCCTGTTTTTAGCTGACAAGAATACGACCCGATGTAATCTTCTGCTGCTGTAGCCCATCTGCTTCAAGGTTGACATGTTGTGCATGTCATGTAATTGTCTTCTGCATACCTTGGTTGCAATGAGTGATAATGTTGCCTTCCTGTCAACTTAAAGCAGTCTGGCGATTCTCCTCTGACCTCTGGCATCAACAAGGCATTTTCCCCAGCGAGTGGTTGCTTACTGGGTATTTTTTCTCTGGTAACTCTGTAACAAACGACTTAGTCTCACTTTTAGCCTTTTATAAATTCTTCGAATTATCGTGAAAAAGTGTTGGCATCACTTTACATCATCCCCACAGCTCTGCTGTCACAAGTCTTTGTCCTGTTTCGTGCATTTGATAAACTCAGTTGCACAACAAATCGCTGTTCTCTAGGAGAAATCTTGCTGCAGAAATGAGATTCCTGTAATCCGTTAGCCCAGAATATGACTTTCTTTTATCCATAATGTTCATGTTGCAGAAAGCTGATTAACGCTTTTCAATGCTTTAAAAGTCCCCATTACTTTGAAACTTCTTTTTTTTCCTCATTTGAACTACATGCAACATTTCCAGTGTGTTATCTGTATTTTTTACAAGGACATGTTCCTTGTTTTGGGTTTTTTTGGCTACCTGGCACTGAAAAGTAGAACTGAAATTGAAGTTTAAATGCCTATCATTCCAAAATCAACATGCCAGCTACCCTTGGAAATCCTCACACCCATGTAAACAGTTTTAAGTGGCAGAAACCTCCTATGAGAGAAATCTGAAAACTATGTATTTTCACAAGTTTCCCATTTTTTTTGTTTTTAGGTCCCATGTTGAACTTCTGATCCCTCTGTAGCCTCCACCTTCTTCATCACCACGGGCTTACACAGAGACTAAACCTATCCCTCCTACCGTGTGCTACTGTTCCTACAGTTAGAGAAGTATCAGAAACGTCTTCATAGAATAGTTGTCTGTGGGGAGAACACAACTACTTCCTCTGTCATGCTACAGTGCTCTTGTAGAACTGAGACTTAAAGATGAAGAGTACCTCAGTCTCTTTGTTCTCTGCAGCTCTAGTTTGTGAGCAAAGCCCAGTGCAGCAGCTCTTCAGTCTCCCATGTTGAGAAAAATCCTGTGAGTCACCTAGATAATCATATGACTAAGTCACACTAAAGTAAAGCAAGTGGCTGACTGGAAAAAAATCCCTTGAAATGTTAGTCTGAATGTGCACTGCAGTATTGTCTGTTTTGGCTTTGCAGTGGAAATTTTCAGAGAGAAGAAAAAAAAAAATCCAGATTAATCAATCAGTCTGTGTGCGTGCGTGTGATGTGTGCTACTCCTCCACATGTGGCTTCAATCTCTGCTCTCTATTCCGTCCCACCCCTCCTTTACCCTTTACAGAAACTTGTGACCACCGAAGACGTCTTTGTGGTTCAAAACAAGTCATTTCATATTGAAATTTACATCAGATTTGTCCTCACTTTTTTTTTTCTTTCATTATGACTCGGAATACGTCACAGCAAAAAATCCAGTTTTGCGCAGCGGTAGTCCATACAAACAGGTATAGTACGACCGTTGTAGTGTGTTGACTGATGAGCCAGTAAACAGACCCTGCGTCTCAGATATCAGTGAGTTTATTGCTCTGCGTTTAGATCGGTCAGTTCCGAGTTGTTTATTTGGCTTCCAGGTATGAAGCCAGTGAAACCCGCAACTCTCTCTCACAATCGTATGTGTATCCCCTCAGTTTGACCATGCAGTAATGGCTTTGTAGAATCAATAAACAGTCATGCAAGAACTTGTTCGCACAAATACACAAGTCTGTCTCCAGCGCATATAGAAACTAATCTCTCTTTTCTGCTTTCCCACAGACAAAAACACATTTTCTCCCTTCTTTGACCCTACTGCTCACTTTTTCCGGCACTCGTTTTAACATACACACATATAGAAGTATTCTGCATTCCCATACTTTGTCCCTAGGCACACTTGGCTTTTAAAGGTCACACAGATCTGCTGTCCGACCCTCCATCCCCTCATCTGCAGTATGTAATTCAGACCAGCAGCACCCAGTGACCACCATGGGGTAGAGACTACACAACCACCTGACCAAACTGTCACCCACTCATCAAACAAGCACACAAACATACACAGCCGCCACCACAAGCCTTCGTTCCCCCCGCCTCTTTCCTGCTCCATCCCTGCAGCCATTATCAAAGGATCTGAACAACGTCAGCGTTATCTATCGGCTGTCTCCCATGGGAGCAGCCGAGCACATTGCACACTTATCATGCAGCACTCACTCTCGGTCTCTTTCTTCCAGCACACTCTAACATGCTTGCATGCACACACACACACACAAACGCACGCTACAGAGTGAAGATCAAAGGTTAAACATCACTTTTCATCAGCTGCGCCACCCTCTACTCTATCTGTCCTCTTCCTGTCTAATGGTTGTGTGTTTGTGTGTGAAGCTATGTGTACATGAGTACGAGCAGACGTTTGTCTGTGGTTGTGGGAGCATTTCTGTCCTCACCAGGCGACGTTTTGGAGAGGCTTTTTTTTTTCCTTGCACACAGTAAATAAACAGTCCTGTCCTCCACCATTGTTTTCCTCTATCTTTCTCCATCTCCTGGATGTTTTTTTCCCCCCTATGAAACTACAGTTTTGTTTGCATTAAGCGATTAATGGGAGACTTAGTGTTTCTTTTGTAGTTGTAAAATTGGCTATTAATTTGACGTATGCTCCAATAAAGTCTGTAACAGAGCCTTTCTATAATTTGATAAGTATGTGAGATTTTAAAGTGCATGCCTAGGAGTTTGCAAGTGAACTGAAAATCCTGCTCTCGACTCTTTCAGGGTTAAAAATAAAAAAGTGAGAGAGAGAGTGGGGTACTTCACCACTTAACCCCCCCGTGTGAACCCCAGTCCTGGCTAAAGCAGGAAGCGTGCACTTATTCTCGAGGTGTACGTTTACAGAACCTCTTTCTCTGCACCCTCAAATTTTTGTGGGTCAGGGGTTCAATACGGCTGCAGAGTACTGTAACGTTCAAGACATGAGGTATTCAAGTTTTATTCAAGTCTTTTCTCTTTTTTGGAAAACAACACGTCTTAACACTATTCACAGTAAACCTTGAGAACTCCTCCTCCTTCCAAAATAAGTGCTCGAGTATGAGTTTGGCAAGTGGATATTTTTGTGTTGTTTTTTTTCTAAGCTTTTCTTGTGGCAATAATTTTGAACTTCATAATTATCTCTGGTATTTAGAAATATTCTTGTGAGAGTGTGTTTCAACATCAACACTTAAGGCAGTGTGTGTGTAAAGTAAATAGAAATAAATTATGCAGTGTCTGGGAACACGTTCAGACTATGAAACCTGGTATGTTAACGGTTTCCTCCTAGCGCTGTATGAATTTGTCCAAAGTGGTTTGCAATTATTATTAAAACCAATTTCTTTCTTATTTTTGTAATTACAGTTCTTTATTTAGCTGAAGAAAGTAGACCTGTGTGTGTCTGTGCAATCTTTAAGACTTCATATGTAAATCACATTGCGTTCTAGCCGTTATCACTGTTGTTTCTTGTTGCATCTGGCTGACTTTCATTGCGAAGTCAAGCAGCCTTGCTCCATAGTTCATTAATGATAACCCCATCAGTGAGGTTGGCCACAAGCCGTCCCTTTCCTCCAGCTCTTCATTAGCACGGTGTTGTGGGTTTGAGCTTCAGAGCAGCCAGGCTGCACTCTGGGCAATCCAGGCTGCCATGCATATTATCACATTATTATGCTTCCTAGTGTGTGGGATTGAACATTTGCCGTAAGGCTTCTAAGCACTTTTACCCGCTGATCCGCCACACACTTGTAGAGTTTTTGATGTCATTGCGACCTACATGTAAATGTAGATTATTTTTAAATCAGCAGCATGCATATCTTTGACTCTGCTGTGTTTTATGTAAAGTATAATCCTCGTGGTGGATTTCTGCTGTTCATCAAAAAAATAGGTAGTAGCAGACGTAATCAAATAAATACGTTCTTTAGCAAATAAATGGTAAATGGTCTGTGTTTATATAGCGCTTTACTAGTCCCTAAGGACCCCAAAGCGCTTTATACATCCAGTCATCCACCCATTCACACACCTGGTGATGGCAAGCTACATTGTAGCCACAGCCACCCAGGGGCGCACTGACAGAGGCGAGGCTGCGGACACTGGCGCTACCGGGTCCTCTGACCACCACCAGGCAACGGGTGAAGTGTTTTGCCCAAGGACACAACGACCAAGATTGTCGGAGCCGATTACAAGGCGAACTCCCAACTCTTGAGCCACGATCGCCCCAGACTCCTCAGGGTTAAATTTATACTTAACATGGTTTCATAAGCTTTTAACATCTAGTGAGCTAATAGATTATTTCTTTTAGGATTTTCGACTCCACATTAATAGGCCCTTATGAGCTGTGCTTATATAACTGCCTCCAGTGCCACGACAAAGTTAGACAAAAGTTATATATAGAAGTTAATAATTGTGTTTTCCCTCATTTGCTGCTCCTGGAGGCTGCTACATGTCCTACTCTCCTGTGGATGGCTGCTAATTTTCTCTGCTAGAACTGATGCAGTGTACTTTTCTGTACCATAACAACAGCTCCTCTGGCTCAACCATATGTCGAATTTTTAGATTTTTACAGAAAGGATTTAATGACGTCTCCTGATAATTCGTGTGTTAAACAGAACTGGGTCGGATTGGGGGTTTATTTGGCCATTTCCAAATGCAGAGGCACTTGGCACACTCATTTTGGAAAATTTGCTTGCTACAACTGACATCTTAGTTTAGCTTAGCAAAAACACTGGAACAAACCAGTTATACTGCTTCTTTCAAGGTTTGCAAAACCCACCTACCAGCATGTTTAAGGCTTACCAACTAGCACATTATATTTCTTTAATTCATTCTTATATAAACAAAGTGGTTTAGGTGGGATTCTGTATAAGGGCTATTTTTTTGGAGTGATCAATCCTAGGCCAGCGGTAACTTAAGTTTCCGCTGGCCTATTAAAAAGTGGCAGCTGTGCCAGCAGTTTCCACCTATTTTCTGTCTTGATGCAAAACTAAACTGCTACCTTGAATCAATACAGGAACTATTCCATCTACTGTAATTCTCTGTTATAATCTAGTGCAAAATATCATTAAACATCTTTTCCACAAATTAAAATATAATATTCCTTGTCACTGCATTGCTGCTTCTTTGCATAAACTACAAATCCACAAATTAGTATGTAGACCCAAACAAGCTATTCATTCATAAAAATATGACCCCAAATAGCTACTAGCGGTAAAAAGTAAAGTGTGAGATTAACCATCCTTATCTTTTTTTGTTTAATTTTAGCTCACTGGCACTTCAGCACTCTTCACCAGCCTCTTAGTGGGCTCTGCACTATCGAAGAGCCCATTTTCTTTACTCAGTTGTTCTCATGGAGGTCTTATTGCAGAGGTTGTTTTATTTTTACCTAAATACTAGGTTTGGGTCTCTATGGCAGCCTGGAATTGGTTTGGTTTTCTAGGAATTCATTTACCTTATCTTATTTTCAAAGAGCTGGGTACTGCTGTTTCACCTCAGTGTCTCTCTGAAATACCAAACTGTCCATGTTGATGATAGTGTATTACTACTATGTATGCTATTTGAAAGCAGATCAAACCTCTATTTTAACCATCATTACCATGTTACAGGTCACAATTTCTGTGTGAGGTCCTGCACATCCTAGATGTGGTTTGAGAAATGTACTGTAGCCAACCTGCCTGTCACTCCCAACTACTGGAGCTCCTTAAACTGTCCCTTAAGGCTGTGATTTAAAAGAAAAGTCAGGTGTGGGTGTAAATACAGCTTCATGCATTTTAGTGTGAGGGTCATCATACACACAGAGTAAACAACTAATTTAAATGCATGCTGTAATATGCACTGTTAAAACAGTTAAAATTTGAACTTTTGAATTGTATTTTTGGATGTTTTTCTACTCTTCCACATCATACACGTTAACTGTTCTTTACTCAGCAGGAACCACAAAAGCAAAAATTTAATTTAATGTTTTTGTGGTTCTAGTAATATGCAATGTGCTTCAAAATACAGCAAAAAAGAACGACCAGAAAGAGGCAGAGAGACCAGAGGAGGAGGGAAAGTGGTTCTGGTTTTTTCGCAGGTTTGAAGACACTGCGCCCACGTCTGGGCTACAACGTCCGTGTATTATCTGAGAAGTTTGAGTCACAGAAAAAGAAGAAATGACGTCGAGCTCCCCCAGGAGAACGAGAGAAAACAGTTCATTCGTGGCAGCAGTGAGAGTTGGAACGTGTGTGTCTGTCTGTGTGGCTGTGTGTGTTGGAGTTCAGGGTTCAGTGGTGTAATAGTGCACCCTTTTGACCATATTGAGAGCTGCAGCGTTACAAGATTGTGAGAAACTGAAAAGATTAAAAACAAAGTATTGCTCTAAGATCCCGCATGGTTTATGCAAAAATTCTTTAGAGTATCTTCAGCTCTGCAGCATTTCCCATAGTAAAATGGGCCTGGAGACATAACCTTTTTATTGAAAAAGGGAGGCCTGTCACAAAGGCCAGATATTCTTGCCAAGTGAAATATGTTCGCGCTTACACAATGTTTGCTTAAGAGCTGTTTTTTTTTTGCCTTGGATTTCTTGGTTCAATATGTAGTAATGCAATAAAAACGTCAGACACAGCCAGAAGACAATAAGCTCTTCGGTGCAGCTTTCACTGGAGAGTCGTATCTGCCACGTTCACACGTTCACAGTGCCCCGACAGCCAGGACATTAGGACTGCATTCCTCAGCCTGCCTTTGAAGTTTGTGGTATTTACTTTTCATCTAATTAAAAAGATTTAAATTGTGCACAACTTCACTGCAGCATATTTAATATATAATAGTCATATACTACAACTGAGATAAAATCCATCAACTTCAAAATGCCCTTACACTTTTATGTGTTGCTCTCCAGTGTGTATGTGCGTCTTAATGTGTCCAACAGCGCACATGTGTTTATGCGTTCTTGTCCACCAGTGCAGCTTGTAACTCTAGCCCAGCATGTTGCACAGAGGAACACCACAGATGTTCAGATGTTTCTCCTTGGAAAACAAACAGAGAGGCCATTTTCTCCCTGGACAGAGTGACTGTCAAAATAAGAGCCTCCCCCCCCTTGGATCTCCCCTGAAACAGAGACTCTTATTCATAGGTTCCTTACTCGCTCTGACCTGCATTTGCATGTGTTAGTTTTAGGTCAGAGTTTCTTCTACATTTGAATTTTATAAATATTTGTTTGCACATGCTTCTGGACTGCACATTTTTCTTGTGGCACACAGGGGAGAAGCTTTGAAGGTGAAGATGGTTCAGACTGAGAGAGATTTAAAGTCCAGGGAGGGGGATTAGAGAAGTCATGGTGGGAGAGCAGGGCGCCCTCTCCTCCTTCTGCCTTCCTCTTTCTGCTCCGCATTTGATTGATGTCTCGTGCTCTACAGTGTATGGCAAGGCTCCACCGGGGCCTTACAGAGCCCCAGGTGAGGACCTTGGGGAGACCGAAATGGAAGGGGAAAAAAATAGAAAAAACATGAGACGGTGGGCTAGCTGTTTTCTTTTTTGCATGTCATAGGCCAGCCATTTGTCTTTCAGCTTTACAAAGATGATATCATTGTTTTTTTTGTTTTACCTGACACATGCATCAGTCTCACACTGATGATGATGATGATGATGAGACTCAAAATGAGAGCATATACTTTTTCTGAAAAGACCCGCGTTTTGTGCCAGTGCCAGTAGTAGAAGATTGGTGTGATAAAGTCAGAGCAGAGGGGAAAGAAGAAAACAAGCTGTGTGAGCTGTGAAATTGAAGAGGATCAAAGTGTCAGCGAGTCGTAAATAAATCCTGGTCCCTCCCTGTGGGTAGATGGACAGGCTGTTGCATTGCACTGATTCCGTGAGCATCAGGAAACACACTCGAATCGTTATAACTGCATGTGCAAACTCTTAATACTGTCAGTACTTTAAGAGACGGTAACGCTGCTGAGGTTGCTCATCAAGACTGAGGAGGTGGTCCATTGAACCCTTATTGGCCGGCACGCTTTCCCAGAACTCTGTGTTTGTGTTTGATGCAATGCTGGAGACTCGCAGTGCTATGAGCTTGTTTCCTCTGAGCCACATGTGCTCTGCGGTGCTGAGCAGACTCAGAGCACAGCAGTAATGAGAAGTCCAGGTGCAGATTTTACCCTTGGGGAGGAAGTCCTTGTTTACTCATATTTAACCTTGTTTCTGACCCACCCACCCCCTTGTTTTTAAGGCATTCTGACCCCACGGACGTTCTGCTATGGTAGCCAAACTGCTCCGCAACATGTTAATGATACTCAACCGGTGGACTTTGATATTATATACTCAGATATGTTAAAACAAAATTGTACTTGTTACAAACCAAAACCACAGCTACATTCCAGTCACAGGCGAACACTGAAACACAAAGTGATGACATCAGTGCAGGTGTCTCAGCAGCACTTTTTTTTTTTAAAGATTGCATAACATCTCTATAAATCCGAGGTTAACACAGATTTAAATCCCGCTTGTGTAGATACAGTGTTCTACACTGTTGTGCACTTTTATCTCTAAATATCATCATGTACTGGCTACAATAAAATGTTCATGACTGTTCAAAGTTAAAATCATGCCGCTTTTATAGACCTGACTTTATTTGCTTTATTCCTTTAAGTATAACCTGACAACACCAGTAAACTTTGTTATTATTAACAGAACTTCCTCTCAAACTTGTGACAGTTGAAATAAAATTTGTAGTAAAAAGAAAACAGCACTACCTGCCTCCCAGACAAGTTTTTCTAATTAATCTTTGTCTAATGATAATGTATAAAATGTGAAAATAACATGGCAGTATTTGGTAGTAGATGTTTTCTTATTACCCGACTCTGTACCTCCTCCTATTTTAATGGAGCGTTGCAGTGAATTTGGCAATAAGGTCAAGGCTAGAATTGTTCTTGACTGCAAAAAACATTAACAGGGAGGAGATATTCTACCAAATATTTTCTCTAACATGTTTTTAGGAGACCAAAAACATTATTAACAAAATAGTGAATATCAGACAAACATTCAAGTCAGGCCAGTTGGTCAAAGATTTTATGCCAAATTAATGTTAATATTGCCCCCTAACTGCAGGATGTGTAAATGAGCAAATGTTTGCTGAGTAAAAAAAAAAGAATTGAGGTTTATGAAAACTTAGTTGCGCTTCATTAGAAGATTTTCCACAATGTTAATTAAGCAGAACTTGTTTTCCAAAACATCTTTACCCTTATTTTAGAGTGTGCCCGTATGATTAATGGCCATGACATCTAAACTACAGTTTCATGACTTACACTCATTTAAGAGCTGCACATCAGACAGCGGTTATGTTTGTTTTGACTAAAAACAGGCTTTCTGTTCATGGAAAAAGATGTTTACAACCCTCATAGGAATACCCTTTGACTTTATAAATGTTTTGCCTATTGCAAATTAAGTGTCATAAAGTTTTATACTGTTTAGACTGCTGAAGGAACTGCAGCCTTATAGACACAATGCATTCAGCTTTTTTTTCTTTTAGCTCCAAAACAAGATGCATGTAATTTATTCTCTGCATTGCTGCTGTCGTCCTCTAGGGGACAGACTAAACCAACTTTTGCTCACAGCACGCCTTAGTTTAGGTTGGGCCTCACTGCCCTCACCGCTGCCTGTGGAAGAAGGAGCTGTTGTGTCATGGTGTGTCTGTGTTTCTTGTTTTCTTAAACAAGATATGCAATCTCACTGCCCATCCTACAGTCAAAGTCTTTGTCAGCAATTTGGAGGATTAGAAAAGGAAACACTGTGAGCACTTTTACTGTGGAATGGCCTTATGTCTGCAGCCGCTGATGATCGGCCTCTAGAATGATCTGGAATTGAGGAGTGATGAAAACTGCACCTTACCATCTGCTGACGTGTGCACGGTGCTTATCCAAGTACGTGCACAGAACCACAACATATTTTAATACAATTTTTTTTTTTTTTTTTTTTTTTTTAAAACCTCTCTGTCCGGGTTTGGCACATGCACACACTCAGTCATCACAGTGCTAATGACATTCTTTCACACACATGCAGCTATGATTGCACAGCAGGTTCAGTTGGGTTCAGTATGTGACCTACAAGAGGGGATTGCACTGTGACTTTGTGACTGTTGCAGATTCCAAATGTGCACATTTTACAGTCAAAACTAGATTTAGGATTGTCAAATAAATAATTTATAATTAGGATTTTTTTTTTTTTTTTTAATGAGGTGTTGAGTGTTTTGTTTTTTTCTGTATTACATAACGCTTTAATGGCCAGCCAGCTGCATGATGATGTATCTTTGGCTCCTGTAATCAAATCCCTCGTGCTCACTGTTAATTAAAGTTCAGTTGTTTCAAATGGCAAGAGAAGCCATTCTCATGCACACATGCATGCTTGCATATGCACAGGTACCCCACATACTTACACGCTTTAGTGCACACACATGCACAAATGAAAGAGACCCTGAGCCTTTATGAGATATACTGTGCCTATTCATTGCAAGGAGCCTTTTAAGCATTTCTAAAGGGCTTCTTATGTCAACTTCCCACTTACCCGCAGACACTCAGATCCTGCAAACTGTCCAGATAAGCAAGCACCTATTGACACACTTTATGAACTCAGACACCCAAATTGAGAGTGAATACAGTTTTCATAGCATTCCGTAAGTAACTTTGCTCCCAGTGTGTTTGCAAGTGCCTGCTACTTAACTACACAGCATTGTATCCGTTACGATTTGATGTACATTACTGGTTGCATTTTACAAGTATGGTGCATGTTCCATGTATAGTTGTAAAAATTTTAGTTAAAACCAGTGGAGATATAGTAGCAAAAAGTTTACATTCCTGAAATTTTCTAAAATTATGCAAAAATATGGAGGTAAAGTTTAAGAAACTTAATATTAATAGGATAAATTCAGAAAGAATATGATATGAGTTTTTAAAGGTATTCTATTCCATCTTGCATAACTAAAAATAAACTCTCATAATTCAGATTTCGGACATGTTTTATCCTTTTTTTTTTTTTTTTAACGCCAGTGCTCTCCTAGCATCATTGTCACACACAGGAAGCTGATTCCATGAAGGCAAAGCTAATGGCACATTGAAAATTAGATTAAATTAAAACGTATACAGTGGAACCACGACGACCCATCGCGCGTTTTGACTGAGGCGATGCTGAACGATAGGCTATAGGCTAATTGCTAACTAGAACAACAATACGTGGTTCAAGTGGAACAGCGAAGCGCAAGTACAGAAGCCAAGGGGTTGTCACATGTTTCGGAAGGCATTGTGGGCATTGTAGGCTCAGCCAGTCAGAGCCAGCGGATTTCGTTACTCGGGCATTTTGCCGTAACACGGGCAAAAATATTGCCGTTCAGTGCCTTCGTATCTTGAATTTTTTGTGAAACGGGGTATTCGTAAGTCTGGGTTCCACTGTACCAGGTAATTAGACGAGACTTATCTCTGGCTCTCTTCCACAGCATGTCTTTAGCCTGAGCCTGGTTCTGTCGTAGCTTTCTTCCTGTTAAAAGGGAGTTTTTTTCTTCCCACTGTCACCAAAGTGCTTGCTCATAGGGGGTCATATGATTGTTGGGTTTTTTCTCAGTGTGTATTATTGTAGGGTCTACCTTACAATATAAAGCGCCTGAAGGCGACTGTTGTTGTGATTTGGCGCTATACAAATAAAATTGAATTGAATTAAACTGGTATGATCACTCCAGTCTGATTGCGATTGATTTATTGATTTGGATTTAATTACACAACTTGTTCTTTACATTTTGCTGCACTTTATAAAATAAAGATGTGGAGCTCAGGGCTTTTACATTTTCCTGCTGTAACATCTAGCAGATTTGACTTGCCCTGTTTGGACTGGATTACGGTGAACAATGATAAATGTAGTTTTGACACAAATGACTGCATAATACATATTCGATCCGATTACAAAACGCATGAAATATTCAACAACTACTCAGCAGACTTGTGTGCATGTAATAATTCTTTCCGAGAAGAATATTTTGCATGTGCTTAAGTCTCGCTCAGATGCAGTTATGTAACTACTGAGAAATTCATGAGACAGGAGAGCTAACATGCTGCATATGCATTCAGTCAGGCAGCCACAGTTAAGCTGATGTGGATATGGGGAGTTTGTTCAACATCTTCAACATAACACTTTATACAACACACACTGCTTTCCCCTGCTCCCCCTCGTCCCTCTATATTAAAGAGAGGACTCGGGTTGCATTGCGTGCAGAGTTGTAATTTTGACTTTGTCTGGAATTGGTGTAATTTCTGTGTACCTCTCCTCCAGATTTCTAAGATTTCTACCCCAAAACCGTGAAACACTGCAACCGCTGTGATTATAACACACTCCGCCATTCAAACACACTTGCAAACACACAGCACTGTAATTACAAAGGATCAAAGACAGATTTAGCATGCCTGACATCTCAACTAATAGCACATGACGGCACGCTAAAGCGCAACTCATAAGGAGCAATATCAAAGAGAAGTTTCAACACTGTTTTTTTACAGTGAAGTTTTTATGTCTTATTTAACACTGCAGTCATGAGTCAGCTGATGTCTGGCACAATCGAAGAGTTTTAAATAAAAAAGGAAAAGAATTTGAGTACTGACTTTAATATGAAAAGAGGTAATGTGCCATTCACAAAGTATGGTAAAGCTGTAGTGTTTGTGCAGCTTTGTTCACACAGTGAAAGTGTGTGAGTGTTTGTGCGCCTACCCATCTGATCTGCTTTTAAAGACCTCAAGTTAGATGAGAAAATTAGGGCCTGCCATTCTCTGAATTAGCAGATTGGTATGTTACCCTATGATTTAAACTGGTGTCCTCACATTCAGCTCAGAGATAGCATTAGACACATGTACCCTTATCCTTGTTAGTCATTTATTATACTCATGCATACTGGCAGAAACTCCCTTTAGTGGTGACAGGGTGTTTTCTCCATCAGAGGGTGAGTCCTGCGTGCTCACTGTTTGATCACACCTGTTAGCAAACAGCATAACATCTGAGGGTTGCCACGCCACTGCATCCCACATTCCTGTCATCTAACATAGCCACCAAGCTGACATGAAAGTGCTCTGTGTTATTAAGGCAGATCCTTTTGCTCTCCACAGTTATGCTGTCTGCGGGCTGCTTAACCATGATAGTTTTCTCCATAAGTGGCAGAGTGGAGACCACACCTTCCCCAGCATGTAATTAATCACATTAGCTGCCTCGCACTATCTCTTGTAGCAGAGGTGTGTGTCCTTTTTGGAAATGACAAGAAGAGGAAATAAATATAGAAACTCAGATCCACACTAAGAGTTGTGCTTTGCAAGGTCTTATAACAGTGAGGGAGGTGGGAGTTAAAAGTGAGTGCTTGATGGCCTAAGGGGGGTGTGTGTGTGTGTGTGTGTGTGTGTGTGTGTGTGTGTGTGTGTGTGTGTGGCATTGTTCTGTACTTCTTAAAGAGTCAGTGAAGCAGCTCAGATTAACAGGTCTTGTGTTTTTTGTCAAGTGGGCCACTCTGAGAAGGATTAAGTTCTCACAGTGGAATTCACACAAGTATATGCCCAACTTTTTCCAACTTGGATGCTGACACAGCAATCCAGCTCTCAGCTTTAATTAGTTTATCACTGATTAAAGGTGGACGTCCTATTTTGTTTTTTGTCCTTTTAGATCTGCCATTTTTGCATTAAGTGATAATAAATAGTGGTCCTTTTGACTAGTTCGACACACATCATTCAGGTATTTAAAAGTGTAAAGTGAAGAAAAAGCTAAACTGTTAAGAAAAATTGGTGGATAAAGCCTCCATAACACCCCCTATTGATTTGTGGGCTACCATTTCTCAGGCGACTCCGAAGCCCAGTGACCTTGACCAGAAATCAAGTTTTCTGAAAATCTTGTGAACGGTGTAACTTGGGAAAGATGCAACTTTTGGATTTTCAAAGTTGTAGTCTGGTTCGACTCTCAGTCTGATCTCAAGGTCAAGGCCAAAGGTGAACTTTTCAGAAGATCGCCTAGGGATTTCAAATTGGTGCATCTACTAGTAGAGTGAAGGGTAGAGCTGGCAGCCGCTGGTACATTTACATTTTTTTTGTGTTAAAAAAAAAACAAAAGTTTATCAACCTATTAAATTTTAATTAATTTAAACTCAATAAATTGCAAATATTCACATGAAATTGTTTAAAAAGTTTGTCTGTGTGGGAACAACTCCCATTGAGAAACGCTGCAGTTACCCTCCCTTAATGTCCTTCCACTGGTGTTGGTCTTTAGTCAGTGGTGCTGTGGCCAAACTTTGGTTGGCCTCCAGGGAAATAGAGAAATAGCTTTTGGAAAATGAATTCATAAATGTTAGAAATTCTTCTTAACGGTGTATGTAATTTGCTGTTTTTATCAGATTTTATGAACATGCACATGCTTGCATCATCTTCAACTTCCTCATAACTTTGATTTGCTGTTCATTTGCATAAAAGTCCATTATGATTTTCCTATATTTATTATTGTGTTAGCAAATGAAAGTACACAAATCCCTGTATATCAAAAGATCCACCTCAGTGATCAAAGATTTTATGGTTAATTTTAACCTGCAAATCTGTCTGAGGTTAACCTTGACCGAGCTGGATACAGTGTTTGTTTTTCAGTTGTCAGGAAGCATCATCATGTAAGGTAAAAGAGGCACGACAAGCATGTAGCTCAAAAAGCCCACTACTTCCGTCTCTCCTTTTTCATCCCGGCGTTCTGCAGGAAAGATTTTCTTCCTCAGCATTCCACACGGGATTACCACGTCTGATATAAACTCTTTTTAGAAAGTTGTGCTCGGCAGCATGAATCCTTCTCCCCCTCGCTTAAAAATCACGTACTCTCATTCTTTTCTCAGACCAGAATAGAATTTTTGATCACGTTTCAAAATAAGCTGTGATATTTATAAGTAGTCGGGTTGTCTACATTCCACTGATAAGTACAGAGTGATTAGTTTGATTGTGGGGTCAGCCATAGACAGTGAGCTGTTGCAGTGCAGTTTCAGTGTTTTGAGGGTTGTTGAGGAAACAGACTGTGTTTTTCTAATTTAATGTTCCCTGTGTTCTTTAGCAGAGAGTGCATTTCTTGTGAGATGAATAGTGTGGCATTGGTAATGAACACAAATGCTTCCACATTTTTTACTTCCTCTTCTTTGATGATTTTTTTTTTTTTACTTGATTGTTTACGTGCACAGTGCATTCAGTCTTTGTTGGTGCAGCTGCTCTGTTATATGCTCGAGAGAATATTTTTCTTGAACCTCAGTTGTAACTGTACATTTGGAATTTTTCATAATGTGGAGAAAACACACAAAAAGGCTCCGGTAATTAATGCGCTGATCCTTGTAACAATTATTTCCTGTATAAGCAAAGCCTGATCTGTCCGATATGCCTGCACTAGGCGACATCTTTCTTTGCTAGCATGAGAATTGGCACTCTCCTGTATTTTGACTCAATCCTGCATACACTGTCTTGTTGCCATAATAACTCAGTAGAGGGTAAATCATGGCTGAAAATAGTCCCCAGCAAATACACCTCCTGTTTCAGTAATGGGTGATCTAAAATATGTATATATAGACAATTACTTAGCGATAAAAAGGCGTGTTTGTACAGAATACGTGATGTATGAATGTGAAAAGTGGCTTAGTTTGTGCTTATAGGGCAAAAACTTAAAGTTTATTTTTCTTTTTATGACATTATGTAATCACAGTCTCTACTAAATACAGTTGTGGTCAGAGGTTTATATACTTATCGTGGACATGAATTATCGTGGTACTTTTAATGATTTCTTTTTTATGTTCTTTTTCCAGGACTGTACTAGCTTACATCTTTAATCTGTAATTGGGTTCACAAATTTGAAATGATATAATCATTTCAAACTTGTACACCCAATTCTTGTTTAAAGTCATTAAAGATGTACAATGTACAGTACAGCAATGATGAGTTCATGTAAATGTGTGATCTTAACTGTATAATACGCATATGTCACCACTCCCCCTCTTTATTTTGGATAGGCGAGTGTTTAACTATGAGCTAACTCTTGCTAACGTTGTTAGCCCAAGATGAATCTGTAAAAACAAATCTACTCATCTGTTAATTAGTGCTAAGAAACATGTAAAGAAAATACCAATTCACACATCAAACAAGCTACAGCCCTTTGTGTCATCATGCAACAATAGACAACTTTAATAACATTTAAACGACTGAGATATCCTATAAAATCAATTTCCTGTACAGTTATAATGACAAAGAGATTAGCTATTGAGACAAAACAGTGTTTTTTTCATAACAGTTTGCAAACATGTTTCTTTGCGCACTAAAGTTGGGCTTTGACACACAGGAATCTAAAGGGACTCAACTACCCACTGAGGAAACTTCAGTCGTTGGCACTTAGCCTGTTTTTTTGGTTTTCAGCCTCTGAGGTTGTCGTATAAAGTGGTAAAAAGAAGGCCTGTCTTTTCTTTATGTACAATCCCACACAGCTGTGGTATAAAAGCTTGTCATCTGAATCATCCAAGCTTTTATGTGAATCAATGCGTTACACATTCAAAAAAATAGCAACACCTACTTTTATGAGAACTCATCAAATCCCATCTTTTCAACCTGATAGTAGTTTTACTTCAACAATGAATATTTTAATATTTCTTAAGTCTTCAGCATCATCTTCCAGCTCTGCTTATGGTTGGTTCTTTTCACCTTGTGAGTGTCACAGGTTATGTTTGCACCTCTCTTAGTAATTTATTGCTCACCTCCGGCTCTGTTAGATCAAATTAAGGAAACACTCAGTCAGCTGTTTCCTGCCTGGACTCTTACTGGACTCTTTACCTAATCTCTTTGTCTCTAAGCAGTGTAGTGTAGCGATGAGTCAGACTTGAATAATATTTTCTTATCTACTAAACAAGTTGGTGTCTGTTAAGATGGGTTGTTTCTGGATATAAATGCATACATGGAAATGGCAGAGCTGTTCATATGACAGCTCTCATTTATTTTCCATCATCGTCCAATGTTGTTCACTTAATTTAAAAAAAAAAAAAAGAGAGAAAGAAACGGGGGGATAAAGATAATTCAGCTTGCATATTTGCATGTGAGACACGTGTGCTGCCGATATGGTGGGTGGCGTGACTGTGCCGCGTGAGATGAATTCAGACACAGGTGTTCAGCCTCGCCGCCAAACTGGATGTTCCCGGGTCAGCACCTGGTCCTGCTCCTGCTCGGTGTCTGCAGATCAACATCCAAAGCACAGGTTGCTCGGGGTGGGACCTGCATCCAACTCCTAGCTCTGGGCGTGTACTGTATTCTTTGGCAACAAGTCGAGCAGCTCCCTCATGGCAGACACGCAAGCGCTCAAAGAGATTTACACATCTCCCTCTACCTCACCCTCATATTGGAGTGGACTGCCACCACTAACACACCCACTATGCACAGACAGTATTTTAGTTGATTGCTTTCAGTAAATCAGTAAAATTTACTGCGTGTTTGCCTGATCCCCCTTTTCTTTTGCTTCTCACTGTAGAAATGCTCAGTGACTAACATTTGTAGTAGGGTGTTTTTTAGGACGCTTTCCCCCTCTGCGGGTGTCTGGAAAGATAAGACCCACATCTGTCTGAGGCTTCACGCTCAGCTCAATTGAATAGACCCGCTGTTTTTTTGTAGGAGTTTACCGCTCAGCCTGGGCAACATGGGAGAGCAAATTCAGCGGACCAGACACTTTTACATTCCTGAAGACAGCAAATCAAAACAAAGACACGCTTTGCTTAATTTGATATCATCTATATGGGATGGGGAAAGGAACTAACAGAGATCAAAAAAACCCAAGCTAGCATGCTGAAAAAGTAAAGCTGTTCACTCTAACTGCTGAAAGTGATGTATAGCTCTACATACACTACATACAAAGGGTGGCCTTTTGTTGTGGGCAGTCTGAGGTACACCTGTGCACTACTCATGATGTCAGATCAGCATCCTGATGTGGCACACCTGTGAGGTGGGATGGATTATCTCAATATGGCAGATGTGCCCACTACCACACATTTGGACTGATTTGTGACCACTGTTTGGGAGGGATGGTTATATTGTGTATCTGGAATGAATTTTAGGTCTCTACGTCCATCCCATGGGGAATGGGAGCAGTAACAAAGGTGTTGCGTTTATATTTTTGTTGAGTGTATATAGCATGCCAAATACCATAAAGCAAACTATTTCTGCAGGTCTGTTTTTAGTGTTGTGAAAATCCTCCTGAAGATATAAGAGTTTGAGGTGGCGTAGGTGCTCTTGCACTCCATCAATTTAGCTTGCTGTGCATAAAGGGCGATTTTTACCACATGTTCTGCGAATGTTCGATTTTATCTTCAAAACTCACATGTTCCTAACACACAATGTATACATCTGGCTTTGCTTTCATTCCAGAAGTAGGTCTGTGTAAGACATGAGCTCATGGTTTGTTATGTAATATTTAGGTAAGAGCTTTAAGAGAGTTTCCAGGATTCAATGGTAACCCTGTGGTGGTAGAAGTCATGCATGGCCCTTTGAGTCTGCTTAATTAGACCGATGTTGGGTTTAGCTGAGAGCAGTAGTGAGTGTTTCAGAGAAATAGAGATATCTTGTTTTTTAGTGTCTTCTGCATTCAACAATATAATTTTTGCTTTAAAGTGATGTCCACAAAATCAAATGTATATATTATGCAGCTGTTTTTATTTTTTATATTGACAGCTGCTCATCTGAACAATTCACACTTGGTGGGTTTATTGTTACAGACCCGAGTTGGGATGCGTGGTTCGTGTATTGTGGCTAAAATTGCTCTCAATTCCCAGGATTCTTGTGGTCTTTGGTTTCCTACAGTGATTGCTGTTTGGGCCTCCCTGTGAGTGTTTGGTTATCTTTGTGAGGGCATTCATTGACATTCCTGAACCTCTTACCCGTAAGGTTTATCCTTAACAAATTAATGTGCAATTTAAACCTAATTCAACCCCAAAACAGGATGTGGATAAAAAAAATGAAAACAGGCCAAAAAACTTCTAACATTTGCAAAGATTTAATCTTTTTGATGGCCCAGAACTCAATCTAGCTCAAAAGATAGCTGGTCATGATTTTTTTTTAGTTTTTTATTTATTTATTTGTTTTTATTGTTTTTGCATTTCCTGTGAAAGATGGCTAAAATCACTTACTCATCTTTTTGGATGAGTGGTTCTTGATAAAGCTGTATCCCACAATCTGTCCACTGTGCACAGTCACATGCACACACTCCTTCAGTGAGTGTATCCTTAAAGCTGTCCGCTTTTGCCTGCGTGTAACGCGATTAGTGGATATCTGTAAAGTGTGCCGGGAAACACGAGTGAAAGAACAAACAGATGCTACGTTAGTTCAAGTGAAAACGCCTGTTTCTATTGCTCATGTCTTTAAAACTGCACAACTCACACTCTCGATGAATAAATACTACTTAAGGCCAGAGAAAAATAATTTAAACAAGAGTTGGGTGTAAACCGTTCTGTTAAAGCAGCCACAATTAATATCTTTGTAATAACTGTGCATCATTTGGCAATGCCTGTGTCAGAACAACGTGACAGGCTCTGTAGTGAAGGGTCCACAAAGAATTGCCTGAAACTCCCTCATCTCTCAGCTTTATAAACCCTTCTAATTTCAGCTCAGTGTTTTGTATTCACTGTGCAACTTAACTGTTTTGATTCACTCACATGGCTCGGAACAATATTTTTGTCTGTAGCAGACATCTGTTTTCATTTGTTTCATTTCATTGTAGACTTCATGTCTAGAACCAAAACGGCAGACACACACTTATGTCCCGCAGGAGTTGGGAGATACCAAAAATGGAGTTAAAAGGGTCTAAATGTTGACGTTTTGCCAGGTGACTACAATATACACCAGAAGAATCATCCTATCACTGAGGGATTAAAAAAAACAAGCAGGTTTTACTGATGAATGGATCGATGGATGGGATTTTTTTTACTGTGCAGCAGCAGTGCTGTTGTGGGTCATACCTGCTAAACATCAGAATGTTTCCATTGATATTATGAAATCATGTAAACATTTGTCATACTTCAGGATGTAAGTGTGATAAATATATGTAGCCAGAAGTATGCATATGCTGCCATAGACCACGAGTATGGGCTAGAAACCGTGATGAAAACCTCGTACCTGCAGGAATGGAAGCTGCCTGTTTGTTATTTGACAGTCCATGCAGTATTAAATCTGGGGCGCTACATGAACCCGAACATACTTAAGCAGATAAAACATTTATGAAATGCACATTTGCATGCAGAAACTATGACTTGGCCCTTATTGTGGCTAAGTGTTACCGAGCCAACAGAATAACTGTAGACTAGTCTTGTTGCGTTATTGTTGTTTTTAGGATTCACCCATTCATCATTCCAGTTTCTGAACTACTTATCCTATTCAGGAGTGCTAGAGGAATGCTAGAGTCTATCCTAGCTGTGAATAGGGTGAGAGGCATGGACTATGTCCCCAGTGACACAAGCCTGTAACCTGGCTGGCAACCTTCTTGTGACTTCCAGCAACAGTTTAATAATTGAAATCACAATTTTTAAAGGCTAAGCAGCTGGGATTGGGGAATACACATTTTTCCTACTAAACTCAGTTTAAACTTTGCTTTCCTAACACTGTGAAACAAAGTGTAACTTATAAATACATATTATGAGTATATAAATGTAATGATTTGGCATTTATTGGTTATATAGTAGATAATAACAAAACAGAACAGAACTCAGATGAACAAAATGAAAAATACAAAAATGTGTTTATCTTATTTGCACTCATTTCAGTTGAGTTCAATTAGTCTTTACTGCACTTTGGTGTAATTTGTGGTAGCACTAGTTTGTCCTTTCTCTGGCTTTCACTGTGTGTGCAACTGCTCATTACTTCAGTAATGAAGCAGATAAAACAAGAGTGAAGTGACGTTCACGGCATTAATACGTGCTTCAATACGTGCAACAAGATCTTGTTGTAATTCCGGTTAAAATGTACGTCAGGTTTATATGATATAGGTTGTGCATTTTTATCACTGAGTGGACCAACATGTCCAAGCAGAACATGAGCCAGTTCCTGACTGTAAGGAAACTGTAGCTTAATGTTGGAGTCACGCCGCTGCGTGAAAAGCACTTTTATGTGTAAACTACTTGTACAAATGGTGGAGTCATCATTGTTCTTTTTGTTACGAGCCTCTCAGAGTCTGTAGTGCTGATTCAGTTTTCAGGTCTGTGTTCTGTAACACAGCTGACCTCCTTGTTAATTAAAGGCAGGCAAATCCCCAAGCTGTGTGCTGTGGAACTGCAGGTGCCCCTCAACCCACTTTGCCAGAAGCGCTCTAAACGGACGTCTTGGGCGCCATCGTTTAGCCTTCTTCACTATCTTCTCACTCGGTTTACTTGTCTTTGATATTTTTAAGCCCCACTCTCCTTTTCTCACTGCCATTTCTCTTTCTTCTTAAACGCTGTCATTTCGGGTTTATTTCACAGCAAGCCTTTGCTTCCCTAGGCACTTCTTTAGAAAGAAGGGAACATTAGATTTTGATTAGGCTGCAGTGCTTTCCGCTGGAATAAAGGAGCTCTTGTCCTCTCACTCCCTTGCGTTTACCTTGATAATTGGTTTCAGTACACACCCAGCTGAGAAAATTACCCACAAAAATGAACGTGCCACATCTTATGGCCAATTGTTTTTGCAGAATCAAATGGGTTGTTTTTGCCTATTTAGCTTTCCTCTCTGGCCAGTTTTGAAGCAAAATGTAATGTGTCTACTTTTAGATGAATCTGTGGTTTTTAATGTTCTGTTAATGAGACTGTGTGCTTGTTTTTTATTAGGTTGTACAAATCCTGAGGAGCTGACCGCAGAGCGAGTTCATTCTGCAGTGGAGAAGATGTTCAAGACCCTCCGAGGTTTGAGCAGCACCAGAAACCACCTCAAGCAGCTACGCTCCATCTACACTGCCAGCGATGGAGTTCACCAGGTTGGAGGCACACAAACTCTGACTGCCAGCCTCAAAACACATGTTACAGGGGTGGTTTGCTTTACCCGTATCAAGTATGAACACTACCACAGCTTCAACATATCCCAAGTTAATACAGAATACAGTTTTTAAATGATGATTTCATTTATTAAGGGATAAAAGATATCCAAACCTACCTGGCCTGATGTGAAAATATAATTGTGCTCTAAACCTAATAATTGGTTGTGCCATCCTTGGCAGGAAGAACTGTATTTGTGTCAAGTATTTGTGTTAGTGGTAATGAGTCTTTCACTTTGCTGTGGAGGATTTTTGGCCCATTCTTTTTTGCAGAATTGTTTTAATTAGGAGCGTTTTCCAACATGAACAGCGTGTTTAAGGTCATGTCAAAGCATTTTAATCAGATTTAAGTCTGGACTTTGATTAAGCCTCTCCAGAATCATCATTTTGTGTTTAATCCAAGTGCTCTTGAGCATCAGGGTATATACTGATGGCCAGACATTGTCCTTTAGGATTTTCTGGTAGAGATCAGAATTCATGGTTCCATCAATTATGGCAAGTTTTCCAAGTCCTGAAGCAGCAAAGCAGCCCTGGACTATCACACCAGCACCACCATGTTTGACTGTTGGTATGATGTTCTTTTTTATAAAATGTTGTGTTAGTTTTTCACCAGTTGTAACAAGTTCCACTTGTGTCTTGTCAGTCTCTGGGATCATCAAGATGTTTTTAGACACATGTGGGATGAGCCTTTGGTCAGCAGTGATTTTCTCCTTGGAACTCTCCCATGGATAGATGTTTTTTGCCCAGTCTATTTCATATTGTTGTTACTCTGACTGACACCTGCAGTTCTATAGATGATATTCTGGATTGTTTTTTGACCTCCTGGATGATCCATTAATGCGCTCTTGAAGTAATTCTGGTAGGCTGGCCACTCCTGGGAAGATTCACCACTGTTCCAAGTTTTCTCCATTTGTGGATAATGGCTCTCACCGTAGCTCACTAGTTTACTTTCAAATCGTTTCCAGCCTGATAGATATCAGTGACATTGTTTCTGAACTGTTTCTGTAGATCAAGGTGTGATGTATTGCTTTTTGAGATCTTTTAGCCTACTTCAGTTTGTCAGATACTTTCCATTTAAGAGATTTCTTTCTCAACAGGCCAGGAATTAATGAGGCCCGGCTTTGGCCTGTGTAATTGAACTCAGCTTTCTGAAAACTGTGGTGAATCACACTTAATTCATGATTTAACAAGGGGGACATTTTACTTTTTCACATAAGCCAAGATAGGTTTGGAAAGCTTTTTTTCCACCTTAAGAAATGAAATAATTAATTAAAAACTGGGTTTCATGTTTCCTCTCGTTAACTTTGTCTAATATTAAAATTTGCTTGATGATCATGAACGTAAATATTACAAATATCTTTTAGAAATCAGGATGGTGTAAACACTTTTTCACTGCACTGTACATGTAACTTTTTACTTTGTGTTTTATTTAACTACTCCATGTAATGTTCACTCTTGCAGTGGTTGTAGCTAGGGGTGGGTTTTAATAATCGATTCATCGATTAAAATCGATTCTGGCTTGGATAACGTGATATCGATTCATTAAAATCCTGAATCGATTTTTTTATATAAATATATTTTGCCCAAAATTCCAGAATCTCAGGTGAAACGTCACAAAATTTCAACAACCACCAAACATTTAAAACAGTAAATGAGAGCAGGTACACGGCTTCTGCACAAAGACGTAAACACAAAGCGTGGACCCGCGGATCAGAATCAGTGAGATGTCGCCTTTCTCACCTGACGGCACGGACACGGTCGGGGCTGAAAGCCGACAGCTCGCTGACTCTGATGTTTCGGCGGGTCTGCGCTTTGTGTTTATGTCCTTTTTGCGCTGATCATAAAGCTGTTAGTTTTATCTCTCTCCAAACAATATTGACCAAACCAGCAGCAAAAGAAGATCCAAACTACGCTTCACATAAACATCGTCATGAATTCCCTCTTACTTTTGCTGTTTTGCTTCGAACACGATAAAATCACACTTCATGCACATCTCTCTCTCTCTCGCTTTCTCTGTGTACTTCAAGAACAGTTTCCCGTTTATCCCCAAAATCTGTTTTCTGCATTATTCTCTTGCTTGTTACACACAAGTCTACCGTTGTTTACAGCACTGTCGGCTGATGTTTTTTTTTCCTTTTACTTACTTCCGAAAAGAAAACCTCATTTCTGCCGTTCAATACTGAACAAATTTATAAACTTTTTAAAATTATACAAAATGCAAAACGCTTAGCCGTGTCTCTAATAAAACCGCTGTAACTTCAGAGGTAATGTTCATATGTTGATTAATGGTTTTCTTTTGTTTTTGATGTACTGCAGAATATTTTTATAAAATCCCAGGCCAGGAAAATCACCTACATGTTTTTATGTGTTTTAGCTTCAGCTACTTTGACACAAAGGCCTCTGCTGTGACGCTCACACCTTTGATAAAGTCTGGAAATTGTCAGCTTCCTTTTTATAGATACAAAAATATGTAAATGTACTGATCTGAATTATAATATTTCTGACTGTCTGAGGCAAAATTTCCCAGATTCAAATAGAATCGAATCGAATCGTGGATCGAATCGATTCAGGACCTTGTGAATCGGAATTGAATCGATTCTAGAAATCAGTGACGATACCCAGCCTTATTTGTAGCACAAGCACAGATTTACCAGAGGACCTCTGACCTCTCCTGCTTTTGTTGCTTTCCCTTTTGCGTCATGCAAGCATGCAGGCACATGGGACTTCACTGCGAGAGCCTCGTCACACTCGTCTTGGAGCTTATGTAACTCCAAAGGCCCTCTCAGTGCATCTGAAAGCTTTGTCCTTTTGGTATAGACAGTGACATTCTAGAGTGGCGGCTTCACTGCTGTTGTCCTTCATTCTCATTGGGCAGTTTGTCAGAGAATTATAGGCCAGGAGAAATATTCTTGGAACTTAAGCTTTTGCTGAAGTTTCATTTAACAATACTTCTGTGTCCTTGTCATTTAGTCTTTTTCTTGTCTACTTCTCCTCCTTCTACCCTCTGAGGTTTATTTCTTGAGTGATTCTCTCAAATCTTACATCAATAATTTAACCAATCACACAGCCATGATGTAGAAAACCTTGGAGATGAAGTTCGTCAGAATAGTGAGATAATATGGTTGAAATGCATTTGAATGTTGCAATCTTTTATCCATTGTACATGCTTTTTCAAACATTTTAGCCACAGTATAAAGTAAATGACATTTAATATAAAGTAGTTACTATAGTCATAGGAAAATGTAATTACTTTGTGAAATAACTTACTTTAGTTTCTTGACAAGAATGAGAGCTCTCTTTCTCTCTGGCTTGCATGCATTCACAGAAAATCAAACCACAGCTAGCTAACTTCAAAGACTGGGATCAGTGACGTGAAGTCTTGCCTGTTTGCAGTCTAAACATCTTCAACCAATTTACAATCTAGACATAACAACTACAAAAAATGTAATGTGTCATTTTTACACAATGTTTCTTGTATTCACTCTTCAGTGCATAGAAATAGAGAAAATAATAAAAAAGCTCCACCATAAGTAGAAAATAGACAGCTGTGCTTCTGCAGCTCTCTTCTCTTCTCTTCTGTCCTCCCAACTAGACAAGAATTACCTTATATAAATTGTCTGCATGGACTGGGCCATCTACATGTTACTGTAGGTGGCCTGTGCATTGAAGCTCCCAGTGCTCAAATTTTGTGCTGATGTGCAATTCAGATTCGTAGGTGTGCCCCAAGACTGGAGTCTAATTCTTTCTCAGACAACTTAAATATCTAGTAACTGTTCCAGTTCAGGCTTATGTTCTTGATTAACACAGAAGTTTGAATACATTTCATGACTCAGTCTCTCATTTCTGCATCTGAATAACACTGTAAAAATAATAATAATCATGCAGTGTCTGTGAAAATGTGCCAGTAGCCTCTTGACTGAGCAAGCATTTTGGATGCATGTGAGAAGCATTGTGTTAGGCCAGACCTGGCTGTTCTTGTTCCAGGACTATTATAAAATGATTTCATATGAAAGTAGGACAGTATGATATCTGCCAGCTACTGCTTGTTCTTGAGAAACGTCAGAAATCATCCAGCCTCTCTGAGGATGCACCCCTGCCTCCAGTGAAGCCGACACCTGACGTTTTCTTATTAGGCCGTAGCCTAATATGCAGAGGTCCTCACTCCAATGTTTAAGGCCACTGAAGAGGAGTCAAGTCGTTCTGTGTTATCTACTCCTGTTGTATGCGTGTGGTACCTGTAAATCCAGTGTAATGATGTTATATAATCAGAATCAGAATCAGAATACTTTATTGATCCCTGGGGGAAATTATTTTTTGTTACAGTGCTCCATTTTAAACCAACATTAAGACAAGACAGACAATACGCTAACTAAGAATAGTACAATATATACATATATATACATACATACATACATACATAAGTCACTTATAAATAAATATTTGGAAAAGAAAAGACCCACCCTTTACAAAAGAATATGTGGAAAGACATGATTGTGGCTTTGGCTTGACATGGGTCAGAATCTCTTGCTCTGACTCTGTGATGGGACTCATGGGAATCATATGTTTTTATCCTAGTGTGAGGGAATGAGTGTTGTGTGCCATCAGCTTCAGTAATCAAGTGTTTTGGGGTTCATCAAAGCGGTGAACAAGAGCAAATGAATTAAGTTGTGGCTTAAGTAGGGTTGTTTTGGGGTTGAGCTCTGTCGTTGCATGTTGTCATTTGTGTTGTGTTGTAACTACATTTGTGTGATTATAACACTAAACATAAAAATATTTCAAATTAAAATCAAATACCGCAGCTCCTTTGTTTGCTTCAGTTAGGCTTTCTTTGTTACAACCATAATTATTCTGACCAGCAGACAGCTACACTCACAGCCTTGAATGGTCACGTGTATTCTCGTTGTAGAGGCGCACAAAACTCGCGCATGTCATGGTGTGAGTAACTGAGCACTATTGAAATTCCGAGAAAAGAAAACAGTGGGCTATAAGTGATCAAGCTGTAACAGCGAGATGCTAAAAAAAACTGAATTCGAGTTCAACAAAGGGCTTGATTTTATTGCTTTTGTGGGAAACACTTGAAATTGGGTGGAAAATGTTCTTAGTAGCAAGCATCTGCATCATGATGAAAAGTTTTAAGACTTTCAGAGACTAGCAACAAGGTGGGAGAGTTGTATAACCAACCAAAAACCATAGTAACGAGAAAATGAATCATTTGCATCTACATTGAACAGATTGTGACACATGGGTGAGCATACACACCTATGACTAGATAGACTGTCCTCCCTCTTGCGTGGGTTTTTGAGCACAGGCTTTCGGAGGTATTTACTCAGGTTTTTATGTCTTATGTAATATCTTTTCTCTTTCTATTATGACCAGTCATTGCATTGACATGGTAATAAGATATAATCTATTACCACCTACATGAGATGTGAAGCAGTCTAAAGCATAAGTGCATCCAAAATAAAAATGAAATTCAGAAAACGAAAATTAATGTCCAGCGAGGGCAGTGACTGAAAATGACTCTTATTGAACATTAAACATTAATTTCAATTGTTATTTAATATACAGTTATATTAATTTTTAGATGTTACATAGAAAAAAATAATAAAGGAGGGTATTATTTAAGGCTGCCCTACTTTGTGATAAGTAAAGTTGCTAACATACAGTTTCTGTTTCTTGATCAGCTCTTGCCTTCTAGTTCAGGAAGCTACTGTTTCCTGCCAGGAAACAGGTCAAGCAAACTCCTTGTTGCTTCAAAATTATTACTATTCAATTGTTTTCTAATTATTTTTAGTCAAGGCAGCACGGTGGCACGGTGGTTAGCACTGTTGCCGCACAGCAAGAAGGTCCTGAGTTCAATTCCACCATCAGGCCAGGGTTCTCCCCGTGTTTGCGTGGGTTCCCTCCGGGTACTCCGGCTTCCTCCCACCGTCCAAAGACATGCAGCTTGTGGGGATAGGTTAATTGGCTAATCCAAATTGCCACTAGGTGTGAATGTGGGAGTGAATGTGAGCGTGAATGTTTGTCTGTCCCTGTGTGTTGGCCCTGCGACAGACTGGCGACCTGTCCAGGGTGTACCCCGCCTCTCGCCCTATGACAGCTGGGATAGGCTCCAGCACCCCCGCGACCCTGAAAAGGATTAAGCGGAAGCGAATGGATGGATGGATATTTTTAGTCAGTATATTGATATATTAATGGGAGGAGATGGCCTCATGGTTGTGTGTTGCCCAGTTTTGGGGAGAGCCACGTCTGAGAATGTTTTGCCATCAATTGGCGGTAAATTAAAAAGAAATTACAGCATATATTCTATAGCAGCATCAGTTTTCCTACTACCTACATCCTGCTATAGAGAGTGTATTCCTTTACATACTTAACATTTAGCATGACTCGCTAAAAGGTTTCATATTTTGACAGGAATGTTCAAAAAGAAAAGAGTCCACAGGCTGATGAATTAAACAACACCATTTTTAGGCATTTAAATGATATGCATAGTACAACTTTATCATATTTTTGGACTGGGTTGTTTCCAGGGACATGCCAGACTGTAGTTTTCCATGCTCCATTTGTGTTTTTCATTTTATCACCTGTTGTTTTGGAACATTAATTCGTTCATCTACCTCAAAGCCAATAAAACCCATGGGGAAACCTGATACTCACATTTGACGGGGGTGTGTATGTGCCCTCACATGTTTGTGTTTGCAAGGGAATATTTAAGCGCTGACATTATCATATGACTAATTCTAATATTGTTTTTAACATGTGGGTGTTGGTTTAATGGTATTGGTTTTAGGTTTTTCAAATTCAGATGATAATGGAGAGTGCGTGACTGCGGGTTGGATTTGTTGTTTATGCCTTGATGTTGCGTATGCACATGCACGATCATGCTTGAGCCAGAGGTGAATCATTATTGTGTTTACTCCAAGGTCTGTTTGTGCAGAGTGACCCAAGCTGCACAGTCATTTTGGTGGAGGTGTATGTTAGTTTATATCATTTGGACAGCAGGATTTCCCCAAGCCTAATCTGGATTCTCCTGCAGGTTGTTGAGGAGTGGGAGGCTCTGAGGTGTCTGTTAAGAATGATGCATATTGAGAGGATGTCTGTGGGCAGAAACACCTGGACGCATTAACATTTAGACAGTATTGTATGTGTAGGTGTGTGTTTTTAGTGCTTGTTTCTTTGCAAGATCTAAATCGGGGGTGGGCAAGTAGTTTTTTCAAGGGTCCACATGAGAAACTGGAACTGTTCTGCTCAATATTTTTTTTTTCTCTAGGGAAATTAAATTATCTACCAATGATCTAAAGGATAATCCGCTCCTTCCCACCAAATATAACCTCATGTAAAAAAGAGACTTTCAGTTCTGGAACATGTTCACAATGTTTATTTAGACACTTATGCTATTCACAGTACTCAAATAAGGCTTTGCCAAGTCTTATCTGGGTCTTTATTGTTCTCTGAGAGAGCAAGCTTTGGTCCCTTGGAGAAAAAAAAATCCGCCTTGAATTCTTGATCCGCTAGCTTTGAGGGCTATAAATGGTTCATTTTGTCCTGGGTCACTGGGCAGAAAAAGTCCTCTGTTAGAGTTTTTTTTTTTTTTTTTTCCTCCATGGATCACTGTAAATAAAGACATTTATGAAGCTTTAGTTGAGGTTGTGCAATTCAGCTCCTCCAAGGACACACACTTTATTGAAACACCTTCTTTTTTCTGTGAAGTGGGACAAAACATAAGCTGCGGTTATTATAAAAGCAAGGCTGCTGAAACTTTGGAAAAGTGGGCCAGGTGTCTACTTTGAAGAAGGAAGTTACATCACACACTAAGCTGTCTAAGGCGAAAGGGGGGATTGATGTGTTCACCAAAGTTCACAGTAAACCATCCACAACCATTTGCTGCTAATAATAATTCAGACTGGACATAGAATAGTTAAACTAGTCAGCATGAACTTAAATATCCCTGTCTGAATAATCTTAGTTTCTGGGAATCATGTTAATGGAATATCACATTCTTCATTTGATTCATCCCTTTATCACCCACATGGTTGGCCAGAGTGCTTTTTTTAGCCACATATAACCATGTGGGGTTCTTTACTGCGCTGTTTTAAAAGCTCTTCCTGAATTGACTCATAAGTCAGCAGCCTGTGCAGAGCTTGAACAGGGCTGTTTATAACTTCACTGTCTAACACCCAGAGCCATTCACATAATCACGCAGGGGCTAAAAGCCCAGAACAATATGGACTCCACAAAGACACCAACAGTTCCTCAACCCCCAACCTGTAGCAATCTGTATATTTGCATAGAGGCTGTTATAAAGAAAAACCTCCACTGTCATTGGAGATGTTAAGCATGCTTATTTGTGTGGTTTGATATTTATGCTTTACAGGCGACCTATCGACCTTTCCTGCGGCAGATTCTAGAGGAAGTCTTTCACCCTGATCGACGTGAATGTCCTGACATCGAGCACATGTCTGGAGGTCTTACAGACCTGTTGAAGACCGGCTTCAGCATGTTCATGAAGGTTAGACATTCCTCACAAACACTTATATGCAACAGAGTCAGCTCTGTCGCAGAAGAAATTACCTGATTTGAGTTATTTATACTTAAATTGGATAAACTGTTAAGAAAATGTATGAATGGACGAATACATAAAAGATTAAATATGGAAACTTTACAACTGGGTTACATTAGTACACATGGCTCTGGTAACATGCACTCTCTGAAGGCATCATTTATACTGAAATGTGCATGCGGAACCTGCATTCCAGACATTTGGTATACTGTGAAACAGAAAATCCCAATGTAGATCCCAAACTGTCAAGCCACTGAAAGCCGATGTCAACCCTTTACCATTCACTTTCACACGAAAGCAACTGATTTCTTTGGTTGCTAAATGACTGCAGTTATAAAAAAGAAAAGTCAGTCTTCACAGTGATAAACATGTCGTACCGTATTCCTGTGCCAGTTTTTACCAACATGTTGCTAGCATCATGTTCCAAATAAACTATCAGTTTTTCAGCTTCCGCTTTTTATTACGATGTCTTTGTACTTTGTTTATAGTCAAATATAGTTTTAAACAAATTTTCATTTAAATCTTATATTGCATCGCAATTTTTTGGATATGGCAGATTTCAGAAATCCCACACAAAGCTGAATGAAATGACTATACTTTTTGGACAAAAATCAACCCTTCAGAGGATAAACCGCCAAACTAATACTTTTTATACACATTTTCAAAAGTGTTTGTGCTGTACCTCAAGTCTGTTATACATATCAACCAGTGATATAACTAGAAAGGGTTTGCTGACTATTTTTCTTGATTCCCAAGAATGAGACATCTTTATTGTATAACTGGTAAAAATGAGTCACTTTTGGGAGCTCATTTGAAGAAAATCAGAGATTACTGATGAAAAAGCATGAAGCCTTATAGTCTGTGGAGATGAATATCTTCATGATATTCCAGTGCCTGTCACCTATGGGTGATTTTTGATCTCTGGGATCTATATGTGTATTAGCCTCATCTCCACAGTGTTTCCAGCCTAATGGCATTACATTTGTCGACAGTGTTGGGGTACTTAATTAGTTTCTTTAATTCCTTACTGCTTTTCTATTACTCTTTAACTCTACAAGATGTACTGTTATGTAATAACTACTTAACAATATAAATGTTATGCTACAGTGCAACACACTGGCATAAACCAACCCAAAGAACGCTTCAGTGATTTTGTTGTAGAAAGTTGTCCTGGTAGAAATTGATGCTACAATATTACAAGCCTGGCTTGTAGTTAGTATCTTGCCCAAGGATACTTGACATGCAGACTGGAGGAGTCAGGGATCAAACCAGCAACCTTCCGATCAGTAGGTGACCATAATATGTATTATACGATTTTTTTTAAAAATATCTGTGATATTTCTAGGATATCTAGGATAGCAATGAATTTGCAACTTTTGCAGAAAGATTTGCAGAAAAAACACATATGAGAACTGAAACTGTTGTCTGCCGCCGTACCCCAACTTTTTTGCCTGGATCTGGTCATAAAGCCTTCAAATTGGATATCCAGCTCACAGTAGAAGCTATGCCAGGTCACTACTTCAAAGAATCACATTTATTTTAAGGCAGAAAATAATCCTCAGATGACAGCAGCACAGTATGATATTGAGGCTCTTAAAGAGCAAGACCTTAATGGGAACCGAAACAGAAAAGAAAGAAGTAATGCAGTTGGATTTGCAAAGTTTAATTGTTAAAAGTCGTTGATAATTGGCTTATTCTTTCATTATTCTTTCATTATTTTAGCACTAGTCTGAGTTTTTTTTTTCTAACACTATGCATAATGTACATTTCCTGCAGAGTGGATCACTCTCCACAGTCTGATCTGATCTGATCTCACATCTGGGCCCGCTTAAACTGATGATTACCCAGAAGGGAAGGAATTAGACAAGTTGTGTAACTGTGGCCTGGTTTCACTCAAATTAAGAAACTTGGCTCAAGAACCACCAAGTCAGACAACCTAAACCTATAAAACTGACCTTGTAGTCTATAGGAGCCCAGTGCACACCCTTTATGCCATAAAACACCTCCTATAAAACTTCTATTTTCAGCCAAAGAGTTTACTGTGAACACAGTTTACATTATTAAAACACAGTGGACCCTGCTGTCTGGACCGTGACCTGCTGAAAGCCTGTGCAGTGTTGTTTCAAACTGTCATCTTAAACTGTCTGTAACCAAATTATTTGTGTGTCTGGTGTACCATATTTAGTCTTTGTTTAAACAGAATCCCAGTTGTACAAGCGATCTTGTAATGTTAATGCAACCATAGTTCTTGCCTATGACTGACACCAGAGAATCACAGAGTGATTTATCTTGCACAATTTACAAATGCAAATAGTGCATGGAGGAGAGGAGAAAGTCTGGAGTGGTCAAAACAACAACACTTGTATTTTATAGAACAACGTTGTTGCTTGACTGGCGCGTTTCAGCTTGTAGCCTCATCATGGTCGTCATCTGATAACCCTGATGACCTTATCGTGTTGGTCAAGCCATAAAGTTGTTCTGTGTGCTACAAGTGTAGTGAAGACTTTACTTCTTCACTTTGTGTAGATTGAAATCTGCTGTTTGTGAGCACCCTGCAGCTACATTTTATCAGAAATCTGAACGGTTTTTGTGATAAAGATAAGGACATCTTTATTGATCTCTGCATGGGAACTATTTTTTTTCCTTTATTAGAAGCATTTAAATAAACTCATCAGAACAGAAAATCCAAAACAGTAAACGTTTGATTTTCTGCAGTTAAGTTCGGGGCTCGTTTGTGAAGGGTTTCCATTACTTCTGCACATCAGATTGCTTCTTTACTTGAATTCTCTGACAAGCAGAATAGATAAACTAACTGATCCTATTTTGTTTTGGTTTACCTATTAATGGTTACCAGATGTCAAAGGGGAAATCTTAGCCCAGAGGGTCCATCTACACTAATTAAGCATAGTGTTGATTAGTTAGTTAGCAGGACAAGTCAAGCTAAGGCATCAGTCACAAAGGCTTGGAGACCACTCAGCAACCACTTATTAACATCTGGTTGCTAGACAAAAATGTGCATTAACCAGGTGGTTGATGGAGTTTGCCCGCTGCAGCTGAATGAAACTGGGTGCAAACAGGATGCTTCACCAAAAACCTCTTTGTGATTTCTCTGTTTGCTAGCAGACTGCTGCAGTCACATGTAGTTTGGATGGATGATACCATCTTGATGCCAACATATTACTAACCAAGCAGTAGTGAAACTTGAGAAATGTAAACCTAAAATGGGTTTATATTAGTGCTGTCAGCGTTAATCTCGTCAAAATGATATTAGCGCCACGTTAGCAAGCTAACCATGCTAACACCGTGCAGCCCCACACTCCTGTGCACACATGCGCTAACTCATTAACGGAGATTTGGTGCGTTAATGCAGTTATGGCGCTAACGTCATTTTAACGAGATTAACGCTGAAAGCACTAGTTTATATCCATAATCCCAAAAAAGTTTTATTTTTGCTTAATAATTTTATATATATTTATAGATTTTTTTTCTAATTATTCAGTTGATATTTGCCATGATTCTGTGTTTTGTGCTCATCTTTGTGTTTTTATGGACTGCTTTAAATTGAACTAAACTCAACTTCATTTATTTTTTTATTAAAGAAATTAATAGCTGGTGTCTAGCAAAAGACAGAGGCAGATAATGTTGAGAATTTTTTTTTTTTTTTTGAGAATTCACATTAAACAGTTTGGTGAGTGGCATTGTAGAAGAAGTCCACAGATGATGTCTAAAAGTATGTTTTCTTTTCCTCAGACACACTCTGCAGCACATTTCAGCTCACAGCCCCTCCCTCACCATGTGAGGTTCAGATCCAGGGAACACACTAGTGGGGATTTACTTACACATGGGGATGCCATGTCTGCATTGTTTAGAAGTCCCACCAGATCTGCCTAGATGTACAACATACAGCTTGAGCTGAGCAAGTTCCCAAAATTTCCCATGAACACATGTTGAATCATCCCTGACATGCTTTATCCCAGCCTGCTGCTGCTTCACGTGGATAGCCACTCTCTCCTTAGGTCCACCCCCTGCAGCTCTGATTGCTTGGTTAGCATTCACAGGCTCGTCCTGACCGCTGCCCGCTGACCAATAGTACAAAGCCATTGCTCACCACCATAAGCACCAGACATTACCTGGTGTTAAAACAGCATTTTAAATGACAGTTAATAATGTGCTAGCACAATTTTTTTATATCAGTCTGTGAGATGCGCCCTGACACAGGTGATGTGGGATATTTAGGTGTCTGTGTGTTGTGTAAGTGTGTGTGTAGAGCTTACATGTCCACGTGTTAGCCATCATGACACCAGTGTGAGGAGACGTCTCACTCCGAGTGTTGTTAGCAGGTGCACTGTGATCAGTGGCACCACAATATCACAGGAATCCAGCTGAGAGGTGACTCAGCAATAATACATAAGAGATGGCAGAGGTGTTATATAGAAAAGAGATGATATAAAGTGTTCAGTGGACAAAAATATATGTTTATTAAAGGAAGGAAAGAAGCAGCATAAACAACTCCAGTGGCCTAAAAATACCTGTCAAAATGTCTCGTCTTAACTCCAGGTGAGCCGTCCACATCCTGGTGACAACCCTCTGCTCCTCCTCTTCATGGTTGGTGGAGTCACACCATCAGAACTTCGTCTCATCAAAGAGACTGTTGCCACACACAGACCGGGGACCCAGGTGAGTCTGTGGCCTGTCGCTGTCAGGTGACGTTACTCTTTCCCAGTTCTGCTTCCAGTCCAGTTCAATAATTGGGGAAATGTTTTGTTCAAACTACAAATGGCTTCACTGGTAAAATTAAATGAAACACATCATGTTTTAAAGCAGAATTGAGATCCATGCTAGCAAGCTTTACCTGCATGCTTTAACCTCAAGAATGAGCACTGAAATAACTTTTACCGTCATATCACTTAAAGTGATGCCATACAAAGTGATTAAACTTACAACTAAAAATATAGTTTCATTTAATTCAGAAACCTAATGCCTGAGCTCCATATTTTGCTTTATGTTGAACTGTTTATAGTAATATACACTGAATGGACACTTTATTAGTGGACGGGTTTGAGATGTTTTAACTTGAAAAGCTAACAAAATATATCAGAATATGGATACACTGTGGCTATAAAGGGATAGACATGGTCAGCAACAAGATAGTCTGCGGGATTTAAATAATTCTCAGTTGGCACTAAGGGGCACAGAGTATACCAAGAAAACATCCCCTACACCACTACACCATTGGATCCATGCTTTCATGTTGTTTATTCAAAATTCTGACTGTACAATCCTAGTTTCATGTTTTTAACTGACAGAAGTGCCACCTGGCGTGTTCTTCCGCTGCTGTGACGTATCTGCTTCAGCATTCGACATGTCATACGTTTAGAGATCCTCTTCTGCACTCTGGCTATTTTCCTCTGACTTTAGGCATCAACCAGCCTTTTTTATGAAGAGAACTTTTGTTCACTGGATATTTTCTTCCTGCCAGATAATTCTCTGTAAACCCTAGAGATGGTTGTATGGGAAAATCGCAGCAGATAAGCAGTTTCTGAAATACTCAGGCCAGCCTGTCTGGCACCAGCAACCATATAATCACCTTTCTTCCCCATTGTGATGCTTAGTTTGAACTTCAGTAGGTTATCTTGGCCATCTCTATTTGCTTAAATGCTTTGAGTTGCTGCCATGCAATTGACTGTTTAGATATTTGTGTTAACATAGAGTTGAACAGGTGGGCCTGTTAAAGGAGCTAGTGAGTATATATTATATTATATTATATTATATTATAGCTATCCAAGCTTTGTTACCCTCTCCTGTGACAAAAGCCACTGGTGATATAAAAGATTATTAGAAATTTAACATTAACAGTATCAAGCAATCCTTAAGTTCCATACTCAGTAGTATCTGCTGAATTTCAAGCAAAGACTGACTGCATGAGCAAACCTAAGTACTGACCTACATAAACAGGTGGCTCTGATCAGGCATAAAGGTGAGCATGTCATCTGATCTTTACACCTTTTAATACACTAATTGCATACACAAGATGTTGAGTCTGTCTGCCTGTCTGTGTGTTTGGGTGGTTTGAGTGCTTATTGCATATGCAATCAACACTAACACACAAAACATGCAGATGATGCATTTCCTCTGGATGAGAGGAGTGCAAGAAATACGCGAGGGACATGAGGCTCGTCTTAATAAAAGGCTTCAAGAAAGAGGCCAGAGGCAATGAAAGGCTTGGCAAAGATCAAAGCCCCCCCATCTGTAATCAGAAGAACTGAATAAAGACCAGCTTATATAATAACCTGCAGGGCCACACGCACTCTAACCCTTACACAGAGATGTGCTCACACTTTATGTGATGTGTTTGGACCAGACATTCATGAGTATTTACACTGAAAACAAACAGCGACGTTTTGCTTTTGCACTTGGATGTCATTCTTCTGAAATACAGTCACTCTGCCACCACAAACAGCCACTGCTGTTCTAGGCAGTTAAGGGCGCAGAGTTAAGTCAACGCTGCTGCAAAGAAACAGGGCTTCTCTGTTATACAACATCAGAAGAGGTCTGCAGAACTATAGGAGTGCATACTTCAGCTAAAGCCGTTCAGCTGTGTACTTCTGTCATTTTAAAGTTACGTTTTTGAAAGCTGCATCTGAATCCAGAGCTGCGTAAGAGAAAACAACCACTGATCCAACATCCATTACACTACCAAACAAGAATTTGGACAGGCGCAAGGTAAAAATTATCAAAAAGCAGATATGGGTTAATGCAGTAAGCAAAAAGACAGACCTTAAAATGCCTTATATTGCACACTACTGGCAATCGCTTCATGGGGTTGTCACCCGTAATGGATTTCATTTAACAATGAGCCTTATCAGAACTTAGGTCATACACAATAAGCTCTCCCAATTTGGCAATCTATGTAAGCTGCAAAATGTCCCACCTCTCCCTCTGACGGTTTAGTGCCCTACATCACTACCTCCTGTTTAAACCTGTCCAGCCAGAGCATTATCATTCCCAGTGCGTAACATATCAACGATTTGTCGTGCCCCTAGGCGTCTCATAGTAACGCTAAATGTACCCTTCTACGTCCTTATGAAACGCTTGCGGCTTTCTATTACAGCCCTGAACCTAACCTTAACACATTTATAGATTCATGCAAACCCGCTCTCATGCCCCTTAACGTGTTGGGATGAGAACCTGTTGCTCCACCATCCTAGCATCCACCTGTATCCTCCCAGATGGGGGTTGCTTCATCAATTCCTAACTTCTATGTGTGTCTGAGCATAGACGCCACACTCTAACTGTATTCAGCTGTTCTGCTGTCAGTCATAGAAAACTCAGTTAAAGCAGTTATCATGAGAAACGCCCAAGAAAAGAAGACCAGGAGGCCGAGTTTATTTCTTATCATCTTTAAAGATCGACAATGACACCCAAGATTACGTATCAATGACGCATCAATGCTTTCCAGCATGTGAGTGGTATTTGCACCTTATCAGCCTCTGGGAGGAGATTGTGTTTCATGGTCCAACTGCTGTAAAACAGCTTCTCCACAACAACAACAGTCATCTTAGTCATCGCACACACACCTCATATCAACTGCATTTTTAACAGATATGCTGCAAAGTATTAAAGATCACAAAACACACTGGCTCACAAAGCAGTGTGATACTGTGTTGATGTTGAATTTTACTGAGCATATTTTACAATCTTATTGAGCTTCTTATTAACTGAAAAATGTGACGGGCAGCCAAGCAGCCAGCCATCCAAATTCACCCACAAGTAAAGCCTCACACGTGCTGCACAGCAACTGGATGCACTTGACATAATTCCTGCATTTTCTATTTCCATCTTTCGCATCCAAACCTGTGCCAAAGTTTACGTGAAAATAAATAAATAACGTTTCTGGATCGACGCTGTAACTCTATCCTGTGCTCATTCAGCTGTTGCCTAACTTTCAGTGCTTCTATTCTTTACATACAAAAACCTGCAAAATGATTTTATAAAGCTTTTTGTCAGTAACGTACTTATAAAGTAAAAGTTATGGCAGGATTGTATTCGTTCCCTATGTCTGAATGAACTTACTGAATTATTCCAGTCATATTTATTCTCCAAACTAAATGTATGGATAACTGCTGTCTTTGATTTAACATCACCCTTACAAAGACTTTAAAATGAAAAGATCAACTTTGGTTTGCGAGTCACCAACCAAAACATCATTTGTTTGACAGCTCAAAAAAAACCCAAAAGAAGCCAAAACCTTCTGAGTACTACTACTTAACAAAATAACCCACCTACAACAGAAACTGATTCACGCAGCTCTTGGATTTCCACCTTGCGAATTTCTCAACATGTGCTTCATTTATAAGTGTCGGCTTGCACATGTTGACATCCTTTAACTCTGACGAGTGTGTTGTTCCCCACTCCAGGTGCTCGTTCTCTCCACCAGGTTACTAAGACTGACAGACATCCCCGAGCTGCTCTTCGGCACCCAGAGACTGGTACCTGATATCGGTGTGTAAAAACGGAAACGCAGGTGTTAACACGCGGATGAACACATGCACCTCGAACATCTAAACACTGAGGTGTGAAGAGGGCATGAGAAATTAAAATGGCGTGTCAACAGACGACATGCAAATGAAGCAACATTCCTGTTCTGTAAAAAGCCACCTCTCTAAGCGTGAGGCGTAAAATTCCATCAAATGTTAATATAAAGCAATAAAGTCACTTTTCAGACACCCATGTGTGATGTCTTTTATTTGCATATATACACAGGACACAAGAGGTCAAGTTAGCTGTTTAAAGCAGGTCTCTGTGTGTGAACCCATTAGAAGTGTTAACAATGGACAGCATGCTGTTGTGGCCGGAAGAATACACACACTCTGTTAACATCATCCCCTTGCAAACATCATATGGTGACAAATAAGACCAGGATAATTAACAAAGCCTTTCACACTGCCTGCCAAGGCCGATAAATTGCTCACACTTAGACCTCACCTCCACCTTCCATCCCTCCCGTCTCTCTTTGTTCTCTCCAACATGAATCATCACAGCTAAAGCTCAGAAATTCACCCACAACTGGGGCCGTTCTCGAATCTCCCTCATTTTGTCAAACACAGGTGTAATTCAGCAAATCCTCGTCTGGCAGGCTTGAACAGAATTCCCTGATTAGGTTCTGAATTGCCAGTAAACTGATGCAATTGGATGTTTTAATGGCAAACTGTTTTAATATAATTTTCACCTCATCTTTGGGACCGGTGCAGTTGTTCGAGGTCTCTAATGAAAACAAGGTCAGCTCTGAAAGAGGGGGAAAAAAAACCCCATAAGGATTTGGCTGCAGTCGCATCAGCAGCTTCATTCTTTAGTCAAAATACTTTTTGGGAGGTCAAGGACTGCACAGAGCTTTTAATTTTAAACAGCTCACAAGATCTGTGAAGCGGCTGTACAGTCATGCTTCCATTGTGTCCATGCTTTTCATCACTAGTCTGATATCTAAGCCTTTTTAAGAATTGCTGTATTCATGGGTCAGACTACCTTGTTCTGTGTGCGTCATCTGCTCCCAGTATGAATGCAGTTTATTAGTGTTACAGTCCCAAGGACATCAGTGACTCAGAAGTTCTATAATCTATTGTTTGTAAACTTTATTCCACACATGCAAAATGAATAATGCTCCAGAGACATTTTATTGGAAGTTCTTAATATTTTTATTATGAAAAAGAACTTGTAACAAATAAATAACAATAGGCCCTTTGGACTCTTTTTAATAAAGTGCATCAGTGATAATCACCAACACATGCTACATAGTGGCTGCTACCCCACAATGATACTTCAACCCCCACCCTTCCCTCACTCATCAATCATGCACAATGATGCTTTTGTAAGTTGCAAAAAATAAACTGCAGATATTCAAATATGAGAGTGAACACACCGAGAGCTGCACTGAGACCCAGCTTAAGTGGCTGGTATAATAATGCCGGCGTTTAGCCTTGATGAAGTGGCAGTCTGAATAAAGAACAGCCACAACAGGCACAGTACAGCTAAAAATAAGCAGTCCTTCAGAGCTGTTGTTGCCAGGAGGGCTTTATGTACAATTTTTATATTCAGTTTTTAGTTCTCTCAGCTTCAATCGGCTGTTTCTGTCCTCAAAGGGAAATTTTCTCCCCCTGAACTGCTTCACCGCTGCTCTTTGCGTCATCTGACAGGACAGACTCCATCTCACCAAGACGCCATTTATCTCTGCAAAGATTCATCTGCCTCCTGCTATATTGTTCATATCACACCAGCTGAACTGGAGCAGGACTTCACTGGAGAAGCGTGAATCTTCAGTCCTCTTTTCCAACGTTTAGTACTTTCTGTGGCCACTCTCAACCACTTTCAGCTTGTAGCGCTCCTCACACTGAGGTGACAGTCCGGACTTTGGCAGACAGCGCCTGCTTGAAGCGCCTCTTCAGATCCTGCATATTGGGAGACTTTGGTCTGGGGATGAGGAGAGAGCGCCTCTTCTCTGTGACACCACTAGCAGAGGTGGGTGGGGAGCTAGAGGCAGGGGGTGGCTGCTTGGCTAGCTGGCAGCACAGCCTGTGGAAAGCCCCGTGTACCTGGTTGTAATCCTCACTGGCAGATACTTCATAGAAGGAGCAGCCCAGGTTTCCAGCCAGAATGGGACCCTGCTGGGAGTCGACTCGCCTCAGGTGCAACAGGTCTGCCTTATTGGCCAGCAGGATTACTGGGGGCATACTGGCACCGCTGCTGCGAACAACCAGCTGGTGCAACTGATCGATCAAATCAAAGCTGCTGCGGTCAGTCACAGAGTACACCAGCACCACAGCATCCGCCCACTGAATGGAGCAGGTCACATGGTCAGGTAGACTGATGCCATTATCTGTCATCTGGGGGAAAAAAAAAGAAGAAAAAAAAAAAGACAATGATTAAAACACAACTTCCTCTGAAAAACATTTCCAGCATTCTTGTTCTGATGCACAAAATCAATCAAATTTCAGGAAAGATTAAATGTTCCTCATGTTATGAAACTGAGCTTTTGTAATGTCTGGAATGCCAGCTGAGGCAGACAAAAGCTATAGGATTACTCCTCCAGAAGAGAGAGGTGTGGGTGATTGAGAAGTCTGGATGTGGATCAGGGTATCATTTACTCTGGCCCCAGACATCCATTAGCTTAAATGGAAGATTAGACAGGCAAAACAAAGGGCTCTACTTCAGGAGGAAAACAGACATGCTCGGTTTTGGAGCAGTGCCTGAAGACGCTTAGATATTTTTTAACCAGACGGTTATTTTGTCCACTCTGTTACCCTCCAGTCAGCCCAGACAGATTATAATATGTCCCTTTCTGCTCACCTCGGCACCAGGAGTGTCCTGTACTTGGATGGTCACTTGCTCTCCATCCACCTGGACTTCTCTGGAGTAGAGATTACCTGCACATAGGAGGAACAAAACCTTTAGTACCCCACAAAATAACAATTAGCTCAATTTTAGCGTTTTCCATTCATAAAAATACAGATATTCAACTTACCAGCATTTCTCTCGTAGTCTCCGATGAAGCGTTTTGTTAGGAATCTCACCACGAGTGCTGAGGAGAAGCGAGAAAACAACATTAAACATATACGCCAGGGTATACGTTACCTACAATGCTTGCGTATTTTTTTTCCAGTTTCCTCTTACCTGTCTTCCCCACACCGCTGCCTCCTATAACGGCTATTTTAATGGCCCGGTTGGGGGCCGAGTATTCAGAAGCTGGATACTCCGCTATGGTTGTCATGTTCTGGATGAGGCGCATTGTTTTTGCCCGTCAGCTCAGTCAAAAAACGAAAAAACAATCCAAAGCAGAGACGAAACTATTTTCGAGTCCAAGTATAAAGCGAGCTTTTAAATAAAGTGAGTTTAGTAAATTCCGTTTTCCTCGCAAAGTGGTTCGGTGGTCAATTATTTTCTTCTTGTAAAAACCCGGAGGGAAAAGTCAAAACAGTCTTTAGAAGGAGAAGCTGCGAGTAAATGCTGGCGCAGAGGAGACCACGGAGTTTTTATAGCGCTCCAGAAGCGGCCACATCTGATTGGGTGTCGGTGATCCCCCCCTCCTCCTCTCCTCTCCTCGTGCGTCCCCGCCTACACGTGGATGTTCAAGCTATCCTCAAGCAGGAAAGCTTTTGCAACAGGTGAGACCTCTGTCTGGGTGTTCTGATAAAATACCCTTTGTTTTTGAACGGGGAAAGGTTGTCTGTCCTCTGCAGGTATGTCACTATGAATTACACAGATTTGGGAAAGAAAACGACATAAACAAAGCTTTAGCTGTGTGGTGAAATGTCTCCCCTAAATAAACAACAAATACCCCGCATGTATAAGAGCCATCGTTACCAGAAATCCTTGAAATTCAACCCACTACTTTTATTTATGTCTTAAATACGATTTTTATATCATATTTTATTTCCTGTTGAATGCACACGTTGCTGTTCAACCTCCCAGCCTGTGTTGTGTTGCGTTGCAGCTGGTGACCTGTTAAGACATGCCCCTAAACTTGTCCACACAGGGGGTTAATGGCTGTTGATGTTGCATCAATACACCCCCTCCCACACATCATACACATTCACGCATACCTTACAGAAACTCATGCAAGTGTATGCGCTTCATCTCTGTCATTTTAGTGCCAGCTGTGCCACTAAAGGTACACATTTGTGCACAAGTTACATGACAAGTTCAATTTGAAGCTGCTCTCCATTGTGATTTAATCCATTTTAGCTTTTTTTTGTCCCATTTTTCTTTTGCCTCCTGTCATACACCCCTCCCTTCCTCCTTCTCCCATCTTTCATTTATGCTCATGTGCTCTGAGGTATTTTGGCACCCAGTTCTCCTGCGCCGTGATTACGGTCTGGTATGTATTTTTGATAAGAGTGCTGATGACAGGCAGCTGCACTGAAATATGAAATTAGTGCCCATGATTCACAAGCAGGCATCGTTGCAAGGTGTACACACACACACAGCTGTTCATTTTAACCACATCACAGCCGATGTGGTGAACTCCACCCTGGCTGTGATGCTAGTGCCTGTTTTCTTGCTAATAGTGCATAAATACTGTATTTACATTTGATGGCGTGTATGCAGGATTTTCTGGAGTTCACCCCCACGGCTCAGTGCAGGGCTTTAGTTAAACATAAAGCCCAAGGTTTGACCTTTTTAAGTGAATGTTTTGAGTGAGGTGCAATTTCATAATTTTAGCCCACACACCAGCACATTTGTAGCGCAGAACAATTAAAAGCATCACTGGTGCTCTCTCCTCGACATCAGGGGAGAAGGCTAATGATGACAGATAATAAAACGAGGATGCTTGTGGGGGTGTTTTTATTTGTTAGCCTAATGGATAGCCAGGGTTCACTCTTTTGACACAATCAAAAATGGTGAGTGACTCACATCGGTAGGCAAAGCAGGTTGTTAACACGACTTTAAACTGTTTTGTGAATGATACATTGCACCATAACTCAGTCTGTATGAAAAGCATTTATCCTGACACGAAAGCACAGTGACTGCAGTAAAGTGCACTCTCTGTGTTGTTGTTCCTTTCTGCTTCTTAGAGGCAAATTAATGCCTTTAAGTGAAAGATATTTATAACTACAGCAAAGCAGTGGAGGGCCTGTTATAGGGATCAGGGTGTCACTCACATAGAGGTGACAATAGATGGTTATAAAGGGTAGAATGGGGCTAATCCTTTAGTTGCGGTGTGGGCAATTGTCAGAGAGGATTTGGGGTATTTATTGCAAACGGAGGAATGTGGAGTTAATTGGGAGGGGAGGGCAGTCAAAATCTGGAGGGGAGGAGGATGGTGTTCGCAGAAGGATGTCCTTGTTGACACAGAAGCGTGGACTGATTTCCCAAGGTGGCCTCGCCTTTTGCAGTAAAGCTGACAAGAGGCAGCCTTCACTTTGCCCGGGGCACGAGCCCACAAAAGAGGGTCATTTGGGATGTTAGAGAAGCACAGGCCAGGTTAAGAGGCTTTCCAGAGCCAAATCTTATAAGACAGTCATTTTGTAATGTCAGTGAATTGAAACACAGGGTTTAAAACTGGGATTCTTCAAATTTTATTAAATGAATGACAGTTTAGGGAGCCAGCTTATACCTGAAGGCTAGACAGGGGGGGGGAATGCATTTCGTAAAAACAATAATGAATGTCTGTTTAGAGGATGGTGGTTTATTCTGTCAGCTATCAATTGTGTGTCAAGTTATAGTCTTTGAAACAGTGAGGTTGATGGCACATTTCTTGACACTAGCTGTATCGATCTGTATCGTGAAGGTTTAGTCTTCTCTATGACGGTTAGAAGACTGTAAACTAAAGGGAAAATTTTCCTTTTAATCTTGTTCTGTGTTATGATGTCATGTCATAACCCGAACTGTGGATGTACAAAACATATAATTAGAACAAAAAGTCTTTTGCGTGTTTAGGTGCCCCATAAAAATGGGTCAAAGTTGGGCTGTCTGCTATAACAGGCTATTCATTAATAACTAAAAACATAAGAAAATGCAGAAGGACAGTAACTCCAAGACTAGAAAAAGACAACCACCCAAAAAAAACCACACTTTGCACGCTAAAAACCGTTAAAAACATCATCAAAACTGAGTGAACTCTGACCGTACCTTTAACTGAAGGCGCTGTTAGCTGCAGTGTACTAATGTGCAAAGCTTAAATTAATGCATCACATAGACAATCCTTCTGTTATTCATCTGTTAAAAATACCTCAAGATGCTTCTGCTAAGGCGGTTCTCAAACAACAAAAAGAATTGCGTTTGGGTTTGCAGCACCAAAAGTGTTGCAAAAATATTTGACTTTCATCACTTAAATCGTCCATTGGCCTGCTGTTTGCTTGGTTAGTAATTATTAACTTTATTTAATTTAGTGCCACAAGTTTCAGAAATACGTTCAAAGCTGTGTAATACAAAACAATACTCACTACTTCAAATTTAAACTCAGAAACAGAGTTATCTCTGAAAAGCACACATCTTTTCACTCTTCAGTTTATCAGCAACACATTTCCATTTCCACTGATGTATGGAAATTGAAATGGCCTGCCAGCACAAGCAGCTCTGAGCTGCTCAGTGGTAAAAAGGTTGTTTTTCTCTCATTGAAATGTAAACCTTCCAACGTGTTTCAGCATTTGCATTCCTCTGAATGGTAGCAGTCGTAGGGCGACGGCAGCAGTGGTTTTTTGCAGTTGTGTTTGCAATGGCACTGGCTTTCAATGACAATAGCTCCCTAACAGCACCATCACTACCGCCGCACACGCACATGGCACCTCCTCCCACTCGGGGAACGACAGCGCTTAGCTGTGAAAAAGAAGTTAGCAGTTTGCCCATTGCCAACCTTTTGGAAAGCACAATGTAAAATATTTAAATCTCAAGTGGCCATCTCTCATTCATGCCGCGCCTCATCTCTGGCTTTCACCGGTTGGATTCACATGCATATGTCAGTCACCAAATGGGGTGTGTGTGCCAACATGTTTTGAAGAGAAGAGAGAGGAAAAAACAGTAAGTGCTGCAGCAATAACAGAGCATAGGGGTGTTTTAGTCTGACATGCATGTGACTGTTAGATATTGGTATATAAGGTAAAAGACTTTAAGCTCAGGAATTATCCTGCTTCTCCTGATTTAGAAGCTGTTTAAAGTCTTTTTATTCTTGCATAACCTGTAAAGGAAATACAAATAAGAAAAATTACGTGGTCTTGTTTCTCTTTGCTATTTTAGGTAAAGACATCAGGAAAGTTTTGATCTGAGAAAGGCAGGTTTGGTTTAGTGTTTGCTTGTTTTGATGTAGATTTACCTGTGCATGGCTTAATCACATACAAATGGCCTTAAACACCAACTGTACAATAAAAAGTGCTGTCAGTGTCAAAATAAGGATTTTAAGGAAACCAATAAATCCAGAAAGTCACCATTTACCACAGTAATTAGATTTAATGCATCATCCTCTCCACCATTATTTAAAGTGTACAGTAAATAATGGTGTAATTAGACCACATAGTAGATAAACAGAGAGGAGAGTAGGAGAGAAGGTGGGTTTATTTATTTGCCTCTTTTTCATGAATCATGAGTGTTCGTGGGAACAAATATTCATTTATTTACAATGTAAGTTTCTGCAGAAACTGGGAAATGGCAATGAAATGAAACTCGTCTTTCTATTCAGGAGTATGACACACAAAGGGATGGGGACACAGCAGTGGACAGATCATGTTGGGACACAGCGTTCACTAGTTGAGATTTATGGTTTGGAGCCTCCGTTAGTAATTCAGACTTCCCCCCTGGGCCTTGTTTCTAGTCTAGCCTGGTTTACTGCCCAGGCAGTGAGGATCGGTCTCTGCGGTGGCTTAATAAAGACGAGCAGCTTCTCTGGGGGCTGAGTCAGGGCCAGGCCTCAAGTCCTGCTTCACATACTGGCAATTACACAAACGCAATGAGAAGTCCATGCATAGTACTGTGTGTTCCGTCTCATAATGTATCAGGGGTGGACTTGATTTGTGAGTGTGCGTGTGTGCGCGTGCTACAAAAAGGACTGAAATATGTGTTTCAGGTGTGATTCTGGCTCGAAACTCTGCCTTCTCTGATGTGACTCTTATCACAGTTCGTCTCTCTTCCTCACAGTGGGACACTGTGACCTGTTCAGCTCATCAGCTCGCAGGTAACAAGAGCTCAGTGATGAATAGGGAAAAGAAGATGTCACTCTGCACGTGCAGCCTGAATCGGGTGTAGATTATATGAATGTAAACACGAACGAGAGATGCACCATTTGCATGTTGAAAATAAGCGCCCAAATATTTGCTTTGATTATGTTCTCGGTCACGCAGACCCGACTTCTGTCAGCATCAGTATTCAATACTGATAACATTATGTGCTTAACCTAACTCTTGGGGGAAGAATGGACTTGAATGCAGGTAGATTAGACACCTGTGAACACAAATCTGATAGCATCAGTGCTTTCTTAAAAGCAAAGGAAAGTTGGAGTTGGCCGTCCGACTGCGGTCTGGAGTGTGGAGCCTTCCTGCTGCTGCGGAGTCGGGGCGGTCTGCCTCCCCCCACCGCAGGGAAAAGGGAAACACCACCTGGGTCTGGGTGCAGTTCCCCCCTCCAGGGGCGGGGGCACCTAGACCCGGTTTGTAGAGTATGCTTGGGGAGTGTGATCGTGTGTACAACGTCTCTTTATGTATGTCTCCACGTTGGTTGAGTGTGGAGTAAGTGCATATGAGAGCATGAGGGTGGGAATGGATGTTTGTATCTGTGTGTGCCTGTATGTCTGTGTCTATATGTCAGGTTGGGTGTCAGGCGCCACCTCTCTGGGGACATCTCAGGCTCTCCAAGGTTTGGAGGCCTATCTCCCCCTACCACCACTTCCCCTGCCAGTGGCGGACCCCCTCAGACATCGGTGCGTTGGTGGTTCTTTGTGTCCGGGGATGGGCGTCCAGGTACACACCGGCTCACTCCTTGGCGGCCGCTTATCGGGGCCTGGAGCCTGGGGCTCGCTCGGGCCACTTCGGAGGTGGGGTGCCCCCGGCCTCTCGGCCTGGGGCTCGGTCACTCAGGCGCAGCTGGCTGCCGGCGGAGCTCACGGGCGCGTCACTGCAACTCCCCCTGGCTTCTGCTCCGCGGCTGCTGAGTGAGCCCTCATCTGGGACTCTCCTCAGCTCTTTCCGGGACAGTGGCGCAGCTGCCCCTCTGTTGGTCTTCCTTGGTCTCTTGTGTTCTGGGGGCCTCTGGATGTCTGGAGTTTTGATCTCCTCCACACCTGCTTCACGCCCTGGAGGACGGGGCTGTGGCCCCCCCACACCCTCTAGCAGATTATTACATGAAGGAACCTTTTAAAAAAACAAAAAACAAGCGCGTCCATGCTCACAGGTGTACACACGGGTGATCACACCCACAAACTACACCCTTTTTGGCTCCTACCTCAAAGCACACTGTGTTCTGTTGATCTTATGTGCTGCACAATAATGTTTAACATTTAGTATTTACTGTCATATTCCCATATATCATTGTGATGTTGTTTATTCTATTACTCTTGTTCTCTTCTGCTTGCTTTCTTTTTTCTTTCTCAGCAGGTGATCCAGGTGATTGATATATGCATTTTTTTTTCTCTGCCCGTTCTGTTGGTTTTTGTCTTTTGCCCTTCTCCCCGTCCCTCTTCTCAGCTGTTTCTCTTTCCCTCTTTCTTCCTCCCCTTCTTTCCCCCAGTCAAGTCTGTCCCGTATTCAGTAAGTGAAAATAAAATAAACAATAAAAGGTGAATCAAATGGACCATTACGGCAAGGCTGGGATGGTCAGTTTGGTAAAGTAAATCCGTTGGGCATCTTTCTTTGCCTTTAGACAACAATTCTGATGGCAAAAGAGCCAAACGGGACAGGCCAAAAGAAAAAAAAGAAAAAAAAGAAAACATTTTCCTCTGAGCTCTTGCCCACCATAAACAGAAGGTATGGTGGGTGAAGCGTTGTGCTCACAGCTAGCGATGACTGTATTCAGACATCCTTTCTTCTTGTCATCATACAGAGTAAAGATGATTCTTTTAAAGTACCACTGCGTTTCACTTTCAGTAAAATCCTGCACACTTTTTCAAGCGTGCTTTGATTTTTAGCATCGCATTCTGTTTTCCTCCATGCGATGAACCAATTGTCTCTCTAACAAGCAGCTAATCATGAAGGCTCCACGAGTCTTCTGCTTCTCTCACCACAAACACTGCATGGATGCTGGTTAGTACACACTGTCTCCAACCCTAGCCTGACTTCTAGAAACACACTGTGACTCCTTCAGATACAAGGAGTGGTGTAGCTGGGCCATTAGGATGCCACAGAATGGGAAGAGGAAAAACAGTTAGACCAAACAGCCCTGGGCAATAATGCAGGATACGTGTCAGTGTTCTTGAAGGGTACACACTGTACTCAGCGTGAAAATTGGCACTAAGCTTAACGAAAAAAGAAAAAGATGTGCTTTCACACAGGACATGGCACAAATTGTACACTGAAACACATCGTTTTTTATTTTTTAACACCACATGAATGGAAAAACACAAGCACAGCTAAAGAGCTCTTGCAGGCATCTTCATGCTCCAAGCAATTACACCTGCTGACTCAGTGAACTGAAAAGAAGCATTCAGGTTGCAGTACTCTAAGCAGAGGAGGCAAAATAGAGTAAAGGTCGATATTTGATGTCTAAATTAGCTGAATTACAGAATACGTGTGTGAGTTTGTATCAATGTCAGGGTAGGAAAAGTGTTTTTAAACATCTATTAAAGCTTTTGAGGTATTATCAAAAAAGACTGATGTCCCACGGGAAGTTTTGCATCGTGTCTCTCTCGAACAGTGACCTGAACACAGCACATGCAGCATCCTCTGAAGACTCTGATAGACCTATAGACTTTATAGGTCCATAATGGGCCACTGGGAAAAAAAACATACTGTACAGCTATCTGGCTAACCATTACTCTCTCACTAATGGAGTAGCTATCAAAATGTTATCTGAAGCCAGATCAGTTTTTGTTTAGTTTTCCTTGTGATATTTAGTCTATGTTGCACTGGGACTCGCTCATTGTTGACATTTGCACTGTAGGGAAATGGAAGAGAGGCAATGATGCTTAGATTTCAAGAATTTCATATAGAAATCGGTCACAAGACAACCGAGAGACTAGGAAAGTCTGATTTCTTAAGTTGTATTACTGTCCCTTCAAACATTGCTTGTAAATACATGAAAAAAATAGCACATGCTGTACTTTTAACTGACTGTATTTTTTGTGTGTTTCGTTTTTGTTTTTACATTTTCGAACGTCCTGGGAGGGGATCTGAAAGTCCCAAACATCTGTACATGCGTAAAGTCATTGTATTATTATGCCTTGTTACATCAAAATCCAAAACTTGTGTTTAAGGGGAAAAAAAGATGAGGAAAAAGCAGAAGAAGGCTATAGTACTTTCACTAAGTGGACCTGCAGCTTTCAGAGCACCTGGCAGAATGATTTAATGCGGTTCACAGGACTGGAAAGTGGGTCAAGCTCAAGTGCTTTCTGCAGCATGCTCAGCTCACTGTAGACATCCAGTTATACAAACAGATCTATTGTTATTGACCATGATCAGGACAATGTGCTCCTAACCTTTCATGTGAGAAGGAAGGCAGCCCAGGAATCTGGAGCCACTCAGAGAGATGTAAGGGGAAAAAAATGCAGGCGATATGGTATATGAACGCATGTGCTATCTTCCAAATGATACTTCTGATATATTACCCATTTTAGGGCTCTATATGGGCATGATCTGTCTTCCCTGTGTTTCCTTCTTTTAGTTCACTTTCCTTTTAATGTCCAAATAAACGACAGTCACACATATTTTATGATTATCCAGGATTACCCGTCACCTGATATCACACAAGTTTGTAAATGCCACTGTGCTTGTGGGAGAAGATGAAAAGTCCATAAGAATTAGGTCAGCCCTTTATATAGTCAGACTACCACAATCATCCACTAGCACTATGATCTTCTGCCATAAACCTGAGTGTTTAAATGAACTGCCAAGTGAATATTACCTAAACAATATTTGCGATCCTTTCCATTTGCCCACTCTAAACTCTACATCAATTGGATTGTATTATGACTCACCCGTACATTAATGTGCTCGTGCGCAAACACAAGTATAGAAGCAGACCATATCTAGGGCTGCCTGAATTACATGGTTACAGTTAACAATTACTGCTTCCTGCCTTTTGTAATGAAAACAGTGCAGCTATTGCTTTGCTGTATCTGGCAGAAAGTTGCAGAGTAGAACAGGTGAATTTTTAGGTTCGCTGATGGTGACAGCAGTAAAAGGCTGTGGATGTTTTTGTGATAATCTAAAAGAACATTTTTGTTATTTGCATTTTCAGGATTCTGGTAAATGAAATGTGTTGTTTTAGTTTCTGTTCTGCTTAATGCACAACATTTTTTATTAGCTAGCGATGCCTGGAAACACAAGGAATTTGATTATAGAGTGATTATCCCCACAAACATGTAGAAGGAACGCAGGACGAAGAGCAGCAGTACAAGCAGAGCAGTTATAAGATGAAACAGATGAGCTAGAATGTTATCTAATTATCTTCTTTTACAAGAAGTTAATTAACTGGTTAAAACTCAAGTAAACATTTAGGTTTTCATTGATGGTTAAATGAGATGAACATTGTGCAGATATCAAATTAGGCTCACATGTTTGTTTTACATTTGAGGTCTTTTCACCTCTAATATTAAAGTGTCAACAGGGTGACTCCATGCTGCATGATTCAAATTTTAAGGCAATAATCAACCAATTAAAATGATGTTTTTTGGAGTATATGCAGTTTGAGGTGTGTAAAACTACTTTTGATCTAGCCTTTATAGAGACTATAGATCAATCAATAATGAGGATATTAGCTCTAGTGTACTTTTACACCACTACACAGCTTTTTCATAGTATTTCTACACATTCAGTTGCTCATTACACAGAAAAAATATTACACGCCTGTGTGATAATACAGTGGCGAGCCTGTTGTGGTTCAGAGAGCGCATGAGCATGCCCTTCTCTTCTGTTTATAGTGGAGGGGGTAGTACATATAAACGAGAGATTTTTAGGAACAGTGTGTACGAAAAGCCAATGAACGTGCCAAAGCTTTCGTGCACAACTACCAATTCACCCCCCTTTGTTTTTGCTGTTCTCTCTGTTGTGGCCAAGTTCTTAATGTTTTTTTCTCCCTATCTCCCTTAATATAACACACGCAGGGTTTATTTTGTTAGGTTCAAGTGTTCCGAACGTGGAACGGGGAACGTAACTTGACCGGGATACAAACTCTAACGGGAGCTCGTGTCTGATTGGACAAAAATTAATCATAATAGAATTCAGTCACGCAGAGGATTTTCTTGCTGGATACAATATGAAGAACATCAGTTACCTTAAAGTCAAAGTGTTAATACTGCTGCACATGTTTTGAATACATCATAATCTTTCCCACCATGTTTTGTATTACTATAAAAAGGCGGTGCCACCTAATACATCTTCTTCCTATTTGCCAACTTTGAAATCTTTGTACTGAGAAGCCTAACAAGATAATAAATAAGAAAAAGGCTTCCTCATGCTTTTGAGACAGGACATAAGATCCAGAGCTCTGACATACAATAGAGCAAACACTATAACCTGCCTCTCCATTTCAGATGCCCTGCAGCTGCAGAAAGATACTAAAACCTGCTTTGTTTCTGCTTTCAATTCTGAACATGAAACCATCACAAAATAAAAGAAATAGTAGTCATCGATATGACGTGGCACTATCACTGTCACACAAGCTGAACGTCTAGCTCCTTATTTGATGGAGCAACATTTACTTGACATGTATATCTAAACTGTTTGAATGCACACGGATAGTTTTGTTAATTACTAGTTTTTGGGGATGCAAGTGCAAATTGTGGCTTAAAACATGAGACAAGTTGAGATCAGAGCAAAAGTCTGTCACAAAACGCTTTTATTTTCACTTCAAATACTACAAGTGTATAAAGAAATGTCACACCAACTGAATCATTCTGAACATGCAAAATTTGTTTGTAAAAACTTGACTTATGACTCATCTGGTATTAGCAGTCATCATAACATAGTCAGTCCCCAGGAACAGATAGACACTGTGTCTCACATACAGTGGTTGGAGGAGGGGATTAAACTTTTCTACAACAATCTTAATAAACTGTTCCTAACCTTGATGTTTCAGAAGCCTGTGCCAATGCCAATGTGCCTAAACTGAAGGATTATTTCCTCGTGATGCATAATTCATTTTGCCTCTCTTTGTAGCGGCTAAACAACAGGAAGGTCATCAGTGCTTTTAGCGGCGGAGCCAGCCTCTTTTACTGGAAACTTTTTTTTTTGAAACCCAACATTAAAATTTTTTTTTGGTGTGTTCGCTTGCCCAAACATTTAGCCCCACTTCTGGTCTCAAATGAGGCAAGCAGGGAAGGTTCTTTGAGGTTCATTTTCACAGACGTCCTGTCAGCTTCACCTAAACATGAAGAGGAAAACACTAGATGAGAGAGATTAAAACTCCAGATAAACGCAGATCGATTGATCCCCCCCTTTTCGGTTCACCTGAGACCTTCTGACGATACATGAGCTGTCCTGCAAAGCTTACAGAGATAGGAGATAAAACTGATTTGATCTCATCAGCAAGGCCGGGAATAGATCATCAGAGATGCAGAACAGGAGCTGGGTTTCATTGTAAATGCTTTTACAATGACCATATTTTTCTTGCTCTTATGGTTACTTACTGAGAACATAAAGAGCAGGAAAAATTACAATAAAAGCAGTATGAGTCATGGCATCAGCATCTGCTGTGGTCTCTGTCCTATTAATACTGACTGGACCAAAATAGAAAGCAAGTCTGGGAATGTTTTGTGTCAAGAGCCAGGAGCTTCAACCACATGTAACTGTTTCCCCACCCATCAAACATTTTTCACAGATAAACCATGAGAACATCAGTCAGCAAGATTCTGAGTAAGTACATGGTGCATACAAAACATCTGATCAACAATGTGGCTCTCCCATCCTCCTCAGCTCAAACTGCCCCCGTTATTCTGTTATTTGTTGTTCTGTTAACACTTTTATTCCTTTCTCCTTTTCCCATCCCTTTTGAAGTATGTATGTCATAATTATTTGTTGTTTTCCTTTCTTTTTGTTCATATTGAAATGCTAAGGGGATAATTGCTGAGGGAATGTTTTGAAAGCACAAACAAAGCTGTTGATAAATGAGAGAGTCCCGAGGGCCCAGGACTCCTGAGGTGCCCTTACCTCATAATGCCCTCTCTCTTTTCCTCATTGTCAACTAATTGGCAGATAGAGAACCAAATAACTGGAAATTAAATGATAATTTACAGAATGTCACCTTGCAAAAGAATGCACAACATACGTTTTCAAAGTGTAAAGGATTATCTCTGAGGCCTCTCAGTTTCAGAAAGGATTCCTCTGAAGTCTAAAGAAATCTCTTTATGATATTATCAAGAGTTGGGGACTACTTTTTAAAGAAAAGGCCTGGATTGCAAACAGGCCATTTGAAATTTAAAAGAAGCAGAGGTTTAAAAGGCAAGCAGCATTCCAGGAAAGATCCCAAGGGGATGCATCATGAAAAGAGGATATATTATGTTACCATTTCCAAACTGATTTTGGATTGGTGAATTTGGTTAGCACTGGTGTCTCACAGTACATGGATTCTTGTTCAAACTCAGGCAGGGTCATCTATGCGGAGTTTACATGTTCCATATGTGCTTGTCTGGACTTTATTCAGGAGTGCTTTCTTCTTTTTTTTAAATAAAAAAATGAACAAATAAGTATTGCCAACTTGGAATATATCTATCTTGTAGGGGTGCAACGATACACAAAATTCACGGTTTGGTTCCGTTCGATACTTTGGTATCACGGTTCGATATTTTTTCGATACAAAAAAATGTTCATGCTTTTTTAATTTGCCATTTATTAAAATTATAAATATATATTTTAACTTAGAAGTACAGTTTTTTTAATGTAATGTTGCTGAAACAACATAATAATAAAAAAAATAAATCAATCTGATCAAGAAATCACTCATCTTTGGAAAAGAGAGTTTATTACAGAGAAATGGCTCTTTCCAAAATAAAAGCTATACTATACGCTTCTTCTGGGCTATATTCTCAGCAGCATATTAAACATACCAGGAATCATGTGCTAAATGACTCGGGTAAAGTTTGTAGCATGCGTGCTTGTTGTTTTTGTCTGCTTCCACTTGTCTTTGCACTAGGATGATGTCGGCGTAAATGTGCAGTGATATTCGTTGTGTTCCCACTAGTGCTGTCAGCGTTAATCTCGTTAAAATGACATTAACGCCATAACGCAGCAAATCTCCGTTAACGAGTTACCGCGGATCGCCCCGTGCGTGGGGCTGGACGGCGTCAACACGTTAACGAGCTAACTGCGCTAACGCACTAGTTCCCACCAATGTAATTGAGCATTGCGTGGCACATCCGACATACTGTTTTACTTTTGTCCATCAGGGTCATGCTTCACATGAAAACCAAGATAGTTCCAAACGCCAGGGCCCTGTTTCAGGAAGCCGGTTTGGAAAACTCAGAGTGAAAAACGACACTCACGGTTGAGTAACCCCGAACTGTCCAACTCGGAATATTCGGTTTCAGAAAGGCTGATAACAATTAGTTCAGTCAACGCGGAGTTGCTTTAACCCCAAGTGAAGCGCGCGGACGAGGATACATAAAGCCCTGATAAGCGGAGCACAGATTAAGCGAGTCACCATGGAGACGGAGGGAAAGAAGGCGCGGTCAATGTATCTTACAGCGCTTGAGGCCGAAATTCTGATGGCAGCATATGCCGATAACATGCAAATTCCGCGGAAAAAAGTAACACAGCCACAGCTGCAAAAGACAGGGAGCATGCATGGCAAAACATAGCCGACAGAGTCAATGCGTGAGTGTTAATATAAACATTGATCTAGGGATTTCCACCCATTTAACACGTTATTTTATCATATGTTATTTTATTTGTTATTTTATACATTTTATTTTGTGATGTGATGTGAGCGCAGGTGCAACCCAACAGGCCCCAAACGTGCCTGGCAGCAAGTAAAGATGAAATATAAAAATATAGTCCAAACAGGTGGTGTAATTGTATTATGAGCCATAGTGCTTGGTCTGTTTGTCCGATGTAAATCAATTGCAGTTAGAGGCTACATTAATTTTCTTTCTGTAAGCACTTATTGAAATTATCTGAGCACATTACAAGTACATATTTGCTTACTCTGTATGCTCAAATGTGGCCCGTTATAGCCAACAGAAAAAAAGCGGAGGCCCGAAAAACAGGTGGGGGTCCTCCACCACCACCACCCACAGAGGCTGAGCAGTTGGCCCTCAGCCAAAACAGTGGGCGCCCTGTGGCCGAAGGCATCTCTGTGGGGACATCCTCTGAGTCAATAACCCCGCAAGACACAAGTGCCTACATAGGGGGTAAATTCAAAATAATACATGATGTGCATACATCCTTTCTTCACAGTCACCTTTGCAGTGCTACTCATTCATTTGATAAACTCTTTACCATAATGAATTATTTTGTAGTGAAGTTATTTTCCGACTGATTTTGCCTTCCCTCAGTCTTGGTTGTCTTTGAGAGCATAATGACAATGAAGTGTAAGGTGATTGGTATGTTTGTTAATTGCCATTTGGTCCCTTGTAAGTTATAAGTGACCTGTATAAACCTCATATTCTATCAGTTGATGGTGATGGTGTACTGCATCTGGTGCAGCCTCCTGTTGAGCCAGACCAACATGCAGTTGTGAGTAATACTCCACAGATTATATGAGTTTACAGTAGAACAGCAATGTTGTTAATTTCTTTACTACAGGAAAATAATGAAGAAACATTGACAGCTGTTACAGAGGAGGAAGCAACAGAGACACTTTATGAGGTTTACATCTTTTAATACTTTGTGTACAGGAAATACAGGCGACCAATAAAGCCAGTTGAACAAAAAATCTGTTTATTCTTCTTTCAACATGTTGAGGTGATGGGTCAAAAGAAATGATTGTGACATATGGTGTCTCTGACTGCTCTTCCATCTTGTATGTCCGTGGGAGGGTCAGGATGTTCATGGTTTGGATCACTGCTGATGTTTGGTTCAGAAGGACAGTGTTCTCCTCTAATTGTGGCAATGTTGTGAAGAATCACACATGCCACAATAATGTCACATGCCCTTTCTGGGGTGACCCTGAGTCTTTGCAGGCACTGGAACCGGGCCTTAAGCATTCCGATAGTCATTTCAATTCTGGCTCTTGTCCTGCAATTAGCCAGATTATATCGCTGCTGTGGGCCCGGTTCAGGGTCAGGGTAAGGGGTAAGCAAATAGGGTAAACATGGATACCCCCTATCACCAAGCAAGTAGCCAGTGAACTCTCCTAAGACAGAAGGGTACACTTCAGTTCAAATGTCCCTGAAGCAATTGGTCTTTATATATTTTAAAGTATTCTCAACTCACCATGTCCAAATTTTGTGCTCAGTGTACATTCACGGAATATTTGTGAGTCATGGACAGAGCCTGGCCACTTGGCTTCCACATTTGTGATAATGTTGGCAGCATCACATATGATCTTCACAGTGCAGAGAACACAAATTAGCATCCATTACTATAATGAAATAATTTGTTAGTTTGAAATGCTACCGGGAACTATGTACCTGTACATTAATGCTGTGGAAAGACTTCCTGTTCACATAGTCTCCTTCATTTACTGAAGGAGCAATGATTGGAATGTGAGTGCCATCTGTACAGCCAATCACGCCTGGGAACCGTGGGAATAAATGTAAAATTTAAGTAGTAGTTCAAGTATCACCACATCATGAATTAAGTTCTGTTCATCCTGCTACCTGCAATTTTGTGGCATCCCTCTTTGATAAATCTTGTGGGTCTATGACCGGGGAACACCACAGACGAGTACAGGAGACGTTTCAGTGCAACTGTAACATTCCTGACTGCCCGACAGACGGTAGCCTTGGAAACGTGCTCAGCGTCACCAATATTATACAGAAAGCTCCCGTTTGCAAGAAACCGAAGTGCAATACAAATAATATGCAATGAACTGAGAGCATGTCCGCGATGTGTCACATGAGCAATATTAGGCCTGAGGATGTTATCCAAATAAATTATAGATTGTGCTGAGAAACGGTAACGTTCGCACAGAAAATCATCAGGAAATGATAAAATGTCCAAACGCGCTCTGATCACTCTCTCCCGGCGGAGAGCTCTGCGGAGAATTTGGGCTTCACGATCTACTGGCTCTTCAAGGAAGTGGCACGCCATGTCCGACACTTCCTACTGTCAGGTTTCCGACAAAGGGGCGGAGACAGTCAGGGTTAGTTGTAGTAAACCTGCTAGGGGGCAGGTTAGCTTCACGGAGTGTGTCGTCATAGTGACTCACTCAGGCTTCAGCTGAACTCGCTTTGTGAAACCGAAAACCCAGAGTTTTCGTTAACTCAGGGTGTACTTACTCAGTTTTTCCACTAAACCGGCTTCCTGAAACAGGGCCCAGATCTGAATGAGGGTGGGGGAGGTTCAATTTCGGCTAGCGTTGAGGCAGTTGCCATGTTGCACCGAGCTTAGCTTCTGTCTTGCTAGCTTGCGCTGCGCTCAGTGGATCTGCACTCGACAGTGCAGCCTAGGCGGAGTAGTCGAACGCGGATCCACTTAGCGCTCAACACAGACAGCATCGTCAGAAGAAAAGTTTGTATTGTTCGATACATATGCGTACTGGTTCGAACAGTTCAATATCGATACGAGTATTGTTGCACCGCTACTATCTTGGCCCCAGAAGGATCCTACAATAAGGTTATTAATCTCAAGAGTTTCACTTCCTGGACAAATAAAACAAACTCAATGTGAATGCCATATATTTATGAAATTTGAATATTAATTTTCTTGTACACCTTGTTCGATGGTTTTTTTCGTATGTTTTCAAGTTGAACACAATATCTGTTGGGTAGAAATTCTTTAAATATGATCACATTCACCCAGGCTGTTTTTACTTGTTTTCAAGTTGTTAATGTTATGACATTTTGCGCAGAAAAAGAATGTTGCTTCAGATGCATTTTTACTACTGGAAGTATTTCATCTAATTTAAGCTGAATAGTTGAGCAGCACATGCAGGAGGTAGAATACATGACACCCATACGCTTACTGTAAGTTTACAAGACAATGACCTGCTTTGTTCACACATGGACTTAATTTGATATCTCAGTCTTTATGCTAGAGAGTTGGCAGGTTAAAATCCATTTACTGGCTGAACTAAGTGAGTCAGACATTTGGATTCCTAACTCTGCCCGGGAATGTGCAGTGCATATGTGAAAACAACTTTGCGTGTAAGGGCCTGTGACCTTGTCTTTTTGACCATAACTCAAGAATTCCTAAATTAATGACAATGGCAACATTTTCCAGAAATGTAAAACAGGATAAAATGATGAAGAAATTTGCAATTTTGACCAAGAGGTCAAAATTGTTGCATTGTAATATTACGTAAAAACACTTTTCACAGCCTTGAAATAAGGGAGACTGTGATCATATTTTATTTTGGATACTGAACTGGTGACAGTAATCTCTGCTGGCAGATCTCTATATAAGAGACAGACAAGGGTGTAAATTACAATACTGGAAAAATTGCGAAACAGCAATTCTAGTAACTGAACTCATACTTATATTGACTTTTCTGCTCCATTTGAGCAGTCAAAGCACTTTTAGAAATATGAAGCTAGAGACTCCAGTAACCATAGTTAATTGTATTCCAGGGCCAGAACAGACAACACTGGAGACAATTTGATACTGCTGTCTAAAAGTAAGCATATATTCAGTGAGATTGCAAATCACAGTGAAAGTAATGACACCCATTTGCATCAATCGGAGGTCACTAAAATTAATATTGAGCCTCATGCCAGGAGTGACATGGTTAGCTACATGTTCTCCTTAAAATGCTGGGTGTCCAAAACATGATGTGGGCTTCATAGTCAAATGGAACCAGGAAGCAGAGGATGTAGGATGAATACGTTAGCTTAAATGAGTCATACTGACTGTCAGAATCCTCAAAGCTAAGGCCGAGGAGGAGGAGTGGCTGCAATCTTTCACTCCCTGTTATTAATCAACCAAAGACCCAGAAAACTCAAAAAACAGCTTTATTTGTTATCTATCATTCACCTCATAGTTTCTATCTGATTTCTCAGACTTTTTTTTTTTATCTGAGTTAGTGCTCCGTTTTGATAAAATCATTATTATACATGATTTTAACACAGATATAGATGGTGAAAATGAAAGTCTCGACATAAATGTTATTTTTTTTAATTAGACTTAATTTACTTTTCTCAAAATTTAAATGATCGTGCAACTTCGCAATATTTTCTGACTCTTTATTTAGACGCTTTCTGTCCAATTAATCTTTCTGAGTTAACTTAATGTCTTCCTCTAAACCATCACTGTGACTTTTAACTGATCATTTCCAAAGGAACAGTTTATTTGAAGCATTTTAATCAGGATTTAAAATTCATCATAGCACAGAAACAGTACTAGTGAATGTTGTACATAATGATCTTCTTACGGCTTCTATATTGCACAAATATAAAGAACTCCCTTTATTCATTTGCAAAATATCTCTAATATTTAGAAACAGTCTGTCTCAAATTGATGCTGAAAAGCTAGTCCATGCATTTATTGCTTCTAGGCTGCACTAACTTCAGCTATCAGGTCCCTCTTCTTTGGAAATGACAAACATGCTGTCTACTTTTAAGATTAAACTTAAAACTTTCCTTTTTGATAAAGTATATAGTAAAGGCTAGATCAGGTGACCCAGAACCATCACTAAGTTACGCTGCAATAGGTTTAGGCTGCTAAGGTACTTTTCTTGATGCAATGGGGATGTCTTCTTTACTCCCCGTGTGTTTATACACCAGTACTGTATGTAATCATTAGTAATTCATGAACTCTGGCTCCTTTCCACAGGACACAGCAGATGGCTGCTCCACCCTGACACTGGTCCTGCTGCAGGTTTCTTCCTGTTAAAATTGACCTTTTCCTTCTCACCGTTGCTTGATCATAGATACATATCTGATTGTTTGGGTTTTCTCTCTAATATTATAATGTCAAATTGCATTGAAATGGAATCAAATTCAGTGTCTTTACCCATTCATAATTTTCTTTCTATGCTTAAGTACTTTTAACTAACTCACACACTGGTGGATGCATCTGGGACAACTCGGGGTTCAGTAACTTGCTCAAGGATACTTGGACATGCAGACCAGATGAGGCAGGAATCAAACCACTGACCTTTTGCAAACCACTCTAGCTTCTGAGCTACAGCGACTACTCTTAAAACATATGTATTGACTAGGGGTGCAACAATACTCGTATCGATATTGAACTGTTCGATACAGTGCTTTCGGTTCGGTACGCATATGTATCGAACAATACAACATTTTTTATTTATTTTATCAACTTTTCTTCTGACAATGCTGTCTGTGTTGAGCGCTCAGTGGATCTGCGTTCGACTACTCCGCCTAGGCTGCACTGTCGAGTGCAGATCCACTGAGCGCAGCGCAAGCTAGCAAGACAGAAGCTAAGCTCGGTGCAACATGGCAACTGCCTCAACGCTAGCCGAAATTGAACTTCCCCCACCCTCATTCAGATCTGGCGTTTGGAACTATCTTGGTTTTCATGTGAAGCATGACCCTGATGGTAAGCGCGTCATGGACAAAATTAAAACAGTATTTTGGATGTGCCACGCAATGCTCAATTGGTGGGAACTAGTGCGTTAGCGCAGTTAGCTTGTTAACGTGTTGATGCCGTCCAGCCCCACGCACGGGGCGATCCACGGTAACTCGTTAACGGAGATTTGCTGCGTTATGGCGTTAATGTCATTTTAACGAGATTAACGCTGACAGCACTAGTGGGAACACAACGAATATCACTGCACATTTACGCCGACATCATCCTAGTGCAAAGACAAATGGAAGCAGACAAAAACAACAAGCACGCATGCTACAAACTTTACCCGAGTCATTTAGACAGCCGTTAGCACATGATTCTCCATATGGGGACCTGGTATGTTTAATATTCTGCTGAGAATATAGCCCAGAAGAAGCGTATAGTATAGCTTTTATTTTGGAAAGAGACATTTCTCTGTAATAAACTCTCTTTTCCAAAGATGAGTGATTTCTCGATCGGATAGATTTATTTTTTTTATTATTATGTTGTTTCAGCAACATTACATTTAAAAACTGTACTTCTGAGTTAAAATATATATTTATAATTTTAATAAATGGCAAATTAAAAAGGCATGAACATTTTTTTGTATCGAAAAAATATCGAACCGTGACACCAAAGTATCGAACCGAACCGTGAATTTTGTGTATCGTTGCACCCCTAGTATTGACAGCAGCAAAAGGTGTCATATAGCAAAAAAAAGCTGCTGGTTTTAGACCTGAAAACATATTTTTTGCCTCACACCACTTCTCTATGGGGGAATTACTTGTACGTGTTATAAAGCCTAATATATGTTTTTATGTCACCAGAAGGCTTTTTGCATAAACCCTTCAGTCCTTTTAAATTTCATAAATCACAAAACGAACTACAAATCCCTGCTCAAAATCATCGCAGATGATTGGTTGCGGCTCACTTAAACGCCACTGTGCATGTCTGCATATGGCTCTTCAATCACGTCAATCAATTCGGTTAAATCCGGACCAATCAGGTCCGGGGGTTTCCCTTGGTGGGCGGGACTGTAGTGCTTCCTCACACAGCAGGCTCGTTTCCTAGACGTTGCTAACAACCTGCTGCCTGCAACTTTCGCCTGTCTCCTCGTGCACTGTCGTTTTCCAGCTGAGGGGTGTTCGATATGTGCGCGAGGATGCAGCCGTGTCCACACTGAGAGTCCCCCTCAGCTCCGTGCCGGCTGCATGGTGCTCCGTGTCTCTCTGCCTGCTTTCTGACGCTTGAGGTTGCAGTCTGGCCTCCAGCCGCGACTGCGAATTAACTTCATTGCTCAGCGTCGCCTTGCTATGTTTATTTTATAAAGATGGCGGTGAAGGGGACACTGTAAACTAAATGACTGTCAGAAACATCGCCTCCATTTGTAATATGGTGAGTAACTCGCTGCTTTTCCGTGTTGATATCGATCCGCTTGCAGGCACTGTGCTGAACCTGTGTGTGTGTGTGATGAGTCGCCTCCCACCTGCACCCAGAGAATGTGCACACTGCAGGGTTTTTTTTAAAACGAGTATACACAGTAGTTTAAATCGTGGCCCCATACTTTAGTTAGTTGTCGCTCAGACAGGGCCCCTTTTGTGCACCTTTGCACGCTGAAGCTTGCCAGTGTTCTGACAAACCATCCTCCTTTGGCAAAACGTCCTACCATAAGTAGTTTATGCACATTTCTGCTGTCACAGAGTAATTCCACCACAAATTTAACTAGGTATGATGGTTTGCCACTTAACTTTGCCCATCACAGTATGCTGTAGCTTATATTCATATAGCCAGGACGGTTTGCCACTTCATTTTACCCGTTAAAGTATGTTTGTAGGTCACATTCACAAAGGTAGCATGGTTTGGCACTTCATTTTACCCATCAGAGTATGTTTCTAGATCTTATTCACAAAGGTAGGACGATTTGCCACTTAATTTTAGCTGTTAAAATATGCTTGTAGGTCACATTCACAAAGGTAGGACGGTTCGCCACTTAAATTTGTGTTGTGCCCATACGCAGAAACAATGGGTAGGATGGTTTGTCAGGTAGGATGGATTCCCAGAACACGTGGAGCGTTTGCATTGTGTGTTGCATCCTGGCGAGACAACACAATGTACAGTTTGTATAGTTGTCACTGGTGATTGACAAGAGGGATGGGGGAGCGTGCTGCCTTTGACAGCTTGGTGTGATTGCATAATGTGGTGCTGCAGCAAAGGACCGGTTACATCCTGGTAGCATAGAGCAGGAATCTGCACTAATCTGTGCTCCTGGTGTGTTCAGGGGCAGTGAAGAGTGGGTAAGAACAGACTTAAACAGCTCTGCCTAATGCCAGTGGCCTTTGCTTTATTTAGACTAGATGCTAATGTGAAAAGCCTGCAGTGTCAGTCAGAGCTGCTAGAGTTCTTAGATTGCACAGACTGATATATTAATCCATATCTCATCAGGATGTGTGGTGTTTTTCTTTTGTTTCTATATATATTTTCTTTCTATCCATCTATCCATCCATCCATCCATCCATCCATATATCCATATATAGTTCAGTATTATTTATAGAGCACCAAATTACAATAACAGACACCTCAAGGCACTTTATATTGTAAGGCAAAGACAGTATGAGCACTTGGTGACAATGGGAAGGAAAAACTCCCCTTTAACAGGAAAAAAACCCTCTAGCAGGAGCAGGCTCATGGAAGGGCAGCCATCTGCCACAACTTGTTGAGGGGTGTGGGGAGGAAGACAAGACAAAAGACACATTGTGAAAGAGAGAGCTGAGATTAATAATAAGACATGGGTAAATGAACAGTGCTGTATAAATACACTGAGTGAAAAGAGGTGAGTGAAGAAGAAACATTCATGGGAAGCCTCCAGCAGCCTCTGTATATTTCAGTGAAACCAAATGCGGTTTTTAAATGTAATGTTGCTAAAATAAAAAAAATAAATCTATCTGATCGAGAAATCACTCATCTTTGGAAAAGAGAGTTTACAGAGAAATGTCTCTTTCCAAAATAAAAGCTATACTATACGCTTCTTCTGGGCTATATTCTCAGCAGCATATTAAACATACCAGGTCCCCATACGGAGAATCATATGCTAACGGCTGTCTAAATGACTCGGGTAAAGTTTGTAGCATGCGTGCTTGTTGTTTTTGTCTGCTTCCACTTGTCTTTGCACTAGGATGATGTCGGCGTAAATGTGCAGTCATATTCGTTGTGTTCCCACTAGTGCTGTCAGCGTTAATCTCGTTAAAATGACATTAACGCCATAACGCAGCAAATCTCCGTTAACGAGTTACCGCGGATCGCCCCGTGCGTGGGGCTGGACGGCGTCAACACGTTAACAAGCTAACTGCGCTAACGCACTAGTTCCCACCAATTGAGCATTGCGTGGCACATCCGACATACTGTTTTAATTTTGTCCATGACGCGCTTACCATCAGGGTCATGCTTCACATGAAAACCAAGATAGTTCCAAACGCCAGATCTGAATGAAGGTGGGGGAGGTTCAATTTCGAGCTTAGCTTCCGTCTTGCTAGCTTACGCTGCGCTCAGTGGATCTGCACTCAACAGTGCAGCCTAGGCGGAGCAGTCGAACACAGATTCACTGAGCGCTCAACACAGACAGCATCGTCAGAAGAAAAGTTGATAAAATAAATAAAAAATGTTGTATTGTTCGATACATATGCGTACTGAACGGTTCAATACCGATACGAGTATTGTTGCATCCCTAATATATAACTACACTAGTGAAAGCCTCCCAACAAATGTTTCACCAAACATAAAGCAGGAACAAGCAGTTCACAGGGAAGCCATCATCATGTGAATTTTTAAAAAATAAATAAATAAATAAATTTTTTTATCCTGATCGAAATATCAGATCGGCGCATCCCCCAGTCAGTAGGTCCCTAACCCTATTTATTAAATAATCTTAACTAAGTAATCTAATCGAGATGTTACAAGTTAAGGACGCACTGATGGATATGGGCCGATAAAATGCTGCAGTGTATTGCACCAGTCATTATATTATCATTATTATTATTATTATTATTAGTATCCATGGATTTTTCTTAACACCGACTAACCTAAATTGCACGTTTTTGGACTGTGGAAGGAAGCCGAAGTACCTGGAGAAAACTCGTGCAGGCGTAAGGAGAACATGTAGACTGCACACATGCAGGGCAACAGGTTCAAATTAGGAACCTTCTTGCTGTGAAGCAACAGTGCACCTTCAGTGTTAGATGAATAATTGTTATTTCAAGCTTCTGCCTTAATCAAAAAAATATGTAGAAAGGAGCATAATATGTCTCCTTTAAGAATTTATTCCTTTCTAAATTAACAATACCACTGCCCGCTTCCTGTTATCAGGAGGAGCTCAAATTTCAAAGTGTGGTTTCAGATGTCAGTAAAGGTTGGATGTGATATTTCATGTGTGGATTCTCCTTGGTAATTCGTCTCTCCTGGGACCTGCATGTCTCCCAAAACATTGGAGACTGGAAGTGGTAAGCCGGACAGACGGGTATCCATTGTTTGCTTTGACAGATGAGAAATGACAGTCATTAGAAGTCAAAGCCTTCCCCAACCTAAATTGTCTGCTGTGTTCACTCAACAAAGCTGTGATTCATTTGAAAAAGCTTTGAGCTCTGACAAGAGATAAGTGCTCTGTCTCAGCAATTGGGTGCAGCAAGAGTCCCGACTTTTGATACGGGTCTACCTGTTTAGACTATATCCGTTTTCTACATTGACATGACTTGTTGTTCTGACGAAAGGAAGCAAGATGTGCAGAAGTGTGTGCTTTCTGCAGAAAATTGAGATCTTTACATATTCCAGAAATAATAATTTTATTAATTACAGAAAAAATCAGTTTTGTTTTGCCTCATAGCTGCAGATGTATAGCTGCTCCTGGCCCTTGACTATGCATCATTTCCATATTCATTTGCCTGTATATTCACACACCGGACTAAGCAAATAAGTCTGTCACTGAAATCTACTGAAATGATTCAAATGGAATATGAGATGATTACGATGACAGAGCGTCTCGTGTTTTGTCCTCTCAGGGCACCAATGCCTCTGCTCTGGAGAAAGACATCGGCCCGGAGCAATTCCCAATCAACGAACACTACTTCGGATTGGTCAATGTGAGTATCACTAAATCCTCGCTTGCATTAACAAAAGCCATTGCCAAACAACAGTGGTGTCATTTTTCAAAACAAAATGCCACGGGACCGCAGTGAGTCATGTCCTCGGCTGGTCAGCGGGTATTCGAGGTAACAATGTTGTTTGTGAGACTCTTGGCCAAACGGGGATGTTCTGTTTCCTTAATGAGACATTTATGTAAACACACAAGTTTCTCAACGCTCTAGACACTGTGTCTGCCAAATGGATAACAACAATAGAACACACTGGCGTTTTTCCACGAGCTATTAACAGATAATCTAAAAGAAATATTCGAGTCCTTGTTTTAAATCGCTTCCTCATCACGGTTTTGTGTCGATGTCTCCCTGTGGTTTTCTCCCTCAGTTTGGAAACACGTGTTACTGTAACTCAGTGCTCCAGGCTCTGTACTTCTGCCGGCCTTTCCGGGAGAATGTGCTGGCGTACAAAGCCCAGCAGAAAAAGAAGGAGAACCTGCTCACGTGCCTGGCTGACCTCTTCCACTCCATTGCCACGCAGAAGAAAAAAGTTGGCGTCATACCGCCCAAGAAATTCATCTCCCGCCTACGGAAGGAGAACGGTGAGCATACATCATAATGAAAGTTTCACAGTCGGCCTTTGTTATATCATGTGCTGGAATTGTATGAACACAGAAAAAGAATAAGAACTGTGAGGTCTATGCCATCTACAGTGGCAGGAAGTTACACGAACCTTATATTTTGGATAATGGACCTTGTGGTAAAAAATATAAACATATGTTTGGTTTTTTTGTGTGTTTGTTTTTGGTTTTTTCCCGATTGCCAAGAATTGCATAAACACTTTATTCTTCTATATGTATGTCCAGATGTACTCTTGATTAAGTAGTGGACAGTCCTCAAGATCTACTTTTCAAAGTCCGCCAACCCTTCCTGTCTGAACAAGGACTACCGTCAGCCCAGTTGGAGTTTGTTCCTGGGATGAAAACCTCACTGGAGAGGCAGCTCAGCATATTTTTTAGTTATTGTTCACAAAGTACTTGGCTAATTTGCAGAGAAGCACCTTATAAATATTTGCTAATTAATTTGTCACTTCCCCAAAACAACAAGTACCCCCATATTCTGATAATACAGGGTTTAAGGGCACTTGGATCTCATCTCAGTTAATCGTTTATGAACCTTGTGTCATACAGGCTGCTTAGACTTATTTTGCAATTTTGGTTGTAAAAGTTACAAAGTACTTCTGATCTTTCAGGAACCGTTCAAATTTTCTCTTTAGCTCGAAATAGTTGAGGAGTTACAGTAATATGAAAAGCACATGGTAATCTCTGTGCCGAGCTGATTTTTCTTCCTGTGTTCAGACAGCAGTGCCTTGTGAATGCTTTGTGCTGCCATGAAACACCAAATATCCCCTTAAAGGTCACTTTTTCTTCTTCCCGAAACCGTTTGAATTGTGTCTCTAGCACAAATGGTAACTGAGTTACTGTCATTTATAGAGTGCTTGTAAAATGGGCCTGCCACTGGTGCTGTTTAAAAATAAATAAATAAATAAAAAGGGGTTAATCCCATTGAGGTGTCCCAGTTTTAGTGTTCTGGTGTTATGTGCTGGATTACTGGAAGAAGAGTCTCGCATTAATAATTTCTCAGAAGAGTAATTTTTCTTGTCAAAATTTATATGCTCAAAACATTAAGACAGTGTGTTGAAGAATGACTTAAGTGTCCGTCATGTGGATCCTTTCACACACACGTGTCCATAAATGGAGAGCTGAGTGCTGTGGTTTAGTTTAGTGTGCTTTTGAGCTACATTACAGTCTGAATATTTGAAGTGAAAGGCAGGTGCGTGTTGGTGGTAAGGTCATTCAGAGTAGAGCTGACAGAAAGGCTGACTGTTCACTGCTGTCCATATTGAGGAAGCTCTTTATGTGCATGAACAATGCAATCTCTGTTGAGACCCAGCTTTGGTCAGCTGGCTCATCTCTGGACGCTTTTTTTTTTTTTTTTTTTTTCTTCTTCCCCCTCGGCAGCCGCCACCATTCCCTTCTCATTTCCCCCTTTATATACAGATCTGTTAAAACAAAGAATATGTATGGATGTTTTTATTATAAATAAACCCTGCTGATTTTACTTACAACATGTCAAGGCAGACATTTTCAAAGTGCAGCATCGCAGTGAGAGTAATGCAGGTGTAACAAATCACTGTAATGACAGCTGTTTTCTGCTTGTGCCAATGAACCAGCAGTTATTACTGTTATTAAACACACCTGTAGTTTTCAGAACTACAACAGCTGTTACTTCCCCTGATGTAACATAGAAAGAACCAGTCGATACTGGTCTACCACTTCTTTATCTATACTGGTGCACAGTTTTTACTGTATTCTATAGAAAAAAAGTATATTTTGAGGGGTTAGGAGCAACGTGCTCCAGAAACGTATTTTTTAAAATAAGGTTTAATTTGCTAAAAAGCTAGCTTTAGAGATGGCTTAGGGCAAATTTTGTTAATATATACAGATCTAGGCTAGCTGCTTCTCCCAAGCGCCTGCTTTATGGTAATAGTTACAACCTTATTGGTCCTTTTTTGGGGGGCTCATTGAATAGCTGTGGTCCAGTCCTTTATCTGTAGCACTGATCTATTAAGCTTTCAGATGTTTAAATTGATGCATAGGTTTAAATAACAGCCTCCTGTAGGCCAATTGTGGTAGAAATATTATGTATTTCTATTTATTTCTGCAGGAAGTTGAAGTTGTATGCATTTATCTCTGTCTCCTTCCAGATCTGTTTGACAACTACATGCAACAAGATGCACACGAATTCCTCAACTACCTGCTGAACACCGTGGCTGATATTCTGCAAGAGGAGAAAAAGCAGGAAAAGCAGAACGGGCGCCTCAAGAACAATGGCACCGCCGTCACCACCGAGGCTGAGACGGAGAACAAGACGGAGCCCACGTGGGTTCACGATATCTTTCAAGGCACACTGACCAATGAGACGCGCTGCCTCAACTGTGAAACAGTATGTATGCTCCTGGATTTTCTACACCGTGAGTTTATTAGAGAGGTAGTTTGTGCTATCTGGTAATGGATTTGCTGGTGCACGAACAAGAGATCTCACCTGAATAAGTCTGAAAAGGGGATTAGCTCTTTGCAAAGGTGCTGAGAGACATGGGAAGAAAAAAAAAAAAGAGAATCAGTGAGAGCTTCTGAGGAGCTCTGACCACCCGGTTTACGTCAGGGCCGTCTGAGGTTTTGTCCTCACCTTTTTTGAGGGCAAGGAGTGAAACAGGTTCCCCAGAACAACCCCTGCAAAACACCAAGGCGATGCAGGGTGCAGAGACAAAAGCCATTCAGTCAAATAAGCATTTCAAAGACTGGCTGAGTGTGTGTAGGTGTGAGTGGGTGGCTGTTCTGTCACAGAACAGCAGGCTTAGTCTCACTGACTCTGTCAGTGTAACAACAGATGAGTTACATCGGTGTCTCTCGCTGTCTGACAGGTGAGCAGCAAAGATGAGGATTTTCTGGATCTTTCTGTGGATGTAGAGCAGAACACATCAATAACACACTGTCTCAGGTAGTATTGATTTATTATACATTCAGACGGAGCTGACATATTCCCTTTGGTGTGAGTGAGACTCAGTAATTGAGCCTCCTGTGGTCTGCTTGTTCCTCCAGGGACTTTAGTAACACAGAGACTTTGTGCAGTGAATACAAATACTACTGTGAGACATGCTGCAGCAAGCAGGAAGCACAGAAACGGTCAGTAAAGCACTCCGTTTGACCACCAGTGTTATGTTCCTGCAGAAAGGCTCCTTCCTAAGCATGTATTCTTCACTGCAGGATGCGTGTGAAGAAACTTCCTATGATCCTGGCGCTACACCTCAAGAGGTTTAAGTACATGGAGCAGCTGCACCGCTACACCAAGCTGTCCTATCGGGTGGTTTTCCCATTAGAACTCCGTCTCTTTAACACGTCTGGGGATGCAGTCAACCTGGATCGCATGTATGATCTAGTAGCTGTGGTGGTGCACTGTGGAAGGTATAGTATACTGATTATTATACATATAGCAAAAGTACGTGTGATGGATCTTGTCACACCTGGTAAAAGTAGATATGTAAGGCTGTTATTGTGTCATGTTTTGGAATTTAAAAAAATAACACGGTTCATTTTTTTAAGCCTCTACCAACTCACTGATCAGACTTTACATTTTTTCAGCTGACCCATAAAGGCAGTGGAACGAGAACCCCGCACTATGAAACAAATTCAACATTGCCAGGATATTTTTCCTTATCTGGCTTCACCTGCCCCAACGTTAGCAATCAGGCTAAGCAGTTACTCAAAGAGCTTCGTAAGTCAACCTAGGCTTTCCCAATCTGCGTCATCAGAGAAAGACAGAGACTTTAGAAACTGCTGAAAAACTTTAGACCCTGCTGACATCCTCGCTCAGACGTTTGAGGGATCTTCCAGGAATCATGATGTTATTTTCTGGTGAATCAATTGGTCAGTAGGAGGTGATTTCATGCCTGTTGATCGCTTATTGCCAGCGTAACCTGCTACAGAGCTGGGTACATCTGCAACACAAATGACCACAGAGATGTACCTCAGTAAAAAGTGAACCATCTTCCTGAAAATCAGGGGTTAAACCTGCAGTTACCTCACTAAGTCCCACATCCTGTGTTATAGTTCAGGCTTCAGGTCTCTGGGTAAATCCACACTAATAGGTTTTTATTTTAAAAAGCATACTTTGCATTTTAAAATAAAATACTTCTAAGATAAAGTATTTATTTATAAAAAAAAAAAAGAAGTCTGCTGACGATATAATTGACACTAGACAAAATACTTTACAACTCCACAAATTTATTAGTGCAAAAAAACCATCAATGTATTTTAACTTAAACAAGCAGCTGTTTTTTATGTGCATTAAAGTTATATACAATTTAACAGTGAAAATGCAAATTCCTTGCTGACAGTTTAACCAAAAGGCATTTCCAGTGGAAATTGGCCGACAGATCCTCAGGATAACCATGTGTAATATCCATAAATCTTAAAAAGAGGTTATACACACACAATACGGTAATATTATGTTGAAGCACAGTACGTATCACTCTGTGAGGCTCCTGCCTACGATAGCCGTAATGCTCCGACAATCCATCAAGCTGTGCGGGTTCGTAGCTTAGCAAAGTCGCACTAAAACATTTGACAGATTTTCGAGCGCCGTGTACATAAAATCGTTTCGAGGTCAGTAAACACAACCAGAATTCAAACATAAGGCACACGGGATTATAAGGGGCACTGCCGATTTTCAGAAAAATCAAAGGATTGATTTAAGGTGTGTGGTATTTTCCAAAAAACGCGGTAATAACGACGGCCCGCTAGCATGCTCTACCAAAAATAGTGCTTTGTTGTGACGAAAGCTAAACCAGTTCCACACCACTGAAGTTGCAGCATTTTTACAAACCAGTTCTGGTTCATCCGTTTCATTCAACGACCCGCTTTCACCCTTCTCATTCTCCACCATGCTTTTTCTGCCATATGCGTATGAAAACAAAGGCACTGCGCATGCGTGTTTTACCCATATTCTATCGCGATATTTCATTTTCTTATTGTTGCCCAACATTATATCGGTATTACCGTGAACGGTATGATATGGCCCAGCCATAATTTTCAACCAGCACAAGTTGAAAAGTGAAATATGAAGTAAAAACTAAAACTGAGTCAGTCCCATAGGCTCCCATTCCAAATCCTCAGTTTCACAACATACCATAATTTTATTTATATAGCACTTTAAAAACAACATATGGCCAACCAAAGTGCTGTACACGAGAAATAAAAAAAATAAAAAAAAAGCAAAATAAGAATAATAAATAAAATAACAAAGCATTAGCAGTGTCAGTTATCCACTGAGTCCAAAGCCAGCAAATAAAAACGAGTTTTTAACCTGGATTTAAAGACCACCACTGAAGTAGATTGCCTAATGTGAAGAGGAGGATCATTCCAAAGCTTCAGGACCACAATAGAGAAAGCTCGGCTAGTTTAGGGACCAAGAGCAACAGCTGCTCAGCTGATCGGAGTGAACAGCAGATGTAAACATGTTTACAGCCTTGTACAGAAACAGTTTTGCACCCTGCAACGAATTTCCTCTTCAGCAGCTGTTAAGGACCTTGCATAATTTAATAATTTAAAATCTGTCAAGTCTTCTTGTTTGCAATATTGTGGGTGTAGCTGCTTTAACTGGCAGGTGGTTGTCCACAAAGGCAGCTGTAAATGGGAACTCTCTGCTGGGCTTCACCACCAGATTGTGGCGCACAAAGTTCAGATTGTCTGGTAACTGAACCACTTCTTTTTCCAGAAAACTAAGTGATGGTCAAAATGTTAACACTGAGGCAATAAAATCTGACTTCCTTACATCACAGTGCCTATGTCCATCTTTTATAATCTTTGCGTCGCCAGCTCTCTCCTTCCTCTTTGTAGAAGTGCACACTTTGTCGAGTGCATTTAAAATTTGTTGCGTCTGTAAAGACTGAATTTGTTCCTGTTACTCCGATCAAACTGGACAGTGTAACACTTTAAAACTTGGCGTGAATGTGTCCTAAAAGATTAGCATGCCTTTTTATTCTGTCTTCCTTCTCTCACCCCAACCAGTGGCAGCAGATGGCCCCGCCCCTCCCTGAGCCTGGTACTGCTGGAGGTTTCTTCCTGTTAAAAGGGAGTTTTTCCTTCCCACTGTCGCCAAAGTGCTTGCTCATAGGGGGCCATACGATTGTTGGGTTTTTCTCTGCGTGTGTTATTGTAGGGTCTACCTTACAATATAGAGCGCCTTGAGGCGACTGTTGTTGTGATTTTGCACTATATAAATAGAAATGAATTGAAAAGTGGTGGTTGCACCTGGCCAAGAGCAGTCACTTCCTTCATATTATTACAAGATCTTCACAGATTTAAGGTATTAGCTCTCAAACCACATAAAGTTGCTGCTCAGAATTTCCCAAGTCCCAAATCACTATTAAATGGCAGTGAGTGCACGTGTGGCCAGTTGTGGTTAATTTTGTGCAAACGACAGGAGGAAGTACGCGTGGGCAGAGTTAACGATTTCAATGTTTGTCTTTTGTCTCCTCAGCGGCCCAAATCGAGGTCATTACATCACTATAGTGAAGAGTCATGGCTTCTGGCTGCTGTTTGATGATGACATTGTGGAGGTGCGTGACTGTTAGTGTTGGCCTATTTGTTCCTTGACTCCTCTGTTTGTTTGCATTGCCATTTAATCTCATCTTACCTCTGTTGTGCAGAAAATTGATGCCCAGGCCATTGAGGAGTTTTACGGTCTTACCTCAGATATCTCGAAGAACTCTGAGTCGGGATACATCCTCTTCTACCAATCCAGGGAGTGACGCTGGAGAAGGATAGGAAGGACTTTGTTTTGTTTTTTAAACTTCAGCCTAACAGACTCTTCATCTCCATCCCATCCTGCTCCTCCTCAAGTCAGACCTCTCTGAAGTATGTGCCAATCCTCTGCCCCAGTCTCACCCTCTGGGTTTTACCTCGTCTATTTCTTTTCTCTGTCACTCTCTTTATTTTGATTCTTGTCTTTTAGCCACCTGCATTTGGACTGCACTTTAATATGAAAAGCAAAAATGCTCAACAGCATGATCGGGGAGGAAAAGGTATTGCATCAAGCAGCCACTTGGTGTTCTCAACCAGGAAGGATTTGGTGCACATATAGACAGTTTCAGAAATTGTACTTTATCATTTTTATAAGATCTACATTATGTATAAGATCTACTTCCATGATGTGCCACCCAATCATACTTCCTTCCATTAGGGCTATTCCCCTTCCTTAACTGAGCTTCGGTGTATTTATGTCTTTAGTGGGTGCATGAGAAATGTATGAAGATGGAGACAAACACTGTATAATACGCATTGAGAGATTTCACGCATTTCTAATTTCTCAAGCAATATCTGAACACTAATTGGAGAGAACTCGCAAGCTTTAAACTACCTAAATATAAAGCTGTCAGCTGTTGACGGTAGTAGATTTTATTTTGTCCTGTTAGTCTGACCAGAAGCAATCAGTACTTAAACACTACACGCATAACACTACACATTGGGGAAAAAAAATTCCTGCTGTTTTCACTTAAATCCACTGAATCTTTATACGTTATTCACATGGAACGCCCCAATTTATTGAACTCTGTATATTTATTACTTTTATATGAAATGCTGGTAACAAAGTAGTAATGTAATTAAGTGAAAGGCTCTTTTGAGAGCTTATACTGTATGTTTAAGCTCTGGCTGTTAAGGATAAAGTGCATGAAACGCACAAGTTGATAGGACAGGTTAAAAAAAAAAAAAAAGAAGCTAGGTTTAATTTTGTATTTTACATGTGGAATAAGAGATTAACTTGACGCAAGAGAGACACGACCCATTACTGCCTAATCTTTCGACTGAAAAAGCTAAAACGGTGCAATATGAGGTGAAAGTATCCAGTGTGACGTTTCCTGGTGAGATTAAAATACAGTACATTTAATTGTGAGTAGTAGATGTGCTGTTTGGTTTGGTTTTTCCCCCTCTGTTATGTGTCCCTTTGCAACCTTGGACTGCATTGTCCTTTCTTTTCCATTTCTATGGTGAATTATGGCTTAGGCATTTTCCTTTTAATCTGTCTCTGACTTTGATGATGTGTGCGTGTCTGATGTAGCACACTGCAATCCTGAAAATCTCTTCAAATTTAATGGTGATTGATACGATATCCCCAGTACTGTAAATGATCTCTCTGGCGCTTTTTTCTCGAGCGCAACATCAAACACTTTGTTTTCATGTGAACAACATTCCTGTTTGCTCCACATCCGAGGGAATCACCATTGCAAATACATCTCGTTATAAATAAGACGTAGGAATAGGATTTATGTTAGGTTAGTGTCTGTGTTTGTACATGAGAGGCGTGTTGAATGCGCTCGTTTCTGCTGTCTCATCCACGTAGTCTGTTTTCTGGGTGAAGTCATGACGAACACGTGCCAAAACTGGAGTCTGACCTTGCAACAGTCTTTAACAGAACATTATTTTCTTTGTAAAGATGCAGCTGTACATATATATTATGTAGAGAAACACTTCCGGGAATAGCTAAATATTTTTTTAAAGTTGAGATCTGATAATGTAGAGACGCTCATGGCAAAGATTTTAGCTTAGCGTTAACCGTTAATAAAGAAATACTGTGCTGTTTTACAATCATGATTACATAATCAGAGTACTGAGCAGAAGCCACCATCTGCTGCTTTATGATAACGACTGGGTTAAACTGAGCCAGGGCAGAAAACGGTGGCTGGAATAGCAGACTTTTCAGACCCGGGTGTGATGAGAGAGACTCTTTCACGTGCTGATCTTCCATTAACACTTATGCACTCGCCCTTACTGAGATTTTCAGTCATTGCACTTGGTCTCATGTATCTTACTGTGATGGTGTTCTACCAAGAAGAGCTGAGGTGCAGAGAGTCCTGCACCGTGTGGGACCTGACTGAACTTGTGTGAGGGAAGGAGATGACTCTCCGTTTGGCAGTTAACTGAAAGTGCACTTTATTAGACGATGATGAGCTTCAATGCTTTAACATGATGAACCACAGTCTAACACACTCACTTTGAGTTAGTTTCTTCTGTTCAATAAAAATTGCTATCAACAATGTTTATGAATTGTTTGGTTTTATTCTTCTGTTGCATCACTATACGTGTCAGCTGACCAGTCCTTATCAGTTTTTATTCCATTTTTAAGTTTACTTGGATTTCCTGAGTATGTTTGCTTATTTAGGTTTTGTTTTTATTTTAGAAAATGCTTAAATTGTATGATTTGTCAGAGGTAGAAATAAGGCATTCATAAAGGCTATAACAAGAAGCACCCAGAGAGCACACACTTCCTGTAAGATGGCTCGCTCTTTGGTCAGTATTTACTTTAAAGGTAATAGTATTTAATTTTGTATTTATTTATGTCCTCTTAGTTCTTTTTAAAATGTACTTTAATAAGTTTGTAGTGCAGTAAAATCTTTACTTTCATTACACTATAACAGTATGTAGGGTTGGGTAATGGATGATTAATATCAATTCTTACATAACTTGACATACATAACTTGAGCCTATTATATTTATATATTTATATATTTATATTTATTTCTACAGAAGGAGCGGAAAATAAATCTCCTCTGGTGTCATAATACTAAATGCACTCAAAGAGCTTTTTACTTGCCCCATTCACCCATTCATACAAGCACTTTTTTCAAGCACTTATTCCCTTTAGGCTACTTAGACATACCTATTATCGTGGCTTAAGAGTTGGCAGTTTGTTTTGTAATTGGAAGGTTGCTGGTTCGAGCCCCGGCTCAGACAGTCTTGGTCGTTGTGTCCTTGGGCAAGACACTTCACCTACCGCCTACTGCTGATGGCCAGAGGGGCCGATGGCGCGGTATGGCAATTACCATCTAGCAAAATATTAGGATCATCTTTAAATTTGTTACTACGTGATAATTTAATATGAGACCACAGAACTGATAACAGTTTGTATGAACGATGAGATAAGCCCGGAGATCAATGGGCCTGTATACCACATATTTATCAGAAGAAAAAACTAATTGGGTAGATCACTCATCACCTCTACAGTAGCCGGCTCTGTCCACATCATATCTTAGTCTGAACGAAACTTCCTGTTTGTTTTGGTTTTCTTTGAAAATTAGACAGTGCGCTTGTCTAACCAGCTATCAGCTCAGTGTCCTCTCAGTCACCCTGAAATCTCAGCTAATCCCTCGGGAGGCAAAGTACAGCTGCTGTCAGCAGTCTGGCACAGTCTTCTCTCTGTTTATATTTTCACTTGTTTCCTTCTGCCTCCCTACCTGCTTTCAGTGAGTCTGCATCCAACGAGGAAACACAGGAGACAGCTGCAGCATTTACCTGTGTTTAACTTGTTCAGCCTAATGTGTCACAGTTGCCTAACTTTTATATAAAATGTTTGACATTTGTATTTTATTAGATATGACACACTGATATTAATAAGCTAACTGTGTATTCACCTCTGTTGAATTGGTGTGGACTTGAGGTTCTCAGACATTTAATGCGACAGATAAACAGAGAGACGGGTATTCCTTCAAAGCTCAGGGTTCAGACTGGTTTAAATGCTCAGTTTTGCTCAATTTTTCAATAATCTTATGCATACAGCTCTGGTTGTAAGCATGACACCTCCACCCACCTGCTGTTCAAGTCTTCAGTTTGTTAAGGTTGACCAATCGATACAAGTTTGCTTAAGCTGAATGGAACTAAAAGACAAACTACGCTATATTGTCAAAAGTATTCACTCACTCATCCAAACGAATCACTTTTATGGCCACAGGTATATAAAATAAAGCACCTAGGCATGCAGACGGCTTCTACAAACATTTTTCAAAGAATGGGTTGTTTTCAGGATGCACCAAGTCCAGTCATTAAATCACGCTTCTCCGTGTGGCGAGTCTGGGTTTGGTGGTTGCCAGGAGAACGGTACTTGTCTGACTGCATTGTGCTAAGTATAAAGTTTTGTGGACGGAAGATTAAGGTGTGGGGTTGTTTTTCAGGAGTTTAACTCAGCCCCTCGGTTCCTGTGAAAGGAATTCTTATGATTTAGCATACCAAGACATTTTGGACAATTTCATCCTCCCAACTTTGTGGGAACAGTTTTTGGGATGTCTCTTTCCTTTTGGTTTTGGTGGCCTGACATCATATTAAAACCTATGGATTAAGAATAGGTTGCTACCAAAGTTCATACATGTGTGAAGGCAGACGAGACGAGAAAATACTTTTGGCAATATAGTGTCAGTTTTGCATCAAAGTATAAGATAAATACGGATTATTTTCACCATGAATCATGCAAAGCTGCTATAGTAGAGTCTAAGAACAATAGCAGGGAGCAGAAAATTAGCGGGATAAGTCTCCTTAACGGCTTTTTGAAATTGTGTATTTCATAACCGTTGGTGTACAGTTCCAGATGTAGTCGTCTCACAATCCTGACTACATGATACTAATTGTCTTAATCTGTGTCCACTTGCCACATTCTATTGCTATTGTTAATTAGTTTAATTGGCTTACCTCATACCTCTGCTTGTCATTTCCCACTGGCACATACCCATTAAATTCCAAGTGTTTGTTTTACATTTAGGATCACCTGAAATAACTTCTGCCTGTACAAGAATTTATCCAGCCGTGCACATTTCCCCCAATGGGATTAATAAACTTTCTTATTTTCCAGAGATTATCTTGCCACGGTATGACATGTAGGTGCTTACTGATTATTTTGTGGTGACTTGATGCAGAGCAGCAAATTCATTAGCAGCGTAATACTACAACACATACAAAAATAATAAAGGCATAATAAAGGGCTTTTCTACAAATGCAGCCTATTTGTTACATAATATATTAGATGGTGTTTATGAATCCTTGAGGACAAAAAGCTCTTTCTTTTTTAAACTGGTCTCAAGGCTGTTTGACATTTATTTTGATTTAGTGCATAATTTGAGCTAAAAAAAATTAAAAATGTTTTAATTAAAAACTAAAATTGATGCTTTCTTTTGTGCTGGTTGTTCACATTCTTCTGTGCTAGATGGTCACTCACAACAACTCTCATAGAGTCTCATATTAAGCCCTTTAAGAGTTTGGTTATTTCATTTTTCTCATCAAACAAAAATCAGATTTAATCAGTAACAGCTAAAAACTGTTAATATAGCAAATGAACAATCTGAACGACAGAAACTTGAGAGAATTTTGAAGCACTATACATTACACCAGTCCAGAGGTTGCTATGAAAATCTCCATAAAATACTGATAATTTCAGTAACCTACTATTTGAAAGTCTAAATATGAAAGTTGATAACAGCCAGGAAACAATGAGCCGGTGACACTGAACCTTTTCTAAAACTACAAAATTTTGTTCAGTAGAAATGAAGTTCAACAAATCGTACATCAGTTTTAGTCATATGCGTGGTAGGTGGCCTTTTCAGAATGTGCTGGCAACCTTCAAAAATGGCATCAGTTGTGTTTTTATAACAAACGCAGCCTGGACGCAGAAAGCATTAGTGAGAAAGAGAGTAAATGACTTTAAAATGAGGTGTAAAGCAAATTAGCACACTGACTCAGAAAGTGGAAACTTTTCATATTTGTGTCAAAGTAACTGCATGACTTTTCCGCGAGAAACTAATGGGGGTATGAAACTGAGGAGCCATGCAAACACCTCTCTGCAGCTTCTTTCCTGAGACAAAGCAGTGAAAAGTGCTGCTCAATCTGTGCAAGACAAATGAGAATTCCTGCTCGCACCACAGCAAACACATCCACACCATTCCTCCTGTAATGCTGAAACAGTCCACATTGCACTAAAGCGGTGGCAAAAGCCATAAAAGAACACGCTGCTGCCTTGGTAGTGATGTCTTCTGTTTTTAAGACTGTCTAATAGTCGTTATTTGCTGAGAAACTATCTACTGGCCAAAAAAGGCATTAAGAAATTAATGGTAGTTCCTGCCACCCACCGTGCCTTCAACAAACCAGCCTTTCCAGACTTTCTGGGACTACCGTGTTGACCCTCTCTTCCTGTCTGGAGGCTGATGTGTTGCTCAACAGCTCTGCTCCAGCAGCTAAAAGCTAGAAGCTAAGTAAATAGTGAAAGTTAAACTGCAATGCTTTTGGAGAGATTGCAGTCCTGCTATTATTACCTCCAGGGTCTTCTCACAGGTGGTGATCAAAATCCTCCTCTGCTTTAGTACTGTTTACTTTGTTGTCACAGCTCTCAGCAAATGTGTTAAACAAATCTGACAGGTGACAGAAATCAGCAACAGGAGGAGAACTGCAGAAAATCACATTTTCAGCCTTCTCACTCTTTACACAGAAAGTCACTGCATGCTCTGTGATAAACAGCACAATTAGCACTTAAAGTGAGTGTCTTTGAGCGAGCATCACATCTATCCATCTATATTCTTTAAATTAATCATAGGATTAATGTTAAGGAATTGATTTCTCCATTTTAAAGAAAATCACATAGATATGTCCTGTTCAATCCTGGTTTCATTTCTTCTCGGTTTTGTCTGCGGAAGCATAAAACCTTTAAAACCATGAAATCTTTTGAAAAGAAGCAATTTCGATGGTAAAAAGCGTAGATTATTTTTAAAAATAGAGACATGGTAAGAAATTGTTATTTTCAGGGCTTAAAAGCCGTCTCAGAGAGTAATACTCAGTCCACTTTTATGTACAGAGCTTTTACCTTCAGAACTGCTTTAATACTTCGTGGCAAAGACTGAACAAGGTCCTGAAAACATTCCTGTTTCACCACATCCCGAAGTTGATCTTCTGGATTGAGATCTGGAGACTGCTGAGGACACGTGAGTACAGTGAACTGATTGTAGAAAACCAGTTTGAGATGATTTGAGGTTTGTGACACACGACTCGTTATCCCACTGCAGTCAGGCATTGAACACTGTGGTCATAAAGGTACGGACGTGATCAGCAACCATATTCAGCCAGGCTGTGCCATTTAAACAATGGTTTATCCATTCATAACAGATTTTGACCATTCTATCCAAATAATGCAGAATCTTTCCAATCTTCTGTTCTCCAGTTTTGGTGTGAACTTTAGCCTCACCTTCCTATGACACTCCAAGTGATATGCTACTGTAGCCCTGCATCAAGGTTTAACGTGTTCTTTAAAGCTCTCCTGCTTGTAACAAACAGTTATTTTAGTTACTCTTACCTTCCTATAGGCTCGAAGCCGTCTGGCAATATCTCCTCTGGCCATCAACAAGACTTTTTCAGGACATTCTCTGTAAATCGTAGAAATGTTTTTGTGGAAAAATCAACAGATCAACAGTTTGTGAAATGCTCAGAACACCAACAATCATGCCACATTCACTTAAACTCACTTAAATGCCCTTTCTTTTCCATTCTGATGCTCAGTTTCAGCAGGTTTCAGCACTTCAGCAGGTTGTCTTGACCCTGCCTAAATGTGCTGAATTGTTGTGACTGGCTGATTACATACTTTGTTAGGGAACAACTGAGCAGATCTACCTACATGTAGTGAGGCTATTTTAAAAAATACTCCTTAAACAGACTGAAGATTGATGTTGTTCTCTTCTTATTAACCTGCTCTCATCCAAGGAATTTTTGTTTGAAACAGAGCAAAAATATCCAGAACAGAGGGAGAGAAAACTTTTAAAAAGCATCCACTTTAACAAAACTAAATAAATAGATACAGTATTTATTTTTTCACGCTGAAACCCACTCAAGCTGATCATTGTTTCTTGCAGCCTTTGTTCTGTGTTGTATGTGCGTCATCATTTCTCCTTTGCGGAGCTTCAAAGGACACAGGTGAATCACAAATTATTTAATTATGCATAATTATATAATATGCGCATAGGAAGAGCCCACTGCATATCAGACTAACAGATAAATTACATGAACTACTCATGCAAGAGAAATGATAAATGATTTAGAATAATTTTGTTTGTGGGCAGCCTGTGTCCATAATCCTCATTATATAATAGGAGTCACATGTAGATAGTACAAAGATATATATGTAATTTGTAGAGGGAAATAATCCCTTCCTGTTCCAAAAAAGATTATGTTCCCTCTGATAAGCAAAAAATAATCACGCATACACATTTTGTATAGCTATATTTCATTTTAAAAACATAAAGATGTATATAAATACGTGAAGTTTGATGTATTAGTCCTCTACCTAGAACCTGAAGCTGAATTCTGTACAGTTCTCAATTGAACAACAACTAAAAACAAGTATGTATGTGTATGCATATATAAAGTTATAAAGTTCTCTTGCAGTCTGAGCCTATAACAGGATAAGTAAGGGATAGTTCAGAGTCAGTGATCTGGCCTATAAAATAAAGTTTGAATTTTGAAAGTACAGTAAGTGTCTGTCTCACTGGGAGCTGTTCCAGCCTGACAGCTAAAGATTCTGTCTTCCCTGTAACTTTTAGAAAAGGTTTTAACCACAGGTAAACCTGCAGTCTGAGAGCTAAGTGCTCTATTGGGACAATGTGATACCATGAGGTCTTTAAGATATGATGGGGCCTGGTTATTCAGCGTTTTCTTTTATCTGAGAAGAAGAATTTCAAATTCAAGTCAGGCTTGAAAAAGCTAATATGAGAGCGATAAGATTTCTCCTTCTTGGAGAGCAGTGTTTTGAATCAGCTGAAGGATTTCAGGGAGATTTCAGAACAGTCTAGATGTAACTAGTTTTCAGCATCACTCTGGAAAGGCAGGAAGTTTTTAATTATAGCAGAATTGATCAGATCAAAGAAGACAGCCCTTGATATCTGTTTAATGTGCACACTGAAGGGCATATGCTGGTCAAAAATGACCCCAAGGTTCCTCACAGTGTTGCTAGAGGCCAAGGTAATCCCACCCCGAGTATTTCATTGGACTACAAGTCTCTGAGATCTTTAAGGTCCAATAGAAGTAACAGTTCTTTCTTTGAATTTTGAAATAAAAGAAAGAATATTGTTCAGTAGGGAACCACCTGATGGCAGAATCAGTTTAGCCATTAGATGGGATGCATCAACAAGGATGTTATGTGACATCCAGTTTAGGACTACACAAAGGCTGTCAATAGGAAAACTCATAGATGATCTAATGGGATAGTATAAGCACCCAAAGTGACCCTGTTCCTAACAAACCTGTAGAACTTGTGGCATCAGTGACCATCAGTGTTATCGTACAGCCTGCCTGTGGACTTTCCTGTTATGAAACCACTGGCTTTTATATGAGGCAAAACAAAAACAAGGGGTGACTGAGGGTGTTTGTCTTTTCCTGTAATTTGATGTAAGATTTAGAGGAGAAGATGCGGCGAAACCCCGCATGAGGTCTCCGACGTGATACCTCTCACAGATTCTACGAAAAGATCCCGGCCACTTCTGGGAAACACTTCACCTCCTACAGAGAGCTGAACAAAAGGATGCACACACCCACATGGACACACACAAATGACAGTGTCTTGATTATCAGCACATTTTGAGAGACCTTCAACGTCTTCCCAGAAATGGAAGAAATGAGCTTGTCAGTGTAACGGAAGCAAGCGGTAACAGCTTTCTTTTCACTGTCTGTAAACAAAAAGGATACAATTTGCAATTTTATAAAGGATCAGCAGTTATTACACAAGCTTTTTATTACTGTGTTTCCCAGAAGACGCGATAAAACATTGCTTTGAAAGTTGCTTTTCGACAGGTTTCTTTTTTGAGATTCGTGGTCTTTTGTTCAGCATTTTACATCACATCATGTGTTCAGCCCTCCTGTTCACACTAAATTTAACTTTCAAACTTTTAGTTTTACACTTACATGTTTTTATTGTATCTTAATCTTCATTCATCCAAACCTCCTTCCTGTGTATACACCTTTTTTTGTAATGAATATCACAACTTCCCTTAAATACCAGAAAATAACAGTGCACACCCTGATTTACACTTAACTGGAAAGCAACCATGCAGCGCAATCTTAAGTCCTTAGTCACGGCTGTTTTAGGTAGCAACTATATCAAAAAAATGACTAAAATAACCTCATTGGTGGAGTACTCTAATAATAGTAGATTGATGAAAATTCCCAAAACAGGCCTCAGCAACTTCCAGTTTTCTGTCCACGTTCCCTTATATACCTCACAGAAGACATTAAAGACTAAAAATCTACATTTAAATTGATCAGTATAGCTGAAGGAGTCGCCCAGCACTAACTGAACTGATGTGCAACAATAATGAAAAAAAGAGCTTTCCGCTCTTCACAACAGTTTATGCGTAACTTTGGGATTTCTTAGAGTCTTGATTCATTTGTACACAAACTTTTAATGGGAGCCAGAGCTGCCCTCATCAGCACACACTCACTTTATCATTCATCCATAAACTCTTGCCTCTGTTGTCCCGTGACCTAGTTTTCAACTTACTTTCAATTCTGTTTTATTTATACAGGACCAGTTCACCACAAGAGCCACCTCCAAGTGCTTTAAACTGTAAGTTTAAGGACTTATAATCTTATAAAGAGAACCACAGTATTACCAAGCACAATGTGGGGATGGAGAGGAAGAATTCACAGGAGAAAATGACACTACCAAACTTGAAATCACAGTGGTTGTGGGCTGCATCTACATGATTGCAGTGTACCTACAGTGTAGATCAGAAACATGAATCCACTTTTAGTGAGGTCATCCATCTGCTGTGCTGCGAATAACAAAAAAACCCCAGAAAACTGCTTAAAGAGACGATAAACAGGACATGGCTGAAACTAACAGAGAGAATAAACAAGGGGGAGAGAAGAAGAGGTGAACAGAGGAGAAATCTTCAGCGCATCACCGAAGGTCTGCAGGCAGTGGGAGCAGTTATGGAACGGTTTGAGATCAGATCATTTCTAACCACCACATCACTAAATGATGTGGTGATGTAAGAGCATTACCGGCAGTCTGATCAGATCCAAGCTGCCTCCTTATCTGCGCAACCTTAAAAACTAAGTTGACACAGTTGCATAAGTGTTGCAAGTTTTAACTATAGAAATCAGAGTCACACGTATTCATCAGAGCCTGATAAACACATAACTGCATGCATGGAGCTTCATGGATGTTAACGGCCAAGGTTTCCCAGTGCTTTTGTCCCCATAGTGTATACCAACATCTGATATGTTCTTTTTAGAGGGGGGGGGGGTTATTTGTTTGGTTGTTTTGTTTGAAATTTGTTAATTTTCTTGAATTCAAAATGCTCATTGTGCAGTATGTAAGAAAATTAGAGCTGCCTAGTTAAACTCCAAGCATCTGGGTGGAGTAACAGTCTTTTACTTGTAGCAAACCCTTATCTGATGGCAAAGCACGCATGATTTAAGAGCATGACAAACATCCATAAACAATTTCCTTCATGCCATTTTAAGGAATTTGAAGTAGTTAGAGTAAACAGATAGGATCTCACCCAGAATTTTGGTCAGTTGTCACTGATGAATGATGCCACTAGTCATATTAGCAGGAACTCTGATGGACCACTTTTACTGAAGAAATCAAGAGAAGAAAAACGTTCCCTATTTCATGGAAAATGATGAAAAATAGTCTTTGAGTCATTTCTGGAAACACAAACAACAGAAGAGATTCTACATATAATGCTGAACACAAACTGTAAATAGTTTGTGTGGGTTTAGTTTTAAGTGATCTCTGGGAAAGCGGTTTTGTTATTTTTATCAGCATTGTAGGTGTGTTGACACACTACTTAATACAGAACAGTGCATGAATCATTCTTTGACCCAAATACCCAACAGTTATATTTTGCACTTCATGTCTCCCTGCTTGTAAATGAGAGCACTGAAGGCTTCAGTAGCCCGAATAACCTGAATACTCGCCCCCCAGGATACAATCCTGGTTCCACTTCTCCTATTTACCTTAACACCCTTGTCACGGGAAAGCCCCGTGACCTAAAGATGCAGCACGCTATGCTTTTAGCCAAGATGTGTTTGTGCTAGATGCAATTCTAAGGAAAGTCTGACTAAAAATGTTACTGTCTGACTATTTCTATTTGATTTATTTATTTGTCACGCACCATGTCACAGTTTCCTGGAAACTGCCAATCCAGTCTGGACACTTTTGTGCTCCTTTTATGGCCAAATGCCTGAAAGCATGTGCCAAGGAAAAGGAAACCCTGACATCAGATTCCTTCACTTGATATGACTAGATATATATGTCTTTGCTGTTCGTTTATTTTATTTGTCTTTGAATAATAGATCAATCAATCATTCAATACTTTTTTAAATTCCTGGAATGGGAGGAGCTATGTCTGTGTATAGGTTGTACTTCCAGGATCCCAATGAAAATACTGCAGGTTTTATCCCTGTGCAGAATTTCTCCCTCAGCTTTTATATTTTGTTTTGGATTGTCATCTTTGTGCGGTAGATTGCCTCGATATTTTTCCCACTATTTTGATTATTTTTCTTAGCTGTAGCCAGATTAATGTGTGCTGTAGATACGGCACACCAATCTACCGTACTGCTGCGAAGGAAAAGGGGAGATAAAAATTAAACTTTCAAACTCCACTTTATTTTCTTTTACTACCTCCATCATTTTGCAAACCTCCACAATCCTTTGTGTTGATGTCATTTTCATGCAGACAACACTTTTGTTTATTGCCATGGTCTGCTTGAACTTGAGATATATACAATATACAATAATAAAAAGAGTAATATAATAAAAACAAATGATTGTTGCTCCGCCGTTCATTGTTCAGTGTGCAGTCATTTTGCTGGGTATAAATGTCTGTGATGTGTAATGATGAAATGAGTCTGTTTTGCTTTTAATGTAAAAAGAAGAATCTTGAATCCAGCTTGTAGTGCTTTGGTGCATATATTTGTCTCTTCCAGACATCTTAAGTATCAAAAACACTCTTCATATTTCAAATTGGTTTTTTGTGTTATTACGTTTGAGCCTGTATAGAAATTTATGTAATTCCTAAAATGTTAATGCAATGCATTTGTTAAACCTCTTGAATTAAAGCTGCACTTAAATCTATCATTGGCTAAACACTTATGGACCTAACTGTGTTGCATTGGAGCCATAAATAGCTATAGTTACACTATTCAAGGATATAAACGTTACAGCTCGTTTCTGTGAAATCTGCTGCATGTGCCACAGAGAAATACTGCAAAGAATGATGTGCAAATGGGGTTTTGAAAACAGTGCAGTCAAACAAAACAAGTTTACTGTCCATGAAAGGGCTTTTTGAAATGTAAAGTAGGAGAAAAAAACCCTCAAACCTAAAATTGCATCTCTATGTTATTGTCCTGTTGCTATTTTTTGTCACGTGGCATTTTTGTCCTGATTTGCAGCGCATTTTTGTTTATGCAGACAAATGATGAGCGACAGCTTGTTCAAGGGAAAAGCTTCTCAAGCACGTGCAGAGTGGCATTGAGACTGTTAAAATGTGAATAATTTTCATTCCAACATTTTCAAAGCAGAGGGGTTTCAAGCCTTTCAGTTATGAATTTTTATCATTTATTTTACCTTTTTTTTTTTTTCTCAGCCATTGAAATGCCGCCAGAAGAGCTCAAATATGGCTACAGTCCATTCAAGGTCATTAAGATAATTTAGTAGAAATGAGGCCACAAATATAAAGCGCACAACACAAAAATAAACAGGGCAGAAGTCTCGGGTTCAGACGCACAAGGACACAAATAGAAGCGTTTCACTTCACATTGTCTGAGAGTATGTTTTGCAGGTTTAATCTAGGACAAGCAAATGTCGGTGGCAGACCGGTAACAAAGAGCGGATTGTGTTTGTAGCCAAGCAAATATTAGTATTTGTTTCTCTTCTATTTTTCCCATCTTGCTGCTCTTTCTCTGTGACCGACTATGGAGAACAGTTGGGAATATGGGGGGTGAGGAGGTCCTGGACACTACACAGACTTGTGTTACTTCAGAGGCCCCAAGCAGACAAGAATGTCTATATCAGAGGAGATGAGCTGGAACATGTTTATCCCACTGGTGCAATTAGGAAGCTCATGTTAACTGAGGAGATCCCCGTAAGTGAGAAGATTATTTATCATTGTGCATTCAGCACTGCAGTGAATGCAGTGTAAGCCCCCTGTTCAAGTACAGTAATAATTCAATGACTGTTTAATGACTTCACTCTATATCCATAAGAACTCAGAGGCAAACACTCGACTGTTGTTCACTGCTTCTAATTGCAAGCTGACACATTAACACGTTGAAAGATTAAATGCAAAGCATCTATAGCTGCAACTCAACCATCTACAATACTGCAATGTTTACACTGCAATGTATGTATTACCCAAGGCTGTAAAATGTGTCAGTGTGTTGATATATTCTTTAAGTATATATGGCTCAGTGTAAAACTTTTAACACTACAGAATTATTATTTTCACCTTACTAGAGGACCCCAATATTTCTTGTCCGCCACAGTTTAACCGTCAGTATTTTATAGTGTCTAACTGCCATCTAGTGGTGCCATCAAATATAGCAGGTACACATTTCATCACTAGACATTTTTCTGTGAGTCATTTTTCCCGACATTTAAAAAAAAATGTGGCTCAAGGTCTAACGGCAGCATTTTACGTGGCCTTGAACTCTGAGAAGCAACAATTATTTACATTTCATATCAGCTCAGAACAAGACCAAGAAAGCCTGTTACAGACCAGTGACCAGTACGTTTTCTCCCGTGTCCCTGCTGTGCCACATATTGAGATGACAGCCCACATTTTGATTGGCTTTATTTTACAAAAGTGAGCACCAAAAACATGTGAATCACAAAGGGACGTGCTGATCTACGGGCGATGCCAAAATCCAAAAATGCCTTGCAGACAGGGCAGCAGTGGAAATAACGGTAAAACGTTTGAGCGTTTAAGTTACTGCGATAGAGGAAAAGAAAATCGTAATTTCAGACTACCTTTCAGCATCATTAACATGTTCCACATTTGTCCCAAGGATCTGGACATCCGAGATGAGGTGGAAAAGTCACATTCAAACCAAACAGCTTTTCATCTTTGATCGTGTATGATTGAGCACAAACAAAGAATGAAATTTACTTGTTTTGGTTTTCTATTTGATGTGTTCCATCTGCATTTACATAGCCTCTTTTCGCCCTGTGTGATTTTCTATCTGCTTTTCTATCTGTTTTGTCCCTGTGACAGATTCAGCTCCTCACATCTGTAAAATAAAGAGATGAAAGACAAAATCAGGGTAGACAGTTAGATAGTCAGTTAGCTTTCTTTCTTTCTTTCTTTCTTTCTTTCTTTCTTTCTTTCTTTCTTTCTTTCTTTCTTTCTTTCTTTCTTTCTCCATCATTCAGTTCTTCCATTCCTGTTGAGGGTGGGGGTGTTCAGGTTAGAGGCCAGTCGGACTGAAGAATGGCGCCGCATGTTTCCATGCGAGTATCAAATCTTAGCGTAACAAGCCCCAGAGGAGCAATAACCTTCAAAACTCACACCTGCAGCCAGAGCACTCAGTTCTACCAGTGCTGCTCTGTAATGTAAATGTATGTGATTCACATTCTGTTATTCACATTAATCACAGCATCCAGATGTGTTTTTCTACTATTTTTTTATATGGAGAATTCCACCATTCAGGAGAGGGTTAATGCTTGAGGACAAGGTGCGGGTCACGTTCACCACCGTGCACATAGTCACATAGTCGCAGCTTTACTTTGCAGCTGTGAAATTTTCCATTTGAATTGTAAATTGATTTTTCTTTGCCAAGCCACTGACATCAAGTTGATCTCTTCCATCCTCAAGAACAGGGAAAAGGTCAGGGCAGCTTCCAAGGCTTTAATGAAACTTTAATAAACTGTTCTGTGGAAAATTATGAACCAGACCGCCTCACTCTGGGTCCTGCTTTTGTGTCACCGCTCTCTTAAAATCATCAAAGGCAGATCACAGAAAGCAGTTACATGGTTATTGTTTGAATAGAGGCGGACAATAGTTCCCAAATGGCACATATGCTGTGAGATTGGGTAAAAATCATATATTATTAGATTTATCCACGCTCATTTCCCCTTTAAAAAAAATCCTCTAAAGCTTGTCAAAGGAAAGTTCAGCCACTTCCACAGGTGGGAGGTATGCGCGGACACATAAAAGGTTTGACAGCAAGGAGATTAGTATGGAGGAAGATTTGCTTAAATGACAACTAACCACCAGTGCAGATGACCTGCCACCTAAAAAAATGGGGAAAAAAATTTGATTTGAAATTGTTGTTAGAAAACAGAAAGTTACTTCTCAGAGAAACATATTTGGATCAATCTGAGCACAAGGCACCAAGACAGTTTACCGAGCTTTGTAAGAGCGGCAAGGTGATGGAAGTAAGAAAATCACAGCGTCGATCCAGATGCCATACACGGTTTGCCAAAAGTGCCTTCGCTGACAGGCCGTTTTGTGCAGATATGAATAGAAGTGGCCTTAAAATGTTAGCTTGCTCTCTGATGTGCTTTGGCTGCAGATCATTTGATGTGAATGTTTTTTGCATTTAACCTAGTCACCGGGACATCTCAGTCTCCCTGAGTGACTGCTGATTACAAGTTCATCGACACGGGCATAAACCCAGAAACTATTGTAAACAACGTAATGAAAATCATTCGCCTTCCAAATATTCTTCTTTGCTTGTGATAGGCCAGATGTCTAAAGGATAACAGAGCATAAATGGGAAACAGTTTGGACAAATGTCTGCACGGGGAAAAAGAGAGTCCAGACTCAGTCGTTTTTCTTTATTTGATATGATAGCCGTCATAGAGACAGGAAGGAAGCGTTTATCCGTGGTATCTCTGGCAGTGGATTTTGCTACTAAACATCTGATATCACTGGAACTGGGAAGAAGATCAGCCTATTCGCTCCGTAGCGTCCGTGAGGCAGATGCCTGCAGAGAGCCCGTTGCTATGACCTCACCCGCTGCTTAGTGCCAGGGAAGTCGCCCTTGGGTGTTACAGTGCTGCTGGAAATGGGATAAAACAGGGTGGGGTTTGCTTATCCATGAGGTCCACTTGCAGTTATTCACATACACACTGATGTATGAAGCCACAGTCGTAAACGCTGTTTTGCTCGCTACCTCTCTTTTGTCCTTCCTGTCATAAATTGTGAAGTCCTCCTGAGCAAAACCTGCATCCTGCTCCATTCCAGATGTGTTCAATGGGCTCTCCGGGCCTAAGACATCACTGCCTCTCTTGGAGACTCAGAAGCCTCCTTGACTTGCAGTGGCTCATTGACTCCTGTGTTGAAGAGTGACTCCATCATTGCTTCATATTTAGTCACTGTTGCTTTATTTTCTGTCATTCCTTCTATGCTCTGTTTTAGTTTTGCTTTTGATTTACAAACTGGAGTCTGGTCACCCATAACCATGTCATCATGTGCTCAGACATACAGCCTCATTAATATTTCCCTTCTGGCTGTGGGATAAGGGTGGGCACTCCTCAAGCTCGCTCTAGAAACTAGACCGCTGCCAGGACGTAGCAGGCTATGAAGAACCAGAGGAAACATCGCATGCTCCAGCAGCTCTGAGTCAGGCCTTTGCCACAAAAGTGGAAACTTTGGCTGGATTTCCACCTCTCTATTGTCTGTTTAGGGTCAGCTCCAAGTTCTACTGTCTTTCCAAAATGGTGCATATATGGAGATTTTACCTGTAGTCACAAGGGAAACAGTAAACTGAATCTAGATATAGAGGCTTACTGTCTTACTCTCTATCAGTTAAAATGTACAAGGCAGTATTTGAGTATTTGCCATCTCTCAGAACATCTCTCTCTTCTCTCTTCTTCGTCTATCCATAGTCTGGTGTTCCTGTGTCCATGACCACATTTGACCACAGCACACCTGAGTAAACAATTCCCCCCAGACTCACAGGACAACTAAGCTGAAACAGTCCACTGCATAGCTCCATAGCAGGCCATCGCATGCGTTCCAGGAGCCAGGACCTCTCAGACGCATCATAGATCTGACAATACAGCTTTTGTTTAGGAAATTTGTTGTGGAAGCAGAGTAGAAGTTCCCACTGGTTTCAGTTTTTTTCCAGTACACATTCAAAGTCTCTTGGTATTCCTAATACGAGGCATAACAAAGGATTTGTTGTATTTTTTGCGAGAGCAAACTTAAATTTGCCTGTCTCTATAGAAATGGCATGCAAGGTAAAATGGTAAATGGCCTGTATAGCGCTTTTCTAGTCCCTAAGGACCCCAAAGCGCTTTACACAACCTGTCATCCACCCATTCACACACTGGTGATGGCAAGCTACATTATAGCCGCCCTGGGGCGCACTGACAGAGGCGAGGCTGCCGGACACTGGCACCACCGGGCCCTCTGACCACCACCAGTAGGCAACGGGTGAAGTGTCTTGCCCAAGGACACAACGACCGAGACTGTCCAAGCTGGGGCTCAAACCGGCAACCTTCTGATTACAAGGCGAACTCCCAACTCTTGAGCCACGATCGCCCCTAAATGTAATGTAATGTAATGTAAAGCTACATGTAAAACTCTTCTGTCCTTAAAACCACTGGATAATGTTACACGCTTCATACAAACGAAAGCTAATGCTAAAAACAACAATGTAATCTTTAATCAGCGACCACACAGACCAAATCTCTGGTCACAGCAGCTGAGTATAATCACCACGATTGCATCTAATCAAAACAGCAAAAGCAGCTTTCTCATCAAAAACTCTTGATAATAGTGCAAGTTACATAATACAGCAAATAGCCAGCCAACACTGCATCACACAGTGCTGCAATTATTTGTGAGTGTGTAATTTCTGCTTAGCAGAACTAACACTTGATTTCCGATATTAGATATGGTTTTGAAGAGCTGACAGTATAATTGGTTTGACTGGTGGGAAGAAGGCCAGCAGACAGGGAGAGCTAATTAGATTTCAGGAATAAAAAATTGCCTGAACTGGGGTGTTGCTGCTGGGATTCTGCAAAGAAATTAGTCCAAGTGTAAAGATAATTTTTTTTTATTTTTTTATTTAACCTTTATTTAACCAGGAATGTCCCGTTGAGATCAAAGACCTCTTTTTCAAGGGAGTCCTGGCCAAGAGGCAGCACATTTCAAGACAAATACATACGAACAAACAAAGTTAAAATTACACAAAACAATTACACATTATTGAGGCAGCCTGTAGGCCTTTGAGTTTAGTTTTAAAAACATTTAAAGACAACAATTCAGTTAGTTTCCAGTCTTTCTGTAACATGTTCCACGAAAAAGGCGCAGAGTGGACAAAGGCTTTCTTACCCAGCTCTGTGCGGACAAGGGGAACAGACAACAGCAGCTGATCATTTGAGCGCAAGGAGTAAGAACCACTATTTGTCCTTGTGACCAAAGTACAAATATAAGGAGGCAGCAATCCAAGCATAGCTTTGTAAATAAAAGTGTACCAATGCCCCTGTCTTCTAATGGCCAAAGAAGGCCATTTTACTCTTAAGTACAAATCACAGTGATGGGTCAGGTATTTACAATTGGTAATAAACCTCAAGGAAGCATGATACATCGTGTCCAACATTAGAAGACATGAAGAAGAAGCGTTCATATACAGAATGTCACCATAATCTAACACAGATAAAAAGGTTGCAGTGACAAGACGTTTTTTTACTGCAAAAGAAAAGCACTGTTTATTACGGAAGAAAAAACGAAGTTTAAGTCATCAATCCAGACACCAAGGTATTTATATTCATGAACTATCTCTATGACATTTCCTTCAAGGGTGGACACCACTGGAATAGGCTCCGGGACCTTCTTTGACTTGGAAAACAACATTAGCTTAGTCTTGTCAGCATTGAGAACTAATTTTAGCTGAATAAGTGAATGCTGGAAAGCAACAAAGGCTTTCTGTAAAGTTTCAATGGCCTGAGCAAGAGATGATCCATAACAGTAAATAACTGTGTCGTCAGCATAATAATGCAAATTTGTGTCTGAGACATTTTGACCCAAGTCATTGATATATAAAAGGAACAGAAGGGGACCCAAAACTGAGCCCTGTGGCACCCCCTTGTGGACAGCAACAAATTTAGAACAAAGACCTTCAAGTTTAATGCACTGGGTTCTATTTTTCAGATAATTTGAGAACCACGCTAATGCATGTTCTGACAATCCAAGGCTGAGCAGTCTGTTTTTTAGGACTGCATGATCAACAGTGTCAAAAGCTTTTGAGAGGTCAATAAAGAGTGACGCACAGTACAATTTCTTATCAAGTGCCACAATAATATCATTTATCACTTTAATAGTGGTAGTGTTAGTACTGTGTTTTTTCCTGAAGCCTGACTGAAATTTGGAGACAATATCATTAGAGTACAAAAACTCTTTCAACTGGTCACAAACTAGAGATTCCAGGATTTTGGATAAAACACACAAATTTGATATTGGCCTATAATTAGTCAACACCGATGGATCACCTCCTTTCAATAAAGGCAAAACGAAAGCTGATTTCCAAACCGATGGAATTTCTTTGGTTTTAATTGAAAAATTAAATAGAATTGAGAGTGATTCTGCAATAAAATCAGCTGCCAACTTCAAAAAATAAGGTTCCATCAAGTCTGGACCAGGAGGTTTTCTGTGATCCAAAGCCTTTAAAACTTTATGCACTTCATAAACACTAAAAGGTACAAAGTTAAAACAGTCTCCAGAAAACATAGAGAGTTCTGGGCAAGTATTTGTTAAAAAAGTTTCTGCAGAAGCAAACAAGGAACCCACTGATAAAAAGTGTTCATTAAAACAATTCAAAATTTCAGTTTTATCATTAATTGAGACTGAATCTTTTACAACAGATTTAGGAAAGGTTTGAGTCATTTTATTGGCGGAAAAAGACTTGATTACTTTCCAAAATTTCTGTGGATCATTGAGGTTCTCAGTGGTGACAGACAAAAAGTATTCAGATTTGGCCTTTTTAATAAGAGAAGTACATTTATTTCTAAGCTGTTTGAAAACAGACCAATCAGTGGAAGTATCTGTTTGTCTCGCCTTGTCCCATGCTCTATTAATGTGTCAGTCTGAGCGCTATAATTCCTTTATACTTTTCACTTCTTTAAAAAAAACACTGCTTTAACAGGATAACGTTTTGTTTTGTATTTCTACTCAGTGCGCAGTTTATTAGAAACATTTCATTTAAATTGCCACAATCCAGGGGTTTATCTGTTATAATGCTGAGTTTTAGTATTTGAGACTGTTTGGATTTAGTTTTTATTCTTCTCAGTTTGTGCCTTTGCCCTCATGTGCAAAGGCACAAAGTTTTAATTGTCTTTTAATTATTTCCTGTTTTACTTTGTAGGTTGGTTTTCTTGTATATTTTGGCCTAGTTTCACCTTCTGTTGATGATTTCACCTGTGCAGTGTATTTGCACACTGTGCACATGCAATAACGTCTTTGCCCCTTTGTGTCAAGACATCTGTTGTGCTCCCTGATTTTTCTCGTGCTTCCTGTGCTGTTTTTTGGCTGGACTTCAGTTCTGTGTTACTTTGGGCTTTGCTTTTGCCAGTAAAGGCTCCTTATCTCCTCCTCCAACTTTCATAAAACGTCGTAAAATGATTTCAGGCTTTTTGAAATTGCACAATTAATGTGATAACCCATGTTTTTTTTATTCTGTGTTGAATGATGGACTAAATCCACACTTAAATTGAGCTCCACACATTGCAGTGTTTTTACTTCTTGAGCTTTGATGGAGTAGCAGCATCCCCTATTGTTCAAACAGAGTAGTAGGAAATTCATTAAAAGGACTAGATGTTGTAGTCCTTGATAATGCATTGCTTTAAATGGCGAGAATCTTGACAGATGGCTGTTATGAGGAAAGGCAGCCCAGAAACTTTACCAGCAGCACACATCGTTGTGTGCCTCAGCTTTCAGTCTTTTACCCAGGCTAATCTGCCATTTTTTTGGGGGGGGGGGGAGGAATTAGAGATCTGATCTAGATTATCATATTAAGATTTGGGACACGATCTAGCTTCCCACACCTCCCCGCCGGATCGGGCTGTAGGAATGTAATGCCATTTGAAAAGTATAAGAAGCAGCAGCAAAAAAAAATATTGGCGACGGCCAGTGGGCCCCCTCAGCTACCTCGTAGAAATACCTATGGTATGAATTTTAAACTAATTCGTCACTTTGTTCTCGAGTTATCACATTCACAAACTTGGCTGTCCACACCACATCAGCTGTTTAAAAATGGTTTTGGTGAAAACTGTCCCTTCTGATTTAACTGCATTACCATGCTGGACTGGGTTAAAAACGCCACTGCACTTTACAGGAAATGCCAGAGTCATCTCTATTTTCTGAGGCGGCTAAGGTCCTTCCACATCTATCGGACTATGCTCGGGATTTTCTATGAGTCTGTTGTGGCCAGTGCTATCCTCTATACTGTTGCATGCTGGGGGAGCAGGTTAGGGGTCGCAGATGCCAACCGACTCAAACTGATTGGCAAGGTCTGTAATGTTGTGGGGATGGAGCTGGACTCCCTTAAGGTAGTGTCGGAGAGGCGGATGTTGTCCAAGATAAAGACAATGTTGGATAATACCTCCCACCCACTCCATGCTGGCTGGCCACAGGTGCATGTTCAGTGAGAGACTGAGATTACCAAAAAGCACCACTGAACAACACAGGAAATCATTCCTGTCCGTGGCCATCTCCCTGTGCAACCCCTCCATCTAATGCACTGTAAACACTGCAACAGTTACATCCTTCTTGTACATGCTGTTTTCTACTCAGTAATGTTGCTGTCAATATTCTTGATATTTATTATTGAGTGATTTGTATATATTGTGCTATTTCTTAAATCTGTAACATATTGTATTGTTAAATAGTCTAGTCTTTTTCTGTTACTGTTACTGTAATGGAGCAAATGTAACCCAATTAATTTCTTTAGGGATTAATAAAGTATGCTGATTCTGATTCTGATGCTATATTGATGAAATTTATAAATGTTTTTTTTAATGTCTGTAGGAAATTAATTGCTACACTGAACTAAGGCTACAGAAAAAAGTCTTTAATCAATATAAAATGATACATTACAAATCAGAAAATAGTTTGGAGTTGCATCAGCCATTTAATACAAAAAACAATCATATAAGGCAGCGGTCCCCAACCTTTTTTGCGCCACGGACCGGTTTATGCCCGACAATATTTTCATGGACCGGCCTTTAAGGTGTCGCGGATAAATACAACAAAATAAAACTAGTACCGGTACCGAAAAAAAGAAGTTTTGTTCATAATACACCTGAAATGACCCAGGAAAACTGAGTTAACGTTAAAAACGATAACAAAATAACGCTGAAAACCGATAAAAACCCTGAAAACTATACATTTCACACCTGAGCCTCAATTCTCGCGGCCCGGTACCAAACGACTCACGGATCGGTACCGGTCCGAGGCCCGGGGGTTGGGGACCGCTGATATAAGGCACCATTAAAGGATACTCGCATTGCAAACCAAATCACTGTAAAATCAATATGTTTTAATTCTTCTTTAATCTGTTTGAAATAAGAAGACACGCACTGTCACACTGAATGCACCCGGATATTTTTCCCCCCAAAAACTACCACTGACCCTTCTGTTTTTTACAATGATGACGTGAACAACTCTTTACATTTTTAGTGGAAAAATCTCATCACCATCTTATTTGAAAGTCTGATCTGGTATTACATACAGTGGGGCAAAAAAGTATTTAGTCAGCCACCGATTGTGCAAGTTCCCCCACTTAAAATGATGACAGAGGTCAGTAATTTGCACCAGAGGTACACTTCAACCGTGAGAGACAGAATGTGAAAAAAAAATCCATGAATTCACATGGTAGGATTTGTAAAGAATTTATTCGTAAATCAGGGTGGAAAATAAGTATTTGGTCACCTCAAACAAGGAAAATCTCTGGCTCTCACAGACCTGTAACGTCTTCTGTAAGAAGCTTTTCTGTCCCCCACTCGTTACCTGTATGAATAGCACCTGTTTGAACTCATCATCTGTATAAAAGACACCTGTCCACAGCCTCAAACAGTCAGACTCCAAACTCCGCCATGGCCAAGACCAAAGAGCTTTCGAAGGACACCAGGAAAAGTATTGTAGACCTGCACCAGACTGGGAAGAGTGAATCTACAATAGGCAAGCAGCTTGGTGTGAAAAAATCAACTGTGGGAGCAATCATCAGAAAATGGAAGACGTACAAGACCACTGATAATCTCCCTCGATCTGGGGCTCCACGCAAGATCTCATCCCGTGGGGTCAAAATGATCATGAGAACGGTGAGCAAAGATCCCAGAACCACACGGGGGGACCTGGTGAATGACCTGCAGAGAGCTGGGACCAAAGTAACAAAGGTCACCATCAGTAACACACTACAACGGCAGGGAATCAAATCCCGCAGTGCCAGACGTGTTCCGCTGCTGAAGCCAGTGCATGTCCAGGCCCGTCTGAAGTTTGCCAGAGAGCACATGGATGATACAGCAGAGGATTGGGAGAATGTCATGTGGTCAGATGAAACCAAAGTAGAACTTTTTGGTATAAACTCAACTCGTCGTGTTTGGAGGAAGAAGAATACTGAGTTGCATCCCAAGAACACCATACCTACTGTGAAGCATGGGGGTGGAAACATCATGCTATGGGGCTGTTTTTCTGCCAAGGGGACAGGACGACTGATCCGTGTTAAGGACAGAATGAATGGGGCCATGTATCGTGAGATTTTGAGCCAAAACCTCCTTCCATCAGTGAGAACTTTGAAGATGAAACGAGGCTGGGTCTTCCAACATGACAATGATCCAAAACACACCGCCCGGGCAACAAAGGAGTGGCTCCGTAAGAAGCATTTGAAAGTCCTGGAGTGGCCTAGCCAGTCTCCAGACCTCAACCCCATAGAAAATCTGTGGCGGGAGTTGAAAGTCCGTGTTGCTCGGCGACAGCCCCAAAACATCACTGCTCTCGAGAAGATCTGCATGGAGGAATGGGCCAAAATACCAGCTACTGTGTGTGCAAACCTGGTAAAGACCTATAGTAAACGTTTGACCTCTGTTATTGCCAACAAAGGTTATGTTACAAAGTATTGAGTTGTATTTTTGTTATTGACCAAATACTTATTTTCCACCCTGATTTACGAATAAATTCTTTACAAATCCTACCATGTGGATTCATGGATTTTTTTTTTCACATTCTGTCTCTCACAGTTGAAGTGTACCTCTGGTGCAAATTACTGACCTCTGTCATCATTTTAGGTGGGGGAACTTGCACAATCGGTGGCTGACTAAATACTTTTTTGCCCCACTGTATCTACATAGAACAACAGCACCAAAACTAACGAAAAATATTAAAAGGATAAAAAAATAAAATAAGAATAACAACACAGCATCCAACAAACACTAAAAACACTGACCAAAAATCTGTAACTCAAGTACTGGAGGATGTTAAATTAGCACCAATCACTAGCACAGTAATACAATCTGCCACTGAAATGTTGACTGATAGTGTTGAGTATGGGTCCTAATTTTAGCACCAATAAAGTGCTAGTGTGCAGGTCTTTTTTGTTCCTGAAATATGCCTTTCCTTTAAGTTCCCAAGCATCACTACAATACTGTTAGTCAAAAATTAATAGAGTAAATATAGTAGAACAACTGTTCAGTTATCTACTGGGCTAATTTTGCTTAATCTATATCATCTTATGTCCTGTAAAGCGTCCTTCCAACAATGCACACAGCCTTTGGTTGGTAAGGTTATGAACGGTTTCATTGCTTTATTTGGTAGAAGCATAAGTGTGACCATGCATTTGACTTTCAGCACATGTGGCCAAATGTCACAGGTGGCTAGCTCTGAGACGTCCAGGAGACAGGCTTCTTCTGCTGTTAAATGCCTAAAAAAGACAATGATGATGATTATACTTCCAGTTTTTGAGTAAGTTAAAGCTTAAACAAACCAAATTACATTTTAAAAAGTGATTCTGAAATACATACCCTTAGAGCCATGGGTATGCATGCACGTTGTTAGGTACAAAAAGTGAAAGGAATCATAATTTCATGAGTAGCTGAGTGATGTTATACCCAGGAAAAGAAAATTATCCCCTGTGTGACCAAAACTCCCAAGTTGTGCTTTTCTTTCTGTGTGGTTGGACTATTTAATATTATAGTGACTTACAAGGCTGCGAGTTGGGCTGAGAGAGCGAGAGCGCACAGGGCTGGTACTACTGCTTCTGCTGCGGCTTCGGCTCCACTGCAAAAACAGAAAAACCACCAGTATGCACACGAGCTTTGTATGCATCTTCGTGTCCTCACGTACCCTGTTAAATAACATCCAGTAATTGTGATATATTTAAACATTAAAAAACCAATACCAGAGCACCACTTCTAGTCACAGCCTCGCCCTTCACTATTACAGTGTTTCCTTCCATTAAGGCTGGCCACACATGGTACATCACCAGAGGAGCAGTGAACTCAGAGTCGTAGCTGCGCCGATACCTTAAGGGAAAGAGACAGGGGAGAGTTGGAAGTGTGCATCTAAGTGTTGTGGGTGACATCTACTGGTAGAGGCTTTCAGTGACAGGCTGAAGTTCAAGGAGTGATATTCTGTAGTGACTGTTTGCATCATGGAAAACATGTTACTTAAAACTTTCCCTTTAAAAAATGAACAAATGACTGCTGGGTGTACAAAAACAGGACTGACTTGATGTCATTGTATAGTTCTCCATCAGTGGCAAAGCCCAAGTCCAGTGGAGGGTCCAGTGTCTGCATGGCGAAGGCCACTCTGCATGCCTCTCTGATCAACGAACTGATGAGGACAAAGTCCACCTCTGGCGGGAAGGAGATCCGAGGGTTCACATTCATAGCATTGATGACATCCTGCAGAGATGAAAGACGATCATGGTTTCCCTCAGAACTACAGCATTTTGTTCATGAGTGTTGCACAGCACACATGAGACGCATCATCCTACATTGACGCTGGTCTGAACATCATAAAGGTCCAGGTTTCTGACGATGTAGTCCACAGCTGCATCTTCTAGACTTTCCGGCCCAAAGTGAGATGTGGACAGTGTCTTTCTGACTCGTAGCCTGAACTGACGGTAAGCCAGTTTTGCTGTCTTGAAGGATTCCTATAACAGGAAAGCAGGCAATACATACATTTCCATGAATCGCAGCAGACAGCAGATCAAATGATCAGCTCTGTGTACACACAGCTCTAAAATAGCTGCAGCCATACCACAACTGCAATAAAGATTATTCTCTGGACCATCTCCAAGTCAGAAATGTAGCGGCGAAGCAGGGCCTGGGCATCCAGACGCTCCACAGCATACAGGTCATTGAAGCGCGACACAAGGCGGGCGTGGCGGGAGGAGTTAGTGAGCTGGGCTCGGGTGGGTGACTCACTCCTTCCGGGGCTGGAAGAGCGGCTGTGCCTGGACAAAGGGCTCGGAGAACGACTCCTCACCAACCTGAGAGACAGAAAAAATCTAACATATTAATTATTTAAGACGCTGAACGGTGTCAGTGTGTGAGCGTGTAATGTTTGTGTGTGTACCTCGCTTGCAGCATGGCTTTCTCTGTACTCAGGTAAGACACTTCGTCTCTCAACAGGCGAATCTGCCGCTCATAGTCATCGAGAGCTTCCAGCTTTCTCTTATAAATGTCCACCTGCTCATGTGCGGATCTCAAACTGAAGCACAGACACACTTCACATTAACAGAAAAACTCATACGTGCATATTAAAACAAGTAAATCATCTACATCACCTACTCAGCTTTCAGTTGTAATATTTCATCTTCAGTGGCCAGAAAGGTGGTTGTAGACTTGCTCTTTGTCTCATCCAGTTCCTTCTGAGCATCAAGCAGCCTGTTTAAACAGATCGGTACCTGTATTTACTGACCAAAGTGTAGTTAAATATGAGCCATTGAAGCTGAGGTAAGAAGGTCTGACAGTTTTTTTTAATCTATAATTTAGACTCACTCTGCTCTGACTGACTCCAGCTGTAGCCGAGCGGAGCACAGCTGAGTCTCCAGCTTCTGCAAGTCATTCTCATGGGAGGCAGAGAGCTCCCTGATCTTTCTGTCCTTCTCTGCTGAATCCTAACATTTAAAAATGATGATATATATGTCATATATATGAACACTCTGACAGATTTTCTGGTTTACTGATAGATGGAGTCACCTGGATGAGCTGTAGACTGGTGTCATCACTGACTGAGGGCCTCGCCATTGAGAAACAGGATCCGAGCCATGGTAGTAGTCGTGTTTTCAGAGTGTCCACTCCGGCATAGTGTCCACCTGATTAGTGACAAAATGTTAGAACCTGTGCTCAATAAAATAAACATAAATAAACTGATGAAGCTTGTACCTTCTGCAGCTGTAAGGTTGAGGATGGCAAACAGTTGGCCCTGGATTTTGGCGGTGATTTCAATCAGCTCACAACATCTGTTCAGATTCTGGTCACAAGAAATCACCTTGGAGGGTTAAAAAAAAGGAAACAAATTTATTTTTCCATTATCTTAACCACTTATCCATCATAGTCACATGGAGCCTTCCCCAGCTGTCACAGTGCCAGAGGTAGAGTACACGCTGTCTAGTACAAAGAAACAGACAACAATTCACTTAAAGCTTATTTAGAATCACAGATTAAACTAACATATATGTTTTAGAACTGTAGGTGGGAAAATTGCATTTGATAAAAACTGCTTAAAAAGTTTGCAGACTCTGACACAAAACTAGGGTTTTAAAACAATTGAAAAATAGCATTTCCCTGTGAATGTTATGAATGTTATTGTCCACGTTTATATAGTCGAAGGTATTGCCCTGTTCCACCACAATTTCATTTCTTAAGCTTCACTTTTCCTGACAGAAGGTTACAGGAAAGATTTATTCACAATTTAGCCAAGCAAAAAGTAGCTCAGCAAAAAAACTCCATTGTTTTATGCCGTGTACCTATTTATTATATTAAATTTATTTAAACAATATTTAGTTTAGGAGGTTTGTTAGGTCTGTTAGGGTACGTCTCCTAGATTTTCTTTAAAAAAAATCAATATATATAATCAATTAATCGATATAGTACTATATTGTTATATTATATATATTATGATGGTTATTTCTTTATTACTTACTTATTACTCATTTTTACTTATTAGTTTCTTATTAGCTTTATTTCGTATTAGCTGTAAACACTCGAAGGCATTTGATGCCTACGTTTGAAGTTATTGCCTCTACAGGAAGAAAGAGGAAGTGAACCATCTCAACCTGAGGCAAATATCTTTGGAGCTGTCTAAAAGTACCCATGGCAACCGGCGTCCATACCAACCAAACTCCACTGGGAAATCAAATCTAAACAAATGCATTCCTTTGCTGTATTTTTTAAAATGATTTAAAGCGTTTCCAAACTGCCTATAACAGTTTCATTTATGATTATAATAATAAAGTGGAACAAAACAAATGAAAATCACAGGTTTAACGAATAAAAATCAGTAATGGACGAGAGCAGACAAACCTATTTGTCATGTTCTGAAGACGAGGATGCTCATAATATATCTGAAACCCTTTGGCTAAAAGGTTCAACTGTATGCAAATATACCAATTCAGTGGATAGTGATCATGGAAATAGGACTGGCTAACACGGATGAAGTTGTGTGGTCAGATTTAGGTCAATCATGACTTATTGATGAACTTACATGGTAGTCCTTGTGCCAACTCTCAAGCTTGTCCTGTAAGACGCTGAATGAAGATGTGTTGGTCAATCTCCTTAAAGTGTCAGCCATGTCGATCCACAATCCTCGGGAGGTTTTAAAAATCCCCAGGAGGAGGCCTGCAGCAGTAGCAGCAGGCGGAGGGGGGTACGTCTTAACGAGGAGTGTAGTAAAAATTCCTGGACCGGCAGCTTTCTGCACCTGCGACACGAATGCCAAGCGCCGCCTTCAGTTGTGGCAACCGAGTGAGGAGACGACGGGAGCAACGAACGCAGGGTTTAAATAAATTACTCCCGTCTCAGTCAGGCCTCTGCAGACTGTGGTCTCCCCCCAGATGTAAATACGATCGTAATGACATCCTGTTAAACGAAACCAATACCGAGGGAGTTAACTAACCCCCCTTGGGGTCAGGTGCTGCTCGAGTGGCGTTGTTGGGTCAAATCCGATTATACGATAATATGACATACTAAATTAAATGTGCAGTTCATTGTTGTATCTAAAATAATAACTGGAATAGTTATGTGTGTTGTACTTATGTATTGTAATCCAGATCAAATTTAGCAATCATTTCAATTAATGCCTTTAAATACGTTATCCTAAATATGACTTTTTGAGTGTATGATCACAATTGTATCACAATTTTTTGTGATAAAAAATGATCACTATGCTATGTACAGCTATGAAATATATATAATTAATAGTAATGTTATTACTATCTATCTATCTATCTATCTATCTATCTATCTATCTATCTATCATCATCATCATCATCATCATCATCATCATCATTATTATTATCATTATTATTATTATTATTATTATTATTTAAGAATCGTGTCCGCTACTGACAGTTCACCTGTGGAAAATATGAATGGACCGTTTCTTCTATTTTAGGATTTTTCTGTCATTGGCTGGCTGAGTTTGGAATATGCCATTTTTCAATGTCATCAAAAAAATTTTGATAGATTTTTTTTTATTTATCTGTTTTTTATATTTATTGTGTATGTATTTGTTTTCTATAGTCAAGTCATATTCAACTACCATTCAGTCCACAACTAAAAACATAATCATTATGGAGTACTGTCCCCTTTATCTGTGAAAAGTGGTTTGCTCCGAACTCTCAGCAAGCAGAAGAGGGAGGGTCAACATGGCGTCTGAACAGGTCCGTTATGTTCCGTATTTGTTGTTATTCTTGCGTTTTTCTCCGCCTTTTTTGCATTTAGTTAACGGAACACTTATATATATGTTTCTAAATAATACACAATATAAACTGGATTAATTTTTTTTTTTAAAGCATACTGGGCTTTTGTCTGGGCTCTATCGGAATATCAGTGTAACAGAAAACATTAGTGGCCTCTGCTATGGGTAGCGAAAGCGTCATATGGAAATAAATAAAAATCTTATTCTTTTACTAGACCTGCTGTTTGACAGCGAATTTATTACAACACTATGAAGAGAATAAAACTATAGCTGTGTAATATTGATACAGCGGAGAGCAGTTTATTTCCATTTTGCTGCCAAAATGAGTACAGTTTATTTTTAGTTATGGCCAGCGACAGGCTGTCGCGGGTATTTAACAGATGCAGAGAGGACATTGAAAACAGGGAGGAACTAAAAACTTTAATTTAAAGCTAAAAAGAAAGTAGAGGCGATTCAAAAAGAAAAGAAAGTCGAGAAAATACAACAGTTGGTGCGTAAACGTGAGATTCTGGGTAAACCAATCTCAATAATCAATATGTGCTCTAAAGCTATAAAATTAGGCTTATGAGTGGATACTCTCAAATACACCCTAACAACTGTGTAATTACATTGTAAAAAGAGGAAAGGTTGTTTTTACTTTCCATTAAAACAACATGAAGGTGTTAATTAATTTAAAAATGCATGCATGTAGCTTTCATTTCTTTCTCCGTTAAAATACTCATAGGTCTTCTTATTTATAAGTTCTTACAGTATAATTAGTTTCTCTAATTGTTACTACCATTTCTTGCTATAACTACATTTTAAGTGTCTACGTTTAGAAACAGTAGGTACTTCAAGTAATTCAGTAGAGTTACGTGGTAAATGTGGGACAGTTACACCATAGATTACAGGTTTTATTATCTGTTATTACTTGTTATTAAGACTGTAAGCATTAGACCTCAGAGTTTGTTTTCTGGCTTCTAGGAAAGCTCCAATGGGCCAGTGAAGAAGTCCATGCGAGAAAAAGCCATAGAACGCCGTACTATCAACAAGGAGCACAACAGTAATTTCAAAGCAGGCTATGTACCCATAGAGGAAGAGCGTCTTCATAAGACAGGGCTAAGAGGACGCAAAGGAAACATGGCTGTGTGCATCATTATCATCCTCTTCCTCCTCGCCTTAATTAATTTAATTGTGAGTACCTAAAACATCAGTGTATTTGTCTGTGTGTTGCTTTTTTTTAGTGTGTGATCTGTATATTTTGTGCATGCTGTCGCCTCACAGATCACATTGGTTATATGGACAGTGATCCGCATCGGTCCGAATGGCTGCGACAGTATGGAGTTCCATGAGAGTGGCCTGCTGCGCTTCAAACAGAAAGCAGACATGGGTATTGTCCACCCGCTGCACAAGAGCACAGTAGGAGGCCGTAAAGACCAGGATCTGGTCATTGTTGGTAACAACAACCCGGTGAGCAATACAGAGTGTGTTACAGAGTTTAGTAAAAGCTGAGTATCGATAAAAAGACAAGAAAAGCCCATAATGCGCACACATTAAAAACTCTCCTCTTTTATTTAACATGTGTTGCTACAGGTAGTCTTCCAGCAAGGCACTACAAAGCTGAGCGTAGAAAAGGACAAGACCTCAATCGTCAGTGATGTCGGCATATCCTTCACAGACCCTCGGACCCAGACCACATTCTTCAGCACTGACTTTGAAAACCACGAGTTTCATTTGCCCAAAGGAGTCAAAGTCCTCAGCGTTAAAAAAGCTTCCACAGAAAGGGTGTGTACGGTTTCCAGTAACTCACTGATGGGTGCAATAACAAAGTATTTCATTAGTCCTGTCAGTGTTTTATAACCTGTACCAAACATTAGCTAATAATCCATAAAGGTAAAGCAAAACAGCATATTTACAGAACATGGAAAAGTCCCCATGAAGATGCTGAACTTCATCAGTGTAAACAGAAGAAAGGCTCAGTTATGAATTCATCTTTTAACCTTGTGAAAGTTGTTTTCACAAATCTACTTCAGATCTAAACATTCATAGATGCCACATCATGTGAAAGTTTAAACAAAACTGGACTATTCTAAAGAAATATATTTAAATCTGAAAATCTAGAAAGTCTATGGAGGGATATAAAGTTTACAGTTCACCATGACTCCAGTTTATCAGAGGCTGAGAGAACCTGACAGAAAAAACAGGTGTGCAAAGCTGCTAAACAAAGTTTCAAGAAAATTCGTAACAGAGCTGAATTCCAAGCAGTGGTGCCTTTCAAAAGATTCAGAATAAATAATCACAAACAAATATGTTTGCGACATATTTGTGACGCAGGTTCCAAAAACACAGCTAAAGCTAGAAAAATTTATTTTTTTACTTTTTTCCTAAACTTTCTAAACTTCTAGAATAACATGCAAAAAAAGATTTAATTTATATTTCTTTATTTTCTATGAATTTTTAACTTGAAGATGTCAAAAGATGCATATTTGTTAAATTTAGTAACAATAAACTTTTGTGTACACTTTTGTAAATGATTAAACTTTTGATAAAAATGCCACTAGATCTACAAGAAACTGTCAGTTGACCAGAATGAACACAATTGTATTGCCACAAGCCAAAAATGGAAAAGTTGCCAGCATCACAGAGGAAGCAAATTTCACTGGCTAACTGCCCAGGTCACACCTCAGGCACATGTGGCTGCGCTGAGCGGGGGGTTCCCTCCTCATCCAGGCTAGCTGGAAAAGGCCCAGCACAGAGTGTGCACATAGTGTGCTATTTATTTTCACATTATACTGCCTAATAAACTGCTTAGTGGAAATACAGTAGCCTTAAGAGATATTTGCAGCCATGCTGCATCACATTTAATAAGTGGAGGAAAAAATATTCGTTAAAAATGTCTTTCACAGTATCGTTTTTATTTGATTTTATTTTTTAACTTTTTTGTTAACAGTCTTGTGTTGCTGTTCATAACATTATATTCTAAACTTCATATTCTCTCTGTGACTTTTAGATCACCAGTAATGCAGCATCTGACCTGAACATTAAAGGAGACTCTGCCATCATTCGTGGTAACGAAGGGGTCAACATCATGGGTCGGACAATCGAGTTCAAAATGGGTGGAAACATTGAGCTCAGGGCTGTGAGTATGGAATTTTTCCTACAATAAAGCCGATCGAGTAAAGGGCCAGAAGATCGATGAGTAATGATGATTTGTCTTCGCAGGAGAACAGCATCGTGCTCAATGGATCGGTCATGTTCAATGCCACGCGTTTTCCTAACTCTGCAGGAGATCTGTATTTCAATGAAGGTCAGGAGAGGTACAAGCTCTGCATGTGTGAAGATGGAACTCTGTTCCGTGTGCGGGTGAAATTTACCAACATGGGCTGCCAGACTTTAGATAACCCATGTAAGAAGGCTCACTAGGACTGGAATCTGCTATTGCATCTCAATCAGTCCACACTGAATTCAGATAAACCACTTTCAAATTTATTTTTGATAGTGTGGAGCTCTAATATATAGGACATTCATAATGGCTTGGGCATAATATCCCTGTGGGTCATGTGTCAAATTCTGTGTTTCTTATTATTTTTGCCACTTGGCCAAAGATAAAAACTGTAGTATTTTGTTTTTCTGCAGATTTGCCAACTTGAGATGATATCAGTCTATGTTACTTCTATATAGTAGGACATGAAACACTACACGTACAAAGGCTAATGTACACTATGGAGCCCTACTCTCAAAAACTAGATTTAACTCTCTCTGGGAAGCTGGATTTAAGAAATAAATGTTTCAAGTTTACATTTTTTGAAAATGTTTAACGCCATCTGGTGCCAGTATAGAACATGACATCACCAGGGCATTTCATTAGTTTATGTTAGCTAACTAATCACAGAACCAGTAACTCAGGTGATAATAAGGACACTAAAACCAAAAAAAGCAGGGATCAAAGGGGATCACTTTTTTATTGCCCCTGGCTGCAATGATGCATTTTATGTTAAAAAAACCAAGGAAATGCTGATCAATTTCACTTTTTGTCTCTAAAGCAGTAATTGGTTCTTCGTTAATTGGCTAGCTGCATTGAAACAGGAAAATCCACCTGTTATCTGTAATGTTTGGGTTCGTAAAGCACTTTCTAAATGAGCACTGAGTGGAGGAGAGCTTGTTTGAGTCAAGTAACAGGTTGTTTTACCAGACCAACAAGCTGGTGTTAGAAACTCAGGTTTTTTTCCTCGTCTGGCCAGATGTACCTAGCAGCGCAATCAGTTAAAGGCCACAACCTGCGATCAAATTTATGCAATAAAATTTATGTATGTTTTTATGTATGTTGTGTTGTAAACTGTTTGGATGTGCATAGCAAAAGAGACTATTTTATTGCATAAATAGTGCTGATTGCATCTTGCAAACATCTGTTTTGCCAGCTGATTGTGCTTCTAGGTACACTCACCTACTGAAGAAACGGTGTGGTATCGGACAGCAGTGTGTCGGTCTGGTGAACCACCTGTCACCTGACTCAAACAGGGTCTCCTCCACACAGTCCTCATTCATAAAGTGCTTTATAAACCTTTGTAAACGAGTGTTGGTCACCTACTGTGCCTAACAGGAGGATTTTACTGTTTCAATGCAGCTAGCCAAACAACAAGGGAACCACTTACTGCTTAAGAGACAGAAAGTGAAACTGAATATAGCTTTGTTTTTGTTTTTTTTGATAAAATTTATTGTTGCAGCCAGGGACAGCACAAAAGTGATACCCTTGGACTGCTTTTTAATTTTAGTGTCCTTATTCTCACCTGAGTTACTGGTTACTAGTTAGCTAACATAAGCTAATGTAAGTCTATAAGCTGCAACCAATAGGGGTGCAACGATACACAAAATTCACGGTTCGGTTCGGTTCGATACTTTGGTATCACGGTTCGATATTTTTGCGATACAAAAAAAATGTTCATGCCTTTTTAATTTGTCATTTATTAAAATTATAAATATATATTTTAACTCAAAAGTACAGTTTTTAAATTTAATGTTGCTGAAACAACAAAGTAAAAAAAATACATCTATCTGATTGAGGAATCACTCATCTTTGGAAAAGAGAGTTTATTACAGGGAAATGGCTCTTTCCAAAATAAAAGCTATACTATACGCTTCTTCTGGGCTATATTCTCAGCAGCATATTAAACATATCAGGTCCCCATAAGAAGAATCATGTGCTAACGGCTGTCTAAATGACTCGGGTAAAGTTTGTAGCATGCGTGCTTGTTGTTTTTGTCTGCTTCCACTTGTCTTTGCACTAGGATGATGTCGGCGTAAATGTGCAGTCATATTCGTTGTGTTCCCACTAGTGCTGTCAGCGTTAATCTCGTTGAACTGACATTAACGCCACAACACGGCAAATCTCCGTTAACGAGCTACCGCGGATCACCCCGTGCGTGGGGCTGGACGGCCAACACATTAACGAGCAAACTGCGCTAACGCACTAGTTCCCACCAATGTAATTGAGCATTGCGTGGCACATCCGACATACTGTTTTACTTTTGTCCATGACGCGCTTACCTTCAGGGTCATACGTCACATGAGAACCAAAATAGTTCCAAACGCCAGATCTGAATGAGGGTGGGGGAGGTTCAATTTGCCATGTTGCAACGAGAGCTTAACTTCAGTCTCTCTAGCTTGCCCTGCGCTCAGTGAATCTGCGTTCGACTACTCCGCCTAGGCTGCACTGTCGAGCGCAGATCCACTGAGCGCTCAACACAGACAGCATCGTCAGAAGGAAAGTTGATAAAATAAATTAAAAATTTTGTATTGTTCGATACATATGCGTACCGAATGGTTCAATATCGATACGAGTATTGTTGCACCCCTAGCAACCAACCAACCCGGTGATGTCGTGTTCTGTACTGGCACAAGATGGAGCTAAACAAGATCAAAAAATGTAAACTTTAAATAGTTCTTCCTTCAATCCTCTGCAAAGACAGAGTTAAATCTATGTCAGTTTTTGAGATAGTGTAAATTAGCCTTTATACATGTAGTGTCTCATGTATGCTTTATTGGTATTATTATTGTTTTCACTCCCCTTTAGCAGTAATGAGCAGATACAATATTTATTTTTTTGGCTTGCCATCCAGTATTAATAATATAAAAACCCTATATGGGGTTTGTCTAAGATCCCATTTGCCGTTTCATTATTCCGGGCAGCTGTGTGATATTTTCTGTCATATTAGCTGACATGTGGAAGACACTACATGACTGTAATGATGTATGTAAAATTTGCAGGTAATGCAATGCACAGAGTTAATGATAAATTGTTATACATGATACATTTTAAGCCATCCAGTGATGCAGAGTAGGTTTCTTTCTGCATATCTCGGGCTGTTTATCATGCACGTGCCAATGGATATACAAGGGACTATATATCATTAGATATATGTGTAATATTTTAATTTTGTTGCAAAAGCTTTTTTAACAACAGAAGAATACAATATTGAAAAAACAGTGTGCACTACATTCTGCTACAGATTAATGCAAATGTTGAGAATTTTAGTTCATCAGCTACTGTGGGTGCAACCTATATGGGGTTGTTTGAATTTTGTGCAATATAATATATAATATTTGACTTTGCTTTGGATTGTCTTGTCTGTTGTCAACTGATGTTAACGATTACTGATGTTAACGTCAATAGTTGTTCTCAGAGCACAGACTTCATGCCTGTCATGAAAGAACAGCTTATTTGATCGAAGAAAAACCGAAGAAATAAATATATTGCGACCAGCCTTATTTGGAAATTTGTCCAACGTTTCATTGGCATGTTTGTTTCAATAAAGAAATGTGTTGCTATGTGAAAAGTGTTATCATTGTTTCAGTAAATGCGCCCACGGTCATTTAAAACCATAAAAGCGTACTGCGCCTCATTATAGCGCTTTATTGTCTAATAGAATGCAAAGTATGAAGGTTTGGTCTTCGCCATAAACTTACACCATCACAGTAAGACTGTGACAGTAAGACATTAACCAGATGTGTAAATGATTGTATGAATCGCAGAGCAGCTTCTTTGGGCAGGGACGTGTTAAGCTAGACGCAGCAAAATACACCTCAGACTTCGATCAGAACTTGCTTGAGACAGCTGAAGTAAAGCTCTCCGGGTGTGAAGAGTCACAAGGTTTCATGTCAGTTTGGCAAAGAGTGGATGCACAGGTGAGTCTTCAGTTCATTTACTGTGTGTTTACTTTTATATTTAACCTTTTTTAACCCATCACTGGTGATGAGCGTAACCCGAGGTTTTTGAAAAAGAGAAAAACCTTTTATGGGTAAATATATAAATACTTTTAGATGTGTGTCCATTAGGTTGTCTTTCAAAAAAATAAACTTACATATTCAGATTGCATAGTGTTTAGGTTGGGCTCATCACCTATTATAACGTAGACCTCATGTTCATGTAATAGCTTCATTTTTATTGCCGTGAATGCTAATTTAAACCTATCTGTGAAGCAAAAATAGTTCTTCCTTTTTAATTTATTTCTAAGTGCAATGTGACAATCTGTACTCTCAGGGCAGCTTGTGATGGCAGCACCGCAGGGGCCTTTTTTGGCCGCTGTGTTAGTCCTTGTGTCTTCGCTTCTCTGCTCCTCTTCCTCACCTGCATGTCTGCAGTCCTGCACCTGTCAGAGTGCTTTCCTGTTGAACTGTTCCTCAGCTGGCCTTTCCTCGGTGCCCCAGCACATCCAGGACTCTGTCACGGAGCTGGACTTTTCTCATAACCTCCTCAAATCTGTAACATTTCACCAGCCACATTATAACCTCAGGAGTGTGTGGCTGGGAAACAACAGTATCACACGTTTGTCCCTGTGCACTGGAAGAAACCTCGGTGGTCAACATCGTAGAGATAAATATCGCTCAAGACCTTGGACCAGACGGAAATGTGTATCTTGGGCCCCCACCCTGCAGCTGCTCTCTGTTGAGATGAATCAGCTACGCCAACTCCCAGAGGGTGAGTCAGTGTTATATGGTTGTAAACTAATAAATAAAACACTGTCAAAGCACATAAACATACACATTTTCACACGGATAAAAACTGCTACCAGTCAGCACTAACTGAAAACCTGAAAAATGTAATTAATTTCATTTAAAAGTAATTTCACTGTCAGGTGAATCTGCAGGTGTTTTAAAAGATTTCAATATCACTTAGCATTATATATGCAGTGCAGTATTTCCCGGTGCTTCAACAACACTCATCTTCTATAGAAGAATTGTGTTTTCTGGTGAATTTTCATCAAACTTTCATCTCATGAAAGGGAAAATATTTAAACTGCTGTAATAAGAAAGAACTGGAAAAAAATGATAAAAAGTACAATTTAGCACGAATAGATCGTGCATAACATTAGCAGCAGTTTAAGTTTGTAGCTTATTTTTGCTGTAAAACTCAAGGCAGCTTCTTAGTAAGGGAAAAAAATATACGTGTTTAGCATTGATTCGACAGGTGTCTATTGGAAGGATGAAAACTCATTACTTTTAAATCCATCATATCATTTGGTGTCCAAATGATGATAGCAGCGCATGCTTTCTAACACTGTTGCTCCAGAATTGTTTGGTGATTAGTTTAGTTAACATCCATTTAATATTCATGTGTCATTTTGCGTCCATAATGCACATTTTTTGTTGATATTATCATCCTGAAAGACATCACTCTCTTGAGAAAACCTTCCTAGTAAGGGGAATCAAACCATGTAAGCAAAATACGTCTCCCAGAGTAAGAAGCCACTTTTCGTTTTACAGTAGGATCAAAGGTTAAAGATTTTCCTTTAATGTGTCAACCATTTGTTTATAACAATCCACTACAAGTGTAACATTTCCCACAAAAATGTAATGAAATCTAAGTATAAAGAGAAGAAGGTTGACTCAAGCAAAATTAAAACTACCTGGAAACTGTTCTTCATTACAGTGCTTTAGTAAATATACTTACTGTACTTTACAATTCTGTTGAACTTGCACATACTGCAGAATTTAATAATCCTGCAAACTACAATCACAAAATCTTAGACATTAATATCAGCACAATTCTCAGCCAATATGAGTAGCAACCCATCCTAACATACTGGTCTTGCAAATTGCAGCGATATAACAATATTACATAGTATTCATAAACCACACCCAGTACATTTTGAGGTTGGTTACATGACTATGGCTGACTGTTATCTTGGGTGGAACATAAACAGGTGGTAGAAAAACTGACATATTAAATTTAACCTTCAGTATGGAACTAGTCGTGCAAGTCTCTTGTAAACATCTAAAAGTGTTTTGACTTCCAGATTCCAGACTTCCAGATTATGAGACAATTTGTTCACACTAGTTAATTGGGCCATAACTTATTGTTATCTTTAATATTAGGTAATAATATATAATGGTAAAGTTGCACACTCCTTAAAGGCACACCTTTAATTTCCTCATGGAATGTCATTGAGAAATGTCCATGAGTCACACTGGAAAGATTGGTCCACCTTGCCACCATGTTCAGGTGGGTTTACCTCAAAGTCCATAGTGTAATAAATCTGTGAGATTTATGCATGTCAGTTACTGTTCTTTTCATATAAACAAACCACCCCACTGATATGCTTTATCTTTAGTACTTTGCTCCAGGCAGAAATAAACCACCTCACGTAGTTCCCCTGTACAGCCTCCAACCAGTCACAGTTGTTAATCGACATTTCCCTAAAAAGGTGGAAATAGAATACAACAGAACAGCCCTTTAGTGTCATTATACATGTACAATGAAATTATGGAATGTTGTGAATCACACAATGCCACTTTTCCTGGGCATTGTCATGTTTCTCCTCTTTCTCCTTGGTTGAACATGTGAGTGTTTCAAAGGAAACCATTCACTATAAGTCTTCTAATGGAATGTATAGACCGCCTATTTACTTAGCAAGAGCTCTGTTGACAATCATAGACCCTGTTCTATTTGGTATTCAGATCACAAAACCAGTGCCTCTCTAATGAAGCACAGATCCACAGTGCTTTTCCTCAGCACAGCAGTCTCAGGGAGATTGTCTCTACTGAAAAGGAGGAGCCAGCAGAAAATGGCCAAAAATAGACATATTGTAACACTATTCATTGTGAAAACAAAACAATTTGATTTTGTTTTTCATTGATGAGCTCCACACTGATTGAGGCTTATGTTTCACATTATATAATGTCAGCCGTGTTAATATGGCAGACCTGCAAGCAAATTGACAGAGAGGACAAGAGCCAGACAAACTTGTTGTTATTACTGAAAATCTGGAATACAGAATACATGTCTTGCTGTCTATGGGAGCTACCCAGTAATCTCTAAATGCAACTCTGATTTTCTGTCATTCAGGGCTGGAGGGTATTGAATCCTTGGAGGTTCTGCAACTCTCTTTCAACAGGATCTCAACTCTACGACTGGGAGAACTTAGCCATCTTCAGCAACTGAAAGAGTTACACTTACAACATAACCTCATCACAAGTCTCCATCCACAGATGTTTCAGGATTTACCACAGCTCAAAGTAAGACCATTTGTTGTTGTTGTTGTTGTTTGTTTTTGTATTTTGGGGCCTTTTTGTGTAAATACAGGTGATTGTTTTTCAGATATCTGTTCAAAAGCTAGACTTAAAACCTTGATGCCTACTCTAACTAACTGATAATGTCAATATCTAAATTGCAATTTGTTTTGCCAGTCAAACTCATCATAAATATTATATTGCCCTCAAAGGTCCTAGATCTGAGCTTCAACATGTTGACCAGCATCCATCCTTTAATGTACCTCACCCTGCAAAACATTGGAACAGAAGTTAGGCTGCTTGGAAACAGGTGGCAGTGTGACTGCAGGATGCACAGTCTAAGACGGCGGATAGCCTTTGACAGCAACAGAGGCCTGCAGGTCTGGAGCATCATGTGTGCTTCTCCATCCACCCTCTCAGGCAGAGATCTGCTTCAGCTGCAGGATGATGAACTGAACTGCCTCAGTACTGGTAACATCCCAGAGCTCCATCAGGATGTGACAGTCCACAGGGGCTCTGAGATACTGCTGTCCTGTTCAGCAGAAGGTAATACATCAAAATGATGCAAAAATGTTTAATGCATATTTAGCAATTTAAACTGATAATACTGCATATCAATGTGATCTTTTCCAGACTCAGTGTGGTGGACGCCCAATGGTCAAATGTCTGTGAACCAGTCTGATGGTGGTCTGCTCATCAGTGACATCACAGAGAGTGACACGGGACTGTATGTGTGTGTGTCTAAAGAAAAACAGGTTGTGTCTGTTTTTAACCTCCAAATCAGTAAAATAGGTGGTGCAAGAAGAAAACCTAGAAGTTTGTCTGAAACCAGCCAATACATAATCCAAGCAGGCCCCACAAAGAGTGTACGTAATGGGACAAGTCCAGGAGCTGGAGCAGTTACTCAGTCTGACTTGGCACTGGCTGTGTGTCTATCTATTTTCATCACATTTCTAATTGCCTTTATCCTTGGAGTCCTTGCAAGACCGTGTATTGATGCTCTTTGGAAAAGAGTCACCGAAAAGAACATCAATACACGGTCCCGTGAAACTAACTCTGCAGTCTCTGTAGAACAAACACAATATGACAATGAGGCCTTTTCCACTGGAGAGGAACTAGAAAGGACAGGACATCACAGGGAAAGGAGAGTCACATTTACCACTGTAGACTACAGAGAACATGGCAACGTACAGTACTATGATACTGTAGTCAGTGGCAATCCGGAAAGCATCAATAATGATGTAGTGATTGATTGTGAAGTTAGTGAGGCTCAGAATATTAAACATACTCCTGAAGATTCAGGAAATGAAAGTAGCTCACATCAGAGCAATTCAGAGGGTAGACTAAATGATGGCAGAGATCACACTACTGCTGGACATAGGCACAACATGGAGTTTGAACCCATCCCAGATCCTGTTGAACTAGAGGAAAAGAGAAGCCTATCTTCTTCAAGCTCTGATTCTTCACTATCTGAAAAAGAATTCAAAGAGCACCACACAATGCCTAAGGCTCCTAAGGTGACAAAGGACCCTTTTCAACAGAAAACTGATTTCTCAATACTTACAAAAGAAGAGGTGCCACAAAGATCACTAGAAGGCAAAAGTAAAATGCCTGGATTTACCTCTGAGCCATGGTCACCACACACAACAGACCCTGGTTATTTAGAGGAGAATGAAGAACTATTTGAATTTAGTGATTCTGTTCAAAGTCCATCTCCCAGGTCAGGCAGTATAATTGGTTCTTCTAATAAGTCAAAACTTACTGTGGCAACCCCTTCCAAAAAACACAAGCGGGATTCTGTGTCCAGTTCCAGCTCAAACAGCAGTGAGGATGAGTCTACACTTTACAAAGCCAACTCTGACCAGCAAATCAAGCCTGCAGTGAAACCAGAGCACTCGTTTTCCTCCGATTCCAGTGACAGTGATAAGGAGCCAGACCAGCACACAGTTAAGCTAGAAATTGATAAAGATAGCACAGTGAAAGTTAAACCAAAGCCGCGGACAAAGTGGCATGATGTCTATTCGGATACCAGTCAGAGTAAGAATCTGGATGCCAAAGCACCTTCACTATCTATAAGAGATTCATCCTCTTCCAGCAGTGACAGTGAAGCAGATTCCAAAGTACACTCAAGTATAGACAGAAAAAGCCAAATCAAAGAGCATTCACACATCACTGCTCCATTACCGGAGTCAAATTCATCTTCCAGAAGCATGAGGAAAGATTCAGATATCAAAGAACCTTCATCAGCCTCTAGTTCATCTTCTAGTAGTGAAAGTGATGATGAAGCAGGCCACAAAGTGCAGCAGGTTCCAGGAAAGTTGGGCATTCCACCCTGCCCATTCAAAGAATCTCAAACAAAGAGTCCTGATCCAAATGCAAAGTGGCCTACCATTGATCTTCTACACATTCCTCACATTAAACGCCGCCTAGATATCAAAGCACCATCAAAAGAATCTGACACATCTTCTAACAGTGACAGTGAGGAGGAAACAACGAAACACATAAAGAAACAGGAGCAAGGAGATATATATATGCCAATTGTTCCAAATAGGTCATCTCAAAAAATAAATCAAGAGGCTAATATTCGAAGGCCTGCCATTCCTCCTGAGCGTCCCAGGAGTATCAAGAAAGATTTAGATCTCAAAGAACCTTCATCAGCCTCTAGTTCATCTTCTAGTAGTGAAAGTGATGATGAAGCAGGCCACAAAGTGCAGCAGGTTCCAGGAAAGTTGGGCATTCCACCCCGCCCATTCAAAGAATCTCAAACAAAGAGTCCTGATCCAAATGCAAAGTGGCCTACCATTGATCTTCTACACATTCCTCACATTAAGCGGCGCCTAGATATCAAAGCATCATCAGTAGCAGTAGGTTCTGACACAACTTCTAGCAGTGACAGTGAGGAGGAAACAACGAAACACATAAAGAAACAGGAGCAAGGAGGTATATATATGCCAATTGTTCCAAATAGGTCATCTCAAAAAATAAATCAAGAGGCTAATATTCGAAGGCCTGCCATTCCTCCTGAGCGTCCCAGGAGTATCAAGAAAGATTTAGATCTCAAAGAACCTTCATCAGCCTCTAGTTCATCTTCTAGTAGTGAAAGTGATGATGAAGCAGGCCACAAAGTGCAGCAGGTTCCAGGAAAGTTGGGCATTCCACCCCGCCCATTCAAAGAATCTCAAACAAAGAGTCCTGATCCAAATGCAAAGTGGCCTACCATTGATCTTCTACACATTCCTCACATTAAACGCCGCCTAGATATCAAAGCACCATCAAAAGAATCTGACACATCTTCTAGCAGTGACAGTGAGGAGGAAACAACGAAACACATAAAGAAACAGGAGCAAGGAGGTATATATATGCCAATTGTTCCAAACAGGTCATCTCAAAAAATAAATCAAGAGGCTAATATTCGAAGGCCTGCCATTCCTCCTGAGCGTCCCAGGAGTATCAAGAAAGATTTAGATCTCAAAGAACCTTCATCAGCCTCTAGTTCATCTTCTAGTAGTGAAAGTGATGATGAAGCAGGCCACAAAGTGCAGCAGGTTCCAGGAAAGTTGGGCATTCCACCCCGCCCATTCAAAGAATCTCAAACAAAGAGTCCTGATCCAAATGCAAAGTGGCCTACCATTGATCTTCTACACATTCCTCACATTAAACGCCGCCTAGATATCAAAGCACCATCAAAAGAATCTGACACATCTTCTAGCAGTGACAGTGAGGAGGAAACAACGAAACACATAAAGAAACAGGAGCAAGGAGATATATATATGCCAATTGTTCCAAACAGGTCATCTCAAAAAATAAATCAAGAGGATAATATTCGAAGGCCTGCCATTCCTCCTGAGCGTCCCAGGAGTATCAAGAAAGATTCCGATATCAAAGAACCTTCATCAGCCTCTAGTTCATCTTCTAGTAGTGAAAGTGATGATGAAGCAGGCCACAAAGTGCAGCAGGTTCCAGGAAAGTTGGGCATTCCACCCCGCCCATTCAAAGAATCTCAAACAAAGAGTCCTGATCCAAATGCAAAGTGGCCTACCATTGATCTTCTACACATTCCTCACATTAAGCGGCGCCTAGATATCAAAGCATCATCAGTAGCAGTAGGTTCTGACACAACTTCTAGCAGTGACAGTGAGGAGGAAACAACGAAACACATAAAGAAACAGGAGCAAGGAGGTATATATATGCCAATTGTTCCAGACAGGTCATCTCAAAAAATAAATCAAGAGGATAATATTCGAAGGCCTGCCATTCCTCCTGAGTGTCCCAGGAGTATCAAGAAAGATTTAGATATCAAAGAACCTTCATCAGCCTCTAGTTCATCTTCTAGTAGTGAAAGTGATGATGAAGCAGGCCACAAAGGGCAGCAGAGTCCAGGAAAGTTGGGCATTCCACCCCGCCCATTCAAAGAATCTCAAACAAAGAGTCCTGATCCAAATGCAAAGTGGCCTACCATTGATCTTCTACACATTCCTCACATTAAACGCCGCTTAGATATCAAAGCACCATCAAAAGAATCTGACACATCTTCTAGCAGTGACAGTGAGGAGGAAACAACGAAACACATAAAGAAACAGGAGCAAGGAGGTATATATATGCCAATTGTTCCAAACAGGTCATCTCAAAAAATAAATCAAGAGGCTAATATTCGAAGGCCTGCCATTCCTCCTGAGCGTCCCAGGAGTATCAAGAAAGATTCAGATGCCAAAGAACCTTCATCAGCCTCTAGTTCATCTTCTAGTAGTGAAAGTGATGATGAAGCAGGCCACAAAGTGCAGCAGAGTCCAGGAAAGTTGGGCATTCCACCCCGCCCATTCAAAGAATCTCAAACAAGGAGTCCTGATCCAAATGCAAAGTGGCCTACCATTGATCTTCTACACATTCCTCACATTAAGCGGCGCCTAGATATCAAAGCACCATCTGTAGATTCGGACACATCTTCTAGCAGTGACAGTGAGGAGGAAACAGTAAAGAAACAAGACCATGGAGCTGTACATATTCCAATTCTTCCAAATCGGTCATCTCAAAAAGCCAGTCGTGAGCATGACATAAGAAGGCCTGCCATTCCTCCTGAGCGTCCCAGGAGTATCAAGAAAGATTTAGATCTCAAAGAACCTTCATCAGCCTCTAGTTCATCTTCTAGTAGTGAAAGTGATGATGAAGCAGGCCACAAAGTGCAGCAGGTTCCAGGAAAGTTGGGCATTCCACCCCGCCCATTCAGAGAATCTCAAACAAAGAGTCCTGATCCAAATGCAAAGTGGCCTACCATTGATCTTCTACACATTCCTCACATTAAGCGGCGCCTAGATATCAAAGCATCATCAGTAGCAGTAGGTTCTGACACAACTTCTAGCAGTGACAGTGAGGAGGAAACAACGAAACACATAAAGAAACAGGAGCAAGGAGGTATATATATGCCAATTGTTCCAGACAGGTCATCTCAAAAAATAAATCAAGAGGATAATATTCGAAGGCCTGCCATTCCTCCTGAGTGTCCCAGGAGTATCAAGAAAGATTTAGATATCAAAGAACCTTCATCAGCCTCTAGTTCATCTTCTAGTAGTGAAAGTGATGATGAAGCAGGCCACAAAGGGCAGCAGAGTCCAGGAAAGTTGGGCATTCCACCCCGCCCATTCAAAGAATCTCAAACAAGGAGTCCTGATCCAAATGCAAAGTGGCCTACCATTGATCTTCTACACATTCCTCACATTAAACGCCGCTTAGATATCAAAGCACCATCAAAAGAATCTGACACATCTTCTAGCAGTGACAGTGAGGAGGAAACAACGAAACACATAAAGAAACAGGAGCAAGGAGGTATATATATGCCAATTGTTCCAAACAGGTCATCTCAAAAAATAAATCAAGAGGATAATATTCGAAGGCCTGCCATTCCTCCTGAGCGTCCCAGGAGTATCAAGAAAGATTCAGATGCCAAAGAACCTTCATCAGCCTCTAGTTCATCTTCTAGTAGTGAAAGTGATGATGAAGCAGGCCACAAAGTGCAGCAGAGTCCAGGAAAGTTGGGCATTCCACCCCGCCCATTCAAAGAATCTCAAACAAGGAGTCCTGATCCAAATGCAAAGTGGCCTACCATTGATCTTCTACACATTCCTCACATTAAGCGGTGCCTAGATATCAAAGCACCATCTGTAGATTCGGACACATCTTCTAGCAGTGACAGTGAGGAGGAAACAGTAAAGAAACAAGACCATGGAGCTGTACATATTCCAATTCTTCCAAATCGGTCATCTCAAAAAGCCAGTCGTGAGCATGACATAAGAAGGCCTGCCATTCCTCCTGAGCGTCCCAGGAGTATCAAGAAAGATTCAGATATCAAAGAACCTTCATCAGCCTCTAGTTCATCTTCTAGTAGTGAAAGTGATGATGAAGCAGGCCACAAAGTGCAGCAGGTTCCAGGAAAGTTGGGCATTCCACCCCACCCATTCAGAGAATCTCAAACAAAGAGTCCCGATCCAAATGCAAAGTGGCCTAACATTGATCTTCTACACATTCCTCGAGTTAAGCGGCGCCTAGATATCAAAGCACCATCAGTAGATTCTGACACATCTTCTAGCAGTGACAGTGAGGAGGAAACAACGAAACACATAAAGAAACAGGAGCAAGAAGATATATATAGTCCAAGGCAAGAAACTGATTTGCTTTACACAAAAACCCAATATGTTCATCATACTGCAGACATCAAATCAGTATTATCAGCTTCTGAGTCATCTTCAAGTAGTGACAGTGAAGATGAAAAAAGGGGCCAGACAAAGAAGCAGAGTTTGGGCTCAACGGGGTTTCAACAATCTCAAACCAAACGTCATGATCCTATTTACACATCAAGCAGCTCAGATGAGGAGGGGATGGAAGATTTAAGAAACCGCCCAGTTGCAATTAAACCAGATTCAAGATTGCCTGAAATAGGCCTCAGCACTATCCCCTATGTCAAAAAGCATCTGGATATCAAGACACGTTCACCTAAGTCCTCCTCCAGCAGTGATGAGAGTGAAGATCGGACTACAGACCAGCCTGTTAAAATGGCTAGCAACTTAGGCTCTCCAACTTCTACACTGTTTAAGCTTCCTCACATTTCAAAGAAAGATTCCAATATTACATTAGAAAAGTATGTTGTTATAACAGATGAGTTGACGGAAAATCGAAAAGACAACTTCAGCACAACACCAGAGATAAACTCTGAGCTCCAGTCACGATGGGCCACAATGAATCTTGGTTTTTCCCGATTTAGAAAGCGCCTTGAAATCACATCACCGAGTTCTCAACCATCCAAATATCCCTCATCACCTCTGCCAGACTCCTCTTCTCTGAATCCTGAAAACAAACATGTGAAACCCTCTGATTCCTCTTCCAGCAGCAGCAGCAGTGAAGATGAGATAACAGAAAATAGAGCTCCTCCAGGCATGACATATGTTGACTTTCCAATCTATAAGCGTTCAATTATGAAAACTTCATCGCTATCTGATAGTTCTTTCTCCCCCAGTGGCAAGACCCAAATGGTAAATGTTGCACAGGAAAGTGAAAAGGACAGAAATTCATCACTTGCTCCAAAGAGAGTATCCAGTCTGAGCTTTGAGGATGAAGTAAGGAGAAGGACTGAACAAAGACACAATGCAAATGCAGATATACCACCAGAGATAAAATGGACTGGTGTTGGTCATCATCTGTCTAAAATCTCTACACCAGCACTAAAGACGGGTCTGAATACAACACCTCCACAGCAGGCTTCACCTGCAAAACCAGAACTTCCCCAGCTGTACTCCTCCAGCATCAAAAGTGACGTTAAAATAAAGCAAGACAGTTGGAAATCAGATGTAAAGCCAACACATAAATTCTCATCCATTAGTGCCAATAGTACTTCTTCTGCATCCGGAGGTGCTCTTCACAGGCTTTACAACTCACCCAACACCACATATGAGAATCCAAGCCCTATTTTGCTCTCTGATAGGAAGGAAAGAAAAGGCCTCAGTGCCCTAAAAGTCATGTCATCAGAGAGAAAAATGTGGGACACGGTGGATTTCAGTGGGGATGTATCTCCTACAGCTGATGACCACAGTCCACAAGTTGACACCGGTGTTTATTATCGCAAGTCTGAGCCAGACATCAAACCCCTGCCACGATTACATCTCCCCTCTGCTTCACCAGATGAGAGAAGAGCTACAGATTTGTTGTATGATCTTCCCCGCTACAGGAGCCATGACATCAAACCACCACAAGTTGCCCCACCTCCTATTCCTGTAACACTACCGCCAGAGGAGGCCGTTGGGCTTTCATGGAGAGCTCCACAGGACAATAAGAAACACGGCTCGGAAGGAAATAGAACCTATCAGCAACAGAGACAAAACACAGAGGAACCTGTTGCTTCTTCGCTTACACCAGAATACCCACCAATCTATTTAAACACTTCAAACGTCAGTCATGTTTAATGACAAGTCAATTCATGCTAAACACTTGAAAAGCCACCCAGATGATAGGCATGATTCTCTGAGCTTAAGTTATCCTGTGAATGTCAAAAATATTGTGAATTGTATATTATGTGTGACTTTGGAATGAAATGTAAGCTATAATCATTCATTGGCTAGGGCTGCCACAGAGCACTTAAATGCAGTCTTTATCGATGCACCATGCTTATCTTTCATGTTTGACTTATTTCTGCAAAATAAGATGCCAAATGAGTTATTTACTTGCATTCATGAACAGAATTTCTGACTTCTGAAGGAAGTCCAGTGTGATGGCTCAAATTTGTGTATAAAAACCTAAATTCAGTGATGTTAAAGACTAAATCATGAAATAATTTACAGATTTTTTTTTTGTATCTCTAATTGAACATTTTAGCAAATAATAATAAAAATATCAATTTGCACATATACATTTTTATTTGTATATTTGCTACATCCCAGATTTTTGTGCAATTTATTTAGCTATTACAGGTACAAAAACTGATGATGTAGAGGTCTCAAAATCCTATGTATTAAATGTGATACACTTGACATTATAAGGTTAAACAAGGGCGAACTATCAACTAAATAACCAGAACATAAGCCATAAATAAGTTAATAAACCATTTTATTTACTTGTATAGACACAGGTTATAGTGAAAACAGACATATAGACACATAGTTTACATACATATATACAGTTGGGACAAGGCTGTTCATCCTCCTGCATTATCAAGGGAGAAGACTAAACCACTGATCTCTACACAGTATTTGGTAAGCAATCCTACAACTACTTTAGTCTTAAGGTTTATGCTGATGGTCGATGCATTGTAGTGACGACAAAGGTTTCTGTGTAGTTTTCAACTGAAATGGATTTATGGAAGCGTTTATGTATGTCATGACAATGTAGTGCAACAGTAGCAAAACAGGCTACTGTCTGCATTGCCTGCAGTTTGCCAAAGTTTTGCAGCATATGTAAGGATGTGTAACAAAGGGTAAATGCAGGAGGGAACTCCTGTTCCACCATGAGGTTACAGGTGTGTTCCAGGTCTTAATAGACACAATCATGTTTATCATCAGAATTCAAAGAACATGATTGTGTTTATGAAATTAAGCACAAAACACTTGCACAAAAACCTGTACAAAACAAAAACAAAAAGTTTGAAAAATGTTTTCAAAAAATCTCATCCATTCACAAAAGGCTCTGTCGGAGCATGCATGCAAATATTAAATCTTCTGACAATTCAGCATCACATCACAGCCAAAGACAAAAATTTATACATGTGTTACAAGAACATTATACTAGGCGAAAAGAACAGCATAGCATCATCACAAAGTTCCAAACTGTCAGTGTCCACTGTTTTGAGTACATCCTATGGGTGGTATAAAGCAACACTTTCACCAAACGTACCTTACTACTCAAGCCTAAAGGACCTCATCCTGAGAGGGTCACCGGTCTTCCACTGCAGTTACATTAACACCGTCAGTGTTGGGAGAGATGCTACTGGTAAGAGGAGACCTGAAACTATCAGTGGACTAAGGAAGACAAACAGATGCCACATATCAAGACAAAATGGACACCAACTAGCTCTATGTCAACTTATAACACAGCCAAAACAGTCTGAGTTCATCCTGAAATAATCCCTGACCACTCAGTGTGTCTGTGTGCATGTACTCTTATCACACGTGTATGTACATTTGGGTTTATTGGTATGTGTGTGGGACACACAAAGTGACTTCCATGTTTTGAGGCACAGTAATACTCTCATCTACAGAACGTAGATACATAAATCAGTCATCAGACCAATAAATGCTGATCAGAGCACTAGTGGCTCACCGCTGTACTGTAATAAGAGTTAGTAAGCAGCAATGCTAAACTGTTTGGTGTTATGAGGTCTGAAGCCTTTGCAGGGGGCTAGCAAATGAATAGCTAGAAGCAAAAACAAAAAAAAAACAACAACAAAAAAAGCTGAAGCAATCAAAACTGGAGGGGAAAGAAGAAAACAAACAAAAAACAACTACAAACTGGCACAAATCAATAGAATAGAAACTTGCAATCAACCATTTGACACAGTGTGCTTCTTGAAGTACTCCTATGAAACTCAAAATATGACAAAAAAAAATAAAATTAAGTGCTATCTGTCCAGAAAAGCTCAAGTTCAAGTTCATTGCACAGATGTATAATACTTTAATGTGCCCAGGTCAAAGTGACCCTATTTAAGACTCAGACACAATGCATGAATGGTCACTTCTCTCAGTTTCTCTGTGCTGAAGACAAGGGGTGAGGAGTGGTTCTCCCACACAATACCATTTTGCTTCCATCATCCATGTATGACACCACGTTATCCTAACACAGACAGCAATATGACATGTCACAGTGAGAGAGCAATGCCACTGGAGATTGCTGCAAGCTTGCCCACTACGCAACTTCGGTAGGGAGCACAGCAGCCCTCCTGCCTCCACGCTCTGAGCAGCGTGCATGCAGGCTGCAAACCCAGCAACCCCACCCTAGCCCACCCACAGCCCCAACCCCTCCTTTCCCCAGGAAGCACCCACAGTCACTCCTTTACTTTTTTTTGTATTGGTTACTTATTGGTTATTGATTCTCAGAGTCGTTGTTGTCACAGTTGTATTACTTTCCCATTTTTGCGCTGCAGTTATGACATCTGTCTTTCTTTGTACCATTCCACAAACTCGTCCAACAAAACAGGCCCTAATGAAAAAAAACAAACAAAAACAAAGATGAGGCACAAATTTCAGTATATTACAAAATTAGTATTTGGGTAACACTCAGCTACACGTAAATGTGTGCTCACTTACAGGCACCATCTTCATCATAGTTGCTGAGGTCCAGGTTGATTGTCCTGCTGAACTCTAAAACATTGCACCATTGGTCTTTGTTGATGACTTTGTACTTTGATTGCTGAGGAATAACAAATAAATCCTTTAGAGTGATAGCTTTTTAGCTACAACAGCTCTTTCCAAGGTTAAAATGGGCAACAAATGATGGTATATACAACTACTCCACGAGACTTCTGTGACTGATTTTCTTAAAAAACAAAACAAACACCCCAACCAACCAAACTGTTTACCTCTAGAAACTGATTAAACACAGGAAACAAAGGCCACGTCTTTCCCAGAAGAAGCCCCAACATACATTTGGCTGTGTTCAAGTCCAAACTCCTCTGATCCTTTTCCTGTACAATCAGAACACCCAAGACTTTCTCAAATCAATGCAACAAGTCCAAACAGACAGTCAAGTCAGACAGCCAGATTACAATATTTACTGTTTCTTACTGAGATTTTTGTATTTGTTCAAATGAATTTAACCTGGTTGTTGAATGCTGTGTGTTGACTGCTCCACTCACCCGAGCAAAATCAAAGGCATATCTATAAATGAGCTTAAAGCTGGTGCTGTCATTTAGGACAGATCTCAGGTAGTCAAGTGAATTCCTCAGCCTCTCAGTCGAATCACACCTGACGGCAGCAGAAAACTAGCTTAGGTATGTTACAGGATCCAATTTAATGCAAGTTACACTAAGAAAACACATCAATCTAGATAGGAAATCTTGAAAACTGTATTATATTTTAAAAAAAATGAAGAAGAAGAAAAAAGCACTAAAGTAAGTAAATGACATACTGCAATGAGCCCATGCCTCTCAGCCACTCCTGAAGGGTGAAATATCCCATACTCTGGGCATCCAGCTTCCAAGCAAGAACCAGCATCACCACCTAACCACAAGCAACAAATGACAGTTGCAGATATTCTTAAATACAAGATATTCAATCCATTACATATCACATGACCTTAAAGGTCTAGGACTGCTGATTGAGAATGCAGATTAAAAGATAGACTTTTATAAAGTCTCAGAAATGATCAGAAATGCAAATTGTCACCACTTCCAAAAGGATGTCATTAAAGAAAATGCCAGAGAGATAAACAGATGTCGAAATATGAAAGATTTTAAATATGCGCTTACATTCTCCGGCTCCACCCCGATGTCCTCACAGAATTTTTCCATGCCCTCTGGACCCACCACATCATCGCAGCCTATTCATGATAAACAAATGTCAATAGCAGCAATTTCCCATGTATGCACTGAGAAGAGGTCAAATGCAATGAAACTAAGAGTGTGTCCAGTAAGTGCTCACCTGCATATTCATAGAACCACTCCAAGCATCTTTTACTAGAAAACATCTCCTCCTCTCGGATTTGGGATGTTTCATGTTTTCTGAAAACGCTGTGAAGGAAAAAGAAAATTTCAACCATACTACACGTACAGTACACCGTTTATTATATGTTTACGAATGGCAAAATAAACTGTGTACTGCACATATTCAAGTTCACTGAATATTTAATTAAAGGGATCTCGCACCTGTCCTGGCGACTTTTCTTGGCTGACATGTCATCTCCAGCAGAGGGTCTCCTCTTTTTCCTAGGAGGCATGGCTTTAGAGCAACAAGCTAGGGAAGTAAACAGAGGAGAAAATGAAAGAATAAATCTTTAAGAACAACATGCAATATGCCAACTTTCTATAGCAAAACATTTGAGTACTAGCCAAGCACTGAGAGTCCACTTCAGAAAGTGATATGTTAATGTACATCTGGCCTGATAAAAACACTAAACTGATTTAAAAAAAAACATAAAAAAAGGAGCAGCTGTATAGTTACCTGAGGGGTGGCTGTCCTGTCCAACTTCTTCTGCCAAGTTCTATTCAAAACAAATATGTGTGAGTAGGACACAGATGTACAGGGCACATGCATGCTAAAATAAAGCACACATAAACATATTGCTAATATGCATTTACCAGCCTGTGCAAGGTGTGGTGGATCTTATGGATGCTGGCCAGTGTAGTCAAGTGGGAATTCAGCTGAAAATCTATTTCCAAAAAATAAATATAACGTCAGAAAAGAACTAAACTAAACCGTGACACTCAGCTTTATGCTCCTGATCATGCTTGGCATGAGCACAAGGGTACAAGAAGGTGACATCATCACAGCCCCAGTAAGAACACTGGACTCAAATCTCAGGTGATCTTTGATTAGGAATCACACAACATTCACAGAGCACGCACTACTATCGCTTGATTTCCAGTTTTCAAAGATCTACGTTGCTGAAAATATCTCACACGAATGAGGGAGGGACTGCATTCCTCTAAAGACGTGAGAACGATCATGCATGCTACCTTCTCGCTTCAAGCCTTCTGTGCACTGTCGATTAAAAGCTGTCACCAAACACCGATGATTTTAACGTTTTTTCAGAGGCCAAAACCACACTCAAACCAGTACACTGCCGAGCAGATAGCACTAGCTGCATACCTAAAATAGCAGTGCAGACGCGCAACTTGCACAGAGTTTACAAAGTATCTGGAGAGTTTGGACGTATGGGCGTTGTAGTCCATTTCCTCTAAACAGGCCATTGGAAGCTAAGCTCTGTTTGGGATACTAAACTACAATTCCCATGCATTTGCAAAACAACTACTTCTCTCAGACCCTTCTACCCCCAACATTTACACCAACTGATTGAATGCATTTTACGTTGTTTGAAAAATATACAACATTATATGTGTTCTGGCACAAAACCAACGCACAGGCGTTTGCAGCAGCTGGTGTAGATGGCGCAAAACCCGGCGGCAGTGCTGCAGCAGGCAATGAAAGCTGTTTTACACAACTGCGTCACAATTTTCATTCCCTGTAAGAGTCCGCAGTTGACCAGAATATTGACCGATTTGCAATGGTCCTGCGTGGATGCCAAATGTGAGCTGATACCTGCTGTACGTGACCCATGAAGATGAATATAAACAGCTCAACACGCCGTTTAACCATCGAAAACCATCTGAATTTAACTAACGTCAGCCGCATTCAGCCGAGCACCGCTAACGCGACTCGAAAAATTAACTTCGCAAAACCTTCAGTGTCAAATATAACCTTCCACATGTCCAAACAGCTAAAATTACACCAGCTATCCTCCCTTTGTTGTCGCACAAGACAGCACTAGCAAATACAAAGAGAGCAGCAAATAGCACAGAATTCACGCGTCCTCATCAAACGCCACACGACCATGAGACAAAACTGTTGTTCAAAACAGAGCAAGACTATTAACGTCTGTGCCACACGCGCTATGGGGTCCCAAATTGATCCAGAAAAACCTCTCTAACGTTACTACTTACTTGCCGCATCAGAGTGCATTTTTATGAAACATACAACTGTCTGTGGGAAGTCCGCAGACCGGCCAATAGGCGGGCCTTGTCAATGTAAGCCACGCCCGCAGCTGTGGATTGAAGGTCAGCCTCATTCGCCTCCGCCTTTGCTCGCTGTCAATTGGCTAGTCGAGGTGTCATGTCATGACAGGGAGGGAAAAGACACCAGCTCCTCCCTCAACGAAATGTGATTGGTCATAGTTCTCAAAACAGGCCGTGCTATTCGCACGTCAATCACTAGAATTTCCTCGTGCAAAATTGAAACCAACCCACGATGAAATCTGATTGGTAGTTCTACTTCTAAATTGACTTCCCAGTGTAATCGCGGTTTGGGTTCGCTTAAAGTCAACGCCGTTTGTTGGAAGTAGGAGACGGTGTGTTTGGTAATGTGAGTTATGTTTTGATTTTACCAAGGATAGGACGACAGCACTTAAATGTTTGCAGTGATGCTGCCCTAAATACCACTCTTAATTGCCCCTTGGGGATAAATAAAGTCTTTCTGAACACTTACCTTCATTTACGTTACCCTGTCAAATTTAGTATGCCCTGTTTGTCATGTGACTATAAATCTCAGTTTTTGTACAAGACGAACGAATGCAAACGTAGCAACATTGTTGGGCCCAAAGTTGTTTTTTTATATATCAGTAACATTATGGTGTTACTCACATGACTCTGTTTAAATGATGAGCTAAGCAACTATACCCCGTGTGAGTATAGAGAAGCTCACCAGGTTATTTAAACCACAGCACCTTACTCAATACAGCCATGATTAAATTTGTATTACTTTGTACTGGTAGAAATGGGTAAAACGGCCTACTGAGTTGTCCACTGCACAGTCGTGTATGTAGTTCCTTTGCCTTCCAGTTACACTCTCTATGCATTGACAGTCCTAGTCGGCACTAGTTTACAGCATATGGGCATTTAATAGTGGATTCAAGGTGGGTTACTTTGCATTTGATGTGTGTTTTCATTTTTATATTATTAAACTACATTTTGGAGGAGAATGTAGCCCCCCCCCCCCCCCCTTTTTTTTAAAACCTAATTAAATTTATTTGGCAGGTACACTTAGAAATTTGTAGGAAATACCTCACATATTAAATACGATGCCTTATGCATTGGCCTGGATCAGTTTTAAATTAATTTTTTTTAGTCATACGTTATTTAGAATAATGTTATGTATTAGTTCTGTACTAGTGAACAGCTACTATTTTTTTTTTCTAAATCAGAGCATTTTTGTAGAATTTGTGCAGTTGCAGTTGTTAGGATATAGAAAATTTAAACTATTTAATTAATGCTCAGCAGTGATGTTAATAAATAAGTAGTAAAACAAATGTGTTTGCTTCATGGATAAGTGAGCCTTTGCTCCTTAAGCTGTGACCTGTTGAAAGGTATTTAAGTACAGATTATATATACCATTATTAGAGAAACTGTAGCACTGATATCTGCATTTTTATTAGTGGTAGTAAAGAAAACCTTGACCTTTGGCTTATAGGGATGTGTGTCCAATGAAATAACCAATAATAGGTGATCTTGTTATGAAGTTTGACTGCGTATATTGAATCTTTAGCCTAAACACATGTAGATAATATGTTACCTTTACCCACACTCGTGGGTCTACTAAATAGTGATATGAAAGAGCAAACACGAAGCTGTAGGCAAAAAAGGTGTGTCAAACACTGACGTGTAAACTGGTATACAGAGGTGAACCTGACCTGTTTTGGCTTGTCATCCTCATGCTCAAACAAATCTGACTGGGCAGAGCTCTGTTAGGAAGGCGGAGTTAAAAGTCTAGTCCAGGAAGTTCTATTACAGCTTGTTGCATTTGACACAGGCAAGGGGAAGCTTCAAAAGCAGCATAATAGAGCTCCAGCAACAAACTACTGAAGGGTCTAAGATCATGAGTGCTGAAATAAGTGGGCAAACAGTGCCGACCGAGGAACCGGCAGCTGCTGGTTCAGGTTCAGCTCCCATTAAAGGAGGGTGGAAAGTGAGTGGCAAACAAATTTGTACTAGACATTTTGAGCCCAGATGCAATGCTATATGTCACATATGATAACTAACCTCTATTCTGTTTCTTACAGTGCCCATTGAGTGATGCCCATGTTCACAGAGAAGATGTGAGAAAAGTTTGGAAAGAGTGCCAAGAGGAGAGCTTCTGGTACAGAGGTAGTCTCTTTCAGACATTCAGTAAATGCTCTCACGTGTGTCACAAATTTTCATTAACAATTTGTTGAAATGTCTCCCAGTGAGAGACAAGACTTGGAAATGTTCTTTGATGTGTAAGCAGGGTTTTTGTAGTAGAAGTAGGGGATAGGGGTCATCAATCAAGCTTACCGTTGAGGGTTTACATTCTTCACTGCGGAATTCAGTGTGTGGTCTTAAAAAAGGGGGGCAGATCAGTAAGAGGGTAAGTAACTCATAGTAAGATTTTATACTTTCGTCATTCTCTCAGTTGTGATTACAATGTGTTTATTTGATCATGATTATTTATATATGCATTGCTTTTAAAGAAATCATTTAAATACTATAACCACTCTGCCCTGCCTGATCAGAGCTTTTACTTAGGGTTAAGGTTGGGTGAAGCTTGGCTGGGAGTGTCCAGAGGTAAAAAAGAGGTTCTAGATAAAACTAAGGGGGGAAAAAACACCCGATCTGGAAAAAGTAGTAGAAGAAAAAAAAACACAAGAGGTTTAAAGATATATCAGTCATTTATGCACACCCACACATCTTTTATACAACTGTCAGAAAATAATTATCACAGCAAAAGCTTAAGATTGTATAAGCTACTGTGAGCAGCTTGCACTAAAGAAAATATTGTGGTCAGGCTTTTTTAGATAAAGAATTCCCAAACTGAAGATTATTGGTGTTTCATGTGGCAACACATCGTTGTCTTTAGTCTCCATCTTGGCCCGGCCTCTCACCACTAACCACACAGCTGCTGCTCATCTTCTCTCATCAAGCAGTTATGTAAACATGCAGTGGCAGCAATCACTTCTTCCTGTATCCGTCCTTTCCATCCCATTAGATGGACATGAGGTTGAGTTTTGGTATATGTCTCATTACTCCAAAGTTCATTTAGGTTGAACTATAGGCAAACAAAGCAAAATTAACGTCTTCTAGTGGATTCATTCATATGGGAAATATCGCCATTTAATCACAGACAGAAAAACTTACCTTTTATGCATTATGTATTTGTTTTGAATGCTGGCTTTTTAAAATAACTTTACTCTGATTCTATTATAATATTTCCCCAAACGCTGTCCAGCAGTTTGTGGCTTTGATCAGCTTCAGAGTAACTTCTGTTTGACTTGATTTCTGTTTTTAGCGCTTCCATTGTCTGTGGGCAGCATGGCTGTCACCGGTGGTCTCATCTACCAAGGTAAAGCATTAACATTCAAATACCGTACTTTAAATTACATGATATTGATCAAAGTAAAGCAGGTGTTTCTATAGTTATCACTTTTTTCCCTCCACATAGGTATTTGGAAATCATCAAAGCGATTTGGTCCTTTTCCAAAACTAGCAGGTTTGTGTCTTTCAGTATCTTGGATCTCAGTTTGTAAGTGGCAGCTGTGATTAATGAAATAATTGTTCTTCTTCAGTTGCAGGGATCCTTGGATTTGCAGTGGGGAAAGCATCCTATGTGGGCACTTGTCGGAGCAAATTCCAGGAGCTTGGCATTCAAGGTGGACCGGGGATTGGACCCTGGTCAAAGAGAGATCACCCTGGTCACAGACACAGGGAGGGCAGGTGCTGAATTTCTGTTTGTGTAATATTATCATGTTGTGTGGTAATATTCGCAGATTCTGGGAAGAGGAGTGTTGATAATCGGAAAAAGACTTACTTTGTGGTTTTTCGTTGTATATTTGATTGTCCATTTGTTTTTATTTCATTTTACTTTATTTTTTTAATATTCTCTGAGTAATTGCTCTTCTGTCTTGTTTATTGACCACCAGAGTTACAGTGCAAGCATTCAAAAGTCATTCGGAATCAAATTACTTTATTAATCCCAGAGGAAATTGTGTCATTGTGCTGGTCCACCTTTAATAAATGACATAAAAACAATTATTTAAAAATGTTACAGATACTTATTTTTATCAGCCATTGTTATTTTTTCTCCTCTCTTTGGATGATCAATACCCTTACGCCTCAGCATGACACTTACCCAAACATTATCCTCATAGACCCTGCCACCATGTGTGTGAAGAATGTAAGAAAAATGCTCCAGCAGCACCAGCTGGACAGGCTTAAAGACTGTGAGGACGGATGTACGGTAACATTCAGTGTGCATAACTGTAAAAATAATGTATTCAGATTAGTGCAAATATAAACTATCAGAAAATATGAAAAACAATATATATATATTTTTTTAAAAGGACAACTTTGATATGTTACATAATTTGTGTCACTGTACATTGATGCACACCTATTTAAGTATTTCCTTTCCTTTTTCATCCTCACCAGTGTTGGAGAGATTTTCTGCATGAATTCATCACCTTCTTATCAATGTCTTAAATAAAACTTGTAAACACGTCTCATTTTATCAAATAACCACTAGGGGGCGCTGCTATCCTTTCTATCAAAGAGCAAGCGCTTATAGAATTTCTAGTTTATACAGGGAGGTGAATATATGGGTAAAGCCAGGTCTTTGGACATAATTATCAACAACTAAACAGTTATTGAATGTTAAGAATGAGATCTGAAAATAAATAAATAACAGCCCTATGACAATGGAGAAAAAAAAAAAGGTTTTGCCAAACTTGAATCATCAGGCATGAGTACAGTAACGACCACATCCATAACAGCAGCAGTAGTCCTACCTTAGGTTGCTCAGTGAATATGCAATGCTTGGCTACCTTCAAAAACAACTAAGGTGTAAGGGGTTAATCTGTACATGACAAATTACAGAATTTAATGAAAGGTGGAACGGGGAACATATCTTTGAGTTTTTAATATTTGGTACTTACCAGTCTAATAATAATAATGGCTTCTCTTTGTTTTCTTTTCCACATTTTGAGCATTAAGAAATCTGGTCTTAATTTTGACAGTTTATAGCACAGAAGGTGCACTTTGGAGCTGAACAGACAGCCATAACATTTTAAAACCTGTGCTTTCGTGTGTCTATAAGTGAAAGCACTAACAAAGTTGTATAACTGAAAAAAACACGATGTGGCTTTCTTACCCTATTGTGAATGAGAATTGGTCACTACTTGTAGTAATGCTAAGCTAAGTGTGATTTTACTACAGATATGTGTAGAGGCATTTACAAATATAACGTCTGATTTAAAAAGTTACCCAGACTGCTCACATCAGTGCAGGCCTCCACTAATCAGGTCTTGATGGTAAAATGGTCAGATGGAAGACATTCCTCAGTAATGAGCATGTGACAGTGAGCTGGGAGTTTGCCAAAAGGTACCTTAAGGACTCTCAGACCTTGAGCTTGAGAAGCAATATCACGTGGTGTGCAGACAAACAAATGAAGAAATATGAGGCAGTCTGCATCACCCCCTTACAGTTAGTACAGTCAAACATGTGATGGTAGCATCAGCAATGCTTTACTGCAACAGGAATGGGAGAAGCAAAAATTAAGCAATCCTGAGTGAAAACCCTTTTCAGAGTGCTTAAAGGCAGTTGTGAATGTTCATATTTCAACAAATCATACTGCCAAGATAACACCAGAGTGTATTTGAAAAAGTCTTGGAGGGTCCTAGCCAGAGTCTGAACCTGAATCTGTTTTGGAAAGTTAGCAGCACTGCTCAGCTAACCTACAATTAAGGCAATAAATCATCATATTTGGGATGAAATGATTTTTTTTTTAGGAAGTAAATACTCCTTTTATGACGAAACGTGTTTTATATTTAATTTTGCCAAAATTATATTTTTATAAGTGTCAAATAATACAAGGACTTCATGACTCTTTTGATGAAGACAGCTGGTCATTTTTGAAATATGAAGTTTAATCAGTTTTATGATTTTATATCAGTTAGTGTTTATGAAAGGAGCTCATAACTGCTGGCCTTTGGTTTCTCCACTTTCTTCATATAGTGATGCAAACAAAATCATTCCCAATTTTTGCAGTACCACAGTTAGTCTTATATTAAGTACTTTATATTGGTTTAATTGGTTTATTTACAGAGATAGAGTAGTCCCCTCCGCGTTATATTTATATATTTTTATGAGTAATAAGTGATACCAGAACAGCTTTATCGGTAACTGACAATCCAGTCAAATTTGACCAAAGTGCTCCATAAGAGGCACGACACACACTGCAGGCATGCCCACACGCCTCAACAAATATATCCAAATGATCGTTTAAAAAAAGAGACAATACAGCTGATTCCACATTTTAACATAATAATATATAATGTTTGTTTAGTCCGCAGAATGAAATAATACTTAATCTCTGTATCCGTTTGGAAGCTTTCTAACTGATATTTTTGTGATTACTCGATACTGCCGTCAGCAATGCTCAAATATAAATAAATCATAAAATACCTGACATACTGCGTCTCTTCCGACTACCCGCCTATCCGCGCAAGGCCGGTGTACTCTCGTAAGATTGAAAAAGAAAGGGGGAAAAAAGGTAGATTCGTGTGAAACTCCCGCAGAAGACGTCATCCAATCAACAGGTCGTTCTATCAAGATTGGCACTTTCCTTGTCCGGTAGAACGTAGAGTTCTGTGTAGGCGTACACCATCAGAGCCAATCAGAACAAAGAAGGCGGGGCAAACAAGCTGCCGTCTGTTCTGGCTGTGGGGCTCTTCCACCACAGAAACCGACTGAGAAAAAAAAAATCACACCACTACGCAAATCCTTCCAATGGAGAAGGGCCAGGATGTTGAAGCTTGTTCGGCGAATGAAAAGATCGTCTGCAAGCTAGCCACCTAGCTCAACTAAGAGGAGAAGAAACAAAAGTTGTGAGTAACGTCGGCTTAACATATAGTGAGGTGAATGAGGGCACGGGAGGTTGCTATCGAATGTAGTTAACGTTGGCTTATGCCAAGTTCCGCGATTAACTTTGCCGTTGAGGTTAGCTCTCCAACTGTGGTACCAAAATCGGCTGCCGTAGCATGCTAAAAGAGGGAGTTTGGCTGCTGTGCTGGGGCGAGTTAATCGCCTGTCTACCTTGCAAGTTTAGCATCGATCAGATTCCTGTTGTCATTACTTTTATCGCTGCCAGCTCGTTAGCTTACATGTTGAACGTTAACTTGTAGTTGACAACTGGCTGCTGCTGCTGCTAGCTAGCCCTTTGCTTAGCAGTACCCTTAGTGGAGTATTAACAGCAGGCTAGTTGCTAACTAAAGGCTACATTGAAGCTTATTCTCCTGTATGTTAGCCACATCAGTCTTTTTTTTATGTACATCTTTAGCATCATCTTTAGCATAGCTTTTCACGTTCATGTCGTGGGAAATAAATTGCTGTGAAACTTGTTTGGTATACTTACCCGCTGTGATCAAAGTAAACACGAGCACAGAGTTAACCAACAGTGTTTAATGCGCTATTTTCTTTTTAAATCTGGGACATTATTCAGGAAAATAAAGATGCATTATTTTATTACGTTATGACTATGAGTGGCTTAAAGGAAATAATCATATTCAAGCATGGTGCTTCATGTGCATGGGCATAACAATGAGAGAACTTCGAGATTTGCATCTATCATCCCTGCGAGGACTTCATTCCCCTGTTCAGAGTGCATCAAGACCCACAATGAAGCATTTGTTCCTTTTCTGTTGAGACCCAAGCAGTGACACTTGGATACAGGCAGAAAGGAATCTGGTCAGTCTGCTGTCTGGCTGGAGGTGGAGATAGCCAAACTATATAAGAAGAAGAAAAGCCAGTTTGTGTTCGCTCCTTTGCTCAAACAAATTAGGACAGTGATCTGAAGAACAGGAACATTGTTATGCATATTTGCACAGATTGCAAAACATGCAGCATATATAGAATGTATGCTAAAAATCCATGCCAAATCCATGTTCAAAATTCCGCATTCGGTTATGTTTTACACATAGTCTGCACATATGCTGCACAATAACAAGAGCAAACATATAAACAACTGAAACGTTGAGTTGATGACACATTGTTTGTTGTGATAGTTGAATCCCGGTGCATCATACTTCTATCACTGATCCTTGATCTTCCTACAATAAGATTTGTTTTAATTTTTGGATACTAAGGTGTTTCTGCAGCATTAAAAGACTTGGTCAGATATGGGAGGGAAATGGAAGTTTATTGGGTCTCATTAGTAGTGACTGAACTTTCACATTGGGAAAGACATTGGGAATTGTTCATGGTGCCATTCGGGGGGGGGGGTTAAATTTGTCTATAAAAAATACTTGGGCAGCTGTCAGTATACTTTGTGACTCATTTGAGAAACATGGTTGAAAATACAGCCCTATGGTAACTATCAAGGACAACCATCAGTACACTGAGAGTTTGCCAAAAGACACCTTAAGGTCTCTCAGACAGAAAAAAGCAAAACATAGATTGAACTATTTGGACACAAACACCACATTACTTTCTACACAGTTGAACACGGTGGTGGCCACATCATGTTGTGGTGAATTCTGTGACAGCAATGGTACACCATCAGGACTGAAGGAAAGATGAATACAGAAAAATTAAGAGATCCCGAGTAAAAACCTTTTTCCAGAGTGCTGAGCGGCTGAATTAAAGGTTTATATACCAACAAAGTGTATTACCAAGAAAGTACAGGAATAGCTTTGGGTGAAGTATATGAAAGTACTGGAGTGGCAGTAGTAGTAGAAACTGACCACTACTGGATGGTCTTTTGTCTTGTTTACACTAAAAGCAGTTGAGTAAGAGTGAATAATGTCTATTTACTCTTATTTAAACATTTAGTTGCCTGTGAAACATTTAAAAAAAGATCAGATTTTGACTGTAAAAACTTTCCAGACGCAATGCATTGCTGGTTTTACACATGCACTGCTAGCCAAGTAATCTTTTCTAGACATCACCTGATTAAAAAAATAAATGTCCAGCCTAGCTAGATTGGACTTTATCTTGGCTTTAAATTGCCATCTTCCTGTTGCAAAGTGTGTGAGATGTCAGGTTGCGCTAGTCTGCTTGTTAAGTGATGTCATTTCAAGTGAGGTCTTTGCTTGAGAGAAGCACCACCAAAACATTTCATTCTCTACCTATGCAAGTTTTTCTAAGCACTAAATTAGAATATGTTGGCTCCATAGTGTAGTGATTTGCCTCACAAGTGAATGATCCCTGATTCACAGCTAAGGGGAAAGCACAAATCCCTTTGGGGGGGAGGGGGGGGGGTGTAGCATCAAGAAGAGCATCAGCTGTAAAAATCTGTCAAATCACATTTAGCAAACCAACCTGCTTTGATGACCCCTTGTGAATAAGGGACCATCCAAAAGTTTTTTTTACATAAGTCAGATTATGGTCTTTCAGCAATCGATGTCGACTACTTAGACAATTTGCTACTAACTTCTGATTCCACTAAATGCCATTTTTCATAGATGCCCTGACAGCTGCACTAGATTATTTTTAACTCTCAATGGGAACTCAAGGAGCATAAAGACATCACACTTAACAAGCGGATTGTCTGATGCATTTACCTCCAGTGAGTGGTCATCATATTCACTCCTACGTACTCTGTTCAGGCACCTTCACCTAACCCACATACAGTATTTCCACTGAACGCATCTAAAATAGACTACCTTCTGCTGTGTGTCAGAAAAGGCATAAAATACCCCTGTCTAAATTCTCCTGAATTTGTTTAATCTTTATTAAGAGTTTTGTGAGTTCAAGTTAAGAAATGATACCAAAAATAGTGTTATCTAATGTCTTTGCTTCTACTGCAGTATAATGGCTGTTAAGTACTGCACTGCAGCTAAGGTGAACTTGTTATAAAGTCACACATCACTTACTTTAAATGTTGTAAACACAACCCTTTGTAGTGATGTACTGACACTGGGCTGCTAGACTGTGGGTCTTTGCAACTGACTTACAGCTCTTCTGTCCCTGCCCCAAAATCTACCAGGATAAGCCTCTGATGGCAGTACAGATGTGTACCAACTAGGGGGAATCCCCCTAGATTGCAGATCACCATCTCTCTGTGATTATCTGGGACATAATTCCAGTGAATTAGTGTGTTTGCTTTAATCTGGAAAGACGTTAATGGCATTAAAGAGTATGTGGATGAAAAACCAAGCTCTGTGAAATGCCCCAACAGTGGGCTCTCAGTAAGCTGCCCCCTGCAAGGATTAACTGTTAAATAAACATTTTAGTGGAGTGTATAAAAATCTTATGCAGCATAAAACATTTGATGTGTCTTATTGACCGAAGTCATTCATAGTTTTTGGGTTTGTTTGCTGTGTATTTGCTGTGCAGTAGTGGTCAGGTGCTACCATATTTGGGTGTTCTGTTTCTGCTTATTTTAATACTTGAAGCTTTTTTTTTTCTTGGTTTATTATCTATACCCATCTCTCATGGCTGTCATGTTGGCACCTGGATATGGGCTTTGAATTGCACAAACATCTTGCTTAGCTAGGTTATTTTCTTAAGCACAAGCTTTGATATCCTTTGACCTAGTAGTCGGTTGGTTTTATATTATCACCTTCAATATCAATTTCGGACACGACTCCAAAGTTCATGTGATGTGTGCATAGCATATAATATACCACGTGTCATTTATTTGGTGCAGTAATGACGGGTAGACATCTTATCTAAACATAGGTTTGATCCAGGTGTCTCTGTGTTTGTATTTGCACAAAGCTAAATCATTAACTGGACAAGTGAGGAAAGAAGATTCTAAGGAACAGACACAAATTTGGTTTAACTCCTTGCTGTTCAGTTAACCATTTCCCCTAGTGTGTGTGTTTGCTGAGATCTAGGCCTGTTCTGTTATGGCAAAAACAAATATTATCAGTTGTTTGGGTCACTCTTATGAACATTGAAATTATTTACAATTATTTAAAAATGGAGTTAAAAATTGATGTATTAAACTGAAAAAAGACAAAAGTTCACTTTGTAATTAATTATCCTTAAACTCTAATCATAAATCAACTGGAAAAACTAAAGAAAGCAGTGTGAAGTAAAGGAAAGAGATGTGCTGAAAGGTACAATGACAATTGGAATTGCACAACCCTACTACTAGGACCTGTCTTTGGTCACATTCTAATGCATTGAGCATTAACTCCAATGCAAATTATATTTCCAGAGTGCTTAACATTGAACAGCACCGCTGTTTTCTTTCATTCTGTTGGTGGGAAAGTCACACACCACAACGAAGGCTTCCTGTGAAACTGTGAAGATAAGAATATTCATGAGTCTGTAACGAGAAAAAAAAAGTTGACAGATAGGTAGTTTTAATGTTGGTGATAATGGGTAAGGAACATTAGAAGACACTGGGAGGATTAGTTACAGTAAGTTGTTTGTTTGTTTTCATTTATAGCTACTAGTAGTTGTGTAGCTGTTTTGAAACTAGCAGTCTGTCACCATTTGTCGCACTTTTATAAAGTTAACTTCCAAAAGCCTCTTCTTTTTCATTGTGCTTTCTGATAAATGCATAGTATTACATACTCTGAGTTAGGGATACATTTTATTGATTGTGTTGGAAGACTTGGCATAATATAGTGCACAATGTGGACTGAGTCTAGCTAGAAATAACCTATAATTGAGCCCTGCTGAGCAAGATTATCCTTGGCTTTGGGAAAGAGGGTTTGGAGCATAATTGATGTTTGGGTCTGCCTTCGCCAAAGAAACCACCCTGTCTTTGCCCTCAAGTCGGCCTCAGCTAAGTTCTTAGCATTTCCTCTGTGTTTAGATCAGTTGACTCTACTTTAATGCCTCATATTTTCTGCCTATGAATGTAATCCAGAGCGAGATTAAGATAAGAGGAATATCTGCTGAATCTTTCAAAGAAGGTGTGTGTTTGCACACTTCTCTCTTCATTTGGAAGAAACCAGTAAATTTTTGTTTAAGAGGTAGTGATTACAACAGACCAGGCCTGTCATTTACTGTTGGACAGGGCTTGATATAGGCTTTCCTCTTTTGTCTATTTTGCTGTAGACACTGCCTCTTTCTGACTGTAAACAGTTTTAAACTACAAACCTTTTTAATACTTATCTTAAAAAAAGCATTGAATTATACTTTCTTAGTTTTCTAAATTATAATGCTGATTGTGTAAGAAAACTCTGCTTTAGTTTTGCAGCCTGTGGGTAGTGGACATGTGACAGGACAGTCTTGTCTTTGTCAGGGTTATCTCCTATTTCCTGTATCAGCCTCCTATTTGCAGCATCCTTCCCATACCAGAAAGAGCAGGATGGTTTTAATATATGAAGCCAGGTTAACCATTGATCAGATCAGTTGGCTACTGCTGACCTTTAGCTCTTTGCACAAGTTGCAGCAACGTCAAAACGTGCAATGTTTAAACGCTTAAATATACTCGGACTTGGTAAAGCACCTGCTTGTTAGAAGAATTACTGAGATATGTTTAAGCACGGCCAGAGAAAATACTTAGATTCAAGTGCTTAAACACAGAGCAGGAGATTTTGTTACTCGGGTGGATTTCTGCTGCAGCGTTTTTGAGGTGCTCTGCGTTTGGCTTACTCTACTTCTGCGGTCACATGTTTTTTTTTTTGTGTGTGTGTGTTTTGGAGTCGCTGAGATGGAACAGGAAGTCAGATATATTATTCACAGGTCTTTCAGTGTGAGAATTGAGTGATGTTGCCTGACTTTTTTTTTTTTTTTTTTGTTGAAATTTTCAAGCTGTGTTTGTGGTGGGTGGGAAAAGGTTGGTAACGGTATGTCGCTGTGACGTGACTTTATGGCTGTCATTGGTTTTGTTTTGCTTTGACTTGCTATGTCCGCTGACTTGTTCTCACCATTCGTCTGCAATGTTAAGAGTGGAAGTTCTCACAACTCGGCTTCTCTGTCTGAGTGCTGTGTGACTAAGTGGTTTGTTCTTCCTTCCTTTGTTGAACTACGGTTTGATAATAGTTTGAAGTTCCTAGTCTCAGTACTTACTTTCAGTATTCGTTTCTATTAGATTGGATTATATTTACCAAGCCTTCGTTTTATTTTTACTTTAAAATGACTGCTGCTGTCTCCTCTGAGCCAGACAGTAACAATGAATGTGTGACTGGATATGAGATTACTTGACTATAAAAGGAGCCTCTTTCAGCTGCTACAGTGATAGAAGGAAAGTACAGTTTTGGAGGCTTTGAATGCTTATGTAACTGCCTCTTGGATGTAGTGGGTAATCTTCAGATTATTTCTCTGCTCAGGAGGAGGTTTTAATCCTGTCCCAACACAGAGCAAATCAGGCTGAAGCCAACAGTAGGCTGACCCATCACTTTGAAACTGTGACTGGACAGTTCAGCAGCACTCTGTCTTTAACGCATTATGATTATACAGGATGTGTTGGAGAAAGTGATTTAAAAAATTGTATAATCGAATTTCAGACATGTAATTACTTCTGTGTGATTGATTCGGTTTGTCACTTATGTGAACGTTTAGTGAGAAGTGAGGTCTGGCCAAGTTTGAAAGGGATTAACTGGGGCCAGGAATTTTTGGAAGGATTATTTACGTTTCAGAATTTGGCCAAACTGAATATTTCATGTCATCACTTCACAAGTGCATATCAAATTGAAGTAAAAAGAATTTGGAGGCATAATCTTGATGTTCTCAAGAAAAAGCAAAACATATCATTATCCAAGTATCCAGGGAATCGGTTCATGTGGAGTGGAGAGAATTTTCTGAATTGATGGAGACGTGCAGCCAAAGTCCTGCTAGAAGTAAATCTCACGACTTGGTAGACTACCTTGAATGATTCTGGGTGGATATTCTAAGGCTTTTCTCTGAGTGAATGTGAAGAGATTCATAATTCTAATTTCAGTGTACAGAGATGTACTATTTAAAAAAACAAAACAAAACGTACCTACCCATTTTCATGGCCTAAAATGAGTAGATGTCTGTCAGCACATATCTAAAATGGCCATGAAGTTCTTCTGTGCATCACCGCAACAATATGATTATGGCTCATATCCTTCCTGCTGATTGGCGCCTCAGAATCGGGGGTGGAGGGGTGTGAGAAAATGCCTGTTTTAGACATTTTTATACCATATCTTTAAAAATACTGACACTATTATTGAAAGCTTTAAGATTGTACTAGTGAAGTTACACATGTGTGAATGTTTTCCCAACTCTCAAAAGTAAGTGCATCTATACCAATGTTAATGTAAAGCCATAATGAATGTTCTTTCCTTAATATACTGTTGATATGTTAGTGCGCATATTAAACATGGCTAGAGTTTTAAACAGGGAGGTCAGCATGTGCACAAGGTTTTTCTGCGAGCTAGCAGCCAGGCTTTTTCCTGCATTGAGGAATCTTTGGAATCTGTCTGAAGAGGTTTTTAGCCGCAGCTAAAGAAAAATCAGCAGCACTGTAAAAAAAAAAATTGACAGTTTTGTTGACAAAGGTTTCACTTACTCAGTTGCGGTAGTCGTCTTTTCAGCAGATGATCAGAAATGCCAAGAGTTTACAATGATTTCTGTCAAGCAAGGTAACACAGACCTATAACCTTTTATTCTTGGCATTCTAATACCCTTGTGAGCTAACATGTCTAATACTGTCATCCCAGACAAAGTAGCTCAATCATGTGTTGTTCAAACCTTTGGTTTGTGAGAGGCAGCCAACCAGAAGAAAGCTTACTTAAAGGAAGAGGGACTTGAAGCGGGAGGAGCTGAAATTATTATTATTATTATTTTTTTAAGATATGGGACTGTACAAAGCCCCAGCATGACATAAATGAGGACTATTTGTAACTGGGAATCATTCAAAGTGATTAGGCTAGGAATTAAAATATGACGCATGAAATGAGCACAGTAGATTGACTTTAAGATTAAAGAGTGTATTTTCTCTATTCCTCTGGTTGTTTATGCTGTTTTCATATCAATTTTCTGCTTTGTAGTTGTTAAAGGGATGATTTCTGTGCACTCCATTTCAGATTCCTGTGCAGCAAATTTGTGGGCCCTCCTGTCACTTTCCTGTTCCAGCCCATGCTCTATGGCCTTAAGGTAGTATGCAAGGGTTAAGGGGGTTGTGTTCCACTGTGTACTGTGGTTTAGGTTTTAGAGCAAATGCAAGCTAAATACTGTGGGAATGAGGAGGGTGTTGGATTAATTGCTGTGTTTGTTTTGCAAAGTTCTAAAAGTAGTACAATAGAGTATTTAGTATTTTCTGGCTGGCATTTTCTTTTCTTGTTTGACTTGGTTAACTTCATCTGTGTTTGTCTGTACTGTAGTCCTAAGGCAGTGTTTCCCAAACTTTTTTTGCTAGGCTCCTCTTTGTTTTACAACAAAAATCTTGTAATCTCCTACCTTGGCTCCTGTGCAGGTGAAGCCAAAGGGAAGATATGCTTCACCATATTTTCTAGTCATTGGCTTAGAATGAAGTTGGTTTGAAAACATCATCACCTGCTTTGCGTTTGCGTGGAAGCCCCAGTGTCCAAGCATTCTTTTATTTTTTATTTTTTCTCCCATACCACGCCCCCCCCCCCACACTTTGGGAACCTCTGTCCTAAGGTGAAACTTTATTTGAATCTGCTCTCACACAGGCTTTACAGTTAGACTAACAGTTTCAAGTAATTCTGTCATATAGATGTGTCATTTTACAATTGCAAAGGTGTAAGACTGCTTTGACTCATATTACCATCACAGCGCTGCAAGAGTTTCCTCTTTTAAGCTTTAAAGAAAAAATGAAGAAATAAATGACCAAACTAGAAACACTACTGCGTAAATCAACAATGAGCTGACCCACAGAATGTAACTTTGAGTTCACACACTTGCATGTCACAACTGAGTATTAACATCGAATCAATGACCCCCTTAGCTGTCTAAAGTTGATTTTATTCTAGTGAAAGCTGTATCAGGTATTTTTCAGGGCATTTTTAAATCAGACATAGCTGTTGTGTATCAAGCCTAAATGTGAAGTGCATGTTTAGAAAGCAAACATCATAAGACAGTAATTGATAAAGTATTTGATAAAGTAATTGTTATGTTTGACAGTGCCAAACATAATAAAAAAATGGATTCAACTAAAAAAAGGCTTAAAAAAATCTCCAGTTACACTGAAGCCCACCTACTGTTCTGTTTTTTTGTTTGAATGGTTCAAAATATGTTGAGTGTCAGTGTTACGGCTGATTCCGTAACACTGTTCCACAGTTTGTGTGAGGCAGAGTTGGCAAATTCTGCCACTTAGGTCTCAAAATGACTCTCAGTAGCAGCTATGGTGTTAATATTTAAGGGGCGAAAAAAGTTTTAATCAAGTGTTGAAATTATTCTTTCAGCAGTGAGCTGTAAATGTCGTGAAGTTGGGTTATGCCGGCATGTGTCACATGACTGCTTAAATATGTGGTTGTGCATATTGTTTTGGTCTCCGGGAGAGATGTGTCATCTCACACTTGGTCTGGACACAAAAAAAGAAAGAAAGGAGGTTAATTTTGACACTGGGTCTGGTTAGGTCACATTCTCACATTCTTCAGCAGTGACAACCAGGCTCTCTGTGGGTTGCCTTTCAACAGCCATTCAGCACTGGGCTGAACCAGCTTGATCTCTCGCTGTACGAATGTTTGAATGTTCAGCACTTCGTTTGTGTTTACCAATGGAAAACACAGCCTTAAAATTTAACTTGTGTACAGGAAATTAAAAATAGATCCATGGCATACATTAAATTTGATTCAGTTATGTAAATATAAAAACAAATAGGGCCATAAGAAATTGCATACAAAAAGAAATACTGATATTTATTTTCAAACGTATTAACTGTATTGGTTTCCTAATTGAGAGATTTAGAGTTATCATCTGAATAGCCAGAGTTTATAGGGACTAACTTGGGAGAGCAAGCCGTTAGTAAGCAAAAATTAAGATGAAGTTGCACTCAAGCAATATGTTAGACACTTGTCCAAAAACACAGTTTTTATGGTTGAATCATTTCAGGTTACACTTGAGAGTCTTGCATAAGAAGGCAGAGTTATAGCTTGATGATGTGGCTGTTTGTACCATTAGGGGGCAGTGTAACATTGTTTTCATATTCACCTTACTTGACATGGAATGCTAGCTGTTTACTCACATCCAGAGGTGGGGCAGTAGACTCATGCATGCACAAAGCAATCACAGTGACTCTGGTAGGTTTAATGCTGACAGCCCCCTCAGCTGACTGCAGAACAGACCCTGGTTTCTGGTCCCTGGCCCAGTAGTTTTCCTGTTTTCTTCTGCTTGAAAGCAGACCAAGGCACAAATGGGTGGGACCCAGAATGGCCTAGGAACGCTGTACATTGTTCTCGGAGTTTCCTCTTCCACATTCCTGGGCTGATTGGGATCTGGGCCTCCTGTGCAGGGGTATTGTTCTAACTCACCAGCACCACAGACCTGGCCCCAGCTAACCACAGCTGCCTCCACTGACCATTGTAGTGCCCTGGCCTAATGATGGCTATCTTTGCCATATCCATTTCTCGCTTTCTCTGACTAACTCCTTTCTGCATCTTTGCCTGGCAGTAGTCCTGAAACAACATCAATCTTTGCAACTTAAAACAGTCTTTTTCTCTTGTGCTTACATTTGGGATTATATTTTTTAATAATTTGTCAAGTTTTGTATCTAGATTTCAAATTATTCCTTTTGGAAACTTTTACCAGCCTAATGAATTGCAGCATGCCATAACTAAGGCAATCAGTTTGGCAAGTAAGATGAGAGGTCAGATGGGCACACTTTGACATATTTAGCTACCTCACTCTTATATAATTCCTAAAGACTCAAAGGACTATGTAAACTAGAACTACAAATTAGTTCCTGTGCCTTAGCAGACATCTGTGGTCTCTAGTGGAAATGGCAACTTAAAAGGCCTGCTGCACTTTATATGCAATGGAAGCAAAATGGTTTGAAGTTTCTGAACTAACATTTCAATTCCTGGTGTTCTTTTAAGTGAGGACAAAACATTTTTGTGTCAGTTGTTTTTTCTGGATTGTGAAGGTTTACACTTTGATAGATTTAACAGTAAATTAATTCAATTTTATGACTTTTTATATATGAAAATGTTGATGCCAGTGGAAAAATTGTGTGATTAAAAAAAAATTAATTAATTGATGTTTTGGTAGTGTAGTTTCGGGCATAAGTGTTAATTAGCTACAGTCCCACTTTAACAAGTGTTCTGCTTGCTTGTCAAGTAGTCATGTTGTAAACTTCTAAAGCTTGGGGTATCTACTAATTTTAGATCAAGTGCTAAAAACACCAGAGTGTGATCTCAAGTTGGCCAAACCAGAGAAACTGTTGCATAATAAGATGTAAAAATTCCCCTTTTATTTAATATAAATACATAGGGCCATATTGATGGGCCGTCTTAGACCCTTTAGTGTGTCTGGCGTTTCCTGCCACTACAATATTTACATTCCTACTATATAGAGCCAGCTACCTTATTTGTATATCAGGGTTTTTTTTTTTTTTTATACCATATGCAGCCAATGCAAGAACACATTCAAGCATATTTACGTACATGCATACCTACATGTATTGCTTTTTCAGTTATATTTACAGAAAGCACAGAGGAGAGAAACAGGAAGAGGATGATGTCTTTAGCTTTTACTTCCTGTCTCTGCCTTTTGACATAGTTTATACACTACAACAATTACATCATCTTGCTGTTGACGTTTTCGCACACTGCAGTAGAGGGTGTAAACACTCCCTAACCACACTTACTGGTCTCACAGAGTGCATGTTTCCTTATAATCATTAGTCGAACAAAGAAAAAATCTTTAAAGGCCACGGTTAATTTTTGAGTACGTTCGCCATTCGTGTTTCATAACAGCATAATGCTATCAATGTGAGCTAATATAGCAAAAACTTGGTTTTGATGTCAGCTTGGAGTAGCTCCCTCTTCTGTATTGTACAGGGCTCTAGCAAACCTCGTTTGACTCGCTGGAAAATAATGGACTTAAGTTTTACATCAGGAGGAAGATGAGAACCCCGAAACTCATCCAAGTGTGAGTGTCAGGCCCAGAAAACGGGGAGACTTTGCATGTTCTCCCTGTGCCTACCTGTATGTTAGGTGTGAAAGTGAGTGTGGATGGTTGTCCGTCTCTCTGTGTTAACCCTGTGATGCACCAGCAATGCTGCAGGTGTACCCTGCTTCTCGTCCTGACAGCAGTTGATAGGCTCCAGCCCCCAACGACCCTGAATTGGATAAGTTGTTAGGAATATGGATGAATAAGCTTTTAAAGATGTAAAGCAAGGTTTTAAATCCTGTTGAGTACTTTAGTGCCATAAACCTCTTTATATTAGAGTTGCTTATTTCATTATTAATATTAAAGTGCTTATTGGAGTCTTCATTAGAACAGTCCCTTTATCATGCTGCTTACTGATTGATGAAACAGCATATAATGTTCATCTTAAGCATTTTAATCTTTTTTTGCACATTAGTGCTGTGGCCATCACTGAAATTTGTGAATGCTTCCAGCTCTCTGTTGCTGTAGAGCACTCACTGCATTTGTAAATTGATGATTTCTTTAGGCAGTGAGCTTTTGAGAGTCAGCACAGCATAAGACAGCCTTACTCTGCAGCAAGGGATATTTGGAAGGGTTTGAGTTCACTGCAGGTACAAACTGTGCAGCCAAGCAGAGCACAGCAGTCTGTCATCACCCTGTTTCAGACACCAGCACAGTTGAACAGAAGTGAAAGCAAGGGGAGGGGTGCTCTTGTTGTTTAAGCAAGTTAGCAAGAAAGCAAATGAGCATTTGTGCTTGTGCATGAATACTAAAAAGTGACACTATTTCGACTTCGATAAGCGCTATCAGTAAATGCAGGCAGGCGGGCGAGTGAAGCTTGCTCTATGGCGCTTCCTTACTTGTTTTAGTCCCTGTCAATCTTCTTCCTTCTCTTGTGGTGTTTCTCCTGTGAGTAACACAGGCCAGCAGGGTGTGGCTGGTGTCGTCGCTGTTGTGATTGGCTAGAGGCCCAAGCTTGTGTTATCTCCTGTGGAACATGTTCTAGTCCCACCCCAGATAGTGCCTGGCACTCAAATATAGCCCTGCCTACTTGCAATTACATCACATCCTATGAAAAGATCCATGTCTTTTTGCTTTCTCTTTACACTGTCAACAGACAGGTAATGTGCAGTGTAGAAAGTTTCTCACTCTGTCAGGTTAACTAGCTACAGTTGGAGCTCTCTATATAGCTTTAGAGAGCCTGACAGAGAGTTTCTGCGTTGCTCTGTAAGGGCCCACAGCTTAAGAACTTTACAGTGAGTGCACGTCTGACGGCTACATGTAGGTTGCAGCTCGCTATAAAGACTACCTACTCCTCTGTAAATGGGGCACGTGAAACAGGCAGGTAATTTGTGTCAGAATGGCGTGGCACAGGCTACTGGACTATGCACCAGAGTAAAAGACCTAAAGTCTCATCGACCATGGATTTTCTAAAGAGCCTGGTTCCAGCTGTGATCTCAGGTGAGGGATCTGCTGAACATGGGGGAACTGAACCCAGGGAGCCAGGCCCACGGCTTCTCCGGGTGAAAAGACTGGGCCTGCTAACCATGGGACAGACCATTGAAGAAGATCTGGTAGATCCGGTTACAAAGCAAGATGCTGGGATAAGCTCCTCCAGACATGCTCGCAGTAACCATACCCGCCTTAAAGGTACAAATGTCCCAAATACACAATTCATATATATATAGCTTTTTTTATGTGCTTCCTATAGATTACAATTTTGGTTAATCTCTGTTAACATATTTCCAAAAACTGGCTTAATACCCTCCTGCTTTATGCACACATGCTTACATACACCATGTATGAAAAAATACGACTGGGTTATCTGTGTTTTCTGTTCACTGTGGAGGGCAGTAAAATGCTGTGGTCACCACTCTCAATCCATGCTCAATTGAGAGTGTGGCATAGGGGCATGTGTGCTGACAAATGAATTGTATTTCCATTGTGATTTCAATCTGAACATATACAATACACAAAATAACACTGTAGATATGCAAAAATTTGACATTGCGATAAAAGCTTTATTCCTTATTCATATTCTTCTTTGTTTATTGGGCATAGGCTATTAAATGTTTAAAGTGCAAACAGTGGTAAGATACATTTTTCTCAAATTGTGCAATAAATAAATAAATCCAAATCCAATTAATTGTGTGGAAAACAGAGATTTAATTGCTTTAGATGCCTGTCCTGGATGTGTTATACCGTATAGTATATATTGAGTAAGTTTATCTACGCAGGATTTCTAATATTTTATGATTCGTAGCAGTCAGTTCACTTACTGTTAACAGAGTGGAAAATTTTTGGCACCCATCCAATCTTTTAGTCAAAGGAAAATCATTTTCATAAAATTATTTTTCTTTAAAATTTGTTTGGAATACCAGTAAAGTATTAGTAGTAGTAGTTTTAATTTACTATGTGCAAGACTGTCTTCCTGATGGCTAGTTACCCCACTCACTGTGAGCCAGAAAACCACTGGAAGTGAAGTCAGAAAATTCATACTGAATTTGGAATTGGTGCAGTGATGTCATTGCGTGTATTACGGGTTTTTCGCCTAGTTGGCCAAATCCATTGTCAAAATGTGATCTCACATCAGTATTAAACAGAAGCAGCTACACAGAACTGAGGTAGTGTAGGTGGAGCCCTCTTAACTGTGTAATGCGACAGCACATGGCAGTAGCATAAGAAAGCCAAGTTTAGGCTGGACTGTGGTCTGTCAGACTGCTATTTAAACAATTCACGAATATTACCAAACCACTTTTAGCTTACAAAGGCAATGCTTGCTGTGATGTGCCCACACAGACTATATTTAAGAACTGCATACAGTGTAAATTTCCAAGCCCAATTTAAAACATTATTTTGGTTTTCATGTTTTCATGGTCAGCATTCTTAATGCATTATTCACATTCACTGCTGCCATTAACCTAGTTGTCAAAAGTTTAAAACACAACAACAAAATTATTTGTCTTTTGTGACCGAGCCAGTCAAAATGATAACAGCGTTTGCAAAGAAAAGTGTTAAAGGTTACTCTGTCCGCTTGATGTGTTTACTGTCAATAGAACCTTTTTTGTAATCCCTTTTAGTGTTTGTGGATTGTGGATTTCTGTCCTACCCAGGTGGTTTAGTTCAGCATCGCGAAATATGTGTCAAATACTTCTTACTTTCTTCCTTGATTTTTCTTTCCTTTTTTAAGATACTGCTACTTATATACACAATGGTGGATTGTTGAAAAAGAGTGTTTTATTTATTTAGTCTCTTTTATCTGTGAACATGCCTTTCCATAGAAAGCCCACTATCATGACTTTTCTGGGTGTCTTGTCACCATTTGATCTAGCAATCTGACATCTTACTGGATGATAAAAAGCATACTTGTTGTTTCTGGCTGGAGCTTTGGTGATCTTAAGCATTTTCAGACAACATAAAAGGAAAGCTGCGATGCAGGTTATGTCTGTTTAAGAGTGCAGAGTTATTTTACTTGGCAGGTAAGCTGTAGGCAAGGTGTGATCAAAAATCTCTGAGGACAGATCCATAAAAGTCAAAGGTCTTTGATTAAATTTTTGGCCAGCTCTTATTCAAGGTCAACATCTCCAGTCGCTTCCAGTCAGGAAGTTTGACATTGTAAAACATCCATCGCATTGTGCACCTTGAAGTCATTCCAGACAGCGTGAGACAGCGTGGAGCTCTATGGAGCATTAAGTTCAAAGGATACAAAAGGTGGTGTATACCAGCTGCTACCATGTCTGCTCTGAAGCAAATACAAATCTTTTGCCACATCAACTCAATAATCGTTCACCGCCTGGACACATCCAAAGCCAGTGTCATGCCTCTGTAGTAGGGGATATATTGTGCCTGTGACAGTAGTTAAAGGTTTATGTACATATAATTTTTCATGTAGGTCAGCCAGTTTACACTGGTAAACTTCTCAGGGTATTTTCTTTTTTCCCCTCCACTGCTACCTGTCAGAGCATGCTTGCTCCCTATTTGCTCATGGCTAAAATATGACTCAGCCTTCCCTTCTGCTGCACTCACTTGGCCTCTTAGTCTTTTATGAATAACATTATTCAACCGGTTAAACTAACCCACAATAACAAAGTGATATTCTTCATTTTGGTTTGGTGAAGTGTGAAGATAATCTAAAGTTTTGCTAGCTTGGCTCATGAAACTCTTGTTGCGTCTGTGTTCATGTGCTTGGCTCAGACTGCAGGCTATAGGCTGATGTTCATTTTGAAAGACAGTTTCTGTTGACTGGGCAAATTGTTTTCAAACATTTCCTTCTTTCTTCCCTATTAGGAAAGATCCATCATATTAAAAAAGTCTCCTTTTTGAACCATGCTGGTGATGGCAGGGGTCACAATGGTGAGTTATGCATTACAAGACGTAGCGTGATTGCTACATTAAGATGAGGTCAGAGGAGCTTTAATTGAGTTTTAACTCCGTGTGGAGTGACACTTCCCTTGTTGAAGAACCTGCATAGTCTGTGGCTTTTAAGGCGGTGCTGTTCTTTTCATTTTGTCGTTTGTCATCTTTTGCAGGCTTAGACAATATTCAACTGCTTGATGCACAGTTCAGTTTTCAGGATACGTTTGATTAGGACTGTATTTGGTTAATGGGTGCAGCGGGTTTGTGATTAGGGAGTGTTTGGAGCATGTGACAAAATGGTGCAGTGATGGGTTGTGCTTCTGTAATAAAAGATCCTTGTGAAATTTCTGTCTAAACACTCCACAGGGTGTGTATCCAGACAGGATGGATGAACTTATTCATGGAATTTCTTAAGTAGTCGTCAGCCAACAATAGTGAAACAAACTCCATAATGGTGCGCAGTGCAGCCTGCATTTAGTGGGAATATGGTGTCATATCGACGAATGCTGTGAATCATTGTTCATACTCATTCTCCAGCCAGCTGTTCCATAGTGAATAAACTTGAAGACATTTGGTTCTATGAGTAATAAACTGACCTTTTAAAACCTGAGTTAAGAGGTGTTTTTATTCAGATTTTCCTCATGTTCTGCTCATCATTCCACGGGGGCTTTTGCTTCTGACCTAAGAAATACTTTTTTTTTTTTTTTTTTCCCAATTAGACTGTCTTAATTTGCTAGGCGAATCAAAAGAATGAGTTTGCTCATTTTCAGCTTGAGCAGAATCAATAGATTGTCTCATAGAATTTGACCGTTTATGGTTTATGCAACACATTATATATGAAGGTTAGATCCACTGTCATTCAGCTAAACTGCAATATACTACTAAAGGGAAAAAAATCCAGCCTATTTAGTTTTGTGTAAAACCTTTGTCTAAATGTGTGGTGTTTAATACAGAAGTGCAATGAAATAGCTGGGTCTGAGTCAACGGAGCATGCGGAAGTAAGTAGATGTGCAGGTTGCAGAATTGTGCTGCATACTCAGAATGCTGTGATGGATCTAAATGATGTGTCCTCTGCAGCCCAGGCATCGCTGGGGAGGTCAGGGATTGAATTACAGCTCCTATCGATTATTGTTCCCACCACTGCCCTTCAGAGAGGCCAGCACAGGAAATGCATCCTCCACCCCATGGGCTCCGGGGAGGAGCAGCTGCTCTATACTGTCTGCAGCCAGGATGGCTAACTGTCAGTCACTGCTCCTACTTTGTGAATGAAGCTTAAGTAACCTGCCTTGATTGTGCATTTAGTTGAGATTATTTGATCAGTGAGGACTTTATTCCAGGAAGTGAGTTATAATGGTGTTTATTTGAAGTTCTCGGTTTACGTCAGCTCCATCGGACAGTAGCTTTTAGCTCTAGTGTTCCCAGAGAGACGGTGTGGTCAGTCCTGCATTCCTTAAACAATAAAGCTGGTTTACAGAAAACAATGTTTGCAGAGAGCTCTGATTGTTTTATGTTGACTCGTTTGTCGATTACAATAATATTAACCCAGATGTTGTTTTTAAACAGGATTTGACCATGAGTTCTTCTGTTGTCCTCCCACTACATGAACTTAGAGCCAAGGCATGTAAAGGGAGCACATTTAGTAAGTTATATTTGAAAACAGTCAAACTTGACTGATCCCTAAAACTATTCAGCTATCCACCCTCTGTGCTGTTACTTACTGCATTTGTGTCAGATAGAAAAAGGGTGGACCAAAGATTAAAAAACAAAAACAAAAAAAACCCCACAGGTGGAGTCCTTCTGTGTTGCATGTTGCCCCTGTGCATGCTTGGGTTTGGGGGTTTTTTTTGTTTTGTTTTTTTCCCATTGAAAATGCGGTCGGCTCATGTTTCCTGACATGACCCAGAACTCTCACAAAAGAAATTCTTAATCTCAAGAGTTTCATTTCCTCATTAAATTAACTAATTTAAGGCTACAAGTAATCTAGTGACATCTTAACAAAATAACCCCAAAACATATTTTACTTCATTACTTAGAAAACTGTCTGATATTTTGAAACATCCTGCTATGTTCCTAAATTGTCTTTGAATTGTGCAACAGCAAGCTGTTCCCCTTCTCATTCAGGATCAGACTCTGCTTCACAGACTTCTATATATGGCTTTACATCTCCAGTTGTGGCCATTAGTCACAGTAAAGCTGCTGCATGAGTGTAATCCTGGGGATTTTTAGGTTAGTAAATTAGACACATACGTAATACTTTGACATTTGGGGAAATGCAGTTGGTCAGATTTGAACAGACAGACGGGGCAGTATCTTGCTTTTAATGTAGCTCTAGGAAAGATTAAACATGACTCATAGAAGTTCCGATTTAAGGCTTAAAATAAAACAGTGTGATTGCTGCAAATTTGCAGTGGTACTGTAAACAATCTGTTTGTGTATTACAAGGCAGAGTTTCACAGTGGAAGCCTGCGTCGGGGTAGCACCAGCCAGGGCTTGACAAAGCATCTGCTTGTGTTGTTTGTTTGCAATGAGCTCTGCCTCACTTTGCATAACTTGTGTAGTGGAGGACATGTGACGGAGGGAGAGACTGAGGGCGAGCGAGAAATGAAGACTAAACTAAAAGAAGACAAAGAACATTTGTCTTTTGCAGCTTTCCCACTGCTTTTCCCTTCACAATATTTTGGTAACAAACTTAATCCTGTGCTTGACTACAAATTGCTTGATGTCATGTGGATCAGCATTAAAGTCTCTGCCAGGGCAGGAATAACTAGCGTCAGTGCAAGATTAAAATATCAGCTGAATCGTGTGCGTGTGTCTTTCACATTCACACAAAAACAATGGGCTGTTTTCTTACTAATGGGGTGTGTTGTGTGTTTGTGTATCATTCTGTGTGTTACTATGCCTGGTAGCTTTCAGACAGGGCAGTGATGTAATGCCCATGATTCCTGTGGGTGTGAGCAGTTAGCTTAGCAAGAAGATTAGTTTCGATCACTATAATGCCAAAGAAAACAGGTAGCAAGTCATCTATCCATCTCACTTGACTGTAGTGAGTTGCATTAACATACTCCTATTACGTCATATATATTCCTGTTTTAAAAAGTGAAATATACATTTAATACATTTAATTTAGGAACATATTTTTATTATTTTGGTTGACTAGTTAAGGTGTGTTCAATCTATCCTTCCTCTTTCCTTTCCCTCATCCACCTCCCATTCTTTCCTTTCCCTCCTACTGCAGTTTGGAATGACGCATCAGTATTGCTGCGGAGCTTACAGGAAGTATTGCTTTGATAGGCTAGCAGAGAGGCAGCACAGTAGCAGCTCTGACATGCGTATGCATTACTGAACCACGGCCAGGGAACACTCGCAGCATTTTGATGACATCAACCACCCCCACGCACTGCTCCCTCCCTCCCTGTTTGCTGTTGAAACAAGCTCTCTCCATCTCTCTCACTCTGAGAGAAAAGAGCAGGCATCGGTAAAAGAACAAGAGCTCACTCAGAAGAGGAGGGGCTGGCCATGAGCGAACACGGAGGGAGAGAGCTTTTGGGGCAGGAGGAGGAGGGTGGCTGACGGTGCTAGCGGGCTAGGACTGGCACACACACATGCACGCACACACACACATAAACACAGGAAGAGAAGGGGAGAAGGAATATTACCGCACATTGTTAAGACTTCTATCGCGTACTGTTCTGCTGCCGTTTTCCCTCATTTCAGGAACAAAAGTTCTCATGCAGTTGTGTCCTTCGGTTTCTGGATTTTTCTCTGCTGAAATGGGGATGAGGGACTCTGTGGACTGGCAAGTGGGCAGCAGGCTCTTGGGTGGAATACTTCTCTAACTAGCCAGGCTGCGCGCTCTCTCTCTTCTTTCTGATCACTTTTACTTCAGCTAACTGGGTGGCAAAAGCGAAAAAGTGGTAGGGCTTCTTGGGTTTTCCGTCAGCATCTGCTCGCACTGTTCTTCAGGATGCTGCCTTTAACTAGCACCTGTGGAGGCTAGTACTCAGCTCCTACTGGTGGAGTCTGCAAGTTTGATAAGTGCAAGGTGTTTATTTTTGAGAAGAGTGGAATGTTTGGCTTTTGGGAAATAAAGGTGAAAGGAAACCTGTAAAATTTGTGCCTTCTGGGGAAGCTTAACTTTTGGGAGCTACCATGCTGAGCCTGCAGGATTCTGTCTTCTTTGAGATCAGCATCAAATCTCTCCTCAAGTCTTGGAGTAGCAGCTGTGAGTATCTTTCCAAGCTTGCACAAATGTTTACATACCGCACTTACTGCCACCAGACTTATCTGCCACACGCAGCCAGCAGAGCCTGTGCAGCATTGTACATGTCTTTGTGCGTTCCATGTGTGGATTTCTTATATCTCCTTCCCGTATAAGAAAAGTGGCCATTAGTGGAGTTGTCAAGATGACAGATTATGTTTAGTGCAGGTTTAGTCGGCCTTGTTTGATGTGTATGCAAGTGGGTGCAATTAAAGTCTTCATTCAGCAGAGTGCCCTTCTTCCTGCACTCATCATCATTCTGCTGGCTCCTGGATGTCCCAAAGATAATGTTTCTATTGATGAGCATCTACTGATACATAACACAGATGGACATGAAGTATTCCCTCTGTTCTTTTGAAGATCTTGTCTAACTTTCTTTTACTTTTTCTGTATTTATCAACTTGCTATCTGCATTTACTGATTATACATTTTGGACAGATATATTATCAATGTTAATATTGTTATTTCGGCTGGCTGTTGTTAACAGTTTGCGTAACAGTCAATATAGATATAGATGTTTTTTCATTTTTCCCCACGTCTGTGCGAAGGGAACAAAGAAACCTTGTTTTGCAAGTTTATGAAATTGAACTCAAAACACAAGGATTCAAGGACTTCTAAATTTATGAGCCACAACAGCGAATTATCAGCAGCTGACATCAGTGCATGCCACCGGAGTCATCAAAGCAAATTCGCCAATACTAAAATGCGGCTGACGCACCCCTGATTTCAATATCCAAATTACTATGTTAAGCGCTTCCTTAGGAGTGCTCCCCTATCTACTCTGTTCCCCGTCCTCCTAGTTTCGCTATCCTCTTCTTCCTTTCCTCTGGGCCAGCTAATGTTTCTCTACTATTGATCTGTCTTCTGGTTGCCTCCTATTATTAGCTTCCCATGCAGCCCATAATATATCAGGAATCAAAAAGATATTGTCTCTCCAGCGATACAACCTCTGAGCCACTGTTCCTTTTGTCTGAAAGAGGAATAGTTAGACCCTCTTTAAAGGCTTATCTGCTGGGCTCTAATCACCTGACTTATTCTGTTTTGGTTAAAATTTAAATTTAGATTTGTATCATTCAGGTTTGGACTTAAATGATTGATTTGCACATTATTTATCAATTTTTCAGTAGCAGATGCTAAATGGCATTGCCTCTGTTTATATTATCAAATGAGGAAAAGACTGAGACTGATTATAGGGCCGTACACTTTTTTTTAAAAATTGTATATGCTAATATATTACCTGTGTTTCTCTCTGCCACTCACACCCATAGTGGAATTTGTCAGTTTTGATGGCTATAACATTTGTCAATTTTCATGCCGTGTATGCTGTGCATTTTGATATTGTTTCTAGATACGTGCAATGTGGTTACAAAATACTGACTTATTAATTATGTATTTTGATCAGCATGCCAGTTAAATTCATTTTAATTAGTTCTAACAATTTTCGATGCATTAGAATATCACAGTTTTTGATTTATTTATTTTTTTAAATTGTTTTCTTGTTATTGGGAGCCATTTCTGCAAGTCAGGATTCCGTGTATTATGGCAAAGGCATGCTGGCCAAAAAACAAAGAGTGCCAACAAAGAGAAATTTGTGTATTAAGCTTCAGTGAACATGAACAGATGTGCTACACCCCACTTCAATGACTGTATATTTGAGGATTTAGCCAGCCATTTAGATCACTATGTGCCAGAAGATATACAATCTAGTGCTTTTAACATAATTGATGTTTTATTTTGCACAATTTGAGCTAGCTAAGTGAATGTAGAGGTTGGACCTACACTTCATTTCTGTTTGCCATAACCACAACACAAGTTTCTAGGTATTTAATAACCACAGTCATTTTAGTCTACTAGGTAAAAGTTTGCTATTTAAATTTCTAGAATGCAAACTTGTATCAGCAACATCCAAAATGTGTTGAAATTAACTCCCTTTAAAATTATGTATAAAGTTATTTCTAGCTTTTTAGGCGGACGAGAGCTTGTTGAACTTCTATCTTTTGAAATTGTCACAAATGCACTGCAGGAAAAAAGCATTACATCTGTAAAAAGTAGAATGCACAAAGTCTAACTGTTTTCATTGGCTTTGAAAAGAAACATGTCCCCTTTCAAGAGCCTTTCTTTTGTCAACCTTGCATGTTCTCTCTGAGTCTGCATCAGAAGTGCTACAGGTGCTCTTATTCTGTCAGACAGTCTGAAGATTTGCAGGTTAACCAAATAAATGTTCCATGGACCTGAATGTCTTTATACTGGTGACCTGCTCAGTGTTTACCCTGTTCCTCACCCAGTATGTGATGGGAGAGGCGTGAACCCCCTAACCCTGAAACGGATATGTGAGTTATAAAATCGAGGAGAGTGTGGTTGCAGTGATCACAAGACAAATTTTTCATGAAACACATAGCAGTTATTGTTTGACCTTGGTAACTGTTCCCCCCCCCCCCCCCCCCCCCCCCCGCCCCCTTGAAATATGTAAGAATGGTAAACATCCAGCCAGACACATTTGCAGGAAGTCTCAATCCTCTCCCTGAAGGTAGCAAATACTTGAAGATAGGGCTGGGCGATATGGCCTAAAATCCTTATCGTGATATAATTTGAAGCATGTACGGTAATGATATATATTGCGATATATTCTATTTTCCACACTATAAGGCACACTTAAAATCCTTTAATTTTCTCAAAAATCGAGTGTGCCTTATGTATGAATTCTGGTTGTGCTTACTGATGTCGAACCGATTTTGGCGAGCAGAAATCTGTTAAAAAATGTTTTGATGGATTGTCAGCATTACGGCTGCCGTAGTGAGGAGCTTAGCGGAGTAATCTGGGTCCAAAACTCCGTCCGTTTCAGGTCCCAAAGTCAAACGAACACTGAGAGTTAAAAACGGTCTAAATTCTTTAATCTTTAATAAAATCATCAGTGTTGCTGCTTCAGCAGGTGTAACAATTAAGTTTAACATCCAAGCATCCATGAAAACAGAATTTATTAAATTTAACGGAGTTAGAAGTTAACAGGAAGTTAGCTCGCTAGTTTCCACCTAAATCTCTCTGACTGAGAGATTTTTGAAACTAATTAAAACGTACAGCTCTGCTGTCACTTCCAACATAAACGAAGACAGGAAACTAAACAGCAGTGGTGTTTGCAGGGTTACTGAAGTTGGACTACCTGGTATATAATGTTATGCTACGTGATTGCTAGCGACACAGCTATGTTAGCATAACATTAGCACAGTGAAGCTGGGGGATGAACGGCAACTTTTTTTCCACTCGATAAAAGTTAACGTGAGGGATTCTGGTGGTCAGGGACAAATGTAATCGCATAGCAGGATGCTATACACGGGGCAAACTTCAGTCAGGAGAACAACTGAGATTATTCATTCAGGTTAGTTATTAATATATGGCAACAACATGGGAATAGAGCAGCTGCAAGAGAATTCAACATTAATGAATCAATGTTACAGAAGTGGAGGAAGCGCAGTTTTTGGCTTTCCCCATATTTCAAAAGTGCTTCATCTCTTTGCTATCACTCTCGCCCGGCATAATTTGCAGACGATAATGGTTGTAGCCGCTGCGATGCTTTCGACCAAAACAGGCGCAGCTTGATGTCATCAACAACATGCGCTTTCGCGATAGAGCGGTATAGTCAAAATCTTTTTTTTTTTCTTTTCTTTTTTTTTTTATATTAGTAAAATTTACATACAAACAAAATGCACCATATATTACACATTCAGAGAATAAACATTCCTTACATATTAGGAAAAAGAAAATATAAAGATGGGGTCACATAATTTAACAGATTATTAACTCACTAAATCAAAATCTTCCAAAAAGGAAACAAAAAAAGCAGCCTTTTAAGTCAAAGATTTAACCTACAGGTTTAAGTCATTTTTCCAGTAAGCTAGTGTTGGTTTGGTCTTAAGAAAACGACATTTATGTATAAATTGCTTGCACAAGATTAATAACACATTAACACCATAATTAGCTTTCTTTTCTTTCAAAAACACTCCAAACATTATCATATTTAAGGTAAATGGGGTAATTTGAATCCCACTGGAATAAAGCCAGGTATGAAAATCCAACCAAAATATTTGTATAAAATTGCACAAAAAGAATAGATGGTCCAAATCCTCCTCTTCTGTTTCACAAAAAACACAATTATCAGTTTCTATTTTGAATCTATCACCAAGGAGTCTATTTGTCGGGTAAATTTTATATAGTCAAAATCTCTATCGTTGGCCAAATTTATATAGTTTCTATCGTTTATATCGCCCACCCCTACTTGAAGACTTTTATATTTTTAAAAAAAAGTATTTGAAGAATACTTGAAGAATTATAGATTGTATCCCCCAAAAATAATTTGTATTTGAAAATGTGAGTTTATAATGCATTTAACTGGGGCTGTTACCCTTAAACACAGTTGTCTTTCTTGTGTTACTTACTTGGAAATTTACAAGTAAGTAACACAAGATATTGTAAGTATGTGAGGGCACACAGAAATACAAGGCTCTGCAGTAAAACATCTACCTGTTGAGTAAACAACTTTGTTCCATTTATCCCTTTTTAACTACTTTCTACCTTTACTATTATTCATAGCAAAAAGGGCTCCTAAGTTAAATGCATGTATGATGCTTTCTCCATTACAACATCCAGTAATAATTTAATTAAAACACTCAATGAAATCAAAGTTTGGCCTTTAATTGCTGAATATTGCTCATCCATGATGGAACATGTCATTATTGGTTTCTCAATTAATCTCTTTTGAACTGAAGTGTCCTCAGCTTCTGGTGATACATTTATTTTTCCAGTGTATCTTTCAAATTCCCTTTTATTTGGAAGGTATAATGGTGAAGAGTACACCAGTAATAACTTGTTAAAAACTCGGCATGTCGAGACATAATGGCAGAACTGGCACTGCTGCACCACATAAACCCTAGCAGTAAGTCTTTTGTCTCTGTTTCAAAAAAAAAAAAGAAAAAAGGACGCACCCTCAGCTCTGCATTCCAACCGTATGTGTGTGTTTGTGCTGTTGTTGCCAGTGTTCATGAGCAGGCGTTTGGGAGGGCTTTATTTTAACTGTGACAAGGTGGAGCCACTGCTGTAATAGTTGTGTAATCCTGCAGGGTGCTCAATTTCTTAAGCACTTTTTATAGGCCTCACACAACAAAACACGCTGAGCATTTTCTGATGCAGCGTTTTAGCAGAAGCACAACATTTCTCCGTATTAGAAGTGTAACTGCAATACTGTCTAACCCTGAGATCATGATGTTCTTAGAAACTGAGATACCAGAGTTCAGTTACGTAACTCTGGTAGTAAACTAAAGCAGTAAACTAAACTTAAAGTGAGATTCTCCATTAGTTATTAAATATGGAATTGCAGAGCCATCAAGTGTTGAACATTCATTTAAAATAACTCATTTGCATTCAGATGAGATATGGAATATACATGTGGTTCAACGCTACTAATACTACAATATTGTATTGCTTCCCCCCCCTTCTCTCCAGTGATTAACATTTAAACATGCTTTGACAGTTAGACTTGCCAGAAGTGAAATTTGGCTTTGAATGAGAAGTGAAACAGGACTTCGGGGCAAAGGGTGTGACAAAATACTAATAAAGTAATTTATTGTATTGCTTCCTCTTGCAATATGTGATCACTAAATATCCATGTTTTGTTAAAATACTTTAATTGCTTCTTGTAAAAGCAGTGTAAGTTAATGTGAAATCAGCCAGCTTGCAGTGAAGAGCAATAAAGCCAAAGGAGGTAAAAGCTGGAGAGCTCAGAGAGCTGCGGTAATCAAATCAACAATTAGTTCATTCAGTTTACTCACTATCAAAGTTGAATAATAATAGGTACATTAACCACAATGCACTTACTCTTTGGCTTTTACCCTAGTCAAAAACTCTGTTAATAAACTTTCAGTTAGCCTAAATTCTGGAGGAGTTTGTAAACAACCGTATAGTTTGGGGGGTTTTTTTTGTTTGTTTTTCGTTCAATTTCTCTGCTATGATTTGTGCGTTTGTTGGTTTTAGCAGAGAGTCATAGCCTGGCATCCTACTAATGACTGGCATGTCCTAGGGAGAAAGAATGAGAGGGGGGAGCGAAAAGGATGGAGGGGGTAAAGGACGCAACACTGATTGGCTATTAGGAGCTAGCTGTGTTACATCACTGGGGGTGTTGGTGGAGCACAGTAAACAAAGAGGGAAATGTTTGAAAGACTCTCTGTGCTGCTGGACAGCATGACCACAATACATGCTACTACGCTGCCTCTTCTACCTCCCTACTTTCATTTGCACTTAAAAAAGACGATTATTAAGTTTTATAGAGTTGTTGTTTTTTTTTTCTCCCTTTTTTTTTGTAAGAAAACAAAAGTTGAGGACTAAGAAATGCCAAATCCAGTAAGTGTTTAAAATCCAGCCTTGTTTACATCCATGAGTGCTCACGGTCGGTGTCCTGCTATTTTCCTGCCTGCACATTGTTCCATACCTCAAGTTACTCCCACCTTTTAATCCTCTTTTGATCAACCTTAAAGGAATGTGTGTCAGACACATGCATACACACAAACACTGGGAATCTCAGTTCATTGAATGGTGGTTGCAGATTTTGGTTTACAACACATCTCTTTGCACTATGTGATGGAGAGTGGTCCTTCTACTGCATACTGACGTGAACTACATTTGCCTTATATTTTTATCAAGTAAATGATACATGTAACAGTGTAACTTTGTACAGGTAGTCTCTTAGAGGCACAGAAGGTTTGAGATTGATGTTGTTTGAACTTACATCGTATCTAACGTCAGTGGCTCTCTTGGCGTGGATAATATATTTTTACATTTCCGCTTCACTTTTTCCCCGTCAGTGAATTCTCTCCCTCTTATTTACCAGGTAGCTCCAGCACTTCTGTGCAGACCTTTTCTCTGTTGTGGGAGTTTTTGATATAATTAAAATCCTTTACAGAGTCAATCAAGTTTAATTTTCGGATAATTAAGACAGGATAAGTGAGATAAAGTGATTATAGTGCCACATTCTCTCAAAATTTACATCCCACCAGCCAATGAGGATTTTGTTTTGATGGCTTCTCTAACAAACATCTGCAATCGGTGGGAACTTGGCTCATGTGGTTTTATACCAAACCCATAGCAGAACAGGGACTGCTATCACTACTTGCACTTCAAGGTGGAGGAGTTGGTTTCGGTACAAGTAATGAGGAACTCGTTGGCGAGACAGCTCAGTGATGTCTCCCTGTTCTCCTTATAGATTTTCTCTGGAAGTTTTGCTTTTTCTCACCATCAAAATTGTACTGCATTCTTGCAAAAGCAAGTGAATAAATAAATTCTCAATGATTGCAAATGTGACTAAAAGTAGTATGTTTTATTCAGGAGTGTAGTAGTGTTTGGTGGCTGCATAATTTAACATTTTGGTTACCTATGCTGCAGTATAAGAGTAATTTGAAAACTGCTGTCATTATTCTATGACGTGAATCAGCCTGTTAGTGATTTAGCATCAAGATCAGTGGCCATAACCAGGACGAGAAAGAACAAGGGCTTTCTTGGGAGGGAAAGAGGCTAAGGGGCCATTCACTGTCAACTATACACTTAGCAGAGATCATTGAAGACTAGACTGGAAGTTGTGTCCCAGCAGTTGCATAAATTCAAACACCACTATATGTTCCTTTTATAGAGATTGTTAAAACCTTTTGGTTCATTTGATTTTTTTATTTATTTATTTATGTCAGATGGAACATAATTTGAACCTTGAGTAGTGGAGTAAAAACCTTTGTGCTGTGATATTTATTGCTTTTGAGTTTGAGATTTGTGTTTATTTCATCTTATTGTATATAGGATTTGCATTAAGCATGGATACACTTCTATTTTTGCCAGACAGACAAAAATAGAAGTGTATCCATGCTCTAGCTTTTCAGCCATAGCTTAAGACTCTTCTAAAGATTTGCTTATAACATTTGAATAAGAGAACCAAATGTTCTGTGCCACATGCAAACCTGCAGAGTGCCCTGGCTTTTCCAAGTCAAATATGTTTCAGGAAAGATGGTCTACTGAAGGAATCCCGTAAAAATGTGGAGAACACCACTGCACTATCAGATACCACTACAATTTATTTAGTTTTGCCTTAAAGGTCAATATTGTGGTAAATGTATAGCAGGCCATCTGTCTATCTAAGTCACCCCTCTATGATACTTCATAGTTGGTCTTTTTTTTTTTTTTCCAACTTTACCATTACTGGCTTTGTATTTTCAGTATTAACTGTAACTATCTTAATCTCAGTGGTGGCAAATATTTGGAATATACTGATTTTTTTTTTCTCTTTCATATAGAGCTACAAATCTGTATTTAAACAGGTTTGGTGTGCTAATAAAAGTTAAAAAGCAGATGGGTGTAGTGTTAATGAAACATTGGCAGAATTTGCTTATGGACATGTTGTGCTACAAGAGAAGAATTTATACGACCATCACAAAAAAGTAGCTTTCATCCCTCTGTTGAACAAGTCAAGGTAGAGCTAGTCTGACAAATAACTACCCATACAATGATTTTATCATTTCAGCATGTATAAATAAAATGAGCTAGAAAGCATTTTTTGTCGTGGTTTATGAATTTTGCTACCTCTGCGGAAAAAAAGCAAGAGATGGCTACTTAGCTCTTTTCTAGCATTTGTAAAAACATTAGCTAATCTTCTGCTGATACAGCTTCATGTTTATCATACAAATATGAGCCTGCTATCAACAGCCTTATCTAATGTCTTGGCAAGGAAGCAACACAGGGTATTTCCCAATCAGACTATGCCTTAAAGTTGTCGTGTGTAGCCAGTGTGCTCCCTTTGATCACAATAGAGAAGTAGATTCATAAATAAATGTGTAAAGTATAAAAAAGGTATAGTCATTTCTAGGGATAGGTATCGTTTAGGTTTTATCTGATACCAGTACCAAACCGGTACATTTGAAATGGTACCAGTGCTTAAAGAATGGACAACACAAAATTGGTCCAAAAACCTCTCGTTTAGCTGTTTTGTTTTTTTTTTTTGTAAAAAGATAGCAATGTTAGCCTTTTCTGCAGTTATAGGGCATATAAGGTATCACTCTTGGCTGGAAGCAGTGCTTAAACAATGGAAAAAACACTAACTTTGTCCAAAAACCTCTCATGTTTAACTGTTTTCCACTTTTTCTTTGGTCATTTTAGCCTTTTTGGCCAGGGTGAAGGGAGTATCTGCCATCAAACAAGAAGACAGTCGCATGTAACTAGTTTGCTAGTTCACCTTACATGCATTAATGTAATAAAGTGTTTAGCGTACTCAACGTGAATTACACACGAACATCATTAGGCTACTCACGCAGAGAAGAACGGCTAGGTGCCAGGACTCTCCTCTTCGGGTTTTTGGGGGATGTTGCTAACTCCGGTCCGATAACAGGCACCACACCCGCAATAAATGTGCACGGTGTGAGGGCTCGCAGCAAGCTATCAAATACGGCGCATTTCTCGGTTTTGGAAAAAACGCTACACGTCGCCAGGTGTTTCATCAGATTCGAGGTGTTACCTCCTTTGCACAGTATCACAGTATCGGCTCTAAGCACTTGTTGCAGGCTGCTGAGTTTGCATCTTTTGCTGTGAAGTACAGCCAGACTTTGACGCTTCGCCTTGGGCATTTTAAACCTGTAGCTCTGCTCTAAAAGAACGTACGTACCTGGGCTCGCCTACTATCCTTGGAAACGTAAAATGATTGGCTAGAATCTAAAGTGTATCACATCTCAGGGGAAAAAAAGCACCGAAATGAAGCACCGAAATGTGCGCTGCTTTTCAGTCTGGTTACTACTGTTTATGTCAGAACCGATGCCGTCATGGCACCGGATACCGGTACCCATCCCTAGTCATTTCAGACTAATTTAGCAGAAAGAGCTGGTGTGTAATATTCTAGATTTAGAAAACAAAATATTTAGTTGTTTGTTTGTTTTTAAGGATAGATTACAATAACTAATGACATGGCTCTAATAGGAATTATGATTATCCCTGTGTTTGCTTTTTCAGGTGATTTGAACCCATTATGTGCAGTATGAGTTTAGAAAATGAGCTTTCTAAAAACAGACACGATTCAAATGGAAATTGTATGTTTGTTCTAGTCGGCACTGCAATTAGGGCTGAACGATTATGGAAAATAATCTAATTGCGATTTTTTGCCCCAATATTGCGATTGCGATGCGATATGCGATTATTTTTTAAGGTATTTGTCTTCTGTATTATTAAACAAAGACAAGCAATACATCATATAGTATGGCCAATACTATATTACATTAATTTTAAACTGTTCTTTCCTGGAAGACAGACCTCTGTTATGATGACATGAGGTGATGCATGAATTGATGACTGACATTTTTATTTAACTTCTTCAATCACAACAGTATATTTGAACATACACAATAGTTTATTTTTAGCTTACAAACATCTGAGCATAAAGTGCTGACAAGGAACCCTGGTGTAAACATTAAAATGAAAGTCAGTACAATGTGCAGATTGCAGAAATATACATAAAAAAAATCAGTGGCTTTACCACACTCAGTTTTTCGACATCTGTGAACTACTAGACAGTCATTCAATTAAAAAATAATATTAAATAAATAAAACTAATAAATAAAAAATACACACATCTTACTGATCTCTGCAGTCAGTAACATTACACATAAAGTGCAAACATAATAGCAATTGTATAAACACACACACAAACACGCCTTTAAAGTTTAAAGGCGTGAAATTGGACGGTCTAGCCTTCTGATTAGCTAATCAGAAGGCTAGTTCTGATTAGCGTCACCGCTGTCTCGGTGGAGTTTAATAAACTCGGCCGTCTGCTTCTTGCTATCTAAAATATAACCAGACACTGGTGTAAATTCTCGACTGTCTCATACTTCTGTTTAATAAGTTTTCTGTTTGACGTTTAGTCAGCTGTGTGAAAACCAAGGAGGAACCCACCCGGGGGATTAATAAAGTTTTATTTTATCTAATCTAATAACTTTAATCTCAGCCAAACCGATTTACTCACGAACAAACAAAACACTGAAAAAAGCCCAACAATAACATTTTTAGGTTGTCTAAGTGACTTATATATTACGTTTAACCCGAGCAGCGAAACTCCGCGGTGATCTGAAAATGATGTGCCGGGAGTTGTGCCGTTCTCGGCCGCATCAGTAACCCTCGAGCTCCCGGCTAGCTGTCGAGCTGGTGGGTAGCAGACGCCTCTGAAAACGTCGAAGCACTTTTGCAAATATGGGATATCTTGATAAACCGAGCAGATATTTGATGTTTACACAACTACTTTCTCGCCTGAAAATATGTTAAAAGTTTATTTTGTGACCCAGAAAGATTAGTATGAGTAATTTTAAAACTTAGTAGCGGCCGCCATTGCTGGAAACTGGAGTTTGGCTGGGCCGCGCTATGAATTCTGGGATATGGTAGTAATTTGGACAGCCTTCGGCGCGTCGCTGTGACGTAATCGGTCTACAAATGCGGCCTCAGGAGGATGCAGCCCATGAATTGTATAATATAATCGCAGTATAATCGCAGCCTTTGCGGTTAGAAAATTGCACTTGATCATGTCGCGATATTATCGCAAATGCGATATATCGTTCAGCCCTAGCTGCAATTGCTCTCTCATCACTTCAGTCATTTCACCTCTTTAGGAAACGTCTGAGCTTGTGTTTGGATTAGAACGAGCGCATGACCTTGCATTTTTTCCAAGAGTCTTGTTCTTAACATGACCATGCTGCTTTGACTCTCACTGTATTATTTCCTAACCGCTACCCTCTGGCACCTCTGCAGCTTCTGCACCAGTCAGCAGCAGCGTGAGTAGACGCCGTGCACCCTCCTCGGTGACCCCCCTCTCGTGGGAGAAACACAACATCGCCGCCATGTCGAGCATCACCATTGACCCTGAGCTCAAGCCCGGGGAGTTTGTCATCAAGAGTCTATTTGCTGAGTTTGCTGTGCTGGCTGAGAAGAAGATCGAGATGGTGATGGCTGAACCGCTGGTGAGTCCACAGGGGGTAAAGTAGATGTAAAGAAACACAGGAAATGTAATTTAATGCACAACATGTGACGCAATATACTGCTGAGACAGCCTCTTCTGTTTTGCAACCAACTGCCAAGTCTTTAACTGTCAGGCAAATGTTATTGTAAATGAGCAACGGCATTGTTGTACATTTAATGTCTTTTACATTAGGTTGCTGTCAGGTTAATATTTGCAGCCTCAAGTCTTAACTTTGCTGTCAAGAATTTTAGCGTGGTTCACTAGCTGAATAGTGGGCTAAGCAATCTGCTATCATGCTGTTAACAAAAGTATCCCTGCTGGGCTCGTCACACAATAATTCTCGTTCTGTCTCTTTCTCTCCAATACTTTAACAGGAGAAACCCCTGTCCCGTTCCCTCCAGAGAGGAGAAGACTCACAGTTTGACCAGGTCAGTTCAGCCGTAGTAAAGATTATGTCATGCATTTATTATGAGTTTGACGGTTTCATTTCCTACGTGGACAAACAACAGTCACACCTCTGTGTGCGCACTGTGTTTAAAACACCAGCTCTACCCAATCAATGCTTCATTCAATGGTTCGTCTGTCCCTCATCTGTAGCTGGTGCAGGACTCTATACAATAGGCGCGCCTGCTACAGAATGCTTTGTTCAGCACAACACAAAGCCAATGAGGATATGGTGGTATAGATCCAGCTGTCCCCATTGTGAGTGAGGGAGAGAAAATGAGTATAGAGAGCGCCAAAGTGAGAGTGTAGAAACGCTGTGTCATCCTCAGCAGTAAGTCAGCATCGGGTGCTGGAGTGTATCTGCCTGGCACCATAAGGGCAGAGAGAGGAATTGTATAACTCTCCTGCATGGCATTTGTCATCCAACCACCCTCCTCATCATGCTGTGCTGAACCTTAAACACACAAATGTGCATATACTCTTAAATTGTTAATGCGTGCTGACCTGTTAATGCAGAGGCAGAAGGCACCAGCTCACGTGATCACTGACGCAATCACAGTGCTGAGATCTGCAAGTTATTGTGGTCTTAGACATAAACGCCTCAGAAGCATGTGTGCCTTCTTGGAATCCTTTCGATTTGCTTTTAAATACAGTCCTGCTTTGTTTTTTTTAGTGATGTAATTTGATATTGCATTAAATAAAGCCATGTTTGTAGTGTTTTGCATGTCTTCTCTCACTGCACTATGACTTAGACACTTACACTCTGTCTATGCACTTTAAATGCTCAAAGGTGCATTATGCCAGGAAATAACTAAAAGTTTATGTCACACATCTAAATAAGGCCCTGAAATTTAGTTAAGACTAGTGTTCTGTACTCACCCTAAATGCTCCTCATTAGTTATAAGTACTGCTTGTGGAGCAGCCTTCTCTACACACGTACTGTAATCTGTATAGGATTAAGTTTTTGAATCGTGCAAATGCTGATTTTGTGTAGTTTTCGTTGGAATAGCCAGCTGTTATAACAAGCATGTTGTTGTTTTCCAGTTAATAAGCTCTATGAGCTCAATAGCAGAACACTGTTTGCCCTCCCTATTGCGCACACTGTTTGACTGGTACCGGCGGCAGAGTGGCACTGAAGACGAGTCTTATGAGTACAGGCCTCGCTCGAGTACTAAGTCTAAAGGGTGAGATACTTATCATTGTTTCATTCATTCTTAACCTTCTTCTCTCGAACAAAAAGATTATGGGCAAAAATGATTACTTTAGGATTATCTTTTGACTTATTATGTTTCCTGTTTTGCAGAGATGAACAGCATCGGGACAAAGATTACCTTCTGGAGCGTCGGGACTTAGCCATAGATTTCATTTTTTGTTTAGTTTCAGTGGAAGTTCTAAAACAGGTGAGTTACCTGACACTCTGTGTTTAATGATTTACACTGCCTATAAAAACAATTTACCAGTCGGGTTGACGAATGTTTACATATGGAAGAAGAAGTGCAGTCACCTATTTGACCTGTTGTTGACACGATCGTTTCCTGGTAACTAGTGAGTGGTTGAGAATGCAGTATATTTTTACTGCATGTAGAACTGCCTTGTTACTTTGGATATATGTCCTGTATATCAGATATGCATTTCCTGTGCAATTGAAGACTTCTCGCTGTAATTGATTTATGAAGTACAGTTTTATTACATAAATAGCCAGTATACTCATCCACCTTTTTGTTGCACCCAGTTGTTTGGTTGAAACAACTATTCTCTGCTCTTATAAGCAGCTTGGTTAAAACACTTGGTTTTAGACAGTTATTCATACTCTTGGCTCTGGCTCTGCTGTTCAAACCCTTTATTTGAGATTAGCAGCAAATCAGAAAATAGTTGGCTTATCGTAAAGTCACACTAGAAAAAACAGTGGTTGGAAATCATTGCATGACCAAAATTATTGTGACAATGGGTTGCTTCACAGACCAAGTCTGCAACCACCAGTTTTTTTTCCTAGTCGCGAAGAGGTTGCAATCCTATTTTTAGGATTATTTCAGCTTGTTTCATACTAAGGATGCACTGAGGGGCTGCACTAAGGCCCCTTGGTAATGCAAATAAACCTGTGAAGCATGCAAAGCTGCTCTAGTGAAGTCCAAGAATAAGAATATGGAACAAATGGGAAATAATACTATTAACTTCTGGTGTCATCGTTTGTGAGACAGTTTGAATTACTGTACTTTTTTTCCTGATTCAACTCATCAGTGATTTGCTGACTAACATGTCAGTTTTATTATATATTTGTATTGTTTATGTTGTGGTGGAGAAGTGAACTACAGTGTAGCTATTCAGAGCTTTCCCACTAGGGAGCACAAAGTTAATAAATTCAGTGGCAACATACCAACTCCCAGCTGAGTGTGTTTCTAAAGTGGACTGTTGAGAACTGAGCAGCATTCTGAACTAAGAGCCAGTCCCTAGGGACCAGGGCAGAGTTGTCCTTGGCTTTGCTCCTGAAGGGAGAGTAATGAATGGTAGCAAATGAGAACTATCAATGCTTCTAATAAGACTAATGATTTCGTGTTTACGTCACAGATTCCTCTTCATCCAGTGCCAGATGTTTTGGTACACGAAGTCCTAAACCTGGCATTCAAGCACTTTAAACACAAAGAGGGGTAAGTAAGCATCAAACTCCAGACAGAGAAGTGACACAGATGAATAAGACCAGACTAAAAAGTGCTGATGAATATACCCTCTTTGGCTTTGCAGTAGGGAGTCAGTCATTTATTTATGTGTGTTTGAGCAGACTGGCTCAATGCTCATTATTTGCATTTAAACAAGGCACAAGTAGCTCTTGTTCAGCATCGTGAGTCAACCGCAAGTAAACACAGTTACTTTAAGTGCTTCTGTTGTTGTGTGAATAGTTTTTTGATGTATGTTAAATAATTCAGCAGTTGTTTGACTTGATGCCATATCCTTTATTAATTTCCAGGTACTGTGGACCCAACACTGGCAACGTGCACATCATTGCAGACCTGTACGCTGAGGTTATAGGGGTTCTTACACAGTCAAAGTGAGTAAGCTGAAATGTGCCTTTAAGCGTAAGACTGGACAAATAGTTTACAGTTTTTCACATTTCTCATTAAAAGAAAACGGTCTGAATTGAGCACAGTGTAATAGATGGGATTAGACATTTGTTTGTACAAATATTGCAACTGAATTTTAGAACAATTAAAACCATTTAATTACATTCTTTAGTAATTGCATTTAAATGTGCATTGCCAGGCAGAATGTTGCCTATATACATTACTGTGTACAAACTCTTGTTAGGAGGGTTTTTGTAAGTGCTAATATATCTCTGCCTCTGTGCTCAGGTTCCAGGCAGTGAGGAAGAAGTTCATCACAGAACTGAAGGAGCTCAGGCAAAAAGAGCAGAGTCCTCACGTAGTCCAAAGCATTATCAGTCTCATCATGGGCATGAAGTTCTTTCGGGTTAAAATGTATCCTGTGGAGGATTTTGAGGCTTCGTTTCAGTTTATGCAGGTAAGTAATACTATTTATGCAGAGTATACCTGCAAGTGTAACTTAGATGCGTTTGCAGAATTGTACCAGATGGTTTTTTTTTCTTTTTAAACTGCTGCCCCTTTGTTCAAACTCAGCAGCTCTCTGTAGCAATGGCTCATATAGCTAAATGAGTAACGATCAGAGGTGAGGTCTGCCAAGAATTGAGTGTAAATGTATTTCAGGCTTTGCTAGGAGCTGTGAATGGAGCACTAGCTTTTTCATTAAAATTTATACAGTGGTTGGGGGAAAAAAACACTCGCTGTTCTGTCGTACCATTATCAGAATTTCCTACTGTCTTAATGGAACATGCTATGGTTTATGTCCTTTACTCCCATAGGATCTTGTACCCAATTATATTGTCTGATCACTGCATTTCTTATCACACTGGTTAGGTCTGTCTATATATTTTGCTTGGGTCCAGGCCTGTGATTTATTTATTTATTTATTTTTCAATTTTCTATTTAACTCATGTAAATGGAGTGTAATGACACGTCTTCATGATGTTTGGCTAGTTTGTATCCGCTGCATTCTTGTTTACATGCATGCCCTTGGTATCCTTCCTAGGAATGTGCCCAGTATTTCCTGGAGGTGAAGGATAAAGACATAAAGCACGCTCTTGCTGGCCTTTTTGTCGAGATTCTCATCCCCGTCGCTGCTGTGAGTAACCAGCAAAGCATTGTGTAATTTTGGACTGTTGCGTAAACATTAAGTCTGAATCTCATTTTGCCAAACTAATGTTCGGTTCATCCTCCAGGCGGTGAAAAATGAAGTCAACGTGCCATGCTTAAAAACCTTTGTGGAGATGCTCTACCAGACAACATTTGACCTTAGTTCTAGAAAGAAGCACTCTTTGGTAATAACACTGACATCTATGACTTCCTCTTCAGCCCTGACCCTGTTTACTTCAAATTTTTAACACTTCCTTTTCTTTTTGTCTCACACTCTATTCTATTTATCCCTTTCGTATATTTTATTTATATAGGTCTCTCTATTTATATGTGTGTATATATATAATATTAACTTCTGTCGGTGCTGTGCTATTGGAAACCGAATCTTATCTTATCACTCTTCTTTTATTTTGTCAACACCATTATTTTTCCCCCAGACCACCAAGTCTGACGTTATCATCCAGATAATGCTATGTTTAAAATAAATAAATACAGTCTCTCATCTTTGTCCATTATATTTTCTTTTCTAAAGGCAGGCCTTGATTTTCTGTTTTTTCATCCCTGTCTAATGTAACATGTTATGTTGATGATGCTTCCAGCAGTTTTAGTATTGTGCAGATTGCGATAAATAGATCTTTTGGTCTCAGCTTGTGATACTGTCTTTGCTTTTGGTCTGTGTTTAGTGTAGGAGACCTTTTGTTTTCAGATCAGAAGCACATACAAAAAAATTCAGACCTCGTGAGAAAACCAGTTTATTTTCATTCTGACACCGTCTTTCTCCCCAGGCTCTGTATCCCCTGGTGACATGCTTGCTGTGTGTCAGTCAGAAGCAGTTCTTTCTCAACAACTGGCACATCTTCCTGCAAAATTGCCTCTCGCACCTCAAGGTAATGTTAGCATCATCCTTTACAATCCAGTTCATTTCACAAAGGTTGAATTCAACAGTAGATTTATATTAAGGTATTTTAAAGTCACTACACTTTTTCTAATTCAGTTCAAGTCTGAAAATGATATTCTGATGTTTTTATGGTAGTGCAAAGGAACCATACAATTTTTTTTTCTTAAAATAATTAATATAAAGGTTATTTCTATCAAAGTAAACAAAATCTTGGTATCCTGATACTGATATGTTGATCGAAGATGTTGTCTTTGTTGTCAAGGGTGTGCTCTGTGGTTCTGTCTCAGTATCAAAATGTGCTTTCCCCTCCATTATCAATAAACCAGATCTGGACAGGAATAGCACTTGATTTGATCATGTCAAAGTAAAGCAAAGTAAAGCTTTTGTTTAATGTATATAATATGCATGGACCATATATACTCAAAAGTGGACAAAATGGAAATGTGTAAGCAAAAATTATTGTATTTGGTTGTGCATCTACAGCTAATTTCAAAGATGCGACTCTAGCACTTTTATATGCTATACATTTAAAGTAAACCTGTAATGAAATGTAAACTGTAATGCACAATGCATACTATGTTAATTCAAGTGCTGTTTTCACTCTGGTCTGTTAATCACTCCTCGTAAACCAATTACAAAGGGGTCAAACCTGTTTCTGACCATTCAACCCAGAGGCAGATTGACCAAATCACTGACTGACTGCCTGACTTAATGACTGTCTTTCCCATTCTGCATTGATTGTCCTTTGAGGAGACTGTTTGATCTTCCGGTGGATAAATTACACTTTGCGTCTTTGTGACTTTCTACTGCTATCCAGTGGTTTTGAATGCCCGTCTGTCTTTTCAGTGATCTCATTCCAGCATTTTCTTTCACTAGAGTGACTGTTTTGCATTTCCTCTGTTTGAAAAATTATAATCAGTAATTTTCCCAAGCGTTGATAGTGATTCTGTGATTGAGATCTGTGATCTTGTGGGTTCGTGCTATGGTTTGACTGTAGTGATGATTTTAGTGATTTGCCGGGTCATGCTTTTAACCTTGTGGCTGCTCTTGAGAGCTGTAAATGTAAGGGCTCTGCTTCACTTAACAAATTGCATCATTTGAATACTTGGTAAAAGTCAAATTCAACCAGGTGAGCGAGGTAGTTTTTTGTCTCTACGCTGAAGCGAAAAGTCAAGAATTCATGTTACTTGGTTGAATAATTATACAAGTTATTTACCTTTATTTATATGTCTGCATGTAGTAAATGCACGATGGAGTGACAAAAAATACACACAACGTTTCCAGAGATTATGCTGTAGTTTTGCAGCCCTGTTTTATAATCTGAACCCCACATGGTTAAAATACAACTTGTTAAGCATGGATTTTGTGCGGAATAACTGAATTGGCCGTTGCTGCTCATTGGCTTAATAGGTGAACTGGACAAATATTGTGGCATTTTTCTTTTTTGTCCTTTGTTTTTCCGTCCTTGTGTTCGCCTTGCATATATTCCTTTCTCTGTAATTTCCCTCTCTGTGTGTTTGATTTCTAAACCACAGCACACCTTATTTTACTTTGCTTTTTTCCCAATAAATAACATCAAAATATATCAAATACAAATGAACTGTTACTTTACTCAACATGCAAGTGGTATGTTGAAGAGTTCATTATTTTTCTTTTCGGTTTAGTTGATTTATATACTGTCACACTGACAAGAGTAAAGAGATTTTAATCTGCTCTTGTCATATCTGTTTAGGCTTTGTGTCTTTGTTTTTGCTTATAACTTGCATGTGTCCCTCCCCAAACCCTACATTCTTTGTCTCCTGTTTTTTGACCCTTTTTTTTCACGTTGGCTCGCTCCAGATGCCGTCTAACAACAGCATCCGAAAGCAGATTGAGACGCTGCAGGTGAGTTATCTGGTGACGGTGGCTAGCTTGATGCTCCCTTCCTTTTAACGGTCCAGGGTCCTGATCACGATGTAGGCTAGTGCAGTTGTGAAGAGGCTAATCGTTCTCTGGTGTGACATTGAAGCGTTGCTCAGTGAAAACAGTAAATGAAGGGCACACTTGAAGCTATTGTTGTTGCTTTAGGCTTTGTGGGTGAGCTGGTTTGTGTTTATGAGCAGTGGTGTTTTGCTTTCGTGTCTTTGTAGTTAAATAATTTCATTTTGACTGTTGATACATTTTTGCATGGTGAGATGCACAGTAGTGGGAAAAGTACTTAAATCTTTAAGCTAGTTGCCACAGCATAGAAACACTGTTACAACTAAAACCCCTGCGGAAAAAGTTTCTTTTATATGATAAGGAAAACATTAGAAATGACATCTACCACACTACACTTACTTATTGCCAAAGTAAAGGAAGTTATCGTATGCTATTTATATTATTAATAAATTAGCGTGACCTGTTACTGCATTTAAGTTGTTGATGGATAAATGTGTAAGTTGATAAAGGTGGAGATTATTCTGTCTTTCTGCGTGATGAGAGGGTTTAGAAGAATCTAACCTATAATATGTCGTTTTAAAAAAAATTGGTTAATTATTAACATTTGTGTACTTTTTAGCACGTTGAATGCACATTATAGTAGTCATCAGACTGGTGACGATATCAAAGACATCAGGCGTATTTAATATGTGGATGATTCAGGTGTAATTACTGGTTCATGACTATATGAGCCCCACAGTGTTGTAGTGTTTAAAGTGTGGCTTCTTTTTCTTTCACATGTATACCAAGCAAGCTGTTACAGCATATGCAGGAAGAGTAGACACACGGTAGTGCTGCAATAAAATGCAAACTCCTGTTGTTAATTACGTTAAATATTAATGTAAGATTTCATTATGTCAGAAGTGATGTGTTTCTGGTATATATTACCAGAGGGTCTGGCATAGACAGGAAAATATATTTCAGCATTTAATGATGTATTCATTATCGCAGTGATACCTTTAGTTTGCCTGCTGGGTTGGGTTTTAGTTTATGTAGCGACAGCTACACTGTAGTCTCACTGGTGCTTTTTCAATCCTTCACACAAATCGAGTACTTGCCCCACTGGCTGTACTCGATTTGTGGCATCTTGATTATGTTACAAAAGTAAAAGACATTTTAAAAATGCCATAGTAGGTCAGCTGTTGTGTCGTTTATGGCTTTGGTGTTCAGTGCCAAATGTTAGACTGGGAAAAAAAAATGATGATGATGTTGTGCATGTATAAGAGTTTTTTTTGAATTATTTTATTGGTGTTATTTAGTACAGAGCTATTAAAGTTTATTCACATGCTTTAAAAGCATCTTATCACAAGAGTTTATGTTGTTAAAAAAATAAAATGCCGACACTGAGCAGCTCTTTTTAGCTGCACTTGTGAGTCACCTGCCGTTCACTGTACCAGTCTTTCAGTGACTAGATGATACAAAGATTAGATCAATCATTGAGGCACGAAAAGCGTGACAGATTTTGTGTTTGCACAACAGGAAGTTTCACTTCACCTTAATCACAAAAGCATTTGTCACATTTAGTATGACATTTGCTACTTTTGACAAATAGCATAAAGAATCCTTAATTTAACTAAAAATGAAATCCATATTAAATTAAATGTTTTTAAATAAAAATACACAGATTTGTTAGTTTGTTCAGTGTATTAAGAAAAGCTAATGGGAGATGAGACATTTCGTAATGGTTATAGAAAAGTGTGGGCCATAATCATCTAAAACCACTTATCAAATATCGAATAAAACTTCATGTTAATCATGTGAAAAAATATAAAGGCATTAACTGGAAAATCCCTCACACTACGATCACATCACATTCTCTCAGCCTGGTAGCTCTAAAGAACCAAAGACCCTTTAAATGTATACCGTTAATATAGATACCTGATGTAGGATGCAAGTTGGAAGAAAGAAAAGTGTGAAATACCTACTGGACAATGAGTACTCCAGGACTTAACTAATGTACAATTACATTTAATATTGAATGTTTGCATTTTACAAAGCTTGCTTACAAAAGCCCAGTTAATTTTCCGGTGATGACTCTACATGGCTTACAGTAACTGTCTTTGTACTCAGCGTAATACTGCATTTTCCTCCTTTTGCTGCCGACTATACCTTAAAAATTTCTCCAAGCATGAAGCTCATCAGACCATGTGGATGTTCAGTGCTCACATATCAATTTGTGACCAGCAGTCTCACAAAACAATTTTGTCATCAGTTTCTTGCATGCCATTGCAATGTGTTTAATCAAAGTTTCTCCAGACAACAGCAACAAACTGGTCTCTCTCAGGTAAGTAATGAAAGTGTCAAAATGGAATGGATGGCTTATCTTTCTTTCCTTCTCTCTCTCTCTCTTTTTTGACATCTACAGAATAAAGACCCAAAGATGTCCCGTGTTGCACTAGAGTCACTCTACAGACTGCTGTGGGTCTATATCATCAGGATCAAGTGTGAGAGTAACACTGTCACGCAGAGGTCAGTTGCAGAGTACCCAACAAACAGTCTTTTTGCCACCCACTACTGTTGTCCTCTTCCTAAGAGGCTTTGTATGAGAATACTTGTAGCTAAAAAACAGTTTCCCCATTTCCTCTTGCTAGTCGACTCCTCAGCATCGTTTCAGCACTTTTCCCCAAAGGCTCGCGCAGTGTGGTACCCAGAGACACCCCCCTCAACATCTTTGTCAAGATCATCCAGTTCATAGCTCAGGTAAGCCTGGAGCACAAACTATGACATACTTTAAAGTCACAGCAAAATAAATAAAATTAGGCGAGTATGAGGTGTGGTTTAGTGATTGCGGGTTTGCTGATTATTACAGGAAAGACTGGACTTTGCTATGAAGGAGATTATCTATGACCTCCTGTGCGTGGGCAAGTCTCACAAAACCTTTACCATCAATCCAGAGGTAATGTATACATAAGACTTTAGCTTCTGGTAATGAGGGAATGTTTGTATGTTATCTCTTATCCGCTTTGTCTCTCTGCCCAACCAGAGGATGAATATCGGTTTGCGAGCCTTCTTGGTGATTGCTGACAGCCTACAGCAGAAAGACGGGGAACCTCCAATGCCTACTACAGGGATCATCATGCCCTCTGGCAACACCCTGCGTGTCAAAAAGATCTTCCTCAACACCACCCTCACTGATGAAGAAGCAAAAGTGATAGGTGGGTTTGAGTCTTGAACAGCTGACATTTACAATAAGAGTTAACATTTGATGAAGGTGAGGCAGCTTTTAACCTGTCCACCATCTTTTTTTTCTAGGCATGTCGCTATACTACCCGCAAGTACGAAAAGCCTTGGATAACATCCTGCGACACCTGGACAAGGAAGTGGGACGCTCCATGAGCATGACTAATGTACAGATGTCCAACAAGGAGCCTGAGGACATGATCACGTATGTAACAACAGCTTTATGCTCTCCTATTGCCATCCATGCAGCTATGTAGGACTTAGAGTTCCAGTCAAAGGCTTGGAAACCCTGACCCAGTTATAAACTTTGAGTGGTGCTGTATGACCTATTAACAGGTTCTCATAAATTGTCTGTCCTGCAGGGGAGAGAGGAAGCCAAAGATCGATCTATTCCGAACGTGTGTGGCCGCCATCCCAAGACTGATACCAGATGGCATGAGCAGACAAGACCTAATAGAGCTTCTAGCCAAGTAATTGATCCCCGCCAACCTTTCTGCAGACACATTGCTGCACACATCATGTCTTTTAATATCCATCTTCCTGTTGGGTCTCTCTCCTCCTCTAGACTAACCATCCACATGGATGAAGAACTGCGTGGCCTTGCCTTTACTACTCTTCAGGCCCTGATGGTGGATTTCCCAGAATGGCGAGAAGATGTACTCTCAGGTTTTGTCTACTTCATAGTCAGAGAGGTGACTGACGTTCATCCCACACTGCTGGACAATGCAGTAAAGATGCTTCTACAGCTCATCATCCAGTGGAAGCAGGCAGTGCAGAGCAGCAATAAAAGCCACGATTCACAGGTTGGTTTTTGGATCACCAGTGTAGTTTGTATTCATTGGTTTTATGTTGCCTGACAAACATGTTTAAAATAAATTAAATGTTCTTTTTAACAGAGCTCAAGCAGTGGCCGTTCTCTGTCCTTGGAGCGTAACCTTCCTTTAGGTGTGGTGCATGTGGTGGAAGGTTTGGCACTGGTGGTGCTTTGTAGCTGCCGCCCTGCCACGCGCAGGCTAGCAGTCAATGTCCTCAAGGAGGTCAGAGCTCTTCATACTGCACTGAGCATTAGCAAGGTAATTTTCTTGGGCTTACAGGGGATATCGTTATGTTGAAAGAAGCAAAATATGTTTAAACCTGCATGGAAAGAAAATGATGATAATTTTGTGCAAGGACAATTGCATTCAATTTTTTCTTACTTAATCTTTCAGGGAGATGAAGAACTGGCTATTGATGTAATGGATAGATTAAGTGCATCAGTGTTGGAGAGCTTCATTCACCTCACAGGCGCTGACCAGGTATGAATGGATTTTCTTTTCTTTTTTTTAAAATCCTAAAACCTTTAAAAGTACATACTGCTCATCATCTTCTGTTCTTCTCTGTAGACCAACTTGCTGTATTGTCCCAGTGGGATTGATCTGCAGACGCTAGCAGAGTGGAGCTCCTCTCCCATCAGCCACCAGTTTGATGTAGTGAGCCCCTCGCACATTTGGGTGTTTGCCCATGTTACTCAGGGCCAGGACCCCTGGGTCATCAGCTTATCCAGCTACCTGAGACAGGAGAATCTACCTAAACATTGCCCCACCACCATCAACTATGCCTGGATGTTTGCCTACACTCGCCTGCAACTACTGTCCCCACAAGTTGACATTAAGTAGGTTTCCTTAACTTCTTTGTCATTGTGGGTGTATTCATTATGGTCTGACTCTGAATACTGGGTGAGGATGTCTACATGATGACATTATGTGCTTACTTAGGCAATTAGTACTTTTTTACAAAACATAACTCTTATGCTTATTAACTGGGTTAATTCTATGACAAAAGAATTCTGATTAAAGCTGCATTTTATGTTGACCCTCAACATAAAATTTATCTCTTGTTTTTACTGAATATCCACCTGCAGTAGCCCCATCAATGCAAAGAAGGTCAACAGTCTGAACAGCAGTGACTCCTACATTGGTCTTTGGAGGAACTACCTGATTCTCTGCTGCAGCTCTGCCTCTCCCTCCCCTTCCATGTCTTCTTCATCCTCCACCTCTGGCTCCGTCCGCTGCTCCCCGCCTGAGACGCTGGCGTCCACGCCGGACAGCGGCTACAGTTATGATTCAAAGGTGGCAATTTCATAAGCAACACTCTATGCCAGGTTTTCACACACATTCATAAATATTTTAAAATGAAAGGTTAGGAGCTTTTGCACAAAGGATGAAATAATGAAATTCACTCACAATGCAAGTATGACAGTCTCAAATGATAACGGCACACTAGCCACATAAAAATCTGACAGCCGTAAAAAATTAGAGGATTTTGAATAATTTATTGCAACACTTAAGCCTTACATTTCTGCTCTGTGTGTTAACAGATTGTTGGCACTCCGTCCCCCTCCTCACTTTTCAAACACATTGTTCCAATGATGCGCTCTGAGAGCATGGACATCACCGAGTCTCTTGTGCTGGGGCTTGGCAGGACCAACCCCATGGTCTTCAGGTAATGAGCACTATACTCTGCTATACATTTTTAGAATTATAAAGACTTTTTAATGGCTTACATATATTGTTTTCTTGTGCAGAGAATTGATGGAGGAGCTAAATTCCATCATAAAGGAAGCTCTAGAGAGAAGACCTGAAGTAAGTGCCCTTCATTGATGGTTTGAAAATATTTTCTGTATTTCTTCTGTGTGCATAGAAACACACTTTACTGAGTTCAAATATTCTTTACTCTGCAGAACATGAAGCGACGCAGGCGTCGTGACATCCTCAGGGTCCAGCTGGTCCGGATATTTGAGCTACTTGCTGATGCTGGTGTCATCAGTCAAGTGTATGTAATCCTCAAACATCTAGAGTAACCACATGATTAGGAATTTATTTTTATATATGCAGTTTATAAACTTTTCTTTTTACAGGGCAAGTGGAGGGTTGGATTCAGAGAGCCATTCTCTGAATAGTACGCTGCTCGAGTATGTTGATCTGACCAGGCAATTGCTCGAGGCTGAGAATGACAAAGACTCGGACACTCTGAAGGACATTCGCTGTCACTTCAGCGCGCTTGTGGCCAACATCATTCAGAATGTCCCAGGTATATCTCTTAATTAAGACAAATGCTTATAAAGTAAGCATACAAAGTAAGCATTTGTTTTAAGCAATTTTTCTCAGTTTAACCTTGTGTATCAATTTCTTTACTTATTATCTTCAGTGAACCAGAGGAGGACCATCTTCCCCCAGCAATCACTGAGACACAGTCTGTTCATGCTGTTCAGTCACTGGGCTGGGCCTTTCAGCATTATGTTCACACCCTTGGATCGTTACAGTGACAGAAATATCCAGATCAACCGCCATCAGTACTGTGCACTAAAGGTTCAACATCTAAAAATTTCAAGAAAATCTGCTTTTTACATACTGTGTCATGCATTTACTGATAACCAGCAAACTTTTTTGTTTGTTCCAGGCCATGTCTGCAGTGTTATGTTGTGGACCTGTAGCTGACAATGTAGGGCTCTCCTCTGATGGCTACCTCTACAAGTGGCTGGACAATATCCTGGATTCTCAGGACAAGAAGGTCAGAGAAATTCTGCCATTTTGAATCTATTCTAACTAAAACTGTATCACTTAACTATCATTAACAAGTGGTAAATCCACAAGTAATTAAACTTTAGCAATAAAACTCTCAATAATAATATTTTTTTATAATGGGTAATGTTATAAAATCCATGTTTATGTAATGAGTTTGTGTAATAAAAATAATTTGCATTATTTAAACTAATGTGTTTTGCAGGGTAGCTCATAAAAGACATTTTGTAAGGAAGGTTTCATTACTACTGCTGTTATGTCAAAACCACTGGTGTCTCAGATCTATGCAAAAAGTTTCCTTCAGTGTCAGACCTGTGACTCAAGCATGGTGGCAATAGTGAAACAAGTCTGAATGCCATCTCCTCATATTTCAAACCACAATCGTTTCCTCCTGAACCTAAACAGTGGGTGAAACCTAAGCTTAATCATGCCTTTTATAATCCAGTTAAACTTTATATTAGCTATTTAAATCAAGTTTATATATGCACTACATATTTATAAGGTTAAATGTTAGCTAATTACTTTTAAAGTATAATAATTATGTCTCTGGTCATTAAATAAATGTCACACCACAAAATCCCAGTATTATGACCAGTCACCAAGCATGAGTGGTGATGTTTTCTCACAGATAGCAGGAGTTTAGTCTGTGACGCAAGACTTCATGAGGTCAAAGTTATGTAGCACACATTTACTTCATTTGACACTAGCACCACACAGTGGTGTTCAGAAGTACTGCAACAAAGCCCTGCTAAATGTTTATAGGTCTACATTCAATAAATGACTTGCACTTAGTTAAAATGAAATGGTAGGTTAAAGTGATCTGATTAATTCTCAAATTCTTAAAAGTTTTAATTACAGTTATGCTGTTGTAAAGTATATATTAGTTTTCTGCAGTTAACAGCAAACCTCAGTCTCATAACTCTAATACTGGGTATTTTTCATTTGATATTAAGAAGTTATGTGTAAAACTCATCAGAGTTTTGTAGACTGAAGGAGAGATTCTTAACGGTTGCTGTGTGGTTTCCTTTAGGTTCACCAGCTGGGTTGTGAGGCTGTGATGTTGCTACTAGAACTGAATCCAGACCAGAGCAACCTCATGTTCTGGGCTGTGGACCGCTGCTACACTGGCTCCCGTCGTGTAGCTGCCGGCTGCTTTAGGGCCATTGCCAATGTCTTTCACAACAGGTACCACATGGTGCCATCTTTATGTCATTTTTTAAGGTTCCACCTACTTGTGATTAAATACCGTATGTGTTATATTTCTTTTAGGGATTACCAGTTTGACACTGTGGTGCTGCTCAACCTGATTCTGTTCAAGGCGGCTGACTCTTCCAGGGAAATCTATGAACTGTCCATGCAGCTGTTACAGGTCAGAATTTCTTTGTCCTACACATACTGTAGATGCCCAAAAAAGAAAAAATTGGGTCTTTAATCATTAATTTAATAATCTGTGGTTCTTTGTGTGATGCAGATCCTAGAGCCCAAGCTTTTCCGTTATGCCCACAAATTGGAGATTCAGCGGACTGATGGCATCCTGACCCCTCCCTCACCGCTGCCACACCTCTACTCTGTGTCTTACTACCAGCTGTCTGAGGAGCTTGCAAGGACTTACCCAGAGCTCACTTTGCCCATCTTCTCAGGTTTGCTACATTGCTGAATGAATACACATCAATGTAATATGATAAGTATTCCGTTAACTGAAATATCTCACTTTCCTTTGACTGTGAAACCAGTTATTTTAGGTCTTTTTTTTATTTTTATGAGAAAAGATTTTTGCTCATAAAACTTGATAGTCGGCTAATATGGTTTCTGTTTTTGCTGTTGATTGACTTTTTGGGGAGATAAGCACGATTTTCCCATTCAAATTCGGCTGTATATTTCCATTCAAGGTCCTTTTTTCATTTGTATTTTATTTAGTATTATAGCTAAGTTCATTCAAATGGCATCCTAGCCACTCTGGTAACTGCCTATGACACTTAAAAAGTTATCTTTTTCCCACTGAAAATTATACTTTTACCCCCACTTCAGCTTTTAATTGAGCCATATGTGGCTCGTGACTGTAAGGAGTTTGACACCCCTGTGTTAATGTCTTTGTTTGTACTATCCACACTGCAGAGGTGAGTCAGCGTATCCAGACAGCACATCCTGGTGGTCGTCAAGTAATGTTGCACTACCTCCTACCTTGGATGAATAATGTGGAGCTTGTTGACTTCAAACCAACTCCACGACGACCAGAGGACTGCTGCAGTGGCGAGGATGATGAGGATGTGAAAGACCGAGAAATTATGATGGTCAATAGCCGTCGCTGGCTCCGTGGAGAGGGCTGGGGATCCCCTCGTGCTACAACCATGGTGCTAAACAACCTCATGTTCATGACCGCTAAGGTGACACAGCTAACATACCATCTATGTTTGCACTAAGTACCGCAGCAATTTCATAATGTTGTAAACCTGCTCAACATTTGGCAATAAAAACCCTTTCTGATTCTGATTCTGATCTACACATCTACATCTTAAAAAGCTGGTTGGGCAAGTTCATTTATCATTAAACTATTATATTTTTTTTAACAGTATGGTGATGAGTTTGCGTTGTCAGAGATCGAGAATGTCTGGACTACACTAGCAGATAGTTGGCCAAAGAACCTCAAAATCATTCTTCACTTCCTCATCAGTATGTCTGGAGTCAGCAGTGACCCCAGCCTCTTGCCCTATGTAAGTTGCAGCACACTCAATGTGCCATTTCCTTGTGTCTGATACTTAATCTTCATGACCTTTCGCCTCATGTTATGCGTGTCCTCAGGTGAAACGAGTGGTGGTTTTCTTGGGCAGAGATAAGACTATGCAGCTGCTGGAGGAGTTGATGTGTGAGCTTGAGTTGACTGATCCTGTCAGCTCAGCTGTCACTCACATGGACAACCCCCCTTATTATCGCATCAGCTCCAGTTACAAGATTCCTTCAGTCACCTCAGGTTAATGAGCATTATAAATGCCCAAGTTCACAGCTTAGGCCAAGAGGTCATATGCTATGTTTCTGGTGCCAGGAGACAAATGTTTAATGTCTGCTTTCTCAGGAACAACCTCCAGCAGCAATACCATGGTGCCAGGAAATGATGCTCATCATGACAGCAAGATGAAAGACTCAAACATGGATGACAGGTACAAAATAGAGAACTGCAATGCTCTGTTATTATTAGATGGTATAAGTATAGGAAAAACACAAATGTCTATGTCAGTTCAGTCATATTTTATGCTGAAGACACGAAAAAGCACATGTACATCCATTCAGGAGTTTAAACAAAAATTAACCAATTTTTATAATGGTGGACAAAGATACTCCACTAAATAACTAAAATGCTGTATTAACTAAAACTAAAACATACAACCATAGTAAATGTTTTACTGGGATCATGAACTGAGCAGTTAGATCGTTTTCTCAGACTCCTGTAGAGACTTTTTGCCACTTGATTATACGCCCTAAATAAATACAGGTTTAAAGGACTTTCAATGGTTTTATTATATAGGCCCTCAGGCTGCATCCTTCTTTTGTATTCAATCTGTGGCTTGATGAATTAAACGTTTTAGTGAAGGAAAAGTGGCATTGTCCTTCTAAACATGCATGTTTGTTATACAGTTGCACACACCTGGATATCTACAGTGGTCTGAATAGCAACCTGAACCGCCACCACCACCGTCTGGAATCTCGTTACAGCAGCAGCTCTGGAGGCTCCTATGAAGATGAGAAGAGTGAGCAGGAAATCTTTTCTTCTCCATACTCACCACTACATTTTTTTTATACCACCCACTACCATGCCTGCTAATCTTCTCTATTTTCCAGGTGACTCCATGCCGCTTTATGCTAACTGGCGATTAAAAGTGATGGATCACAATCAGCCAGAGCCTCTTCCCTTCCCACCAACAGGAGGCTGCTGGTCCCCTCTTGTGGACTATTTGCCAGAGACAAACACACCTGCTGTACCTCTCCACAGGTATACCAAAGTCCACTTTTTGTCTCACAAAGCATTGCAGTGTTGAGTTCTTTTTATAATCCAGTACACTTTTTCTGTTTTTCAGATGTAACATTGCAGTCATCCTACTCACAGACCTCATTGTTGACCATGGGGTCAAAGTAGAATGGAGTGCCTACCTACAACTCCTGCTACACGCAGTTTTCTTAGGTAAATTGCTTTCTTTTTGTGCTGTTTTATATGTTTGTATACATTAAGGCAAAATGTTTTAGGCATATTTGGATTTTTGCATAAAAAACCCTTTACTAGGTCTATAAATTCCAGTTGAATGATGTCAAATGTCTTTATCTTTTGTGTCTTTCTCAGGTTTAGATCACCAGCACCCAGAGGTCTATGAGCACTGCAAACGCCTGCTGCTTCACTTGCTCATAGTTCAGGGTGCAAATAGCAGTGTTCAGTCTGTTGCTATGGTGCTTTTACGCAACAGAGACTACAATGATCCAAGGGTCCTGACTGTAAAGCCTGTAGCTCAAGAGTTCAACCTCACAGGTTAGTTCTGCTACAGAAACAAGAACTGGAAGAGAGCAATAATAATGAGAATCGCTGTTTTATAGTGGAACATGTGCGGATTCGCTATCAGCTGTGGAATTGCTTTTTAGTTATTTTGAAATGAGGGGAAAACAACAGGACAGGGAACAGGACACATATACGTGTAGTGCCAAACTTGACCACTGGGTGGCAGCAACCTCCTGCCCACATATAGACAGATTTACACAATATCATTGTTCCATAGAAAAAGGTTCCCTGAAAAAGACCCTATTATTTTCTAATTCAGAAATTAAGATAAAGTAATGTGTGTCTATACAAAAAGGAGAGCAGTGAATCATATTTTTATACAGAAATCATTTAGCCTACCTTCACTTTTGGACACCAACTTATGGTCTGCTTATATTATTAGCAACTGTACCTTTAATTGTGTTTAGCCCAAGCTAGTCACCTGGCTGGTAAAATGCTAGCAGAAAAACTGACAATGTGTTTGCAATTTGTTCCTATAGGAATACAGGAGCTTTTGCCAGATTGTCAGCCATCACCGATGACAGACTCTGGCCTCAGCTCGAGCTCGACGTCGTCCAGTATAAGCCTTGGTGCAGGGGCCAGTGCTGTGTCCCACCTCTCCCCCACGCTTCTAAGTGAAGTAGATGTCACTGTTGAACATGACGAGAAGGCCAAAGCTCTGATTGAGTTCATAACTTCAAGGTGAGAAGAGACTTAAAAAAAAAAAAAAAAGAACACTTTCCCAGAAATGTATGACATTTATGCGTGTCACTACCTGCTGCTGGCAAAAACTGTCTTTTTTACCATTTAGAAAAATATATATAACCTCACATGTTTAGCAGGCATTTCTATGAACACATTGTTAGATGTTACTCATTGTGTACAATGATTTGCTTTCATGCTTCCAGCAGTGTCTAAAAGGACTGGGGTACTTTGATTTGCATGGGTTTGATTTTTGGAGTTAGTTTCTTTGCTTGGTGTGATAACACTAAAGGTTTTGATAGTGTTTCAGGTCATTTGTTCATGCGTGTTTATTTGTATATTGTAGAAAACGCGGTCCGCTCTGGAATCACGAGGATGTGTCACCTAAGAACTCCAACATTAAGAGCGCTGAACAGCTGAGTGCTTTTGTCAGACATGTGGTGACAGTCTTCAAGCATTCCCAGACAGGTCTGTAGGGTTCACAGCCACTTGATATTTATTAGGTGCTTTTGTCATATTTACCTGTTTGTGCTTGTGTATCCTTTCAGGTTTCCAATTGGACTCATTGCTGAGTGAAGTAGCTTTAAGGTCAGCTCTATCTTGTTCTTCTCGCCACTATGCCGGTCGCTCTTTCCAGATTTTCAGGGCACTCAAACAACCTCTGACTCCTGCCACACTGTCTGACATTTTGTCTCGGTTGGTTGAGACTGTAGGAGACCCTGGAGAGGAAGCTCAGGTCAGAACATTTTTAGCAAAAGTCTGGTCTTTTACCTGCAATGTCAAAATGCATAACATGAAACAACATTTTAAAGGTTATATTTAATTTGACCACATGATCATTCAGTTATTAAAAACATTCCTGCTTGTGTTACAGCAAAATATTGCATAGAATGAGGTTTTTAATAGGACATGGCAAAACGTCAAATGTTCATTGTTTAAATTGCGTGTGGTTTCATTTTGTTTGGTTTTAAAGCCACTTTGCCAGTAAAATTCACACATTTAGCATCATGATTTTGACACTTAATGTATAACAGTGATACAGCTGCTATGCATAGACCAGTGTCCTTTACCCTGTGGCTGCACTGAATTCCTCACACATGGCGCATTTGCAGAATCTGTGCTGCAGCATTGCACTTCCACTATAATCAATGAAAGTAGCTGCACTGAGTGTGAGAACAGCATTTAAGTCATTCATATGTGTGGGGAGATCCATACCTCAAAAAGAAAAATAGGTTAATTTTCTGTCTTTTATGTGTTTATGAGAGGTGTGCAAAGCCTGTTCCTACAGAAATAGTTAACCAGTTCTTGTTTAACAGCATCTGCACAGAAAGTTACTATCAGTATATCATTTTTAGTTAATGTTTGAGGACAGACAAAGGTTTAAAGAAAGCATGAATACTATTGATGAAGAAGCGACCTTCTTATCTTGTTATGCTTTTACATTTGATGAGGGGTGACTGCAGTAACATAATGTGATCAAATTATTTTCCCAATGGTTTAGGTTTAGTTTACTTTCCCAGGGCCACTCTTTGTATCGTCAAGCACATCATGTGCCAAAAATATATAGTAAACGTGTTGCATCAAACTGGAAAACAGGCCTGTGAGTTGTTTCTGTAGAAAAACATAGATGCTATGTGTTAACTCGCTGTTATCTGTGAATTCTTTCTGACGAGCTGACCTCTCCTACTTTTTCTCCTCAGGGCTTTGTCATTGAGCTTCTCCTGACGCTGGAGTCTGGCATTGACACACTAGCAGACACAGTGAAAAACTATGATCTCCTCACTGCCTTAGCACAGTAAGTCCTCTCATTGGTAGCTTTATTATTTTAATGTTTGAATTCTTCTTACTTTAACTAACATCCTGACACATTTCGCAATAGCTGTGTACAAAATTCTGCCATTTCTTTCCACAGAACCTCCACCCACGACCACTTGTTGGGGGCCAAGTTTGCTGCCAACAGGAAAAGCACAGGCCAGCTGAATATGAACAGTAGTGGTCTGTTACATTATGTCCACACTCGCAGCAACTCTCTTCGAGCCAGCCTGATGATGGGTGAACGAAAAGCTGACAGGCGTCGGAGTAACACCCTGGACATTGCTGACCGACTTGGTGGCAGCTATGCAAACCTGGCTCGCACACGGAGCTTATCATCACTAAGCAGAGGAGGTCCAGGAAGTCCAGGAGGGGACTCTATGCCACCTGTGGACCCTTCAAATCTGATGGCCACGGTATTCTGGATCGCCGTGTCATTGCTCGAGTCAGACTACGAGTTTGAGTACTTGCTGGCTCTGCGACTGCTCAACAAGCTGCTGAGCCAGCTGCCCCTGGATCGTGCGGACAGCCGAGAACGTCTGGAGACTGTCCAAAACAAGCTGAAGTGGTACAACTTCCCTGGTCTGCTGCAACTCTTCCTGAAGGGCTTCACTTCTGCTGCTACTCAGGAGCTAACCATCCACCTGCTCAGTAAGCTCATCAGTGTCTCCAGACAAACACTGGTAGACCCTTCACAAGTAGCAGGTAACTAATGACTTTTTTACAGTTTTAAATCATTTAGTTTTTAAAATCTGAAATGAATAAAAGAGACTGTCTTTAGTTAGAACTGTGACTTGTTCATAAACCCATATTGACCTAAGAAAACTCATCCTAGCCCAGTTCTATTTATTCGTATTGATTTACATTTTTAAGGTTAGACTTTTACTTCATGCCTGCAGGTTTTCCTCTGAACATCCTGTGCCTCCTGCCGCATCTCATCCAGCACTTTGACAACCCCACTCCTTTCTGTAAGGAGACAGCCGATAAGATCGCCAAAGTGTGTGCGGATGAGAAGTCGGCCACACTGTCTAACCTGGCCCATATGATGAGCCTTTACAGCACACACAGCTACTCCCGCGACTACACCAACTGGATCAACGTGGTCTGTCGTTACCTCCATGATGCCTTTGCAGAGAAAACTTTGAATCTGGTCACTTACTTGGCTGAGGTATATGAGAAAAAGGTCACACTTCTTATGTTGGTCACAGATGGACAAATAACAAATGTATCCATTTCTGTCTCCATCAGCTGCTAGAGAAGGGTCTTCCCAGCATGCAGCAGTCCTTGTTACAGATCATCTATAGCTTGCTGAGTCATATTGACCTGTCAGCAGCTCCTGTCAAACAGTTCAACCTTGAGATCATGAAGATCATTGGCAAATATGTTCAGGTGAGCCTTGACGTCACTCGACAGCCTGACAGACCGACTTTAGGGTTTGGGTCAAAAGAGGAATGTATTATGAAGGTCTCATTGAATTTCTCTTGCTGCTAATTGTAAAGTGTGCGATTATGTCTACTGCTAGTTTGAGGTCTTGCAACAAGAAGCATTTATTTTGTGGGATTTGCTTTTTATCAGACAACATATGCCTGAATGAGAGTTTTATTGCTGGATCAGCCAGGGTCTCCCGTGTGGTTGGCAAGAAAATCACCAAAGCACCAGCCATCCATATGCAGTGTGCCTTATGTTTAGTAAGAGGGTGTGTGTGTGAGTGAGTGTGTGTGTGTGTTTCATACTCAGAACAGCATATTTTCACATTTAGTCTGACGTGAATAAATACTGGGGTGTCCTGCTCTATAAATAGCAGCACAGTTGAGACTAAGAAAGAATAACGTGTGTTTCAGGGTCACTGTAAAGAGGTATTTTGATGCTATATTACACCTATTTATGAAGCCTGTTTTTTTCCAGATTTGACCCAGGGCTGCCTTAAGCTACTTTTGGCCATCCTAGCTTACTGTCAGTGTTTTCTTTTGTGCATTCCACAAAAAGAAACATTGTATTTGTGCATATTGAGATTTTTAGCATATGTGCACTGATGTGAACTGCAAGCTTTTTGTGTTAAGCCTCCTTTCTCATTCTACCAATATGACTATAAGCCATATGAATAGTTGCTGGTTGGGACCCGAAATGCCCTTTCACATTCATAAATTCCTCAGAAACACCTACACAGCTTGCTTCCTCACAGTGGCTTCGTTATATTTCTGCATTGTTTTTTGTTTTTTTTACAGAGCCCACATTGGAAAGAGGCCCAAAACATTTTGAAGTTGGTTGTATCCCGTTCAGCCAGCCTTGTTGTTCCAGAAGATGTGCAACGCTCCTACAGTTCTGAGTCCTGCAGCTCACCAGAAATTGCCTTCACGCGCATATTCAACAACTCTTCCAAAGAGCTGCCTGGGAAGACTCTGGACTTCCACTTTGACATCTCAGAGGTTGGTGTCCTACTTTCCTTAAGTTTACTATGTTCACCATATTGATTTACCTTTGATTTTATCTCTAATCTGCATTATTTGACTCTATAGACACCAATAATCGGGCATAAATATGGGGATCAGCGTACTGCAGCAGGCAGGAATGGAAAGCCACAGGTGATTGCTGTCACAAGAAGTACCTCCTCTACATCATCTGGATCTAATTCCAATGGGCTGGTCCAAGTAAGCTGGAAGAGGCCACAACTCTCTCAGGTACCTTCTCAGACTGACACAAATCATCCAAACCTTGAGTTTTGAAGCAGCCTCTACTCAAAGTGACGCAACACCGGACCTGAGCTATGATCTGTCTTTAACGAGCTTAACGTGTCTAGAAAAGAAGCTCAACAAAATAATTAAATCATGACAATTTATTTTACACACACAGCCATAAAAATAATTACTTTTACTACATGCATACTGGCTAATTTTAAGCAGTTGTAATAGTATTTTGTAAGCAAACAAAAGCCAAACACATGTGAGTCTGATCAGTCTGTTGCTATCATTAACATATTTCACTCTCATTGCGTTGCCTGTAGATGTGAGTTCTGTTTTTGTTAAAAGACCATCTAAAAGAATTTTGACCTGGTCAGCTTGTCATTTTCTCATCTTGCATGTCTTCTTATTACAGAGAAGAACCAGAGAGAGGCTGATGAATGTCCTATCTCTATGTGGTCCAGAATCGGGCATCCCAAAAAATCCATCTGTAAGACTCCTCTCCTACTCTAAAGCTTCAGATAAGGTCTCTGTAAAATCACTGACATGAGCAATGCTTCTGCTTCGAGGCTGTCTTTGTGGTGGTGTTAGAATTGGATTAATTTGGACTTCTGAGATGATGATGATGGATTGATAAAAATTGTATTTAATTTTCTGACATTCCGTGCAGGTGGTATTCTCATCCAATGAGGACCTGGACTCTGCAGACCAGCAGACCAGTCTTATCCCCACAGTGGAGGAGGCCGTCAGAGAGGAGGAGTTGCAGGGAGAGGATACAGGCAGTGAGCAGCAGTTTGGAGTCTTTAAGGACTTTGACTTCTTAGATGTGGAGCTGGAGGATGCTGAGGTGAGAAAGCACATTCAAATGGCCCCACCTGTATGAGGGGGAAAATGATACGTTTCTCATAATAAAAAGGTGGTAATTTAAAGGAACTTATAGGTGGAAAGGGACTGCTCAGAAAGGTTAAAGGTTTTCTAGTTGTATGTAGTGTAGGGAACTTGAACTTCTGTGCTCTGTTCAGTCACTCTTCATCATTTCTGTTGACCATACTGTAGTAGATGTTTGACAGATTAACATTAATGTCTTGTTTGTTAAAATTGCCTTACTTGTCCTACTACTGTAGTAGAAAACTTTTATGTCCTTCTTAAGTCTACTAACATACATATTCCTTCTCTTCTCTTGCCACAAGGAGCTGCAGGTAAGTCTGAAGCCAAGAAAGCTACTGAGATATGTTGTTCTTTTCAGTGCCCTGGTGTCTCCCTTTGTCATCCAGTAAAGTGCAGTACCACCTTTTGATTTCAAATCATCGCTCCTGTTGTTGTGAACCCTTTATAGTTGTAGATCATTGCATCATTTACCATCCCATGGACAAAATTACGTCGTCCGCTCAATCACATGAGTGTCTTATTTTTTTAAGTTGTGTATTTTGCATTTGTGTTGTTCTTTGTTTGCTTGTTTTGTAATATCTAACCCAGATAATATCATTTTTCCCACATTTCTCATTGCCGTTTACTTGGTTGTCCTGCAGGGGGAGAGCATGGACAACTTCAACTGGGGCGTGCGGCGTCGCTCCCTGGAGAGCATGGACAAAGGGGACACGCCGTCTCTGCAGGAGTGCCAATACACGGGCAGCACGCCAAGCCTCAACCTCACCAACCACGAGGACACAGACGAATCGTCTGAGGAGGAGGTATTGAGCGCTAGCCAGATTCTCACCCGCTCTGGCCTTGTAAGTCTCACTCTAATCAGGGTCCCCCACCCAACCCAGCCACCATGCTCCCCACACAGCCCGCTGGCATGGTGTGCGCGTGTGTGTGTGTGTGTGCGCGCGCATACTATGCTGGACCTCCTTCCAGTGCGGACAGGAGCTACACGCTTGCTTCTTCGCTGGTGGTAGAATCCCTTTTTAAATCTCAGCCCACTCCCTCTAGCTTTAAGACCAATGCTTTCATTGTTTCCTAGACCTTTAAATCTACGATTGGTAAGTGCAGTGTAGGACACTTTTTGTAAACTTATTAGAAATTTTTCTGAATAAAAATCTTTACATATAAAATGAATCAAATATTTAAACCCAGCATGTTTCTTTTGCATTGTTTAACAGTTTGGCTGCCTTTCTTTAACTCTTCTTTGTTTTCTTTGGCTTTCCCAGCAAGGCCTTTATCTACATCTGCTAATTACGCTAATAATTATCGGATGTAGGTCCTCAGTCTAATACAGATGTTTTCTTTCTCTCTTCTTCTGCTCTTCTTGGTCTTGGTAGTGCACGGTGAGAGAATGAGCTTTTGGCTTTAGTGGACATTTGCCCCGAGACTTTGTAGTCATACAATATTACACACTAGAAAAATGAGCATGCAGTATTTCTGTGTTATTTCCCTAGAATTTTGAATGAGCTAACCTGCTCATAAAATTAATTGATGTTATTGATACTAGCATGATCTGATGCCTGAAGCCAATTTTTTTTTTGAAGATGCAGTAATGACTAAAATGACTAAACATGCTCTGCTTGATAAAGAAACGGGGGTGATGTTGTTGTAAGTTGTCAAAAGTTAATCTGTAGGCGTGTCTGCTTTACTAAGATTAAAATGTTATTGCTTTATGTTGATGATCTAATTTCGTTTATTATGAAAATACTCAAATGAGATTGTTTTACTGCATTTCATAAAGATATTTGGGGATATCTCAGCACATGCAGTGACTTAATTTAAGTTTGCAGTATTACTTTACTGCTTACACTACGTATGTAAATTAACATACATACAGAAACCAGTTGTGCCAAAGCGAGAACTTGTAATCAGCACTAATTCTGGACCTCTGATTAAATAATTCAGTGATTAAATGGATAGACTAATGTATGAGTAATTGGTAGGATCAGTATTTGAAAAATAAATGTTAAAGTCACTTTATATTTTGTAAATATGGTTATCCCACTGCAAAGTGATTGGTTTTTGGGGGGGAAATCAATAATCAATTGGTGGAAATCATATGGGGAAAAATCCTATAAAAAATTGCCTGTTATTATTGTCTTTTATTATTTTTTTGTGAGACAGGTTTTTCAAACTGTTTTATTCCAAAGCTGAAGACCATTATTTTTTGTTTTGTAACAATAATATTTTTCACTGAGTACACACAGAATCTTATAGCCTAAAACGGCCTCTTTCCATGTATTTATACTGTTGCGGAATCAATCAATGTAGAGCAGTGACACAAACCACGGAGGCCCAGAAGAGTGCAGTCAAACGATGAGTTTATTAACACACAGGAGAGAAAAAATCCGCATATGTCTTCTGACAAAAATACATATTGTGAACACTTTTAAAGCAGTGAGGTACCCGCCCCTCCTAGGCAAAAATAGGTTAAAGCCGTTAGTTACAGTAAATGGTACATCTTAGATGGCTATAAACAGACATAGAACTTCTCATTTCTATAACAGCTTCCAAACAAGGTAATAACTTCAAGCCTTCAGGTTCTCCGAGGGCTGGTTATTGACTCCGGTCATCTGTTACCAAGTAGACTAAAATGCAGTTAGAAGCTAAGTGAATTAAGGCCTCAGGCCTGGCACATTTCTAGATTATATGTGTATTGTAAGCATGTATTGCAGTTATCCTTCTATGCTCTTGTCTTTAACACAATAGATTGTGAAGACGTCGCGCTTCACAAAGCTTAAGACCGTCTGTAGACTAAGCAACAACTCTTAATGAGCACAAATACTATGCAATGTGTATGAAATACTTCTGGCCGTACCTGTAATAAAAGTTAACATAATGGAAGGATCCTCAAATGAACATCTTCAATAAACAACTTTAATGCAATATCAATACTGTGAGAAATATTATTAGATGAAATAATGCTGTAAAGAATGTTATTAATGCAATTATAATGATGCAGATTATATGGCAGCAATAAAAGAATTTCTGTATCTCCACAATACCTCATAATTAAACAAGTCCAGTCGTCTTCTTTCCAAACTCTTTAGGCAACTTCTCAAGACCATTATGTTATTATTGAGGTACCTCTTTGAATGACCTTCCTAAGTAACCGTTGTCCACTTCAGGTTTTGAAATAGTAGGGCTTTAGGCATTAGTACACTTGTAATAAAGGTTTACATCATCCTCTATTGTGTTCATACATCCCTCAGCAAAAAAGCCAAACAGTTCATGTTTCTCTTTTCCAGCTCAACAGTGATTCTGCTACGGATGACACTGCATCCAACCATGTGGATTCTTTGCAGCAGTCCCAAGAGTCCTCCAGCAGTGCCATGACGGAGGAGGCAACTGTCCTGCCCACTCTGCCCTCTGCACCCTCCCTCCCTCGACTGGATAGTCCCATGTTGGAGATGACCCACTCAGACAGCACCAGCAGTCAGCTGCCTGAGGTGCGATGAATCAGGAGCAACAATAAACTGTGGTGCTCGGGTGCTTTTTAGCCTGCCTTTTTCTTTTCGTTCATTTCGTATCTGCTTTTGCTGTATTTGTTGGCCTATCTGTCATTTAGACAAACGATCAGCTACCTTTAGGGGGTTTTGGACAGGATGGAGTAAAAGTGCTGGTTCTGAGGGACTGTCTGGCTGCTGTCGGGTTAAGATCTATATATGCGCGTGTGTGTGCATGTTTGTGTTTGCTGCTTCTGCTGCTTCTTGCTCTTTCTTTGTTACTTTGCTCTGCATGGTTGCTGAAGTCTTAACTGTGTAGCTCTTGCAGCCTTAATAGTAGTGGGGCTTGATTGTATGATTTTGGGAATGGTTAAAAAATTAAAGCTCACCTCAGGTCAGCTGTTACTGCTCACCTCACCTACAATAACACAGCAACTGACCCTTCCAACTAAATCCTCCATTTAAAAACTTGTGAAAGAGACACCAGCTCCTTAATCCTCGGCAGATGCATGTGTGAGTATGAGTCCTTTATAAGTGGTGTCTTAGTTTTACAAGTGCATTTAACTCAAAAGCTAGCCAATGAAATTTGCTATGATATTAACATGCCATAGCTTGCCTTCTGTATTTACTGCTACTGACATTTATCACTTCCACTAACAATGGTAAGTATATCATTTTGTTCTGATTTGCATTTGCATGTACATGGCATTTTGAAGTTTAACATATTTCAGCTTTATATCCGTATAATATGAATAACCACTAAATTCATTGGTGTGTATAGTGCAAAACAGTTCTCTATCAGGTTCCCCTATCTATCCCTCAGTGACCTCTGTAACTTTTAGGAACACAACCAAGCAAGTGGTCTCAATATCATCCCAAGGACATCTCCCCCGTCACAGCCCCAGCTCTTAGTGTAATGAGCTCTAGATAAAACCATCAATAGTCTTGCTCATTCCCTCCGGGATGGCCATGACCACTTCTAAAAGCTTTCTGTAATATAGCTGCTGTCTCTGTGATGTACTGGCTGTCTGCCATGCACAGTATCCCTAATGCACTGGACTTTGAATAATAAAGAAAGGAAAAACAAAAAGGAAAAAAAGCAAAGACCTCTTAATTAGAATACCCCTGTGCCATCTTCAGCATATCAGCACATAGGAACATATCGCTCTCTCCTATTAGCGCGTCTACCAACTATGTATCGGCATGTCCTCCTTTTACATATGAGTCAGTTAGATGCTTGTAATACTAATGTTTTCTATAAATTATGGCCTGGCGTGATGTCTGCCTACAATTTATTACAATGACTTGGTTCATTTGTTAGGTTGCTAATTCAGTCCACTAGTTGTTTCTGTAGTTATGCAGTTGTCTATAAATCAGTTGTCATGTAGATGTTATGAGTCACCACCGATTAATTTAATTCATTTGTGGGCCTGTCACTCCCTGACAGGCGACGTTGCTGTTCTGTTAGCAGTGACGTCAAATTTTCAGTGGCATTTTTGTGATAAATACTGGGTGATCTTTTTTTTTTTTTTTTTTTTTTTTTTTTTAAATAGACATTAGCTTATGACATGACATCTAGAGCAATTTCAGAGAAACTGGATAGTGCAAAAGGTACAAAGTTAAAAGTCCCACTTGTGTAATTAAAGCTGTGAGCTTTGAGAATAGGCTACAGTGGTCTTAATTCAAGTTTTACGAGAGGCTCAACTGTGAATCTGTGTTTTATGTATCAGTGTTGGCGGCCACTGTTGAAATAAAAATATTATTTTAATGGATGTTTTGTAATGTGAAAGGACCTGCCATGCTGAGCCCCCCTTCTGCTTTGATGTTACAGGATGCTATAAGCATGACGGCGGCTGACGAGCTGAGCAGCAGCGTGAGCGAGGACACAGGGTTTTGCAGCGCCCCTCCTTTGCCCTCTGACCCCCAAGAGATGTGTGACCTCCCAGACTCACGGGACCCTCAGGATGCTCAGGATCACCAGGAGACTCAAGACCCTCAGGAGGACTTGGATCCAGCCCCCCCTCCCCCGCCGGCCATAGACACACCACCAGGGCTCCTTTGTGAGGACGAGTCCCAAACGGTGCTGCCTCTTTGTCTGGCATCAGAGACGAAGCAGGATGCAGATCCAGATCCAGACAGCACCTGTGGGTCTGTGTGGGAAGAAGATGTGACACAGGCGCTGAAAGAGCTGGATGAGCGCTGTGAGGAGGAAGAGGCGGACTTCTCTGGGATGTCCAGGTAGGTGTTTCAGAGTCTTTCTTTGTATTCATACTAGAGATGGACCGAGCCGATATTACGTATTGGTATCGGTCCGATACTGACGTAAATTACCGGATCGGATATCGGAGAGAAATAAAAAATGTAATCTGATCCAAAGTATCACAAAATCACCTCACAAAACGCGCTACTTGGCGTAACCCAGCTCGGCGCATCGGAGCAGTGTGTGTCACGTGATAGAGCGGCTGTTGTCTGCGAGACAGACCTCCGAGAGAAGTAAAGCAAGAGTCTTAAGTTCATCTCTGAATGTTTGCATAGTATTTCCACGTTAAGCTTAACAACTGATATATTGAGCCACAGCTGGACTGGCCATCGGAGTTCCATATTAAGGTGAAAAGGAAGCGATTTGTCCCTTACTTCAGCTAGAATTAAAAAAAAAATAGGCACAAAGCTGGAGTTATTCTGTCTTTGCTGCGCAGTTGCATCTACTTCTCTCATTCCAACACGTTCTCACTCCCCCTCCCTCTCCGAGCCACAGCTGTAAAAGCTGCTGGTCATGATATCCATTTGGATATGTAGTGAGAGGGACACATGTATATGAAACCAGGAGATGTCCTTACTGAATCATCAGAGCTGAAAAGGTGATGGAGAAACGGGTTTAACTTTTAGGTGACATGAATGAGTTGAAGGGAAGTTATGAACTGTTTCTGAGAGACAAATAACACCAGGATCCTTTTCTATGTAGATTACGGCTGGTAACTGTGCAGGGGCGGGTCTAGCAAAGTTTTATCGCGGGCCAGGTAGGGCATTAACTGGGAAAGGGGGGCACAAAGAAATATTTTTCAGTCTGCAGTTCTGTTGAAGAAAGAAGTTGAATCTATTTAATTATTATAGAAAAATAATTGATTTCTGTGCATTTGTTTTACACTTGAATTAAATTAAAGTTGATTACATCGATTAAGGGCGGGGGGTGGTTCCCTTAATATTTTTGCTGGGAGTTGGCAACCCTCTTAGTTAGGTAGGTAAGTACTCTTTAAAATACCAGAATAGGGAGGATGGTATAGGTTTAAATTTATTAGATTGATCAGTGTTGCTAAACTATAAAATGTTTTGGGTGGAGTGTATTTTTTGCATACAGGTATAACAGCATAGCTTCAGTCTCTTGTTTTTTAAAACTTGAGTATGAACTTATACAAAATGCAGCAAGATTTTCATAAAAAACAGTTTTATTGATTACAAAATAAGCTATATCGGATTCATATCGGTATCGGCAGATATCCAAATTAATGATATTGTATTGGACATTAAAAAGTGGTATCGTGCCATCTCTAATTCATACCACTGTATAAAAGAATTTGAGAAGATCTGAGAAAATGCTGGATGGCTTTTGTGCCAGTTTTGCCAGTATCATGTAAATCACCTTTTACCTGAAACCCAAAAAGCAAATATTGATCGATAAGAGACATTTAGACATGCAAAGACATGCAGTTTTAATTTCCTTTTGTGTTTGAATAAATGGTGGAATTTATACCAATTTGCTGAGCAACTGACTGATAGCTCATCAAGTCATTGTACAGTTGGTTTTATTTTAATTTCACACAGTCTAAAAATCTTTAATTTTTAGATGGTTTTTACAAATGACCTTTTACTAATAAGTAATGGAACTGTCCATTTAAGAAGACTGTGTCAGACAGCTCCCATTTAAAAATGTATTAAAGTAAAACAGCTGACCTTTCATTTTAATTGTAGACTAGTTTAGGTGTGGCTGAAGAAGATATGGACTAATCTACAGTGCATGACTAATCTAACTTCTTTGACATGATTTAGATGGTGTGATAGCTAATTTCTTTCTTGGCGTGGCCTATCAGAACTATGCGTGTGTTGGCAGGCTTCAGTTCATTCCTAACACTTCAAGGTGGGCCAAATCTGATTGGAGGACAGTTGTAAAGTCAGGGCTTTAAACTGCTCTAAAGCAATATTAAGAAGCACTGCTGAACAAACTAGAAAATAGAGACTCACTCGCCTCCATGTGTAACTGTACTGAAGTTCTTTCAATTAACAGAGACACGCATGCATGGAAAGCAATTGTGTGAGTAGCTTAGAGTGACTGAAAACAGCAGGACACTAACCAGTTAGTGTAGGTGTCTGTGCATGAGGATTTATGTGAGTGGGAGAGAGTAAAATGAAACAACTCGGCAACGTTTTACCTCAGTGGGTTGGGAGCTGGCTCTGCTTGCAGTACTGTGTGTGTGCGTGCGTGTGTGTGTGAGTCAGTATGTGTAAATGCCTAGCTTGTATAGACCTCTCTGCAGTCCTGTGTGGGATGAGTGCAGTGCGCTAGTGCTGCTAACAGTGGAGCTGCAGACGAGGGGAGAGAGTACGGGAAAGAGAAGCGGTAGTTAGGATGAGGACAGAGACCGTGTCCGTTGCAGCGCTCGGCAGCGCAGGCTTTAGATACTTATATTCTGTCTGCTTCTTCAGGCTGTTTGGTCCCACAGGCCTGTGAGTATCTGTGTGCGTCTGTGTGTGTGAGAGAGCGAGAGAGAAACAGACACGTCTGTGTAATGCTAAAATGCTAATCGCTGTTATTGTGAGAGCACTGCAGCAGATTTTAGCTCTCGTTGCACTGCAGCAGAATTTTCAGTGAGGGAGGCAGAGATGCAGCAATGTGAGGTTGTTTACTTGCTGCGAGTGACGACATGCGCGTGTGTATGTTTACTTTTGTCCTTCAGTGAAAGGGGGGGGGGTGGTATAACATGTCTGACTGCTTATTGGCCCCCGTGTGTGTTTTAGCCAAGATGAAGGTGACGCAGACGGCTTCCCAGAGATTCAGGCCTCTCCGCCCCCTTCGCCCTTCCTCTCTGCCATCCTGGCTGCATTCCAGCCAGTTGCCTATGACAATGACGAGGATGCTTGGCGTTGCCATGTCAACCAGATGTTGTCAGACACAGATGGGTCCTCGGCTGTTTATACTTTCCACGTGTTTTCCCGACTCTTTCAGGTAAATGTGTACCACATTTTTTGGGGGGTTTTTTTATGTTCTTGCAGTTTTGACTGATAGGACTGCTCCTTATCTGTTTCATCTTGTGTACAAGTAAGCTTATTTCCGAATGATCTTACTTTGTTTTCTTTTTTGTGTGTGTGTTTTTCCAGAGTATTCAGAGAAAGTTTGGCTCCATTACACATGCATCTGTTCGCTTTCTCGGGGAAAGGCTCCAACGAATGGGTAATCAGTTCCTTAGCTCCTTGGAAGTCATGACGTCTCGCTCGCAGTGTCCCACTGTGTTGCTGGATGCAGAGACGGTGAGGCTGGCCCGCATGCTTGTCTGTAATCATTCTGATGCATCTGATAAAGCGAGACTCCAGTAATGCTGTAGCAGTTACACGGCTGGATTATTTTATATAAATGGTTTATGTCGTGCTGAGTGTGTGTGTGTCCTGGTGTAGATATTTTTGTGTAGTTTGTGTTATGCCCAGTTTATTTATGATAAAAATGAGAAGGGAAGTCAACACAGCAAAAAAATATCTAATCTAATTTTTATGTACAACAAGTGAAAGAAGAATAGGTACCATATTAAAACTGGCTGTGGCTTAAATTTGTGGTAACGGCAACACAGTCAAAGCAAATGAAAACCAATTTGTCATTCAGGAGAGACCAGCTAACACTAACACGAGGCCTTGGGGCCATTATGTGTATGTAGTGGATGTTTTTGTGGCTTAATATGTGTGGTGTCCTGTGTTGTTGTAGCTGGTCTCTTGTGGACTGTTGGAGACTCTGAAGTTTAGTGTGCTGGAGTTGCAGGAACACTTGGACACCTACAACGCCAAGAGAGAAGCAGCAGAGCGTGTAAGCCATCTTTATCTTTCTCCACATCCACATCTCTGCCTCTTTATCCTTGTGGAACCTTTTCCCACCAGACATGTTGTTTCACATCCTCTTTATTTTTAAAACACGTAAAGTGGTTTTCATCTCTATGCAGTTTCACTGCAAAAAGCCAGGAGAACATAAAGACGAATAGCTGATGTTGCACACGATAAGCCCAGTCTGTCTCATCAGCAGCTGCAGACACTGAATCAGTGTTCAGTATGAGTACATTCAGCTGCCGTTAGTGTCTGCATCACCAGTGAGAAACCATGCTGAAGGGATAAAAATAACCCTCAGCTCTCCTAAATCAGTTACAGAAGGCCAGGCGGGAGAAGCTGTGAGGGGTTGGAGCTGGGAGGAAAAGGGAGGGGAAAAAAGAGATGAGATTGCAGAGAGCTCTGGGATGCAGGGGCGCTAATTGAATGAGACTGCAATGTTCCCTGGAGGGCTAGATACTCTGGATGCTCTGGAACAGGCCTTCTTTAATTCGCTAAATACAACGCACATATTAAATCTCCTCCTTTTATTATGTACACACACAAATGTAGATGCATATGTCCATGGGGTAAAAAAAAAAGCCTTGTAAATGCCTCTGTTTCCAAGTTTCTCTCCTTCCTCTAAGCCTTTTATGTTTTTCTCTCCTGTTTTGTCTCCTGCCTGTTTACGCAGTGGCTCGAGAACTGCAGGAAAACATTCGGGGACAAAGACAGCAGCCAGCGACCCAATACTCATGCACAGGTAGGGATGAACACTTTTACTTTACAATGCATGAATTTGTTTGTCATACTTATTGACCGGTTTGACTTTTGAAAGTGTTGCACTGCAGCTGAATCGGTAACGTCCAACTGAAATTACACAGCATTACAGACATTAGAGACATTAACGAAGTGTCGTCAAGCCAGTCAAAGCGCATCTCTTTAAGAAAACCATGTTGGTTTAAAAGAAGCGAGAACCTGCACCAGCTTTCCTGCGGATACAGGATAATGTTACAAGTTACTTATTAGTAAAAATGCAATGATAAATTTATTTATCAATGAAACATGTACACAAAGTAGAACATTTAGCTATGAGCTAAACAGTTACTGTCAGCAGTGCACTAAGGGATTTATGTACAAGCATGCTTTGGTTGCATGTGAGTAAACAATGTAAAGAGAAAAGGCGGCATCACATTTCCTTAAATGCCTTTGATAACCATGAACATGTAAAGATGATTGAAGATTTAGTTTTTTATTCACTTATTTTATCTCCGTTAAGGAAATTCAATTTTTGGCCCGCATATCCGCTAATTATACCAGTCGTTGTTCTCACAGCGCGAAGAAAGCATACCAGCTAATCATTTTGAGTCAAACCATGATTACAAAACTTAGGTTCATATCAAACCCGAGACGTTAATGTGCCGTTACACTAATTAGGTCTTCAGCTGCAGCATATTAAAGGCATGTGAATGTATCAGTACAGTCATTTAGGTTTCAATGAGCTTTAATTCCTCAATACCACAAACAGCACTTTCCATTCCCATTAAATGGCCCTGTGTCTCAGTCAGCTACCAGTGCTCAGCCTCCCAGTTGCTGCCTGATATGCGCTGGAAATCCCATTTGTGTTACATGCCTGTGAAAATGTGCAAAATTCTTGTTACATTTCTAGTAACAGTGTTACTAACAGTGCTAGTGTTGCATTAAAACACAGTTGCATGACATCTGCAAATTAATTTTATTTTTGAGTTTTATTTCTTCTATTACAGTGCACTCATTTAGGCCTGTCTGTGCTTTTAAGGACACTTTTGAAGGAAGTTTGATGTAATCATGAGTTGTTAATGATTACCTTAAATTGTACTTACTGATAATAATTAGCTTAATGAATAATTAAGAACTTCTGTAACAGCCTCTCTATGCAGTTTATTCAAACATTTTCCAGTCATTCTGTTTATTTGGTGGTAAACTGAGATTATGTTTGATCTTTCATTTAACTAGTGCCGTAGTTTTATATATGTGGCGCCAAATCAAAATAGCAGTTGTTTTAAGGGGCTTTATATATTGCAAGGTAAACACACTCTACAATTATAGAGACAAAACCCTATGAGCAGCCCTTGACAACAGTGGGAAGGAAAAACAAAGCTATATCTTACATAAGGTTTACATTACACACATGAAAGATCGACGGTTCAATTTAGCGTACTCCTCATGCAGGTAAATCTAAGGTTTGCATCCTGAACAACATCCGGGATAATGTCTGTGCCAAATCAAACATGCAGGTTCATCTTCTGTGGGGACCACTTGAGATATAGGGGAACAGCTTTTCTTTTATTGTGAAAGGCAAGCAGAGGAAAAAAATTCTTTAAGTAACATTTCTGTACTGCTGTGGCAGTGGCGCTGTCAGCTGCCAGTTAAACATAAACCCTGAGGGCAAGAAGTGTTTCTAACAATTTGCCAGCAACCATTTTTTATAGCTTTGGGTGATAAACATGTTAACAGTAGATTTAAAGAAGATGTGTAAATAACTTTTGTCTTCAACAACATAATTGCAACTATGACTTCAGATGGACTTTTTTAGACTTTTTTCCTCAATTCAAAAATGTAAGATTTAAGACAAAGTTTGTACCCTTGATGTATTTGCATGATCTCTCACTGCACGTCTTAGTCTGTAGGTTTCTCTTACACCGAGCTCCTTGGACAGATCTGCGGAGCTCCCTCTGTGTTTGACATTCACACAGATGTTACCTTGGGTTAAACTGACGCTCTGTTTTCAATCAGAAGTATCCAGAGGTCTTTCACTGCCTCCTCCTTCCTCTCTGCGTAGCCACCGTGTCTTTTCTGCCCATCATCGCACATGCTGTTGTTCACCTTTTCAGAATAAGGGTTTCTGTTACTGCTGACGTGAGCTCACATTATCTGACCCGTGTGAAGGGAAGATGATAAAGCACTGCTCCTGCTCGTCAGGTCACTGTGTCTCAGCTGTCATGTTAAAGCTCACTAATTCTTGGTCTTTCTCTCCTTCTGTTTTGTTTGTTTGTTTGTGTGTGTGACCTGCTCACCTTCTTGCTTAGCAAATGGAAAATCTAGCAGTAAGTGGTTCTCATATTATAGACTTAAATAATGCTGCCAACCGGACAAAACACTGACATCTCATCTTTCTGTGCAGAAACAGACTGTGTTCTACCCCCACCCATTTCTCTGTCTATGTTTCTGCTTGATTGGTCATGTAACCCAGCTCAACCTCTTCATCCACCCACCCAATCATAACGTACCGTGTTATCCTGTTTGCATTTTTTTCTGTTTGCTTGTTGCACTGATTGTGTCTGCAGATAAATTCATCTATCTACGTGTATTCAGTGTAGAGTTGCCACCTGATTTCAGAGGGGCTGCTCCGTTATCAGTAGGATATGATGGCTAGAGAGTCCAGTGTTGTTAGGTTTGAATTCACTTTCATTTTGCATGATTCCATTGTTCCATTCCCATTTGTTCAAATCATTTTCTCCCATTTCCTCCGAGATTAGGGGCTTAACTTTTAGTTTTCCCACACCTCACTCATCAATTCTATATGCTGAGGGATCAATGAGATGATGCCCTAGGTTTTCTAATTTAAGATTTCACCACTAATTCTAGCAGTAGGGTCATTCCATGAAATATCAGCCAGTATTTCGCATCTGACCCCATCAGAAGCAGCTGATTTCTTTTTTTTGTTTGGTATCTGAAGCTGTGCAGTATGTACCTGCACGCTATGACATTTTTCAACCCATCTCCATGTACTTCATAGTGTGCAGGTAAAATTTTGCATCCCTTCACTAAATAAGCTAAAGTTAATATAATAAATAAAATCATCTGATTCTGCTGACTCAGGTCAGGTGGGACCAATTTTTCCAATTTGGGTTATTTTATTTGGGACGACCCTATAGTAGACTCACCATGGTCCAAACCAAATGGCCCTCCGTGTTAACTTTTTCATCTCTTCCTCTAACCCAGGATACCCATCTGTCTAATCATGTGATCAGAGTGATTCAGTGCAGGTTAGATCATCGCTTTGCTGAGATGTGACAGTGTGTTTTTCTGTCTTCTGTCTCTGTAGGAGCTCGAGTTATGTCGGAGGCTCTACAAATTGCACTTTCAGCTGCTGCTGCTGTTCCAGGCCTACTGCAAGCTCATCAGCAGGGTGGACACCATCAAGAGAGAGGCCGAGGTGAGAGACACAAGGTTTAGCGTCTGCTGAGTTAAAAGTTTGTCCGTGCGTTGTTATATAATCCATTTTGGGGGGTTATTCCATAGTTGGAGGAACTAGCTGCTGCTACTGAGGTTCAGCAAAATTAAGAGGCTCTGGTGAAAAGTGACGTTCAATTTAAAGCTTTTCAGCTTTGTTGTGTGGGTACACTTTTATAGATGGAGAACGTAAAGACTTGCTTGTTCAATTTTAGGGTTTGTTTGTTTTTCATTTAGATTCTTGTAGTGCTGTCAGCGTCAATCTCATTAAAATTACGTTAACGCCATAACTGAATTAACGGAGAATTGCCGCGTTAATGCGGTTATGGCGTTAACGTCAATTTAATGAGATTAACGCTGACAGTGCTAGTTTCTTGTCAAATCCACAGGGAACCACTGCAAAACAGTATACCTTAAAATGTATGATAGTTTTCCTTGTTTCAGTAACACTAGAGAAAAAATACATTTAAAACTTAAAATATATATAAAGAGAGCTGGAGTCAGAAAATGCAATGAAAAATGTGCAAAACAAAGGAACACAATTTGATTGGATAATTATTTTCCTTTACCCACGGGATCGATAAACAGGCTTTACTAAATCTGTATTGCAGTCCATCCTTCTCTGAGCTGCATCTTAATTGTGCTTTAATTTAATTTAGACATTTAATAAAATTAAATTATTTCCCGTACTGAGCGCTGAGGTCAGCTAGTCCAGGTAATATTTAGTCTGGGTTCATTTCGTTCACCTCCCAAGGAAGATCTGCTTGTGTTATTTGGTGCTGTGACAATAATCCTCCTTTGTCTCCGTTCCTAAGGTTACCAACATGTCCGACGAGCTCACTATCTTAGAGAGCTGCCTGAAGGAGGCGGAAACAGGAAATGATGGTCAGGAGGATGTGTGCATGTCAGACAATGCCCAGACGAACACCGAGACAGCCATACAGTCGCTGATTGAAACCCTGAGAGCCAGAGACTTCAGCTCTGCTCTCACACAAGTCAAAATCTTCAGGTAAGATAAACACTACAGTCAAACAAAACAGTGGCTTTAATCGGTGACATAACAAGGCAATACAGTGATTAAGCCTCCTGTGTAAAAGGCCCAGTCAAACATTATTTAACAAGTAAAAAGTTGTTATTTTTAATGCACTCTGATTCCTGGCTGTTTCATTCCAGTCTCGTGCTTCATGTCATTGCGCTTAAGGGCTCGAGTTACTAACTGATCCTCACGGGTTCACTCAGACACAGCATCCGTTCAGTTTGGTTACTACAACATGGAAGACAGCTGCAAGTTTGCTCCAGAAAAACATTTTTTGTTAACATAATAAGGATGTTCTTTGGCACTGTCACATATTTTAATATTGCGATTTTTGGATGCTGCAGATTAAGTTCGGACTAGGACATCCAGCATGATCATTTCAAGTAAGAAGCCCAGATATAAGATAAAAGGAGGTTAAAATGCACTCCTGTTTCTATCGCATATCATTACTGAAATGTTCAGAGGCAGAAGCTCCTTTGACTTGGCAGGCCTGCTTGTGATGCTTCTTGGCAGTTATTTTGAAGATCCCATCTAAATGATGAGATTGGATGTTCACTGGGATATGAAAGCAGTACGTGTAGACTCACCAGTCACACAGTAAACAGTCGTGAAACCTTTGGCTCGCTGCCTGGTGATGAGGCATGAGTCTGTGAAGATGAGGGACTGTGCATAAAAATAATTGCTACACCCCCTTGAAATAAAGTTGCTAACAAAAACTGTGCAATGGTACACACCTGTAGCATTACCTAAACAATGAGTGCCTAGAATTTAATACTGTGTTCTTTCTAAAGCTCAGTGAACTACTGCCCAACATCGCCCAAAGTGCATTTGTTCACAGACCTGAACATGTTTTCAGAGGAGTCGACTAACAAACCCAAAGCACCTCAGGAAAACTGTTTATCCAGCAGCTAAGAATGTGTTCGGTACAATCCCCTTTTCTTCACATCTCTTCTTCATCTCCAGATCTCTGTGGCCCAACGACATCTTCGGCAACGAGACGGACGACGCGGTCCAGACTCTTCTACACATTTACTTCCGTCACCAGACGCTGGGTCAGACAGGCTGCTTGGCGGTCGTAGGCCCCAGCAGAGACCTGTCTCAGGCTAGCAGCCGCCTCATGGAGCTCAACCTGCAGATCCGTGAGGCTCTGAGTCAGGCGCAGACCTGCCAGACCCACACCGACATAGTCAGCACCGGACTGTAAGCCTGAGGCACTGCAGGCTGGACTAGACTGGACAAAAACACCCCTCTCCTCTACACCTCCCCTCAGCTGGAGTGTAGACGGTGAGGGGCGGAGGACAAGAGAGACTCCACCTATAAAGGGCTAAAGGATGCGTGGGAATAACTGTGACTCTTAATATATATTATTACATGTATGAATGCTTAAAGCTAATATCTTTTCCCAGACTAAGCCAACTCGCAAAATTCAGTTGCAATAAGTCATGTGGTGGCGTGCCTGGGAAAGAATAAGAGAGGGCGCTGTGGGATGATAACTTTTTTTGTTGTTGTTGTTGTTGTTATTTGTTTTTCTCTTTTCGCTGGATCTGATCCGAGGGGCCCCGTCGTACCGAACGGATGCGCTCCTCGGGGTCTGGACTGGGAGTCGGCGTCGAAGCCTGGGAGGCAGTCCAGAGGAGGTGTCGTATGTGTGAGGACGCACCATCAAGATTCATAAGCAAACTCAGAAAGTCTTTGAGAAACCGAATAGTTTTCAAACGCATGCTGAAAGAGAAAAAGCACTGCAAGAATATTTTTTTGAGAAATGTATTTTTTATTAGAGCTAACATCCTAGGTTGTAAATGTTAGGATATTTAACATGTTAACCCTGTGGGAGACGTTTACCTTCAGGGAGTGTACAAAGAGAAATATATCTGTTTATTGATCTGCTCTGAGAGGAGAGTCCCCTTCAACAGGTCTTCACGCAAAACTCACTCTTTAACCAAATAAGTAGATGCCTTTAGAGACTCTTGACTGTGTGATTATATATTGGATATTCTGGTATACGCTCACACACAAAAATGCATATAATTGCACACAAGTGCGGACTGGCTACAGCTCATTATGGAAACATAACTTATTTTACTCTGTATATATTTTAGAAAATGTATAGTGTAAAACCAGTATTTTTTTTTCCCCTTGTACTTTTGTGTAATGCACTGTTCATCCGATTAGGATGTCTGTATAAAGCTAATGTGATGAGAAAGCCAGAAACAGGTTTGAGTCATTAATGGTCCGCTCCACCTTTAGTCATCCAATCATACAAATTTCCCAAAGGCTGCCTTGGTTGGTGGTTGTGGTTTCAAAAGAGGGAAGCGATGCTCGTTTGGGACAAGCCACCCGTCCGCCTTTGGCGGCGATGGAATGGGAGATCAAAACAAGCCTCCATCTCCTCTGCTGGATCCCACCAACCCAGCCAAGCCCCACATACATATGCATTCCTTGTCTCCACTGTGATCTTTTTGTTAGCAGCGTAGGCTCTGCTTAAAGCCTTACGAGGGAGGAGATGAGGTTTGAATCTGTCCATGTAGGTCGATCATGTTGCAAAGCGGCGCTCATCCACTGCTGCGTTTTGATCCTGTTTATTTATTTTCTGAGGGGAAGCGGGTGTCTGTACTCTCACAATGCCCCTACTTGCTGCTGTGACTGCAGGACATGAACCGTTATCTGAATGCTTCTTGGACAGCTTGTCATGGCACATTGTAACAGTCACTGTACTCATTCCTCAGAGCTTCTCTTTTTCTCCTCCTGCTTGTCTGGTACATATGAATGCTGTTCTTATTTAATGATTATTTACCTGGAAGATATTTTAATGTAGAGCTGCATTATACATTTTTTCCTTGTTCACTCATACCAGCCTTTTCTGGATCAATAAAAACCTTACAGAATGATCTTGATCTTCAGTTATTAAAATTGAAAGCACCATCTCCATGTGTTTTTTCTTGGACTCTGCCAGACTCACTGGAAGTTTAAAAAAAAAATATACTAATTATCTTAAAATACCAGATAGCCGGGAGTTTTTTCCTTCCCACTGTTGCTAAAGTGCTTGCTCATAGAGGTCATAATTGTTGGGTTTTTATTTGTACAGTTGATCCTACAATAATAGATACAATATAAAGTACCTTGAGGCAACTGTTGTGATTTGGTGCTATATAAATAATATTGAATTGAAATTCTGTAAACAAGATGTGCTGCATGGGCACACCCCCATCTGCTTACCAGTGTGGAGGTTTAAAAAAAAAAAAAAAAAAAAAGCTACATTCCCAAATCCACAGGGGCGTCTGTGGCTCCGGAGGTAGATGGTTCTCCTGTCCCAGTATCTTTGGGCCAGACACTGAAACCCAGATTCCCTGTGGTGCAAGTGTGTATTAGAAAGCACTTAAGACACTGGGTAAAGTGGTGAAGGGTTTTAGTAAAAATCCCTGTACATATGAACCATTTAAATCCAATCCGTGCTCTTTGGCTCTGTATGGTCTCATCACTCAAAAGTCATAGCAATAGCCAGAGTGAGTATTCATAGCTACCAGTAACCGTTTGGCTAACAGATCTGCAAACAATTACGAAGGAATGGGTAGGATACACTGATATTCAGAACAGCAGATTTTATTTTTTTTTAAGCCAAGTGTTTAGTCTTCGACCCACCAGTTTCAGTGTCTTTGGTGCCACGGCAACCTAGTTTCCAATAATTTGATGTCAGTCTTAGTTTATTGCACATGTTCAGGTTTATGTCAGCCTGATTTTAGACAACAGGATTCTCCAAGGTGCTGCATTTGAGTTGAGATCAGTGACAGTTTAAGTGAGCATGCTTACAGACCGAATGCAAGCTAGCCATTTATTACATCGTAAAGCACATGCGGTGCTTCAGTTTCATCAACACAAAGAGAACTGGTGTGAAATAAAGTACAGAAACATCAAAAATACATTTTGCATCCAAGATGCCATCGTTGCACCAGCAGTGGGTTCAAGATGCCCCCCACGTACAAGTTGTGCCAGCATACTGAGGACAGTTCAGTCGAGACGCTCCTTAGATGATGTACTTGAAGCTGAATGTGCTGTCGCAAGAGAGCCGCTTGCCTTTGCATCTGCCGCACAAATCCTGTCTGTGGGGTCGTTTGGGATCGACGTGTCGTTGTGTTACTGCACAGGAACAGCGTGCTTTGTTGCAAGTCTGAGGAGAGGGGAAGTGTTAAGTGGAGACTAACAAGCCATTCAAAATCCACACAGACAGATTAGGACTTACATGACACGTGATGTCCTCGACACGGTATGGGTTGTATTCCTTTTGGCATTTTCTACAAAACTGTTTGAAGTAAACCTGGAAGATAAGCAGAGGACTCAGATACTTTCTAGGCAGCAGGTCTCTGGAAGTCAGTCATTGTTGCACTGAGGACTTCCTATGGTGGACTCTTGATAAAGCACATTTCATCTTTGGAGGACCTTAAACAGAGCTGCTCACCTTGTTGGTGCCCTGAACACACCACACATAGGCACTCTCCCATCGCAGATTGCAGTCTCTGCAGTGATAATATCCATATTTCTGTTCCAGAAACTGAAGGACAAAAACCAAAATTAGTTCAATGAAATCATTAGAAGGAATCCATCCAAAAATAAACCATCCACATATGTTGTTTGAGAGGAGAACAATCCGAGTAGCCATGATCATGACACTTGCAAAGGGGGGCTAAACAAATATACTTTGAGTTGATTGTTAATTAGCAAATTAACTGAAACAGATTAAACTTTATAGGTAGCACACTGACAAAATTAGAAGCATATTTTCTGGATGATGTTCTAAACAGAAATTTGCCAATAGTTTTGTTTGAAGACGGGTCTCTGATAGATGCTGCCCTCAAGTCTGGTTAAACCAAGGCTAAAGAGCTGCTCAACTTGGGAACAACTTTAAGGTCGTTAAGGCTTGGGCAATACCTAAACAGTATCCAGGAAGTGGAACAAATTAAAGACTAGTTTATAAGGACAGTGAGTATTTTAGTGCCATTTTCGCACTTATTTGGGACAATACTACAGCTTCCAAACTGGACGTTCAGTTCTGAAAGAAAAAGAAATGCGCCAACCCATGTCCTTGAATGAGCCATTTAATATACAAGGCAATTTCCAAGCAGTTGTGGCGCAAACGTTCTTCGAAAAACTGCCAAGTATGAACCTCCCGGTGCGTGATTAACTCACCTGGAACCGCACACGCGCTTTGCCCTTCGAGTCCTCCGCAGTTGGCTGCGCATCCTCACTCCTGGCCAGCTGTTTGGACTTGAGCTTTTTGCTCTGCTCTGCTCGCTTTGCGGTCTTTTCATCCCCACCAGCCTGGCTGTCTTCGTCCTTCCCCTCGGTGTCCTCGGAGGGCTCGGGCGGCTCACCCGGGGGCTCACCGGTCTGCACCGTCTCACTGGAGGTTTCCTTATTGTTGTTATTTTCATCGACCAGGAAGGAGGTGACGCTCCTGTATGCTATCGGGGAGTAGACGGCGAGGGTGCGGGGGTAACGCACACCGCCCGTCGCTTTGGGGCTGCCGGGCGTCGCTGGCTCCTGCTTCCTTTTGCGCTGGAAGTCCCGCTTCATGGCCAGAAGGGTGCGCGGGCCAATGGAGCACTGCACCGAAGCGTCCTTCTTCGGGTTGACCTGCACTGCCACATCCTTGGTGTTCGCCTTCCTGAGCCTCGGGGTGAGTTTGGGGTTGATTTGGGACAAGATGGACTTCAGCTGTGCGCGCTGGTGGTTGTTGAAGGCGTCAGAAGAGTCTCCATAGTGGGAGAAGTAACTTTTGTATTTCCACCCCGCGTCTTTAGGCCGGGGGTATCTGCCCATGTAAGGATTGTAAGAAGAATAGAAGTAGGCGTCCACTGGCTCGTCACCATATGTTGCCATGTTTGTTCAACCGGCCGAGGTTTTGCTGTAACTAGTTAAATAGAGTGGAGCTCTCCATTAGACCTAATTAAGATCAGGTGTAGGACGTCTCATTACAAGAAAGGAGGGGAAAGTAGACACGTGACAGAGGTGTGCCTGTTTTGTGTTTATACGTCTTTAATTGGCACAATTTTTACAGTACAATTAAGATCAGACTGTAGAGCACAGGTAAGCTAAAGTTTTGGCACAGGCTTGTTGGGAAAACTGCACATGAATCAGTCTGATATGTTTTTAAAATGGCTTTTAGTCTCTCTTACACACACACACACACACACACACACACACACACACACACACACACACACACACACACACACTTAAAGCATTGGAACGAAACACTGTCCTGCTTCACTAATGCAACTTTGAAGTCATGTTTCTTTTGCTTTTTTTATATCACGAAATGAGACATCAGTGGTTAGGATGAACGAGTTAAGCTCAGGACATAAAGCACCTTTTTAGCAATCATGTTAACATTTTACAGGCATTTCTTTTATGAATAACAGCGATGAAATGATAAATCCATCTGAACGCCTTAATCTGCTTCCCTGCGTCATAGTATGTATGGAAGGTCATAACTGCCAAAATTAAAAAATAAAGAAATTAGTCAATAAATGACTCAGTAATTAGATTATATGCTTTATCAGCGGTTGAAGTTTCCAGATTTATATAACAACATAGTGTAGTGGTTAACACATTCACCTTACATGTGCATGATCACCATTTTGAGACTAGGAGAACGCAGCCCTACCCCCACATTTTTCCAAGGCGAGGTCACACGCTATTGGATTCCCGGTGCTATTCCAAAGCCTGGATAAATGGGAGGGTTGAGGGAGGGTGACCCATTTAGAAAAGGGAAAGCTTATGTGTGAAGGCTAGCTACGCAGGTACTTTTTAAAACAAGATTTTTCCGAGTTTGTCTTTAAAAAATGTCTCCTTACACATGAAAATGCAAAACCAATCTCGAGCGCAGTCAAGAGCATGCTAAAGCAACAGGTGGTGATATAACCCCAACCTTCAAAAAATGTTGGCCAATCAAAAGCTCATAAACAATAACACGGCACAGAGTCTGCGAGGAGCTAAAGGTGCACATCCCTGCTAATCTTAAGCAAGAAACGAATAAAACACCCGAATTTCAATCAACCAATTTAAATCATACACATGTATCAAAGATGGACGTAACCTTCGGGTCTAACAATAAAGCCAATGCAGAAGTGCCAAAATATCTGTATCCTACTTGAAGACCACCAGATGGCAATAGCTGTGGTTTCGAAAAGTCATTTAATTCTATAGAGTTCTGTGGGAAAATTATTTTCTGATTTTCCTGCTGAGTTTATGGTCTCAATCACTCATTTCGGGTCATGCTAAAAATAAAAACCAAGGTCTGTTTTATAAGCAAAGCAGAATGGAAGGATATCTGTGGTATGTAGCTACAAGTCAGTGAGCGTTAGCCAATGAGCATCCATTTTCACAGTCAGACTGTTATCTCTTCATATGTGGATTTTTGCAACTAAGCTGGCGATTGCAGAAACCACATCCCCAGGCTTCAAAATTGGACTTCAGAAACCAACAAGTGATGATCCATCTTTTATAATGTCTGCTTGGAGCCAACCTCACGTGGTCTTTAAAGGACCAGTATTAGATGAAGGTTTTATTACCTTTGCATTTGCTTCATTTTTCAGTCCTAGGAGTTCCCACTTGGCTAAAAATACAGTCAAATAATAGATAAATAATAAAAAGAATCATTAAATAAATGTAAAATAAAAGTCAAAATGAATGAAAGTAATAAAGTGGGATAACTATAATACCAAGTGACATGTTGAAAACAATAAAAACAAGTGTTTATATTATAGCTTTATTCATTTCTGTGTTTAAGCAATAATTTAATGTCTATTAATTGTGTTACTGAGTCATATATATATGTTTTTTCGTTTTTTTTTTTCTTTTTTCAATTTGGCAGTTTTGGTCCTCCATAGAGGAGCAGCGATTTTTGTTTTTTTTTATTTTATTATTTTTATGCAGATTAAACTGGAGTTGGATCAGGAGGACAAGGATCCAGCATGATAGTGTTTGGGTCGCTCACTGTCACCGCACCATATGACGGTTCAAAGTCCTCGTCTTCAAACCTTTGATAATTTATGTCCGTGTCCTCACCGTCCACCATGGGATCTGGTTTATGCAGGACCTCCCTCCTGTACATCCTGTAGGCCAGGATGAAAATCCCAGCCTCGGTTGCTTGGAACAGGGCGTAGAGCAGGGGAAACATGTACATCCCCCCCATCAGCTGAGGAGGGAAGGCCAGCTTCAGGATAGCCGTACACAGCTGCACATTCTGGCAGCCCGTCTCCAGAGACACAGCCCTGCGACTGTTGGGGGGCAAGTCAAAAAGCACTGCCAGCCCGTAACCTGCAGCGTAACCGCACAGAGGCATCAGCACAGCCACCACGTAGACAGAAGGCGGGATGGTGGAGAGCAGCTCTGGCCCCAGCATTGCTCCAGTAAGGATGAAGAGTAACACCAGGGTGAACAACAAAGACCACAGAGAAGCCTGCAAACACAAGAATTCAGCGTGAGAATTTTTTTTAAAAATATGGCGGCAACTTTCTACAAGACATGATTTTTAAAACCAAAAAATTTCGGTTTTTTTCTTCATTTGAACCATAAAGGCAATATCCAATCTGCGCAACCAATAATAACTAATAACATCACATTTTTATGTTGCTTTATTTATTTATTGTAAACTCCTTTTTAAAAATTGTGTACATATAATAAAAGTTTAAGATAGACTGCTTTCTTTGCACTAAGGGGACAGCATATAATTTCGTTGTGCTTGTGGTGCCCAACATAACTGTGTACTCTAACTGATGAGGCCCTCATGTGTCGCTTTTATCAGAAAGCACAGGGAGGAGCTCTTCCTGATATAGTGCCTCTGATGTCACTCTTCCAGCGGTCAGCCACCCCACTAGTAATAACTGAGACCAAGAAATACGCAATGCGCTTTTGGGCTAAGGCCCCTAACCAAAAGCACTTCGGCTGGAACGAAATGATCGAACGGATGTATAAAAGTTAATTGTTGTCAGATTACCTTTAAAACAATATCCGCCACTCGCGTGTAGCGGTACCTAAGCATAACTCCAAACCCAATGGGGATGAGGGTGCTGCAAAGTGTCAGTATGATGGCCCCAAAGGGCAGGAGGTTAACCACAGGGGTGTTGATCCAGGCTCGACTGTAGATCCAGAGGCAGAGCGGCATCAAAACGAGCGCCAGCAGAGTGGAGGATATGGTCATGATGATGCTGGGAGGAGTAGAGAAAAGAAGGAGTATGGTGGACGTGCAGCACGTACGGTGTTGGATCGTTTGAGGAAAATGTAGCAATGGCTTAAAAAAAGCATGCAGAACTTAAAAGTTATTCTTAAGTGTTGTTATTTCAGTGCGTTAATGTCAGAATTTGCGCACAAAACACTGTTAACACCAAAACCCACTTCAAGTCATGCTTAGGTGAGTAAGGGGATCTACCTTAGATTCATCTCTCCGTGCACAAGCAGAGACATAATATTTGACAAGTTTCCTCCAGGACAGCAGCCACAGAGGAGCACGGCCATCGCCGCCACATCATCCAAAGAAAAGGCTAGCGCCAAAAGAAAAGCCACTAGTGGCATGATAACAAACTGACACACCAGAGCCAGGAGCACCCCGATGGGTCGGCGGATATGTTCTCCGAGCTGGCTGACCTCCACCGTGCAGCCCAGCCCCAACATAGTGAAGCAAAGTACCAGTCCGACGAACACATTGATGCCGTGACTGAGCGGGGAGTCCCAGAAGGCAGGCATCAGGTGAGAGGTTTCCGTCGGGAGAACGGCCATAAACTCGGCTACAGTCCTGTAACCGCTGCCTTGGAGAAACACGGCACGACCGACCGCTCCTAATCCCTTCATGACACCCTCCTCCGGAGAATCCACTTGCTTTAAAGTAATAAAGTCCACCGAACCAGCACTTTGCGCACTTCCACCCGGCAGACTGGAGTTCTCCATGGCGCAAAAGGAGATCAGAAAATCTCAACCGTCGCCTTGTGCCTGTATTGGCTCGTGCGTAAACGATTCCTCTAGTGACGCACTGTCACTAATAAGAAACTGCGGAAGGTCCAGTAGTCGGGGTATGTGATGGTGCCATGGTACTGATAGTCTAATGAGTCTGAGTGGTGCCACGGATTGTTTCTGGGCTAAACTGCTGGAGGAAAGACAGCACAGGGTCGTAAGTTTAAGCAAGAGTGGCTGGACCAATTAATAACTACCACAATTGCCATTTACACTGAGCTCTGCGCTGTATAGGAAGAAAGACCCCGAAAACTTCAATCTTATTATTACACTCTGACAGTTTGCCATCCTGAAAAATGAGACTCTGTTGAGTGGTTGCTGTTTCGTCTCTCGCGTGTTCTGCAGAAGGATGGAAAAGATCCTTGACATTTATGGGAAATGTAAGTTGCGCTAAGTCAGTTACTTGTTGAGGTTGAGTAAGCAGAGACTGTGTTGATCTTTAAATTATTGCAGCAAACTGAAAATCCGCCCGCCCTTTTCTTTCCCCCCCGTTTTTTTGGTCATGCAACGTAACGTCCTCACCTCAAACGTTACGTTGCGCATAAGTCTTTTGGTTCAGTAGATTATTATTATTAAAATCAGACTTCAGCGTTTGACCTCAAACAAGAACTTGGGAACTCTGATTAGTGTTTTATAAATACCAACCTGAAAGCATATATATCACAGTGAATTTGTATATATATTGGTCAGATCAGCTGGAATTGAAATAATTCAGTTGCTCCCAAAAGTACTCCTGGTGGAGTCTGATATATTTCTTACGTGATTAAAGCGGGCTCAAGCTCACTCCCACATATATTTTCATTCTTGAATTCAAATAAGGTAGACATGTGTGATTCATAAACATTAAAAAACATTTTGCTGTGGCGCATTGAGCCTAAAATGCATGATGCCACGGAGCAAACCACACAGTTCCCACACCTCAACCTACAGGACTGAAAAGATTCCCTGGGTGCCAGAAAGCACAGGACACACCCAGAGGTCCTTGGTCTTTAATGGGCAGAGCAGTTACACAATATTACAGCTAATAGGATGAATATTGTTGCTGAATCTGCTTTTTATAAACCTGAAGCCTATATTTATTATTACATTTCAATTCCTGTAATACATAATATTTTTTATGTTGAAATCTTTTATCCATCAATATGACAAAGAAAATCTTTTAACAGAAATCCTAAATATGAGTGAGGTAAAACTTGTACATGGTAAATGGTTTGATCGTTGCTTATTTTAAACCTTTGTTGTGGCAGCACCGATGAAATATTGTGGTCTGCTGCTGTGACAGTGTGTTCTCCACAATAATGGTTTATCTTATTCAGCATCACTCATATGAACTGTCTTTGTTCTGTGTGTCTGCAGCACACAGGAAATGATCCTGAGTGAATCTAGCACACGAAGATGAGAGTCTGGAAAAAATAAATTCACTCTTCGGAGCTGAAGAGGGGACAGAACAGTCGGTGACTCAGGCTTTCAATCTCCTCCCCTTCCCAGAGAAACACACCATGTCCCCTCCTCAGCAGCAGCGGGTGACTCCAGGTACGTAACGCTGTCTCTGTGCAGAATACATAATGTGTCCCCATCAGCAGCTGGACATAGTGTATGAGACTAAAACAAAAGTACAGTACAAAATGAATAAATACTGTAATTGATTACAGCTGACATGAGCAAAGAACAGTACAAGCAAATTGTTTTGTTGTTGTTGTTTGCTTTTTTCTTTTAGAAAATATAAATGTTATAGTAAAGTGAGAGCACACAGAGACAGATTTACATACCCAGAAATAATTTTGACACAATATATGAGTGTACTCTATTAAACCTATTAAAACCATGGAGGAAAAAAAAGAGCCTGTATGAGTGTGACAAGTTGTATAAAATGCTTTGAGTGCTCAGATATTACAGTGCTATATAAGATGTGTTTTTTATGGCAGTTTTAAGTAAAAATCTAAATAAATAACATAAAAATATTCCCTTATGTACCTTCTTCTGGGCCTTTGTGCACACCCTCAGTTCATCCTCTGAAAAACATTACCTGATCTCAATTTCGGGCCCCTTAGTACTGACCACAGTGAACCATCTTCAGATGGCTGCTCCCCGCTGTATAACATGCCATATTGCAGAAGTGGTTTCTTGAACATGATGATGAGTTCACTGCCTCCGCAGTCACTTTATTTATTTTTTAGATACATTAAAGTGTCTGCTCAGTGTACATGTGGTTTAAAAACTGTCCTTAAATGTGTACAAACTCCACGGTGTGCAGCTTGTACACTTTGTGTTTACAAACAGTTTTATAGTTCCAAATTAGCAAAATTGCAAACAAGAAAAAGGAAAAGCTACATGTAAGAATACTTTTGAGCTTTTATTTGAAATGTGACTTTACACAGGGAAACCGAATGTCATGTTTGTGGATATAAAAAAAATTTCAATAACAAAACCTGTCACACAAAAGGTGTGGTAGGTCTTTTTGCAACATTCGTCCTACAGCTTCCCACTGAATCTGAGCTTTAACAGAGGCACCTCTCTCTTTAATAAATAGTTTCATTTACAGAGCGAGTAATTAGATATAAATACAAAGGCGCGTTTAAAACATTTTTTTAAAGCAATTATAAATGTGTTGATTCTATTTAAAAAAAAACAAACAGGCAACAAGCAAATCAATCAAGCAATCAGATGCAAAATTGCAAACAATGTTGGCAAAACCAAAAACTGGCACCAAGAAAAAAGAAAACATACAAACAAAATTATGTTCAAACTTTAAATTATAGGCACTAGTTTAAGAACACCCACCACATCAATCACCGGTACAGCTTCCCGAACACTGGCATGCCTTTTGATTCATTCTCATAGCATAAGAGGTAAAAGCCAATCAAAACCTAAAATGTATTCAAGACAGATTTTCATCATATTCCTTTTTTTCATGGTATGAATGATACACACTGATACATCTCTTATGGGGATTTGATAAACAATATCAAAGTTTCCTTGTTTTCATTGGCTGAATGGGTGAACAGGGACAAAACAGCTCTTTCAGGCTATTTTTCTCAACATTTTTTTTAAATCAGACATCAGTAAAAACTCAGAGCTAATGTTAACCTGGGGCCAGTTTCACAAAGAGATCTGAGACTCCAGTGTGCGAGGGTCTAAAATGTGCTCTTTGGCTGCCATATTTCTGCAACAGAGTCAATTAGCAGCTCAGGTCCAGTGATAAAAGTCCCAAATGAAAGGGCTTTTAACTTTAAGTGCTTACTTGAAGTGCTGTGTTTCTATTAAAAGCACAATTCAGTAGCTCAGAGTGGATCCCAAATTGAAGCTTGGTCTTGCAGCGGAAAGAGGACTATTATGAACAATTATAAATGAAATGCCTGCTATTGTCTGCAGGTAAGATAAATAAAAGCCCGGGTCACCAATGTGTAATCTAGTCTGAATTTCACAAAAAGAACCACTGACTTTTATCTAAAGGTACTTTTTGTAGTTATCTGCATAATCTAATTATAACTTTCACCAGCAGGGGGCAGCACATTCATGTTTCTGTTCCATTTTTTAAATTTGATAGTTCTCTTTACCCTTCCCTATTTATACAAGAGGCTTCCCTTTTCCCCAAAACACCAGAGCAAATAAGCACGTGTTCCTCCTAATGATTAGTCAGGTTTAGGAAACGTTACGATGAGTCACTGCACCATCTTGTGGTGCAAAATTGTACCACAACATAATTCAAAGTACAGAATGGCCCAGATTGAGCTCTTAAACATAATTCAAAGGCAATGTGGACATAAAGTTAGAACGATTGTTTCTTCTTCTTCTGACAGCTTTGGTTCATTTTTATTGTTTTGAACCACTAATAAAAACAAAGATTTACAAAAAAGTACCTTTAGGTCAAAAGCGTCACCATTCTCCAGGGCTAACTTCAAATTATGTATTCACTCAGCGACACTGCTGATAAAATGATGTTCAATTTTTTAAAAATAGTCCAGGACAAACTGGTTTATGTCACCAAGCAGAAAGCTGCTGGGCTGGGGAAAAAAATTGCAGTTCACTGAGTTGCAACTCACTAGAGACTCCTGTTTTAAAATAACCAGCAAGTTCTTTTTTTTATTAGTCAGTTTTATTGTTATCTTTAATTTTATTTAACGTGTTTTGGTATTTTTTGAAATTTTATTTATGTATTTTTTTTTTTGCCGTCTTGGAAAGCACTTTGGTGAACCATGTGTTTTGGTTGGTTTTTTTTGTTTTGGTTTGTTTACGCATAAAGTTGCACAAACAGCTACAGCTTAGTTTTAGTCTCCTGGGGTCTTCCCCCCCCCACCCCCCAATTTAACTCGCTAATTTAAACTAAATTAAAATATGGGTGTTGAATCCTGACACATGCACGTGGAGCAGACTGCACATTTGCTAATCAGAGTCATTGAACTGAACCTACCTGCTGTTTGTAGCTTTAGTGCATTTTAAAATTCTAGTGTTGAATTACTCTGTTCCTCCTCTCTGAAGCAGCAGGTATATCTGTGAGCTGTACGAATACTAGCGTTAGCTGTCAGCTTACCAAAAATCCATCTTTTACACACGGTTTTAGAACTTAGTCATCTTTGTGAGACTGGCCCCTGTTCTTGAACAGACCACTTTAAGCACTTAAATGGAAAAGTATAATCTTGGCAAAACTGTGGTACGAGTCAGAACTGAGGCTTTGGCTGGGATGTCTTTAATCACCCAGTTTGACACTTTAAAAACAAAAACAAACAAACAAAAAAAGGCTTTGGAAAGTTAGCTTTGCAGTTGAGGTTCAAAACGTACATTTTAAACAACTGAAATTTTAAAACAAAATACTGATATGGATGTTTGGATGTACACTTCTTAAATAATTTTGAATAAATAATTTTCCAAAACAAACTTGTGCATACATTCTGGCTGATTTTACAAAGAGGAAAGATTCTTAAATGTCAAACCCACACAAGAGGTGCTTTCACTGTTTCAAGACATCAACAATTCTCTAACGTTACGGGACAGTTCACCTGCACAGCATCATCATAGAGATCGCTCACCGACATCTGTTAAACACAGAGCATAAAGAGAGAAATGCGTGGAAACATTTCAACCTGAGGGAAGTGAAAGAAGAACAGGGGGGAGGAGGACGAGGAGGAGGGGGAGGGAGGAAAGCTGGGCATGTGGAGATATGGACAGTCTCACGGATGACTGCAGTTGAACCAAAGGCAGGTGACGTGTCCTCTGATGGGGGCGCTGGAGTCGGGCTGGTTTCTTTGGCATCTTCTGGGCTGTCTGCACTACATGCCTGACCCCTCCAGAGCCAGTCCCCACAGAGAGACACAATGAGAGGTCCTCTTTGACACAATGTGGACTCTGTCCTCTCCCTTTTTCTTTTTTAAACTCTTAATCAAATGTATTTTTGGGGGCTTGGTCTTTCTGAACTATAAGAGTTATCTAGGTAGATAAAGTGCCATGTTAAAATATTTCCTCCTTTTATTGATAGTTTTGACTGGAGAGCCCCCTGGTGGCCCGCCTTAGTAACAACCTTCTCTCCAGTTCTCACCGCCGCCGCTGTAAGTCCGCGGACCAGGAAGGGACCTGAAAAGGCAAGCAAGGAAAATGCATTTCTGTAACAGCCAACAATAATAATAAAAATAAAGAGATACAAGACAGAAAACAATTCAAAATAAATATCACAGACACATTAAAGCACTTAAAATAGATAATAAACAAAACAACTGAAAGACATCAGCCAGACTCTGATGGAATCGCATAAAAATATGTTTTAAGGACTGATATAAAGTTGGTCATTAATTCTGCGAGCCTTGCACTCCCAGCCAGGCTGTTCCAAAGTGAATGTCTGCATATTAAACCAATAACAATGAACAGAAAGTGTGATTGTTAGCGCTGTCGCTCTCCAGCAGGAAGGTCCTGGGTTCGAATCCGCCAGCGTTTGTCTGGAGGTACTTGTGCTTCCTCCCACAGGCAAAGAGATGCAGCTTTGGCCACAAGTGTGACTCTAGTGTGTGTGAGTGTACCCCCCTCCTGTCCTATGACAGTGTACCCTCAAACCTGAACTGGATAAGCAGTTAAGAAAATGGATGGATTAACCTTTCCTGGGTGTTAGTTTCAAAGTTAGAAGGTTCTTATTTGGAGGAAGCAAGACTGGCCAACCTTTATAAGAGTGGAATCAATCTGGGAATGGAACCACCACAAAGCAACACACAGAATGCAGAAAGTGAATTATAGAAATTAAAAGACAGGCGATAACAGTAAAACTGCACGAATTTGTAAGAACAGTGGAATCAAAAGACATTAAAAGAGCTAGTGGTGGATGGAGATTCTACAACCACTCACCACTAGCTGGAGCTGCGGCTACACCAGCATTTCTCTCTCTCTTTCTCGGTCAAAGTAAAATAACCAGCCAGCTATTTAAACCTGGAAGGGAAGAATGCTGCTGCTGCTGCTACACTCAGGAAATACAATAAGACTGTCTGTGCAACATTATGTGACAGCAACTAAAAATTTCAGCAACGTTTAATTTACGATTTGATTGTTGAGGAATGTAATTACAGACATTGTCTGTTAGTCTGTTGTGCTCAGCTTTGACTGTTGTCTTGATATTAGACTGGTCAATTTTTAGTAAATTACCAGCCAGAAACATCACTGGTGTACACATAAGAGCGAAAATATATATATATATAAGCACAATACGCCTGCCTGGTAACACTTTATAACCTGCTGCATGACTAAGAGTGTAATTCCCCTTTAATTAGATGGAACTTCAATGTATTTTATCTGAAATTACAGTGTAATCATATTTACCTAGCGATACTTAAAGGTAGGCACACTGGAATAAAGGAGGTTAAATTAAAGTATAATTATTTCTTGCTTGCTACCTCTTTATTCTGCTGCAGCTTATTTCAAGTATTTGTAGGTAAATATAGTTACATTGTAATTTAAAATGAATTCCATTGAAATTTCATTTAATTACAGGGGAATTACGCCCTTATTATAAAGTGTTACCGTCCTCTTTAATCAGACAGAGAGGTGCACAATAAGGACGTGTCTGTACATACCTGCGCACGGGTTGGGCCAGTTTGCTGCGAGGCAGAGGGATCCCACCGCCTCCTCCTCCTCCTCCTCCTGTAGAAGCACTAGGCCGGGGCAGGCCACTGCGCGGAGGAGCTAGGGAGCGGGTGGGGGTGGAGGTGGCAGAATTGGGGGTAGATGTGGCCTTTACCGGTTGCCGCAAGGCTAGTGGTGATGGGGTGGCAGGAGTCCGTAGTTTACTGGGAGATGGAACTGGAGACGGGCAGAAAAGTCAGGTGTAAGTGGATTATGATGGACTGCTTTCATACACAGTATCTATATAATGAAGTAATGATCAAAACCACGATGGTGTGAGGTTAATTTAAATATGATGCCGGTATAAAAAAATCTGAGACAGTATGCAAGCTTTTACTAACAACATCCATTCCAAATTCACAAACTTCTACATAAGTTCAAAAACATAAATAAATGAACAGAAAGGTTAACTAGCACAGCTGCCGGCTATGATTTTTGATGCATTGACAGAATGAGATGATACAAACACACAGAGCAAACTCTACTAGTAAAAACCAACAACACAACATCGATGCGGCCACGGCGTGGAAACCACAATCACGATATTTAAAAAGGTGGAGGCTCTCAGTGAATACTCACTGAAATCACCTTCTTCTCCAAAGCAACAGGAGAGTGGGACTAGACAAAGACGAAGACAACAGAGACAGGCCTTATTTCAGAGCAGGGAGGGAGGAACGTGCTGACCATGCAGTGTAATGTGGCGTTTTGCTCAAAATGGGCCTTTAGGGCTGACGCCACACATGATAAAGGCAATGAGTCTGTCATCTTATTTGACAGAAATCTATTCAGTTTCCTCTAATTTTTAATTATCTATAAAGAAAAATCCTTTGACTAAATAAAACCCACCTAAATATACAGTAAGAAAAATTATTTAAATTTCAACACCTGACGTAGGAGAGGATTTTCTGCTGGGATAACTAAAACCTCTTCGGGGCCACCTTTAACGATGTTATGTATTTGTTAATGACAACCAAATGTTTTGTTTTAATTGCTTCCTTAGTAATTGCCCTTCTTATTCCTGCTATTTAGTGAAAGCTGCTGGCATCTCTGGGAGGAAGTGCACAACAAAGCGAGATTAATGGGTTAGTGAGCTCTGTCATGAAGTTGACTCTCTGTGTACCTGGCTAGGTCACCATATCTTAGGCTAGGCACATAACCTGGTCTGGAGTAGGTTTGTGTTCAGATCTTCTCTTTAAAAATCATCAGGATGGATTTTCATTGATTTTTTTCACTTAAAGCAAGTACAATACAGATTCTCTAGACTTATATTTCATACAGGCAAGTTGATAGGCTTACTAATATCACAAAAGGAAGCTGTGCAGTAAAGTTACAGCTCGACAAACTGTGTACTGCATGCATTCAGTTGGTCATGGAGAAAATGTAATATTGTATTTATGCTTGGTCCCAATCTGCTGCCAAATCATTTTGTACACTGCTGAGGTTGTAGCTAACGGAGAACACATTAGAAAACTCATCGGCCTGTTTGTTGGCAATTTATCACTGAGAATAGTCAATCAATAACATTTATTTCACTTTGACCTGCCCACAATCTACGGGGATTTTATGAGGCTACAGGACAGCGCTATGCCCAGACATGCAGAGTAATAATGTGTATCATGTTTAAAGTTTCAGGGCTCTAACGTGCAGCACTCATGGCAACATTTAGCAGTAAAATAGATATGTATTGACTTATGTATTCACAAGATTTCACAGGATTTTCAGGAACGTTGTTTCTTTTTCTTATTATATTTTGGGGTTTTTAGATTTTATAGATCTGCATCCAAGAGTGAAAAGATGCTTCGATCCCTTTTTATGCTGAGCCTGAAGCAGAACGCCTGGATTATAAAAACCTCCATCGTGATACCCGCCACCTCTGACTGAGATTTTACGTTGTGTCGAGCCAGCTATCGCAAAGAAAGCCTGGCTATGTTGGACTTGCATCGTAGGAAAGCCATCAGGTGTCTTGTATGTGTGGCATCAAACAGGTAAAGAGCAAGAGAGAAGAAAACTAAACAGTGAATGAAACGGTACACGCTCTCCAGCCTTTGGATTTTTGCCAGTGTCACCTGTGCGTCCATTTATACAAAACAAGTATTTTGAACATCAGGGGCAACTTTCTAACAGCTATCAAGATGACAAATATTATAAATGCACAACGTTTATTTACAACTATTTTTATTATGATCTAACTGTCGAATCATAAAAAAACATAACTGAAGTCTAATTAACTATCAGTTTACTATTTATTAGCAATGGCTATTCTAAGGTGTTACCTACCTGAGACAACACTGACCCTGTCATGCATGATTCTTTACAGAAAGAAAGTATTACCACAACCAAAAGAAAATACACATTCACACATTTCTTACAAGGTTGCAAGATCATCCTCATCTCTGACAACAAACGTACTCCATGGTTACCTCGTATTAAACATCTTGCAAAGAAAGCAACAAAAATAAAAGGCTTAAATTCAGCGTGTACTGTTATGACCCAGTGATGTGTTTGGTGGTATTTTCCCTTTTCTTTCTTTTCCCTCTCCTAGAAGGTGGACACCTAGGCGTGGCTGCTAAGTATCCGGGTGGAGTCTTTACCTATCCTCGGATTGGATAATTGATGGACCACCTCCAGTACTTAACGTCCGGATGACAGACACCTGGCAGTGTTTTTTTGGGAACCCCGTTGACTCGATCACGGAGTTGTGTGTGTGATTATTGTAGTGCAGGCTGGAGTATTCACGTGTACCTCTAGCCTTGCCATGTAAATAATTGTAAATAAGTTAACCAGTGGCGGTCACTTTTTTGTTCCTTTATTGTATAACTTTCACTGTCGCAGCCTAGTAGGCGTGAGAAGCCGTTTTCTTTTGTTGAACAAGTTTTCTCCTGTTTTTCGTTAGATAGATAGGTAAGTGACTTGTCTTTTGTTTTGGCTTCTTTTTATTTTGGTGTAGGGAAGACTAGGGATTGTTTTATAGGGAGTTTTGTTTATTGTTTTGGCATTGCTCACTGCTGAGGAAAATAAATGGCTGCTTAAATACTTAAAAAAGGTGTCGTTGTTGGGGTTTTTGCGTGGGTGGGAAGTGAGTGGGGCAAACTATTTGTTACGTTTATTTACTTGCCGGGACCAGAACGTAACAGTGCTCAGCGTTGCTTTACATTCTCAGCCCTTCAAATGACGAGCTGGCAACTTCCCTCACTTTCATTTCCGCTCCATAAACATAACAACCCATCATTACAACTCATCAGTCATCTGTACCTTCAGCTGACTTTTATGTTGTCACAAATTGTGCATTTGTCTGTGTGAGAGAGCAGTCTCACAGCCTTTAGCTGTTACCTCGTAGGGCAGTGGGGCTTTGGAGCTGCTGTTTGGGTTTCAGTGAGGTGCGAGAAGGGGTCAAGTATTTCGGGAGCTGAGGTGCTGCTGGAAAACAGAAACATGTCAGCACTAGACTTCAATCTGTCACAGAATTCATGGAGAAAGAGGGGCTATTTTGGCACTGGAGGCCATTTGAGCCTGAGGTGCAGGTTGAGGACACTAGAGGGCTCTCCAAGCACACACGCTGAGATAGTGAAGGAGGAGCACGACTATCAGAGCAAAGTGCCCTCTGCCTTTGACAGGTTTAACAACCAATCCCAGCACAGACAGAGAAAAGGAGTGTATGGTTTACACATGCTTTACAGGGAAGAGAAGCCAGTGATAGAGGCAGCAGAGGTGCCCATGTCCAGTACAGCCAAAGCTCAGAAAAACACAAACCAGTCACCACAGATAAATGTATAAAGACTGAGGTAAAAACTGAATTGCTGCTCTGTATGTATGCATAGGGAGCACACAAATACACCATCCTTCCACACTAGGAGCTGGTTAAGGCAAGAAAGAGGCAGCTACCACATGATTAACCCGCTGAAACTTCCTCTTTGACCCCTCCATCTGCCTCTAGTAACAGAGGAGAGATTACAGCTTCTGGATTAAGGACTAAATCATTACCTTTATCTCCCATTACAGGATTATATCAAATGGATAGTCTTAACTCGCAGAGGAGGATTTCTAAGCTCTTAAAAGAGACCATAAAACCATTGGACATGAAATGTAAAACAATGTTTGTGTCACAGATCCCCCGAGTCGCTCTGGATTGTCAGTGTTTCTGGCATCATGCTTTTATTCTGCAGGATGAGTGCTTTTCTTTGAAGTGAAAGTTATGCCAAGACAATAAGAGGAAGGATGTGTGTGTGTGTGTTTGTGTGTGTTAAACATATTACAAGGAAAAAAGATCAAAGACAAAAGAGGATCCCCAAACACCAAAGCCATGTCACTACAAAGCAGTGCAGTCGCTGCGCTTGGAGAGCAAAACAAATATCGATCTAACAAAAAGTTACTTCAGTAATGAATCTGACAGTCTAAAGCTTCAAGTTAATAAATATTTCGCATTCAAACTAAAAGGCTTAAAAAGTGATGCTCTCCGTGGCTGTTACAGTACTCACTGGCAGATTGGCTCTGGTGTCGGGGGGAGCCGCCGTTTGGCACTTGCAGGTTGGACTCACAGCTGCGACTGTTCTTCACGGGCTCTGGGGCCTGAACTGCCGCGGCCACCGAGGTGCGTGTAAGATTAGGAAGACTTCGGCGCAGTTTTTCTACAACAGTAGCACAGGCCAGAATCAAAGTCAGCGTCAACTCAAATCACTGTTTCCCACAGATAAACTTTTACTCGCCGGTGTACTCCTACATGTATTAGTTTAAGCATATTTGGTAACATACTTATCCATGTGATTACCGTAATTGTCGGGCTATAAGCCGCTACTTTTTGCACAAGCTTTGAACCCTGCGGCTTTTAGTCAGGTGCGGCTTTTCTATGGATTGTCCATGATTTTTGTCATATCGTAAGACGATTTGTTTTGTTTGTTCCACTGTTGTACGGCACTACGTTGCCTGGCGGAAGGATCAGGGTTCAAGAGTGGTATGTTAGTCACATGTCCGTCCGCCAGGCAACGTAGTGCCGTACGAAGTAGCGCGAAAAACAAACTTCAAGGTAGCCCTACGCATTCAGCGGGAGGCGTGGATGACGAGCGGCGATAAACTTGCGAAAAGCAAGTTATGCCCAACTCCACCGGTGGATTCTGACAGCGTGGAAAAGTGCGAAAACATCCACGATCACCAACGGATTTTGAAGGGCTGGACTGCTGCATGATGGAGAGGAGGACACCGCCACGGCCCTTCTGAGGGTGTTCGACTCTGACACTGACAACGAGGATTTCTTTGGTTTTGAAAGTGACAACGAAGGAGAGAAGCGGAGAGTGGATGACGAAGCCATCCTGAGCCTGTTCGTTTCCGACATTGGAGAAGAGGACTTTGGTGGTTTTAGAGCGCAGGAAGAAGAGAAAGATGGTGAATGACTGACTTTTCTTCTTGTTAAAGCCGTGTCACTGCACCTGAGCCTAAAAGGTAGTCCGAATCTATTTTTCTGGTGTGCTGTAGGTTACTGTTATGTACTACATGTGCAAATATGTACCCATAACTTGTTTTTCAAAATATTAATAAAAGGGGTGTGTCTCCAAACAGCCATCTCTTTCCTGACAATTCCCTTTGTGCATATTCTCTTACATATGATAAGTCAACATTGAAACACCTGCGGCTTTTAGTCAGGTGCGGCTAATGTATGTACAAAACAGGATTTTACCCTGATTTTAGCTTGTGCGGCTAATATTCAGGTGCGCTTTGTAGTCCGGGAAATACGGTAAGTTATGGACAATCACCCTTACCCTTTCTGTCTCTTGTTATTTTTTCCCATAGACTGCATATAAAATAATGGATGCTGGTATTTTGGTGTGTTGAAACCAGGGGTAACGAGTAAAACATGGATCCCAAATGCCAAACTCATTGATATGCTCACTGGCTAACGACTGTTACAGACAAGTAGCTAGTGAAAACCCTTGAAACTAGCTACTGAGACAATAGTATTTAATTTTTACAGAGCAAGTAGGCTGCGGGTCAGCTAAAAGGAACCCATGTTTTGGGCACTTCTGAGTTTGCCTCATTTTTTTTTAGCTACATTTAGGTCTGAAAAGTCAGTCTTTATTTGGCTGGCTTGTTGGCCAAGTCGCTGCAGTGGCGGTCTTTGATAAACAGCTGTTTGAATTTTTTGTCCAGTGTCCACTGACTGGTGCCTCTGGTGACAGCAGTCGTTCTAAACCTCCATCTCACTGAGATCACAAAGTAAGGACAACCATCCCCAGCTTCCTTGCTGCTCTCTGACTTTAAAATCCATCTGATTATACATCTGATAATAAACACATTACTTGTGATGAAAATAAGACCTAATGTGTGAAACACTGGAGTAACTGAAACATGCAACTTGTTCATGTCCACTGCTTACCTTCATTTTTCACCACATTAGTCTGAAGGTCATGCCCGTGGCTCTGCAGCGAGTGACGAGGCTGCTGCAGGCGGCTGATGATGGGCTGAGGAGAACCCCGGCTGTGGCTATAGTCGATGGAACGAGCAGGTGAGCGCGAGCGGGGAGAGTTTCTCGGGGATGCACGGGGAGAGTGGCGAGGGGAGGGGCTGAAACGGTTGGAGGGCAGGTGAAAGGCCGGGTGCACCGCCTCCTCGTCGTCCTCCAGACTATGAGCATCTAGCTCCTGGTCACTGAAGGTGCTGCGCCGCAGGGAGTGGCAGGATGAACCCGAGCTCCGTCTGGATGCTGTTGCAGCATATTCCTGTCTCAAGCCTGTTGGCAAAAAAGGTGTGGTGCAAAAAAAAAAATGTAATTGCAAAAAATTGAAGAATAAAGCTGTGGATGACGGATACATACTCTCTTCCTGCATGCGTGCCAATATCTGGACATCAGTGACATCATTGAGTTTATAGGTCGTTGAGGATCCCACTGAGTCCTCATCCATTTCTGACGTGCTCAGCTCGCTGTCCACCGATGACTGCGGACTAACTGCAGGAGGATTCCTCTCTGCTGCAGAGTTTCTCTGATGAACTGGTGCAGAAATCATATGTGAATGTTTTAGAGATAAACTAAACAGATATCCTGAAACAGACAGTGAACTATAGAGAGACCCATACTTGCGTTACTGGGCATTAGTTGCTGTCGCACGATGGGCACTCTGCTTGGGGTTGAGGAGGGGGAGTTGAAGCCACTGCTGTAAGGGCTGTTGGCTGCATTTGTGCTATAAGGACTTCCATAACTCTGCTGGTTGTACGGACTTCCATACAAGCTCCGGCGCTTGTTGGCTGTAGAGGCAAAAAGCAGAACTACAATGTCAGACAGCATCACATGAGAGACTCAGAAAGACTTGTCAATAAAGTTTTCATGTTGCAAAATCCATGCTGTCTACATGTGGTGGAGTTGTTAAGCAGTTTCACGTCCTCTCATTCACTAATCTATGAAACTTTCAAGCGGGAAAGTAGAGGTGTTAAATCAAAATACAGAATTATATCATATATTACAGTTACTTGCAATTAATTATTTTGTCATCAGTTCCTTTATTTTCATTTTGACATTTTATTATATTATCTATACAAGTCAGCAAATAAATGTTTTAGATACCTTGCACAAGCAGATTTAGAACCTGGCAAATATTATCCACTAAACTATTTAGTTTTGTTGTTTTTATTGTTTTAAAAGTTGACCACTAAGAAAATGTGACAGAGAAATACAGCAAACGCACCAAACTAATAGACTTTCACTATATTAGGTACTTGTATATTTGTCCTGGACAACTAATAGTATTAATATGTGTGTCCTGAGCAATTTCATCACTCTATTGAGGTGATATGATTTCTTATTTTTAACATATTTTACCACTATTTCTTCTGGTAAGTATACTACATTAATAGGTGAAAAAGAAAGACTGTTCTCAATGAATAATCCATAATATTCTCTTAACTGGGACCAGTTAGTCAAGTCAAGTTGGCTTTATTGTCACTTCAACCATATACAGTTAGTACACAGTGAAGCGAAACAACGTTCCTCCAGGACCAAGGTGCTACATGCAACATAAATTTACAACATAAATTAACAGAAAACACTAAACTAGCTAACTAAGAGGCCTAGTTAGCTGGCTAGCAGAGACAAGACAGACTGACCTAACATAAATTACAACATAAATTAACAAAAACTAACTAACTATCTAAGGAAGACTTTTTTTTTTTGTTAACAGACAGCAGACAACAAAGTGCATGTGCAAATGTGCAAACAAGAGCAACAAAGTGACAGTGTGACAAAAAAAACACAACGTAAAATAATAATAAGGTTTTGTGATGATGAGTTGAGGTAGTGGAGGAACAGTAAACATTCCTTAGTGTAGCAGCAAAAATTAGGAAGTAAAGAAGTTAGTGCAAAAAGTCCAGTGTTTGTGTTGATTAGTCAGTCCAGTCTCAATGTTTTGAGGTAGTTGAGTCAGCCTGTTCTTCAGTAATGGTTCTGTCATTCAAAGGATATCATAAAATCTGCACTTCATCCTGCAATACCTGTCAACCAAACACGGTCATGGCCAACATCAGCCTTGTTGACTGCTTTTGAACCTTTCAACAAATGAGGAGGCGACCACCAGGTCAGTGGCAAATTCCTTTCTGTTGTGCAATATAAAGTTTGTGTTGGCTGAATGTTCAAAGATGAAGAATTGCTGAAAGACTATAATAAAAAATATTTGTTTTTTTATGCTAAAGAGAGAATAAAAAACAACAAAACAAAAAATATTCATCACCATCGATCACATAAACATCCCCGCATACCTGCTGAAGGGGGATTTTTGTTTCCTCAACTTCATAAATTACCTGCGTATAAAAACAAACTTGCAGCTATCAATCTTATAGTTTCTACCAAGAATCACAACTTTTAGAGAAATGAAAGTTTAGAGAAAGTCTAAAATCCAACTCATAGAAATTTGGGATCAAAACTTGTCGTTCATTGTTTAATCTGCTCATTCACCATCTATACGCTGTAACCCCTTAAAAGCCCTGACGAAGCTTGTTGGCCTTCTGAGCATTTGACTATGAACATCAGGAGTGTCTGCTCGGAGCCAGCACATCTATGCCTGCACATTGCAGAGCTTTTCAATCTGATTGAGTCTCTTATAATGTATGCTGAGTGTGGGCCTGATGGAGACTTCCTACATCATTAGCTGGGACAAACGCTTAACAATGCAAACCATTCAGTCCATATACGCACAGAGCACAATACAATTCTCTGTTAAACTCAGCAAAGCAGCGGTCACAGGCTACAGTCCAAAGTCGCTGGTCTGAATTATGATATCAGACTCTGGACACTCTGTCACAGTGATACTCTGATTGGTTTAGATGGTTAACATCTCTCGAGTTTGTTAATTTACCCATCATCACTCTGTTTTAATCTCTCTTACTGGATGTGTTTACATTGCTCGGTGGTGAGGCAGCCTTTTAAGATCAACTCTCTGCTCTTTCCACATCGCTCCTTTCACTTTCTCCTGTTCCACCTCGTGCTCTGCACTCTGTCCTCCTGCATTATTTAGAAAACGCCATCATGTCTCCTCTGCTGCAATCCACATGGATCAGATCCTGTGGAATGCCAACAACGTTGGAACGTGTTTAGTCAGAAATGCTGCACTCACTTAGCCAAAAGACGCTTTGTTTTCCAGAAAAGAACAATGAGGTCAACAGATTTAAAGAGTTCACCTGGTGAAGTGGTAAATGAAAGAGTAAATACTAATCTGCATGTTCTGTAAAGCTCCACTGTGTTTACATCACAAGAAAGTTGATATAACAGCATATTTCTGTGACTGCATACAGTAAAATCATAAACAGTGGTTACTGGATCCAGAACAGTGCTGCAAGTGTTTGTTTTGGATTTTTTAAAATATTTTTTTAAAAAATATATATAACATTGTTTTGTTTTCAGCTCAAATTCAGTTTCCAGAATGGTTCTGCTCCTATATCTAACCTATATTTAAATTTGATTTTGTTTTGAAAATACTTTTAGTGTTACTTTTAGTATTTTTTTAGAATTTAAATATGGATACATATTTGAAAAAGACAAAATTCAAGAGGTTCACTATACCACACTTGATATTGATATACCTTTATTAGTCCCACAAGGGGAAATTTATTTGACCACGAGTGTGACATCGTATCTCAGATGAGGTCTCGTTCTGTCCTTCACAGAGCTTCAGATCTCACTGTTTTAGAAGCTGAATGTTTAGCCTATAAACTGTCTTTTATTTTGAAAATAAAAGACTAAATTTTCTGTACCAATCCTGTATCCGACTTCCTGTGCTCCTCTTCTGCGCTGTGCAACTTGATGTGGCTTCCGTTAAAAATAGACCAGGCTACATTTCGAGCTTTTGAAATGCACTGTGGGTCATTTGGCAGAACTGCAAACACTGTCCTGAGTGGGTGCAAATAGTTCTGATGGCTATGTTGGAGCTGGTGTATTTTCAAGGTAACGGTTACACAGACATCCCAATTTCAGTAAACATCAAAGCCTCCTCAAACTGTTTCTGCTGGCAAATTTGATTAAATTTAAGAATTAAAACTAAGTACACCATATAGTTCTAATTACTTTCTGTGTAATTTTTATTTTTATTAATGTTTTTTCATATCGACTTTTAGTTTCTGTAAGTATCATAACTTGATTTTAGAAGGATATCAGGATCCACAGTCTGTTATTTTACAATATGCTTGAAATGTCCAATTTCTATCTCATAATGGGAAAGAAGTCATTCTTTCAATATCACTTCTAAGTCAGGCTAAGCCCCACACCTGGTAAACTTTTCATTTAAGTTGATCATCAACTTTTAAAAATAATTCTGCCTGTTTGTGTACAACACAGCAGAAGAGCTTGGCATACTTTAGTCTGTATTGGGTCTAAGCTAAAATCACAATGGTGCTACAGCTCAAAGGGCCAATTCAGGTTTCAGAGGATTTAGATGTGGTTAGGTGACCTGGCCTATCACAGCAACCCTAGCAACACACTTTCAGTAGAATGAGACCAATCTGATGGGATCAGTAGCACAGGGACCAATAAAAATAGAGTGTCCTTGACACCCTCGTGTACTGAAACAAGTCAGTAGAAAGAAAAGGAAATGTTCTTTCTGCCCACTGTGACTGATGTCATTTCCATTTACTGTGATATGAAATTGTGCTGCGCCAGTCTGTGGAAACTTCAGGCCAGTTTCCACAGGCAAAAATAAAACTAAATGAGGCGGCACACAACAGACTGCTTAAGGCCTTAAAGGGGGAGGGAAAGAGAAGACCAACCTTTCATTGAGGCCATTTGATACAAAAATAAAATAAAAGAATGAATGGGTTAAAGCAGCAGCACGGAGCTGTAAGCACATCCAAGAGACAAGCAAATAGAAAAACTATTGTATGCTAGAGATAAATACACCAGAGAAGAAAGGGGATAAAACTGGCAGAGACATGCAAGAAGGAGGTGCAACAACTGTGCAAAAGTGAGAGCTGAAAACAGGGCAGGTCAGCCATGTGACTGTGGTTGGGACCTCTTGGGTCTTTTACGTACTCTGTGGAACAGCTGTCAAAGCAGTGCAAAGGAAATGAGCTTTGTATAATTGTACAGCACTAATAACAAAGTGGTTCCACTGCATATCTGAACTGTCTGGTATGAATAAAGTTGTGCTGTCTGACTAGTATAGTCAACTCAAGGAGATGTCTCCCAGGAGTTTCCTCCCTGTTGTTAGTTATATAACTGAGACACGTCATCTGTGGAGAAGATTTTAACAGGGTGTGCGCATACAAAAGGCTTGGGTCACTCCTCACACAGAAGGTCATGTTTAAAATATCTGAATATGCACTTATTCCAGAAGATGGCACAATGCTTAGACAGATGTGAAATCTTCACACACTTTTGGTAACAATCTGCCGCAAGTGAAGAGTTTATTTGGCGATTCCATAGCAACAGCATTTCCATGCTCCTGCTAGAGGTTGGGTATGAAAAATAATTCAGCCCGGAGCTATAAAGCCCTGTCTGGTGACTCTCACAGACACAAATGCTTTCAGAATGTAGCGCTTAAAGCCAAATTCATGGTCCTGTGTTTGCGTAGCTCTCTGGCTATGCAGAGAGAAGGATTATGGGAGTTTAACCAAAGAATCCAGTGCAGTCTTCCCAAAAAGACAGATGCTGACTGCAACCAACAGCTGCATTAGACGTTTTAATGGTATTATTTAACTCTCACTTTGACTTCACTGTGAAGAATTTTTCGATTACAACAATCTAAATCAAATTTGAACATATCCATGTTGTAAAGCTGAGCAAATTTGCCATCATAAACTTCGTTCTTTGAAAACTAAGATCGCAGTTTAGAAAATGACCATTACATTGCATTCAATAAAACCAGCAACTAGAGACTGAGCCAATAAACTAATCAGGAAAGTGTTCACTGAGCGGATAAGCAGTTTCCCCTCAGATGATATACAACCTGACTTCCTAATTCATCAAGTTATTTAAGTTTTCGCAGAAGTAAAAAGATGAGATGTAGAAAGTAAATGCATGTACACTGACTGCTTGATGCTGATCCTCGCTTTAATAGAGAGTCTGGGTCAGACACTGAGATACTATGTAACCTTATAAGTCTTCTTTGAAAAATTTCTAAATATTTTATTAAAAATCACAATGTTGGTGTTTAATTCATTAGATCTGAATGTCTTAACCACTTTACTCAGTGAATCATAAGCCTCCCCATAGTGCACTTTCACTTTCCACCAGTGCCATCTGAGGAATGAATGAGGTGGGGCAGATGCTATTAGCGACAAGGGGGGTATTTTTAGGATGACGTTATCGTGCCACACCTACATCGATGATATCACCACAAGTAAGCACCACTCCCTAAATCAGTGTTTCTCAAACTGTGGGTCAGACTCCAGTAGTGGAACAATGGGGGCGGACAAATGGACAGTAAGATAACAAACTTCCATATTAAGGTTTCATGGATTTAACAGATTGTGTGAATTTAATGACTTAAATACAAAAGTGAGGTCAATTCTCTCCTAACGTACTGCAGTAAATCACTGTGCTCCCAAAGATGAGTTTTTAGGAGTATAAGAAGATTCCACAATTGAGCCATTCAGTGAGTATTATTAAGAGAAATGTTAGCAGAATTGGCCATAATTAGCAACTAGTTTGGTAAGGCAAGAGGTTTCTCAAGGGAAGGTGAGGTAAGGCTAAGAGCAATGTTCAACAAAAGGTCACATAGTCCAGCCCATAGTAGCTGGTATAAACAGCCAATAAAGAGCAATAAGCTATATTATACAAGCCTCACTCTGATCTGATTTATCATTACTTAAGAAGACAGTCCAACACATAACTACTCCATGCAACAATATTCATATAAACAAGTTTCCCTATCCCCAGATGAGGGAAGAAATGTGTGACCAGGTGTTTCTTTCACAACAGCTGAAAGAATCCCACTGACCCCAGTGACAACCTTCACTGGACTGTTGCTCAACGTGATCCAACTATCACATGAGCATACCACAGTCAAAATGGAAATGACTCGCCTCTTAGTTTAACTTTCAGGAACGGAGCCCTGTTCTCCTCACTGAAAGGTTAAATATAATTAGTGAAATCAAAAACTCTACAGGCATAAGAAATTAGGTAACTCTGGGTGATATAAAGTTGCTTTTTTCAGGTTCTTCTCACTATAAGAAGGGGCCTTTCGAGAGTGACTGCAAACGTCAGCACGATTGCTCCATGTATAGTTATGACAATAAGTCTATCTTTCCTTATTTTACGTACTCTCATACACAACTAAATGATTTAAACCCCAACATGAAAAAAATCTGACTTTATGTATGTAAACTGAGTGTGTCTGCAGTTCATTCATTGAATCCATACACTCAGGGACCAGAGACTGATAGGTCCGCTGGTTAGCTCAGGCCATTCAGTATGGATCAGTTTAGGTTTGTCGGTGCTGCTGTTTGAGAAGAAAGTGCTGCAAAAGCAGCAAAATAAGAATACAAAAAAAAAAAAAAATCACAGATGTAAATATAAATAAGTAAGCAATTAGGCACTATCACGTGACACAAAATAATAAATATTTTGCAGGTCCCAGGGCACAACAGCTCCTCATACAATCTGCCAGCAAAATAAGCAGAAAATAATAACCCCGTTGTTTTTAAACAGAAAAAGAAGAAGAATTTTCACTCCGACCAAATGATATAAATCTAGATCATTTAGCAGTGTATGCTCGGCACTGTCACCCTTGCAACCAAATCCAAAAGTGAGGACACAACTGCTACTGTGCAGTACACTTTGGTGTTGTTTTGGTTAATCATGCACTTCTTTATTTTTGTAACCTCGTTAGAGACACAAGTGTGCGAGCAAGTTGGTCTTTACCAGCATTGCAGTGATTTATTATTACTATTTTCTGACTGAAAGGAAGATCCTTTGATAGTTGGAAATGAGATATTCTGCAGAAATCAAATCCATTTCAACTTCTTTGATTCCTATACAAGTGACAATATAGCAATTTTCTTTTCCTTAAGTTGTAATACCCATAGTTTAGGAGTACATATAAGAAATGACATACACATAAGGCACAGCCAGGTCATTATGCTCACTAGTGGACCAGGGCAGCTGAAGACTTCAACAGCCGAGCAGATATCCACATGAAAGGCAGACTCCTACTGGTGTAAATTTTGTCAAGAGACTGTGAATGCAAGGCTCCGTGTGGACCACAGTGTGCCTTTATTCCAATCGAGGCACTATACTACAATGCGCCAACTACATATACGCCCTTCTTGCAGACTCTGAGCAGTATTGAAAAGAAAATATAAAAAGGACTACACAGCTGCAGTGTCCACAGCTGTCTGCATGCACATCCTCAAGTGCCAAAACCAGAGGGCATGTGGATATCAACTACCCTACTATCAGAGCCTTGCGTTCACCCTTTAATAGCAAAACATATGGATCCAAACAGGCTGAAAGTATAACAGCCTCTTAACTAGAGATGGCACGATACCACTTTTTTATGTCCGATACCGATACCGATATCATAAATTTGGATATCTGCCGATACCGATATGAATCTGATATAGTGTTTTTTAATCAACAAAACTGTTTTTTTTAAATATCTTGCTGCATTTTGTATAAGTTCATACTCAAGTTTAAAACAACAACTACACTAAAGCTATTCTGTTATACCTGTATGCAAAAAAAAATATTTCATAGTTCAGCAATACTGATCAATCTAATAAACTTAGACCTACACCATCCTCCCTATTCTGGTATTTTAAAGAGTACTTAGCATAAATATTAAGCAGCCTAACTAATAGGGTTCCAACTCCCAGCAACAACAAAAATAAATAAATAAAAAATAGGGAACCACCCCTCACGCTCCACCTCATGATGCTTAATCGACGTAACCAACCTTAATTTGATGCAGTGTGAAAAAAAAATGCACAGAAATCAATTATTTTTCAAGAAATATTAAATAGATTCAACATTCAGCAAAATTGCAGACTGCACAGATGGTACCTTCCCAAAGGAAAAAGTACTATAGCTTACTAGGGTATATATATTAGACTTAATAGTTACTATAAGTAATGGACTTCTATTTATTTTGCATCAAATTAAAACTTTGGGTGTCAGATAATTATTTATTAAAAGCTAGACATTTTAAATGAGAATAAGAAAGAAAAGTATGTCTTTGTGCCCCCTTTTCCCTGTTAATGCCCTATCGGCCCCCCTGGCTAAACTTTGCTAGATCCGCCCCTGCACAGTTACCAGCGTCAGCTACATAGAAAAAGATCCTCGAGTAGAAAGTAATAATAAATAAATTCTAACAACAGCTGATCAAGCTTAAACGTGCTGCTGTTGTTCAGCCGCTGGTTTCCTCTTTCTGGTGCAAAGTGGGCCAAAAGCAAACTAGAGACACGGACTCGCGACAGAAAAGCCGATCAGCTGATCGTTAAGCAGTTTCATGATTGAAGTAGCAGCAAGAAGAGGCAGTCGCTCCATATATCGTTTGTTAAGCTTAATGCAGGAATGCTTTACAAACATTCAGAGATGGACTTACACACTTGCTTTACTTCTCTCGGGATAACTTTGTCGGAGATGAAATGCCGGGTTGCTAGCGAAGCTCCACATGCTATCCAGACCACCGACAGGTCCCGCATGCCACAGCCGCTCTATCACGTGATGCATACTGCTCCGACGTGCTAACGTTCTGAGGTGAGTTACGGCGTGTTGCAAGTTTTGTGAGGTGCTTTCGTGATATTTAATGGATCGGATTACATTTTTTATTTTTCTCCGATATCCGATCCAGTAATTTAGGTCAGTATCGGACCGATACCGATACGTAATATCGGATCGGTCCATCTCTACTCTTAACTAGGGATGGGAATTGATAAGAATTGAATGATTCCGATTTCGTTATCGATATCACATCGGTTTCTCTTTGAGTTTTCATTAACGGCTTTGAGAGTCACCACCATCGCTAAGCAGTACATCAAAGACATTACATTCATGCAAATTAATTGCATGCTGTGTGGTCAAATGTTTCTGAATGTTGGATGCATTTCCCCTTTTTGATGTGATCAGTGTTGGGGTCATTACACAAACAAAAGTAATATATTACAAATGTTACACAGAACACTTTTCTTAAATATCCATACGAACCTTGTGGAGCACAGACTGAGTTACTACCTTCCTCTTCCAACACATGAACTGAAATCAGCTAATTGTAGCACAAGTGTAAGTGAAACCAATAAGCGGCATCAATAAACAGGCATAGTAACAATTCCAAGGAACTGAACTACCGGGAACTGGTTCTCTACAAGAACCGGTTCTTGATTCCCATCCCTATTTTAACATAAATCAGCAACCCAAAAAACAGATGCAAGCACTAGCAGGAGAGCTGGTTCAGTGATTTTGGTTCTCTTCAGCTCAAATGCATCATGTTTGTTCGAAGGCCAGCCAGACAATTGTGAACACAAATGAACATATCTCAATACAGACACTAATAGAGAAGCCCAATGATCCAGATAACATAGTTTGGTACACATGTTATTTGTTTCTGACCTCTAACATACCAAAAGAAAGATAAATTAAGTGCATCGGTATTGTAATTACAGTTGAAACAATTACAACTATGCTCCTGTTTACCTGACATGGTGAGGTCCAGTCTGTGTATGAGGGAGCGCTTGGCTGATTCCATCTCGGGACTCGGATTGTCCAGAGCTTGGCGGCACCACACGATAGGACTCAAGGCTTTTTGCAGGGGACTGTTCAGCTTTGCCTCATATAACCTAAAAAAATATCAACAGCAAGTTATTTTTCTCCTCTAATAATGACCGACAGATCACTCCTATCACACCTCATATATGGTGTTAGTCAACAGCTTGAAGAGGAAATGTGATTGAGAGGATAACAAGCTGCTAATCTGGACCTGGTTTTATTACAAAGTGCTGCCTTATAGTGGATGATGTGGAGAGGCAGGAAGGAATTCATGTTTTCTTAGTAAAAAGAAAAAAAATTTTTTTTTAATGCTAATTTATTTCAGACATAAATATTTAAAATCTTGAGCCTTGCTAATTATTTAAGGGGACTCTAAAAATATAGTAAATACCCTGTTAATACCCTTTTATTTATGTTGCATGTGTTGAGTTTTAAGAAATTTTAAGAATAAACAGTCTTAAAAAAATTTTTTGAAAAGACCATAAATCTCAATACTTAATCATATGTACTCATTTAAATAGCCAAACACTTTTAATATGGCTTCAAGTTAAACTCAAGGCTTGCAGGGAAAATACGGCCTGAAAATCACTTCACACTCACACATCTAGTTGCTCTGCAGAACCAAGTGCACACACCAAACTAAACAGAGAGACACAATGACACCTCATATGCAAACTGACAAGCCAGCGAAAAACAAAATGTGGGATTTATTTTTATTTTTTAAAGTTGATGCTGCAGGCAGATAATTTTACCCGAGCAACCTCCAGAGCTAGAAGATTAAGTTAAAGTGCCTAAAAATTTAGCTCTTTAATTGGTCAATTCCCACAGGTTCCAGTGTTAAAATGTTCAGCAGCATTAAAAACCATATTTATAGCCTGGTACAAAAATGTTTGGGGGTTTTTGCGGTGTGTGACTGCTTTGGGTGAGAGGTGTTGACAGGCAACTGGAGCTGGTCAGTGACTGCTAGGTGCTTAGAAGTTTAGGCTCCAGTTTTGATGAATAAAATTCTGGTATTTTTTCAGACCATCACCTGGCACCAGTTACCAGGTATCTGTTTCTGTTCACTGCACCCATACAAGTTTTTGCAGCTTGCTAACAAATCTATACGGCATTAGCTCATAACTTAGCGCTGCATCCTCTCTCCACATATGGTAACTTCTGGCTGCAAAAACCAAAATAGGAGCAGCCAAAACACTAACAATGAATCTTCAAAATGCAGAGTCCAGGACCGCTGGATGATGTCATGGTGGCTACATCTACCATTTCTACACATGTGACACACTGAATTAACTACAGCTTTACTGAGTGTAAAGAATGACATTTGTTTACCACGACATAATTTCTGCTTACAAATAACATTTGTGATGTCATTTTGACAGCAAGAAATACAGTCATAGACAGAGAACTAAGGCTTCATAAAGTTGCTGAACTGAAAAATGACAAAATTTATGTTACTTTTGATTGCAAAGGTATAGAACATGCATAAATAAGCTAGCCTAACAAGATCATTGGAAAAGAAATAACACTAAAGTACATACAGCATTACCTGAGATAGCTGACGCGCTATCAGTCTCGCCTCATTTCCATATTAAGATGAGGTCAAAAAGTGCATTGGAGCAAATGAATTGTGACTGTGGCACTTTCAGTGGCTGTAAAATTTATATGCTTTCAACTTCTAACAGTCTAAACATGTTTTCACTCATCAAAATTGAATTTAATTGTGTTCCCCATTTATAAAAGCAATAGAAATGTTTATGAAGAGAAGAGAAGAGAAGAGAAGAGAAGAGAAGAGAAGAGAAGAGAAGAGAAGAGAAGAGAAGAGAAGAGAAGAGAAGAGTTGAGTTTCCACTCAGAGGAGGAATCTGAGTCAGCAGCTGTCAGCAATGTTGCAGCCATTGAGGAAGCCTTTCAAGATGAAAGCAGAAACATTACAGGCAAAGCAAGGGCAGAGAAATACCGGCCTTATACTTATACTTATACTGCACATTGTCATTGTTTATCAACACAATGACAGCCATTCACATGTGGTACAGTGCAATGTAAAACTACATCTGAAACAATGATATGTGTCACGCGCATGCAGAAACAGGAGCGCAACGGGCATCTATTGATAGGCCGAGTGCTGCAGGAGCAGGCAGCCTTTTTAAATCCACTCTGATGCTAATTCATGGGATTACAGGAGTCTGTGACAGGAGCTGGCAAAAGCTAGGCACTATAGGCTAATCCCAGATATCAATCTAATCCAGAGGATGGACAAACAGCCAGGGCATAATGAGACTAGCTTGGCTGGGCATGAGCGAGCAATGTCTGAAAGTAGTCTGATGCCGAGGGCTCAGTAGCTGGCATGGGCATGCAGCTGCAAGCAAGACAGGAAAAGCTGAGTTAGCTGAAATAATAATTACAAAAAATGCAAACTGATTAACAGGATTCGTGTTTATCCTCCCTTGAAGAAACAGTGTTTGTGTTAGGAGTGTTCTAAAAATGTAAAAGCACTTGGCGCATGTTCAACTTCAAAACAGATGATATGCCCTGATTGCAGCAGCTTTTAAAAACTGCCATTAAGATGCATTAAGAGTTACGCCCTCGTGTTGCCTACTACAATATCATTACCATAGCAGAAGCAATGCATATAAGCCCGTCCTAATAAGATAGATAACCATTTCCTGAAGAAAAGGGCCATCATTATATTTTCATCCAGTCAACAATGATGTTCTTGGAAGTCAAAAACAGTCAAATCCAATTTAGTCTGGAGTTTGACGGGCTGCACTTCTTTTCTAAAGCCATCTAAGGGCAGAAATGCGCAGTGCTTGGTTAAATTATATGGGCACAATCTAGCGGGAAAGGATATTGAAATACATAGGAGTTAACAAGCAGAACAACAATACTGTATTGGTTCTATCTTCCTCTACTGTGAATGTTAAAGTGTTGCTGTCAGTGTCTGGTGAGTACAGTGAAAGTCATATTTTTTTTTAAAGATTTTTAGCCTGTAATGTTACAATCCAAAATGTTTCACGTTGATTACATTTTTGCAGTGTAATACCACCTCTTGTATGATTTGGTATCTCTTCAAGGGCAACTACTTTCAAAGAAACATGAATTCCTTGTCAAACTGTAATGGCCTAACATAGAAATTTTTTTTTTTACTTGTGTGAATATCAGTTTTATGCATTCCAAGTCTGGCTTTAAAATGAGTAATGCTATTAGAAAGACCTAATTACAACTGGTGGATTAGCAATAGGTGCATCTAAACAGGAAATATAAAAATTTAAAAAGCAAATTTCAACTAAATTTAAAATACGAACCCCCTGATGTCTCTATTTTTGGGGGGAAATTACAAAAAGTACATTTAAAGATCTTAGAGGTAACAGGAAATACATCAGACTAATTTAGCTTGCTTTTTGTTCATGATGCAATCACAATCTAATGATCTGGGCTGTGGTAAAAACATTGTCCCTTTTTTGTTTGTCACTTTAATGACAAAACATCAGGACATGCACAACACCTTGGTTTGAGGGAACTGCTACAACTCTTGCCTAATGCTAATCTTATACACAAGACACTCTCTTGTGTATAAGATTAACAGTTTATGTTTATAACCCCTGTTAATGCAATTCTTGTAATCATCTTTAGGACCCTGCCATAGCGTTTATTTCTCCATGTTGATGAGATAACTGTCCTATTTCACATCTCTCACTTGGTGCTGCAGAGCACTTGTAGCTGTGTGCCAACTGCTGCGCTAAAGGGATTTCAGAAGACGAATATAACCATGGCTACCTCTCCCACATGGCTGCTGGGCAGGAAAACAACTTTGATTTTTTTACTGTACAACACTGACACGACAAGCCAAGCAATCTGTCACATCACAACACCAAGAAACTGATGATTTTAATTGCCTATCTCTGAAACTAATGAACAAACTCTAGGCACGGAAAGAATGGAGAGCGGTCTGACAACGACTGTAAGACAAAGCCTGTCTTTTATATTCAGACAGTCACAGAAGTGCCTTGGGATCGCCCATATGACTTGCCAAACAACATCCTGCAGTCAGTAATCCACAATGAGGCTCCTTCAGTGGGGATGACTTCAGATTTCAGACAAGCTACTGAAATGATTGTTCATGCCAGGCGTTTGTGGTGGCAGCTAATGTGTATAGCAGCTGTGACCAGGCATTTAAAGCTGTCACCCAGCCCCGAAGACAAAAACACGGCGGAGCAGGCAAGTTACCTCCCAAGACAAGGCTTTGACTCACCAGCTGTCCTCGTCTTCGTTTAGACAGTCCATGTCTTCCAGATCTAAGATTTCCACTTCATCTAGAATTGAGGTTTCCCCTTCATCCGTGAAGCCCCTGCTAGTGTCTGAATAAAATGAGTTCATACTCGATAAAGAGGTGGCAGCAGATGCCCCCTCACCCTCATACGCCCTCCTGAAACTGATGCCGTCATAAGAAAGTCTGGGGTTTAAACAGCGGTTGTTCTCCAACAGCCCACCGTAGCCGCCCGTTCCAGCGAACCCCACCCCAGGGAAGCCGGCCAGACCGGCTGCCATCCCTGCTGACAGGGACGACGAGTCGTATCCGGCGCTCAGGGGTCTGTGGTTCCCTGACATCGGTCCGGACGAAGACAACATCGTAGACCTGCTCCGGAGCTGCTCGTTTTGTTGTTCGAGTTTCTTCACCAAGTCCTGGAGCTTCCGCACCTCCAAGTCCGCGTTGATATTAGAGTTGATATCCTCCATAGTGGCTCCTCTCAGCCCTACGAAAATATGCGGTGGTCAGGGGTATTTTTAGGCGTTTCTTTGCCGAGAGTCCCTTTGTTTTTGTTTACTTCACTGCTATATGGGTGTTCAAAGAAGACACTTTGGTGTTCAACCGACTTGAAAAGCTCAGCGTCGTCATCTTCTCCGGTTATTCGTGCTCACGGGTAGGGTTGAGGCCATTTTCATAATACTCGTCACCAACTGTGAAAGACCAACAGGCGGCGGAGAACACACGTCACCACGTTCCATATCGGGAGCGACCACGTAACCAACACCTATTTGCGCGTGCACATATAACTACACCGTTATAGATATGGATCGAAAATTTGGCTACAGAAACCACATTGTAACATATGAATGAACTCCTAAACGCAGGATTTTGAATGTTTATTTGTGATTTACTACATATTTACAACTAACCGCCTGGGTACAGTCTTATACATTTATAACTACTGGGATACGGAGTTCAAATATCTAATAATTCTGAAAAAAAAAATTAACTTGCTGATCAGATGTAGATCGCTTTGTAGGCCTGCTGCTTCTGTTACCCTCCAATTATGGAGTATCCTCAGATTTTTTTAAGGACATGCTGCACACGATGCCAAGATAAATTTACATTTTATGCTCGTTAAACAGTCTTTTTTTTTTTTTTTTTGCCTTTTTCACAGTATCAGTTAATAAATGGGAACAGATTAAATGCTTGGACATTGGCTGCTTTTTCATTCAAAGAAAAAGGCCTTCAGAACTTTTGCTCAATTTGTAAATTACTAAAAATCAAAAAATTACAAGGTCTTACAAGGGATTGTTAAAGACTTTTACATAGCAGTGTAAAATTAAATACTAGCCTTCATCTTCTGATAATCTGATGACAAAACTTTTAAAGTATTATTATTAAGGTATAATTGAGAACTTTATGTAAAAAAAGGATCCAAATATTTTTAAATAATGCTCGCTGTGGGTCCCTTCCTGTGGGACCCCATTAAAAAATACTAGTCAAGATAAAGCAAACATGAGAATATAGCTTTATTTTTACATCTTCATTTATTTATTTATTTATTTTTTACAAATGCTGTGAAAAACTACAACAATAACAGCAAAATGTAAGTAACAAAAAAGAAAGCTGTAGATTAATTTATTGGAGATAGCTTCTCAGCTATCCAGGGCCTCTTCTGATTCCAGGTGCTCCTTAGATTTTTGAAAAACACCTTCTCCCTCTTCCTGCTCTCCAGCCCCACCTTCAGCCTCCAAATTCTCCTCCTCTCCTTGTCCCTGGCTGCTCATGGTAGCTTCCAGTCCTTCCTGATCAGCACTGGCATTTTGTGAGTCAGCTCCCTCCTCATCCTCATCTTCCACATCCATCTCAAAAACACGTATGTGCCTCAGATTGGTACTTAGCTGTCGGGAAAGAAAAAGTAAATGTTTGGCCACAGTCCACAATATTCATTCACTGGAATTCCCCCACTGCCGGAGAAACATGAGAAGACTGAAAATGGCTTAAACGACATTAGACTGATCACTGAAAAACACAGCAGTGCAGATGACTCATGATATCGTGAAACAAAATCCACATAAACTAAATATAATGTGAATTCTTACCACACAGGCCACTTTGCGGATTCCATTAACAGCTACAAACTGGGCTTTCATGTTTTCCAGTTCACGCCACTGATTACCCAACACCAGGCCTTGGGACGGGATGGAACTGCTCTGTTGGTCCAGCCTGTAAATATATGCCAAGGTTAGATGTGCACTTTAAAGTTAAAGTTTTAGCTTTACAACATGTCATAAACCAACTACATTTACATTTAAGTACTTCCAAAAGATTTAATAAAATAGTACTTAATAATCTGTGAATATGCGAGTAGTTTATAAGTGATATAATATATGTATACACTTTTGAGGTTCAGCACCTTAAAATTGGTGGTTTAATTAGATAAACACAACAAACATGGTTGTGACTACCAGCAATGCTATGTCATTGGTTATGGTTTGAGAGCAATGTGATTATCAAGGTTATCAAACTATGAGCACTGGACAATTTTCGGGGCGTGGGGAGAATTTTTGTTTATGAGTCATTCATAGATTCGTGGCGTTACAGGTACGGCAACTTCGACAAGTGTCCTGACAAAAAAACAGCAGGAGCTGATCAGTGTCTCACATGCCTCAGCTCTGCTTTGTTGGTCAAGAAACTGGACCGCTTCACTATGTGTGTACTTGTTGGTAATTTTTAGAGCATTTTCATGGGTTATCTTAATAATATCGTGGCTTGTTATGTGCTATAGACCAAGAAGTTTGTTCAGTGCTTCAGTTTTGGTGTGCGAAAATATGTAATCTAAAAATTGATTTAATAAAAGTAAAACAATGGAAGGCTGTCCAGGCAATGTTCAAAAAGGAATGTTGGTACTACTTTTGTAGAGCAAACAGTAACAAAATTACAAATCCACTTATTCCTTACTTCAAATAAAAGTAGGGTGTTTTATATTTGAGGTGGGCTGTTCAAGTTCTAATTTGGGATGCAAGAAAAAGGTAATCAACCTACAGACTGCACCTGGATGGGACTCGCTGGTGTTCCTAGAGTGTTTGCGTTGATGATGTATGTGTCATGTACCTGTGTATCTGCATTTTTTTTTTAAATGTCAGAAAAAGATTTATAATTATTAAATGAAGATAAATCAAAAAAATTCGTAAACACAAACCTCAGGTTTGGCTCCCAGTTGAATTCTGTCTCGCAGCTTAAGCTGGAAGAAATTGGAATTTGAGCAAGGACACGCATGGCGTTGAGTTCTTCAGATCCTTGTAAGACCACAGTTAGCATTTCATCGTCATAAAAACGAGCATCCAGGTAGCTGTAAAAATAATGAGACCTGACAAAAAAAAAAAAAAAAAAAAAAACACACCTTAAAATCTTTTGGCCTTGCATAAACACCTTTCACATAAACACATTTCTTTGCATTTATATCTGTTAATACAGTAAAGGAACAACATAAACGTGACTCACTGGTCTGCAGCATTTCCATCATCCCCACTGTCAAGGTGATGGGTGAGATTAATCGACATGACGCTGTTTGGGATAGGTCTGCAAAAATATAAAACAAATGAGGTTAGAAATGAAAAGCAAATATCTAAAAAGTACTTACTGAATTACAGAAATGTACCTGTTTGGGTCAGTTCCTCTGCGTAACAGGTAGAGTTTGTGGGGTGAAATCTCTGGCATGCAAAACACAACATAATGCATTTTGGCCTTTTTGTCATTCCACCTATAGGTTGACAAATGAATAACATTAATTAAAACCCCATCTTGCTTTTACAGATAAAAAAAAACCAAAAAAAACTGCATGATGTTTGTGTTTTACATACAAAGATGGAAGTTCAAAAAGCCGAGGAGTGTTTTCGGAGCTAAAAAACAGGTAAATACAAATTTAGTCTCAGTGTATGGCTTATATTTAAAATACAACAGATTTTACACATAAGATTATACCTCTCTGGCACGTTGTACAAGGGCAAAAAGATGGCTTGTTTTACCGACTTTCCAATTACTTCCTACACACAAAGAAACAAAACAATTAAGAGGAGAGAGGACACAACATTGCCAGCCAGCCTTATATTTTGAATGACTGCAGAAATCTACAGTGCACAAAACTTACTGCGGGTTTCTGTAGACAATCCTCAATCACATTCTCCATCATCCTCTTGACAAAGTGCAAAGACTTTTGGGGATATGAAGGAAACAGCAAAGGGCTCCCTAAATAAACCAATGAAACATTTAATCAGGTAACTAACAGGTATTTTGAGTACAATCAACATTTAAGTAGTTTCACGCAAAACAAAGAATTTAACCCAACTCCGAAACGCACAAAGGTGATAATTCACCTTTCAGGTGTGTGCTGTCCTGTAAAAACTTCAACCACTGGTTCCCCTTTGTGTTGGGTGGAGACACAAGGTCCTCATCTTCGTCCTTCAGGTACTGTAAATGTTATTAGGAAAGACAAACCACTATGCGGTCAAGCAGGAGTTCCATTAAAAACAAACAAATAAACAAACAAAAAAAGACCAGCTAAAGATAAACAGTACAAAACCATTTACCTGTCCAACTCGTTCTACGTTGAAGTACTTCCCTTTACGACCGAAGAGTTCCTCATTCTGTTAAACCACATTAAATTAAAAAGTTAAAAAAGTCTTTAAACTTATTAGCATGTTTCTGATATTATGCTGAGCTCACCTCACTAAAATGCTCAGACAAGAAGTCAGCAACAAAGGCAATGTCCTTCTGAGTCATCTAAGGAGTTAAACAACATGTTTAGATAAATAATGGATGTTAAAATAATCCCATGAACACTTAAATCAAAATAACATTATTTCTAACATTATTTTCCTTATGTCAATTTGTGCAATTCATTTGCTGGGATGTAGATTACCATACATTGAACAGGAGGAACGGTTTGTTAACTGCTTCTAGTAAACATTTAATAAATAAAAAAATAAAGCTCACCTTATTGAGTTCTGGTGGCACATGCTCCTCACACATTCTGAGCATTGCTGTGGGAAAGCAAAAAGTGTGTGAGCATATAAACAGTAATTTCAAATCTATAAATAAGACCATACATGCACAATAATTATTTTAAATGTTTCAAGATCAACAATTCTTTTTTTTTTTTTTTATTTCTTACCTACATACAGCCAACGGAAAAAGGCCTTAAAGTTTTTCATACTCTTGTCAATCACCCTAAATGGCAAAAAAAGTTATTATACTTGAAAACAGAAGCACTAATTCTAAAAAAACATGTGCATTACTCAATTACGGTCCTGAACTTACTGCAGAAGTTCATTTGCTTTCAGGGAAAAGGATCCAACTGCTGTGATAGCGCCTAAAATAAAATAAAATACACACATGTGACTACTGACATAAAAAACCTGTTTTAAATCATTGTGCATGTCCTGAAATGCACCTTCTATAGCTGCTGCATCCAAGCCGAGGGGCTCAAACTTTTGTTTCCACAGGGCCATTCCTTTCACCTCACTGAGGTGATATAACAGAGCCTCTGAGCCACTGCAGCCAGCAAAAGAGAGCGACAGATTTAAAATGACAACCAGTCAAAGGGTAGGGCAGCCATGATGAAAAGTAAAAGACAAAATACCTCTGCAGGTGGCTTATTACTAGCTTCTGGATGCTGGAATAGGAAGACTCAATGGACTGTCCAAGCTTCTTCAATCCCTGTAATAGAAATTAATTTTAAATAAAAAAACCCCATCATTTTCAACTTCTCACAAACTCGTATACCTTAATGCTTCGTTTTTAGACATTGGAGACAAAACATTGCTGGCTTCATCAATATGTTAAGGTGACGGTATTCTGCCAACTGGACAAAAAGCCCCTTTTTACATAATTTACCTGAAGCCTTGATTTGGATAATTTCACAGCACTGAGAGAATGGCACACAGTACTCACACCTATCCTATGAGTTGTGAGAGTACTGAAAGTGACATCTAACCATGTCAGAGTTTCAGTAGTAGGTTATTATAAAAATTACAGATGTCACAGCCTATACAGATACACACTTAATTTGCTTATTAGACATGAGCTACAGCATGGCAGCTTATTATAGTGCTTAGAGTGTGACTCAGACAGTGATATACACAATGTTATTTGCTGTTACATCCCTTCTCCATGTTAGGAATGATTTGTTATTTATTTAAGCCATGGGAGTTGTGTCAGATAAGTAAAAGAATGCATGATTCTTTCACTTCTGAATAGACACTGCTGCTGTGTGACACTTCAGCTTTGTTATAAGCTCAGGAGAAAGACTTCTAGAAACAGCTGGATGCAAAAAACTAAAATAACACTAGAGTTTAATCTAAACTGTCTTTACTGTCTTTCAGGACTCCCTTGCAAAAGAGGTTTTTAATCTCAATGGGACTTTTCCTGGTTAAATAAAGGTTAATAATAATAAAACCATAAATGTATGGCAAAGCTGAGTTTAGGTAGGTCTGTGTGTTAGGTTTATTTGTTTATTTATCTTTATTTAACCAGGAAGTAACATGGCACTGCTCATTGCAGGGGCCATACACAATTGACATATTTAAAGTGCAACAGATAAACAAGATAGCATACAATACACAAATAACCCAGGCTTCTCAAGAAAAACAATATGTTCCCCGGGATGCTTGCACTCACACGCTTATCATGGGCATGAATGTCATGGTAATTTAGGACTTTAATGATTTCTCTGAACTGTTCTTTTTCCAGGGTGGAGTAATTACACGGCATACATCTTTAACAACTTTAAAAAACAAGAATCAGCTTGCAATCCCTTAAGACACATGCTATGATACATTAAGATCTGATGGAAGCAAATATTACAATGATGGAAACAGATTGGTTAAATATGTGTAAAACAAGTGCCAGCACCTACAGATCTGCTCAGTGGAGACAATTTTTTTTTAATGGAGGATGAAATTTATTTTTCACTCCAAAAAGAAAATTTGTGCAAGACCAGATGAGAAAATCTGGTAACCCAGTAACACAAACAATAAGGACAAGGCTGGATAATACCAGTCGTTGGGGAGTGGCTGGCCATTGTAAAAGGATATTTCTGAAATGGAAAGATTCAACTTTAGAGATTTAACTCTTCTTGTCAGAATTGGTTCAGTTCGTTTTAAATTGGTTGGGTTCCTGGCAGGTCCACAGATTTTCCACAGGTCAGAGCTTGTGGAAGGCCATTTCAGAAGAAGCCTGCTTTATCCATTTCAAAACCAGTTCTGATGTGTATTTGGGGTCATTGTCCTACTGGACCACCCAACTTTGCCCAAGTTTCAACCATCTAGCTGTTGATTTTAGGTGAAGCTGAAGAATTGGAAGGTAGTGTTCCTGTTAAACGGGAGTTTTTCCTTACCACTGTCGCCAAGTGCTTACTCATAGGGGGGTTTTCCCTGTATTGTATACAGAGAAATATTAAGCGCCTCAAGAAGACTGCTGCTGTGATTTAGCACTATATAAATAAAATTTTATTTTATTTATACTGTACTGCCAAAAGTATTAATTCATCTGCCTTGACATGCATATGGCCATATCTACAGGGCATAACATGATATCGGCCCATCCTTTGCAGCTATAACAGTTTCATCTGTTATAGCTGAGAAGAGGTTAATAAACCTCAAGTTAAAATACATTATAGAATATTCAGCATCACTTATTAAGAGTTAAGTGAATATGCCTATGTGAGTCTGTATGTATTTTGACCCTGTGTGAAAACCTAAAATAAATTTTACACCCGATTTTTGTTTTTTTTTAAGTCATTAAAGACGTATGCTTTCCAATCATTCCTCACTGGAAAAAGAACAGTGCAAAGAAATCATTAAAAGTCAAAAATTACCATGACATTCATCCCCATGTATACTTCTGACCACAACTGAAAGTGTATTTAAGTTTGGCTCCTTCAAAGTTTTCCATGTCCAAAGTCCACAGAGGGAAAATTATGGCAAAAAGCAACTGTTTGAAGGAGTGTTGGAGCTGAGACGGAGCAAGGTACAGAGGTAAACTGAAAGTTTACCCAGTATCACTTATGTATGCCAGTATATGAACTGAAATGCAGAAATTTGTGTTGTTCAGACCATTTAATGTATATATAATGAGACACATTCACAGTTTTGTTACTAAAATGCTAAAAAAGTTACTAACTAATAGGAATAGAAACTAATATAGGAAAAGACACATTTATGTGCTGCCACATTAGCAGAAGAGTCCATGAAGAAAAGGGACTGTAGCCTCACCTTGACTGTCAGCTGGTTCATGAGAAGAGCCTGCAGTTCAGGGCTGCAAGTAAAAAAAGAGAGCAGTCTGGCATGATTTACCTCAAACTGCTGCAGAACAACACGCTGAGTTAGCAGCTCAAGATGTGTTGCTACCATCTACAGGACACTCTAGACATTGCAAATCCAAACAGCAGAAAAAAAACGTAATTCTGTCCCACCTGGACTGCCCCCACAGTAGAAGCTCCAGAAACTCATCTTGAACTTGAGTGCTTGTGTTCTTTTCCTGCACAAACTTAGTGAGTCGAAGATCCATCTGCATGAGGATGTCTTCCCACGCCTCACACATACAGGTAAGTGAGAGGTGCAGGTATTGCAGTAGGGTGGAGATGTGGGTGAACTTGCGTGCCATCCTGGTGACCTCAGGCAGGCAATCTGACAACAACCCTGTGTCCAGCTGGAAGAAGAAGACATCGGTTTAAGAGAAATTTAGGTAAAAGCAGAGAGGATGTCAGAAAATGGAAAAGCGAAGTCAAACAATCCGTCTCACCTGAACATAGCAGATCTCTGGGTTGTCGTCAGCAGATCTGACTTCTGTGATGACAGACAGAGACTTAAGATCACTGGACAGACTCAGGCTCCGGCACGTTCCCAAAACCTGCAGGGTGTTGTTACGGCAACAAAAGCAGCAAAAGTTTAATCAATATTATTTTTGTGCAATTTAGATAGTAATTTGTGGGATTTATTGTTTCACCATTTAAAGTGGACCATAGGGGATTCTTTCCCTCATTTTCTGTCACATAGCTACTGGTAATGGTAGATGCCCATACTAAATAAGGCCAAAGTTTTAAATAATAAGGTCAGCATGGTTTTAATAGTCCATTTCAGACAGTCTTCTTTTTATTTGTGGCTCTTTATGATGTCAAAGAGAGGCAATGTCTGAAATATGGTCACCCCAGACACAAAGCCCTGGTTCTGAGCTGTGAGCATAGTTCACACTGTCTGTTTATGAGTGTCCACTAATCAGTAGAAAGTTGGCTTAAAGGGAAGCGGTCCTAAAATAGTTTGCTTTTGACATGAAGTCTGACGTTAAATTGTTAATTCTGGTGGCTAATACCTGCCCAGTGAGGAAGATAGGGTTTACCTCTATCCATACCACTTTGGAGCTCTTGTGCTAATAATGTGGCAAAACCAATTTTCTGCATTGCATATAGGCTTAATAGTACATTTCTTTCTGTTTCGTTACATTTCTCACACAGCTGATGTTTACATTATATGAGCTGCTGGTGCTGCAATAACATACGCTTACATTTAGGGGGTGTAACAGTCCTTCAGATCTACAGTTTCTCTTCTGTATTTTCTTTGGCAAGGCAGAATATCAAAAGCAACTCACAGGCCTGCTCACTTTATCAGAACTGGATCATGAACAAAAAAATAAACTCCATCTGATGTACTTATAGCTTTTACCAGATTAGCATGCTTAGCACAGCTCTACATCTATATCATTTAGGGCTGTCACAATATCTGATTATTGCTGATATCATAACATTCTTATTAAACTCAAAATAAAAAGACATTTTGAAAAGCGTCCTTTGGTCTTCCTTCACTTGGAAGCCACTTAATGAAAATGTCATCAGTGTAAAGTAGATTTACAAGCAAACAAGCAAAAAAAGCCTTACCCCTTCCAGCGTGGCAATCCTGTACATGCCATAGGCATAAAGCTCCACAAAGCTTGCATTTCCTCCCAGAACAAGTATGTTCAGCCTGCATGGAAACAACATAAGGTGGTGAAATCATTTACAAAGCACAGTGCATTTGAGATACAACTGTTTGTTCATGTACTGATTATTTACCGGACTTCCCCCAGGAGTTTAAGTATCTCATCAGATTTTTCCTCACTGTGAAAGAGATAGAAAAATAGACTCAGCTGCTACAAGGAATGATCAAATCACACATTGGATAACAGCTTCATTTTATTAAAATGTTTTCCCACCTGAAGATCTTTGAAGTTGTACTATAGCTGGAAAAAAAAAGTTTGGACAAATATTAATAATTCATCCAAGGAGCTGTTTTCTTATAATTGCATGTGCCATTAATATTGCAGTTACCTCTTGGGGAGAGTTGGTAGTTTGGGAAGAAAGAGTTTGGATTCATCCTCAGAGTTGTAAAAAGAGCTGAGGGAACTGAAACACATCAAAACAATCACTCTCATTATTCTACACACCCTCCACACCATTGGCTTGGTTCCTGAGCCTCAATCGATGCATACCTGCTCTCCTCAATCACCTCCATCCAGTGCATGCAAGTTACAGGACTTTGCATAGGAAACACATGGAGGATCTCTGCTTTCTCAACATCACACAGGACTACCTGCTTAGTGTCTCCAAGACTGAATGCCAAAACTGAAGAGAGGATATATTACATCATGATTCCATCAAACACATGACTAAAAAAAGCAAAAGATGCGCACAGTCACTCCTTACTTTTGCCATCTGGTCTCCAGGCAATCGCTGTGATCTCCTTGCCAGTATACTCACTGGGTGGTAGGGTCCATACACGCTGGAAACCAGCCAAGCGGTGAAGCAGCAACTATGGAAAAACATAAGCCAAGTATTTAAAGTATTAAAAAGCACACACACACACACACACACACACACACACACACACACACACACACACACAGAATACTGAGCTGTGTTTCAGAATAATTGTTTTAATATTACCTCTCCAGTTGTGTTGGCCAGAGCAATCAGATCCCTCTTTGGAGACCATGCCATACACAGTACAGGGTTAGGAAGTTGCTTCTCTCCTACTTGCCGGAAGGCAGGCATTTTGTTGGCTGGAAAAATGTTAATAAAAATACTTGAAAAACACACTTTTTGTTAAGCGTTTCGTGAACGTTTTCTCTGTACAGTTTTGCTTTTATTTGTGTCAAAGCCAAAAAAATCAGCTGAGCTTTTGTTGAAGAATGACACTACTGTGCTTAAGTCAAACTCTTTATTGGACAGCAGAAACAAATAGTATGTTCATTACCTCCCTTGAAAAAATATAAATTTTTCACTGTGATACTGATCAACAATATTATTACAATTCACAAATCAGACACTACTATCAATCAGTTATTTGCAAAAAGTATATTAACCTAATTAATTAACAGCTTCAATTTTTTTAGCTACTTAATTGTATTATTAGTGTTGTTGAAGGAAAAACTAAAGTCAGGTATCTTAGTTTATTTAAAAAATTAAATAAAACATATAGCCTGCAGATAACATACTCATTGTAACTGTCCAAAGAAAAAGTTTCTGCAGTGAACCAAAGTTTTTGTACAGGTATTTCGGGGAGAAGACAGTTAGGGGTCTTTGAGAAAAGGTAGCAGGGGAGATTAGCCTCTTCACACCACTAGCTTTTAACTTTTGGTGGCCCCCTTTTCTCCCTTGAAAACAAGATGAATCCACAAGTTTGATTTGGCAGATTTTGCACCAGATGTAACGCTCTCACTTACCAGGGAGCTTTAAAATAAGGTAAATGTGGTAACCACTACATAACACTCACGCCACTTTCAGTTGAATACTGAACTGGCCCTTGTACTGGGGTGTCATATCAAAGTACCTTGAGGCAACTGCTGTTGTGATTTGGCACTATATGATTAAAACTGAATTGAATTTAAAATTGAATGTCTTTATGATTCAAAAAAACTGAAACTAAATCTAAAAATACTTTGAACTTTTTAAAGGAAAAAAAAAAGTAAAGCAGAGTATTTTGAAAAACTGCAGTAATTTCTGACATAACTGCAATTTTTTACCCACTGCAACGGCATCCAGTGGGTCACTACTGTTCCTTGGGAGTTATGCTTAACACCCAGGCCAAAGAGGGCAAGTGGAGCCAAACCATGCCCGTAAAATGATCTCATACGCCAAAAAAGATCCCCTTAAACACAGTGTCAAAAGATTCAGAACTTTTCTTTAAGTTGTCACAAATCTGTATCTGTGGACCTCTAATATGATTATGGAGATCGTATTAAACACCACTGTTATAGTGCAGTGATTAAGATAAACAGATTCACTGACTGATACGGACTGATTCTTTATAGTTTTCTGACAGGTTCCTGAACCTCATGAGGTTACTTCTTATGATCTCTGTTAAAAACAGCCAGGCATTAAAAAATAAAAATAAATAAAATATCTAAACCTAATCCACAACCTAAATCTAAACTAAACTGAAGCTTCACTTACCGTTTAAAGCTGACAGATGAGATCTTTCTGTTCCACTGATATTATGCTAGCGGTTTTGCTAGCAAGCTAATGCAGAAAGAAGGCCATGGATAATATTTTTTATGATTTAGGACATTACAAGCGGAGAAATATGATAACCATAATACGCCACAGTGAGTTCCAAATTGTCTTGCGCCGCCGAAATTTTAATTTTAATACGGCTTCGCGATGTTTTTACAACTACGCGGACGCCGCCATTTTTTTTCTTTTAACCAATCATTGCGGAGCGACGGCGGAAAGCAAGGGACAAATTTACTAAGAGAGAAACGCAATTTAATGAAACTTGAAATGACAACTTATCTCCTCTGATGATTTAAAATGTTTGTACAAACTAATGAGCTGCATCGATTACATTGAATGCTGGATTTATCAAATGTTTTTAGAACAAACACAAATACGTGTTGTTTGTCCAAAAAGTCAAAAACAAAAACTTTCTTCTTATTTGTCATCAGTTTTTCTGAAACACAGTGAGCAAGTCAGGAACCTTGGCATAATTTTGGACAATGATCTCAGTTTTGACAATCACATCAATAAGGTTACCTTAACTAAAATATATATCTAAGGTTAGAAAATTCCCATCACAAGCTGAGTCTGAGAAATTGGTCCATGTGTTCACATCAGGTAGGTTAGATTATTGCAATGCAATTTTTTTTTTTACCTCTCAGGTCATTAGATTTAGACTTTTTAACTGTTCTTAGAATCAGATCTAAGTATGCTAAAGGTAGGTCCAGTTATTGTGGCCCTATTCTTTGGAACAAGCTACCCGCTGATTTGAGACCAATTTGTATGCACATTCAAAAACACAGTAAAAACCTTTCTATTCACACAGTCCTACAATTTATAAGTTTGTTTGTTTTTTTACATTTTTTTTTTACATTTTGTTTTGTTCTGCTTTGCTGTTTTCACTGCCTTAGGGCACTTTAAACCTACATAGTTATTAATATTTTTTCATTTTCTATTTTAAGCATGTCGACTTTTCATGTAATGAAATGTGCTATATATAATTGTCATTGTCATTGTTATATGCAACACATGGCTCTTTCTGTATTGTTATAAAACAACTAAAAAAAAGCAGAGACTTGTAAATTTTATGTCTGTATTGTTTAATGATTAAAGTTAATGAGTCTAAAAACAACTGAAGACTGAAGCAAACAGTTTTAGCACTTAAAAAAGCAGACAGATGTGCAAAGCCATTTTAAATTGACACTGAAGAGTTTTAGCCATTCTTAATCTTCAGGAATCCATTGCAAAGAAACTGTTTTGTGTTGTGCACATTCACTTATGCACGTTTTAACATGTCTGTTTTTGTGCAGCAGTAGAACCAGTAGAAATACTTCAGCTGTAATAAATAACTCAGGTGCTTTTGACCTCCTGGGTGTATACCTGGTTTACTTATGGGAAACATTTTCATTATTTTGTGTCAAAAGAACAACCTTTTAATTCTCTGTTGCATTAATCTTTTGGATTCATGTGTGTAGTAGTTCTGGTTTCCTTTCACATGTTTGAGTTTTGGCTCCTGATTTTTTTAATATCCTTTCTTTTATTCCTAGTGTCTCATGTACTTCCTTGTCTTTGTTTCCATCTGTTTTGTCGTAGTCTTAGTTTTCTTCCCTACCTTTTTTCTGACATTTTCTGTTTTCTTTGATTGTCTGCCTTGACCTCATTCGTTTTACATGTGTTGAGTGAGTCCTGTATTGTCTTGTCAGTTTGTCTGTCCCTGTTTGGCCCTGTGTGCTTTCAAACTCCTTGTGTGTTCCTGGATTGCTGTTTTGTATTAGACAAGTACTTTTGTAAGTTGTTTTTAGCTGTTAGAAGCCCTTTAAGAATTAATCTTACCCCAGTGGCTTAATGTTATACAAAATTAGACATTACATAATTATACATAGATGTGTTGATATTTCTAAGCATTAGCAAATGATGTCTATGTCTGACCATTTACCTATAACCAAAACACTGTAAATATAATTTATGATGGAAGACCTTTTGCACACATGGTAGCCTATAAAGGATTCCTGGAAATGTTCCATGGCTATTCTTACATACAGTAGACCACAAACTGTAATGCATAGAAGTCATTGCTAAATAATGTGGTTATTTTTAAATGATACCTTACAAAGTTATTGCTAAGTGGGGTAGGATGACAAGCAAGTTGAATGTAAGATTACTCATTAGCTGGTGTGTCTGTGCGTGCAGACTAGATAGTTATTACAGAGGAAATTCCTTCCAGACTTATCGCCTACTCTTGACTGTAATCAGTGGATTGATGAAGAACCAGAATAGCTCTGAGAGCACAAAATGTGATAGTGGCCCATAAATAGATCAAGTGAGGCTGCATGGTCCTTCACTGTCTGCGTCTTTCTACCCCACTGTACTGGCCTTTCCGTTTTTGTCTCTCTAAAGGCACAGTTGACACATATATACCTTTTAGGGCTAATTATGGATCTCCATATATCTATACTCTACACTCACATACACAGTAAGAGTGGGTTTGTGTATGAGATAAATAGAGCCTTGAGTTTTTGAGAAAAGCACTATACAAATGCCCGTGTTCATTCCCAAGTGTACTGGCTAATATCTGTGGAGCTGATTACTGTTAATAAAGTCCTTTGAATGTACTGATAACATCCAAAGCAGGTGGTGAATGAACCAGGATATAAATAGTGTATTTCCTATACATAATTGAATAAATTTTTAAAAGGTGCCTTTGTGTACCATTACAGTAAAGCACAAAATGATCACTAGTCGCTATAACTGCAATTTTACTATTACTACCCATATGTACATATATTTATATTTATAGATACATATATATTTAGTCATCTTTTCTCTTTTACCACGTCTCTCTAATATTTTGCTCTTTACTATTTTTCTATTTATTTTTTTATTTTTTTATTTTATTTTATTATATTTTCTTCTACTGTACCATGCTGCTGAGTGACTGCTGCTCATCAAACACATTTCATTGTAATGTTGACCCTGTGCTAACTTGCATATGACAAATAAAACTGAAAACTGAAACATATGCATGGGCGCAGGTTAACAGTGTGCTACAGGACCTTGCAAGGTTGCAAGCAGATACTAGGTGAAGTTAATTGTGTTTTTGAAGTAATTATTAGTGCCAGTGGTTTGGCTAGGTGCAAACACGCAATTAGATGCACCCCACAAACACCACACAGTGTTTTTCTTTTGTTTAATCAAATAAGGAGTAAGAATGTTGCTGCTCTTTATTTCATATTGTTTATTTTTCTGACGCAGGTAGTTGGTCGCAATTGTTTCCTGTTTTATATTTCTGTGCATCCTGCTTTTGAACAATATGTATATATATCAAAAGCAACAACATCTGCTTATATGTTGTTTACCTCCACCCTGTAGCATTTGACACAGTATCTTGTGTCAAATGTACGGTGGCATTACCGTAGAGGCTATCAGCCCTGTGACAAGCAGTTGCCATCTTTCTCTGATGCCCTTAAAATGTAAGGAATTAAATTATGAATTTTGGAGCAATCACTTGCATTTAGACCTTTACTGCTATGTCTACAGTACTCACCTTGACTAAACTGAAGCTGAACCCTGAGCTTGACCCAAGTGTTGGTCCCAGGACCATTGTAGGATGCCATGCCTCTAGGCAAACCAGCTAGCGGAGGGTCTGGGGTCAGTGGGTCAGCTCAGTTGGGCATAGAGGCAACACTAACAAGTCACTTTAGTGTCAGATGGCTCTACTAGATAGAGAATGACATACTCTGCAGGATGCATATTATTTATCTTGACTACACAGATTAGTTGGTGTTGTAAACCTACTGGTAAGGGCTTATAGGAGTACACTGCAGGTGTGCAATCTGAAGTATTATAACAGCATGGCTTTACAGTTTTTAATTAACAAATACTGGTTCAGTATAAAAATGTCACCGCCGCCTCCTGTTCCCCTGGACTACCTCAACACTATCTCTTCGTGCCAGTATTCTGGCTGTGAAACCTGAGCCAGGGGCCAAATATAGCCCCACACAGTGAGCAGTTAGGGACCGGGACAGATGGGACAGCAGGCCACTGCAGAGGCAGTACGCTATTGGACCCTGAACCCGAGAGATCCTGCTGCCTGCCTGACTAATAAGGCTGCTCTTCTGGAAAGAGAAGCTTCTTTTTCGACTCATTCTTACTTAAACAAGACAAACCTGGACCCACAAAACCAGGAGAGAGCAAACAGAGGACGAACAGAACACCCGAAGGTATGCTTTCTTCTGTTTTCGGTGCTTTATGTTTATGTGTCTTTATTATTTATCAACTGTGTGACTGAAATCATTTAATCTGACAGTGACAGTAACAGTACAGCTGTTTTTAAATATAGTCTCTCAGTCAGATTCAAGCATCATGTATACAGTATCCCCTCTGACATGTTTTTAAGAGCATTTTGATTCCCTCTCACTCTGAAGAATTTGTGCTGTTATTTATACCATTGTGAGATTGTAAAATAATGTAAAACATGAACTGTAGAAAAGATAAGGAGGTAGCAGTAACTTGGGCAGCAATGGCAGTTATTAACATTTGTCAGCCAAACCCAGTGTTTATTCATATTTAATTATCACTGCGCTGCTGCTGCTGTTGCCTTTGGGACACTGTCCAGGTTTAGTCCTTTGCCATAAGTGTATTTTGTGCAAGTGCAGCTATACCTGTGTGTGTTTAAAGGTAGCAACCTCTCCCCCGTGCTTGGGGTGTGTGGGGTTGCAGTGTTGCTGTGAAACATAGCCCAGGGGATTAAAAATAACAACAGCTGGTCTTCAGGACGCCATGAGGCCCTGAGTGTTACACAGCGTCTTATATGTAACTACATCAACAGTTTTACAATATGCATACATACATCTAGGTTTGATGTCGCCATAGAGATCAGAGCTGAAGCAACACTCCTCTTTTAAACTACATGTGAAAGTGATCCATTGTCCATTCACATGAATAGACGCCAGTAAGCTCCAGTTTTGACTAGAGCAAACTCACATATAAAGAAGCATCATATGAAAAAAATCACGTATTCTGGCACAATATGGAGAAGTTGGAGTAGACTGGCGACAAATAGACTGTATTTACAGTAATTTGTATGCATTTTACCTTCTTACAAGCATAATAGGAAGTTAAAGTTACAAAGGCTATCACATGGTCTCATGTGATAGCCTTTGTTTTTCTTTTTCTATTCCAAAAATCATCATAATATGGGATGGGGTGAGGGTCAGTGGATAAAAATGCTCTACAATTCTGTTTAACTGACATTCTAGCAAATTAGATTTTTAACATCAATACCTTCATTAATCCATTCATAGTTTTAGCATATGATGGCAATATGGTAGTGGCATGTGTAGAAATGTCACCTCACAGTAAGAAGGATGATGGTTTGAACTTAATGGAACTTTGCGACCTTTCATTGTGGAGTTTGCATATCATACCTGCACCATATTTTTTAGGTGGAGGGTAATTGGTGGTTCTAAATTGGTCATAGACGTGGATATGAATGAGCTCTCGATTTTACGAATTTGTCAACTCTCACCTCATGACAGCTGGGATAGGCTCCAATATTCCCACAACCCTTGGATAAGCAGGAAATGCATTTATGTTATTGATCGCTCTTTGGCATACCATCATTGGACTGATGCTACTGTTACTTAAACTCCCAAACAATGTTTACATCAATGTCGAAAGAATCAGTGTATCCACAAAAATTATTTTTAAATTCACCTTTTCGTTTAGAAGGGCAGACATTTTTCTGGTTTATGAGCTCTTGGTGTTCATAAAAAGAGTATTCATATTAGTATTTATATCTATTATATGAACAAGTTTTAAAACAAATATAAAAGGTATTTCAGCCCTAACAGATGTAAGACAATCGCAGTCTCTGTGGAGGGGCAAAGGAACATGTGTGAGGAAAGTATAACACAGAACAGGGGCCCAGGATAAAATGTCCTGACAGGAGCGGGGTGAGTGAAAAATGTCAGTCATGCTCACTATGACTTCAGTAAAGGCCTTTGCTAATACCCACCAACTGTGTCCAAACAACACCAGCTTGACTCATGCTGCCTGCTATGTCTGCGTGAGCAAATGATACAGCATAGTAAAGTCTATTTTCTAAGCTGTCTTCTCTTCTGTGAGCTTATCATTTCCTTTTTCTTTTTTTTTTTTTTACAGATGATTACAAACTGCACTGTCTGCTGTGTAAACATGTATAAATGGCTGGTTATGACATTTGCTGTGTATTTCAGGATGCAGGACGGGAGTTGGAATCAGCCACTCCCCATCTCACTGCTGCTAAAGGACCCGCCACCAGGCGCGACTTTGGAGGGTGATGGGGGCATATTTTCTGAGGCATCCTCTGATGGGGAACTCTACTTGGACTCAGTGACAGAACTGGATTCTGGAGATGGAGACTTTCCGGATCTTACCGCCTTCTTAAGTGCTGAAGAGATTAATCGTAGCCTGGACCTGGCCCGGGAGGCCTTTAATGATACATGCGAATCTGAAGATCCAGGTCCCTCTAATCCAACAGAAGTGGAGCAGGCTCTCCAATCTGTCCCCTCCCTTTCTGTGCCCTCACAAACTAGTGAAAACCTCACTTCAAGCCCAAACCTGCAGCATCAGACCAAATTCCCCAACTCAAATGATAATGCAGCAGTTAATGTTTCCTCCAGCCAGAATGCCCCCCTCAGTAAGCCTGTACATGTGTCCAGTGAGGCTCCATCCTGTGTTGAGAAGGCTGTACGTCACAAACCGATCCAACCAGTATATAAGCAGGATAAACCCAGGCTGGTTCATGAAAGCCTGGAGCTGAATGATCGAGTGGCTTCAGCCACGGAGTTCTGCAGCAGAGCTGCCACATTTATCGAGGAGCTCTCATCAATCTTTAAAGGTCCTGCTCATTCAGAGGCAAGGATGGAGGAGGATTCCTCCTCTCCTGATAGTGGTTATCTGACTCCAAGAAGCCAGCGGCCGGTCCCTCAGGGATCAGCCTCTGGTCCTTCTTTATCTCCTGGGCAACAAGAGGAAGCACAGTACAGCCAATCAGACACGGGCACTCAGCCTGGTGTCCCAGCAGGAGTGGCAGCTTCTTCAAGGTACCAAAATTCTGAAGCTCCAACAGTATACGGACCCCTGTCACCTCCTCGCTTTCTTCAGAAGCTGAAGAGTCAGGAGGTGGCAGAAGGGAGGCCCATTCGTCTGGAGTGCAGAGTCAGAGGAAATCCCCTGCCATTGGTCAGGTAGGTTTGGATGTCAGCCGGATTTTATTGTGCAGGTTGCATATGAAGGGTACCTGCTATTTTGTATATAATTATTGTATTTGGTTCCCTAATTTTATGGAGATTTTTAATTCATAGATTTTCAAGTTTAGTGCCATGAAAAAAAAGATCCACTTGTGTCTATTAGACTAAGATTTATTAAGCCAGCTCTCTTTTTAAAAGTAGATTTTAGTTGTATTGACTACCCATTAACTGAATAAGGACTGCGGCACTTCTGAATAAGGACAAGGATTCAAAAGAACTGTCTTCTTTTTTAGTTGCTTGCGGTTGACAATAATTTGTATTTTAAGTCTATTCCTTTAAAGTTGGCTGGTGAGACTAAAGAAACTAGAAGTTGTCCTTAGCTGTAGAAAACCCAGCAGAATTAAAGCTGGTTTGTTTTTCTGGATATTTTATAACCTCAAGTTGTTACCTTGTAAAAACTGTTGTATGAAGTCTGTGTACTGCCTTGGTACTTATGTGGTCACTTACACAAACATGATGTTTTCTTGGTTTAATTTGCTGTACTATATAATTATATAGCAAACTGACTGATCCAGGATTTTTGGGGCTGATGCCAAAACAATTAACGGGATTAAAAAATTCTTATCTCAGTATATCTTCTAATATTCTCAAAACTAATCCCCCCCCCCCCCCTTCCCCCAACCTGCGCTTTAGCTTAGCTGTGTTGCTACTCTGCTGCAGTTGCTGCAGAGTGTAAAGAAACAGATTCCTATTATCTCTATTTCATTATCTTAAATGTAGAAATCTCAGAGAACAAGAACTCAAAATGAAACAAACCACTGAATCAGTAGCACCAAGTATAACAAACATGCCCTTTGTAATTTGGTTAAAATAACCCTTTAAGGATAGTTTGACCCTAAGATGTTAAATCAGTATGTCTCAAGAATGCACTGACCTCTATATAACTGTCGTCTAAATCACAGTGTCAGTGATGCTCAACAGACCAACTGTCAGGATCCAGCCTCACTGGCCTGGCTGTTACTGATAAGGTGAGCGAGGGGTGCGAGTTGCCGATGTGTTGACAAGCAGGGGGGACTTCCACTCTGTGTAAGCACATTTGTCCTTTGGTACCTGTGCCAGATGAAGCAGAGACGCTGCTAATTTACGCCTGGATGAACTGTTATTGCTCTTGAGACGGCACCACTGGCCCCTGGTTACCAGTTCATCAGAAAACTAAAAATACACTCCTCTCTTGTTTCTGGATAAGTCATTCTCACATCTCAGTCCACACATTTGCTGTTTACTACAGAGACATACCTGAAGTAATTAAAGTTTCAGTCTGTTTGAAACATCAACATCCTTCTAATTCTTTAGCTTTTTCTTTTCTCACATTTGAACTAATAAACTTACATTTTTAGAACAGTTTCTTCAAGATTATTTTAACCTACTGGATAGAAACATTTTTTACTTCACAAAGTGCTTCTTTTAATCATTCTATTGCTTATATTAAGCTATCAAAGGTTACATGAAGCTTGAAAATCTGGATGTCTTGTGCATTACTGTACGTCAACTTCAGCTTCACTTAATGACAAAAAATTTAAGCAGGGTTGTCAGACTTATATTTGATCATTATTGGGTCAAATGGGCAAAAACATTGTCCGTATTTAATGAATCATCCATTTACGAAACAAATAGTTAAGAAAAATAAGTATTTCAACAGTGCCTGTTTTCCCACATTCAGATGTTCTCATTATATGTAGCATTAAAATGTATGGATCAGACTGGATCTACAAAAGGATGAAAAGGTGTTATGATCTAAAGTGGAATGAAATATCAATAATATTCTACTTCTTTATTATCCAAACAACTTGGCGTCTAGAAATACCATCCGTCTGCAACAGGAATACCATCATATTTGATACAGCATGAGTCATTCGCCAATCATATTTTGTAAATATGATGGCTTTAGTTTTTTTGTAAAGCCATCCAGTAGGCCAGTTGTGGCCCCTGGGCTACACGCTTGACATCCCTGATCCTAAAGAGCCAATTGTGGTTCCGCTTAAGTTATTTCCAGCCTTATCTTTCCTTATCTGTATCTTAAAAAATTTATTAACAGTTTGAAACAAGCTGTTTTATCCTGTCGTCCTTTAAGTCATCTTTCTTCTAATTGACTGCATCTCATAAACAGATGGTTGAATATGTGCCTGAGTTGACCAAATTATGGATATCCCCTCTGACATCATACAAATCAGAGAGTAGAAAAAAACTGTAATAAATATACACTGACCTTATTATTTCAAACTCTTTTCCATGTTTGATATGAGCATCCTGTATTATAACAGCATATTTATTATACCAAATAAGTGAACACATAACAGGTCAACTTAAAGGGATTTTTGAGTATGGAATTTCATTTGAGGTGTTTGTGTAACAAGAAGCTATAAAGCCCCATGCTCAAGATATGAATCTCCCCAGTAGGATATGGGGGGCCTCCTCTGCGGCTGTATAAATAGTCATGAGCCAGGCACTGGAATGCAGGCAATGCAATGACTAGGCATTTTCAGTCACCAGACTCTACATCTCCTAACACCTTTTTGGGAAATATGAAGGTAGTGTGTAGGGAAACAGGAGAGTCCAGACACACCGGCGGTAGCTCCATTATATAACAAATACAACAAACAGAGAAGAGTGGAAAACAACAGACTTATTTCACTCTTACCTTTCCACTGTAACATTACAGAAAGATTATGATATTTGTGCCATAGAAAACAAACTGAGTTGTTGTTGTGACGTAATAAGTTGGAAAATTCTGCAGGTGAGTGCAGATCCTAGCAGCAGGTTTTCTTACTGATTTTTTGCTCTTGAAGTGAGAAGCAGTCAGTATAATCGATGCACAAGGGCTATCACTTCCTGTGTTGGATACTGAATGTGAACACTAGATGGCAGCAAGTTGTTTACCATTCAAAACAGACATGCATCTTCATCTGTAAGTGTGAAAGATATTTAAGCAGCTGCTTAAAAGGTGAAACTGCAAAGACAAAGATTTTTGTGCTGCAAGTCTAGTTATATGTGATGAACATATGGAACTATATGGCCTCTAAAGACTGTTGCTCGTCTGAGTTAAAGAGTAAAAAGGAAAAGTTTTTTCATGAAACCTATGATTTTTTTTAATGTATTGCAAGGCATTTCTTTGATGTTTGGTTACTGTTGCATAGTTGCACAGGTTTAAAAAAAAAAGATTCCTGAAAGGTTGAATTCAAATGCCTCGTTTCTACTTAGTGTTCATTTCCCACAGGCAGCGCCTTTGATGCAATTGCCAATTCGAGCAGGTGATGCACCTCTTCACCTCCGCGTTCTCTCAGGCTAATGAGTTGGTGCTGGATGTGCTGATGCCAGCATTTTGGAAGGCATTCCTGGTTTCTGGGCGCGGTCTTTTGTGGTCAACCACAATTCGTCTCGGTCAGAGAATCTTACGGTGCTGAGTGCCTGGTATTCTTCAGCATGCCCTCAGTCTCCTCACTCACAGTGTTTTATGTAATGCCCAGCTTTTAATGATGCATTTCTAGTATTTGTGTGCATGTTAGTTACATCCATGCGAACCTGCACATTTTTTCAGTGTGAGGTCATTTTGGCTTCTTCAAGTCTCTGTTTTGGGGGGGGGTTTAGATTGGCTCTTGGCATGAAGAATTAGGCAATGTATTCAGTCTGTCCAAGCCCCCTGTGTGTTATTAAAGAGAGCATTTCAACACTAAATTGATAGTGTGAGGTCTCATTGTGTGAAACATCCAACACGCCGCAGGTGGCTGCTAACTGATGTCTCGCTATTTCAGTGTACTATAAAAGTGACAGAGAAAATCCATCTCCCATTGTGTCGTGCCTTGTTGTTCTTTCATGTCATTACTCTAACTGCATGCTGTGCAAACAAGGCACTTCAAAACTTCACTTGGAGCTGAATGAGGAGAGATGTGAGGGTAGAGACCAGCCTTGGCGTCTTGGTTTCAGCCAAATACACAAAACCGCAGGGGAAACTTTTGGAAGCTGAGAGGCTGTGGAAGAATTTGGCTAAGACATCTACACTAGGCAGCATCAAGAAGACACTCCAACGTCAAGAAGAGGCAAAACTTTATTGAATGATGGTGGAATTTGTTGTCAAGGCATAAAAGGCCAAATACTCACAAAAGCATCTATGAAAGTTGACCTACTATGTGTCGCTTTATTTTCAGTCATATATAATTGTGATTCAGTCAATCTTTGTGATAGTCGCTTTTTAAATAGTCATGTTTCAGTGAAGTTCAGGAACCAAACCGCTTGATAAAAAAAAATGTATATTCTCCCACAGCCAAAATTGACAAACACAAGGTGTTGCCTGCTTTCTACTTCCTGTTACCTTTTCACATTAAAAAATATTCTGCAAAGTATTTTTCATTGTAGTTATTTTTCTTTTTATTAATGGTGGTTTGTTTGCACTGTCAGGTTATATGTGAGCTGTGTTAAAATATATCCTCAATATATTTTGGTTACTTAAATTTGCAAACTCTGTAACCGTAGAAGTAGAAGTACAAAAAGTTACTTTATTATTTAACTCTGGCATTATTAATCTCTCTTCCACAGTTTGTCTTTTGTCCCCCTCACCCCCAGGTATTTAAATTTAGCATTTGTGACAAAACGGGACAATGACTGCACTATTACATGTTAAGAAAAAGGTGGTCATCATCATTTGTCATTATTAAAGTGAGTCTGGTTTGTTTTTAGCTAAACTTCTGGATTTGGCTGTTGTTTTTTCCATTTGACACTGAATTTCTTACACTTTCTGGCAGACATACATGAAAGATTCAAGCTGGGATACCAGCTACTTGTTGTAGAAGTAGTTATCATACCAGCAAACAGCAACAGTAGCCCTTCCTCCCATGTTTTGTGGAACAGACTTGGCAATGAGGTCATAGCAGGTGACCCACTGCTGACTCATGACGTAGTCCCACTGTAATGCTGACTGTTTGGCCTGTTTCTGGAAAGCCATAACTTTAAATTCTCCCTCATGGACTCAATTGATCTCTGCAGGAGGAGTGGAAAGGGAAAAGCACTGGTATTTTTATACCTGCGCTTTTTTAAGAAAACATTTGGAGAGCATGATGTCATTCATATTTAAACTCCAAATAATGAGAGAACCTGGAGTGGGTGTAAGGCTCTAACTTAATACGATACGGGAACTATTTTACGGCAACATTCCTGGAACATGAAAACATTTAGGAAGGTGGGACTTTACCTTTTCTGAATGGAGATCTTGCAAGTTGATGTGAGATCGTCAGTTTGACGTATTATTCTGTTCTCACCATACTGACAACTGAACTGTGTTCATGACTATGCGTTATATGTGTGCAAAGATGTATTCAAGACCCAAGAACATTTGAGTTTTTCCAGTGCAGACTGCCAGAGAGTTTTGTGTTGCAACCATAAATAGACAAAGCAGCTTTCGTGTAATCTATATCACAGACATAGAAGACTATATACACACCTTTTTCCACTAATTCTTCCATTTTCAAATCTGGGCTAATACAGATTATGTACATGAACTTGTTGAAATAACAGAAGTAAAACAATTCTGATGGACGTCAGCAGTATTCACGCTTAGACGGTACCTCTGGCCCTCAACTGGCTTAGAGACAGAGTGTGAGATTTCACACAACAAGGTGAGACTTTTTCTGAGTCACTGTCACTGCTTGTGACAAATAGTCGTGAAATTCACAGATATCTTTTTAATCCAGTTATAGATGCTTGCTTGAGTCATGGACACATACCAGGTCTGTCTTGCTTGTAACATGTGTTTTTAATACACAGTTAATTCCATAAGAATTTGCACAATGGTAGTTGTTTTTAAGTTTCTCAGCATCTAAGCAGTTGTTTTTAAGCATCTGTACTCCATCACAGTGGATTTTAGAATTAGTGACTGAATCAGAATGTGACTGAAGTGCAGAGTTTCAGCTTTAATTCACAAAAGTATTGCACTGAGTACATTAGCGCAGTGGTCCAAATACTTATAGAGGCAATTATCTCTTGGTTTTATCAATGGTAACATTATGCATACATTCACTTCAGCTTTCTGCTGGTGGTTGGGTTAGTTAAGTTCTGTCCATTTAGAGAACACAGCCATGTTCAACCGGTTCTAGACTGACCACAAATCTGAACCTGAGTCAGTGGAATAGGGGTGGTAAACATCTAACTTTTAACCCAAAAAGTTAAAGATCTAATAATCTTAGTTTGGTGCATAAAGCATAAACAAGGCTAGGAGGATTCTGGGCTCACTTTCAGTATCATGTTGAAATCACATTTTATGCTTTGTAGGTGAATCTTTACCAGTAAATACCATGAAAAATCATTTGATAGAATGATTTACTGTAAAAAATAACGAAGGAATATTTTTATTCTGCTTCAATTATGTGGGCAACCTAAATAGTGTCAATAAATCACCACCAAAATAACTATGACTGCAGAAAGGGTTAAATAAGACATGCGAAGAGAGTGGAGTGAGATTTGTAGGGAGTTATATAAGTGGATCAGTGACAGTTGAAGAAGTGGAATACCAGATTTAATATGAAGCATGTCTGTTGTGGACAAAGGCAGCAGTCATGCACGGCAGGAGGATGGTAATCCAAGACAAGTTCAGCAGGAGGATGGGCAGAGGACACTCCATAAATCTAAACTCTGTACCGAAGCTTCTATTCCTCCTTTAATGTTAGCAGGCCTCTTGACCTCATTTTAAACATGCATCCACTTACCATGAGCGTTAACCAAGTCCATCAAGTCTACGATAGACAGTGACACACGAAGACTCAGACTAAGCCTCTGATTCTTTAAAATTCCTTCTGCACTATAATATAACAAAACTGACAGCACACGTTTGGGACAGGTCTAAAGGTCTGCTGACGGTAACAAGGACTTCATTTTCTGCTTAGACACTTAGGTGCTGTCTGCGTCTATGCTCTCAGGTAAGATTTGTAGTTCTGAGTCATCCGGGCCTCGGGGTCTGTTCCACAGCTGGACTGTGGAACAGTAAGCAGCGGGTTGCATTCCTCTGTTCACCTGTTAAATGACTCGCAACTATTCATCATGCTTGATAAGGCATGGCCATTAGATTCAGCTTATAGTAATCTGCCTTTTGATGAGATATTTTAGGCTGTTATTTTTCCTGGATGTTGGATTCCTGTGTGGCTGCCAAAGAGCTGCGTTTGAAGTTGAGCCCGATTCAATTATGGATCGCCGACAATATTGAAGTGGTGGAATTTAGTGCGTGCTTTTATAAGAGTTTGTGCATCTAAAGTGTTATTATGTGTACAGATATAGCAGCAGACTCTGCCGGTACTTTAAACTGTAAAATTTGCGTACATGTACTGTCCACTTGGCAGTGTATTGTGCGAAAAACAGTCTGCACAGGGATGGCTGTTTTACGAGCAGACGAGGTCAAATGGGACTCATAAAAACAAGCTCAAGTCTTCCTTCCCATGTACATGTGACAGGATAACAGCTGTGCGAAGGTTAAACTGTCTTACACAGAAACTCAAGATATGCATCTTCGTTCCTTCGTCTCTCCGTGTTTGTTTTTTTCCTGTGACTTGAATAAAATATCCCTGCCTCTCCACCCTTTTCAGTTTAAGCCTGAGATTGATATCATAGGGGGCGACACTTGTAGCGGGGGGTCTGCAGGATTTGGTTTCATATCAAGGGAAAGGGGAGGTGGAAAAGAGGAAGATGTTTAATGTCGGGCTCTCGGTGCAACTGATGTGAGCTCAAATTTAAGTCTATAAATTTGTCGGGAGGAGAGAAGGTTACAGAGTTCATTCAGACCATGTCGACAAAAACTTCAGCCACTGGCTCCGCCGGCAAATGTCTTCTACTCTTTTTCAGTTTTCAACACAGCAGAATTGCAGGGTGTTTCACTTCTGACTCATGTGCATCCAGTTTGTGAAATATCTTATCAGCTTTCCTCATACTCCCACCCTCACAGAGTGTCTCAGGGTGGCTAAGAATTTGCTTTCGAGCTGTAAATATTCATGGTGATACTAAGGTGATTTGTCACGGAAGCAGATGTTTTTGTATGTTTGTAATTTTGTTGCATGGTCATGGCTGAGTGGTAAAAAAGGAATCATTTGTTTATTATTTCTTGTATATTTACTTGAGTTGGTCTACAGATGGTCAGAGGTTTACTTTATGAGTTACTCTTGTGAAAGATGAAACTGTACAGTCAGTCAGTGACCCCCAACCAGTATCGTAGGGCATATTTTCAAAAAAGCCAGTGGGGTACGTGGACAAATTCCATCAATTAATTAAAAAAAAAAAAATCAATTCAGTTGACATAAACAAGTAAAAAAATAAATAAAATTAATAGTTAGAGGAAAAAAACAGACACCCAAAATAAATAAATATGTAAGAAGACAATAATTAAAAATAAAGAAAAAAATCTTGAAATTACTTGAAACAAGTATGTTTAAGGAGCTTAAAAAGCTATATTAAAATGTTTGAAACTGTTAGATACTTGTAAGTCTAATACATGTTTTTGTCAGAATAAAAAGTTGAAACAAGTAATTAAAATTCCAAAAAAGATTTGCAAACTCTGGGTTAAAGTTATAGAAAGTATAAAAGATGAGCATAGCCATTTTGATACATAGCCATACAAAATAGGTTTGAACTATGCATGCTTAAGTTTATCCCATCTGTCTTAGTCTTTATCTCTGTGTTCTGTCTTTAGGGGCTCCGTAGTCTCCCCAACCCATCTTGTCTCTTGCTCCCTCTCCCTCTCTGTGTGTGTTCCTCTTTCCCTCACGCTTCCTCTGTCTGTATTTCATCTCCCTTACCTGTTCCCTTGTTCCTCCTTGTGTCAAGTTCACAGGTCTTCGCCGTGGTCTCAGTGTTTGTACTTCCTGTCTTATTTTGACAGTCTCCCATCCTGTGTTCAGCGTGTTCAGTTTTGCTACCCGTCTCGTTATGTCTAATTCATTCTTGTTGTGTTCCCATGTGTTTCCACTTCCCTTATCATCCTTCAGTGTACACATCGTCCCGGTCTTCCTCCTTCCTTTGTCAGTTCTCCCTCCATGTTCTTAGTGTTAGTTTTGCCCAGTTTAGTTACCACTACCTTAGTCTCCCTTTGCTTTCATGCAGCCTTAATAAACAGCCTGCTTTTTGTTAAAACCCAGTTTTGCCCCCAAATGTCAGCTTTTGGGTCCTCACTCTCCGCTCCACACGATCTGCTGCCGCAGACTGGGTCAAGAAAAGGCCCATCAGCTGTGGGTGCGCTTCTTTGAAAGCCAAGTCCAAGGAAAAGGGCTGTTAGTGAGTAGTTGGCAGTTTTTTGGTGGTTTTTGGCAATTTGTTAGCAACCATAGAAATAACAATAAAAATTATATATTTTCCCCTAGCAACTGAAGGTTGCCAGGGGGTTACTAGTCAGTCTTTAGCCCTGTGTGACTGGGGCCTAACCATAATTGACTGATTAATGGCAACAGTCTTAATCTAACTTAACATTAATTCAAATTCAAATTCAAACATGTATATTTTAACTTGAAAGGTTGTGTTCCCAAAGGGGTTCCTAGGCCCATATTATAGACTGAATTTAAAAGCTGGCAGTAACCAGAATCATGTCACTCGCTGGTTATCAGAGTCCATTGCCACCTTGGTGTTTTAAAAAAGAAGTGACAAGTGAGGGTTGGATTTGATTTGGAAACCAGCACCATTGCCTTTTTGTCTTTCTGGAAACTAAGTAGAGCCATAATTTGCAAAATAAACTTTACGTTTTATTCAATATGATCTGATTTTAACAACTAAGCCCATAAACTCATAAACAGAAAGTGTTTACTGAGGTCATAGAGAAAGTGAGCTGAGGGCTTCTATACAATTTTAAAATGCCTCCCGCTGGCTATTAAAAACAATGCGGGTTTAATGCACTTCCACACTAGCTCCACTTTTCAGACTGAGGAGCTACATCCATCTTATACTTTCTACAGCCCATCTCACAGTGCTGCTGTGGGGGCATTAGATAAAAAAGATTTAACTACTGCAGTAGGTGACTCATTGTTTAACCACACTTATGACAACACATCTGCTCAGTGTACTTTGAATATGGTATTAACTATATCTAATGGTTGTTCCCAGAAATATGTGCTACATACCAAAATTAGTGCTGACACAAGCTACTACGTGGTTTGCCTTCAACGGAAATTACTCAGATGTTGGAGATAAGTAGTTGCGGTTATGAAAGAACTTCTGTAAATCAATGAAATTTAGTATGGCACAGGCACTAACAGAAGCACTCCCATCAACGCATGAGAAAAGACTTTGCTTAACTTCCTTAATTCCAGAACCGCACCAGTTGCAATTAATGTAACTTTAACCCATAACTAGTTTTAGAAAAAAATGTGAAAAAGCCATAAACATATGTAACCTCAATAACAACTGGCCAATTAGACATCTGATCCACTTCCTGTAAGTACAGGCAACATTATGTGTACTCATTTATTTTTTATGACTGATATGTTTAATTTTTAGGCTCTTGTGAAAGTAACTTTTGTTGGTTTTCATACTGGATTTATTTGAAAGTTTGGACGATTTATTGCAATCACAGTATGACATCATGAGAGGACATAGCCTCTGTTTTTGTTAGTGTCATTTGGTCTCCTTGGAGCAAAAACAGGAGTTGCCATGGCAGCATGGCCTACATTTTTGTGATGTCAGCTGACCCTTTCAAGACCTTTTTAAACAGGACGTAATGTGTAAGTGAGTCTCTGATTTAATGCATACGCATGTTTGGTTGTTTGTGGTAGGAATGGGAAATTATTTAACATTTCCTGATTTGTGTGGAAGCTTTTCCTTGTGTCTTTGTTAACCTGTGTTTGTATGTTTATAATGTGAGATTTATAATATGATGTTTATGAATACAGCCTGCTATGTTGTTGACTTAATTTTGCAAATTTCTTGCCATCTATACAGTAAGACAATAGCAGTGGGTCTGCGAGGGCTATTGTCAGATACCTAGTAATTAATGGGAACATCCAGAGACTGTAAAACCCGGTCTTCTCATTAACCCAGGTTGTATAGTCACTTAGGGGGAAGAACAGTGCTTTTCAGATTTTATCACTACAAATTAGAACAAGTTCCTTCACAAACCACATAATGGCAGGTTGTGCAAGAGGGACAGGACATTCAGTTCTTTCAGTTTTACTTATATAATGCCAAATCACAGATGCTACAACGTCATAGAGCGAAGCTCAGTGATACCAGTGAGCGAGGAAAAAAACGACTTGGAGCACGAAGGGTCGGACAGACTAGGAGAGAGAAATGACAAAAAACTAATGATGTGGAATTCCTGCATATAAATCCATGGTGAGTAAAAGAGAGGAAAGCAGGATGGAGATGCTCAGTGCATCATGGGAGGTCTTCTACCAGGCGAGAGTAGATCAGGAATGAGTGCTAGATACTTTTTTAAGCTTAATGTCTCATCTTTGCTGTTGAAAGTGATAAAAGTTAAACCGTTAGTTAAGCAGTCAGCGTTTCTTCTTAATGGGTTTTTGGTTAGAGGTTTTTTTACACTTTATAACCCAGTGATATCCCACTCTGAATTTTGAAGCCATTACCTGCGAAGTCATTTGTTAACAAGTAGCTAAATGTGTTTGTGAAAGTTATATTAATTTATAAAAAAATCTACGTCATAACCTTTTTTGTCCCTTAAAGGTTTATTCTCTACATTAATCCAAAAACCTTGGAAAAACACCATTTGCTTTAAGTTAAGGGTTAGATAAAGCTACCTGTGTCTATAGCAGCCAACTAGGAGATGGTTTTGAGTCACCAAATCCAGCCCTAGCCATTAGCACAGTCTTTCCAGAAGCAACTTTTGTAAACTGGCAGCTATTTTGGATTGAGTTTGGGCAGTTATTTTGGAACCCCTGTCTAAATGAATGGTGAGAAATTCATATCTTTAGTTGCAGTAGTTACTGGGCCATAAAATGTTCAGATTAGTATCTCTCAAGTCTAATAAAAACAGTTTTAAAACTTAGGCAATTTTGTCACAAAATGTAATTTAAAAAGCTTTTTTCCCCTCTTGTCCAGTTATATAAGTGTGAATCTTTACTGTGGTTGCTAGTATGTTCCCTTAAGTACAGAGAGGGTGACTGTTGTAAACCCAAACCGAGGAGCCTGACAGCTAAAGGCTCTAGTCCTCTGTCTTGCTTTTCTAACGCTATAAACCACAAGAAAACATTTCCAATATGAAAATACTGATACTATAATGTTGATAAGATATATTTATATATATGCAGTCTCCCGGCAAGGTTCTTTTCATTGTATATTTGCATGTAATCCGGTAAAATTTCATATGTAAACATGTAAGGAGCAGACCATCTTCGTAACAAGCACCACAAACAAGCCCACCTGCCACGTCCTACTGGTAGGCTCTTTCTGGCAGCGACCAAAATATCACAAGTTCAGCCTGCCTTGAAGCCTGAGTGGAGCCCCCGCAGAGAGCGAAGCACACCGCACCCTTTCATTCTGCCGTGGATAGTGCATCAGACATAAATCTGCTGACTCTAAACAAACCACCAGTACCACATTTATGTTTGCCAAACTAGGTGAATTTGAAGCTAGGAGCATTTGAGATTATTATGGTCTCATTGTGTGTATGTGTCGGCATGGGTGTGTACAAATCATGACGTACCCACACTGCTTGCAGTAGCCACAGCCATCTGTCTTGTACTTGCCAGGTGATGCCAACTCAAAGTGGTCTATTTGGATCCTCACTTATCCAAGTTATTTTTGTGCAGGCCTAACAAGGCTTTTTAAGTGGCCTGCTTAGTTCTGGCATGTGGGATTTATTAAGTAATGGTCAGTATAGTTAGTGTCCTCTCTTTTTGGGGCACACTGTATTGTGTATTGCAGCACTGTCATCTTTTATTTTGATGATATCCCTCTTCCTGCAGTCACAGATCAGAGGCCCAGAGGTTTCCATGGTGGCAGGGTCATTTGGCTTAAACCCAGTGTTCTCTGTGGTGTTTTTGATGGTCAGCAGACTGTGGCCGGGGATCTGTATAGGAGCAGAAGTTTTGCTCTTTGTTTGGGTGACAGAGTCCAGAAATACATAACAAAAAAGACTGGGTTTACTTGTTAAAATCCTTTTAGGCCACAAAATGTTTCTCATCAGAGGAAGTTTACCTGCATCCAGCTTTGAAGGCTTTAGAGTGGCAGAGAGTTTGATTGGTTTGGGTAGGATTTATCCTTGGTGTAGAGAACACAAAAACATGGAGACATTTCAACCAACCACTGGAATTATATGAATGAATTCAATGTGGCCAACTGTGAAGCAGTTTTTGTGTTTTAAATGAGTCTTAAATGTATTTTTTCTGCTCTTCTGTCTTGTGTGGAATTTGGCAGCCTGGGCTGCTCCCTCCCTCTCAGCCCTCCGCTCAGCCCGAGTGTTGTGTGTGTGTGTGTGTGTGTGTGTGTGTGTGTGTGTCTGTATGACTGCGTGACTCAGAGTGGCTATCCTGGTGTGAGAGTGTCAGTGTGTGTCACGCTGTCAGGAGGAGAAGCACTGTGTGAAAACTTCAAGATCAAGGGAATCTGTGTAAGTTTGATTTATCTAACTGGGAACAGCACAGCAGCTCAGGTAAGTCTGAAAAACAACCTTGATGCCATCTGTCGCTACAATTAAATGGAAGTCAAGCTTGTGTGATGAATTTCTTTGATTTGATCTTCAGCCTCATTGAACATCACTGTAATAAGGGTAACAGACTCATCAGAATTTGGGTTTTCTAGACGAACACTTCTAACTTTTTACTGAATAAAATAGTAATGTAGCTTTCTGAAACAACACATGATAAACTGCGGATTTTGTTTGTGTCATATGTATATCAATCCATATTTTTTTCTAGGGATGCTACTCACTTTAAAGAATTAGATGGAATATGTGTTAGTATGTGTGTGGGTGTGTGTGGGGTGGGGTGGGGGGTATCCCCCTGAGTGCTGAGGTGTGTGCATTTGTAGCTCAGCTGCTGCAAATGTCCGTCACTATTTCAGCTGAATGTGTAAACACGCACAAACAGACACACGCGTCAGTCACTATAACAATTAATTACTGCACTGACAAATGCAGTTAGCATTCAGTATCTATTATTTCTGCTACCCACAGTATGAATTTCACAATGATGATTCAGACTGAACCATTTGCCCGCTTGGCACAGCCAAACTGAGTTCTGCTCTCTTGCAGTGGACAATGCCAGTTAATGGACTTGGTTAAAATTCCTTGGAGAAAAATATCATTCGTTTCATCCGGTCAGAGCTTTGACTGTCAACTGCAGCTGTCTTCTAGCTGGAATATTCCGGTGAACTTTGACCCCTGATGCTGTGCCATCATTAACCAGGCTCCATCAATGGAGGCCTTTTGCTTCTTTGTAAAGCTCGGTTTCTCCATGTATCATCTTTAACCAAGACATGCATGTTCTTCAGTCACGCAGGAAAACGTTTAAACTGAGCTGTTGTGCTTATTTTGTAGTCCAGATGACAATACTCAAACAAAAAGGCTGCAAGATAGAAGATGATCCTTTACTTTGGCTTTGACTAAAGCATAAACACTGAGTTTCTGAGAAATCCTTTAACAAATCTGAATGTCATTTAAAATTATTGCCTTCGCAGCTTCAATTATATACAAAGACTTTTTTTGACTACTTGAAAATAGCCCTCCAACAATAAACCGAATAAATATTTCACAAGTTATGGCCTCACATAAGTATTTACATGATCAGTACATTTGATTTACTTTTATTTACTTTATACAACATGCCTCATTCTCACACATTTGTCACTGCAATAAGGGGAATGTTACCGTTAATGTCAATTTAATTTAGTTCAGTTTAGTAATATTTATCTATATAGCACCAATTCAGAACAACAGTCCTCTCAAGGGAGTTCTTCCTCCCCACTGCTGCCAAGTTGGCAACAACACTTTAGCTTAAAACTGAAACCTTGCCCAACACAATGACCTGAAAGATGCTAAATCCTATTTTAGATGAGGAAAGATAAAGAATTTCTTTGAGGTTTTGATTTTTTAATTCAATTCAATTCAATTTTATTTATATAGCGCCAAATCACAACAGCAGTCACCTCAAGGCGCTTTATATTGTACAGTAGATTGTACAATAACACATACAGAGAAAAACCCAACAACCATATGACCCCCTATGAGCAAGCACTTTGGCGACAGTGGGAAGGAAAAACTCCCTTTTAACAGGAAGAAACCTCCGGCAGAACCAGGCTCAGGGAGGGGCGGGGCCACCTGCTGCGACCGGTTGGGGTGAGAGAAAGAAGACAGGATAAAGACATGCTGTGGAAGAGAGACAGAGGTTAATAACAGATATGATTCAATGCAGAGAGGTCTATTAACACATTGTGAGTGAGAAAGGTGACTGGAAAGGAAAAACTCAATGCATCATGGGAATCCCCCGGCAGCCTACACCTATTGCAGCATAACTAAGGGAGGATTCAGGGTCACCTGGTCCAGCCCTAACTATATGCTTTAGCAAAAAGGAAAGTTTTAAGCCTAATCTTAAAAGTAGAGATAGTGTCTGTTTCCCGAATCCAAACTAGAAGCTGGTTCCACAGAAGAGGGGCCTGAAAACTGAAGGCTCTCTCTCCCATTCTACTTTTAAATACTCTAGGAACAACAAGTACTACAAGGTCATTAAGATAAGATGGGCCCTGATTATTTAAGACCTTGTATGTGAGGAGCAGGATTTTGAATTTAATTCTGGATTTAACAGGATTAACAGTATATAACTATGCCAGCTGCACTGTTGGGTTATACCTCGCTAGCTAAATGCTAACTTGAGTACTGTATGTGAACACTCTCACAGCAACAATACTATGATGATAAGTTCATGCTTGCCCACAATCCCAGTTTTTCTAGGTTTCTCCCACATTTTAAGACAGTCTCCTGGCACCCTCCCCTTTTTGCTGTTTTCCTGGGAAAGTCCTGTAATTTGCACAAACCTCAAACTTTATAATGAATAACTGGAATACATGCGCATGCATATCCACATGTTTTATATTTGTCTAGTGTTACTCAAGTTGCCAGATTGTCTATGAAACACAGTCTACATGCAATTTCAACACACCTGTCGGGCAGCAAATAACCAGATTCAAGGTGTGTGGAAGCAGATCAGTTAGCTGATTGCGGTTTTAGCTGTTGCTTCACCTCTCAAGCTGCCCTTACTGCCAAAATACAATACAGATAGACTTGAAGACATAAATAAATAAAAGAGAATTGAGTGATACGTGTAACCCGTCGAATGGGTGTGACACAGACTTTGGTAAAGATGGCAAGAGTTTCACCAATTTGCGCTTCCAGAATCAACAAATCTCAGTTTACGGATTCTAATGTCATCACAATTACTTTACACATCAACAGTCCAATTTTTGTTGCTCTGTAGATCCTAATTTAGAATATTAAAAAAAGAAAAAGTTTTTTTGTTGGGGAAAAAATATCATCCATCCATCCCAAAAGGTTGAGTCTGTTCATCTGGACGTAGCATTTTCAGTGAGAGAAACGTTTCGTCAGTCACTTGGATGAGTGACGAAATGTTTCTCCCACTGAAAACGCTACGTCCAGATGAACAGACTCAACCTTTTGGGATTTACTTACCTGGATGATTGAGCATGCATCAAGAATTAATCCATCAAATAGTAGCTGTGAAAACCAAAAACCTAAAAACCAAAGCTGTCAACTTACAGCTGATGCAAGAGGACAAATCAGAGGTTAAATAAAATTGATAGGATTTATTCTCTGTAGACAATGACATTTGATGTCAATGTAATTGTTAGTGTTTCACCCTGCAACAAAGTGGTGGGAAAACTAGCAATAGACTGGTAAGATCTACCATTGCATTAAATAAATTTTAAGATGAATACAATCTTGTTAGTATGATGGAAATTTCTGAACAATTATAGCTGTGAGTCAGGCTTTAACCCTCTCAATTCTAAGCCATCATTTGTGATGAACTTAACTCCAACGCTAACCCTACACAATCAGAATTAAGTAATTTTCGTTTTCATTTAATTGTTCTCGAAAAGTCTTTATAATGTAATAAGGGAGCAGCTAAAATAATAATTCTAACTGACACATAACTATTCACTTTTTTTAATCATCAATGAAAGATGTCAAAACTTTTGAAAGGTCCAGAAATCAAGTTGGTTGAATATTTCATTCATTAGGTAAAATAAACTGCCGGAAGTACAAACTGCTACCTGGAGGTGTGGCTAAATGATGCGTTATGTGAGAATCTTATAATTTAAAGTATTAAGGAGTACTGTGGTGGAAATGTTCTTGATTTATGGAGGTTGTGCTTTTGGCCTTTTGGCTGGGAGCTTTAAAGCTGGATTGATTGCTGGTTTCAGTCGGCATCCGTGAAGAAAGGAAACTCAATATGCTTTCTATGTAGTGTTTGCATAAACTGAGAGATTTGTCTGTCGAGGATAATAAAATCAGCACTGCTTGCTATAGTGTGGGTAGTTTCAGTTGACCTCTATTGTAGTTTGTAATTAAGGATAAAGACAGCCCAGATGCCGCTGCTCTTGTCCAGTTGAACTTTGGCTGAATTTTGTGGTCTATAGGCTTGAAACTTAACACTGAGAGTTTGAAGGAATAGAAAAAGTAGTCAGGAAGTAGTCTGCCCATGCCTTATACCCTATATCGCTGGATGAATGATTTGTGTGCATTTTGCATGCTGGCCATTCCTTCATCTTTGCCAAGGTCATCTTAGTGATTGAACCCCCCCTCTCTCTCTTTTTCTCTTCCCTCTGTGTTCTGGCCTTCATCTGTCTGGGTTTGTGGTGAAACTGAGCTTTGCTTCATAAAATTTTCCATCAACAGAGGCAAATAACAACAGGGTCAAACGAGGAGAGTGTGGCCCTCAGCACGCATTATCGAGGCCAGGGCAACAGCCTCTGGTTTGGCCTGTCATATGGAATGCTCTCTTCTTCTGTATGGAGCTAAGTTAGCACAGAAAGCACCCAGCGCTATTCAAGCCATCATCTGGCCTCAATTGTCTTCACTGAAATCTGTCTAATTGCTTTCTCACATGCTATCATTGTTCAGAGAGTTGGTGACAGGCTGTTTGATGGTGATGGTGGGTTGTTTAATCAGCCTCTTGGCTTGGCACCCTTGGGCGGAGGGGGGTTGAATGAAGAGGTGAGGCGTTGCTCGTGAAGCCCATTCATTCTCAGCTATTTTATATGCATGTTCTGAATATTTGTGTTTTGTAATAGTATTGTGTTAAGAGGAAATGGGTGGCAATTCTGCACTCTGCCAAGAAATTTCTACCTTCACTCAGCTTTCTTTAACACACCCTTCTTCCCCTCCAAATCAGCCTGCTGGTAGCTCAGTTTGTTCTGTGCGTGCTGCACTGCTGCATGGGACTCAGCAAAGTCTCCCCCCCCATCCCCTTTCTGTTTAGGCCTATCATGATGCTCAGTGCATTCCACAGAAATAGCGAGGAGATTAAATAAACATTACCGTCTGTCTCTAAATGAGTTTACTTAGTAATTATGCATAATGGTAGATCATTAAGGTTGATTAATAAGGGTTTTTATTGTTGTGCTTGTTGGGGATGATCTTGGCTTCCCAGTTTATGCTCTGTCAACCCTCAGAGGAGCTGATGAGTCCTGCCTTGCTCTGTGATTTGTCAGAACTGTGTGTCTGAACAAATTTCCATTTCCATTTGTTTATTGTGTACATGGCCTGTGATTTAAATTTAAGGAGAGACCCTTGCAAAGTAAAACTACCGAAGGCAAAAAAAAACCCTTAAGACCACTAATATCATAAATGCTTTAATTGCAGTTCTGTTTTTTCATTTCGCTTGACACATGTTGCTGCGTGGAAATGTCTGGATGGAGTCAGGCCACCCTGTGGGAAACCTATCCCCCCGTTGTTTGCTGGCCTCTGTTCACTATAGTTACACTCATGCACAAAATGCTCACTTACACTGCCTCTGACAGCTTTAATATCCTCCATCACAAAAACCATAGTCATTACTTTAATGATGTCATGTGTTACATCAAGCCCTTTCCTGTGTGTGTTTAATTTAACGGCACTTGAGAAATGCCCAAGTGATTTTCCTATACTGAAGGGGATTTGTATTGTGCAATCTGCAGATGTAGTGCATATGGCTGCAAAGTCCATTGTGAACCATTTTTTTATTAATACGGCGAGTGACTTAAAAGAAAGTAGTGAGGTGAGCAGCCAAGCAAATCCCCAGCAGACACTGCAGTCACACAGATGAGTTGTTTTCCCTTTTCTCTGCCTGGTTATAATCCAGAACCACACAGACATATTGGTTTGCTCAAAAATGTCAACTTTTTACTCTCAGTCACAGGCTGCTGTCAATTTTGAATTAGATTATGAGAATTCAGAACAAAGTTGGACTAAACTGGATCTAGTGTCATCCCAGCCATTTCTGTCTGGGTTTTAGTTGTCTGAAATGTGGTAGATGACTCCTTGTCTTTGTTGCTTCAAGGGTTGACACGACGGTGGATAATGTATCCTTCCTTGAGTAGCTCTTCATTACTGTCATTCCACATTGTCTGTTTTGTATCATTTAACACACTGGTGCCTGGCTAACCTGCTTCCTTTGTTGCAGAGAGAGGAAAAATCCCACATAAGTTATTATAGATAAGCTTTAAGTCAACAATCCTTATCTATTATAGACTCGCCATTGGTGTAGCCCTCAAGTTCATTGAGGTCTCAGTATTCTCATTCAATGAGCATACACTGAATGATCCTGATTTCTGACTCTAATGAACATCAAAATTTACAATATTAACTGAGCCTGTAAGCTTATCAAGAAAGTGTTTATAAAGGTCACAGACCAAGGGAGACTAGGACCATTTTTCTATAGACTTAATGCAGCTGAAGTTGTTTGGCAGCCAGAAGAGTCGCCTCCTGCTGTCTATCAGAAAGAATGCAAGTTTAAGGCAGCCCCAGCTACATCCATCTCTTGACATCACGCAGAGCCAAGGATAGAAAAAACTGTCTATAGCCAGAGCTTTTAGGTTTTACAGATTATTTGCGCTTATGCAAACTAAAAAAATTTTAAACTTTGGTCATGTTTTAAAATGAGCTGTAACAGGAAAAATAAGGCAAATATTCCCCAAATCCTTTTATGAATCTATGAAGGTGGCTGGTGTTAAAGGCTGAGAAAGCTGAGAGAGGCAGACAAAGCTCTGCAGTGTTCAGTCTGTCTCTGATCCTGATGAACCGCTGAGTGTGAGCTGTCTCAGTCATGACAGGGCGTATAATTTTTCTTATCCGACCCCACCTGACTCATGCTCATTCACCTTCTCTTACTGTACTTGCCATTCATACACTTTCTCCGCTTGCCACCCACACCCAGTCTCCCAGGTGTAAATCCCCGATTATGAAGTGTTGTCTGGATATTTTGGCTGATTGATTGCTTTCTGAAAGAGGAGTTGGCCTGATGTTTGACTGACACACCAGGGTGTATAAAATCATGTAACGGCCACACGGCAGGATGTCAGGAATTTTTACGCAGCTCTCCCAGATAGTAGGAATGTTCTCAGGTCTGGGCTCTGGAGGAACATAACAGCTGTTCGTTCTCCTGGCATTTTGGGAATTCCAACCCTCTCCCTGTCAATTCAGAGGTCAATATCTGAATAGAACATACACAACTTCCATTTAGTATGGTTCTGATGAAGTGTGCTCATGTGAGATACAAGTGCAGATAAAAGTAACAGTTTCCCCACAAATCGAGGCATTTGAAGCCAGGACTTGAATGTGTGTATTTTGTAGGAGATGGTTGATTTGATTCCTGCTGTTTGATCCTCTATTTGATGTGGTAACATAGGGCTGGAAGAAGAGGGGGGTCTGCTTTAATCATAACCCTGTGACGAGTGATGAGACGTATGAAGCTGGTTGTGTGGTGGACTCTCTCATCTCTCCTTGGTCCCAGATCAGGGAACAAAGTCTGTGTTAGCAAAACCCCAAGGAGGTGGTGCAGAGCCCAGGCGCCCATCCAGACACACAGGCTTCTGATTGGAAGGGGGAAAGGGTGTTTCTGCTTCCCGTAACACGGCGTCTTGTTCATGCCTCAATTGGCAGATATGGAAACTTAGACATTCCTGGTATGTGTGTGCGTGTGTGTGAATGAGTTAATGTTAATTTATTTGGCAGGCCTCCATCATATTTGGAAGAGGTGTATTTAAGTTTTTGTATTTGACAGGATGAGTTGTGGCTTTTCCTTGTCAGATAGACAAGACATAAATTTTTGTTATGAGTCAAACGAGTCTATAATATAGGCTTCTTTTTAAGTTTCCATAAAGGTCGGGGGGTGCTCTGTTATGCTTTTCTTTATTTTCTGTCATATATACTGTTACAGCGGTGAAGTATCATTTTAAATAGAACCAAAGTCTCAAAAAAATTAGTTCAGTTTATGTAAGAGTAAACCCTGTAAACCAAATACTCTGGCTTCAGACTGCTCTAAGTTAGCCTAATGGGAAGGGAAGGGAGCCTAAATGGATTGTTATAGATGGGAGCAGCGCCAAACTCCAGTATAAGATGTATAAGGATTTTTTGAGCTGTGATTGACGCAATCATACTTTTGTAGAGTCCAACATTTAAAATATGGAGCTGTTGTGTGTTGCAAAGTCTAATAAGGAACCTGATTGTGTAAGTAAATGGCATACTATTGGTGAATTTGTCTTTAAAAAGGCAGAATAAAAAGAGGAAACCCGGAGAGAAGATTCATAGATTTAGTGAAGGAGGGAATGTAGAGAGCTGGTGAGACAGAGAAGGATGCTAAAGAAACGGTGAGTTAGACACAGATGATCTGCTGTGGAGACCCCTAAACAGACTGACCCAAAGGCAAACAAGATCTTTAAAATGATTTTAATTTAGGTCTCTTATGAATTATTACTATAACATGTTGAGGTAATCAAACTTGTCTTGTACTTCTTCCTTTAGGTGGTTCTGTGAAGGCCGTGAGCTGCACAACTCTCCTGACATCCAAATCTGGAGGGATGGTGACCTGCACACACTGGTGATTGCTGAAGCCTTTGAGGACGACACAGGACGTTACACCTGTGTGGCTTCCAACAGTCTCGGAGCAGATAATACTTCAGCTGAGGTTTACATTGAAGGTCAGACAGATCGTTTCATTACTTCTTCTTGGGGTTGTTGTCAACCAACCAAAGTCTTGGTTGCCTGAAATGATACCTGTGCGTAGTCAATTGTTCCCAGGCAATGGAGGGTTAGAGAGGGTTAATTTTATCTGCAGATTAACAAAATGTTCCACAAAGTATATCATGCGCTCTGCCTGTTATGCTTTCTAGCCTAAATTAATTATACACACATGAAAAGGCAGTATATGCAGCACATTGAAACACTGTAAACCTTATTTCAAACTGAAAACAAAACAACAGACAATAAGGAACTTTTATACTTATTTGAGACAGACATCCAGCTTTGTTTGGGTTGCTCCTTGGGTCAGATGCTGAAGCCTGGTGCAGTTGTGACTGTGTGTTGTCATATAACTAAAATGCACTTACACTTGACTTTTTAATAATCTGTTTTAAGCAAATGCAGCCGTACTAGCAAATTCTTTGACGTGTTGTAATCTAGCTTGTAGCCATCTCTGAAGTCCACGGGAAAAACATGGTGGTGTTTAACAGGTAATCTGTTCCTTCTGATGCAAAAAATTATGGGAGGCTACAAAAGATTGAAAGGCTATTTATATAGCGCTTTTTGCCCCATGGATGTAATAACAGTAATTGTCCAACCAATGAAAATTTGGTTAGATGAAAGTACACACCAAATAACTGACCAGCTGAGACTACAGAGATGCTTTTGCAAATGTATTGACTGATATTAAGTCTTACAGGAGAATACAGCCAATTGTTTAATTCATCTTATTGCTGTGGTTTGATAAGCTATGCCAAGAAAGAGCACTACAGATGCAATGTTTGCTTTGAGAGTGTTGATGAAGACGTATAGATAAGGCCAGAAGGTGCAGCTTGTTTGCAGCGGTGGTGGGCAGGTTAACGGATGACTGAGATCCGGACTGGACTGTGATTTTTTTTTTTTTTTTTTTCTTTCTCAGACAACTTTGGGAGGGTAGGTGTGTACTATAGAGAAGAGGAATGACAGTCATTAGAAGTAAGACAGAATACACGTGTGTGTGAATGAGAGGGAGACAGGTGTAACAGTCAAGCTGCAAGGAAGAGAGACAGTGAAGGTAGATGAGTTTAAATACGTGGGGTCAACCATCCAAAGCAATACACAGAGAATCCTGGTAGGGCGGAGTGGGTGGAGATTAGTGTCAGAGGTGGTTTGTGACATAAGGATAACAAAAAGAGAGAAAGGAATGCTTTACAAGTTGGTAATGAGACCTGCTATTATGTATGGTTTGAAAACAGTGGCACTAACAAAATGTCAGAAAGTGGACCTGGAAGTGGATCTGAAGGTGCTAAGATTTTACTGAGCATGACCCGGATGGACCGGATCACAAGTGAGTACATCACAAGAATGCCTCAGGTTGAATGGTTTGGAGACAAAGGTGCAGAGGCAAGGTTGAGATCATTTGGACGTGTGCAGAGAAAGGATAGTGGATATAGAAGACAAAGAATGGTGAAGAGGGAGCTGCCAAGTGGAAGGAAAAGAGGAACCAACAGAGAAGAATTGTGGATGTAGTGAAGATGGCCATGCAGAGGGTTGGTGTGGCAGAGAAGGATACGGATAGGGAGAGATGAAGGTAGAAGAGATGAAGAAACTGCATGAAGATAAATTATATTTTCTGAAAAAGGGTTTGAAGCTGGGACAGTGTTCATCTTAACACCATAAATGTAAGCCTTGCAGTCATTTACACTTGTGACTAAACTCTAGCAAAAATTTAGATTACAAAGCCAATACTTCCTTCTTCCACAAAACCGGATTTGAGAAACACTTAGTCATAATTTTATTGTATAGAGTTGCATATTTAAAAACAGTAAATCTGTTAAGCTAATTGGAAATAAATGGCCTATATAATGTTCTGTAGCACATAAACCACAGCAGCTTCTGATTGTGTTCCACTGCAGGGGCGTCGTCATCAGACTCAGAAGGAGAAGGTGCATCGAAGTCTAGATCAGGAGCCATGCCTCAGTATGTATATTCCTGCACAACTACCTTTGACACTATGACCCAGTGAACCTTGAACTATCCAACAGGCTAACCGAGCCCTTGAGTGACTAATCAAGTCTGCTGCCTGCTCCTAGTTAACTGGGTCCTAAAAAGGCTAGCCAACAGTCTGACCCAGAACATAGTCAGCAATCACAGTAATGACCTGGGGAGGGTTAATACAGTGGGGAAATCACCTGAGATGTTTGGTCTCTTACTTATTTCCAAATGTTAAACTTTTTAATTCATGAGACTTTAACTTTTAGTTTTATTCAATTTCCTCTCCAATCGTGAAAAATATGTATTAATTTAATGACATTTTGGGCATGAAATTCCAATTCCATTTTTACAATAGGGCATTTTTTGCAGTCCCTGAGTCCTTTCACTTTTTCTAAATGTTTTTCATCATTATCTTATGTATAAATCTCCCTGCATCTGGACTGTTTCCTGATATTCGTTTCTGTTTCCATTAATGTTTACCCACTGAAGCCAAGATCACTGATATCATCTTAATTGCTGTGGAGGCAATTTTCCTTCAAGCATTATATTTTAAATAAAAGCGTACAGAGTTTTGAAGTTGCTCTTTTTTTTCTTTCTAGAAATAAGTTTTTGTTTGTGTTTTTCCTTGTTTTAGAGTCCAGAAGAAGACTACTTCGATGTCCCTAACAATACGCTCATCTTCACCCAAAACCCCTGAGGTGCTACCTCATCGCACCACCCTGGTGCAGTCCTTGTCTCAGCCTCCACAGCGGGTAAAACATCTTTCTTTCTCTTTCCGTTTCTTTAAATAACTTCATCTGTTTGGAAAAGTAAATGTGTGTTGTCTTCTAGATGCAGAGCCCAGTTTCATCACTCTATGCTGGTGAAGTCTCAGGCCCTCCTCTGTTCACCAAGGTAAGTGTGCATACACTTTTGTGTAACATACTTTACACAAAACGTAAGTAGACATGGCAAACATCATGAACATGTGTGACTGCTAAAAAACCCCATCAATAATCAACCACAACAATAACCAATAACCTCTGGGACTGAAAAATGAAGCCAGGGTAGAAGTGCTAAAAACTGCAATTTCTTGAATGGCCACTTGAGGCAGTTTAGCGAGCTATAGCTAATTTCTCTCAAAAGGTTATGTTTTTTTCAGTGTAGTACACACATATTTGCTTGACAAGTGAAAGGTTGCTTCTTCAATGCTAGACTGAAACACAAATTTCTTTTGGAGTTTAAACAGGAAGGGCATCTGATGTAAAATTAAATAAAGTCAAAATTAAATATATAGAGGTACCCACTGTGGTGAACTCTTGAGGCAAGGAACCAGCCAAAGTAGCTTTTTTAATTAATTTTTTACCCTTACTGAATTGCTTTGAGACTTAAAGTTAACCATTACTAAAGGCTTGGGAGCTTTATGTTGCTGTCGATACTGTTGCTAGTTACTGATGTGAGTCACTGAACTGGAAGTTTAGGTAACATTTGTGGTGTTGGTTACCCTGAAGCACTTTTAATACAATTATCTGACAACCATTGTGGCTTCGTGTGTGATTAATTATACTAACAGCACATCCAAGAAGTCTGTGCTCAGGTCTTGGTGAGTGAAATGATTTTATTTATATGATATTCATCATTAATTTGCAGGTGTACCTGTATAGTTTGGGGATGCAGCTCACTAACCAAGCATGCCAAGTTTAGCTAATAACTCTGAAATCTCGTCCATATACGTCATGTCTGGCTCCAAAAAAACATCAAGACGACAACCACAAGGCTAAAGTAGAGGCCCCAGAACTTTACTTTACAAAACAATGGGTGACATCATGGTTTCTATGTCTATCTTTTATGTACAGTCTATACATAAAGCACTGTTTTTAACTCATTGCTGCTGTGGCAAAATTAGAAGCCTGCCATTGTCTGACATATTTGAATGCAATACCATGAAGATTTCCTTTAAAAAGAACAAGGGAATTGTTACCCAAACCATAAAAAGGATACATGCAATTCATCATGCATGCAATGCATGTACACATACAAACACAGAACCTGTTAAACATTGTCCTCAGACTCTTTGTCTTCCCATAATAACAGCATGCAGTGCTGTGGCTTTCAGCAGTGCGGGTCAGATAAAACATAGACTTTGATGGGAGCTCCTCCTCTTCAGGCTCCAGGACGTCCTTTTCCAACTCAGACTCTTCAGCACTCCTCCAACAGCCCTCATCTCCCTCTTTTCCTCAGGCTGTGGGTCATGTGATGGCAGGAATGAGACGAGTTGAGGCTTCAAACATGCCCGCCAAACCCACAAGGGTCAGGTCTCTTTCACTCTCATTGAGCCAGTCAGTCTCTAAATCATTTTGCACTTCATTACAAAAAGTCACTTGTTTTTCTTCACCCCCGCACCCAGCCTCCTTTCAAAACTATAGCAAGCTTTAATCATCTCGATGAGAGGATGTTTGCCTGTAGTGAAGTCAGCACTGTGATGTCACCCTTACAGCGCACCCATACACCCACACACCCATGATGTACATTCAACCCATGCTCTTCTCAAAGTATGCCCAGAAACACAGTGAGAGGCACATTTATCCACACTGACACTGAGTGCCTCCTGTTGAGGGATGTAGCAGTCCATGTCACCGTGGATTTTACCTCAGCTCTCATAAGGATGTGTTTTTTCTTAACTTCTGCAACTTGATAAGCTGTGGTGTGATTAATTGGACAGAGGTGGTCATTTGTAAAGTGGAGGGTCTCCAACTGGGAAATAAAGAGCACCCATGTGGGGGGTTTAATCCCCCTTAAAGCACACATACATGTGCATATGCACTTAATGCATAAAAAGTTAAAAATATTTTCTGGATCTTGTCAAATTATTTAATTTTTTTTAGTTTGAAAAAACTATTTTGTAGATTCACTGTGAACTCCAGTGCACACCTAACCTAACGTACTGTTGATATTACAATTACTTATCGTGAATGGATGGTTCATTAACAGGCACTGTTTATTTCTTCTTACTCACACTAAAATAAAGCTACATTTTATTGCAATGTTTTTACTGGTTAGGGTCACTTGATTTAATGGGCTTTGACTCAGGAACTAAAATTAGCTTGAAATCCCCGATTTATACCAAACTTAAAACAACTGAAAATATTAGACGGGTTAATAATTAACAAACAAAGAGTGTAATTTATTCTGTTATAAGAAAAGCTATACTAATAAAGTACTAGCTTATGTTAGCCAACTTAAAAGGGAGCTGTTAGGCCTTTCTTTTCTATAAATGAGGAGTGTTATAATGGCCAAAATTCCAAGTATTGAGGTCAGAGTTTGCACAAGTAATCCCTGTGAGACAGCAGGATGTTTTTTTCCTACTCCTCTTTGTTCTGTATGATCAGTGAGAGCAGATATCGTCATGGACTCTGGCTGCCCTGAAGCCCCGCCCACCCACTGTTCAAATTTTATGTCTATTAGGAGCAGCCAATCAGAGACGAGTTGGCTTAAAGTGAGGGTGAAGGGAGCTAAAACAAGTTGTAACAGGCAGCGGATAGAATAAATGGCTGCACCAAGGCCAGTATAAAATGCATTTGGATTATTTTGAACTGAGATTATTTATGAAGCAAAAACCATCACGTAATTGTTGGGTGATGTGATAAAAATCCTGCTTCAAAAACTTCCAGTGCACATCCATATCAATGATGATTAACAGATGTTGGAAACAATGACTTTTGTTTAAGGACATTCGGTTTGTCAGTGTCCAAATATTTAAGAAATAATTTCATCAATTTTGACAAAGTGATCTAAGCTCGTTTTAAGTCTCGGCACTTGGTGACAGCTATTTGGAAGGAAACGGATGCTCATTTTAGACTAAAGATGAAATATATGGAGTAAACAGCCAGATTAAGGTACATTATCTGATTGCCTGAGGCACAAAACGAAGGGACCAGATGGAGCCAATTAAAGGGGACTCCTGGTTTGCTAAAGTGGAAGTCCTGTGAAAATAAGCTTTTATTTTTTTGATAGCCTTGTAGCTTAAGTTCATCCACTTTGCTGTTTGCATATAAGCTACTGCCATGCCATCTTTCTCCTTCTTCTGTACTTGTCACCTATTACTCGCTCCTTTTTCTCATGATCTCTCTCTTATTTTTTCCATTATGTTTTGGCTTATCATTCCTTCCTGTGTGCAGCTCCTGCAGGATGCCCAGGCATCTGAGGGCCAGGTAGTGGTTCTGGAGTGCAGGGTTCGTGGAAGTCCTCCTCTGCAGGTCCGATGGTACCGCCAGGGAAACGAGATCCAGGACTCTCCTGATTTTCGTATTCTCCAGAAAAGTGAGACAATTGAGCAAACTGTTGTAGCTAAGGCATTTTTAGATTTTAGAATTAAACTGATTTCACATCCATTAATAATCATAATGTCTTTGTTCTCTTCCTCTCTGTCTGTTATTTGCTGTAAATTAGAGCCTCGATCTGCAGCTGAGCCAGGTATGTCACCTCAGTTCCTCCAAGAACTACTCTATCAATTACTCTGCTTTCATGTTCCCAGCCGCAGTCAGTGGTTAAATTTAGCAATGGATTATAAACTTTGGCTGGAGACTCAAGCTGAACTGCAGCCTAGGTCATAACTACAGAAGATCACAAGTCAATAAATCTGACACAACACTCATTATTGCATCTGCTGCAGTCACAGGGAGTCCCTGAAGCCCCATCATCTGCTAACTCCAACACATAAACAATGACACACACTAATTTATGTCAGATATTTTCCACCTGTGTGACTCAGGGGTCATTTCAGGTGCGTCTTTCTGGCTTTGAATCACTCAGACATCCCTGAACATCTGCACTCGTGTCTGGCTGTTCTTCATTAATAGTTACGTCTGTGCTTATTCATCTTCTCCCTGTGTCTGAATAGTGATTCATCAGTCTACGTGACATGTCAATCATCACGCTTCTGTGTATGTAATTCATCCCCATATTGATATCTCTATTATGTTTCATTACAAACAAATCAAGTGTCAACGTGTCACTCTGCTCATCACAAACAAATCAAGTCACAACAAGTCAAGTCTCAGTGTCTCACGCCTGTGTTTATTCTGTCTCTCAGCTTCAACTCTCTTAATCATCAAAAATGTACTTTTTTCAGAGGTGTGGTTTATTTGTTTTTTTAGAGGAGATCTGCACCCTCGTTATTGCCGAGGCCTTTCCAGAGGACGGAGGTCTGTTTTGCTGCACTGCCTCCAATCTTTATGGCTCTGTTAGCAGCACAGCCCAACTCACCGTTACCCCAGGTACGTCTGAAACAGACTGAACAACATTATCAGCATATTAACAAGCCAATGAGGCAAATATAGAAGTGCCTTGAGATGTTGGAGTCTCATATTAATTCCCCACATAAAGTCAAAGACTCAATAACCAGCTACATTAAAAACTAGACCATTTTATCTCTGGCTTGGTTGCTTACCGGACTTATATTTTTCAGGTTCAGTAACTGGTCATGCAATGTAAACCATAAGGTGCCAAATCCATCCCAGTATGTTCGATGACCAGGGGGAAAATTCAAAAGACTACATTGTTCCCCATCTCCAAAACATATGGGTTAGGCAAAAAGCTGTCACAACATACGGCCTCTCAGCAAGAACCAACAATCTACATCTGGTCCACTGCGCAACCTTGCATTGTGCAATATTATTGTAGAACTGAATCAGTTTGGATTTTTCTACTGTATCTGCAGGAAGCTTTGTGTTGCGAGATGTTGGAATGGATGATATCATGAGACTGGTTTTCAGAACTCTTAATTTTGTTCGAGCCAAAGGTCTGAATCATTGTCACTTTTACGGCTCTGTTTGTAACTAAGACATTACTGATCACCCGCCATACCACAGATTGGTTAAGCCAAGGAGCCGTGCAGATGCATTTCTTTTATTCACAACAATAGCGTTTCTTTGCGATGACAGTAGAATGACTGAACGTGGAAAAACTGAAACTTACAGTTGAAAATGGACTTATTTTTCTTAAGACGTCTCATGTTTCGTAAACGGATGCTTCACTGATTGTTAATGTTTTCAGAATTTACTCAAGCTTCTCTACACAGAAAGAAAGAAAAAAATGATTTAAAAAATGTTATAATTCACTGGTTTTACTGATCCAGCCCATTTGGAATTAAATTGGGGAGTATGTGGCTCATAAACCAAAGACAGTTTGACATCCTTGTCTTAAGTTGTGGTTTCAGTATTATCCATTGTTGAAGTCACATGAAAATCCCCCAAATCCGGAGGAATTTCAGAGTTAATAACTAATTTCCTACATGTGTCCTGGCAATTTTGAAGGCCAGACTTTTTGGTCTCTAACTTGTTTGCTTTCAATGATTCTAGTTTCAGGTTCTGGGTGCTGTCGTGCTGCCAGACTTTGTTTTTCAGGCTTTAGTAACAGAACTTGCTGGCAAGCATCTTAATCATGGTTGATTTCTGAGAAATCCATTGGTGATGGCCTATATTCTCCTTATTGGGCTTTAACACTGTGAGGTCTGAATCATACCTAGATGACTGTAACCCTATCCTGTTTTTAATTGTTCTTTGGAGAACAGTAAAAATAAAATGTTTCAATACCTTGATGAGTTAGACCTCAGAGGGTTAATAGGCTTTAAACAGTTACGCCAATATCCTTGTTTTTCAAAAGATAAAATTAAATAAAGATGAAGTTTTCCAAAACAGAGGAAATCTGGCAAAGGAGTCAGTTCTGGCTCTTTGCACTAGCACTGATAGTCCAGTAGTTCCCCTGAGGTCTTACAGTTTACATTCATTAATAAAAGCTGCCATGGTAGGTCTTTAGAAGATCACTGTCTTCTTTTGTGTGTATTGTTGTTATGTCGCATGTGAGGGAAAGGTGAAATTTGTGAGTGGAGCGGGACACAAATATTTCTGTGTGCATGCTCACAGACAGAACTGTGTATGTACAGAATGGGACTCACCGCACAGTTTAAAGCAAAGGCTGAATAAACAGGAATTGCATCAGACTGAACTGACTGGACCCAGCTGCTGCTTCAGATCAGATATGCAGTGATGCAGTGTATGTGTGTGTGTGTGTGTGTGTGTGTGTGTGTGATCTTTATAAGGTCTGTGATGGCTAGAAGAAAAACTAAACATTAAAGTTAAAAAACAAAAATCCACCTTCTTCTTGTTTGTTTCCCTCAGCAGCTGAGGACTCATCCAGTAATGGCATGTCTGGTGATAGCTCAGGGTTTGAGGATGCATCAGCCTTCCCTCCTCCTCCCCCACCCACCGAGATCAGCCTCCTGGAGCTGCCACCCAAGACGCTGCCTCAGCCCAGCGCTGAGACTCTCCAGATCAAGGAGCTGGAGATCTGGCCCAGTGTGTCAGCTATGCCTCCAGTACAGATGAGCACAGAGATGGAGGACAAAGGGAAAGAATCTGTGCAAAATGGCCAAGCCCTGCATCCACCATCACCTCCAAGCCTTCCTAAAGAGACCACACTACCGCCCCCACCGCCACCTCTGCCACAGTCTGATCCCACAACAGATATCTCTATGCCAGTTCAAAGTCCAGCCCCTGTGATACCAGATTCATGCCCAGCACCAGGCAAGCTGTCTCCATCCCCTGGGAAAGACGGGCCTCCGCTGCCTACCAAACCTAAACCAAAGCTGTAAGTATCGGTCCTGTCCACATGTGTTTGTGCCTACGGTGTATGCTACTCAGCAGCAAGGGGCTTGCTGGAGGGAGGGAGACAGACTTGGATGATCGTCTGAGGTGTGGTGGGAATGATAGTGTTGAGTCTCGGTTTTGTCAGGAGGGTTAAAGGGGGACTCCCGGGCCTTTTCAGAACAAAAGCATTCCTCTGCCTTTATGTGTGGCATCGTGTGTGCCAGGGTGAGTCTGGGAGCTGCTGTCTGTCTGTGCCTGTAAACAGATCAGAGTGGCATTTGCTGGATGGCTCTTATTGTTTCTGTCTGACCTCGCACTGCACGCCCAGCCCAGGACAGAGTATAGTGTTTTTTCCTGAGCACCTTTCTGACAGCTCTGTAGGGATCAGGTAGGATGTCATGGTTATTAGATAAGGGCTGGACAGGGTATGGCTTTATTTTCAAAAGTCCTGTGTTTTGTCTGCAGTTAACAAGCCTTTTGTGCATGGGTTTTACCCACCTAGCAGATGCATTTCTTTTTTGGACATGTAACAAAACTCCACCTTTGTCCTAAAAGCAGGGAAGCTGTGGTTAGCACTCCCTTCATGCTTCCAGGGTGCCACACTGGTATTGTTTCATATTCACATTAGAGTTATCCTAATGAAATTATTTTAAAGATGGCAGTTTGGTCCACTGAACTTAACAAATATTGGACTTTAATTAGACTTTACACAGACACCGATGATTCTTAAAGACTGAATGAAACATATACTGGTAATCCACTGGGTTTCCTATATCACCATAGTGATCCTTCTGCCCCGGATCTCCCAGGCTAGCCTGCAGATGCATTGAATTGGTTCCAAATTTCAGAAAGACACTAGTGAAATCCAGTTAATGACCTAAATGATCCTTGAATTATCATGTACTGGAACTTTAAAACTGAAAGGTTTAACTGAAATTATGTATGGTTGTCAAGGAAGGTACTACACCAAGCAAGCAAGCAATTTATTTATATAGAACTTTCAAAACAACTCTCAGCTGAAAACAAAGTGCTGTACACATGACATAACAAATAACAAAGTGAAATAGTATATGTAAAAAACCAAAAAAAACCAAACTTAAATTGCTTGACCTTCTTCTGTTTAATGGATAGATGCTGTACAGCCAGAACTTTGGTTTTACCGAAAAGGGCCCTCACAATGTTCTTTAGTTTTATTTGACCTGCAATATTTCATCTTTTTAGTTCTGGTAAAAGTTAAGGGGAAATGTGGTGAACAACACCAACAGATGTGAATGAAATTCAGCCTCTTGTAAGATAAACGGCCAAAAGCAGTTCTCAATTTTGAGATGAGACATTGAAGATACTACCAATGAAAACCATTGGTTGACATACATATGCAGTTCGGTAAATACATTGTTGGGTCTCGGACTGGATGTCCACTATATGCCAACTGTTAGCCACAAGGTGATTTGCAACAAACAAATATATATATATATATATAAATATAAATAAAACAGTTAATTTGGTATATGAAAACCACAGCAGATGGTTAAGTGTGGCATTGATGTGGCTTATGTCTGTCTGCATGTGGTCTACAGTTTGATTACAGTGCAGTAAAGCTTGATTCCTGCATTGCACAGTCCAGTTTCACTGCATGTGTGCTGGATTTGATACCTGCTCCTATCTGGTGTTCATGTAAATGTTATGACTTGTTAATTCTGTGCTTCCAGAGCTGAGAGTATAGTGGAGGAGGCAGAAAATTACAGGTAAATATGACTATGAGGACGATGCTGTAGAGCTGTGCCACATGTTCTGTAGACCTTGTAAATTTAACTATGAAAGAGGCAAAGCGATAGTAGACACACAAGAAATCAAACTCATTAAAACTTCACATCAGCAAGTCAGACAGTCCCAGAAAAGCCACGAAATGATGTTACAACCCTACAGAAAGACATCCAATAAAACCAAAACGAGTTGAGTAGTTTCAAAAAACTTTACCATTTATTATCAACAAAGAAAAAACAGAAGTCCGAACAATCAGCAAAATATTACCACTGAATTGCAAAAGGCTAAAGGGCCTTACAACCCTTTGATGGAAGCCTCACAGACCATCCCACTAAGGGTTATAAGATCTGGTGTTATCCCTCCAACCTAAACACACATCAAAACTAATCCCAGGGTAAAAAAAAAAAAAAGCCCCCAAAATAGCACCACTGGACTCATAAAGACCCAGAAAGAAGCCAAAAATCATAGGGCTAAATCATTCTAACATCAACCACTGCTACAGGGACAAGAGCAAGTTAGTTGTAAGCTAACTGGTTGTTGTCCAAAATGGTTCAAACCTTGATGGGAACAGAAGATCCTGTTAAATGATTCATATTGAATTTTAGGTTTTGATTATAACGGGCATTACATTCCATTTAAATTTCTTTCCTAAACGAATATGAGATTAATATTATAGATACCAATGACAATGATACTGACTTTAGCTTCCAAATCTAATTTGTATAACATAATGTACAGCAACTTTGTGTACGAGGGTTACATTTCTAACAAATGTGTGGGATTTCTTCAACTAGCAGCATATCAGCAAAGTTGGTTCTCTGTGAGTTTTTCCACAATAACATCACAAGTACGCCACTAGAAACAATCAATTCCCAACTGTGAGGCAGTGTAAGCCACCCCTCTCCTGCCCTCTCCCCTTTAAAATCTGTAATTACACAGTAAAACCAGCAGCCATGCCATTAGCCAAAGGTCATCTTTCTGCCAGACCGTTTCCTCAAATGGCCTCTATAAACAGAGGTTGACCACTCTCAGCTTAAAGCACCCAGGGCTTTTCATTCAGTTCATCAGGTCCTGTTTGTTCAGTGTCCATGTAGTCTGAGATACTCTGCAATATTCTGCAATGCAGCAACTTTAAAAAGTAATCCCACTTTGCTGCTTTAATTACTTTTGGGTTTGTTTTTTACAGAAGGTTTTTTTTACATAAGACTTTCCAACAAACCACTTTGTTAGCAGACAGACACAGTGTGGAAACTCTTACACTAACGTCTTGTATATTTAAAATAAGGTTTTATCGTGAAATAGCTTTTGTTTTATTGTATGTACACAAAGGCAGTGAGGATCAGTGTGGATTGACTTTAATTATCAGAGTGAGCAGTTTAGTTAGCTTAAAGGATAAGTGTCTAGACTTACTTGCTTTCATGCTACGTCATTAGTTTTCTGGAGTTATGTGCATTTAAGCTTTTACTACTGAAAGTCGTGCATGCAAATAGCTCCCAAAAATGCAGTGTTTTCACAGCACTGGCTATTATCGAGCAGAGAACAGCTGCTAGATAATCGCAAATCGCTAGAGTTTATTTCAAATGAAAAGAGCATATTCATAAATCTAAAATAAAACGTTCTAAATCACAGGAACAACATACTGGAAGCCTGTGTAAGGGATGACTTTTGCTTTAATAATACTGGGCTGATGAGATGTAGGAAGTCGCTGTGTGACTTGGCAGGCAGGCGGGATTGCAGGAGACCCGAGCTGTGAAAACAGACCTGCTGTTTCTCTCTGCTGAAGGAACAGCGAGCTGGGTTGGTAGGCATTTGGGTTTGATGTCCGGTGTTGATGCCAGACATCAGCATTAAGAATTATAGGAAATTCTCAGGGGAGAGGCCCAGATTGTCTGGGTAGATCTGAACCAAGGTTCGTGTTTGAATGGAAAGCAAAGTTCTTTACCACAAGGCAGTGAAGTGATGGATAGCAAGCTAGAAACACTATCTCACTGCATCTGGAATTCAGCTTTTTTACATCTAACGGTACTACACAATGACATGAATTATGGCTGATTTATGTGCTTTAGTACTTAGTGAATTTGATGGATGTGATATTTTCAGACTACTGCAAGCAGGATAAAAGAACAAGCAACAAACATGTACGGACAGTTTTTTGTTTGTCTTTTTATAAACTGTTTTAAGGATTAAGCATACAATGTAAAAATGTTTAGTTAATGTGACCTTTTGCTTCAAGCACATTTGTTATTTAAGGCAACCCAAAGTTCTCTTGGCATTGGAGCTCATTTGATTGTGTGTGCTTGTCTGGGAAATAAACCATAGTTCCCATAGCAGGCCCTTAAATATAGAGCTTAAACAGTTGAGGAATACTGCGTGCCAGTGAGACATCTGTTGCATCTAAACATATGGACAGGGCCATCATGGGAAGAGTTATTGTCTCACCTGTTCTGCAGGGTTTAACTGTGAACGCGTGACAACCTGTAAAGTGCTTTCATGACAGACTGGCGGAGTAACACCTTAAGCTTGTAAATCTGTGTGCTCTAATCCAGATGCGTGCACATGTATTAGCAGATGACGTGTCAGTGTTGCTGGTATCCAGGGTTGGTTTTCTTTATACGCCTACAGGTAAAGGTTCATGCTTGTCTATTGAGACACCTCATAAAAGAAAAAGTTATCGTCACACCGTGATACATGAAATCTTCGCAGAGGTTGTATTAGTTTATGAAGGCTATGAAGTCAAGCTGCACTCACAGTCCCAGCAGGTTTCAGCTATCTCACATCAGGTGATGGCTCAGCTGTTTGCCTTCTATATTTATACTTACACCTTCTGGACTTACTCCCGAAAAACATCACATTGTGCAGATTATTTTACTTTAACTTGCTCTTCATCTGCAAGCTATTTTGCAATCCAACTTCAATGTTCCTTGTCAGTACTCGGTATGAAAGGGCAGGGAGGTCCCAAAACAGAGCCATACTACTGTATATTTTACCACTGAAGAAAATACCCACATTCGTTTGACTATAATCAGTCCTGGATGGACCGAATATTCCCCATTAACTTATTTATGAATACTTATTCTTCCATAAAATATTATTCACATCTAATCAATAGTCAAAAACTAGAAGAGCAACCAAATACAAAGTTAGTATTAAACATGCTTGAAAATAAGCACACTTATGTTACTTATCCCTACCAAATCATGCTGATCGTTATGTTTCCCTTAAACCTTCTGATTTTGTTTGCTTGCTAGTTTTTCTGTGACCCAGTGGATAGAGGGAAGACTTTACTTTCAGACTTCTTTACGTCCTAAACATCTCTTTATATCAAAGACATGCTTGAGAGCTTTACATTATCTTTTTTACTTGTGACCTTATGACCATGCAAGTGTAGTTACAAGCAAATGTGTGTTTGGCGTTGATGGTAGTATGGTCTGGAGACACCTTTGGCAAAAATCAATAGTATGATTCTCAAAGACTGATGCTAGCCAAACAGCGGTAAATTGCTGAGGGGCTGAGTTGTCATCCTCTCTCCTCACTTTGCTGTCTTAAGGGATCTGGTAAGTAACAAAGGGAAGCTGCAGTTTCGATACCTACTTTTGATGTACAAGTTATTTAACAATCTACATATGACACGACGACTTACATACTCTGAAATACTCCAAGAAAGACTCCAAGACACAGAAAGAGACACTAGAGTGCAACATTAAAAAGGTGTGACCACCACGATGTTGACCACGATACTAAGGGCAAAGCATTATATTATAGGTTGGTACCGCATAATGTTTAGGTGGGCGTTACAACAAGCATGAGTAGCAGAGGTAACAATTATCCCCAAACCCATTCCACAGCTTAATCTCTTGTTCATAAGACCAGGCATTGGCTTTGACAGTCAAAATTGTTCTCTTGCATGGATTTTATTCCACAAACTGCTTCTTATGTACGTGCGAGCTGAACTCTCTGTACTGCTGTGGATTTGTTTTTTTATATACAGCTCTACATTATGTTCATTTTTACTCAGTATGATGAAAAACAGGCAAGCTTTGGCACTTAGCAGGACCTCAATTTAGACTTTTCTCACAACAGTGATCGTGATGTTTGTGCAGAGGTTTCAGAATGGTTCGGGCTTCGGGCTTTTTTTTTTTTTTTTTTTTTTTGTGGGTTTGTTAAAGAAATGCTGTAATAATGAATGGTTGACTGTATAATGTGCAGTGCGTGTGTGGCTAGTGCAAAGCCTGAGGGCGAAAGAAAGAGGAACACGAGTTGTGTATTTGATTTTAAACAGACCAAAGACTTACTGTACATGGAGTAAGCAGTGACAGCACCTGATTATAAAGAGTCTTGAACTGATATTTTAAGTGCAAGCAGAAGTGGCCTGGATAATGAAAGCAGGGGTCAATCAATCTGGAAAGGGGAGGAAGTGGAAAATTTGAATGGAATTACACAGATGACAGTATGTAAAAAGTTTCCCTTATGAAGAAAGTAGATCAATACAGGCTGTAAAAAGGCATGACCTAACGCATGCACGCACACACACACACACACACACACACACACACACACACGATCATTGCTTATCATGGTTATATTAATAAGATTTATTTTTGGATAACAGAAGTCTGAAAAATTCTAATCAGATCATGTCATTATTCTAAAATTCCAATTACAGTCAAATACTTTTCAACCCTAACACAGACACACACACACAGACAAAGGGTGGGTGGTCCCAAACACCATGAATATCACAAGAAAAAACAGCTGAAAAATGAAGGCAACATTAATTAAACCTCCTTAAGACTAACAAGAATGTTCTGTACAGTTCACTTGAGTATACTTCAACAGGAATTCTAGTGACTAGTTTTACTAAGCACCAGCCTCCAGGGTTTAAAAATGTAGCAAGAAAAGGAGTGCCAAAAACTGCAACTCCTCTAATGGCCAGTTGAAGCAATCCTCACAGACTCGCACGTTCAAAATGCTTAACTATGAAGCATGTTTTCAAGGCTGATACAGTAAAAGGTTTTAGCCTCTGTGGATATTTCGCTATGCATTTAAATTCTAAAGGAGGTGAACTTTTTAGTTATATATAAATACTTGTAAAGCTTAAAGTTAGGAGTGTGGCAGCATTTCCTCAGGCATAGACAGTATGAAAGATATGACATCACCAGTTGGTTTCTGAAGTCCTGTTTTGAAGCCATCTTGGTGTGTCATAGTTGGATGTAACAAACAAGGAAACCATGTGATTGTCAAAGCAGACCCTAGATAATCCTTCTTTCTCATAATGAAACCAGTTTCTCATAGACTACTATTGAGGTTTTGCAAACGCATGATCACTGATCATCTGACCCTGATTTGTTTTGGACATTTTGGACATGTGATCAAGTCAATAAGTCCCCAATCACACAGGCATAGAGATCCGTCCATGGCCATCTTACAGGCACTGGTTGTGAAGGAAAAATTACCATTCTCCAACAGGTTGTAAGTGGTTAGTGGAGGTTTGATTGCCTTCACTAGGAAAATGATTGCTAAAGCCCAAGTCCATTGCCCAGCTGGTAGTTAGCGAGTGTTTACAAGCAGTCATGAAAAACTACACGCAACTGTGGCAGTCTGCTAGCAACCAAAGCAATCACTAGGAGGTTTTTGGTACAGCAACTTCTTTGTGAATCAATTTCACCCAGCAAGAGCCATGAACCACTGACAGCCAATCAGGGAATACACATTTTTTTCCAAGTAACCGGTGGTCGTAACAGAGATGAGCAGTAACGCGTTTACTGTAATCCGATTACTTTTTTCAAGTAACAAGTAAAGTAAGGGATTACTATTGCAAAAACGGTAATTAGATTACCGTTACTTTCCCGTAAGCACGCTGCGTTACTAAAACTGTGATTTTCTTTTTTTTCTTCTTTTTTTTCTTTTTTTTTTTTTTGCGAGAATGTCTCGTGACAGTGATGTAAGCGAGTGCGACGTTTGTGGCAGCAGCTGTGTGCAGATTAACAGTGGATAATATATCGAGTGCTGGAGAGAGTATGAGCGTGCAGCGTTTAAAGCGTGGAAGTACTGACCTTACTTTGAGTTTGATTCCATAAAAAGTGACAAAAACATTAGTGTCCATCGTGCGTGGGAAGAAAACGTCTTTTTACAGTGAAAAAAAACCCCTAAACTTCCGAGCAAGCACCGAGTGCGCAACGACGTAATGGGAAATTCACAGAGAAACTCGCGGAACTGACCGCTGCAGCACACCTGCACCAGGGCAAACCCCCACCTACCCAACTCCTGCTTTACAGGTGAAAATAGAGCAACAGGACCGCTGAGTCTTTGACTTTATTTATTTTCTGCTGTGTTTTACTTGCATCTATTTGAAAGAGTGAGTGTAAACACAAAAAATATTTTATTTTCTTCCAGTCAGAGAATGTTGCATATAATAAAATTTTTGCTTGATGCATAAAGTTAAAAGATTAAAACTAATAAAACAAGTTTTAAAAAGAGACTTTTTCATTTAATTACATTTTGTATGATGGATTATGCAGAAAAAGTGGAATAGGGCTGAAAGACCTATCACTTTATCACCTATTCAGGTTGTAAATCATGTTTTTAAAAAGTAACTAAGTAACTAAGTAATTAATTACTTTTGAAAATAAGTAATCAGTAAAGTAACAGGATTACCTTTTTGAGGAAGTAATCAGTAATTAGTTACTGATTACTTTTTTCAAGTAACTTGACCAACACTGGGTTGTAACACATTCAAAATGGCGGACAACTCTCAAACAATGTGCACATCTCAATAGGACCAAAACTCTTTTTGCAATTACAAGTCTCGCCCCCCGGTGGCCATTAAAAAAAGCAGGTTTAAGGCACTTGTGTGTTAGCTTCATTTTTTAAACCTGGAGGCTACATCAGTGTTTTATACTGTGTATGGCTTTAGCCAGTTGCAGTCTCATAATACAACTTAAAGATGTTTGTGGTGTTGATGACTTTTCAAGCTTTTTTAATGGATTTATTTGGCTTGCTGCTTGGTACAGACAGTAGTTTGGACTTTGGTTTGAGTATTTTTTTTATTTATTTTGGTAGGTGGTTACTTTGTACAAGACAGCAGTCATGGTGGCTACATCCATCTGTTCTATACCGTCTATAGAACAACTTTAGGTACTCAGTTTCGTTCATTATCCTTCTGAAACAAACAAACAAAAAAAGACACCTCAAAATGCAGACATTACATACATGTTATCAACAGAGTGCTTACAGGACATGCTTACATACTGCAGTAATAGAATTTTACTATAGAATTCTATAGTTATAAAATTAGAATGGACTAATATACTTTAATGCAGCCCGTATTTCTTGCCGATAGACTAAAAAGTATACGAAGGTCAATGTCCACTGAAATAATTATCATACCTCTGAGATTAAATGACTTCCGTAGTTGCGCCAAACCGCTATAACCCCAGTGAGGTTGTTGCCAGGGAAACAGGGTATAAACCAAAGACACAAACAAACGTCTCTTCAGTAGTCCTCATTAGTCTCTCACTAAACTGACTCAGAAACACACACAGAATAAACTTGTGTCACAACAGGTCGTCATTGACTCTTTATGCATTTGTTCATTTTAAAAACCTCACTCTTCTCACTTTAAACCAGGATTCACATTCTGTCCGTGCTGCATTGCTGAGCAAGGAGCTAGGGCTGCCAGGATATGTCGCATATCTGTGCTGTGACTCAGAGCTTCCTCTCAGCAGTGTGTTTGTGTTTACGAGGTGCAAGTCATGAACTCTCTAATGAAGTATTAACAATCACTTTCTTGTCGAGGTGTTGCTTGTGGTTTATGGAAAGTGGTGGAAACATTTATGTTAAAGAACCACATATGGTACTAGCTGCACACTGACATCTTTGCTTGTGGTTCTTCGTCATCAAACATCTAAAGCACTGACTAGATAAAAAGCAGTAACTCACAAGCTGGGGTACTTCTGCAGTGGTCAGTGGGTATGTGTCAAAATTAGTTCAGCTAAACTGAAGAAAATCAAAAGTTACAATTTAATTTACTGTAAGATTGTGTGGACCTGCAAAATTAACAGGCACACAGTAGAAAATAGAAAGGAAAATTAATAATTAATACATAAATATAATGGGCAAAAGTAAATAAAATTAATAAAATAGTTTACCGAGTGCATCAACTAATTTACATTTTATAATTATGTAAATTTAGACACTCTTAGCTAATGAAATCATTTTGTAACTTTAGCTAGAAAAAACTAGCTAAATTATAAACTAAAGTCAGAAATCATTAGCCAAAATTTGTGATAAACCAATTAAATTGCTAACTTAACATCTTGAATAAGTAATGTGCAGTAATGGCGTACAACATCTAAACATGAATAAACTGTCTTCCTTCTCTCACCCCAACCGATCGCAGTAATTGGCCACGCCCCTCCCTGAGTCTGGTTCTGCCGAGGTTTCTTACTGTTAAAAGGGAGTTTTTCCTTCCCACTGTCGCCAAAGTGCTTGCTCATGAGGGTTCATATGATTGTTGGGTTTTTTTCTCTGTATATATTATTGTAGGGTCTACCTTACAACATAAAGTGCCTTGAGGTGACTGTTGTTGTGATTTGGAGCTATATAAATAAAACTGAATTGAATAAACAAGTTGAAATATTGAGCTAAAATTCTAGCGTGGCTAGAAATGTTAACATATCTAAAAGCACAGTAGAACAAATACCTGTTAACTAAACATACTAGATTTTAAAAAGATAAAATTCATATTAAAAACTGGAAAGTGGCTAAAAGTATGGCTAACTGCTAAAACTGTTAGCTAAAAGTTTAAATAAACACAACAAAATGTTAGCTAAACATCCTAGATAAAGAGTTGTTAAAAAATGATTTGCCAAAAGTGAATCTGTTTTCTACCTCATCTGAGGTGATTAGAGCTTTGCAATCCATAGTGTACAGAGAAAATATTCCAAGAAAATATTGTACACGTTTTTCTGTTCTGTCATCCGTTTTTGCTGAGTTTGTGTGAAAGTTAGCCTCAGTTACCTGTTGTTAGCTGCCTGCAGACCTTTTAATGAGTGGTTATTTAAGCTGCTGTTGCCTTCTTATCAGCTTGAAACAGATCTCCTCTGATCTCTTACATACACAAGGTATTTTTGCCCAGATAACTGCTACTGACACGATATATTCTTTTTTTCAAATCCCGAATCTTCCACAGGTCATCACGACCGTGTCAACAATCCTACAGTAAATGCACTGTTGTTGAGTTGCTGCCATGTGATAACCCAAGTAGATAGTAGCATTATTGAGCAACTGAACAGATATACCTAACAAAGCATCCAGCCAGTGTCACAGGTAGATAAACATAAACGTAATTAGTAGCTATTAAATAAAGTAGTAACAAAAAGTAGTGGATTAATAGTCTAAATAGGATGTGAATTGTTGTAACTGATTAACAGTAAGCCAAATCTAATAGGTAAGAGTAAGCTACAATTGCTCCAGAGTTGAGTTTAAAATGAGTTGAAACAACCACATTTGAGCTTGAGAGGTGATGGTGATCAAGAGGCTTTTGAGGACTTCTGTATGTCAGAAAAAAACTGGGAACCACTGCTCTAATGTATACCTTTATTTTAGAGACTGCTGGCCACAGAGGTTTTTGATTACATGCAACTGGAAAAAGACAGACACAGAAAGTTAGTTCTCATCGGGGACAGGACGAGGTTTGAGCAACAGAATAAAAGCTGAAATGAAGTCACCAGAGACACAAGGGAGCAGGAAAGCAGATAATTTCACATTGGGCCTCCAGAGTGAGAGATGGGCAGCCCTTAAAAGGACATGGGAGACACAGGATTGGCTGAGACACTAGACTAACAAACCACTGGATTGGTCGGCTGCGCTAAAGTGACCTGCATGGAATGGAGAAACTTTCCAAATAAGGAAGAGACTTGTGGGAGCTGACCTTCATAACACAGAGAGGGAGCTGGAAGACAGAGAGAGAGGGGTGAGCAGACGGGGAGGGAGTGATGAAAGGACACATGGAGGGATGAGGAGAGCAAGAGCCCAGGCTGTATGCTTGGGAGTTGACAGCATGGAAACTAAGCGGCTTCAGTGATCCCCCTCATAGAAAGCAGAGTGTGTTTCCCAGGAAAGAGCAGCCTGGTACGTTAAACACTGAGAAACAAACAGATAAATACACATTACCCAACATACATACACTCGGAGAGAAGAATTGTTTCCGGATGAGGTCAATCAACCTGTGATTAGATCCTGACTACGGGTGGTGGTGCAAGTGGTGAGTGCGGCTTCATGTGTGGCATACACGGTATCTCTCTTTAAACACACTCTCAATTAGACTACCACACAACTTCCACTTGTGGATGTTAATTAGAGGGTGTGATAATGTGTACACTGCTGTCACCAAGAAAACGACACTGAGAGCAGACGAGGCCCACTCTGACTCGCTTCTAAGTGTCAATGAGTTGAGTCGCAGGGAATGACTCGTACCTCGAAGGGACAAGGAGACCCTCTCCAAGTAAGGTGCTGTATGAATAAGAGAGTTTGTTTTTTCAGTTTCTTTACCTCAAAGTCAGCGGGTGTTTTTGAATAAGCTAAGGTCTGTGTTTAACACAGCGGTCCCCAACCTTTTTTGCACCACGGACCAGTTTATGTCCGATATTTTCACGGACCGACCTGTAAGGTGTTGCGGATAAATACAACAAATTAAAACCAGTACCTGTACCAAAAACAATTTATTCATAACACACGGGAAAAGACCCAGGGAAATCGAGTTAACGATATAAACAATAAAAAAATAACGATTAAAAACCCTGAAAACCATAAATTTCACACCTAGCCTCAAATCTCGCGGCCCAGTACCAAACAACTGAAGGACCAGTACCAGTCCGAGGCCCAGGGGTTGGGGACCGCTAGTTTAACACAGGCTTTAGACATTCTCATGCTCTGTTCACTAACAAAAAATAAGGAAATGTGTAAATTTAGGTAAAGTGGTCGCCCCATGATCGGAAGGTCGGCGGTTCGAATCCACTTAACGGCTACCCTGAGGTACCCCTGAGCAAGGTACCGTCCCTACACACTGCTCCCCGGGCGCCTGCTTAGTGGGCTGCCCACTGCTTCACTGAGTGAATGGGTCAAATGCAGAGAAAAAACAAGTAATTTCCCCATGGGGATCAATAAAGTATCCATTATTATTATTATTATTAAATTTAAGGTAAGAATGCAGAAGTAAGTGATGTATTTAAGTAGCAAGTATATACCACACATGTTGTACAGACAAAGTGGTAACCATGCCAACCAAAGATGTGGGATTCATTATCTCATTTTATTTTACCCAAAACCACGAAAATGGCTTTGGGAAAAATACAACGGTGTTTACATCACTGTGTTGTTCACTTATAGACAAGCAGAAGGAATGCTGAAGACAAGCAAACACACTATGCACTGCTAGGTTGAGCAAAAGGTCCAAAATTTATGTTGTGCTGGCCACTGCACTGGAATTTTGTACCTACTCACCCAGCTAGGACTGCTTTGTTGCTACTGGTCACAGTGCACGAGAGCCTCACACAGTGATTGGGTGATACTTTGCTAAAAGCCATTAGAAATAACAGGTTTCGTAGTGCTGAGGTGACACTGATACATTGTATCTAAAAGCTCTCTGATGTGAAGGGTTTCAGAAGATTTTCAAAGCAGCTTTATTGTGTGAAAACTGCCTTGCTGAACAAAATATATGCAAAACTCTTAAAAATTATAGAAAAAAATCCCTTTTGTTAGACGAACTGTGGCCGTGCTCATTTCTATCTGTACCTACAGTAGAACACACTGTAAACTGGAATACTGAAATTAAATAGATTCAATTAATTTAAAAACTAAAGCTCTGCTAACAAAAATATTTTAACATTTCCTTGTAAACTCTTTTTAAGCAGATTATTTTCGATTAGTTTGAACTATTTTGCGGTTTATTTAAGAATACCATACATTCAGTCTTCATGTTTGTGGGTGTGATGAGGGTTACTGGGAAAGTTTCACCCTATTGAAGTGTGAATCTTACCAAAAAACTGAATTTGTAAAAATGACGTCTTTTCTTCCCCTTCCTTTCACAATAAAAGTATCTTACATATACACTGAATGACTGCTGTAGATAACACGGTTTACAAAACTGCCTGACCTTTCCCCAATCATTGCACGCACACTTGAAACAGACACAAAAACACTACACTGGACCGGATCACCGGCCTCCTACTTTCCTCCCACCAACACACCATGACTCAACCGGCCTCTAAAAATAGACTACTCACAAAAATAGAAATGATCAATTCCTTTTTCTTTTTTTTTTAAATTACTCATTCCACAAAAATTAGAGGTTTTTGTTTTTTACACTGAATACTTTCAGTGAATGAAACCAGATCTATGTGGTTGTGATGGGTGTGTTTACATACACAGTGACACTTGGAGTGCGTCCACTGTTTAAATGATTCCAAAGGTCCACAACAGTGTGCGTGCGTTACATGAAACTATTATATCTCTCCTGCTCATTTGCCATAGATAGATAATGTTTCTGCTGCCATAAAGAGAATGTGGATTTTATTTCCAGACGTGGCCTAGTTTAAAATGTACCTTACGATGGATGAATCTCATTCGTGTCACCTGAATTTGAGAGATTTCTTTAGATGATTAATTCCATAGATCTATACCTCTTCTCAGTCATCCTGTCTCTCTCAAGTCTTCAGTCATTCAAGAAACATTATAAATCTAAAACACAAAATGACAAACAAAAGACACTGGATATGGGTGTCTCTCTCATTCTTATCCATGACAGTAAATCAGCTCTGCGGTCAGTGCTGAACGTTTATTCTGAAAGGGCCGGCTTTCAGCTGGCAGACTGCATGCTTTTATTGTGTAGGAGGAGGAGCTCACAGACAGACTGACTCAGAGGGAGAGAGAGAGAGAGAGAGAGAGACTGTGTCTGTCACTGTCTGGCCGCTCACCGCTATATATGCGTCTCCTACCTGAAAGTGGAGCAGTCAGTTGCAGTCCACTCTCCTGCAGGGAAATATCTCCACCACAGACATTACCACTCAAGGTAAAGCTTTTTCTTTTACTTGTCTAAACTCAGATCTCAATTGAATTAAGCTTGGGGACTTTTCATTAACTTTCAAAAACTCAGAATTTCTTGAATTTATTTGCATTTTCTGACTGAAACACTTTGTCAGTAAAATAAAAATAGAGAGCAGGAGAAGAAAAGGGAGGCAAACGACTGAGGTAGAATAAACAGCAGCTTTTTTTTCCTTCACAGTCTCCGGGTTTACCAGCTCAACATGTTAATGTTTAAATCATATGTTGTCAGAGCTGGTGTGTGGTTTAGGAGCAGACGGAGGCTGAGTGTGATAACCATTCATTTCGGAGGCTCTAGAAAGGCAGCGAGTTTGGACTGCAAAGAGAAAAAGAAGAAAAAGGAGAGAAGGGGGGGGGGGAAGAAGAGTAGCATCACTATGAGCGACTTTAGCTGAAGTTAGTTTGTTAGTTTTCTTTCCAGCAGTGCGACTGTGTTTATGTGGCGAGGTTCATTTGTTTGCAGAGCGCCTCTGTGGAGTCAGATGGATTAGTTAACACAATAGTCTGTTAGGTGGAAAAAACTTCTGACTTACTCCGCTGTAACTCTTCACTGACTGAGTTCTTTCTCTCTCTGGCTCTTCCTTTTCCTTCATCCGCCTCCTCCTTCTACCCTTCTTTCCCTCCACTCCTGCTGTTAATCCCATTTGATGGCGATGTCTTTCCCACTTCAATCCACCGAAGAATGTCTTCAGCATTCCTTCTATAGAGAAAGGGGGAAAAAAACAATCAGGGCTGAGCCAGAGGAGTGGGGAGAAGAGGGAGAGATGGATGGAGGTGTATAGAGAAAAGCAGGGCTCGCTGATTGTTGAGAGCCTCTTCACCTTGCGTATGAAATATGAGCCCAGATAGAGCGCGAGGGGGGGGGAATAAGAGAAAAAGAGAAAGTAGGGCAGAGAGAAAGTGGAAGTGTGTGATCGGGCAGCCGTAAGCTGTTTTTTTTTTGTTTTGTTTTTTTGGTGTGGCTGGAATAAGAAAAATGCTCCGTGTTACGCTTTAAAGAGAGGGGGAGAAAGGAAAACAGTCTGGTTCTGTTTTATGTGGTGTGTGTGCAATTAGAGCCAAAGAGAATGAGGAGGTGGAGGTATACCAGGGAAGAGTGGGGCTGAAAATAAGCTAAAGAGAACGTATGCACTGAGATGAAGAACTGAATGATGGAGAGCGGCTGCAGATGAAGCAGCAGCAGACTGGATTCTGAGCGTCAGACAACCCTGTGAGATTATTCTGAAATGCTCGTGGAAAATTGGAGCGGTTTCTTTGTTAGCTCGTTTTCTCTTGTGAAAGTAAGTAGAGGTGGACATATATGAACAAGGGAGTCCAGAGAGAGAATGAAAAGAGCGCAGGCTTCTTTGTGTTGTGTCAGAATTATTTTCCCAGCTGTTGCCATGTGTAAATTAAAATTTCACAACATTACACAACAGATTTGTACATGTAAGACTTACTGCAAGTTTCTCTGTACTCACAAAGTTTAGAAATTCTCAACATGACACATTTTCTAGGGAAGGATAACACAAAAAGTAAGCAAATGGAAACTTGAGTCAGAAGGGACTCCTCCGGCACAGTTAAACAAGACAGTCTTACTAACAGTGTGTCAATCTGTCACTTTGTCAGACTGATGGTGTGTTTTTGCTCGAGGGCATCGGACAGCTTCGTGCTGACACACGTAATAGTAATGATGCAATGCTCACCGGTGAATATAAGCAACAGTAGCTGTGAACCAGATGTGTGTTTCAATATCTATACCCATTTTTGTGCTGCAACTGTGTGATTTTAATCTCACAGTTCTCTTGAACTCGGTCTCTGATTTAAGTCACCATTTGTGCGACACTATTTCCAGGCAGTGTTTGAGTTGTAGGTGTGATACCGGAGCTTAGTTTCGCTATTTCTCTATGAATCATTTACAGACTGCGAAGCCGTGCTGTTACCCAGCCACAGGTGTTTGTAGAAACAAACACACAATAGGGTCTGCTGTAGCCTGAAAGCATAATACCCACTAAAGCCATTCCTCAGTCTTCCTGCTGAGGCTGCTGAGAACTGCAGCCTCAGTTCTCCTCGTGTTGTTGTTTACAGAAGGAAACCCCTCATTACTGATGATGTACACTCAACAACTTCCTGTTCTCCCCCTTCTCCCTCGTACGCTTCCTGTCATCAGCTGGACGGGTCTAATAAAGCGGCTCCGTCTTTTACAGCCAGCTGCAGAGCTAACGAGATGGGCGGCAAATAAACCTGTGGATGGCTCCCAGCTTGCTTCGATAGTCGGTGGAACAGTGGATGAGTTTCTCACGCACTTTGTTTGCGCTTCCTGAACAATAACAAACAGTACAGTGCAAGCACAGATATTTAGAAGGTTGAGGTCTTCATTTATTAAAGCAGCATGCTGCTGGTAATGACCCACTGCATCTGGCACATCTCAGTGTTTAGCAGGCTGATACATCACGGGGCTGTAAAAGAGTCCTTCAATTAAGTTACTGTCAAGCTGTTCTGGAGTCTGTTTATTGAGCTTTTAGAAACTGCAGAGATGGATTCCTCTTAGCCCTTTTTTTACCCTTCCCTCCTTTTCCTTTTATAAAAAAGGGATTTAAAGACAGGATCCAGCCCAAGGAAAGTATTTTTCAGGATGAAAATAAGAGGAGACTGAAAGGCTTATTGCCTATTTATACCACCAAAAAAGAGAGAGGGTAAAAAAAGACAGACATAAGAGTAATGCTGCTTTTCAGTTGGAATGACAGACAGAGGAGCTGGAGCATTTTCTCTCAGCGAAGCAGAGCGCTTTGTGGGCCAGCTGGCTCAGACCAGAACAGCAAAACACAGTGCCGTTGGCTTGACGACAGAGGAACACTTCCCTCCTAATTCAGACCCGCTCGCCGCAAGAACAAAGAATAAGAGCGAGTGATGGGAGCCTGTTCTGCTTCTCGGCGCATTTTAAACAACTTGTAATCATCTACTCAAGGTATAGGTCACGTTTTAGTAAGGATTCTGCTCTTCTGGAGTGCAGATGGGATGAAGAAGTCGGACATTGTGTAGTGGCTTGTCATGCACTTTGTGGTCACAGCGGTGCGGATGATGAGAGCTGGAGGCTGCACAGCTGCAGGGTCATAGAAGTCTGGAAGACTCCTGGTCACTTGCTTCATGTAAACTTTAGAGTGGACTATAAAACTATTCGTGCAGCTTCAAACACAAGCTAACATAACATTTTCATGCACTTTCAAATGTGAAGCAAATGTCCAAATGGGAGTCGGAGTCCAGTCTTATCTAGTAAAATTAGAGTCCGACTATGCTAAATGGCATTTAGCTGGAAGTGAAATGCATTTCAGTGCTGACTGACACTAGGAGTATATTGTTGTATAGTAATAATGTATAGTTTGACTTATAATGAATGAAGACCCCTTGGAAAGTGAAGAGCTCTTTTTAAGACAAAGGGATGAACTCAGTTACAGGATAATATCTGCCCTTCGTCCTACTTACACAGCATAAAAGAGGGGGGAAACACTAACTTCTCCAACAGAAATACTATACTCAGCTCTAAGAGAGTGTCAAAAGTGTAGGTAAATGCTAAAAAGGTCTTTGAGGTCTTCCCCTGCTGAGGCAGTAAAGCATTGTGTCGAGGAGAGTGGGATGAGGCTTTGAGGAAATTAAGAGTGTTTCCTCTCTGCTGGAGCAGACGGGCAGGGTGCTTATGCCTCCGAGAACACCGCCAAAAAAGGAATCAAACCGCTGCGGAGAGCTGTGAGCCTCACGAGCTGCCAAACTATTCCTGTAAAAGAGCTCTTTTGGTGGACTCCCAAACAGGAGACCTTTGGGGAATGTAAAGGAAAATGTATACAAAGAGGGGGGGGGGGACACTGAATTGATTGTGTGCTCAGTGAGTCCTGTAAGGGGAGCACCAGGTGGAATGACTGCAGGGGATGTTTTTGAATTATTGACTTTTATTTGAGCCAATGAATTCCCTTCTGGGAGTGTATTACCAAAATACTTGCCTAGGACACAGTCTATGTGATGATCTCCAATTAAGGGTAAAAGTATGTATGCAGTACCTACAACTGATAAATGGTAGGCTGAATGAAATCACCGAGAGTAGATGGCAAAAGCTAAAAGTAGTTTGAAACATCTGAACCGAGGTATTGTTGATACAATTGTTCTTTTAGTCCATCTGGCAGGACTCGTGTCAAATTATGCTACGACTATCAGTTTTGTCAAATTAGCACTGGTGACATTTGTAAATCTGTACCCCGAGCCGAGAGGAAGGGGGTTTTCTTTGCATTGTCACAGATGAAAAATAGTGGAAACGCTCCGCTGATTATTCAACATCTGGAAAAGATTTGGGCACATGAACTTGGTGGACTCTTGACAACACGCACCACTGGGATGTACAGTATATTCTGAGCAGGCAGCCTGTGAAGAACTCATCAGTCTCACATGCTCATGTGAGCTGTAGACTCAAGGTTTATAACTTTTCATCCTTTTTTCCCAAAGACCTACGGCCTCCTGATCCTCAGGGAGAGCACCTCAGAGTTCACTCATGTCCTGTGATTTTCAAAACATTTTAAAACCCTCCTGGTTCGACAACTGAAACTTTACATTATGAGTTAGCCTCCGTCTCCTCCACAATGACACAGGAACTGATTGACCACGCCTGTGCAAAAATAAATCATGATCCTGGCAAAATGACACAGAAATATTGCATTTTTTTCCCCTTCATTCTGCAAATTCGAGGAGCCACACCTGGGGTTTTACTTTTCCACAGCTCTGCTTATACCCCAGTTTTCTGTCCATCCACTTCAACGCTGCTGAACAACAGGAACAGAGCTGTTTTCTTCACTGTTGCACTTATCATCTGGTTCCAGCGCCACGCTTGATGTATTGTCAACAGTCGGGGTTTTTAACAAGTCTTTGTTAGAGGCTAGAGGGTGATAAACTATCAGTCGGTGCCGCTCGTGCAGTGGTTTCCTCCCAGAAGTTGCACACATACCAACACTTTGCCCAAGCCTCTGGCCTGACAAGCTATCACCTTCAGAGCAGAGGAAAAACATTTCACACAGTTCGACTCCTGCTGACAACTGTCAGGCTGACGGCCGAGTGCTGATGTCATCCTGAAAATGCTTTGCGTCTTTAATAATTTACATCTTTGCTAACTTCACTTGACTTTCCAAACACTTTGACTCTCCATTGATGATGTTCACATCTGGCCTCCAACCTTCCTGCCAGTTTTGTTCTGACTACAGTTGGATTGAGACCAGGCTATTGTGTCATGCATAAACTAAAAACAGATGATTTTGTAACATTTTTACTGTTACCTTGTTATCATCTGCCCCTCAGGGTTTTTTTTAAAAAACATTTTTATGAAACTTTATTTTCTGATGACTGGTTGTTCTTCACAGGAACGCGGCACAGCTGAAGCAGCTGCAGGACCAGATTCTGTTGGAGCAGCAGGAAGCAGCCAACTGGCAGCAGCAGCAGCTGGAGCAGCAGAATCAGGAAATCCCACCTCCACCTCTGCAGCCACTTCAGGAAGTATCTCCACCTGCTCCTCCATCCCCACCTCTCCCACCTCCTCCCTCCTTCCAGGAGTTGGAGAACAGCACAGCCATGCAAGCCAGCACATTCAACTATGCCCGGCCCAAGCAGTTCATTGCAGCGCAGAGCCCCGGTGGGGCGGGCTACGTCACCCAGTCCTCTGGCTCCTCTGGATCCAGCCTGTCATCCCCTCTGTCTCCACCCACCTCACACAAGTCCTTCAGCAGGGTCACCATGCCCACCTTCACCAAGGCGGGCGGCCTCGAGTCCCCAAGCTCTCCTTCCTTCCCTCCTCCACCTCCGCCCTTCCTCAGCTCCGGCAGCCTGTCCTCTCCATCAGGTCCCGCCCAAGACTTTCCTCCTCCACCTCCTCCTCCCCCTCCACCCGTAGCCACATCTCCAGCATACTCAGATATGTCCTCGCCTTTCTCTTCCGTCCCTCCATCTCCTGCCTCCAGCTTCCTTTCCTCAGTGTTGCCCTCCACACCTTCCACACCTGGCAGCCCTACAGTCAATGCCATGGGTCTTCCTAAAGGCAACGGGACTGTGTAAGTGACATTCAAATACACTTTTAACCACATATATTTTTTTACAGAGTCTGTCAGCAGCATCAGGCCAGCACAGTCTGTGTGTCAGGCACTAACTGCTGCCAGCTGAGTGCAGAATGTCTGCTGCTGGATGGAAGATGACATGTTTACATTTTTTTGCAGCATGTTTACAGGAAAATGCCAACTAGAGACCCCACACACATAAACAAAAGTTGCTCAAAAGGTGCAAGGCCCTCACCCCAATTGGGGAAAAAAATATACACAAAGTCCTCGAGACGGAAAGATTTGTTGAAATTAATATAAACAATAACGTTAGCTTATATATTTTTAAAAAATCTATCACTCTGCAGAGTATCTAGCTGATTTTGCACTCTGCTTATTGAGTTAGCTGATAAAAATCTGTTTGTGTGTAGATAATCCTCGTCTGATGGCGTCCCTGAAGAGAGTAATTTTTTTTTCCTTCCATCAAGGACATTCCGCCTTTTAGCTCTTTGCCAGTAAATTTTCATCACTCCCGAACTCCCCCTGCTATTCCTGGAATTCCTGCTGCACTTGTGAGAGATAAGAAGACACACTGCGAAATGCTATAGCTGAACATGTCCAGATAAGGGTTCATGTTAGAAAGCAAGTGGGGCAGCCATGGAGGAAAGAGGTGCTGAGATTATGTGAGTCACACAGTGACGGGGGGCCAGACCCTATATTGATCTCAGCCACTTTCCTGCTGTTCAAAACTTCTGTTTACGAGGGGCTTAAAGGGAAGGGTAAGGGGGATATAACGGTTTGTTTCAGACAGTGGAAATAATACCAAGTCATCCTATATAATAAATAAAGGTTATTTTCAACTTTTTGTCATTCTTTTAGCAAAGCATTTCCAAGGAAGTCCTCTGTCACAAAGACACCACGCATCGCCTCAGACTCAGACATTCAGGGATCCAAGGATGCGGTCATCCAGGATTTGGAGAGAAAACTGCGCTTCAAAGAGGAGCGCATCAGCAATGGTCAACAGGTATGTGTTTGTAGGTGTATGTGGGTGTGTTAAATTCTTAGTAAAATACTGAACAGTGTGTTTGCAGACAGTTACTGAATGAGCTTGTTCAGTAACCATTAACACGGAATAACAAGTGTCCCAACATATCCAACCAACGAAAAATTCAAAGAGCGTTTGATTCATGCACCCTCAAGGAAATTCATTATGCTTCCTCCACATATAATCGATCCCCTATTGACACAAGGCTTAGATACAAATAATGCAGTGTAAAAGTGTGTGTTTTTCTAACTCGCACACTAACCCGCACTGACCCCATTAATCACTGCTTCCAGAGGTTAACCTATGAGGAGAAGATGGCTCGCAGGCTCTTGGGTGCTGACAACGCAGCCACGGTCTTAAACACACAGGACACAGAGGAGGAGCCAGTCACACAGGTACGGCAGCTCTTTATCAGGATCCACACACACTGGAGGGAGGAACAAAACAGCACACGCACAAACCTGAAATCACACAGGCATGAAACCGTTTTACCAGCATATCTACACCGGCACAAATCCCCCTGCTGCATGCATACCACACATGCACCTCTCTGTGTGTCCACTGATACTTCGCTGGTGTCATTCCTATCTCATGATCACTGGCTTTCCTCCACCCCAAGCCACTGTAAACACTGCTGAGTGCACGTTATGAAAGCAGGGTGTAAACACTGCAAAGTCCTCCAGAGCCCTCCATAAAAAGCTCTGTTTATGCAAACTCCTAGAACCAAGTGTTGCTGCAAACATGTTGTTCAAAGGCTCTCTTAGACACCAAATAGTCACTTTGGAGAAACAGAAAAGAAGCACAACATCCCCACAGAGTTGGTTATGAATTTCAAAGACAAAGAAAGAGAAATCAAAGCCTTAATTTGTTTTTTAGATCTTTCAGTGTATTTCAATAGCATTTTAGACTGGGATAGCCAATAATGATTCAAATCAGACTATATGGAGGACATCACAGTGATGCATTATCATCCTTCAGCAACATGCACACATAGACTACATGAAAGTTGCCAGTAAACATCCCCATATCACATCTTGTGTCCACAATGTCAGAGTTAGCACTCTGCCACCCCTATGTGCTACTGCCTCTTTGTATGCGGAGCAACTCAGCTGATTAGAGCAATACAGCTAGTTTGCATGGCGAAGCTTGCAAAGGCATCAGCACTAGTGCATTATGCCACTTTGTATTTGATAAAGTGTCTTGCATGTATTTGTATTCTTTTTTTCTTTTGAGAGCAGGTAAGTTTGAACATGCACACAAACCAGACTATAAGAGGTGGACGTAGCCTATATGGAAGTACCTCAAACTGAGATTATTTAACATCCAGCAGGGGGCGCTTTATCTGGTTGGAAATAAAAGGTTAGATCTTTAGAAGTCTATGAGAAAATTACCCTTCTTTTCCAATCATCTCTGTCCCCAGTAGACACTTTTCTGATGGATTTATGGTCTCAATAACTAGTTTAAAGTCTCTTTTAATACAGCATGATGTTTATTTTCTATATGTTATCCTGATTTTTATTCGAATAAGCAGTAAAATATACTTAGTAGTAACTGACAGTTCGCTAGTGTCCTCAGTTTTTTATTTAGATAGATTCGCTTATTAAAATAAGTAAGGATGATGGCTCCCAAACTGGAATCCACAAACCAGTGGTTCACATCACCGTGGCTACTTCCATCTTTTATATAAAGAATTTAGCAACAGCAAACTTTAAAACACAACTGTTTCTTGCCCTGTTTAATCCATCATGACAGACACACAAACAAAGCCTCTTTTTCTCCCAACAGGAAGACAAATCATCTGATAGAGACTCTTACCCTCAAAAGGTTATTGACACCTTCTCCTGGTTTTTCTTTCACTCTAAAATATCACTGTGTCAAGCTATGCACACAAAAATCATAAACGTGTACAGTTTAACTGAAGCGGGATCAGGTGTGACAGTTATCTTATTTGGAAACAAGTGTTATAGAAAGGATACAGGGATACAGAATTTGTTACTGATCACTCAGCTTTTATATCCACTGGTCGCTTTTTGCGGTTGGTTTGCAAATATTCACAAAAGAGTGTTTAGTGTTTGTCCTTATCTGCACCTTTTACTGCCTATTTTCATTTAATGTGCAATATAAATTTTAGATACTAAAGCATGTTGAGAGCTTAATTGCAACATAACCATCAATCAGCACATTTGGTTCTACCACATATGTTTGTCCTCACTTTGCTGCCATCACAAAGTGCATGCTGTAGTTTTAGGCCACATCTTTACTTTGAAAGATTTTAACATGGAACCAGCCGCCTCTGTATTATTACCGGATAATAGCTCGCCAGTTCAGGACTTCTATAATTGCTGTGATCCTAAGCAGCACAGCAAGTTCAGGAAGATATATGTTGGCTCTGCAGCTGTGCCCGGAGGCCTGTCATTATCTGTGTGATGTGTCATCAGAGCAAGCTGCTCTGCAGATGTTCTCCACTGCCTCCTCAGAGTTCCAGCACTGAAAGATTGATGAAGATGATGAGATAGAGGAGTGCCTCATGTGGGTAAAGACAGTTAGGAAATTGGGAGAAAGTTGGTAGTTTCAGTAACCTTGAAGACAGTTTTATGAGTTTGTAAAAAGTTAAAATTGGGCAAAATGGGTTGTATCGATAGCTGTCCTCACGCTTTTAAATGCACTTGCACTCGCTATGGGTTCACACAAACCACTCACTCTCTCTCACTAATGCAGTGTTTCTGCTGCAGTGTTTGTCTAAATCTATTTTTTTGTCTCTTTTACTTATTTAGGAATACAAAGTGTCGAGCTTTGAGCAGCGTCTGATCAGTGAGATCGAGTACCGTTTGGAGCGTTCTCCGGTGGAGGAATCGGACGATGACGTGGAGCACGATGAGAACTCTGGTGGCCGAGGGGTGGCACCATCTTTCGACCAGAAACTCAAACACTACAAAGTCTTTGAGGGCATGCCAGTCACCTTCTCCTGCAAGATCAAAGGAGACCCCAAACCAAAGGTGAGAGGGTCTACATCGAATTTAGAGAACATCAACGCACTTAAACACAGCTGGGATGATTCATATGTTATTCTGAAGCATTTATTAAGGTTCAAATTCCTGGCTTGAGGGGGTTCCTGATATGTGATGGTGCTGATGGAAAGTGTATATACTGTACATTTATTGTACACTGGGATAAGGAGAGGCTCTTTGCGGGAATACACTCTGGGACTAACTGGCTGGTTGGCTCTGTGTGTATTAATCAGACTGTGTTGACAGGTTTAACGGGGAAAAAAATAAGAAATGAGATAGGGGCCAAATATTCATGGAGTATTACCTTTCATTCATCCATCCATCCTGTTCTGCTTAGTTAAGACCAGGTGGCAGGGAGCAGCAGCCCAAGAAGAGATGTCTAAACCCATCTCTCCTCGGCTTGTTTCTGGTAGAATGCGACCTAAACAACCCCAACTGCCTCCTTTTGATATGGTAGAGCAGCATCTCTACTATTCCTGTCTTCCTACAGTCTTTAATGAGCCCATTCACCCTTTCCAGGAATAGCCTTTCTGCCACTTGTAGCTACGATCTTATTCTTTAAGTCATTACCCATTTATGATTACAGGTGAGGACTGGGGCAAAGCTTCCCCAGTAAATCAAAAGCAATGCCTTTAATCTGTCTGTCAATCTCCAGCTCTCCTCCCCTGTAGCAGGCACTCCATCCTTTTCTGGCTAAGAACAATGTCCTTAGAAGTTTTGCTTTTAGTCCTAGCCACTGTGCTTGCCCAACAGGATCATATCATCTTTAAATAACAAGTTATGAACAGAACTTGTAGCAGAGTCCAATGCCGACCTGGAGTCAGTCTGCCTTATTCCCATCAATATAAACCAAATATTGCTAGGGGAAAAAAGTGATTTCTTTGCGATGTTAGTGCCAAAGTCAGTCCATGAAAAACATAACTTGTCTGATAATTGTATGATCTTGTGCTGCAGGTCTACTGGTTTAAAGATGGTAAGCAGATCTCTAAGAGGAGCGAGCACTACAGGATCAGCCGAGATCCTGATGGAACCTGCTCCCTGCACACTGCTGCAGCCTCACTGGACGATGACGGCAACTACACCATCTTGGCAGGCAACCCTGAGGTGAGTTGAAAAAACGATGCAAACACCTATGTTCGACTGCCTGTCTGATATGTCACCACTCATAAAAATAATGTTCTCTGGCTTGAACGGGAAGAGGGGGTTGAATGAGACAGGAAAACCCTGAAGAGGTTCCAAAGTTTATGTCGAACAGGCCCTCGAACTGTCTTTTCCAGCTCTAACACTCACATTTCATTTCCTCCTCTCAGTCAGACTTGCCGTTCCTGGCGTTTTATCACCTCATAAGTTCCCTCTCTTCCTCTCTCAGGGCAGGGTGAGCTGCACTGGCAGGATGATGGTCCAGGCGGTGAACCAGCGAGGTCGCAGCCAGCGCTCAGCACCTGGACACATGCGCAGGTGAGGCTGGCAGCAGACGGAGAGAAGACAAACAAAATCTCCGTCTGGCGCGTGTGGTGCAGGCTGTTCACCATCTGCACGTGCTTCTGTGCTCGCTCACACATTTCCGCACGGATTCAAAACAGTCCAAGAAGCTTCTATTTAAGCAAATGTTTGCCGTGAGCTGAATCCCACTGTTCGGGGGAGAAAAGCTCAGTGTTAATGAGAGGGAACACCTGTTAGCATGGCTCTGTTTTTCATTGCTCTAATGGTCTTGTATATGCAGTATGCAGTCGTGCAAGGCCAGATATTGAAAAATGCACTGACGATCGCAGACATTCTTATGGTCGCTTACAGAACATAAAAAACACCTGTAATCTGTTATCAAGATGAACACACCCTGATTAAATTAGAGCTTAAGGATGTTTTGAGTAAGGAGAGAGATCCAGATAACAATCAGTGTCTCCTGCTCTCTTTATTTCTCTCCTTGGCTGATATTCAGGCAGTGTGGTGATGTCACTGTGTTTGAGTATAGTTATAAGAACATCTCCAGGTCCTGTCCTGCTGTACAAGTCTTAAAAAGACTTTTACATGTCACAAAACAGGAAGTGGAAGTAGGGGAAAGAGAACTGGAGGGTTTTTAAAACCCTTTAAACCCTAACCCGTCACCGATGACGGTTAGCATTTTTAGCAACTCCAGGCCTCGAGGGCCGGTGTCCTGCAGGTTTTAGATCTCACCCTGGGTCAACACACCTGAATCAAATGATTAGCTCATTACCAGGCCTCTGGAGAACTTCAAGACATGTTGAGGAGGTAATTTAGCCATTTAAATCAGCTGTGTTAGATCAAGGACGCATCTAAAACCTGCAGGACACCGGCCCTTGAGGCCTGGAGTTGCCTTCCCCTGGTTTAAAGGGTAAATTAGGTCAGGGTTTAAAGGGTTAAAGTATTCTTTAAAGTATTCTCCTGGGGCGGTACATGCTACCGCCCCAGGAGATCTTTGAGGTCAGCAGACCTGATGCTTTTAGATGTTCCCAGGTACAGACTAAAGACTAGGGGAGAGAGGGCTTTTGCTGTGGCTGCACCCAGACTGTGGAACAGTTTACCTCCTCACATCAGATTCTCCACAATCCTTGGAACTTTTAAAACTGCTCTTAAAACTCACCTCTTCTCATTGGCTTTTAGCAAGGTTTAACTTATTGTTTTAATTTATTGTTTTATCAGTGAGGTGTTTTATGTACTTGTGTTTTATTGTATTTTATATTTGTATTTTATTGTACAGCACTTTGGTCAGCCTCGGTTGTTTTTAAATGTGCTTTATAAATAAACTTGACTTGACTTGACTTGATTCTACTCTTTCTGACAGGGGGGATTTCACCTATGATTTTATGTGCTTCCCCGTGTAGCCTTAGTTGAGAGTTTAACAGTCAGCAAATAAAAACTAAAAGTTTGTTCTTTTCCAAAACATCTCATTAATTCCGAGCTTAAATTTTAATCCCAGAAACCCTTTGTCTGTCTGTCTGTCTCTCGCTCTCTCTCTATCAGGCCCAGGTCCAGGTCTAGAGACAGCGGTGATGAGAACGATAACATCCAAGAGCGTCACTTCCGCCCCCACTTCCTGCAGGCGCCTGGTGACCTCATTGTTCAGGAAGGCCGCCTGTGTCGAATGGACTGCAAGGTAAATACACACCTCTAGTGTAACATGTGCCAGCATGGGTGTACACTGTGATAAAACAGAGGAAGGAAGGAACTATGGTTGTACTGTGGTTGCTCAGTCAATTAATAACAATATTAAAAACACCTATACAGCACTTTTTAACAATGTTACAAAATGTTTCACGATTAGAACTTCTTGCATTACATAAACGAGCATACATATACCAATGTGCTGTGCATACAGCTTTTATTATTGTAGGAGGTCAAGTCGATGAAATGGTCCAAATCTGGAAGCATCGAGTTTTTCCACAGTGTTTGGACTGATGTGATGTAATAGCACATGGCAGGTTTTATTAGTGGCAGCCTGATTCTCTTTTCAGTCTGTTTTGAGAAAGGTCTTCCCTGTTAAAACTGTTAATATATGGCTAGCACTGCTGCCAGACAGAAACGGTCCTGATTTCAGAACTTTCTATGTGGAGATTGCAAACCCTCCCTGCTTTTACCCAGGTTTTCTTCAGGAACTCAAAAACAACATATAAAGTTGATGGCCTGGCACACTCTTACAAAAGAAGTTTCTAATATCAAAAGCTGCACGTGGTTGAAAAAGTAATTTCGATAACTCAAAACCAACTTTTTTATAAAGTTGGTTTTGAGATGCTGCGTTTTTGATGTAAAAAAGAAGAAAAAACAAACTTTTTGTTTTTTGGGTTTGTGTTTTTTCTTTGGTTGAGTATGGCGTGTCAAGCTATGAACTTTAATGTGCCTGTGGTTTCAGCCCTGTGTTACAGTGTGTTACAATCTGTCATTTTAACTTTAACCCTACTCACCAAGCCATTGCTTTGATTTAACCTGCTGTGCTTATTGAATAGACTGCAGGTGAACACACTATCGCTGCTATTCTTTGATAAACCAAAGAGTCTAAAATAAGTGAGACGTGACTAGAAAGAAAGATGCCCGCACCAAAGAGAATATGTTAATCATAGTAATAGAGAAAAAACCATTTCAAATCCACCCTTTAATTCAGCGTCTGTATTGCTTTCAGGGAGGCTCCATGTCAGTGCTGCCAAGGAAGCATTTCCCTTTCCGTGCATTCCAGTTCCTCTAGTGAACTAGCGCAGACAAGATTTTTCATCACTTTATGAATGGCTCACAACAGACAGACAGGGCACACAGGTGTCATTTTTCAGGGATTAAGTGGGATCAGGTTTTTCTAAAATTATTTCCCCTTACACCACTCCCACCACCCGTGCTCGTTTTCTTTCTTCATCCCCTCCATCTTCACCTCGTCTCCCTGCGGCCTGAGGCACCGAGGAACCTCTTTGAAAAGCTGGTGCATGTAATAAAATAAAGCAGACCCACAATTAACTCTCTATAAAAAGCCTGTCTTTTTGGGCCTCTCAGAAATAAACCCAGAGTCTCCATTCCTTCAGAGCTCTTAATGTCGAAGATATTTATAGCAAATATCTATTTGCAGGTCATTTGAGGCTTTCTAGATTTTCCGTTCTTAAAATGTCTCAACTTCTAAATGCGCACTGGTTTCCTTCCAGAAGTACTTATCACTGCTTAGTCTGCTGTTTTGTGAGAATGTGAACATTGTAATAGTGGCACATTTTCCATGTGGGCCAGAGGCAGCAGAGCAGGTGTTGGGTTTCTCTGCAAAGAGAAACATGTCTTCTCCGAGTCCAGATTATTCCCGTGACAAAGCATGCAGGTGACCAGTCTCCCCCAGACAAACAAAGATTAACTAAACTGTTTTCATACTCCCAATAAACACAAACATGCGGATAACAATCAAATTCCTCCAACAAAAACAGGCACGACGTGAGCATTCATGCATTCATTCAAATGTAATGTCTTCTGTGTTTTTCCCCTCCTGTAGGTGAGCGGCCTGCCCACTCCTGACCTCATCTGGCAGTTGAACGGACAGACCATCCGCCCTGATTCTGCCCATAAGATGCTGGTGAGAGAAAACGGCGTGCACTCGCTGGTCATCGAACCTGTGACCAGCCGCGACGCAGGCATCTACACCTGCATCGCCAGCAACAGAGCCGGCCAGAACTCTTTCAACCTGGAACTCATCGTTGCAGGTAAACAGAACGATCAGCACGAACAGAGACTTTTTTTTTTTAATGGGGTGGCATTTGAGGGACTCATGGGAAAGCAGACCGTTCTAGGGTTAATAACGTCTAAATTAGAAACTACCTGGAAACTAACTTTAACTGTGAATGGCTTCCATAAACATCCAGCAGGAGATGTTGCTGTCCTGGTCCATTAGTGCATCTAAGTAACACCTTCTCTCTCCTTAGCCAAAGAGATGCACAAGGTCCCTTCATTCATCGAGAAACTGCAGAACACGAGCGTTGCAGAGGGTCATCCTGTGCGACTGGAGTGCCGTGTGACGGGGGTTCCCTATCCGCAGATCTTCTGGAAGAGGGAGAATGAGTCTTTCACTCACAACACAGACAGAATCAGGTAAACAGGAATAAGTAAACCAAACTGGTTTGGTGACTTTGCCCTAAAATGAGATTTAGAAAGCATTTTCCCCAGTAAGTTATACAAGCCCTAAACATGTGCACAGTTATGGTTTCAATAACATTTCAATCCAGAGGACTAGGATCACGCCATCACAGCACCAACACATGCAATGACAATTCATATTATAGATACAGTACGCCAAGAAAAACAATATTTAAATATTACCTTATTTCATGTAAGTGTCATGTCTCTGACATCTGATGTATATCAGTTATCTGATGTATGTCAATGCTCTTTCTCTTCTTTCCCAGCATGCACCAGGACAACTGTGGCTACCTATGTATGATCATCCAGCCAGCCTTGAAAGAAGATGCCGGCTGGTACACCGTGTCAGCCAAGAATGACGCCGGCATCGTATCCAGCACCGCTCGGCTTGATGTCCACAGTAAGTCTAAGCTATCACACACTTCTCCCTGAATCCAGCATTTTCCTTTATACAAACTATTTAAATACTTCTATTCCTTCTTTAGCTCAATGGCAGCAGCCTAACCTCCCAAAGCCAAAAAAGGTGCGTCCCTCCACCAGCCGCTACGCAGCACTGACGGAGAGAGGTCTGGATGTGAAGGCGGCCTTCTTCCCCGACTCCAGCCCAGTGCAGCCCGGAGGCCTGGTGGAAAGCGACGACCTGTAGAGACGAGTCAGAGGTGTGAGGATTACCCAGAAAAGCCAGAAAGCTGCCTGTGATCCGGGCACTCCTAACGAGGAGAGGCAGAGTATATTCTTGTCCACCACCAATGAACTGCAGATACTGAATTTAAGCTTGGGTGGGCAAAGTGAGAAAGGTGTTGTCATGTTTCTTTGTTCTAAATAGGATGACACAACACTAATGTATTACAGAATTCATCAAGTTGTTTCCCCAAGTTTCATTTTATTAACTGGATCTGGAAGTGATTGAGGTGTTTACCACAAGAAAAGACTGTTCAGTGTATGCCTGACTCTGTTTTACCCTTTAAAGTGCCTTTTTCTTTCTGTAAAGATACAAAAAAATGAAACCAAATCACTATGCATGTTCAAGTGGTGCCATTTGCAATTCACCAACTAATACTGTATTTATAAGTAGCAATCACACCAGCTGAGGAAACGAGACTGAATGATTCAAAGCATCGTAGCTTGGACGAAGGAGATCACCCACTTTTATTGTGAGGGCTTATGTAGCACAGTGCAGATAGTTAAAGCATCATACAATCTGCGCTTTTAGGTTGTAGATCAGATACTGGACAAGGCCGGACCTTAAAAACGGTGTTTTTTGTTGTTGTTTTGTTTTGGGGGGGCAGAAGACATTTAACGTTTGGTTAAAAGGATGTGTATGTGCAGCAGACCTTAAGGAAAGTTGGTTTTAACAAGAGAAAATGGGAGTAAAAGCAAGTCAGTGGAGGGATGTGAAGTGTAATACTGAAAAACTAAAATGATGGTGGGTTATTTAGGTGATTACTTTTTCTTCTTCTTTGATTTTCTTTTCTTTCTTTTTTTTGAAGTGTGAATTGAAACGTTCTCACTTAAGAGAGGGTGCTGTGAAGGGTTTCAGTGTTTTTCGTCACACACATCACAGATTGTCCATTTTATTTTTGTATGGAAAAAAAAAATGCTATTTACTTTCCAAAGCAATCTTAACATAAATTATATTTGCAACCTTCAGTTCACCGATAAAACAATCCTGTCTATCATGAAGCTTTATAAATATATTTACTGCCTTAAATCACTTAATGCAAACACAGTTTCTTTGCATGTTTTTTTTGGACACTTGTACAGTCCCAAGTAACTTTTACTAGGATGCATTTAAAAAAAACAAAAACAAAACTGCTTCTTTCCTTCAGTATTCATGGGTAATAAAAACTCTCAACATTAAGAAATCAACAGCAAAGCATATTTATATCTACGATTTGTCTCCTTGTGGGCATCTTTTTTCTGAGCTTCGGTCAGCTGACACTTTGTGTTTGCACATTTCTATGCCAATCAATGCCTGTATATGGATTGTTCTCCTGATACTATTTTAGGTTATAAAATGTTAATAAAAAAATCAAACTCTTCAGGCACAGTGTGAATGTTTTTGTGGACTGGTAGGCTTCTCTAAAACAATAAAAGAATGCCAAAAGGCATATTATCGGTCACAGGAAATGCCACTTGTGCTAAATACGTTAAAGCTATAAAGTCAAGCAGTGATTTGGCACAGTGATTCCCAATAAGGGGTACATGTACTGTGCAAAAGTCTCAAGCCACCCCTCAGTTCTTTTTACTTTGCTTCTTTGGAGCCAGACCTTCCTGCAATTTTTTTTAAAGTGGTCTTGAGCAATAGCTCGCCAGGGTTTCTGGGGAACTACTGCTCAAGTTTGTGTTGTAGATAAAGTACAACATGTTCATTCAAGCGTCGTGCCTTAATCTACTCACTCTATTAGTGATTTTTGTCCTTATCTGGAAAGTTTCACTGATTTCAGCAGCAAAATTAAACTATTTTATATACTTTGTGTCACTGCGACTCTCGTGTGGCCTGATATTATTATTCATGTTAATCGGTTCTGTTCACACCTGGTATAAGCATGCTATTGTTCAACCCAACCCTTGCTGTAAAACCTCAAATCTAACCTGGATTTATCCTTACCTGGAAAGTTATAGCTAGGGATAAGCCCAGGTGACCTTAATTGCCAAAGATTTTAGAAAAGATTGTAGCTGAGAAGCCTTTTAGGAAATGCATAACACTTTTTATAAATTTTAGTTATAATTTTATAAATTACATTTGACTGAAAGTGCCCTTCTTAGGGTTACAAATGACATTTTGATGGGTCCAGATGCTGGGAATTACACTGTTCTGCTTTTGATACTGCGTCACTGTTACACAGTCACATTAAACAGGTTACATCAAGTAGTGGGTGTGTCTGGATCAGCGTTAGGCTGGTTTAAATCTTACCTTGCAGACTTACCCGTTCTGTCTGTATTAATCATTTCCTGTCAGAAAAGGCTGCCTTGTCCTGTCTAGAGCAGCTGTTCCAGATGGTGTCATCACCCAAAACCTTGGGTCTCTAAGCTCCTCTCTTAACTGATCGTCAGGAAATGTGAGCACTTTTATAAAAGCAGGAGTTTTGTGTGTTGCTGGTCTGGAGCATTCAGGTTTTAACACAAAACCAAGGTTTCTGGAGTGAACATCACAGCAAACATCAGATGATGCAAAAAAAGTAAATATATAGTAACCTAAAAAATAAATAGTAACCTAAAAGTAGACCAGATTCAGTTTAAAATGAGTTTAAATAGACTTGAAAAATGGCTGTTGAGTCCATCTACCTGGCTGGCTGCTCCGTTTAGAAAGACATACAACACTTAGAGGAGAAATGCACACAACAGCCCCCCACACACTGTAGCTCATTTAAAGTCCAGGTTTTGATAACAGCTTTGCAAATCTCATCAGTGAGCATGACAGTCACCTCTAGCCCCACACATCCACAGTACAGGTCCAGAGCTGTAACTAGACACTCAAAACATTCCCAGCACTAAAAATACCCCCCTACCTCCACCGCTACCTTTAATTCCCTCCAGCTGCAGCCCCAAATGCCTCCTCGCTCTATAGGCCGCGCCAGAGGTGGGCTTGGGGGGCGCAGGCAGGAGGCTGTGGAGGGCAACATGTGGCGGCTGTGAGGGGGTCTCCCAGGGGGACGTGGGGAACAAAACATGAGCGTAAGGATCAGTGGCATGCAAGCGGGCGGGTGCTTTACAGTCATGGAAAAAGACCAACAGCGTTAAATTCACTGATCAAATTTAGGACCCCAGGGCACGGAGGTCTGGACTAGGCCAGACACTCTGGAGTCAGCAGCGTTAGTCATGACTGACTCTCAAAGGCCACGCCCACTGTGGCTGAACAGAGTGACTCAGCAGAAGAAAGTAAATGAGTTTTAACAACATACATTATGTTTGCTTTAATCTGAAGGCTTTTGCAGTAGCAATACATCTGATACGAGTAATAAACACACATCTCACAATCCAGCAGCTTACCAGGTATCACTTTTAACTTAGTTTGGGCAGAGCTCTAGATTTAACTTAAGATGTAAGGCTTTAAGTTCAAAAGTTTTTCTTTTTGTTATCAGTCATAAATTTCTCAATCGACAGTGACACTTAATGCCTAAAATAAGACACTGAATATTCAAAACAGTAGCTCCGGAGGAAGCTGTTACTCCCTACATGGCCAGCTGCAGCCCTCCGTCCACCACCAGCGTTTCTCCTGTAATGTAGCGGGACTCCAGGAGGAAGAGGACGGCCCGGGCTACCTCCTCCGGCTCTCCAAATCTCCCCAGAGGGATGGAGCGCTCTAAAGCCTCCTCTCTCATCCCTGCAGTCATGTCAGTGTGTATAAAACCTACCAAAAGATGGGGAAAAAACAGCAATGAGATGACAGAGACTGACACAAGCAGTGCTTTGTACTAATTACCAATCACTAATCTAAGGATCTAATCTTTGCTGCAAGTTGCATTGGAGCAGAGAGTGTCAAGTGGCAGGGATGAAAGTGAGGCCACGGTTCTTAGGAATATAAGGCAGCTGGAGGAAAGTTAGGGATGAGTTGCTGCCTTACGTGGAGAAGCTCAAGTATCTCATAGTCTTGCTCATGAGTGGGAGAAGTAAACAAGAGATTTGTGTTTGTTTTACGGTACTGCGTTTGTGTCTGTTTGCATGAGTGACTGTATATAAACTCATTGGTTTGGTATTAGGTATTTGTCCACACAGTCTACTCAAAGAGATACACAACCACTTGCGCGCAGTCCTCCAAGGAACCAACAACACGTAGCTCGATATGAATGACACTACGCGTAAATTGAACGCTGACCGGTTAAAGGGCTCAGTGTGGTTCTCTGATAGCAGTGGATTGTAGCAGATATTGAGAAGACAGAGAGAAAAGTGAAAGAATCAGAAGCATATTCTGTACCTGGAGCCAGGAGGTTAACCCTGATATTACGTGAAGCAACTTCTTTAGCCAAGGAGCGAGTGAAACCCTCTAGACCAGCTTTACTGGCACTGTAGACACACTGGCCAGAGTTCCCTTTCAGGCCCACAACAGAGCCTGCAGACATGACCAGAGAAATCCATTAAGATGACTTGATTCCACATTTAATATAAATCACAATCAAATTACCTGACTCCCAGCGTGCTGGATGAAGAATTTGTTACTCTGTCTGTATAATTTCATAGATTTTCTTTACAAAGAAATATAAACACTGTAAACCTTGAGGTAGAAATCACATTAATATTATTAAAGCCGTGCTTGTGGTTTCAGATTCTGGTTGGATTTTCTTACAGGATGCAGTCAATCCGGTGCTTCTTAAGAGCTGCAGTCCCAGGTGTCGGTGGCATTCGAGATTTCAACAAAGCCCTTCTAGGAGCAAGTCTTACCATCTTGAAACAGCTTGAGCCGTTACTTAGGTATATTCAAGTTACTTTTAATTTCAGTTGTCCCTGTGACGAGTGCAGTGTATACTTTCCTTTAGTCTGCAACATCAGAGACCAATAAACTGACCAGGAAGGCTGACTCTGAGAGGAAGTCCCTCAACAAACTTTTATCCATTGTGGATAATCCCGACCACCCTCTGCACCACTTACTGAACAGGCAGCAGAGAACTTCCACTAACAGACTGATTTAGGTAATCTCTTCCTCATGCAGTAATGTTTATAACTCCACACATCTGTTTAGCAGAGAATCATCTGTTCTTTCACCTCACAGCTTTTTTTCCCCAAGCCTGCACCGTTTACTACACTTTCCCCAATACTGAGACTAATATCATCTACCATTAACTAAACTTGTTGTTTTCTGTTACATTTAGTATTTTATTATATTCTATACTCACTTATTCGTTATCCTGTAAATTATGTAGGTTGTTTTTAGCCTCTCAAACCGCTTTTTTCAACAAATACATATTATTTTCTGTATTTAATGTACCAACAAAAGAAAGAAAAAAAGAAAACAGCTGGAACACTAGAAACTCAAACTTTACCACCTACTTGTGCCACCATCTTTTCTCTGGGAGGTTTCTATTCAGGATTCTTTTAGTAACCTCTCTCTCTCACTCATAATGTATCTGATTACAGTTCATGAGGAAAAAGAAACGTAAAACCATACATCCACAAGCTTGTTGCGTGAATTCAAAGAAATTGTCAGTATCTGATTTTATTTGGACTAAAATGAGCACAAAATTACGGTGGCCCTGAGAGGCCAAACGGACTGCAACTTAAGAAAACACCAGCAATAAGAAAAACACTGCAAAAGCACACAAAACACAATGGCAATAGGAGAAACGACAACAGAAATAGGAAAAAACTGATTTCCAAAGGCACAAGGGAAGTGTTTCTGGGGAGACAATAACCCAACGGACAAGTTGCACGAACCCAAAACATGCTTGGTGTGTTTTATCATGATTCATATAATACTGATGATGGATTTTTAGGCGAATAGTTAGGCTAACACACTTACCTCTCATCTTTTCTTTCCTCACAAAACCGATAGATCCTCCACTTCTTTTAAGTGTCTCCCAGCGCAATTCTTAGCATATTTTGGTCCCTGCAACATTGGGTTATTGTCTCCCCAGAAACAATTCCCTTGTGCTTTTGGAAATCAGTTTTTTCCTATTTCTGTTGTCTTTTTCCTATTTCTGTTTTGCTTTTTCCTATTTCCATTGTGTTTTGTGTGCTTTTGCAGCGTTTTTCTTATTGCTGGTGTTTTCTTAAGTTGCAATCCGTTTGGCCTCTCAGGGCCACCGTACAAAATAATATCCTCCTTAAAGGGTACACTGACTTGAATCTATAAAAGTAGTAACACAGCCATCTAGTGGTTAAATTGAAGACACACCACTAATGTGAATCATCAAGTACCTATATTAACAATAGCTGCTCCTTGGCTGTGCAGCATGCTGCGCAGCGCTGCCCTGCAGGTCAACATGGAGCCCAGCAGGTTGGTGTGAAGCAGAGCCACCATGTCCTCTGGTTTGGTCCTCAGTAGCAGACCATCTCTGTGCAAACAGACAACAGCAACTTGCAGGGGTTCAGCATTTACATGCGTCTAAATATGTCTGCAAATGCAGCTGAGAATCAGTAGAGGTGTCAACTTCAGTGCTTGCTCACCTGTTGATACCAGCTGCGTTCACGAGATAGGAGATGTTTCCCCAGGTCTTCTGGATCATTTCAAATGTTTTCTGCACCTCCTGTTCTTTAGAGATGTCACAGCTAAAAGCAATGTGCTCATCTAGAGAAGACACACATCAGATCTACTGTTGGCATCACTGCAGTATGTTTATAAAGGTCCTCTAAGTCTACACTGAACCTTGTATTTAATTAAAAATGGGCGTAGCTTCTGAGTGCTTTAAACCTGCAGTCTTTCTAATGGCCAGCAGGGGGCGACTCCTCTGGTTGAAAGTCTGACTGTATAGTTGCCGTGAGAAAACTACCATATCTTCTAACTTGGTTTATGACCTCAGTAAACTATTTACTGATGAGTTTATGTTCTCAAGCTCTCATTTCAAGCCTTGCCAAATACAAAACAGTGTTGTCTTTGTAAAATATGTTCGACGTTATAGTCACAAAGGATTATACAAAGGTTAATGGTTTATGACATAGGTGTCAAACTCTGGCCCGCGGGCCAAATTTGGCCCGCAGCCTAATTACATTTGGCCCGCGAAGCCATACCAAATTACTATTAGAGCTGGCCTACTGGTATTATACAGCTAATATATATTGTTTAGTATTAAGCTTTGCTTGTTCCATATTCAGTTTTTCAGCAAAACGTGTTTGAGTCCATAAGAAAAGATTCATTCTTATATATATCTGGAGGAATAAATATATTTCAATAAATATTAACGTTAGCCTGCGACTTTGTTCTAGTTTTGAATTTTGGCCCACTGTGTATTTGAGTTTGACACCCCTGGTTTATGATATTTAACATGTGACTGACTGACAAGTTACTAGAGTGCACAGAGTCTCTCTGTTTAGTCACATCTAGTTTCAAAGCCAAAAAACCCTCAGTGTGAGATATCATACCAATGTCACGTCCATCTTTTACTTACAGTTGATGGCAGTGTAGAGCTAGACTATTTAAAATAAATATCCCACCCATATTTATAAAGAAAGAAGGAGCTACATGCTTGTTTATTTATAATGTGTACTTGCAAAGACTAAATCAAAATGATACAGAGAAGTCTTTAATTTTATTATTTGTAATTTTGAATAAATCTACACAAGGAGGTTTTGATGCATATTTTTATTTACTCTGTTTGATCTGAACTGTATCTGTGACTCCATTTTCTTCTTCTTATCTAGTGGGTAAATGAAACTTCTTAAAACATCTCAATTATAAATACTCCCCACATTACAAAAATTACAAAAACTTAAACTAACTGTGAAATTCATTCTTTTTTTTCCTTCTCAAAATTTGGCTTTTCGGTGTTGTAAGTAAGAATGAAGACAACATATGCTGTTGTTCTCTGTTGTTTTTGCCAATTTCATAACAAATCTGCATTTTAAGCTTGAGTAAATTAAGCCATACTTTTGAAAATAAAAATTGGTAATTTTCCTTTAGAGGAGGGCCGTTGTGCAGAAAAAAGCACGCTAATGAAAAGCTCTAATAGCTCTGGCACATGTCTGTACACTTTACTCATTAACTCATTTATTAGTCCAAAATCCAGGGTAAGGTTTACGCCACAGCTACCTTAAATCAACACTATTGGTAATTACCAAAATAATTTTTTATGTTTCTGTAATGGTTAATGCACCAGTTTGTGCAAGCTTGTTAATAAAAATAATATTTTTAATCCTAAAAAAAATTGCTATTTTACTAGCAGTGGTTGAATGTTCTGCTTGATTAATTTAGTTCTGAGAGAAGTCCAGTGTGCTGGTTATAATTTGGGTATTAAAACAACAATTCAGTTCAGTGAGTTCAGTAATTTAATTTGCTTTTCGCAGACTTCTAAAATACTTGTGCTTTCTTTTTATATCCGGTGATCTAATAATTTTGTTAAGCACTGTATTACACACAGCACAGCATTATACCTCCATGCAGAGATGCCACAGTTGCCTGGGCGACGTCTTTGTTCCTGGAGACGACGGCTACCCTGCAGCCTCTTTCTGCCAGCAGGCAGGACACTGCTTTCCCAATGCCTCTGGAACCCCCACACACTACTGCCAGTCTGGACATGATGACCTGCAGGAGAGGCAACAGCTCAATTACAGCTACAGAACAGCATCCGGACTATCTCAGATGAAACACAGGAGAGACATGCCTGCTTCCCTTTATGATCTTCATAAGTCGATGATGTAGTCTGATTATTGAATGGAAGCTACACAGCATAAACACACAGCATTTTTATCCCTTGTTCCATATTTCAATCGGCTCTGCAGGCACTTTTTTCTAAAGTCTGGCTGAAGAAAGTAGGGAACGCTTTTATTATAGTCAAGTGCAGGTTAAACTCTGTATGGGGAAAGTCAGTGTCAGATGGACACTACCACAAATGAAGTGACAGTAAATTAGAAAAATTGTTATTTTTTGTCAGTTATTATTCAGTGTTACACAAATACAAATATGATGTGTCCCATGTGTGTTACATATAAACAATCTTTTGTTGAGATCTGGTCACCCTAGTATATAAGCATAATGTATTTATATGACAACTTATATGTGTAATAATAACACCCTGTTTGCTTTAACAAAGTTTTCTTTTGGTTTAGGACTGAAACACTGGGATTACTGGGATTTTTGTCTTTTGAGTCAACACACATCAGTCTGAATGTATTTTAGATGCTGAAGAAACACTGCGATAGCAAACAGAAAAACAGGCTTTAACAGCTCTATCTATACTACGGACAGATTGATTAACCATCACTGTTAATAAGGGAGAGAGGCAAAGGTGGTAGGGTTTGGACATGTGCAGAGGAGGGATGGCCGGTGCTCACATATCACACTTGTTCTTCTTAAGTTGTAGATAAACAGGTACCGGCTAATTTATAAAGGGCTACCTTTAGAGACCTTGTCACTGAGGCTACGCGATTATACTTTAAAACCAATTTTTTTAGCTCCTAAAATTTGGAGCAGTCTTCTTCGGCCATCATCGGGTTGTTTGAATGTGCGATTTGTTTTAAAAACTCATTTTATAGTATAGTATATATTTTCCTTTAATCTTTCCCCCATTATTTTGGCACAGAGTTTATATCTATTTAAGTGCACGGAAGCGCGCGTGCTGGGATGAATACGTGACGGTAAGGTTGGTTGTTTGTCTGTATGGGTCTAGGCAAGTAAACACAGCCAAGATTATAAAACATGACACCCTGCCTTAACATGTGGGACAAAATGCTCTGCAGCACAACACAAAGTAGGACACCGGGTCACTTCAGTGAGGCTAAGAGTCACAGTCGCTGTCCGGTAAATAGTAGCCGTATTTAGCTTTAAATGTCATCGTACAGTTACGTTTATGCAGCGATATGATACTTACCTCGTTTTTCTGAGTCTAACACCCCGTTTGAGAAACACTGTTACAAATGTAACAAATGTTATTTACTGAACAAATAAAGAATACCAGAGGAGCGGGTAGTCATGGGCGCCGCCATGTTTTTTGTTGTTATTGTGCTGGTCGTTGTTGGTCGGTAGAGGGCGCTGTGGTAACGCTGGATTGGCTGAACTGAACCAGCACTGCTTTGATTGATTGGTGATTTTTTTTACCTTTACCCAGCCACTGTAGTTCCACCCTACACTGTCCACTGTACGTTACACCGTGTGTACACTGACCCACTTTGTCATCTGACATTTGCTGTGCTTGTTTTGCTATATTTAGTCTGACCGTTTTATTCGTTTTTGTTGATCTATTTTACTTTAAAGAATCACTTTATTGTAATATATTCAAAAGCTTCTGACATAGTTTTATTATATATTTTTTAAAATATTTTTATTTATCTAGCTTATTTACTTCCCTTGATTTAGCTGTTAGAGTGCTTGTTATCTCAGTAAGCTGTTTTATTTTGTTACATCCTAGCTACTTTTTTTAAAATGGGCTTTTTTGTTAGAAATTATATTTATTGTTTTAACTGATGTAGCACAGGAACTTCAACGTTTTTCAAATAAATACAGCATACCTCATCTTTATCTTACTGCCAGTGAAATAACACTGATTTCTATTTGCAGCCATTCATTTTTCCACATTGTTCCCTTGTGGAAATATATCTCATGAAGAAAAGCAAATCTGTCATCAGTGCACACAAAAAAAAGAAAAAAGGAAAAAAAATGAATCATGTTGAGACCGGTTGGGTGGCCTTGGCCCACACCTGGACAGTTCATCAGTCTGAGACTTATTCTGCCAGATTGATTTGCTGAAGCAAAATCACATTCATCACCTGTGCCAGAGTGGATATGTAGCCCTGAGCGCTGTGAATCATACACAGTATAAAAGGAACAAAATGCAAACACTACAAACAGTTTGATTTCTCTAAATGTGGTGACTCTAAGCCTGTCAACCGAGAGTTCATTAGGTGTGCTTGTGCATCAGAGAGACACTGGACTGAATTTCTTTTCAGAGAAAGAAAACACTTTATTTATTTAGTTCCTGGAACTATTTTGCCTGATCATTGGGTTATTTTTAAATGCTGTCACATTTTCTTCATGCCCTACAAAAACACACGTTTACTTTTCTGGTATAATTGCACAGAAAATCTATTCCAAGAAGCCAAGCACATAACTCCTGCCCGTTTCCTTGGGCACTGTTAAAAAGTTCAAGGAGGACTTGATTCCTTTTGCTGCAGTCAATTGAATCAGCTCACACGCCTTGTGCTTAAACGTTATCAAGAATTGTTGACCTTGGGGCCTTAATTCTTTAACTCTACACAGCACTCCTAACTCTGAATATTTTACCTGGGCTGTGCATACATAGCTTTGCCTATATTTACACACAGTCCCTACCCAACCTGTAACTCACAGTCCTGTCAACCTGAAATATTCCTGCAACAGATTTAGCACATGTGCATAATCTACTAAAGCACAACAACCCAAGTGGACAGATGATATAACACAACCTAGAATTACAAACAATGATTAAAGTGTAAATGTTCCTTACAAAACACTTTTTCCCCCTTATTCCTCCTCACTATAGTCTCATACTTATATATTGGAGTAACTTATTTCCATGGAAACCCATCCTCTGCAGGGAGCTGTGTGCAACACAATGACCTCTCTGGGTGCTTGTCAGTTCCTGTCAACATTTCCCAGCTGAACACTCTGGGAAGGATCACCTCTCTTTACTCTGCTGTAAGTCATGGGAGACACTGCTTGGCAGTAACAACCGTTTATTAGCAGATACTATAATGAGCACCCAAATAGATTTAATTTGAAGCACCCAGCTCTTTGCTGTCGTTGTTATGCAGCTTAGTTTGTATTGCACTTGTTACTGTTCTTTTCTTTATTTCATGACTCCTCCTTGCCCTCCTCCTCCACCACCACACCACCAGGCTTTCAGAGCGTTAGTTCAGTCTGAGACACGGCTGAAAAAAAGAGCCTTTGATCACCAAGAAATACGCCACTGTTTCTGAAACACTTTGGTTTCAATTAATCAGATAAGCCACTTCTAATATAAAGTGGAACAAATGAAAGATGCTTTAATACTCAATAAATAATCCTGGTAAATATTTCTGAATATGATTACTCTAGAGTGTCAGCTTCTGAACTGAAATACAAAGCTACTGGATAAAACACCTCCCACCCACTCCATGACATGTTGGTCATTCACAGGAGCTCGTTCAGTGAGAGACTGAGATTACCGAAAAGCACCACTGAACGACACAGGAAATCATTCCTGCCTGTGGCCATCTCCCTGTACAACGCATCCACTTAACACACTGTTTGCTGCTACAACTACACATGTTTCTTTTCCAAATATTTATTTATAAGTGACTTATGTATGTATGTATGTATGTATGTATGTATGTATGTATGTATGTATGTATGTATGTATGTATGTATGTATGTATGTATGTATGTATGTATGTATGTATATATATGTATATATTGTACTATTCTTAGTTAGCGTATTGTCTGTCTTGTCTTAATGTTGGTTTAAAATGGAGCACTGTAACAAAAAATAATTTCCCCCAGGGATCAATAAAGTATTCTGATTCTGATTCTGATTCTAAAAAGCAGTTTTTGGCCTTAAAACTGCCATTCTCTATAAAGGCCACCAGGGGGCATTATCTGTAGTTGTAAAAAGTTAAGGTGCTGACATCAGTAATTATCTTAATGAGAGGTTTATGGACTTAGTCAGGCATTTTGGCTTATAATGAATAAAATATGTTAATTTTGTAAATGTTAGTTATTTTAAAAGTCAGAAAGGTCATCGGCTAACAGCTTTCACCAGACGTTAGCTAAAGAACATGTACCCTATGTTTGACAGTCAGACGGACCCTCACTCATCACACCTGGTTTCATCTCTAGGCTTCAAAATAGGACTTCACAAACCAGCAGGTGGCTTCACTGTGACTATATTCATGTTTTATACCGTCTATGGTGAAGAGTGACAGAAAGGGAAGTGTAGAAGTTCTCATGACAATGTGACAGGCCTGGGCTAAAAGAGGCTCAGTTTTTATTTTCAATAAGTTACACTTTTCAGTTTTATTTGAAGCTGCTGTACTCAATAGCTATCTGTTAGACTTCACCTCTGCTAACTTCAGTCACTGAATTGGGCCTCTCCACTGTGGTTTGCTGTGTGATGCAGCTTGCCTGAGAAGTTCTCCACCTTGAGGTGAGTCAAATTCTAGTCTTTAATTAGGAGGCACCTGGGTCTGTACTCTCACTACTTGTCCAAATATAGACACATGTGGCTCCTAAAGGTAACACTATGGCAGCCAGAATGCTAACACTGTGGCTTTGAAATGCCAGTTTATGTCAAGGTGGCCATCTTTTTTATACAGTTGATGGACAAAGATCTCTCTTCCTGGCAATAATCAGTGTGTGTTTACAGTACTGTGGAGACGTCTTCTGTCACCACTTATTTCTTTATGTTTTGCTTCCAAGAAGTCACACTTAAGTTCTGCAGGCTTTCTGAAGATCTGGCAAAGTTTTTTGTTTTTGGACATTGGCTCCTTTTTCTGCTTCTTTTTAGTCGAGTCCTTCTACCGGACAGTATTCAGAAGAGTTTTCGTTTGTTAAGCCACTTAACACTGACCTATGACTCATTCAGCCATAAAAAATAAATATTTAGGACAAAAAGTAGTAATAGCAGGCCTAAAGAAAATATCTACATCAGATGATTAATATCTTAAAGTGATGTCCTTAAGAAATAGTAAAACCAAATCCAGCAAAAGCTGGAGAGATGGATCTGGTCCTTCAGCCTCACCAGGAATGGTCTCAATGGAAAGGCCAAGATGTCATTCTTAAGGAAAATGCAGAGGAAGTCAAATTACACAAGAACCAGCCTGAAAATCAGTGCCAACAGGTCTCATGAAGTGAAGAATTCAAATTTTGAAAAGTGAAAACTGTGGAGGTTCTGCGCTGGTTTGGAACTGTATGTAACTATATCAGCCAGTGATCTTGGTGCTGTGGGTCGAAATTAAAGGAATTGCAAAATCAGAAAAATACCACTTGATTTTGAACCACTTTATAATGCAATCTGGAAAGTGTCTGATTGGTAAAAGCTTCATTTTTCAGGATGACAACGATCCCAACGATGCTAATGCAGTAAAATACCTGAAAATACCACACACGTCAGTCAGACTGGCCTCCCCAGAGCCCAGTCCTCGACATTAGTGAAACAGTGTGGGATCATGTAGATATAGAACAGAACAAAAGGCAGCCAACATCCAAAGAAGAGCTTTGAATGTCCTACAAGAATCCTACCCGACGACTACTTAAAGAAACTATAGGAAAGCTTAAAATTGTTCAGGCTGTGAAGAATGAAGGTGGTCACACCAAATATTGACCTTCAAGCTCATTACTAAAAACTCTGTTTTTGCCTTATATATTTCCAAGTGGTTTTTTTTTACATTTCAATAAATCACTGGATACATTTCACATTTTCCTAGCAAAATATAAAGAAGTGAGGGGTGGCTCAAGACTTTTGCACACTGCTGTACTTTCAGATAAATGGAGAGCCCGTACATTTTAAGGTAATAAATAATAATAAATAACAGCACTTTACTTTTTCATATTTCTGATTACTAACCAGGTCAGATACATCTGCTGTGACGTGACACACAGTCACTGGAGAAAACACCAGAGTGCCCTCACAAAATGATGACCAAGCCTCAGAAAAATATGGAAACCATTAGCTTTTATTGTTTTAGAGATTTTTACAAAAAACAAAAAAAAAAAAAAAAAGTGCGATTCCCTCAAATACTTCAGAATGTTTTTCACATAACAGATTTGTGCCAAACACGTCAATTTCAGTTTCATCATTTTCAGACATAACAGATGATCGACAGACTTAAAAAAACAAAAAAAATCAAGTAAGTCACCTTGGCATATAAGAAATCTGTTAAGCTGGATTGAGCAAACTTATGTTGCCGTGTGTTTGGATGAATGAAGACTAGTAATTATTTTAAGAAATAATTACTAGTCTTCATTCAATATGCTTCATATTCTGAGTTGTAAACTGTGCAGCCTATGCATGAAAAACATGTACGAGACGTCAGTATGATTTAAAACGGTGCGGTAGTGTGTACGCCAGTATAACTGTGTGCCTCTGTGTAGGAGTATGTCTGTATATTAAAGGCTTCCCAGTGAAATGAAAAGACACTCGATGAGGGAGAGTTTGAGCAGAGCGCCTGAGGTTGGTGTGGTGACGGCCAAGACGACAAGAAAACATCAGATTAATTCTATATAAAAAGAAGCCCTAACAGTGATTTGTACCATCGCTTTCCGCCCTCGCTCCAAATTTCAAGCAAATGACAACATATTTCCAGCAGTCAGTTACACAGTGGTCCCCTCAATTAACAACAAAAGACTTAAAAAATAATTATCACAGACGCTTGAAACTCTGGGTCTAAATCAGTCGTTAAACTCCTTCTCAAAGCCAAATTTGGCACGATTCAGTGATTGCCTCAACATGTTTAAACACCCCACGGACCTCAAACGACTTCCTGAAAAAATCTGATGAATAAGTCACATTACATTAACTGATGTGAGGTTCCCTTAGGCGAGGAGGTGGGGGGTGGGTTCACAGTAATGCGTTTACTCTAAAGGGTTTCATTGATTTTTCAGAGGGCTTTTTAAAGTGAACCTACCATGCTTTTCCTTCTTTTCTGTGATACAGCTTTTGCTACAAAGGTGGATGCTTTATTATAAATGGCCAAAGTTTGACATAATGAGGTCACCAATTAAGCTCGAGCATCAGAGTGCAGTAAACTCCTGGTTTCAGACAGATTTTTCTACTTCTGGCTCTGTAAAATGTCAGCGTCCTGTCCTTCTGAATAAAGCTATCCTTCAAGCTTTATTTATTGGTCCTGTCATTGTTTGCATTTATACCTGAGCCCAGTGTGTCTACACTAATCATACTGACTTGAAACCAGGTAGAAGACTTTAAAAGTGATCCAATCTAAGCACAAACTGCTAAGCTGTAGACTCAATGTAGCTCTATAAGCAGAGCGACCCACCACAGGGTGGGCAGTGAATTGGATTTAAATTTAAATCTGATTGATCAGGATCAAACAACTAAAGGTGCACATATTTCACTAGCAGGTTTACTTCATGTATTGTGTTTTAAATCAAGCAAACACAGTTATCTTTTTTACACTGTTGTACGTTTAGTCCTCTAAACTGGAAGTGAGTTTGGGGTTTTGTTTTTTGTTTTTTTTAAGTTGACACGATCAATCTAAAGGTTTCTGTCAAAAGTGATGTATGACAGAGGTGCCAGCTGGATCGGCTCTTTGGCTTTCCATTGCACTCGCCTCTCCTCTTCTTGATTCCATTGTCGTCTAATGATGCCGTCTCACAGAGGACACCGGCCGGATGGACCGGAAGTTCCTACTGTAACACCATGCTTCCCAAATTATGTGAACAATATATAAAATTCAGGAAAATCCCCAATAAAAACACATTTTGTTTAAATTTCTTTAAGTTAATAACTAAAAGATAACCAGATTAAAACTGTTAACATAATAATAGAGAAACCATCTGTCCACTTCCTTCTACCTATCCAATTCCTGCTGTCAATAGGCAAGATGTGGGGTACAGTCTATTACAGGTTTAACACAGATTGACAGACATCCATTCATGCTCACATTCACACTAGTTCAGCTAAAAATGGAAGTCTAAGGACTGTGGATGAAGCTGGAACACCTGGAGAGAAACCACATAGAACATACAAACTGCACAGAAATGCCCCAACTCACTGCTGGATTTGAACCCAGGACCTTCTTAGAGTGAAAAACCGCATGCCTCCTGAACAATTTTGGCTCCTCTATCATCAAAAGCCTTTTGTTTGTTAGGTGCAGCCAATCAGATAAAAGCTGGTTTAAAAGTAGAGGAACTAAACTGCTTGTTTCAGAGGAAGAACTTAGAGGCTGCACCAATGCCCAGTATAAGATAAAGAAGGATTATTTCCAACTGTGAGTTGTGCAAAGCTAATACTCGAGTCCAAAATTAAAAATGAGCATAACTGGTCAACTTCAAGGCAAAGAAGAATGATCTTTTATGAAGATTACACTTTCATTTTTTTTAAAAGTATTCTAAAATTGCTAATTCATTTTCAGTTCAACAAGCACCGAACCTACAGCCAAATCCCCTCCAATCACTAAGAAATCTTATAGTAATTCAAGTCAGTACAACAATTAACAGAAAAACAAGAAACAAACTTTGAATCGCTTAACCATGAAAAACAGGGGGGGAAAAAAATCAAGGGCTCAATGTGATTGATTTCAATAAAAACTTGTGATTGGATTCAACAGATTGAATGCACCTCTTCCTGTGGAGTGATACAACATGCTACTTTAGGCAAACATTCTGTGCTTTAGCTAGCAGTGTTTCTTATTGCCACAAGTCACATTAGGAATGAGTTCGTGTTCACAAACGGAGCCCGATTAGTTATATGACACTCTCTCTACGAGCAGCAGGTGTCAGCGTCTCTGAAATGTGTAGCTAACATAAAATAAATACACACTGAAAGGAATCGGCCGTGCACTGTTACTGAAATGTTATGTCGCTCCCGTGATGGAGCGCTCTGTCCAGGTTTGGCTACTGCCGAGGGAGGTTAGGAGAGCAGCTACTCTGGTCAGTAAATATAAAGAAGGTACAAAGTAAGCATCATTTGAGTCCATTTTGGAGTGTGTTTTTCGCATATTAAAAACGGCAGAGCCAAACAGTCCCGCAGCACTTTGTCTCCTGCGGATGGCTTTGCTAATCACATGCAAATGTTTGATCAATGCAGTATCAGCCCTTTACACTGCAACCACACTGCGAGAAAAAACTAGATGCCTGTGAATGGCACACAGAAATAATTTGTCAAAGCGGAGTACTCAAATGTGCAATACAGCAGATCTCTGTTAGGATCCCCCGGATTCAATAATGCCTTCGGAGGAGGAGAAGTATCTTATTTTCTACTCTGCAGCACAATTTGTTCTGATCTGTTCCACCTAATACAACTGCCTTCTGACAGTCTGAACAGCAGTCATATAGAGAAAAGCAAATCTGATGTATTAAAATAAGGCGTGTGCTTTACTTAACCCCTTAACATGTGGCACTACAAAAAGGTTGATCTATGAAATAAGTTAAAATGTGTAACATACGGATAAACAGTTCATATTGGATGTTTTAGGACTAATCATATTTGTGTCCTTATGTACAATAAAGTGAGGAACAGTACAAGGCACACATTTAACAGTTGAATTGTTACAAAGATATAAATAACCAACAAAAAAAAAGTAAAGAAAAGTTCATGAATAGTGTGTGCTCTCCTCTAACTCTGTCCAATGTGCTTTCATTGATTTTTCTCTGCAGCGCTCTCGAGTGGTCTATTTCAAGACTTGAAGTGTCATCGTGGTTGACCTGTCCAAGCAACCTTGGGAGCAGTGACACCTTAACGAGGCTAGCAGCAGTCAGATGGATCACTGTGTGTTTGTGTGTATACGTGCGTGTATTAAATGATGTCTACAAAGCTGCCAGGGAACAGTCCCGTCCTGCCATTCCTCTGCAGCGTGCCTTTGAACCAGCCATCTTCCCTCTTCCTGTGAACAAACACAATGTCGCCCTCCTTAAGTTCCAGCTCTGCTTCGCTCTGGGGAGGATATGATACAACCACCCTGTACCTGAAAGAGAATAGCCAGGCAGATGGTGAATGATACACACTGCAACAATGGCAATGAGTGTGTCCTGGAAACAGATTTAAAAACAACAAACAACATGCACACATGGAAAAATTTGAGTGTATATATCCCACTCAAACTGAACTGAATTAGGAACACCATAACATGGACACAAAGTTCTAGTCTAAACAGGCCTTCATGAATCTGGCTATTGATTGATCTAGTTGTACAGATAAACAATAATCTGAAACAGTCCAAAGAAACAGCGCATTTACCTCTCACATATGATGGGACGTGCGTCATGCTGTTGAGATAAAAGAGAGGAGCAGGGCTGGCGGGGAGGAGGAGCGATAGGAACACATCCATCAAGGGGACTGCTCTTCCGATGGGAGGACTCTGGGACTGAGGAGGAGGAGGATGACGAGGCAGAAGCAGCAGCAGGTTCAGAGTCCAGGCAGCTCGCTGGGCCAGAGGGAGGGGAGGTGTCAGGGCCCACAGCGCCATGTAGCAGCTCTCCAGCAGCAGCGGCCTGCTCAGCCTCAAGGGTAGGAGAGGAGGGGGGCGAAGGGCGAGACTTCTTCTTATTGGAGGACAACAGCTTCAGAAGACTTTTCTTTTCTCTCTGCAAAATGAAGACAAGCATTTTTTTTTTTTTACCCCTGAGGCGATGAGAAGTAATTTTCAGACGCGCAGACAGACATAATCTAATGTCTGGACCTGTTCATTTCTCCCTACGCAAACGAAAAACTGTGGTGGGACAAATTCCAATTTTTTATTTTTTATTTTTGCAGGCAAGGTAGATGTGTAAAAACATGGCATCTATTTGTTAAGCAGACATTAAAAAAAAAAAATAATAATAATATATATAATATATATATATATATATATATATATATATATATATATATATATATATATATATATATATATATATATATATATATATATATATATAACAGCCCTCCTTGTTGTTCCTACTGGTGAATCGTCCCTGCATGATTAACATTTAAATAAAAATTAAGTCTCCCAGGGCATTTCAATCATCTGCTACAAATGAAGACATTCATTACTATGATGGAAAAAAACAAAACAGGTATCTATTAAAAACACAAACAGCAACAGACAATTGGAGACCATTTAAATTCTTCCAGAGTGTCTAAAAGCAAATCCAACCTTGATGTCTTTATCCAGTCTGCAGGCAGGAGCTGCATTGTTAGATGTGGGATTGAGAGCGGAGTTGCTCCCAGGGTTGACAGGCACAGCGAGGACAGGTACAGGTCTCAAAGCGTCACTATCCAAAGATGCAGCGCTGACATTGGGTGGGGTCAAGGAGGCAGCTGCGCAGCCCATTGCCACCCCTACTCGAGTGCAGCCTTGTGCAGGGCTTGACCCGGGCTGCGAGCACACTGCGAGGTGTGGGAGATACGTCACGGGTGTTGCAGACTGTATTGGTGTCACTGCTGCTGTGGGCCTGTCCTGACTGTGACATGCAGCTGTAAATTCAATATATGAAAATTAAAGGTTTAAATTTGTCTTCATACAAAAGGACAAAATCCATTTTAAGCCAGTGAGTTTACCTGTCCTGACCGCGTTGCGAGCCTGATTCACGGTCATCTGGGAGGTGACGTGCAGTGAGACTTTTGGCTGTTGGCCTGTGGCTGTTTGAGCTGTGGTGACCACCGCTGCAGGCTGGGAGTTGGCAGGTGCAACGGCGGGGCATACAGTCAGCGGTTTGTTAAAATCAGGCCCTGAAACAATGGCTCCAAGGGGAGCAGAAGAAGGGCTGACGATGGTGACACCTCTGCCTGCCTGAGTGCACAGACTCAAGGGCACTTTGGGCTGAGAGCTCCCAGACGCTGTCCTGCAGAGGGAGAGAGGAAGTAAAAAGGTGTAAGACACAGTGCAGCTTTATATGATGAGATGCATCTTTAGTGTGAAATGTGCCCGGCAGCTCTATTGTGTGCACTAGCATCCAGAACACCAATATATTAGTTTCAGAAAAGATTAATCACAGCCTGGACAACTAAGATTTCAGTACATCAAATATAAGATCCTGACTTTATGATAACCAAATATTCCAGTAGAGCAGATTGTTCTCTCTGGTTTGGAGGACAGTTGTTGCCCCAAATAAGAAAGTATAAATATTTCAGGATCTTTAAAAGTGATGGTGAGGGCAGTGTCTGAAAATAACAAGACTGCGGGTACAAGCTAACATAATTAGCTAACCCACTGGGTGGCTGGGCTAAGCCTTAGACACAAGGTGAAGAGCTCAGAGTGGAGATGCTGCTCCTTTGTGTCAAAAAGGAGACCGCTCATCCTTACAAGGATGCCACCTGGATGTTTCCCTTAGGAGGTTTACGAGCTGTACCCAACCGATAGACCCAGAACTCACTGGGGATTACACAGCTCTCCTGGCTGGCTTGAGAACACCTCGAGATCCCCTAGGAGGAATTGGAAAACATTGCTGGGAAAAGCGAGGTCTGGAATACCCGGCTTCGCCAGCAGTCACTGTGACCTGACTTCAGATAAGCGGAAGATTATAAATGGACAAATAAAAATGCACAGCACCATAGCTCTGTTTTTAGAAGGATCATTTCCAGATTTAAGTAGCTTACCACTACCCGATCCACCTCATAAACACTTTTCTGTCGATAATGCCTGGACAACACTTTTGATTTTAGCACCTGGAGGAGCAGCTGTACCAATCATTTTATTGACCCTGAAAGAATCTGGAAAGTTTTAAGTCTGTGTGCCTCTCTGTGGTTGTTTGGAACTGAAGTAGCATTTAGTAAATTACATTAGCCATAAGAAGGTAAAGATTTCTGGTCTTAAACTGTGACTAATAAGAGTCACGGTTATGGTTTAAATTGACCATAAACCAAAAACTTGCTAAAACCTTAAATGAGGTCTACAATTTTGTCAGACTGAAAGCTGAATGCAGGAAAACAAAAAACTCTCATGAGGAATTTATGCAGCAAAATTTATTTTTTATGGGAGTTATTCTTTGCTAAGCTGGTTCAATAACTCAGCAAAAAGCATTTGTGCAGAATAAACATCAGGTGTGGCTTTATCAATAAAACACAGCATACTTTACACTATCAGCAAACTGGAGGAATTTTTATGCTATAGCTTTGCATCATAAACAAAAGGATGTGAAAGCGAGTGCACCTGTGTGTGTGTGTATACAGTATGCTGATAAGAATAACCTGACCTGCTGACGGGGCTCATGTAGTTCCCAGGAAACACTCCAATCTTGCCCGTGTGCATGGACGTGCCCTTGAACCAGCCATCCTGACAGCGTTCCAGCACCAGAAACATCTCTCCTTTCCTCAGCTCCAGTTCATCCTCCTTTCGAGGAGTGTAGGGAAACATTGCCACATAGCTGCATGAAAAACAAACAAAGATGAGACATTTACCAGACACATAGATGGCTTTCATGGCGGACTTTCTCCCCTCTGGAATAAAAGCATGCCATTTGCTTTGCGTTCATCCCATCATCCAGTACATCTGTCATCAGCTCCTCTGGGAGCCTCCAGCAAAGACAGTGCCCTCTGACCCAGAGAAAATCTGCACTGGAGGACAAAACAATTTGTGGGTCATGTCTCTGCCGCTGCCAAAAAAAAAAAAACAGGCCTCAGCTGGGATGTTTTCAGTCTGATTTCAGTGTTGTCTGCGAGGGAACATAAATGGATGAGTCTGACATGCATGCAATGGCAGGAAAACAGGCATGAGTGGATCTAATTCTTATCAGGTGGTGGTTTGTCTTCAGGGAGTAATGAGGGTAAAAGGTGAAAGGGTCAAAAGTGAGGGGTCACCGAGTGGATGGACCAATGGGACCCAGGAGACTGTCACTCCCAGACTTTGACCCCTTCACCTGAGCAGAAGCTCACACTCTGCAGACTCTCAACTGACAGATGAGGGGGAGGGAGGGAGAAAGAGGGGGCTGTGTGAGAGACAGATGAGGATTTCCTCCCTCTGATCAGAGCATGTGCATTAAGGCTTTGGGCCATCAGTGCACAAACCGCTTGTGACATTTCACTGCACATTTCAGAAGACTGCATATTTTCATGTGGGACTGTTTTTATTACTCACACTGTGGGTCTTTGTCTCCCACTTTGGTCGCTTATGCTGGGGGAGGGTCTCTGTCCGGCAGCCAGCGAATATGCAGCTCCACCGACGGAGGACTGGGGGGGAGGCGGTGGGGGTGGTGGGAGAGCATCCTATAGAGGAAAGGAAAAAAAAAAAAAAAAATCACATTATTTTTCACTATGTCACTTATTTCCTCTCAGTTTGAATCAGAAAGATCAGGAAAAAAAGCAGAATGGACCACAGGAAGAAGAAAAAAACCAAACAGACTGCACGTTGCATAAGCACAGAAACCAGTTTGTTTATGAGAAACAAAGGAAGAAGAAGAATGAGAGATCATCTGTCATTTGGGTTATTCCCTCCAGCTGTCAACACCAGGGAGAGTGGTTTGGCAGCCTCCGTCGTCTCGTCCCCGACGTCCCATTGCAACGGAGGATCTCCTTTTCTGCTTGTTTGTTTGTTGCTAGGACACCGCATAGCTTGATGTTAAATCCATTGCAGTATTTAATTGGGAACATATGAAGTGAAAAGCATGTCTGTTGGCACACTTGAGAGCAACCCTCAAACCAGTCATGAGTAGATTCATCTTGACTCACTTGTTTTCCCTTGGTGAACGTCTTTAAGGTCAAAAGAGGCTCAAGCTTTTGACTGGAGGCCTTTAGGGGATTTTCTTTGTATGTCTTTTGTGCTTCTAGGATTACAGGATTAAAATATAAGTCACCAACTTCCTCTGTCACCACACAAAGCAGAAGTACAATTTTAGAAAGAAGTCAAAAATTCACAAGATTAATTTTTCATGTTTGAAAATTATAAACTTGTTATCTGATGTCTGCCTTTGTCTGCTGTCCAGCCTCCATTGCACTCTACCTTAAAATATGTTACGATGGATGGGCAAACCAAAGGACAGCAAACACATATTTATTCAGGATATGCTCAGTTGAGCCATATGGATCACAGCTACCAGATGCTTGACAACAGGCTTCCCTTCCAGGTCCAGGAGGAAACTTTTTAGTGCTCGCCCAAGTTCTCCATCTCTTTGGTGGTATCATTGGAGCATCTAAACAAGATGCTTTCTGGCTGCTTTCCTGCGGAGATTATTGGGCATGCTCAATTTGAAGGAGGTCTAGGATAGATCTAGAATGTTTTATGTGGCTTGGGAACCCCTCAAGAGCAGGAGGAAGCAAAAAGTGTTACCCTGCTTAGCCTGCTACCAACAAAACCCAACTTCACATAAGCAAAATTGAATAGAAGGATCTGTCTTTAACAGCTTTGTTTTTCTCTTTTAAAAAAATAAATGGAAAATGACATTCTTTTACAACAGCAAAAATGGCCCCTGAAGCTTTTCAAACAGATGTTCTTGTTATCTTTCAATACATAATATTCTTTTTAGTGGAAATTTGTTCTTCTGAATAAAGATCAAACAGATTTAATTTTGGGTCTAGTGAAACTTCATCTTATTTTTTTTCCTCTTCACATCGCTTTGAGCTCTTCCCAAACCCTTTTATTCTTTCTACATTCCAAAATGGTGACAAAATGTCCTTTTAACTTGCGTATATTTAGTACTTATGGCTGGCATATTTTTTAATAACAATTTAACCTGGCAGGACCAACATATATTGGCATTAACCGGTTATAATTTGTGTTCAAACTTTGGTTATGAATCCTTTTGTTTTCTCTTTGCCATGAGTCGTAGTTTTGGAGTCAGTTAATCCGGGTTTATAATTAACTTTGGAAATGAAACACAGTAAATAATCAAAAAAAAAGAGAAAACAACACATCATTATAAAATCGTAAACTGTTAAAAAAAAAAAAAAAAAAACCCAGATGAAGTCCCAGTGTGTTGGAATGATGCTGAAGAGGACTCTCCTATCCAGGAGCGAGATGAGTCTTCCCAAACCGAATGCTGGCAGTTCTGCACAGCAGAGTAATAGCTTCCATGACACACTGGGGGAGGAGAGTGGCACTCCGACAGCCCTGCGGTGTGCGTACGGGCTGTGTGTATGTGTGAGTGTCGATGTGCGTTTCGGTTCGCTGCCGACGCTTGAGCTGAGATAATTAGGTTGCCTGCAGGCTGGAAAAATCATCTGTACAAAAACATCATGTTGGGTTCCCAAGTGAAGCGGAGAGCGCAACCTTTTGTGTACACATTCCTGCTCATTCAGAAACTCCACATGCCAGAGCATACACACAGACAGACAGGAAGTGTACGTGCTGCTTTGTGTGGGCTGCAGGAACTTCTTGACATTTTTAGCTGCACTCATTCTTTTTCCCTCTACATATAGGTGTTGTTAAAAAGTTGTTTGCAAAGTGTAGAATTGTAAAAACCATTATCGGCACAGAATACAGATGAACAAAACTTTGTCTAAAAGACCCTGACATAAACGGATGTCTGGCCAATCATCGGCAACACGTTTTAACGCTTTGAGGTTTAAGTCTTCATTGATGGTAACCGCAAACCTACATTTTAATCCTACAGGTGATAGAGACGATAACTTAGACCTCAGGGGATTACTGGATCAGTTAATCCAATCTCAATAGAATAACCGGTATAATGTATGCCATTGCCAGATGATGTTATGCTGTTTTTGAAAGTCTGGAGTGACATAAGAAGTGTACTAAATGTTGGGCTTCTACCACTCTTTACAAGCCCTGCAATACAGTCCATCTAAGCTCCGGTAGGCCTGACGGTGCATTCACACTTTGACCTTGAGATCAAGGCTACCGGCCACTGAAATTTTTAGTAGATACACTTAAGTTGTGAATGTGAAAATCCTGAGTGACTTCCTTCTCCAGTTATCACCTTGAGGTCAGGGTCACTGAGATTCAAAGTCGTCCAAGATTTTTAGTAGATGCACTTATAGCATCAATTTCAAATTCCTACGTTGCTTCGTTTTCTAGTTGTCATATTGACAAACTTGGGTGTCCACGTTGCCCGCCTGGCAGGTTGACAACAATGCCCTATCAGCCTTTTACAGGCTGAGGGGTAAAAAGAGGTTATGGTGGGTGGATGTCTTTCTACTAAATTAACCAACAACAAGAGAACCAATGATCATTAGACCACTTAAGTCCCCAGTAACAATCAACATTTACTTTAAAATTCATACAAATGCTGTCTTGAGCAATTTTTTTTTAAAGTCTTACCACAGGGATGGATGTGTAGCTCGTCTCTGAGGGAAATGTGAAGACGGTTGCTGTAGTAACAGGACTGCTAGGAGGCGGGGTCACAATTAGGCCAGTTGTGCAAATATGTACCTGTCAACAAAAGACAAATGTAGACCATTAAAAACACTGCAACGACTCCTCACACACAAAGAATAGAAATGAGCTCCAGCTATTCTGATTAATTACACCTACAGGATGAGGACATATGTGCATCACCGCTGATCCCAGCACAGAGTGTTTATGGCACAGATTTGGATGTCAGTACAGCTAAATAACTGTGCAACAACTGGGGTTTTTGACCCTAGATTTTAGTTAGGTTTATTGCTGTATATTTACTTCTTAGTTTGCCCTTTGTTTTGGTCATTTTGTTTTGTATTCGAGCTTCTAACTCCTGTTATCTTTTCCAGGATTTTATTCTTTCCTGTCTCAGTTCTGTTTCCTTTTGTGATTCATAAATAGATATAGTTTAAATATAATAATTATATTATATTAAATTTAAAAAAAATGTAAGAAGTTAATATAATAAGCTAAATAAGATAATTAGCTGAGCTTCAGTTTTTCATCCTGTGTTCACCGTCTCCCTTTCCGTGTTAGGTATTTAATTGTTTTATGACTTCCCATTTTATACTGGTAGTTTCTGTCACTGGGACCTTTTCTAGTTTCGCTTCCCCTGTCTCATCATCTTGGATTTGTTTCGGCTGTGTCTTGTAGCCCGATGTTTCCCATCTCCCTGAAACCAGTTTGCATTAGTCCTTTGTTGCATTGCACCATTTGTTCACAGTCTTTCTGCCATGAACACAACATTGGAAAACCTCCCCTGTACCCTTAATGATAAGTTTAAACACCTGAGTGTATATCAATAAACGGTTCGCTGACCACTGGAATGGTCTCCGAGTAGCTGCATTCATGACTTTGGACTGCAGCTGGTGGTTTTTCTTTTGTTGTGCAGCCTCTGTGAGGTCTGCGTAGAGCAACATGAAGCAGGTTTTCACCGCCTCCAGATTCATGTTAGAAATTCCATCTAGTTAGCAGCAGATATCCAGATCTGTTTCAGCTGTAGTCCAACACAGGAAAGAGAAGAGACTCACTGGAAAAAGTGAAAAGAGTTTATAGCGCCTGAACTTTAAAAGAAGTGAGGGGCCTGTCGATAATAAGCCTTGTGACAGGACCCTACAACCCTCCACTCTCCCGTGACCTTGAAGTGGACGGATGTATTGTCAACAATCAAGATTTCTCTTGCACGCAATAATTTTGGTGCTATCCAAAAAGATTTTGGTCTTACTAATAAAAATCACCAGGAAAATGATAAAAATATACTTTTAAGCATTTTTCTTTCAGTTGAATCTCATTTACTAAATCATATGACACATTTTCTTCTTATCAAAAGGCCAAAAATAACAGGAATGGGCAAACATTTGTGTTAATTAGGGTAAGAGAGACTCACTGTAGTAACTACACACAGCTCAATTGTGCCTATTAGCATAATCACCCCCACAAGGCCAGTTTTTATTCAGGCAATAACGAGCGCTAGTAAATCTAATGCAGATGCCGTAGTTCTAACAGGCGGATTAAAAACTACAAAATTCTATAAAAACACGTCTACGGTCTATGTGTGGGAGAAAACTGACGTGAAAAATTACCCTGTGACTCGCCTGTCACATTGTGTGTAAATGACTCTCACTGAAACAGTGACGCACATGTGTGGCTTTTTATTCCAGTTATAACCACAAAGTTGGCCTCATGACCTTACAGGCCAACAAAAAATCAGGTGACTGCACAGCAGGACATTTCATTGGACGTGTAAAGAGAGGCGGCTTTCCCAGTCAGTCATCCACATGAGTCATGATGGTGTGCTTGGCAACAAGGCCATACTGTTGGACACACAATATCTCCCTGTAGCCTGTGGTCTCTCTCCATGGATGACTGCCTAAGACAGAGCCGCCTCCTAAGGTGTATTTTTCAGTAAGGAGGGCAAGAAAAATCTAACTCTGTACTCAAAAGTGGCACTGTTAGTGAAACGGCTGTCTGAAAAGAATAAATGCCAAAATACAAGGAGGGTGCACTATGTTAAATTAAATAAATACGTGTCCCTTGGGGTTTGTAGTCAAGGCTTTCAAACACGGCCTGTTTTCTTTGGCTTACCTTTGTCTATTGTTTGGGAATTGGAAGAAGAGGAGATGAGAAAAGGTAAACGGGAGACAGGAGACAAAATCTGTGCGTATAAAGCCTGGGGACTCTTTCTGTCGTGTTTTTATTAAACAAAGATCTATAAATCACACATATCATTAGCACTGCTGTCAGTAGGGGGGGGGGGATCACTTTACGCAGACATATACAGGTTCTTTTATTTCTGAAATATCATGATAATGATTACTGGGATAAGGTCGTTATAAACCTGATTATGCCTTCTGCACAGACAGACGGCTTTGATGATACGTAAATCATATTTACATGAAAAGCTTTTAGTTTTAAAAAAAAGAAGAAAAAAGACAGGATGATCCTCAATATCCGCTTTACTGCAGACAAGCGCTCGCCTTGTCTCCCTCTCACAAAGCAGCACATAAACACTCACTGCAGATGAAAGATTAATGATTGAGCTTAATAGGGGGTTTTGGAACGTAGCATTTCTGAAAGTCTGCAGCAACCAGACAATGAAGTAAGTACGTTAAAAAAAGAGGAGAAGAAAACAAATACATAAAAATCAGAAAGTAACAGAAAAAATGTTTTAGCTGCAAGCTCCCCAGACAACTCCCAGAACAACAAAATCTCTCTCAAAATAATAATAAACTACAAGCCTTATATTAACCTCCAACTCTACCATATTTTGATTAATGGATTCAACTACTGCATAATTTGTAGTTCAAAATAATCCTTCCACTTGTCTTGTGCTGGGTCTTGATGAAGCCCCTCAGTTCATGTTCTGTCAGAAAGAAGCCACTATAGCTATGCAGTGTCTTTAAAAATGAATATTTCTTACAGGCCTGAAAAGCAAAGCCTTAAACCTACATGAATTATCTCTGGCCAGCAGGAGGCGACTCCTCTGCCGCAAAAGCGAACTAGTTATATAAAGTCTACAGGCAAACTGGCTCCCTTATCTGTGACTTTTGTAAACACTTTCCTGATATGTTTATGTCTTCTATCATTAGTTTTATGTGATACTAAATGCAACATGGCCACAAATTTTAAAATTATGGTTCTCGTTGCTATCAACAAGCGGGACAAAGCATGGTAGTCACTGTGTGACTGACAAGTCCCTAGCCAATAAGCATGCACCGTCCCAAGGTTTCACAGATACATCTGCTTTGATACGATTTCCAAAAACTAAGAATGAGATGGGAAAACCTGCTGCTTAAGACTCAGTAGCAGTTAAATAAGCAATAGTGGATGCTAATGACTAAAATAAGAAAAGGCATAACAGGTCCCTTCCTATTATGCCGAGGAATTTAAACTACCAGTAAGTATCAGGGAATCCACCTTCCCCTAATAAAACTAACTAGATTAGTTCAGCACCATTTATAAAATTACTTGAAATGAATTCATTACAATTTAACAGCCTTTACTTCCCTTTGATAAGCAACAACTATTTGAATTCTTTTCAAATACCATTTACTTATTATTAGATGCACAAACTTTAAGAAACGGACAGCTCCAGGCCAAGTTAAACCCACAAAACATTTGTCTTGCACAGCACCAAGTCAGAGCTCAATCACAGCCGGCTGGCAACCACAAGGCAGCTGTGAGCTGCCGTCATGTCAGGGTTGGTGTGGAAACCTTTAGGGCTAAGCTGGAGTCATTTTTGTGGATGAGTGGAGTCACGCATCCATGATTTCAAACGCTCAGATGGAGCAATGGCCTGTTTGGTATGACGGGGGGAAAGGGAAGTCGGCCTAATTGCTGACAGAAGGAGAGTGAAGCCTCTGAAAAGCAATAAATATCTTGTGGAAAAAAGAGCTGAAGCTGGTTTCTGTTTTTCCTTCTTTTTCTTTTTTTCAAGTTATGCAATTACAGACCAGGGAACAGGATATTTACAAGTCAGCTGGTTAAATGACTCATCTCAACCAGAATCATGGAGTGAAGAGGAATGTACATTTTTCAACTCTGTGTGTTTAAAGCAGACCCATTATTCTCATTCTCATTCCTAACTGCAAATTCTTATTCTTGAACTCTGTTAGAGAAGCTTTGCATGACTTATGGCTCAAAATAATCCTTGTTTATATAATGCTGGGTTTTGCTCCAGCTCTGACTATCTGAAAAATCCTGTGTGTAACATATGTTTGGGCACGTACAACCCATCTAAAAAATTTTGTATAGCATCATTCAGAGGCAACAGCACTCCCCAATGGCATCATACCTGTGAAGGTGCGCTGCAGGAGAGGCCCCCGCTGATCTCTCCGATTCGAGCTGCTGCCGTGGGGTTGCTGGAGCTGATGAGGACCGGACCGCTAATCTCCATGGAGTGGCGCTGGGGGGGAGGTGCTAGCATGGGTTTGTGCGACATGGTGAGAGAGGTGAAAGAATGTCGTTTCTTGCTGTTCTTCTTCTCCCCTACCCGGTGGGCACCATTTGTCTGAGGCCCTGAGGAGGCCCCTTCCCCGGAGTCTCCACTGGAGTCGGACGGCTTGTCCAACTCTATAAGCTGCCGAGCTGCCGAATTGAACTACAAGAGAGGAAGAGAGCCAGCAGGGTTATGAAGAGAGGAGTTGGAAGTAAGTAAAATGAAGGACTGATGGGGGAAGAAGCATTAAAATGATCACGAAAACTGTCACTCTCTATAATTAATCTTATTGTCATGGGAAGTCTCTCTTAATGTATTGACTGGAGAGGGTGAGGAAAAGAACGTGCCCAAGTTGGACATCACATTTTCAGTCCTCTGTCTCACATTTGTCTAACTTACATATGTCTACACAATTCAATTTAACTCAAATTATTCACCCATAAACACAAGAAGTGAATTTTATACCAATATAGAGATTCTGTATCAGCGTCCAAGAGCTTTGAAAACATGAATAAGCTCCAATGTCAGCACTGTCACCTTTACAGACACAAAAGAGGTTGCTGCTTGTCAAGCTTATAATTAACTAAGACAAAAAAGCTTTTATGCACTTGAAATTCTTTACAAACTTCCTAAAAACACATTTTTACATATTTGCTTTCATGCAATATTTTGTAGTCCTATCGTCTCACCTGCATCATTTATGAATAGCTTTGTGTTAAAAATGCTTTTACATTGTTATTAGTATTATAATGAATTTAGGATTCTTTTATTGGTTTTTAAATCTTTAAATGGTCTGGCACCTGCGTATCTGTCTGATTTGCTGAAGCCCTATGTCCCCACTCGTTCACTCCGGTCAGCTGAGCAGCTGTTGCTCTCAGTCCCCAAATCACGGCTGAAACTGAGAGGAGACCGAGCGTTCTCGATCGTGGCTCCTAAGCTTTGGAATAATCTTCCTCTTCACATTAGGCAATCGACATCAGTGCTGGTTTTTAAATCCGGATTGAAAACGCATTTTTATTCACTGGCTTTTGACTCAGTGGTTGACTGACTTGTATTTTATTGTTTTTGCTATGTTTATTATTTTATCGTATTTATTATTCTCATGGTATCTATTATGTTTCTATTGTTCAGCACTTTAGTCAGCCTTGTGTGTTTTTAAAGTGCTATATAAATAAACGATGATGATGATGATGATAATCTGTGTTGACTTTTTTCTCTGTCATGTTTTCCTCCGATTTAACTTCTGTATGTTTTTGATCCTGATGTCTGCCCATCTGAATTTAGTATTCTGGTTTTGCTTTTTTGTAAAAGGACTTTGTGAAGATGCCATATAAATAAAATTAAGATAACTATTATTTTTTCTATATAAAACCAAAACAAGGTCTTAGTTAAAGCCTCAGTCACAAAGGCCTAGAGACCAGTTGGCAACTCCATGGCAACCTTTGATCGCTAGTTTAAAAAAAAAAAAAAAAAAAAAAAAAAAAAAAAAAAAGTGGATCCCCTGACCAGTTAGTGAGTAGCTGTTTGGGGCTGCTTCCTGTCATGGGATGAAAGCTTGTGCTAACACATTTTAAAGGGTGCAATTTTTACTTTGAAGAAGACAGTTCTCTGGTTCTGGTTTAAATTGCACTTTTAGTTTTACTATCAGTCAGGGAGTAGTTAGCCAGTATTTGCAGACAAATCGGTATATTCCATACAAACTATGACCGACCACAGCAATCAAAGTGATTAGCAATCAAAGAAATCACAAGGACTTTGGCGCAGTACCTTCTTTGTGACCAATTTTACTCAGTGACAGAAATCACCCCCCACAAACCTCTCGCCAACCAGTAGGCAAACAATAAGCATTTTTCCCCCAGTGACTGGGGGTTACAGGGCAGGGGTCACTGAATGTCTTCCTGGCATGTGTGTCTGTGGTTTAACCAAACTAAAAATAATAAAAAGCAATAATTTTGACAATTTTTCCCTTACAAAACACACTAAAGTACACTACAATATGAAGACAGCCTCTTTACCTTTAGTCAAATTTGTCAACACAATTAGCATTAGGTTTGTGCACACATTTTTTTGACTAATATGACTAAGGATGACTTTTAATACATTAAAATAAACTGAACTGAACAAACAAATACTAAATTATAATATTTCTGCTGTTCATGATACATCTTCTGTGCAGGGGGCTTTAGTCTGAAAGAGTTGATGGTTCAAAGCCAGCTATGAAACCACAGGCTTTTTAACCCTTTCAGGCACCATAATGTATGACTGACAGTGATGTATAAATCAAAGAAGCAACACTAAAAAGGGTTCAGTTAATCACAGGGTGTGCTTACTTGCTGTCACAGGTTGCCCCAAGCAGCTCTGTCTACTTAGGACATAAAAGCTATGCATTACACTCAGATCCTGTGCAGGTTCATCACTGACATGTCAGCACATTAACAAATATACATGCAGGATTAAGAGCAAAGCACCAGGTGAGAGCCCTTCATCTGATTAAATTATAAGGCCAACTTTATAGATTAATTCATATGCACAACTGAAGACGCAAAAAAAGCCCCTGAGGCGATGAAAAAAAAAAACTATGACCTAGATATTCACTGGTTATGCAGAGACAAAGAACATTTTAGGTCGCTGTACATTTGCTATGATTCTGCCACTGTTTATGAAACCAGAAAAACGACTGCCTAGCATCGAGGGGAGAAGACAACAAAATGTTCTATTCTGCAGTTTCAGTTGTTAAGATACAAAATGATTTATAGCCTTGGAAACACTGCATTCTGCTTCTGCAAAACCCCCACTCAGTGTAGAAAAATATGAGTATAAAAGGACAGAAAACATACAACAGCAATAAAAAAAAAAAAGCCAAAACAAAAACAAAAAAACAACTGTCACAGCTTTGAAAAACTTGCACAGACTAACCTCAAGATTCTTCCGCAATCTAATTGATGGACACCATGTCTCCACCAAATGCATTTAAATCTATAATGTTTCTATAATAATTTATATAGATTATTTTGGTGAGTTGCCCAGTTTTGGAGATATACTGACTACAGAGGTGCATGATTTCTAATTAAACCACAAAACGTGACTTGAGGCGGTCAAATTTCAAAAAACAAAAAATGTCAGCAGCTGTAGACATCATCATCCAATTATCCAAAAATGTGAACAGTTTCATTTAGGAAACTTTTGTTTTTTGCTTCCTATGGTTTACATCTGCTATCAAAAGAAGGTTGAAGAGGGCTAACATACCAGCTCAGCCCAGTAGGTATAACTAATCCAAAATGTACCAATGAAACATCTTGAACACTTAACACAACCACCAGCCTGAACATCTGACACAAAGCAGGATGGATCCACGATTTCCATTTCGTATTATATATTTGGGAAACTGATCATTCTCTGCAAACTCTACAGAACCCAGTGTGTGGAAATCCCAGCTGCACATAATAAAGTGGTCAATGAGTGCATATTTAAGAGGAGGCAGACATTTGCAGAGCGAGTCGCACCTATTTGATCTTCACGTGAACAGTTTCTTCAAGTGAAAATGAAATGATCTTTCAAGGGCAAAGATTTGCTTAATTCAGTCTAAATTATTCCTAAAGCTTTTACACGAGACTGTCAGTGAGACCGCGACTGTCTAAATCTTCAAAGACGTTTTTAATGGTTCAATGAAACATAAGCATTTCAAAAGGATGCGGAGTATCATACATATTTTGTGAGATATATAAGGAAGGTGTTCAAAGGAACTGATCTTAGTGAGACACCTGCTCCTGGAGCGATTGGTGACACTGTAGAGTCCCGTTAGTCGTCTTACCTCAACATACGAGATGGGGAAAATTCCAATTTTATCTCCCAGCATTCCCTCGGCCCAGTTTTCATCTACTCTGCGGATCACAGTCAGGATATCGTCCTGAAATTCCAGACAGACAGGAAAACACTCATTAAGGATACTGCTAACTAAGAGAGTTGCTCATCCTTGAGGAACAAACACTGAACAGAAATAATGAGGTGGGTGCAAAGTTTTATTAAACGGTACATGCCCACGAGTAAAAACACAGGGGTCATTGTGTTTGGAAAAATACTTAGTAAGCTTGTTTAGGTTTTTGCTCATGTGGCACAAACTGATGAAAGAATAAACAGCAGACCATGACCCAACAGCTGGACAGACATAACTGCTTAATTATTGTAGTTAAGACGTTCCTAATTACAGCTGTTCATCAAGAAGTCTGGCTGAAAATCTAAACCATTTCTCTGGGCGTCAACAACCCTGACATTCCAACATACACACAAAACCTGAGTAAATGAAAGCTTAGAAGAAAGAGTGTCACTGTAATGAGAGGTATTTTTGTTTTACTACACTGACCATGTGGCAGAAGTGTGGGTTTGCAGTGCTGCTGCGCCTCACCTTTGAGAAGGGCAGACAGTCCTTGTCGGCCTCTTTATCTTTGAGCTCAAAGTCATAGAGAGCTTTGCACTGAGGTGGCGGCTGTGGCAGCGGCTTAATAACTTGGACAAAGTTGGTGGGGAAAAAGCCGTGGACTCCACCCATCTCACCGTGGTACCAGTTCTCATCCACTTGTCGACGCAGGATGATAATGTCACCCTTGCTGAATTTGAGGTCTCCTTGTTCCTTGCCATCGTAGTTGTAGAGCGCCTTGGCACACGGGAGCTGGGGTACGCCCTGAAAACCGAGGGGGAGAGAAAAGATTGAAAAACTTAGTTGTGGACAGCTGCATATAAAGCTCAATCATTTTGTGCCTGAAGCATGTGTAGGAGAAACTACAACACACTTATATGATGCAAAGATGCAGAGTGACAGGGTTTTCATGAGTCAATATCAATATGAAAGCAAACAGCCAACAAACACAAGTCAGTGTACTGATGACAATGGCCAATTTCTCAGGACTTCCACAGCAGCCAGCAGATATCTAGAGAAGTCATTACTTATTAATGCAAAAAATAAATAATAAAAAACATGATAAAAAAAAGCTAAATGACATGTATATATGATGAATAACGTGGCAGAAGGACTATCCACAGTTTAAATTTATAATGGCTTGTGTGAATTTTTAACTGACTCTTAAGTAGATGCTAGAAGCATCTTGCATTTATGAGACAGAATACTTTAAATCTTGTTTTCTTACCAAAAATGTGCACGACAGCAACCACAATAGTTATAAAACATAACATTTTAAATGATTATAATTCGAAACAGCTTTTTTAATTGTCCTGGTGTGAAAACTGAGAGAAGTCATGTAAATAAAATGCCTGTCCAATCCTGTCAAGTCTGACTTGAAATCAGACGGGTTGTTTAGTCTCTTCTGCCCAGTGCTGGAGCCAGTGGGACTACTACTTATCTTTACGACTACTTATCTTTTTCAGCTGTTTAAGCAGGAAATGGATAGATGGATGGATGTTATTGTACAATATAGTGAAATTCCATATATGCTCCAAAACATTTCCTGTTGTGTAGTTTTAACATTTCTTTAGTTGGAACAACAAAAAACGGTAAAGAAAAATTAATAAAGTCTGACATTTTAAATGGAAATTGGACAGAATCCACACCAGGACCGTAGCAGTGGCGGACATGTAGCTCACAAGCATGCATTCAGCCCCTACATGAATGTATTCAGGGCTGTAACAAGTTCAAAATAAGGTTGAAGATTGAATTTTGACAAACCTACTCTCCTAAAGGACCATTAATCTGCATGCAATCAAAGCCTGATCAAACAGAACTTGTGGACTACGCATATATTCACCCGTTTATCGAGATTAGGAAAAGCAACAAGTGCTTTTCACACTTATAGTGTGGCCGCGGCTGGTTGTGAGGAGAGAGCGTCTTCAGAAGGCTCAGGGCCCTGCTCGCTTTATCTTGCAGAGGAACTTTTTTTTTTTTAATCTCAGCCTGCTAGACCAGAGTCCTGAAAGGCTCATTCAGGCAATGACAATCCAAGTAAAGAGGGACAGCAAGTAAGGGGGAGAAGCAGCATAGAGGATAGAGAAGCATCAATGTTCTCTATTCAGGATGGGTGTCCATGAGGAAGGCTTCAGTCCAGACAACCCCCACCATTTATCATGCTGCTCCCTTTGGAGTGATCAGAATCACAAATGCTATGAAACAGACTGGAAAAAACTGATAGTGTAAAATACACAGAGTAGAGCCTGCAATGAAGACTCAAGTAGATACAAGAGAGTGAGGGGTTAAAAAAAAAGCAGAGTTTGGAGCTCTGCAGTATTGTTAAAAACTAATGAACTGTTTAAAGCCTCAGTGGAGAGTAAAAGTACAGAGTGAACCATGATGGTGAGCCAGGGTGACATTGCCCTGCTGCAGAGAATCACCCAGCCTGAAGCACAGAGCCAATCGCTCTCCGACTCTGCTGGTCTAGCCTGTGGGAGACAGAGAAAGGGGAGGAGCGGTGCTGCAGCCCCCTGCACACTGCACTGGAACTGGGCCTCCTTTCAGGGGGAAACGGGGCTTTTGAGCCCACCCAGGCCTGGCAGGGAGTTTCGTGATGAAAATGCAAATGAAAGTGCAAACTCTGACATTTTTGTTTTAAATGACAGAACAGGTTCAAGCCATACAAAAACAAGTGGATATAATTACATTGTAAATATAAAATGCTTGTCCCCCTCAAACTGGGACAATTGTAACCACTTGTTTGTACACTGAGGCCAGGACTCAATAAAAACCCTTCAGCAGTAGCGCAGTGTCCAAAATCAGCACTCTTATGCAATCGCTTCTGTACACAGTAAAAGTCATTCAACATGCTAATAAAGTACAAAAACTCTACTGGAAAGAGGCTCATTGAAAGCCATGTAAATTTCAGATTTTCCAAATAATTCCATCAATCTGGACCATTTTTTAAAAAAATGCATAGATAAATTAATAATATGGTCAACGGACCTTAGCAATGGATGCTTTGTCAGCTTTCTTTTTTTTTGATGGAGCTTTTCACTGAATATAACAATAAACTTCATTCATTTGTCCACTAGAGCTGATCGTGCCCACTCAGGATAACATTCGTGATTTGAGCAAACACAGAAGTAGCTCTCAGTTCTGAAGAGAGTTTTAAAAACAACTTAAAGAAGATTTAAAGAAGACAAGGCCGAGAGGAAGACAAACGCAGGAGAGGCGTGCAGTCAATTTTCAAAATAAAGGACCTGATGCAGACGAAACGCAGTACTTCTGAAGCAATCCTGGCATGATTTTAAAGCAGAAAACAAACCCGCGACACACATCAGGGGTACTTCCTTTACCACCAATTTGTGATTTCAATCTCCCTCTCATGCCTGGTGAAAGGAGGCACTCTTATTCCAATTTCTACTTCCATATTTGTATTTTTTTTTAATTCTACTAGAGTAGCGTTAAATGATTTCAAGTATAGAAAAATGTTCATTTATTTTATAATGCACCCACTTAGTTCATCATCTCCCAGAAACAAGCTGTTGGAAGCTAGATGCAAGAGTGTGCATAAGACTGTCTTAAACTGGGGGTGGGGGCTAATATCCGGTGTGAATCCATGGAGACAGTGCTGTTGTTTCTGCAGGAGACTTTCATAAAGAAGCACCATCAACCCTGACCAAACATCACCCTGGAGAGCACAAGAAGCTTCTAACAGGAACATATGGCGAGCTAAAGAGCGTCAACCACATGAATGCTATAAAAAAAAAAAAAAAAAAAGTCTCTCTCACACACACACACACACACACACACATTACATAAACACACAAGTGCACACAAATCATTCTCATCTTTATTGCTTTTAACCCCTCCCTGGGGGCAGGATGGGAAGTGTACATCTCTGGATGAATGTTGCTGTGGAAAAAGCGCTGTCCTGATTTCAAGCTCAACTGCCAGACAGCCAAGAGAACAGCCATCTACAACACACGGTCAAATCAAGCCGTCTTTTTTTCATTACAAGCCTTCAATTGTTCAACATCTGCAGTGAAAGTTTATAGAAGTGATTATACAGCAACAGCAGCCACTGTCGTGTTGCTGTAACACAAGGTCGCTACTCTAAGAATACGCAGATGGCTAATGACTTTTAGCCTCTTTAAACATTTATAATCCATGATTACCAACAGCAGCAAAATCCCACTTCAGCCCCCAAAAAGCAAAAGAGATAGTTTGCAGGCCACAAGACATTTGAGGGACATTAATTTTTCAACACCAAAAGCACTAAGAGTGTTACTTAGAGACAATTTAATACCACCCAGCTGCTAAATTTCAGCTAAAATAGTAGATAAGTGGTGTGGTGAAAGAAATATTTAGGTTTGCAGACACTGTATAAATAATTACAGTATGAGCACTGAGAAAGCACAAGTTACACCAGGCAGCTGTTTCATAACCCCATTAGACCGCATTAGGTTGTTAATACTTGTAGTAGTTGTTATTGCTACCCCAAAACAAAACTTAAATAATAATTTCTGGTGAACAAAGCACCACTGCAGATTATAAATAATTAAAAAGAAAATGTAAAGGCCTGCATTACAGAGGACATCTCTTGAACTGAGGCTACAAGCTCACAGGCTAGCTTTCAATGTCAATCCCACAGTAAAGCCCACTCTATTATCGTTTTTGAGTCTAGTGGGATCATAATTTACAAAATAACATTATGTTAAATTCAATATGACTTGAAATTACCAAATGAAACCATACATTTTTGTAACTATATTTTTTTTTAAACAACCAGAGTGCTCGCCACCTGCTGGTCAGTATAAGAAATAAAGGCTTGAGGTTTCACTTTTCAAACCCAGAAGCTGTCCTCTTGTGCTACTGAATTTTAGGCATTTTATGGGTATTTTTTACAATGACTGACTAACTAGAGTCACAGTTTGCACCAGTCCACTGTGGTTTTATGAATTCATATTTTCTTCCATTACACTTTTTTTTAAAATCTGAACTGGAAGGCATGCAAACAGGCACAGGCAACTAGCTAAATCAACTGATGTGGGAACTGCTCCAAGAAAAAAAAAAAGTCAAAGGAAAAGAGCAAAGGAAAAAGGGTGTCCCAGTGAAAAGAAACTCAACTTGAATCCTCAGGATCCAGGTAACAGCAACATTACTAACATGAAACAAGACTCAACTGAACTGGAAGGTAAAATTCGCTGCTCGATTTGTAAAATATATGGTGCCGAGGTGACAGATATATGGAGAGCAGCAATGGAGATACGGGGGTAAGATGCTAATGCAGCTCAATGAGATTAACATTAAGCAGGGAAACGGATAAGAAATTGTCATAGTTAAAAGTAATTGCCAAAAGAATAATCAGACACAAAAGTAGGACTTGTGGTTCCTCCCCAGTTTTCAAACATGAATGTTATAGTGTGATGTATAAGCAGTAACAAGTGGGGGAAAATTGCACTAGAAGCTGTGAACACTAACCTGTGTTTATACACTGGAAAGCGGTACAGACAGATCAGAGAACGCGAGAGAGCCAAGCCCAAATGTGCAGAGCATCAGCTGGTGTGAGCAATAACTCTTGTATTGCAGATAATGCAATTAGACCTGTGCACTAAAGGGATTTAGCTGTTATAGTGTTCCCTTCCACAACACTGGATTATAACTGAATTACTCGAGTTTTACTCTACAGCACAGCAACACGTCAACAACCAGCGAGTAGGCAGGCATAAAATGTATGCAATGTCATGGAGGAAAGACTAGGTCATATGGGGATAATTGTACTAACAGCTTGCCTTTACACATGTCATGTTTGCAAGAGACGTTTTAAAGAAAATATAGCAGACCTTTCTGTGAGACTGTTGCACATGGTTCCAGCACACTGTTAAACTGTTATGACGAAAAGGTTCATGCAATCAACCACCTCTCCAAAATAAAAATAAACTCTGAACATGATCAAACGTACTGCAGGGTTTTTCCTGGCTCAGAATCGCTGTTTGGAGGGTGTCTACCCACAGCTGCGAGAATAATTGTCCACATACACTACAGGCAGTGAGTTCAGCATTTCCCACAGAATTAGGACTGTATTCGAGGAGGTAACGGGGGGCACAGGGCACTCATGCATTAGCACGTGTGAGCACTTGAGAAAGGTTTTACATCTGTGCTTTTCTAAAGCAGTTAATAAAGAATACACTTTGTGACAATAAATAATAGAGAACCAAATAACTGCCTCTTCACTGAGTTTTCTCTTTCCATGGAAAGACTCAGACTCCACCATCTTGAGCCGTAGACGGTGACGGCACTCTTTGTTCTACTCTTTAGCCTTGATGAGTGGCATATGAATGAACCAGTTCTCCACCTGCTGCAGGTTCTGGTTAGATTGGTCCACCAGCTTACAGTAGAGAGAGGAGGGACTATGAATGCCAGCTGCACTTCATTAGAGCTGAAGATCATCCAACCGCAGACAGACAGATGACGAGAAACACCTCAACAAGGACCTAGCCAGCCAGGTAGCAGGATTTAAAACAAGAGATGGGAAGCTAGATTGTTAGCAGTGCCAAGACTTTCAAAATAAGAGCAAGGGGTTTGCCTACCCAAGTAAGGTCTATATGTGGGAAACATGTACTTGACAAAAATAAACAAAACAGTTACTTTTGAACATTTCATAAACAATAATGTCTCTCATGCTTTAGTAAATGCAAAATGTAACAAAACTTATTGATAAATTATTAATATTAACCAAAAAAATCCTTTATTTTTTGTTAATACTGATTATTTTGTAAAAGAGTTTTGTTTTGGTTTTTTTTTTCAACACAAGCTACACTCGTTTATCGCGCATGTACGTATAAACAGAAACAGACAAAAATAGTTTGTACAATTAAAAAAAACTGTAAAAATAAGGACAAAACATGAATCAGACAAATACAACTTGTTACGGCACTATAGTTGTTCAGTTAATATCTTCCATCTAGGTTTGCTTATTACAGAAGTCTACATCATTCACCACTTTATCACTCTGTAATCATACCGAGAGTGACGTGACTGAAGTTCAAGCGAGTGGGAACTTCACCGATACACAGATGTTCTGACTTAGACTCACACAGTATGTGATATTTCACATAGCGGTCAATAATTCCCCAACTATAAATCAATCTTTGAATTGTGTGCTTGGGAGCCAGGGAACTACTGTTGTTAGAAGATTAATCGATTATGAGATCAGAACTAACTTTGTAACATTTGATTATATAATCAAATCCAGCATAATAAGTGAAGGCCTAATTACAAAAATAATTTTATTACATCACTGAAGTAGAACGAAGGATTTCCCCTTTGGTTTTCTTCTCGTAACTACATTTTGGGGTTTCCGGGAATTTCTTTTTGCAGGAAAAATTCTACACTGCGTAACAACTGCTTCTGTTGTACACAATCTGTGTGTACAGCTGCAACATCAGGGATACAGCTAACTTTTGCTCTGTCAGCAGTCCAAGGGTTATGTGTAACCACAGCAGACAGAAACCTTTACCCCCTATGTGCAAGTGCCAGACATTACTCCACTCCCATATGGGCACCTCCAGATTCTCAGCAGGAGGTGGAAGAATGAGCAGAGGGGTACTACTGCCAAAACTGTGTGTGTATGAGGGGAGGGGTGTGGGGAGGAGTGTGGGGGTGTCTGTCCGTCTGGTTTGCCCAACAAATATTTCAAGGCCAAGACATGTCAAGCGTTCTACAAGAGCAGCACAGGCTCCATCTGCCAAACTGACCAGGTGGTCATAGGACATTTGTTGTTCATCACCAAGTTGCTGTTAAGTGAAGATCTTGCCACCAACGCTGCAGCACAAGCACTGACACATGATGGGAGTGAAAAATTCTCAGGCCATCTTGTTTCCATTAGTTTAAATTGATTCCTAAAGGTCTTTTTAATGACCATTGCAGAGTGGGCTTTTATCACCGCTTCTGCATAATGTCTAAAAGGCTAAGAGTTTCTTGGCATGAAATGCAGAAACAAAAAAAAGAGGGGCATACAAAGGGCAGTGATGTCAAGCTTATGAAAGCCAGGAACGAGAGATGTTAAAGAGCCAAGATGTTAAACAAAATGTGCCAACCACACGAGTGAGCAATCTGATCCAGAAAATCTGAAGCTGTTAGTGTTATAAACTTTTTGTCCTAAGATTTATTTTACTGCACATTTCCTTTCAGTGTTTCCATGGACTGTGCGTTTTAAAGGTTTCTTCCAAATATTAAATGCTTATTGGTGGCACCAGTGGGTCTGTTTTCATCCTAAAAAAAAATCTTGCATTTACAGCTCTTCTGAAATTGCCAAGATCAGCTGACTGCTATCAAAGTAACTTACACTTACACTACAGATTAAGTTAATGGCACACACATTGCTTTTCACACTCCAAGCTAGAAAAAGTACCTGACTTTAGTAACCTGTAGAGCCTCCCTGAGCAAAGAGCTCCATTAGATGTGTCCTGTAGCTTCTTATGGTTAACAGCGATCATTCCTCAGATGCAGTTGTTTCAGTTTAATATTTCTGATATCCTGATGAACAGCTCTCTTTACGTCATGTGGCATAATTATTTTAATCCAGGTCAGGACTCTGACCTGGCCATTCAAAAATATTAATTTCTTCTTTTTCAACAACTAGTCGCTGATTTACTCAGGTGCTTTGAGTCCATGTCTTGTTATGTGCTCTTTCAACCACTCCTAATCTTCCGATCACAGACAGCTGTCCTGACATTATCCTGTCAAATGTGTTACATAAATTCAATTTAATTGTTCTCTTGGTAACAAAAAGACAATCATGCACCGATGTAAGAAAGTCACTCGAAATCTTGATGCTCCCTCTACCTGGTGTGAGAAGGGAACATTGTCACAGAGGAGTTGTTAAATAACCTGGTAATCTTTTGCAAACACGAAATGTACTCCAATGTTTTATACTCAATGTTCAATACTTTCTTCATGGTATCCTTACATTAATACTACTTCCATTCAAATCTTTCTTATACTAGACACAAGTTGCAGAGACTCCTGCAGGTGTCTTGCTGTTATTCATGAGTTCTTTTTCAATTCTTGCAGGATGGCACATTTTGTTCTATGTGAGATCTTTTTAGAACGCCCACTATAAATGAGAGTCCTGAAATTCTTCCATCTGTAGTCAATTTGTCTCCTTGTGTATGGATGAATTGATGCGTATCCATGCTCAGCTTTCTGCGTCTCTAAAACACTTCATTTAAGCTCCGTTGAAGGTTGTCATTTAGGCATGGTTCACACCAAGCACTTGCTTTCAAGCTTTATTGAAGTTATTTGTCTGTAACTTCAATTTGTATGTCTTTATTTATAGAGAGGGACATGTCTACAAACCTAAATCTGCACTGATGCACAATGACACACCTATCAGAACCATTGCGACACCGATTGCCACATCTGGTGTATATATGAGCCTGACCGATTCACATTTTTCTCTAACAACTATAACTGCTATACCCGACATGATGCAAATGATTTTTCAGATAATACAACACTGACAATTTAAGTTTATTCCATCTTCTGACATTTTTTTTTTACATGTCTAATCACAAAGAGTGTATCAAGTTTGCCACAGGCCCCATCTTATCTTAATGACCTTGTAGTACCATATCACCCTATTAGAGCACTTCGCTCTCACACTGCAGGCCTACTTGTTGTTCCTAGAGTATTTAAAAGTAGAATGGGAGGCAGAGCCTTCAGTTTTCAGGCCCTCTTCTGTGGAACCAGCTTCCAGTTTGGATTCGGGAGACAGACACTATCTCTACTTTTAAGATTAGGCTTAAAACTTCCCTTTTTGCTAAAGCGTATAGTTAGGGCTGGACCAGGTGGCCCTGAATCCTCCCTTAGTTATGCTGCAATAGACGTAGCCTGCATTGAGTTTTTCCTTTCCAGTCACCTTTCTCACTCACAATGTGTTAATAGACCTCTCTGCATTGAATCGTACCTGCTATTGATCTCTGTCTTTCTTCCACAGCATGTCTTTATCCTGTCTTCCTTCTCTCACCCCAACCGATCGCAGTAATTGGCCACGCCCCTCCCTGAGCCTGGGTCTGCCAGAGGTGTCTTCCTGTTAAAAGGGAGTTTTTCCTTCCCACTGTCGCCAAAGTGCTTGCTCATAGGGGTCAAATGATTGTTGGGTTTTTCTCTGTATCTATTATTGTACGATCTACTGTACAATATAAAAAAAAAAAATTGGAACCTGAGAGGTTAGATGACTACACCGAAGCTACCCGTCGAGATACATCCACTAATTATGATAGTCTAAATTTCTGTGTGTCTCCTCGTAAATCGTTTCTTAAATTTAAAACAGAAACACAGGCTTATGAATAGCATGCCATTACCCTCCAGCAGTGCTAGGTCTTTAGCTTTACTTATGGGAATAGTCCCAATCTGTGCCACTGGTAATGCTAATTACCAGTGGCACAAATTAGTTTCTTTTTTTTTTTTATATATATAATACTCAATTACATAATATTGAAATGTAGAAAATTCACTTGGCAGGTCAACCTCTAAAATAAAATGAAGACTGGGAAGTAACAAGCAGGACATGCCAAAGTTTTACTTTCTGACATTAGAATAATGGCGTCACACAGGGACCTTGAGATGAGTTCTTGTCACACCAGAGCCTCATGACAGAGCTTACTCATCTGGAGTTGTTGTCTCACTCTCACTCTGAGACAAAAGGAAAACTTCCATTCTCGAGTTTCTATGGAAACGCCACACAGGAGGACTTTTTTTTAAAGCTATTTATGGGTCTCTTGACAGTGCAGTGAATCTTATGAAAGAGAGTCATTCAAACTCCAGACAGTATCCTACTCTGGGAGAGAGCGAAGATGGGGGCCCAGCATAGTGGCAAAGTAATGGAAGTAACCACCTTAAAGAAATACTTTGAGAGTTTTGGGAAAATGCAGTTTGTTTTCTTGCCAAGGTTTAGATGAAAAGATCAATGTCACCCTCATGTCTTGGCTCATCGTACAAGACTACAGCCATTGGCCGGTTCTCATTGCTTTGCATAGAGACAGAACACAGGAAAAATGCTCATCTAAGTAATAAGTCCTAGCTTTATAGTGGGTGTTTAAAAAAAAAAAAGAAAAAAAAACTTAGGCTGGAAACTTCAACTAGCCTAGAAAAATAGTCTGTTTCCTTCCCACCCCCTTTAAAGCTCATGTTTTTGAACTGCACCAAAGAGTCAATTTTTCACCTTCTTTTTCAGAGTAACTACAGTACTCAGCATTGCAGAAAGTGCGACACTCAACAAGATTATCACCCTTTGTGGGAGTAAAGTTTAGGTAGCTGCTCTGTAATTTTGAAAAATTGTAACATTTGTGACTAAATGAGATAAACTGTATGTACTAATTACACTGGATTAGCCAGAAACAATTGTTCATATCTGGCTAAAAACTGTGCCAGAATCAACATGCCGAAATCAGAATTCATAAAGTTCAAGTGGTGTTTAGCACTGGTGTGGCAGAAATCCTATATCTAAATGGCTGAATTTTGTATAGAAGGAAACGAGCAATAATCCATTCAAGCTTTCCAACAACTACAACAACTCACTGAGCTTGTTTGTTTCCCTCGCTACATACCAAATTGCTTCCCACACATTTGTCTACAGGCAAGAAAACACTCGGCAGTCTGGAGGCCAGATGGAGGCCTGGATCACATGTGAGAAGAACAGGAAGTTTTCAGAAGCCCTTGAAACTCTCCTCCTGTTCCTCCTCATGTTCTTCTCTGTTCCTAGGTCAGCAAAAGCGTCTGTGGGTTTTTCTGAAATTTATTTACAGACACAATGTCTTTCATCCCACTACATGCAAATTACTAAACACATCTATGGAGTAACCACTCGCTGACCCCAAACAAAATACCGTTTACTGCCAGTTCCTGGCCCTCCTGTGTACATTTAGGGTTGGTGGGAATCTGGACACTAGAATATAATATTTTTTAGAGTTGAGGTACAAACTCCATAAGGATACCATGTGCAGCTCTAGGAACTATATCTCTGTATAAAGGTGGTGTAATCACAGTGAGGTTGTAAAAACATTCAAAAAGATGTTTCTGGCCCAAGTACACTTTGTAAGCTACAGATTAGTCCTCAGAGAGAAAGCATTTCTGAAGTAAAGGGGTACGGATTTATAGTACGGTATATACACACACAATGCACATCTGCCACACATACGGTTTTCATGAAGCTCTTACGCATGTGGGTAAAAGTGCTGGCTTTAAACAAAACAACTTGCACATGAACTGGCATGTCTCTCTGTGCAGCCTTTTGCATATGGGCTGATTTCTTTACCTGGCTGGCCTCATATGAGGGGTAGAGCCTGGTTCTGGGTGGCCCTGGGATCACCCAGTCTGCTTGTCTGATTTGAAACTGAAAGATCAGAACTCTTTAAGTCTGTGCCAGTTCATACACTGTGCTTAACACTGGCTCTCACAGGAACCCACTCAAATTTCAGAGCAGACAGAGTGAGGAAGCAAAATGTAAGCTAAAAAGAAACAGAGCGAGATCAAAGACTGAAAAGAAAATGAGGCAAAGAGAGGAAGAAACGCTTGCCCTCCTGAACCTATAATATAGCTTTGTGGCACAGACACACTGCCATTTGGTCAGCAGGCTAATTTAGCAACGCAAAAACAACTGGGGCAAGAAATCACTGGGGCACACAACTGACGTGCCAAAAACAATAATCTGATAATGATTAGAACTGCTCAATGCAGCATTTTTCATGTTTTAAACACCTTTTAATTGCCAGCAGACTCCAACTTAAAAACTAAAGACTTTCTGAACCTCTGCTGCCTATAACAGTCTTGCCTCTGTTTGAAGAACTTGGGCTGGACTTTCTATGCACTCCTGTGTCCTCTGCTGCTGCTATTTTCAGGTCCCAGCCTGAACAGTGAGCAATACTAACTAACATTAACTCTAAAATTGAGTCCACTAATCATAAACATCAAAAAATAACCGTCTTTCTAAGTAAAGACAAGCATGTTTGTACACAACGCAAAGCCTGCAGACATTACAATACCAATATGAACAGAGTCATAGGTACTCCTGTAGGTCTTCATCTGGCTTGTGGGATCAACTAAAACCCTTAAATGTCATTCTTCTGGGGAATGTTTTCTAAAAATGTCTTTTTAAAATTACTTCCCCAGCCAAGTTTATGAACTAGACATCATCAGATGATCCAGTGTAGCTAAAATACAGATTAAAGCTTGCAGGCAGAGCGTCACTTCCTCGCCCACTAACATTACCTCAAGTAATTTTTATAAATGTAAAGGGTATTTTTATGCCTTTACTGGATATTTGAGCAGTCAAGATAGACAGGAAAGTGGGGAGAAAGAGAGGAGGACAGGATGCCGCAAGGAGCTGCAGGTTGGACTCAAACCTGCTTCGCTGCACTCTGGCCATGTGGAATATGGTCACCTGCTCGCCTACTGAGCTAAACTGGCACCCCAGCATGCCCGTTCTGACTCTACCAAATGCAAAAAATTTATAAAATAGAGAAAAAGGTTCTATTCAATATGAAACTAAACTAATAATCGGGCCCATAAAGTTGTAAGGAACGTGTTTACTGAGGTCAAAAAGGAAACTGAGGGACTTCTTTACTTCTATACACAGGAAAGATTTTTGTAACCACATATTTCACCCCCTGTTGGCCATTAAGAAAAATGCAGCTTTAAGACATTTCACTACTTAAACTATAAAGATAAGTCAATCTTCTATACCAACTATGGTCTCATGTAAGTCTACTTTGTATACCTGAGAGCCAGTATAATAACAACAGTATGTATGATGGTCTCCCAGTCACTGTAGTGTTTTGTTAGCATAAACAAACCAACTGCAGTTTGTTTCACGGCCGCAGGTGTTTTTAATTACAATGGTTTACTGGAAGTCGTGTATAGCTCTTTACAGTCTTGTAGACCAGATCAAGCTGTCTGTCAAACAGTAACTAAATTTATGCACGTTAGGAAAGTCCACGTAAGTTAATTACAGTATTACACAACCTCTGATTACACTGTAAAACTATTTAAACATTTTTGTACTGAAACGGATTACAAGTCGTCTCCTGTAGACGCAATGATAACATTTTCTGAGAAAGCAACTCATTAATCAGCACATTAACTAGATTAAAATGAATCAACTCAATCATTAGTGAGATTTTGAGCTCACAGGCTTCTTTTGTCACATATAATAATAATTAATAACCTGGATTAGCACAGAGGAAGTCAACTTGTATCCAAGATACAACGGGATTAGTTCGCAAATGTCACAGTATCTGTGTATTGAGTACTAGTCAATATGAGCTGAATACTAAGCATTTCCTCACATTACTCTCCACTGTGTTGGTGAAAGCATGCAGTGTCTGTAGCCTTTTGTTCTCTCAGTCATTCAGGGTGAGCCACCTGCTCTGCTCTGCTTCAGCTGACTTTAATTTACTCAGGGTGTTGCAAGGCAAAGGGAAATTTGACAAGAAGCTGGGCGACTACCTTTTCTACTATAACCACTACTATCTTGTGTTCCAGTAATCTTTGTTTAATGTGTGCATGTTTCTCATATAACTGCTTATCTTTCAATTGCTCTGTTGTATGTCAGAGCAGTGGTCAACTGAAGAACATTTGCTTGCACTGGCTGATATTTGTACGCCTCTACAGTGGACAAACAAAGCCAGGATATTGACATAGTACTGGAAAAAGGCCAAGGCACAAACACTGCATCTGTTCTCTGAGTCAAGGAGCAGCACAGCAGTGACCATTTTTTGCTTTCTTAGCAAAGTGTGTGAGTGCATTTGGCCAGTCCACCCTAATTCAGTGCAGATGTAACGTGTAACTGCTAGCCTTCCTTCATGTGTCTGGCATCCCAAACTAACCAAAGAGCAAATCTGGGAAAAACTGTAAATAGTTCAGCGTCCTCACTAGCATAAGCTGAAAGTGTAGTCCCGTGTACTCTACAACCCAGTTTACCTGCATGAGAAACCCATTTCTGAATTTTAGATTTCTCCTCTTCTTCTTATCTGTGGACCATCCCTTAGCTCTTATTAAAGTTCAGTCTCTGCTAACTGGTTAGCCCTTCCTGTGTTTCCCTGCCAGGAAGTTGACCGGGAGCTGCTGTGGTGATCCTCAAGGTATTTCATACAGAATTTTATATCTCTGCTCTCCAGGGAGTCTCTCCTGGACTCCAACTCAACTAACAGTGACTACAGTTGCTTTATGCACTTCAAGATGATAGAGTTGGGGTTCATCCATGGAATAAAGAACTAACTATAGAGGCAGCAGATTTTGGCGCACCCATTTCATCCCCTACTGCAACAAATCAGTTCAAGTGTGTGGGAAACAGTATTGCTTGACAAGGTCATTGCACTCTTTATTTAATAAGCTTGTGTCAGTCCTGAAGCTGTAGACCTCTGCTTTAATAAAGTACAAACTTAGTTTTAGTGATCAGCCACAACATTAAAACCACAGACAGGTAAAGACTGTAACACCGATTACCTCATTACAATGAAAGTTTGCTTCTGGAAACTCTGAGTCCCAACATTTTAAAAGGCACTGCAGATGAAGCAGACCCCCTTCAAGCAATGGCACGCCCTTAAAGCAGCAGGACAAAAATAGTCACAATGGACTCAGTTTTCCAGCCCCAGATTCACTGCCAGGCACCACCAGACCCCGAACATGTATTGCATAGTGTATCGAAGCAGTTTTGACAGCACAAAGCAGAGCTGCATAATTGCAGGCAAGTGGCGATAAATACTTATCTTCATTTTAAATATATAATAAAATAAGCATTAACAAGAAATCTCTTTTATAAGCATGTTGCTGACATTTCCTGCCCACATTTGCCATTAAGGGCAGACACATGGGCAGAGCTCATTAGACATTTGACGAGATTCACATTTCAAAAATCCCATGTTGCTTTGGTGAATCATCTCACAGCAAGACAGATGCTGGCTCTTCTGAAACTAATCAGGATGTCCAGATTCATAGCTAATTGGCCTCTCGACATCATCAGCGTGAATTTCAGAGCCTCTCAGAAAGGAGAACAGAAAAGCAGACTGCCCGGCTCAAACTCGCACCAACATTTCAACATAACTGTCACATGTCTGTTTGTGTACTGCCTGCACACCTGTGTTTTTGTGGGTGTGTACCGTATAATGGGCCCTCATGGATCTAAATTCAGTCTGTGACTCATTAAAACAAACATTGCTCAGGTTGTGTCAGACCAGTCATAGAGTACTGTGTGTGTGTGTGTGTGTGTGTGTGTGTGTGTGTGGGGTTGGGCTCAATGTACATTTGTCTCCAATCAGAAGAGTTATGATGGGGTACAAGTTGAAAGCAATTCTCAAGTCAGTGCTTGTGGTGGGATGTGAGTGCAGAAAGCATATAATGGATGAGTCTTGGTCAGATCTCTCTTCTATTCAAGTCCCCTTCAATAATTAATCATGTGTTGTCAGCAAGTGAGACCTCACACACGTGGAGTTACTGAAAACACAGCCATCCAGTAGCCTAGTTTTGAATATTATGACGAACTTTCTTGCAAAATAAGTCATATAAGACTCCTTTTTAATCATCTGAACCAGAAAAGAGACGCAAGAGCTCAAAGAATGTATTCAATAAACAAATGATTAACCACAATGAGTTTTTTTTAACCATCATCTTTCCTGGTTTAAGTCACTGAAAGCTTTTTCTTTTTACATTACAGCAAAGATCTATAGAAGCTAGTCTTGTCAGGTGGTTAGTAATTCCACGACATGGTTATTTCATCTAACACGACCAAACTTCTAACGAATAAATATAAAGCCATAACTTAAATATTTTTAATTATATGACACATAAAAGTTACATTTATAGTCAAATAAGTAAAAATAAGGAAATGAGGATTGTAAGTAAACCCCCTCCACAGCTTTTACTACTACTAAACATGGGCACTGTTGCACAACAGTAAGCTGGATTTCACTTTTTCTGATTTAAGAAAAGAGCATCAACTATTACATTACCTAATATATCTTATTAGCCTGCTGCTCCTAATAACCATTATATTAAATGCATTTTTTTCACAAAAAACAAAAGACAACATTTTCCTTAATTTGTATTAAACTGACATCTGTCCACTTTTGTGCATCACTTACGGTAAGCTAAATTATTCATTCCTGTATGTAAACAAGCTTAAAGAAGATTGAATTCACTCTGGCTGATGCATTTACACACTCACTACTTTCTCTTCATGCTGGAAATGTAAAAATAACCTCCCTCATTTTCTCAGTCTTCATCTTCTCTTCCCGTTTGCAGAGGTGCACACAAACAGTTATCTTTCGTTTGTGCCCAAACAAAGCCAGAGTTATGGAAAGTGGCAAGTGCTACATGAATTATGTGTAGCAAGAGACATAATAAGCAAAGAGCTTTAGTGGAACAATGAAATTGCCCAAATCCATCCTAAAAGGAGGTGGAACAATGATGCGGTGGTTAGCACTGTTGCTTGGGTTCCTTCAAATGCAGCTGCCGGATGGGGATGTGTGGAGTTTGTGCCTGTGCTTGTCAAGGATCTCTCTGGGTAGCCTAGCTTCCTCCTTAAGTGGTTAGGTTAGGTTCATTGCTGATTCTGAATTGGTTGTAGCTGTGAACATTAGTGCAAAATGCTGATAGACTGACCACCTATGAGAGCTGGGATAGGCTCCAGTTCCCTCCCCCGTGAGTTGGATGAGCAGTTGGCAACACTGATAGACGGCCAGGTGTTCCTAGTCGAAACCCTGTTTTTCCCTACAATTTTACTATGATAAAATATGCCCGGTGAACTTCTACTGAAGTTCAGCTTCTACTGAAGTTCAACCACACCATGACTGGCTTGGATCTTTCTCAGTTTGGCTATAGACTGGCTCTTTGTGCAAAGGTAGGCAAACACTATTGTTCCACAAAACAGATTGATATTCTTGAAACGTTGTCTTTTATGATATGTGGTTCGGGCTGTTTGTCAAATCCAACAAATCTGAAAACACCACCTGAGCCACTTATCACATTTTCATAGATTTTATGACTATTCAATTAGCTGTCACTGAAAATGTGTTAGATGCAGATCGTTTGTTAAATTGAAAAGGCATTTTCATAAATCAAGATTTTATGCCCAGAGCTCTTAAAGTGATTAGCATGCAATTTGATTTTTCAAGACGTACACAATCCTGCAGTTCACTTTCCCTCAACATTTTAGTTTTACTTTGTGATCCAAATAACTTGTGACAAACTCAACTATAATCTTGTGCTTCGGGGAGTAGACTGTACTTTCCAAGCCTCTTCCGATTGCGATTACTGTTCACACTGCAAGTAAATGTGTTATGGCATCCAGTGGTGAAAAAGATGTGGCTGGACAGTTACATTTATCATTAACACTTCATCATCTGGATACCCAGTCCCTTCTCACTGCTGAGACGTCTCTCAGGGACAAATGCAGATTAACTGCACCGCTGGGCCTTGAAGAATAAACAGGAAACATTTCAGCACATACAAGAACACCAACATGGAAAATCAAGACCAGAAATCCTAAGCAGACATTTCAAATATCTGATGTACTTTTTCCCCCCACTTGGGAAATAAGCAAGGTGAGTCAGAGGCTTCTGCAGCTGCTTAAAAGGTGGGTTAAGATCAAGCAATAGCCCCAGGCTCAGAGGTCAAACAACTGAAAATGAAACTGAGCGAATCATGATTCTGCCTGAGGGATGGGAACTGAACACTTAACATGCCAGCAGTCAAACGGTCCATGGATGACCAATCCTGGCCCACCAAACACAACACAGGGTGAGAGGTGAAACTGTTATGTTAAGGTCAGCCAGGTATTAGAGGTGCCTCGGGAATACTTTGTGGTTAGGGGGGACTCCTGCCCTCAAACAGCTGACAAAACATCAAAAGGATAAATTATGCTGAAAACAACTGTAAAACAATTTAGTGTTACTTCATCACGCACAAGACAGACTAGATGACATTTTTATTTTGCTGACATAACCTGAATTATTGTGTGACAAGCACAACTGAGAGGATTGTAAAACAAAAAGCTGACAAGTGGTTGGTCCCCAAAACATTTTTCTAAGAGCCTTTACCCAGGCGGCCACTCGACCACACACATACTCACACACAACACAGGATCTAAAGAAAGGCTTTTGTTAGCTTCCACAGGTGTGACTGGGACTGAGGTAAAGAAGGTCGTGGATGCTTGTCTTAGTATCGTCATGCTGACAGACATGCCAGGAGATGTGACAGACAAAAAAAAACAGAAAAAAAAGACGACCACTGGCAACTGTGGCATTTTATGTTTGGAGGACCACCCAGAATCTAGTGTTAAAACAACATAAAAGAAAAACATCAACACACACTATTTACAAAACCTACACAATGAAATTAACCCTGTGAGGTCTGATGCTTCTTTTATCGCACTAATCTAAGAACTAAAAATGTAACTACATGTCACAGCAAAGCAGACCTCTGACTCTGACTGGTCTGTTTTTGAGCAATTTTAAGTGTAAACACATTATTGACTTGTCGAAGGACACTGATGGACATGCTGTTTTTCCTCATTTTTTGGTTGTGACACTATATAGACTCTGGGTCCTTCCTGTGATTTAATAAACGTGACTTCTTCAAAATGTGTTTGCTTCAAGTGCAACATGAACAGCTTAGTTTTACTTACACGGGCGCACACACAGCAGGGATTCAACACATTAAGGCTTAAGGCATTGGTACCATGACCTCATGCTATAAGGAAAAAAACTTCTTCTGTATTTTGAAAATTGTTTTTGTAATTCTTGATAATCTTGGGGGTGATGTGTCTTTTAACATAAGATTTACCACAACATGGCTGTGCAGTCTAGTCTGTAAGTGCTACGTAAGGCTTTGATCAGTTGTTTTTTTCCATGTAATAGAAAAATAAATTTGCTATTAAATTTGTTTCTCATCTGCACTTTTTTCTTCATTTGGTTTTTTTCCTTTTTTGAAGTGAACTCACTGTCACCTCATTTTCATTATCAAGGTTATTATAAAGCAAGCATTCAAGCAATCAATACACAGTCAGTGACATAAAAGTCTTTTTGAAGGTTTTTTGCTTAGCTGAGATTGCCACAGTCGCTCTGAACCAAATCTCTATCAAGGTTTTTTTTGCTGCATAGAAAAGATTCTGATCACCCCACTATTTAAAAAGGTGATCCAGAGCCAGAGGTGGGAAATCAGCAGCACTCAAGTAAATGAAGACCCAGTAAATAAAGTTGGCCAAAGGAAAATATTTAACAAAGCATAAAAGACGTTTCCACCTATCAAATTATCAAAATTGTTAAATAAGGCCAGAGTGTCATTATCTTTACTGTAAGATCCCCTAAAGATGCACTGTGATTCAGGAAAAACCCTGCCTTTGCAAATGGAAGCCAGCACAGGCGATATCCTCCACACACAACAAATCAAAAACTATTTAAATCTTTTTCAAAATATGTATTTTGTTTTTCTTCAAAACTCAGGGTTTGGGTAGTTCAGGTAATCAGATCTCACAAGATGAAATGTAATAAGCAAGTTATAAAGGTACCCCAAAGAAAATGATGGACACATCTCCTGCATGTGGCATAAACCTGACAGTGCCTTGGAACAAAATATTACCACTTAAATAAAGTCTGCCTGGAGGCTTTCAGGTGCAGAAGCACATCACTGCATGCCTGATTATCAACAGAACTACACACCTTAGTTACTGTGAAAGACACAGACTTGTAACCACAATCACCACATAAACCTGAAAGAGGTGATGTCTCACAACGCAAACACGCAGACAATGCACATAAAATGCATGTTGATGCTTTAAGATGTACTGAAAAGGGTAAATGTGAGCTGGCAAGTAGGACGAGACCCAACAAGCCCAATGTTTAGAGGAGAAACAGTGACCTACAAGTGCTCATGACATTCCTCAGAGACACACCGACACAAAACATCCCCGCCTGTCTGGGAAAATACTCGGAACAAAAGTCTCTTCCTCTAAGCGTCTCGACTAAAAATCTTGATGGACTAAAAACCACAAAAGGCAGACGTACACCTTCGTCTCATTGTTGTCTCGGAAGCGGTAAAACCCTACAATGAAGATGCTTCAGATGCACCTTAATCTCACTTGATTCCGTCTTTTTTGCTTCTCCCTGCGTATTACGCAACCCCACGCATTCTTATTCACTGCATTTGTTCCAAAACATAGGTAGGAATCTGAAAATTGCCAAAAATGATGATTACGGTTATTATTATGAGCATGTTTGCCTATGACATCAGTAATGTGATAAACTGGCAAGCTGCCCAGGTTCCCGTCTTTATGTAGAAGGCATGATAGGATAGCCTTCATTCCTCTGTGAGACTGTGGATTAGTGTATTTACTATCCATCTACTACTAGGATTTAAAATTACAAACTGGCACTAAAATTTTTACTTTGAGGAGGATGCATTCTGCTCATTTACAGTTCCATCTTTATATTTGTGGACTTTACTAGACTAGCTTTGCAGTCTAAACACAAGAAAAACAGATATTTTTTGACATTTCTTACAAGGTATCTGTGAAATATTTTTCGCCAAAGAACCCTCCCCCCAGCAACTGTGGCATTTTATGTTTGACGGACCACCCAAAACCTAGTGTTAAAACAACATAAAAGAAACACATTAACACACTTCTTACAAAACCTACACAATGAAACTAACCCTCTGAGACCAGTGTTAAATCTAAGAACATAGAAATGGAACTACATGTCGCAGCAAAGCAGACCTCCATGACAGCGATCCGTCTGTTTGACAGCAATATTAAGTGTTAACGAACAAGGATGTCTAGAGCTGGTTAGAAGGTTTAGCTTAGTGGTACAATTTAATGCCACAGTGGATTCATGTAGCGCTACATGCTATAACACTAACTGCTGAATATGTGGTGGTACAGACATGAAATTGGAGCCTCATATGTGCAATTATGTAAAAAGGAGGTGAGGAGGACAGACAGAGACAGCAGGGAGTATATTTTCCCCTTCCAGCAACAAGACACAGTAACATGTAGGGAATCCCAGTGGACAACCCTCAGCTGAGCAAGAGCAACAGTGTTAGTTCCTAAAACTTTACTGGTTATGACTACTCAGTATTGAAACCACAATTTTCAAACGCAAAAAACTTGACTTTTGAAATTCGAGCATCTGTTAAACTTGTAATTTTGTTTCTCATGAGGCTTCTTGAACTGAAAGTTTTGAGAAAATATATAATACAAGAACTGGTCCTTTTACCATAGTTATCTGGAGCCGTTTTTCTATATGGTAAAGTTAACAGGAACAGTAGGTTTATAAAGGTTAACGAAATACATTAGCTGAAGGGTTGTAGCTTTTGTATGTTAAACAATGTCCATAGCCTTCTTGGGTCTTTCAATACGTCATAAAAACTATAATAAACTGAACACTGAGAGCAAGCTGAATCCTGAACAAACACGAAGCTCATGTTTAATATGAGCATCCATCTTTGTAGCAGTGCAAAAGTCAAAAAAAGGACAAGTATAAAAACTATAAAAAATATGAAGTGCATTAGATGAGTATTAAAAGATACACAGTGGGAACCAGAGATGAAGACACGCTGATTACTTCACTAGATAGCAACTGTTTGTTTCCTAGGAATGAAAGTCAGCAGTCAAAAGTAATTCAATTCAATTTATATAACGCCAAATCCCAAAGTCCTAACAGAGCACTTTACATAGGAAGGTCAAGACCTTAAAACATCATAAACAGACCCAAAAATTCCCTTTGAGAAAGCACTTTGAGACAGGGAGTAAAAGAACGGGGAGCAGAGCCGACTCAGTGTCTAATAAACTCTAATCTCATTAGTCCTTTAACAGGCTTCAGCACAGATTTAGACAGTGAGGAGGGAGGAGGAGGTACATGGAAGAAATATAGCAAAAAAGAAAATAAAACTCAGCTGGTGTCAGTGGCTCATAAGAGAAAATTACAGGTGGCTCTAAAATCCCGGCATGCACTGTCCAGAAGGTTGCAACTACTCGCAGACCTGCGTGGGAAATATAGAGGAGGCGAGAGAAAAGTGTGAGCGTGTTGAGAGAGCTGGAATGAACAGACCAAAGCCCTCTTGAAAAATTCCCAGTGGAAAGCAGTAAGTATGTGTTTGCAGTATGTGGGCAGCGTGAGGGTGTAATGAAGGGGTTCAGCCGCGCAGGCAGAGGTCAGCCAGCCGGCCAAGAGGAAAGGCCTCAACAACTATATGATGTCATCAAAGACCGCCAGCGTGACTCATCGACCTCAGACGAGGGAGGTGCACAGGAATTTTAATGACATCTCTCTACATAAGGAACCCATAAACAGCATTCTTTTTCTCTGAAGAAATAAATCCACTACAAAAGAGACAGAACACGCCACAACTTTATTACAAAAATAACTGAGGAACAAAAACGCTTTCCAATGTCCTGTGGGTACCTAGATATTAGACAACTTCCTTCAATCAGCTGAAAATAATACTAAATTAGAAGGCTGCGCTTTGCTTCCTGTGTGTTTAGAATTAATCCTTGAGGACAATGTGAGATAATGCCAGGAAGAAAAGGCTATCAAACACACCAGGCCTATAAAAAGAAAAAGGCAGCCCTCATTACCAAAGAAGAGACAACGACCTAATTACATCCCAAAAAGGTCAGGAAAGTATATTGTTTCACTTCACATCAGCTAATCACATAATGACACGCACACACTCATAAAGAAAAACACTCAAATCCTTCATAGCGTACAAAAGATACAAGCATCATTTGTATGTATTTTCCTCCTAAATGTAGCCTCCAAACTGTAGTTAATGCAGAGTGGAGAATTGAATTAAAAATTAACTCTGACAGTTTTATGACAAAGGCAGAAATTATCATGAAAGACAGTCTATTTTTATACTCTCAGTGCAGGCTCAACTCTCCAGAGAGAGACAATGATAGCTGAAGATATTCACTAAAAACTCTCTCCGATTCTTCCCCTCTCTCCTTCCTTTGCTCTGACCCAACTGCTATGACACCTGAACCCTGACCTTTGACTTCCAGACAGATCCAATAGCTTTACTCGCTCTCATGCATAAAACAAAACAAAACAAAAACATAGGAGTTATTTGTTCTCAATCCGCATGAACAAAATACTATGTTATACGAGTCAACGAGCGAGAAAGGCAGACAAAACACTCATGTAACGGAGCACCACGGAGGTGAGTCATCAACCTGACTGCGAGGGCCCAGACAACCACAGAGCTACATTCAAGACGAGCCTTTTCAATCCTCTCATCAGAGAAATGCCAGGCTGCTGTGTCAAACAACTGCTGCAACCCCGGAGATGATAAGAGGAGGGGCAGAAAGCCGAAACATTTGTCCCATTTGGTCCTAACGCCTTCACTTAACACTCATCAGTTTCTGTTACTGGTGGCCTTTCCGTTCATGCGCGCGTGTACACACACACACACACACACACTCTCTACATGTGTCGGTCAGTCACTAGGATCAGACGCGACCCGAAACAAAACCCTGTTGTGCATCTGTCAGGCAGTCCCCAATCAGAGCCATTCTCTGGCCATATAAGAATTGGAGGTGGAGCTCTCCCTCAACAGAGGAATGGCACAAGAGCCGCATCAAGCCTTGAAAGAGCTCCCCCCCCCCAAAAAAAAAAAATTTAAAAAAATCCAGGGGAACAAAAAAAGAAAAAAAAGAAAAGAAAAAAAGAAGTGGGACTGAGGGTGTCACCCGGGGGCAGTGAGGCAGCTCAGTCCCCAAGGAGCACCGGCCAGAGATCAGTGAGAGCTTTGATCTCTGGCTTTTATGTTGTGAAAATGTTACACCTGCACTGCCATGTCTTTTCTTGTTCTCTGTTATCAGCACAGAGCCTTAGGAGAGCAGACTTGAGAGAGGTCATTAGTCAATAGTATGACACTGTGAAAAATCTATAGAAGTGCTCAGAAAATAGAAAACCGTATTCATAGATGACATGGGCAGCATACCCTCAAAGGGGAATCAGTGTATTAGTTTCGAATGACCATCTCTCGCTCTCCCCCTTTTTTTTGTAACAAACAGGCTTTTCAGCACTGAGGGGAAATTCCAAAAAGCACAAACAGCTTTGAAATGAGCACAAAAGCTCTGAAGTGATACTTTGGCAAATGAGGCGGGTCCCCCAGCAGCAATTTACAGCAAGGCCTCTGATCTTCATACCTGCATGGCTCGGCAGCTACATTATCAGAGCTTTGACATTCCAGTGATTCTACACAAGACCCTGACATCTTTTCATCTACCCAATCCTCCCTTCGTGGAGACCAGAGCTGTTCAAAGAAAGGCCCACGGGTCTGTCATGGGTGTATTTAGAAGGGTGTATGTAGAATCTAAAGAGAATTTGTTAATTAAAACATATTTTAAAACACACATCACATGTCATTTTATAGTAAATAGGCCTGGGCAGCTTGGAGAAAAGCATAAATAGCATAAATCACAACACATTATGAAGAAAAATTGCATTTTTTTAATTTCCCGCTGGATTCTACGAGTGCTAGTGTGAAGGAAAGGGCTGCACAACCATGTTAAGGAGGTACAGTTATGCTGTTTTACGTTAATTGATAAATAAATACCATGTGCCCACTGTGACAGTGAATAGGGATGTGCTGATCTGATATTGCATATCAGTGACAACACACCAGATCTGTTTTTTATGACACTTTGAGTCAGCAGAAGCAGAGGCATTACAGCGTGCAGGAAGTTTACAACAAAGGATAAAAAGGTTGGAAGTATATTCCAGTATATATTCTTACACTGACAGACTTTCTGTCAGCTCTTTCTCGCTCTCTATAGGTTTAGTGTAACTCTTGCTGGGAAGCTTTTGCTGAACTTACAATGACATAATACACTGTTGTCAACGCTGTCATTTAATTTCACCTGTCTTTTGACAGCTCTGCTCCACAGATGATGTGTGTTTGTGTGTGAGGAGCAGCAAGGATGACCACTTAGACTGAGAGGGAGTAAAGCAGAAACTAGCACAACTATGAATGACAGCAGTATGAAGCAGCTTAATGACTCTTAACACCAACCTTAAATGTGACCAGTGAAAATAAATTAAATCAATAACGTGACCATATTTATAAAAAAATTATTTATCTTGGTCCTGTTCTCATTTATCATTTTACTAATCAACACCAATACTTTTACAAGGTTATTACAAAGTAACGTGTAAGTCAAGCTAATGCTCCCCTACAGGGAGCTGATTAGCTGATTAAATTAACACAGGTATCTGATCATTACCTGATGCAGATACCTCAGCATTGTATCGGAACTGAAATGAGTTAAATGTGCACTTGCTTTAAAATAAACAGTCTGTAGTCATCAAATGTAGTTTAAGAAGGTGGTGGTCAAAGTCTGCTCAACTGTAGGCAGAACGTTTTGCTGACTGGTGAATGACATCGAGGACTTCACAACAGCAACCAGACTGCACCGCCAAAATGAGGGTGAGGGGATTGTCTGAGAGTAAACTGATTGCACTGCTGTCTGGGGCAGTCAAATAAATAAAATTTATTTTAAAATATACTTGGATAGCCATCCATAGACCTGGGCAGCCCACCCAAATAAAGTCTATGAGCAAGTTTCCTCGTCATAGATAATCCTAGTCCTAGACTAAAAGGAAAAATTCAATGAAGATCCCCATAGAGTAAAGAATTTAGTCTAGGATTAGGTATAATCCATGTCTGGGAATCTGCATGTCAAACACTGAATATGGCATGACACAACAGCACATGCCATCTTAGGTTGAACAGCTTATTTTGCCCTTAAAGATTAAACCATCATCAAACTCGTGTTTTCTTAGGCTTAGAGATTGAGAAACAAATGTTGTGTGTTGTTTTCACTCTTTCACCGTCATCTGTGTCTCATCAGTGGTATCTAAATAAAACTACTGAAACACAGACTCCAAGTCTTTCACAATTTTCTTTCTGCTCTAAATACACTTTACAAGTCCCCTCAGTGTTGCAGATAAAACAACCACCCTGTAGATCCACCCTGAATTTCACAAGCAACACTGCAGCAGGGATCGCAAGAGGAAGGCTGTCTGTGGCATATGACAATGTCAGCAACTAAGAAAGGCCTGCGAGCTCTTCTTACGGGAGTAAGTCCATCTACTGCTGGCATAGAGTGCAGGATCATTTGGTGGCTTAACTATTAACTGCTCTCAATCACTGCCTTCAGTAATGTTGGGCTGCTAGTCAACTGGCTGGCTTTGGGGTCACCATGATAACCGTTAATCCGCAGCAAGGATTAGAGAGCTAGTAATGCAACATGCTGTTTTTAATCCACACAGATTTTCTCTGTTTTGTTTCAGCTTGACCATAACAATGGGAAACACAGATGTGTACTCACTGAGCCATGCTCAGGTAGTTAATATACTAACCCGGACGAGGGTGCTCTTAGCCTGAGCTCGCTGGGGTTGTGCTCCCGGGGTGCCCTGGTCCCGAGATCCACTTCCATGTGCCCTGGCCATGGCTCCAGATGTACCATTTGTGCAGACTGCCGCCCCAGGACCAACCCTCCGTGGCCTCTGCTTGATTCCATCCAAGAGCCGCACAAGTAGGATGTTGCTGGGAAGTTCATCCACGGCACAATCCACCAACGTCCGGCACTCTGGGCAGCGCAACTCCCCGCGTGAGCCAAGGATACCTTGGAGGCAACGCCGGCAGAAGGTGTGCTGACAAGGAAGAACCTTTGCCGAGGCATCTAGCCGCTCGAGACAAACGGGGCACTCGAGCAAATCCAACAACACGGACTCGTCCATTCTCTGTGTGTTCTGCCTCTAATTCAGCAGAAAAACATGATGCTGATAAGGTTTTTGTTTGGAAGCACAGCAAGTACTGTCACGTCACTCCCATGCCTCGGCTATTGCCATGGCACCTGCATCAGCTGTAAAAAAAACAAAACAATAATAATAAAAAAAGAAAAAAGAAAAAGGTCAAGACATTCATATTTATCAACTGTATACACAAGAAATAGGTCATGGCATACATATTTAACAGACATCGCAGATGGCTGTAACAACTCTAACAATTACGAGATAATGACTTAAATTTTAACACAAACATCCACAAAGTTTGTCACGTAGTTCTCAGTGAATATTGATTCAAAGTACTTTTTACTGGGAATGCAAACTCCTACTATGAACTGAACTGTGGTTTTGGAAACTCCTTACATGCTTACATATGGCTGAAGCTGTATTGTGTTGCTTCATAATTTGAGCATCAAGCCATGACGAACCAAAACCAGTTCCAAAAAAGTCCAGTCCACTGGTATTGCATTCATCCAAGCTAATCACTTCTGACAGCTGCACACTGCAGAGCAGTGAAGTCAAACTCAGGGCAGCAGAGCTTCTGCACACCTGAGAATTTCAAGTCCTTTTTCTACTTTCTATAAACAATGTGTTCAGATTTGGAAAAGATAAAGCAGCTGGAAATTTGTGTAAGCTTACTTTGTTTCTGCACACAGAAAACTGATCATGGATCAATAAGGATCAATAGGAAGAATGGATAACAGCACTGATTCCAATAAAATGCCATCCATCTTACAGGACTGGTCTCCAGCAGCTCATGTCTCTTATATTGAGAATTATATCACGTCCATAACAGCGTTCTTAGTAAAGCCAAAGAGGACAACTGTATCAAATTCCCGTTTCTTCTGATAAGAACCTTAGTGTCTCTAATAGCAACTGCAAATCAAACGACCTATTTTAAAGGCTATTTATACGCAATGCAAGTTTACCAAGGTTACTGCATGTAAGGATGAAGATGTCTCCATTTAGAGCATACTAAACACTTCTGTTTACTGCACACTTGAAGGCAAAGTATCGAAAAACAAGCCTACGGAGACTTCAAATGGTTTATAATGAGATTATTACGGAGGAGACCTCGATTTTTTCAGAGCAACAGAAATGTTTGTGGCTCCAGGAGTCAATACTTTTAAAGCAGTTTTAAGAAACCTCATGCATAAATTTATCGGCGAGCTTAGTGCCTCTGAAAATGAAATCATGGTGGGCTTATAAAGTCTAAGATTTAGTACCAATCCAAGGCATGGAGACTAGAGATGGCACGATACCACTTTTTTATGTCCGATACCGATACCGATATCATAAATTTGGATATCTGCCGATACCGATATGAATCCGATATAGTGTTTTTTAATCAACAAAACTGTTTTTTTTTAAATATCTTGCTGCATTTTGTATAAGTTCATACTCAAGTTTAAAACAACAACTACACTAAAGCTATTCTGTTATACCTGTATGCAAAAAAAAATATTTCATAGTTCAGCAATACTGATCAATCTAATAAACTTAAACCTACACCATCCTCCCTATTCTGGTATTTTAAAGAGTACTTAGCATAAATATTAAGCAGCCTAACTAATAGGGTTCCAACTCCCAGCAACAACAAAAATAAATAAATAAAAAATAGGGAACCACCCCTCACGCTCCACCTCATGATGCTTAATCGACGTAACCAACCTTAATTTGATGCAGTGTGAAAAAAAAATGCACAGAAATCAATTATTTTTCAAGAAATATTAAATAGATTCAACATCTTTCTTCAACAAAATTGCAGACTGCACAGATGGTACCTTCCCAAAGGAAAAAGTACTATAGCTTACTAGGGTATATATATTAGACTTAATAGTTACTATATACAGTAATGGACTTCTATTTATTTTGCATCAAATTAAAACTTTGGGTGTCAGATAATTATTTATTAAAAGCTAGACATTTTAAATGAGAATAAGAAAGAAAAGTATGTCTTTGTGCCCCCTTTTCCCTGTTAATGCCCTATCGGCCCCCCTGGCTAAACTTTGCTAGATCCGCCCCTGCACAGTTACCAGCGTCAGCTACATGGAAAAAGATCCTCGAGTAGAAAGTAATAATAAATAAATTCTAACAACAGCTGATCAAGCTTAAACGTGCTGCTGTTGTTCAGCCGCTGGTTTCCTCTTTCTGGTGCAAAGTGGGCCAAAAGCAAACTAGAGACACAAAAGCCGATCAGCTGATCGTTAAGCAGTTTCATGATTGAAGTAGCAGCAAGAAGAGGCAGTCGCTCCATATATCGTTTGTTAAGCTTAATGCAGGAATGCTTTACAAACATTCAGAGATGGACTTACACACTTGCTTTACTTCTCTCGGGATAACTTTGTCGGAGATGAAATGCTGGGTTGCTAGCGAAGCTCCAAATGCTATCCAGACCACCGACAGGTCCCGCATGCCACAGCCGCTCTATCACGTGATGCATACTGCTCCGACTGCTAACGTTCTGAGGTGAGTTACAGCGTGTTGCAAGTTTTGTGAGGTGCTTTCGTGATATTTAATGGATCGGATTACATTTTTTATTTTTCTCCGATATCCGATCCAGTAATTTAGGTCAGTATCGGACCGATACCGATACGTAATATCGGATCGGTCCATCTCTAATGGAGACACTGCTGCATGTGTCTTTCTATAAGAGATATACACCCTACTTTTTCCGTGTTTTTAAAATGGGGTTTCTTCGTTTTGTTTTATATCCGCACTGTAATGCAGAATGAATTGCCGCACTAAAACCTAACATGCATAAGAGAATTGTTGCTAAATCTCGCAAAAACATTAAAAGGAAAAAAGAACAGTTTTAAGGTCTATCATTAGATTACCTAGCGGGGGACAGGAGGCCAAGTTAATCTCATTTACTCGACAGCGGATAATTACACCTGGCAACTGTGATCTTGGATCATCGGACCCTTTAAACTGACTGTACGGTTAACACCGCCGAGCCAGACACAAAAAAGAAACCTGCAGCAGCGGTGAAGCACTGAAGTGCAGTGATTTGTGTTTAAAGAACGGAGTCATGCAGGAGGATTCACACGACTAAGTAAACCTGGTTAAAAAAAAACAAAAACAAATCCTAATAACACAACAAACTAATTATTAATCCTCTTTTTTTCTTTTTTTAAAATGACAAAATCTTAGCTTATACCGCAACATTGTAACAAAAAACGAAAACATTACATAACGACGCTAAACAGTAACTGATTATTCTTATGCTACTTTCTTTTGAGGTGGATTATTCTCGAACTGAACTACAAGAAAGCAAATTAAACTAAGTTTGTTAGCAAGTATCGCTTCACAACAAGGAGGCTGCTTTAACGTCGTCCCCCTTTAAAAAATACCCAACAAACAGTTAAGTTTGCGCACTTGGAAAATAAAGAGTTTTAACAACTTTAAGACACAAACAAATATATTTATACACTCCTAAGTACTTCAACTACTATTATTATGTAATTCAGCTTACCTCTTCCAGAACAGGACTCCTCCTCTTGTTGCTCTGTATCTCCCGTAATTTTTTTTTTTTTTTGCCTCCTTGCTAGTTAGCAAGCCTTCTCAGATATCTACAAACCACTTCTCTGTGAGTATCCAGCAGGAAAATGCTGCCGTTTTTACCCAGACAGGTTTTGTTTAGAGGCGCACACCGCGCAGGAATCGCAGACCTCTATCAGATAGTGGAGTAAAACCTGACATGAGAAACACAATACAAGAGAGACAACGGAACTCCAGCCTCACCGAGCGCCATGCTGATACTTCTGCTCTGCGGGACTGCTGCTAGAACAAGCCGAGAGGGGGAGGGAGTGAAGTGGCCTTCCGGTGCTGTCGGAAATGGGAACATTAAGGAGGCTCAATGCACAATAAAAGTAGATGGAAGTAGGAAAATACACATCTTAAAGGTGATATAGCTGATATATAACTGGGAAAAAGTATTCACATTAAGGTGACCAGATTCCAACAAAATTTAAAGCCAGGGGCTTTTGCAGGATTTCTTTTTCCACTGAAGGGACCAATAACATGGCAGGGGCGGTGATAATTCTAAAAACTGCCAGGGCAAAAATTCCCAGGGGGCCCCTTCATCCAGCCTTTACTGCCATTACTTTATAAATATTCAAAAAAAAAAACAAGAAAAAAAAAAAACAAAAAAAACCAGTTTGTGAATGTAACTCTCTGTTACGGCACAGCTGGTTAGATAAGATTTAGGCAGCATTTAGGTGCTAGATTTCTCCACTCTCTCTTTTTCTTCTTTGTTTTTCACTTTCAAAACAATAACTTCTTTTCATTTTCACTTAGTGACTGTCATTGCTTTCATAAGGTTTGTTTAAACAGAATTGTTATTGCCACTTACAGTGGGAGTAAGGGAACTCAGGTGTGCCCCCTCAGGGAGGTTAGGAATCTCAGACTATCACTGCAACCTTTCACTACTGGCCTGGTGCCCAAAACAACAAGCAAGCCTTGCATTGCTTGGTTGCCTTTTAGCACATCCTGAGTTATCCTCCTTCATGAAACTTAAACTTACAAAATTTACTACATTAATTTAATGTTTTATTTAATGTTTTTATGGAACAGAGTACACCACTGTGTGAGAGAGGAAATTTGACTCTTACCAAAAATACCTTGAGTTAGAGTAGAAAGGTACGGTGGCCCCTAGAGACAAAGCATGTATAAACTCCAAAACACTTACAAATTCCAAATAGCATGCACAAACTCCTCAACACGTACAAAATCCAAAACACATGCAAACTCCAAAACACGTACAAACTCCAAAACACATACAAAATCCAAAACACATACAAAATCCAAGACACGTGCAAACACCGAGACAGGTACAAAATCCAAAACAGGTACAAAATCCAAAACACATGCAAAATCCAAAACACGTGCAAAATACAAAACAGTAGGGGTGTGTATTGGCAAGAATCTGGCGATACAATATGTATCATAATACAGGGTAGACGATACGATATATTGCAATACTAAAAGCCAGACGATATTTGTGTTTAGTAGGACTAAATTTAATTAGGAAAACTCAAGTAAACAGTCCAAACTGTTTAATGCTTGACATGAAACATCTGAAACAAAAACACTCTAAGTTCAAAATGAATGGAGAAATTAACATCTGCCTTATTAGAAGTCATGTCAAATAAACAAACAAAAACTACTTTACTGAAATATCAAGTATTTTTTAACATGAAAAAAGTAAACATGTAACACTGAAGTCTTTCTAAGTACTATGATTGTAAAATACTTATCCAAAAACTGCTCTATGGAGCATCAAAACAAAGCACTTTTTATGTGACCTTAACATAAACAAATATAAATCAAAAATGAAATTGCTTGAAGAATCCATCCAAGTAAACATTAACAAAAAATGTAAAGTGCTATTACAATTAAGTGTTAATAAAATAAAGTACAGCTCTGCAGTGTCCATCAATGGAACACTTTTAGTACAACCTGAAAAAAGGAATTTACTCATCTAAATAAGTGCTTATGAGACTCAACCAAAATGTCAAACATTCTCATATCAGAGATTTTACATGTGTAGTGTTTTCTCAGTGTTTATTTTTCAATTTCCAGATTTTTGTGCAGGAATACAAGCTGATCGACATGGTCAGCTCTCAGGACACTTCTCTGTGCATTTACTATGTCTCCTGCAGAGGAGAAAACTCTCTCTGCAGAGACACTTGTTCCAGGAATGCATAGGAAACTCCTTGCTACTTTGGATAGCTGAGGGTATTCCTGTTCATGGTCCTTCCACCAACTGAGAGGATTTCCTGTGAGAGGCAAAGGGGTCTCATCTCTATACCTCTTGATCTCAGCTGCAGCAACATCATGTTCTGATTTTGGTGCAGTATTGTCACTAGTAGAGGCAAACGTAGCTCCGAGCAAGTCCACCAATGCACATGAGGTCCTCTGTCTTTTTAGGGGTGGCCGAGGGATGGAGTCAAAGTTGTCTTTGATATGTGGGTGATGAGCCTCCTCTGTGGCATTCTCTTCCTCCACCTGTTTGTCAGTCTCCTCATTCTTTTGCTGCTGAAAAACATTAAATTCAAATAGTATTAATGTCAGAAAGTCAAAATTCAAATCCAAGATTCACCCTGTTTTTCACTAATATTTGATGACAAATGTCATCAATATGCTTTTTTTTTTTTTTTTTGCTTTTTACTTTATTCACTTGCTTATAACTTCAGTTGAATTTTTCCAAATAAACTAATTTATTTACTTACATTTTCTTCCTTCTTTATCACAGTCACCACAGTGTCCAACATTCTGGAATAGGTCTCACTGGTCTCTGCTTCAGACAGGAAGGGCAGGTCCTTAAACCGAGGATCAACAGTTGATGCCATCCATAGTGTCTCCCTCTCATTTACATATCTCTTTCCCAGATCTTCTGCTATGGCAGTCTTAATGTCCCTTACTGTCGGTGTATCATCAACACTTTCTTGTGCACCCATCACAAGCTTGGCATGAAGAGGAGCAATGATGGACAGGGTTGGCATACTCTCCTCTGACATCACCAGGGTGGCATCCTTCATAGGCTTGAGTGCCCTGACAACTTCTTCTGCACATGTGATGTCAGACTCACTTAATGTGAAAATTTCTTTTTCACTCTTCCTAACTTCTGCAGAAAGCAGAGCTGCACAGATGGCTGGTTGCTGTTCTAAAAATCGTTCTATCATATCATAGGAGCTGTTCCATCTTGTAATTATGTCCGTGATCAATCTGTGAGCTGGTAGCTGAAGGAGGCACTGTTTCTGCTTCAACTGGTTGCTGGCTGTGGTGCTGCGCCTGAAAAAGGCTGTTACACGTCGGATCCTCCCGAGAAGTCGCACCACGGATTGTATTTTCAGTGCTTTCTGTGAGGCGAGATTCAGACTGTGTGCAAAACATTGTATGTGCGTCATGCCTGCAAGTCTAGCCGCGAGAACCATGTTTGGTGCATTATCGGTAACAACAACAAGGTCCTTTGCGTTCAATCCCCATTCAGCCACAGCGTCAGTTAGTAACGCTGCAATGTGCTCACCTGTGTGACTGTCATGCATGGCTCGGGTTTGTAGTACATGAGACTGAAGGTTCCACTGGTCTGTTATGTGATGTGCTGTAACAGTTACGTACGATTCAGTGGCTCTCGAAGTCCAAGCGTCGCATGTCAGAGCAACTGTCTCAGCCGAGTTGAGAGAGTCCAGCACTGTCGCTTTGACTTCTTGGTACAACTTTGGCAGAGCGATGTCCGTGATGTGTTGTCGAGAAGGAACGGTGTAACGGGGCTCCAGCGTTTTAATCATATTACGAAATCCTTTATTCTCCACAACACTCAGGGGGCACATGTCTTTGCAAATAAAAACAAGTACTGACTGCGTTATTTTTGTTGCACGAGTTGAAGTTGCTGGTAGTTTCGAAAAGTTAACTTCTTCAATTGTCCGTTGAGAGGAATCACCTCGTTTTGTTTTAAAATTAGCATTTGACGCTACGTCGCTATGGTGTCTAGACACGTGTGTTCGTAAATTTGTTGTGTTACCGGAATATTTGACTCTGGCGGTGCAGATTTTACAGACTGCATAGCTCTTGTCATAGTCTTTACTGCCTTCTTTTGTCCTAAATCCAAAATAAGTCCACACATCAGCTTTGAAAGCTGCGGGGGCCGGCTGTATCCTCTCCTCTTCAGTCATCAGTTAGCTAGCATCACACACGTCCACTGACTGTTCTACTTCGTTCTTTTGGCAAACTAGACGCTTCTACAGTTATCGCGAGACCTCGTTTTTACGTCATAGTAAAGGCGGTGAAAACTGCAAACCAGTGGCCGGAGTTTGAATTCCAACATACAAAAGAAATAAACAGTAAATGCATGTCATTTTTCAATTAAAAAAATCGATAACAGTGATTTTAAATATCGATTCAGTATCATTGCGCGAAATATCGCGATATTTCGTTGTATCGATATTTTCTTACATCCCTACAAAACAGGTACATACGGTGGCCCCTAGAGACAAAACACGTACAAACTCCAAAACACTTGCAAAATCCAAAACACTTACAAACTCCAAAACACATGCAAACTCCAAAACACTTACAAAATCCAAAACACATGCAAAATCCAAAACACGTACAAAATCCAAAACACATGCAAAATCCAAAACACGTACAAAATACAAAACACGTGCAAACTCCAAAACACGTGCAAACTCCAAAGCACTTACAAAATACAAAACACGTGCAAACTCCAAAACACGTACAAAATACAAAACATGCAAAATACAAAACACGTACAAAATACAAAACACATGCAAAATACAAAACACGTACAAAATACAAAACACGTGCAAAATACAAAACACGTACAAAATACAAAACACGTGCAAACTCCAAAACACGTACAAAATCCAAAACACGTGCAAAATCCAAAACACGTGCAAAATCCAAAACGTGCAAAAACCAAAACGCGTGCAAAATACAAAACACGTGCAAAATCCAAAACACATACAAAATCCAAAACACATGCAAAATCCAAAACACGTACAAACTCCAAAACACATACAAAATCCAAAACACGTACAAACTCCAAAACACATGCAAAATACAAAACACGTACAAAATACAAAACACGTGCAAAATACAAAACACGTACAAAATACAAAACACGTACAAACCCCAAAACACGCGCAAACTCCAAAACACATGCAAATTCCAAAACACAACGGAAGTGCTCCAGGACGCTAGGGGCAGTGTTGAGCTTTTGTTACCTAGTAACTACACAAGCCAGGAAGTACCAATGACCGGATTTGGGGTCTGCAGCCTTAAAGGCCGCATTTTAAGGCCGATTATGTCACAGTGACACGACGAAGACTGTCCCAATTCAAAGGCTGCTCGAAATGCGGCCCTCAAATGCGTCCTTAATTTCCCTGAATTTTAAGGATGGGTCGGTGTAGCCTTCATGGCCCAACATATCCCAGACTTCATAGCGCGGCGGTGGTGTGGATAATTTTGCCGAAAAAAAATGGCGGAAGCGGAGCGGACGAAGAGTAAACTTTCAGAAGTAAGTACTGAATATTATGTCACTTATTTATGCGCAAATGTTTTTATAATGAAGAACATTAAAACATTACTGTTGGCAACATGTCGGGAAAGTTATGTGACATTAGCGACGTTTGTACTAACTTGGTTTTAAAGCCTTTACTTCAAAATATTCGCCGTTCAATAGCTGACTTTAATCTTACAGAGAATGTGATGATTTTATGCGTAATTAAAGTCAGTCATGTCAGTCAGCTGACGGTTCACTCGTTAAGCTGAAAGAAAGATGCTTTAATCACAGGAGTCACACATGTGTCCACTGTACCATCTGGGAACTCTTCTTGTTTAGCACTCGTAATGACACAAACACTAAATCCTCCTTCTCTGGTGCAGTTTTGTAGCAGTGTGTACACCTGAGACTGTCACCTGTCTGTCTGTCCTGCACTCTCTCTCTGTTTCTTTCTCTCTGATTGTGGAATAAAAGTATGAACATGTATTTATAAGTCACACTTGTGTTTGAATCCTGCAGCTTATCACACATTTGATTTCTATGTGTGACACGTGCAAGTGTCCAGAGTGAGGACAGACTGAGGGACCCACTGCTGCACATCATCTGTGAGGCTTTGCACCCCTGATGATCCACCAGGACAATCTCAGCAGTATGTGAGGAAGAGGAGGAGGAAGAGCCAGCAGCAGCTGACAGATGGAGAGAATAGACAGACTGTTCCCTGTTTGTGAAGGACTGCTAGAAAAGTTTAAAATAACTAATTGTCTGTCCTGAATCAGTCTTATTAGGTAATGTTCAAATAATTTTTTATCATTCCCGTGTTTTCAGTGTGGGAGAAAGTACTCAGGGCATTCAGGTTACACACTATGAAAGGCAGCAACAAGTTTAATGTTCAGAAACCTAAAGTATGTATCTGCAGCAGAATGGAGCTAAAAATAAATGTTTGTTTCAGTTCTATGAAGCTTTGAGTATTTTGGATTAGTAGCACTGTGTGTTTGTTGCATCATATTGCTGTAATTGTTTATATGCTTTATATATTCTGAGGTAAGTTGATCTATAGTGTTACATCATATTCTATAAGGATGTTATGTGTTTGTATACTTTCTGCCCAGTTTGACCCATTTAGCAGAAGTCAGCCTGTTTAAGGCTCTGATATATGTGGAACCAGCTTCCAGTTTGGATTCGGGAGACAGACACTATCTCTACTTTTAAGATTAGGCTTAAAACTTTCCTTTTTTCTAAAGCATATAGTTAGGGCTGGACCAGGTGACCCTGAATCCTCCCTTTGTTATGCTGCAATAGATGTAGGCTGCCGGGGGATTCCCATGATGCATTGAGTTTTTCCTTTCCAGTCACCTTTCTCACTCACTATGTATTAATAGACCTCTCTGCATTGAATCATATCTGTTATTAACCTCTGTCTCTCTTCCACAGCATGTCTTTATCCTGTCTTCCTTCTCTCACCCCAACCGGTCGCAGCAGACGGCCGCCCCTCCCTGAGCCTGGTTCTGCCGGAGGTTTCTTCCTGTTAAAAGGGAGTTTTTCCTTCCCACTGTCGCCAAAGTGCTTGCTCATAGGGGGTCATATGATTGTTGGGTTTTTCTCTGTATCTATGAAGCGCCTTGAGGCGACTTTTGTTGTGATTTGGCGCTATATAAATAAAATTGAATTGAATTGAATTGAATATATATTCTGTATGACTTAAAGCAGTTATGACATGGTCTGATTTTCTCACCCAATAAAGGAATATTTAATACATCAGTCTACTCTTCATTTTATCAGAAACGGTTATCACAGCTTGTACATTTTCTTTTTACACATGTATGTAAGCATTGAGCCAAATTTAGTAATGCCAACATACTGAAGGAACAACATTTGTCTCTTATATATGATACACCTATATATGCACTGTCAATATACATTTTGAACCAGCTGCAGATGTCAGAGTAACAACTGACTGACCCCCACATAAAGTGCGTTACAGTAGTCTACAGGGGAAGAAATAAAAGCATGGATCCCGGTTTCAAAGTGCTGCCTAGAAGGAAAAGATTTCACTCTTGCCAGTCGCCTTAAATGATAAAAATGGACTGGTCCAACTTAAAACCAAGGGCAGTAACAACAGGTTTAAAATAAACCTCCAGGGGTTACAAATGAAAAGAAGAGGACTCACAGGGGCCACTGGGTCCAAACACCAACAAATCTGTTTTCTTTTCATTCAAATTTAAAAAGTTTAGAGCCAACCAAGCTTTAATGTCATCTAGGTATGTCAAGAGAGGTTTTATTCAGATGCCATCCTTCGGCTTCAGTGGCAAATAAATTTGGCAGTCATTCCTATATACTTGTCTTTGAGTGAAGATTTAAGGTGGTAAGACATGTAAATAACTGCAACTTGAATCTGTACTGAAGCTCAGTATTTGACACAGAGTTCATGTTCACTGCTGTAATAGCTAATAATGACTAATATAATAACCATAATATTGGCCATATTATATTTACATTACCAAAGTGATATGACTTTAGTGTTATGAACAACATTAGCTAATTGTTATTTACTAGCTAATCTTAAATGACTGTTCAGTACAGAAATGAAGCCCAAAAATCATGTTTTACTGTCCTGTGGTCTCAGCCTCAGATACTTATCAAATCACACAAAGCTCTTGTAGAAACAAACAAACAAATGAAAAAAATATGTTCTCCTTCATTTCTGTCAAAAAAGTTGTATGACACGTTTCCAGCTGTTAGTATCATGGTTGCTAGGCTACGGTGGCCCCTAGAGACCAAGCATGTACAAACTTCAAATCACGTACGAACCCTGAAGCATGTACAAACCCTGAAGCACGTACAAACTCAAAAACACGTAAAAACACGTAAAAACTCCAAAACACGTAAAAACATGTACAAACTCCAAAACACGTAAAAACTCAGAAGCACATAAAAACTCAAAACACGTACAAAAGACAACAGAAGTGCTCCAGGATGCTGGGTGCAGTGTTGAGCTTTTGTTACCTAGTGGCTACACAAGCCAGCAAGTACCAACGACCGGATTTGGTGTGTGGTAGTAACAGGTAAATGAACTTTTTTAAAATTTTATTTGACTCTATATGAATGCTTGTGTATAAATACACAAACAATACACATATGCTTTCATGCTTTCAATGGTGTAATTTAAGTGATCTAGGTAGCTCTGTTTTGGAAGTTCAGAGCTACCTAGATCACCTATGCTAGAAATGCTAGAAATGAGTTTTGGAGTTTGTATGTGCTTTTTGGAGTTTGTACGTGTTTTGTCTCTAGGGGCCACCGCATATATTTATATATAAACATATATGAATAAAACCACTTTTTTTTACATTAGTAATTCCTTTTGTGCATAATTTTATATTATTAATAATAAATTAATTAAAGCAACAAAACAACCTGAAGAGCCGGTTCGGAGCCGAAAGAGCCGGCTCTTTTTAGAGAACCGGCTCTTTCGGTTCGGCTCACTAAAAAGAGCCGGAAATCCCATCACTAATAAGCAGCGTTTCTGTGGCCAAAGAGCTTGAGTTTTGTCTTGTATGACCAAAGGATGTGCTTGCAGTATTCATAATCTTTCTCTAGATTGTCCTTAGCACACTTCAGAGTGGCTTGAAGTGGATTTCTCCAGTCCTCACAGTTCTTCCTGTGCAGGGTCATTGTCTTATTTGAGGCTACAATTCCTGACTTAACTAATTAACTTGTGAGTGTCTTGGCAGTCGTTGTGGGATCTTTAGACACGTCTCACTACTTTCATTTCTACAGTCTTAGAAATCTTTTGTCTCCTATCTCTGCCAGGCTTCACATGCAGAGTTTCATAAACAACAACAGTAATTTATATCTTTATAATTCAAACAAATTGTCTAAATGTAAAAATAGTTTTTATTGTAATGTTGGCACTTCATCCCGACATGGGGTAGAGCAATTTAACTCAAAAACATTGAATAATTAATTTCTTTATTGCATTTTTCACACTTTACAAAGCCATCTAATGGGCCGAACTGGAGCCCCCGGTGGGCTGGTTCTGTCCCCCGGGCTGCATGTTTGACGCCTCTGTTTTAACTTTTATGTAAAATACTTTTTAGTCCTGAGCTGAAGTTCTGATGCTTCTGTAGTTTTATGACACTGGGATGATATTATCCTATCTTTTCTTGAGGCAAAGGCAAACTGATGGAGCCATCACTGAGTCATATAAAAGAAAAAAGGGAGATGGAGGACATATCTCCAGAGGTGCTGCTTTAACCATTTATTATAAGATGTACATTTGAAATGGACCTCTGACTCGTGATAACCTTCTCTGCAAACATAGAACTACTTGAGGGAGAGAAGAGCAAGCGAGACACAGCCAGACAATAAACATGTGATTTATTTTTATCTTTTGGAGGACACTGTATATCGAGCAAGAGGGAGAGATGAAGGCGAGGGAGAAAAAAGGCAATAAAGAAAAGAGATTTATTCAGAGGTGGCGCTCCTCTGTCACATGCAATCCCACGGGAGCTGGTAGAAGCCCGCAGGTCATATTTCCTCGCCGTAAGGAGGCTGCACTCCGCCCCTCCACCTCCTCCCAGACAATAGCCCCTGCCCCTCCTTTTCAGCTTGACCCCTGTGCATTACCACACACTCGCATTCAGAGACATTAAATGATGTTATTCGGAAAGACAACGGGAATGTCTTGTACACGCGGAAAGGCAATAATCCTTCATAATGACTGCACCTGAGGGCAAAAAAAAAACCCCATCACTGCACACACACATGCAGAGCTGCACACGATGAAGGGGACAGCTGTGCTTATACTTACTGCTTACTGCTTATAAATGGAAACGAGGAAAGCAGCAGAGGACATGACAAGACATATGTCCCAATTTCCACGAAAGGATGGGCCTTGACAGAAATATTGCTCTCTCTTGTACAGTCCATTACTGTAAATAGATGTGCGAGACACAAAGTATTGAAATACAGCCAATACCAGAGAGGAAAGCCTTTTTTTTTATTAGCAAGCACAGATTATAGAGCTATTATATGTAGTGTTGCTCACCAGTTGACATTTCACTGTCTTAATTGAAAGCAGCCCAAACACTTTAAGCCTAATGTGCTCCTAAAATCAGGAATCTCACATCCAGTGATCTTCATTTGTATTACTTTGATGAGGCTTTCAAACTTACTAACTCAGCCTGAGGCAACCTGCTTTCAAATTAGATTAGGCATCGTAAACTCAATGTCAACGAACACTGCATGGTAATGCTTGAGCGCATACGTTTCTCTGTGGGGTGATTTTTCCTCTTTTCATGCTTGGATCAAGGAGGCCCTATGGAAAATTCCGAGAAGAATTAAATTCATTACATCCTCACTATAATGTCAGGGGCTTTGCGTGGGAGGGACTGAAACTATTTAGCTCATTTATTTAACTCTGTTCATGTTTTTATCCAGTTTGGGGTGGTGGGGAGACAGGAGAGGCAGGGAACACCTTGGATAGGTCACGAGTCTATCACAGGGCTAACTCAGAAAGACAGACCGTCACCTACGGACAATTAAGAATCACCAGTTACCTTAACATGGACATATTTTGGAGTATGAGAGGAAGCTGAAGAGAACCCACGTAGACACAGGGAGAACATGCAAATTCCACAGAGAAAACCCCAGCAAGCCAGTGGCTTCATGCTGTGATGACAGTGTTAGCTGTTACCACTGTGCCACCCACCAATTCAGGTTAAACATGACTAAATGTGACCTTACGGTGACACTGAAGGTATTGATATTTGTAAGAGAGTGCCTTGGAGTTGATATTATCGTGAAATTACAAATACAAAAGGCCTCAAACAGAACCTCATTTAGACAAACAAAACCCTCTGAAAACACAATAAAAATGCAATAAGGTTTCAGAAAACACAATTTTATTATGTTTCCTTGCTGTTGTTCCACTTTCTCTGTTTTGATGAGGTTTTTGTAACATTGTGTTTTTCTGTTATGTTTCTGTGTTTTGGGTAGTTTTGTGGTGTTTTCTGTTATGTTGTATTTCCTGAAATGTGTTTTTTTTCTTCTGTGGGTGGCCCAGTGGTGTGGTCAGTACTGTCGCCTCATAGCAAGAAAGTTGTGGGTTTGAACCCACCAGCTGGCTGGGGCCCTTCTGAGTGGAGTTTTTCTTGGATTCTCTCTAGGTTCTCTGGCTCTCTCCCACTGTCCAAAGACATGCACTTAGTAGGGTTAGGTTAACTGGTAACTCTAAATTGTCCGTAAGTGCGAAAGGTTGTCTGTCTCTCTGTGTTAGCCCTACATCAGCTTGGTGACTTGTCTAGCTTGTACCCCGCCTTTCGCTCCACGGTGGCTGGGATAAGGTCTAGCACCTCTGCGACCCTGTTAAGGATAAGTGGAAGAGAATCGATGGATGGTTCATTTTAGGTTAACTGGTTCTAAATTGTCTGTAGGTGTGAATCTGAACGTGAATGATTGTCTGTCTTTGGATTCGCCCTATGGCGAGCTATGACCTGTCCAGGGTGTACCAGCCTTTTGCACTTTAACAGCTTAGATGGCTCCCACACCCGCCGTCCCTGCAACCCCAAATTCAATTTTGCATTAAAGAAATTGGATGTTGCATTTTGGCATCACTGGGCCACCATACATTTTACTGCAGCTGTGATACTTAACAGACCTCATAACCACAAACCTGAAGAGATAAAGGCAAAACTTTAAAGTGACTTTCTGACAATTCTATGTTTGCAAGACCTAAAATTAGATTTGCTGTACCAAGACTCCACACTGAGCCTATAATGCGCTTATATCTAAAAGAAAGCCATAAGTGCTGTTTCAAAGTCCCTCATGCTCTGATTATACTGACAGTTGCTTGCCTTCATGTACTATATATGTCCCTCTTAACAAGTAAAAATGCTAATCACTACAGAGATAAAACAACCACCCATGCATAATACAAGCCACATGGTGGGAGTTAAAACAGAATAACTAAATCAGACATGGAACAACAAACAAGCACAATGACACCGAGCAGTATAAATAATGAATGACGTCATTTAAGGGCGTTAAGAGCTGCTCCTGTCGGGCCCTTGACTAAAGGTCTAAATATATTTAGAGGCTTAAACCCACATAAGTGCAGCATTTATGTGCAAAGACTCAAACTTCAGATTAATTTCAGTTAAAAAAAAAAGCAAAATAAAAAAGGAATAAATGCATGTAAAGAGAATTTAATCCACTGGATATCTGTGTATTATTTGACATGAAATCCAATGTGTAACCCTCTTTGCACGCCTCAGCTTTGAAACATATGCAGGGCAATGACATATTGCAGTTTAAGTAGTGTCATATTTATGTTAGGGCTGGTGTCAGAAATCAGTGTTCAGTCCTTCATCACCGGCTAGGAAAGATTTAATTTATAAAAGCAACATCTTGTAGAGATGTGAAGATTCTCAGCTCATTCTCATCATTCTATCATTCTCAGTTTCTGGCCTAATCACCAGGCTGACTTTTACTTCAATACTAGTGGCACTAATCAAAATATAATTCATTGCTTTGTCCTGACGAGTTCAAACCTAAGATATGTTAACTACAGACAAATAAAAACATAGGGACCTAGAACTACTGGGGAAATCGTATGAGACCATTTTTTTCTTAATGAAAGGATGGCACTGTAGGTCAGCTACTCAAGTATACTCCAACCCATACTGTAGGACACATACCGAAGTCTCCTGTCATGGTAAATGAGATGTGGTCTTAGAACACTGCCTCGTGTTATATTATTCCACAGGGATCACGACTTCAAATAAATCTTGCTAGCTGACGGGAAGTGTTAGTTGTCCGTTGAAACAGGTTGTAGCTGAAAATAGCCTCGTGTCCTCACCAGTGGCACAGTCATCCAATAACCTGTGAAAAATAGAATGATTCTCTTTCCACAACCACATTTCTAATCTAAAGATGGTTTTAGGAAAAAATAAAGACACATTAAATTTAAAAAAATAATGTAAAATGTTGGGGGCTGTGAGTTACTTGTTGTACACCGATTTGTTTAAAACCTAAATGTACCAAGTCTCACAAAACATCCATGTACTGCACTGAAGAGAAACTAACTTAAATGAAGCCAGGGCCAGGCTGTACTTTCATATAATACCAATCTGTACCAGGAGATGGTGCAGTGAGTCAGTCATTCTTATTAACAACTGTAACCTGGCAAAAGGCAAAGGCCTACCTGCACAACATAATTACAAAAACTGCCTTCAGGAATATTTTGAAAGCTTTTTACAGCAGTTTGAATTAATTAAAACTACTAACAAAATATAAAGAAACAAAAAGCTATGATGTTACATCCAAGATGAGTATTTTGTAGCAGAGATAACAACTGAAGTTAAAATGAGGTCATGTAACATTTTATAACCATAATTAGCCAACTTAGTTTGTGGAAAGCATGAATTAAAAGTTGTCTTTTGGGGTAGCAATAGATAATTTCTAACAAAGAATCTAATCTATGTTGGTTGGGTGGAACCTTTTGCTAAAATGCTGCCACCTTGTGGTCAAAGATGTCACCAAATTTCGAAGAAGTCGTTTTTACCAGATTTCAAAAAATTATGTGTTAATTTGTTTGTTTAAAACAACCTAACTCAACCTTTAAAATAAAAAAATAAATTGTAAGGCAGTTAAATCACAAGCCTTGATGTCTGCTGTCTAAACCCTTCTTTGTGGGAAGAAATAGAATAACTCTTCAACTTCTTTAAAAAAGGTTTTTATTTCATATAAAGTTCTGCAGTATTTAAATTTAGAAACAAAAATGATTTACTGTTAGCGTCGATATGACAAGTTATATCATCAGTACAACTCTGACCTGCTCCACTCGTCACACCAACCACAGTCTTGCTACAGTTCCTTGGCAACATATACAACAGTCTCACTCACAAAAATGTTTAACTTTGCTTAATTTAATCCAAGCAGTACGAAACATGGAAAATGCCTTAGATATTATTTAACTTCTTATTTGGTGACAACAATCACAAGAAAAAGAGGCTGAACTGGTTTTGAATAAAATCCTCACCAGTTCTGAAGCTGTGGTTGAGGATGGGACAGAAAGAGAGCACCTGAGAGGACCAGATCTTCACCCACCAAAGAGTCCAACTGAACCAACAACAATGTTAAACACAACAAAGTCTATGCTTTTAATCGTGACAACCCATGTGCGTCTTTCACTCACAGATGTGGACGAAACATTTACTTGATTTTGCAGTAAACTTTGGTTAACAACAACACATGTCTTTTTCCATAATGCACTTTTGAAAGAACACTGGTTAGAAAAGAGTGTCAGGTGCTGATAGTCAAAGTATGAAGTACAGTCTTGAGTGTATTAGTTATACATCATGCAAGTGTGCCTGAAACACTGTTAGATGTGAGGCTGGGACACTTCATGCATAGATCCTTCTGCCGATCGTGTGTGTCACAGGAAGACATCAGATTGCTAGCAGATTGTCAAAGCTGCCAGCAGCTCCATTGCACGAAACATTACTCATCGTTATCTAAAAGAAAGACAACAAAGAAAATCACGACAATTCAACAAAGCAGTTGGACCATTACTCCTAAAAGTAAACAACAGAGGAGGCGAGAGACAATGACAGCATTGTTATAATGAACAACAGAACCAAACATTTAACCTCACCAGGTCACTGGCAGCCATCTGCCAATCTGTACTGGTCTCATATTTGGATCTGTTGCAGCTCATCAGTTTATCTACTGTCTAAAACAAGCTTATCAAGCTTCTCTCTTTTTAAACTGTTTTTAATATGCTGCCCCTCCCAAAGTTTTAAACGCAGTATGAGATGACAATAGTAAGAATATTTGCCCTTTTTGGCAAGAAGAGCCAAAGGGAGGGGGAAAAAAAAGAAGAACTTGAGATTTTGGCACAATTAATAGACTATGCTGCCTTACAACAGTTTGCTCTCTGATTGCTGCTTCAAAAATATATAATTATATCCACCACTGCGTGGATGTAAGCCATAAGATAACAGATCTTGAGACGAGCCCTCAGGGGAGATATCTGACATTTGCATCATCCATCTCTACTTCAGAAGACAGTAAAAATAGAAAACGAACAAACTATCAAACAAAGATGTTCAATTAGAAAATATATCTGAAGCCTGCTCCCATCCTGAGGGATTAACTGCTTTCTATTTCTGCTGTGGCCCCCCAAGTCCGACGACACGCTGAGCACAGAACACGACAAAGAAAACAGAGTTAAGGGTGTCTTTCACATCTGCTCAGTCTCTTCACGACTTGGTGAAGAGACTGAGCAACAACGTGAGAAAAGAGGACAGAATTTTGACACGGCGCTGATGCTGTCGCTGACGAGAACAATGACAAGAAACCTGCTCGGATGTTTGTGGCTCAGAAGGAAAACGGTGTGAAAATTAAAAATTATATGAAAGAAAAAATAAATAAATAAAATGAACCAGGTCCAAGTGAAAAACTAATTTGAACTCTTTTATTGTGTGTCATGTAATAACATTAAAGAATATCATTTTAAATGTTATTTATTTAAATCAGAGACACTGAAAATGATAATATGATAAAACTGTCACTCACCTTCTTGATAAGCGCCATCTGCCATCACTAGATGAAGGATGTTGGGATACAGATGCTGGTGCTCAGTTCCCAGAATGCTTAGGACCAAACTGGAGCCCAGGTCAATATTCTCATCCTCATCTTCATGTATGGCCTTGAGCATCAAAACAACAACAAGTCTCTTCTATCAGTCGTTTGATGTAACGCTTAAAAGGACAGCACAGATGTATATGTTTTAAATATGACTGCATTATTTTGGAGAATCAGTTAATGCAGAGAGAGACTGAACCACCACCCTTGACTGCAGTCCAATCCACCAATACGACACCAATGGTTCCTCCAGTGGATGCTGGGCCCATGCGGATCACTTGGGCTGAACCTTATCCCATAGAGTCTGAGATTCCCCTTGGCTGGCTCCAGGGTGGGGCCTCAAAGCCCCTGATTTAGATGAGGTTTCTTGAATCGTGTCGTTTCTGAATATTACTTATTGTGGCCATACATTTTTCCAATTTTTCCTTGGGAGACACTACCAGCTATGTTCTATAGTTACATTATTGGGGCAAATTTCTCCCAACAACAAAGCTCCTTGGATCACTCAGGCATGCAAAATGTGAACGTGACAATTGATGGAGGGAGACTATGTCTGGTCTTTCACTTGGATGCAGGAAAAGTAGAGCCGAAATGAGTCTGCTGCAAAGGTTTGAGCATCTCGCTCCTCCTTAGGTGAGGTGTTTTTCACACCGGGAGACCTTGGGCAGACCAGCTAGAGAATATGTAATATACGCACCTCCCCCAACTCCCTACAAAAGTAGCTGCTTAGTCGGCTGTCCACACTGGAGAAGATGCACTTTGTCATAAACATAATCTTCAAATCTTGCTCTAAGCGGTTTTACTCACAAGCTATTTTCCTTCTAAAGAACTACACATGCCAACAGCATCACTATGCAAAAGATACAAACCTTAATGACACCCCCTATAAGCTGAGCTGCAGTATTAAAGCAGACATCTCTACAGCTGAAATGTCCAAAACTGGGCACCTCATGCTAAAAACACTCCAGATATAGCACAGCGGTCCAGAGGGAAAAAAAAAAAAGTAAATTTGATTTTGACTTGTATTGTCACTTTAACTGTGAAGTTATATGAACAAACTCCAGATTTCAAAGAGAAATAATGAATATTTCATACCTTAATCTTATTGTAGGCCTCAATGAACTTCTCAAAACCCATCTGCTGCTCCAGGTTGAACCGAAGCTCTTCCAGACGGCTGAAGATGCTGTCATGATGCTCCATCTCTCCGCCCTGCTCTTCTCCGCTGCCATCTGTTGTGGAGCAGAACCAATCACTTCACATAAAAATCTCAAACTTTTGGTCTCGAAAACTATGAAGGTGCTGAAGGAATATAAATATAATCTTTAATTAATATTCTAAGGTCTTAAGCAGTTTCAAACATAAAACAAGCTAAATGTAAAAACTAGAGTTAGGTAATGTTTTAAAGCAACCTGAGTAAAATAGACCGAAACGTCTGAGTCTCTGTGATGTTCTGTCCTTACCCGAATGCCATTCTTCATTGAGCTGCCTGTTATTACTTTGGTTCTCCTCTCCCACACCATTGGTAAGCAATTCCCCTGCCTCCTCATCAGCAGGACTTCCATTTGAGCATTCCTCCTCCTCTTCTTCCTCCTCATCGCCTTCATCATCTTCCTCTTCTTCATCCTCATCTTCATCGTCATCATCGTCTACCGCCATCTGATTGTTGTCCTGATCGATTTCAGCTGCGATCCTGTTGAAAAGCTCCTGGTCTCCGCTCTCAGAAGGGTTTCCATTAAAGTCGCCAGCTCCAACCTCCTCTTGCAGCAGTCTCTCCATGGATGCCCTGATGTCACGCAGATCTTCATCTTCATAAGCACTAAGAAACAGAACAAGGTTTCTTAGAAAACAATAGTTTTCTCTCTAATATTGTAGGGTCATTACCTTAAATATAAAGCTGCTTGCAATAGTTGTCATTGTAACAACTACCTGTCTTTATATAGTTTACAGATACAGGTCATTGTTATTTCTGATTACGCCTATGGAAAAATTAGAACCTAACCTAACTTTGTCTTAAAAATACTACTCATAATCATGAACAGCTGGGCCAGAAAATGTCTTAGGATGTTTTTAGATTTCGTGCTTTTCTTACTCCTCTGTCTCAGACTGGTCATCATCTTTTCCTGCCTCATCCAGGTCCTCAATTTCCAGGTTGTTGTCTGGAGCAACGTTAGCCTCGCCAGTCACTGTAACGTCCTGCTGAGAGCTGAAGAGTCGACTCAGGTCTGGTAGAGAGCATGTCCGCAGCATCTGCGGGCATAAACCAAACACAGTGACAGAATATTCTGAGTGTTTGACTAACACAACTCCAAGTGGAATTCATATGGCACAATAAACAACGGCTTAATATGCAAAGAAGGGGCCAGAATAGGACATGACTCTGTGACAAGATCCTATTCTATGTAGCCATTTTTATATGCATATTAAAAATGTTGAGCTCTGCAGATCTCATTGTCCCTGATGAAGGTCGTGAAAGATAATGGTTGATGGATGCTCGTCCTGTAATATAAGACTCAGCGGAGGTTCAGACTGGGAGATTAATGGATTCATTTCAGCCTTCTCATTAATAAAGAAGACTGAAATCCTACCCAAAATACTGCACAAGCCTCTACATCACACCAGGGAGAAGAGATAAATGTCCTGAAACACCTGATCACTCTTACAGCTAACAATGTCCTGGGTTTAATACTTAAGATAATTAACTTTGGAGCTTCCCTTTATTATGTAACACAATGTCCGTGCACACACACAAAAAAGTGTTATATTCTGCTAGTAATCACCTTGGGGTTGTTGGCATCAAACATGCCTGTAGAAAGACCAATGAGGAGTGCATTCTGGTGTTTGGAGCGTAGAGGTGAGACAGAGCGTGAGCGAGAGGCCAGAGAGGAGGATGATTCATCCATGGAGGACTGGGCTGAGAGGATAGCGAGGGCGGCAGTGCGTCGGTGGGCCGGGGAACACAGTTTCATAAATAGGGGCTCCTCATGCTGAGCTAAACCAGTAGAGAGGAAAAATGGGGGCAGGTTTAATTAAGATAATACTTACCCTGAAAAAAGTAATCTTGGCTCACTACACATTGATCTCACCTGATGGCTCAGGAGCTTTGTCTGCACTCTGCTCAGCCTCTTTGTTGCCTGTTGGTCTTATATCGCCCTCTGCTGGCCTGTAGAAGAAATCCAGCTTAGCTTCACAGACATGCATGTTGCCTTTGTGCATTTATTTATTTAAAGGAGTTTTAAATCATAATAACAAAAAGCTCAATTTTCATTTTGGTATGAAAAATGCAAATTTTGGATTTCATTTAACACTCACATTTGCTGTTGGCCTTCCTGCTCCCAAGCCTGCTGCACACTGTTTGGAGGATGTGAGGCCTGTTTAGGGGTTTCCTCTAAAAACACCGACTCCAAGTCTGCTGGATCTAAAGGAATTTAAGCATCACTGGACTTAGCTGGGGAAAAACAACAAAAATAAAAATTTAAATAAACAGCAAAAGATTGGATCAATATCAGGTACTAACCCTGAGTCTCAGTAACGCTGGTTGGCAGTGTTGGGCTCTCTATTGCAGCAGCCATGGAGATTTCTTGATGTGAGGCCACATCTGTAGCTGTAGGACTCTCAGCCACTACAGGGGGTAACACTTCTTTAGGCATCTTCACAATGCCAGCTTCTGCTGTCATCTGGTTTAATTTAACTGAAAGAAACCAAGAGACAATAATAATAGTACATGACAAGCGCATATTATTTAAAGCAGGACCAAATAAGAAAAATGTAAACATTAAAGGACTCTTCATCTCTCCATGTGTTGAAGTAAATCCAGACATGCTCTTGCAGTACTTTTCTACCTTAACTCACTATTTATGTAGTTTCTCATAAATAAATAAATAAATAAATAAATAAATCTGCAACTTTGGGACAAATACAGGGAAATATTCTCTAAATTTCACATCAAAACTATTCCTGCAGTACCAAGCAAAGTTTTTGGCCTAATTTAGTCAAATTGTTAGAAATATTAAAAAAAACAAAAAATGCCTTTTAATAGTGTAACATGACCTGTTGCTGTTCCTGTGACCACATTAACTCAGAGTCAGGGGAGAAAAAAAAAAATCCCAAAGACATGACATGAGCCCAGAAGCTAACTGAATTTGTTTCATGTTGACACACATAAAAAAAATAAATAAAAATCATCATGAGGTGAGAAACTGTAAGTAAGACTAACCAGGACTAGAAGACTCGTCCTCACATATGGTGAGAGTCTCCAGTGGCTGGGTGAGTGGCTGAAGTTCTGCCTCCTTAAGTACCTTCAGCACCTGAGAGTCTGGACTTGCTCCCCACATCTTCCTGGGAGCATCTTCCTGTAGCACAGCCATCTGTATAACTTCGCCCGCTGTTTGCTCTGAGACAAAAAAATAAAAACAAAACAACAAACAAACAAACAAACAAACAAACCAAAAACAGAAATGGAAAGAGACAGAGAGAGAGTGTAATACTCAGAGAGCAGTTATATGCAAAGCTGTGTGCTTGTTCTGACTCAGCGGGAAAGGACTTACCAATGGTCATGAGGGATGTATCCTCTAGAGTTTGCTGAGCTGCAGAAAGGACAAGTGGAACTCCTGCCTCCCACTTCTTCCTGTCACCACCAGAGGACGGCCTACCATCTGGAGATGCTGAAGTGGCTAATGAGATAACAGAAGGGGAAATTTGGCAAACCTGCCCTTTAGTAGAGAAACCAACAGATCCTGAATAGAAATCAACTGAAGAATTATAATGTCAAAACAAATATATTTCAATTGATCTGTTTCGATACAAGGCACTTATTTGCAGAAATAAACTATATGAAAAACACAACATGATGATAATGGGAAATGTAGCAAGGAGCATAATCTCAAACAAACAAAAGATGAGATTAAAGCAAATCAAAGGTTAGGAGGTTACAGGTGTGATTTTATTGGTAGGCCCCTCAAACAGTAAAGTTTAGCAATGACTTAAACGGAGCAGCAGTTTTAGCTGACATCAAGTGTTCAAGACATTTGCTCTAGAACTGAGGAGCTGAAACACTGAAAGCTGCATTTGTTATTTTGTTGTGATTCCAGTAATAGAGAGTAAACCTGGTCCTAATTGCCTTAAAAGTCTGGATGTTTCATGAAGTATGAATAAATGTGAAATCTAAGTAGGTCCATTTGGTGCTTTGTAAAGCAGTACAAGGATTTTAAAGTAATCCAATTTTTTTAGTGTTAGCATGTTGCATGAGCTGCAGCTGTCTCATTGAATTTTTGACTTATGAAGTCATTGTTATAGTAATCTAACCTGCTTTAGACAGAAATCCTTTATTTTGATTTTAAATGTGGTTGTAGGCCAACTGTAACTTGCGTAATGCTTCTGTCAAAATTTAGGTCACAGTCTGTTTATGCCACGATTTCTAGCTTGACATCATGGTTTCAGACAGGTGTTAACTTTTATTCATACAGGCTAAAAAGGCCAATTTCATTTGTTTTATTTGGTTAAAATTTAAAAGATGAAATGATAAACACACTCACTAAATAGCAAAGATGACAGTTGGTGGTCAGATGTCCACCACATTTTCAACTATGTGCATTTACTGCTTTTTTTAAGAAGACTGAGCCTTTAATGAAGCTTTAGAGTTTGTATATGTGTATTAAACGTTTGTGGGTAAAGAGTTTTATAAACTTTCTTTTTGGGAGGAAAACAAACCTTTTTTTGGCTGTCAATCACATTTGACTGGTGATTCTATACATGCAGTTCTTAAGCTTTGGCTCAGTTACCCTATGTCCAAATCGGGGCTTTCAAAAAACTGCCCAGTCGTTTTATGAAGTTCGCTGCAAGTTGTGAGACTTCTCTCTGTTTGTCAGGGCATGGCACACCACAAAAAAAACAAAACAAAACAAAACATACTGTAATCCTCTTAATTCATCTCTAGTTAGACTCAACTCACTGCTTGCTGTGGCACACGTTTCCTCTAAAGTTTGCTGAGCCACGGGAAGTACAGGTAGCTCTGCTGCTTCCCACTTCTTCCGGTCTTCATTGGAAGAGGGGCGCTTGTCTGTATCAGACTGGTTTTGGGTTGGAGCAGGACTTGATTCTGCTGGGGCCGAAGGAGACTCCTCCACCTCCTCCACTGGGCTTTGAGCTTTAAGGTTCTGGTTAAGTCTGCGCAGAATCTGCTTCTTCTCACTCTGTTACAGAGAAGTGATTGCATAACAGTATTTTTTTTCATTAGAATGAATGACGTTGTTATTTGATTTCATAAATTTTAACAACTAATCACCTCACCTGGATCATGGTTGCAGACTCTGGTTCAGGCAAGCTCTCCTTTAGTGGCGTCATCTGTAAAAAAAAAAAAAAAGCCAAATTCATGTAGCTAATAAATAAATATCCCAAAGTACTGTGAGAGATAGTGTTATACATCAATTATATACTGACTGCTCCAACGTTCTTTAGGGCAGCAGTCATGGATATAGCTGGGGTGGAGGGTTTGGGTGTAGGCAGGGCTGGAGTTTTGGCAGCTGGTTCTGGCTGAGAGGGGCCTGGCTGTGGAAGAGGACTATCAGAGGTAGACGATACTGCTTCTGAGGCCACTATATTTGCTCCCGCCATGCCACCTTTGACCCCTCGTGCTGCAAGCTTCCATAACAGTCAATATGCAAAGTTAGCTTATACTTTAACTAATGCACCAGTAAGGTCACACTAAGACAAGACCGGGATGAACCAAAAACAAATGCTTACATGGTCCTCCCATGCCCTTTTTTCTCTCTCATATGCTTCTCTCCTCTTCTTCTCTAGCTGCTCTTTCAGAAGAGCTGCACGGGCATTAGCTTGTGCCTGCAAAACGGAACAAAACAATGACACGCTTTGATAAATGTTACACATTATTTCTGTCTATTATTATTTTTTATTATATTAACCTCTCTTCTCCCTTTTTTCTCCAGTTACAATTGGCTGGGAAGGCTAAACTGCATGCACACTAATCGAGAGGGTCATCTCTCCTCCACCAGTACAGACCTTTGTCTTTTGCAGTTTTGTTTATTATAAGTTGACTTGGGAATTACCGATGGTCCCGTTTTCATATTTTGCTTGAAGTAGTTTTGTTTCTAAACATTAGTCCAGGAGAAAACATTGATACCGGTGACCCACTGGGTGGTTGTTTCGAAGGTTTAGGGTTAGTCACTATTTTTGCTTAATAAAGCATGTTTTGATCTGTGGAAGTTTTGTGAAATCTCACGTGTTTGGTTACTCTGAGCCGTGGATTTTAGGGGCTGTAGCAATGATCAAAATATGATTACTAAATATAGGGCTGTACAAAATCCAATTATATTTTCCGGTGCTGTTTCAGGACAAAACGACAGCCATGACTTTTTAAGCCTCTTTACAGCAACAAGTTACAGGCAAAGCAGAAAAGGAAGAGGATTACATCATCTTCCTCTTGCTGTCATTTTAATCATTGTTAACGTCTCTGCAAATAAGGTTATCAAATAAACATCGGATATTGGAAAATGCAATTGTTTTTTGCTTCTTCTAGACTCACTTTTAAAGCCTCTATCTTCTTTCTCCTGAGCTCGACCTCCTCACTGGACTCCTGGCTGTCAGAACCATCGCTATCATACTGAAATACACAGGAAGCAACATCAACACCCAGGAGACAAAAATGTCAGCAAAAACTGAAAACCACCTTCATTATTGGCACCCTGTGAAGAGGTGGAATGATGTACCTTCTCTCCTCTGAGTCGAGCTTTGATCTGCTGGCGCTCATTGAAGTTCTGCAAGCGGATCTGTCTGAGCCTTGCCAAGTACTCCTGACAACAAATACAGAAATGTTACATACTGAATGAACACACACAAAGCAGAGAGTACAGTACTGATATTAGCAGACATACAAAAAACAAAACATGCTTTGTTGGGACTTGTACATAAAAAAAAATGTTATACACAAAGGCATCAGCCATTTAGATAAAATAACAAAAAACAAAACAAAACAAAAGACAACACAAATTTACAATCAGCAATGAAGATGTATTCAATTCAGAGCAAAACATTTATGACCAAACTCAAAACTCGGGTGGTTATTTGAAATGAGACAGCAGCCATAACTGGGATAATGGAACACCACACATTGCACAAGGAGTGGCAATGAGTTAGAGCTGCTGGGTTGAACTGTGGGCGGGTCAAAGGGAGCTTTGTGCAGACGTGTGAAACGTGCCAAGCCAGACGTGCTGTGAGTAAGGTGAAGTGTGAGGCTGGGCGTTCAGGCCTTTGCCTCCTACCTCCTCCTCTTTGTTGGGTTTAGACCTCCTGCACCGAACAACACCAGCCCGGCCTCCATAGATTGCTGCCAGGTTTTGCCGAGTACCCTGTTTACCATTTAATTTAACCACACTTTAGGACACGGGCCCTAACAGCTAGCTGCCACAAGATTATGTGTAAGACAAAAATAATAGAAAAGGATAAAAACATTCGCAGGCAGTCGTTTGATTCTCAGTGTGATTTGCAGTCACAGGTCTATAATTGATTCAATCTTGAGACCAGAAATAGAGCTTAATTAAGCTGTTAGAATGAAAACGTTTCTTACTAAATATCAATATCAGTTTTTATTTCTGTTCATATAAATTTCACCAGTATAGTAACAGGTTATCATGCAGTATTTTCATGATGGGGGCTATATACTTATTAGTAGTTATAATATGTACCAGCTGTCCTTCAGCACGGGCTTTGTTGAGCATAGCTTCCCTCCTCCGCTGCAAAAACTCCTCAACTTGAAAGGCTCGCCCAACTGCCATTTGACCGCGCTGCCTGTGAAAAGAACACAGTAATAAATATTCGTACTCAACTTTTACACCGTTGAGAACAACAACACAGCTATGTGACTAGCTGACCTGCTAATATGGGCTTGTTTGGAAACATGCTGCAGCCTGTGGAGTTCTCTCTTGATTAAGTCAGGGTCGAGTCGTCGAGCAGGGCTGTTAGGAAGCACTGTGCCTGCAGCAGCTGGTACACTAGTCAGTACATAAATAGGCAATGTCATTACAAATACTACTTAACACACATAAACAGCCAAAAATAAATAAATAAAATAACCTTACCGAATGGGACTGCAAGGCCCAGCTGAGGAGCTCTCCCTGCTGACATCTTTAGGCGTCGGTCTAGCCATTTGGTCGAGGATTGCATGGTAGTGTTCATAAGAGCTTTTACCTGGGAGAGGAGCTAGAGTAGAACCCTGAACAGCAGCAACATGTGCACCTCTCTTTCCACCTCCTACAAAACACTGAGTATGGAGAACAAAACAATGTCGCAACCCTCGCTGAGGGCATCCTGACATAACTCTTTATATGACAAAAACAAAAAATATATACATTACCTTTCTCTCTGGGCTGCTACCTCCACTAGAACTCAAGACATGCTTCCAGCCTTGTTCTCTCGCTTGGTTTATTCGATTGATCTGTAAGAGATCAAAGGTTCAGATTTAGGTTTAGCTGTACAGAGTGTGTGAACTACAAATGCACTGTGGAGCTCAGATCAATCACCTAGCAGAAGATAAAGAAAATATCCAGACTAAATCCCCCCTCTACTGCTGCCACTGACCTGTAGGCTGTGCTTTGACAACTCATGTGTTAGTTTATCATTTCCTTCATATGAAAATGTTGCCAACATTTAGGAAGCTTAAAACTATAGTACACAAAAAGTTAGGGTCATGGTGGCCATAGCCATAAATTTCTATACATTCAGTGTTCTCAAACTGTGTTCTAGGCCATGGGACGAATATAGAGTGAAACTGAACTGAATTAATACTTTTTGTAAGAATTTTACTTGATTAAAATTTATATTTAATACTTTTTTTTTTAAACTTTGTCCTAAAAAGGATCCCCTTTCCTTCACTAATGAAATAAAAAATAAATAAAAACCACACACCCAAGCTCAGTTAATCACCCACCTTTTCCTTTTCATATCTCTTCATCTGCTCCGCTTTCAACATGAACATCTGAAAGAAAGAAAGACTTTAGTTCGAAAGGTATAAAAACTTTTTGCATGGAGATATAGAAACTAAACAGTATGCTCACCTGCTCTCTCTGTTTCCTTTCTTTCTCGATCATCTCCATCCTCTTCTTTCTGATTCCATCCTATAGAATGAGACAAAACCATTCAAACCCCAAAATAGACATCTTAAAGAAACCCGCCTCAAGGGAAAGAGCCAGCAGGACTGCTCTGTCAGAGGTCAGGTGGGCGAGGAGGAAAAGTTTGGTTAAAAGAGAAAGCTATATCAGGCAGAGCACTCCGAATGTGCCGGGAGCGGACAACAGGTGAAGATGGGGAAGCAAGCGCAATGAGAGGGAGCAAAATTGAAAATGCTAATAAGAAAGGAACTTCACGTGTAAGTGAATGGCGAGAGAGGAAAAAAAAAAAAAAAAAAAGGGGAGCCTATTAGAGAATATAATATGGCGCTCTCAGTGTACCTCGTGTTTTTTCCTCTCTTCTTCCACTTGACTCACTCTTCTCTGGGGGGTTGCTGGGAGAAGGGCCTGAGCAACATATGACACTGGGCTTCAGAGGTAGCCAACATAACATGATGTACCAATAAACACTCACTCACTCACTCACACACACACACACACACACACAAATGGAAGAAGCATTGACAACAAATACAGCATCTGGCATAAGAAGGCAACCCCCCCCTAAAAAAAACCAAACAAAAACAAAACAAACGTCATGACTAAAGATCGGTCATACCAGCTTGTCATCAACAATAACAGCCTACTAACCGGTTTGTGTTTTCCAGCTGGTTTCTTGTCTGCAGGCTTTCTGGCTCCATCTGGGACCTTCCTCACAGTTAAAGGCACTCCGTATTTGGCGGCTGGTTTTGTAATCTTCTGGGCTGAGGCTGATATTATGAGATATCCAGAAGTAATTTAGAAGAAAAACTCAAAAACTAACAAAATTTGTATTTTAGTCAGCCAATGTGCGCACCGCACCGCACCACCCACACACACACACACACACACACACACACACACACACACACACACACACACACACACACACACACACACTAAACAGTGTATTTTCACATCATAATAAAAATCAAAAAGAAATGAGCAGATTATTGTACAAAAGATGCAAAAGTCCAGCATACTTCATTTATCAGTTTTGATTTAAGGTGTTGAGGTCCTCTTTAATGCCATGAATATGTGCCCGACTTGGTGGCTGATTAGTTCTAGAATCTACAAACAAGCTGTAGAAGACAGACCCCTTGTAGTCTTCTTCATGACGAGTTTGCTCACCTGATGGCACCTGTGCCACACCCGATTTAGGCTGCTTGTGAAGAAAAGTATGGCGAAATTCCTGAGCAATGATCTGAAATGAGTAAGAAATTTAATGAGCAATCTACTTTTTGCAAAAAACAAAAAAACAAAACAAAAAAAACCCAAAGAATTAACAATCAGCTGCAGAGTCTACCTGTGGTGTGAGAAACTTCTCAATCCTGCAGGAGAGGAAAGGTTTGTCCAGTATGCTGTTGACTGAGGGTCGCTCTCGAGGGTCGCGTTTAAACAGCTGTGCAAGGAGAGATCGCAGTTCTTGGGAGTAGTGACAAGACACAGGAGGGTACGACCCACGAATTATCTTAAGAACCAAGTTCTTCATGTTGCCAGCCTCAAACTGAGAATAAACAAATGCAAAGGCTCACACAGCTGTAACCACTGCATAGAAATTACTGAAGACAGTTGAACTATATAGGGATTCTTAATGTGGGGACTGTACTGGATTACAGATTAAATTAGGAATTAATATACTGGAAATTAATTTCAGTGTATTATCTAACAGTACATTATCTAACTACAGTTATACATATAGAATATACAGGGAAGAGATCAAAATTAGTATGTGAGAGAACAGTAAATGCTGCATAAAACACCTTAAAATACTGTATAATTATAATTAAACAGCTCACACAGAATACTTACTGCATGCTTAAGAGTGCACATTTCATACAGAACACACCCTAGGGCCCAAATATCACTGCAGCAGGAAGGAAAAGCAAGGAAAATGAGAGGCGAGAACATACAAATGGGTGGGCAGGGATAAGTTCTGGGTTAAGTTTATTATTCATTCAATAAGGTATCAACAGTCAAGTGCATGCCCTTTACTTTCCTTTTATAAACTGAGATGAAAATAAGACTTTATTGACAAGAAAACTCCAGATCATTTAGACTGAGCTAAATTTACTTCACTCATTGTAACTAAAGTGGGTTAAATTGCATGTACACTTAAAATAGTTAAGGAGAAAAATCAATACCAGCTTCCTGCTGTAGATGTAAGCGAGCAAGTTTACTCAATAAAAAGGCGAGGTGATCTCCTTACATTACACTGTAGCCACCACCTAATCCTGCAGACTCAAGATTCAGTGGGGAGACACCTTGTCCCATTGATTACTATTGAATTTGCTTGACAACTAGACACCAATGTAAGATATTCCAGAAGTCCAAGTACCTTTTGTTATTGTATGGTTTATTTTCACAGATCTCTGGTGACAGGTAATATGGTGTTCCTATGCATGTTCTTGCCAGTTCTACAGTGCTGAAAAACAGAAAAATAGCACATTTTAATATTAAAGCTTCAATATTTCAAATAAGCACTGTCTAATGTGCAAAAATACAAACAATGACATAAATCAAAGCAAAAACAGCTGTAAAAAAGGGAAAAAATCAACATCAATAATAAATGCACCTAAGAACCTCAGAACATAATGTATAAATACATAAAACACGTAATACATTATAAGATCAGACATATTTGATTTAACCAAAATATATTTCTGTGTAAGAACAGTTAAAAAGTGTACAAATAACAAACTTCAACAAAATAAACTATAATATTTTTTAAATATAGTAAAACAGAATGTCTTATTACCAGAAATGCAAAGTGTTCTTCAACTTTTAGTCTGGAATCTATGCTTAATGAAAAACTGCAGGGCTATTTAGACAACAGTGTGCATACCTGTTCAGCACCCTTGCAATTCCAAAGTCTCCAAGCTGAACTGTTCCATCTTTTGTCAAAAAGATGTTCTACACAAGCATTATGAGAACACATGTAAATAATCCAATACATGCAAACAAACAACTTATCACTTAAAGGGAATCTTGTGATTTATGAAACAATACCTGTGATTTTATGTCTCTGTGGAGAATTTTTCGATCGTGCACATGCTTGAGCGCTAGGCAGATCTGCACAAACCAATCTAGGATCTCAAAAAGGGAGACTACAGTAAACCATATGTATTGTGATCAGTTTAACCAAATATCTGTATACTGTTTGCACAGTGACTGCCTTGAGTAGTTGCTGGCTTACTTGCGCTTCTGAGAACAGTACCCCTTTCTGAGAGTTGATCTTTTTGAATAGGTCTCCACCCTCGCAGTAGTCCATCACAATATACAGGCAGCCACCCTCTGGGAAAAAAATACAAATAAAATAAAAAAAACTTATAGTATGTAGTTATCACACAGTGCACATTTGATAATAGTTTCTTCACATAAACAGATGAGCTATTTGAATGGCATTAATACCTTCAAAAGATTCCTTATACTGGACGATGTTTGGATGACTCATGTTGGCAAGAACAGCAACTTCCTTCCGAGATTCCTGCCTCTCTTTGCTGGACATCTGTCAAAGTAATGAAGAGGAGAGTAACGAGATGAAGCGCACGCTGAAAAGAACATGCCAAGCTTGTGTAAAAAATATGCACAGAAGCTTACTCCAGATATGCCAATCTCCTTAATGACATATTGGTGTCCATGATCTTTGGATTTGACCAGGATAGCCTTTCCAAATGAACCTTCCCCAATTTTCTTCACCTTTTCGTACTTGTCCATGTTATTGGAATGACTGGCTCCACATGCTGGATCTACAAAGACATCAAGAACATGCTAATGCTATTGCTCGGTGTAACTAGGCTTTAATCGAGGGTTCCGTGACAGAAGCTTTATAAAAGGCAAACATTTGGTAGTCTTAATAATGACAATTGTGCGTCGTCCGGGAAATGTAATGTTAGCTCCATTGTGGACCGCTGTCAGACAGAAAGAGACGGACTGTGATGCTGAGATGCAAGACACAACACAGCTGGTAGCAAAACAGCTAGCGTTCCCGTTACTTAGAAGCTAGAAGAAGATGGGAGCTTCATAAAATATTTACCTTGTGAATGTACAAAACTCTAACTGATATAATATCACCGGCTCACTGTGTAGCCGTATACGTTTCTGTGTGCCTTACCATTAGTCTTTTCTCGCTGCCTTTCTCATAGAGGTTTGGGTACTTGATACTATCCCCGCACTCTCTATCTAACTACGGCTACATTTTTTGTACGTTTTCATTGGTCAGATGTACCAAGACCGAACATTAATTGGTGGACACGACTGTCCATCATCTTTTATTGTGGATGACGCTTACCAGTCTCCGCCCCCAATGACACCGTTGCTGTGGACATTTTCCATAGCAACCGCAAACCAACTGAGAAGCATGGAGAACGTGTAACGTTTGGCGATTAATTTAGTTAAAATGTATTTATTTTTTAGGTACTTCATTTAGTATTTTCATATTATGTATCTAAACCACAGAGCTTCGCTAAATTTAGTAACACACTATCCTCCTAATACCTAACTCTGCCATGGAGGAGCTGCACAAGACAATAAGCAACCAGCAGAACTCCCATCCAAACGCAGTGCACATTATAGCTGGGGACTTCAACCATGCTGATTTAAGGTCAGTATTCCCCAGATTTGAACAGCATATTAAATGTGCAACGAGGGGGGAAAACACATTGGATAAAGCCTGCAGCAACATCCAAAAAGGCTACAGAGCAACCCCTCTACCACATCTAGGTTTGTCAGACCACATGTCCATGCTGTTGATCCCTGCATACACTCCCATTAGGAGAAGAGCCCCCTGGCCAGAAGGTGCATCACATCAGCTGCAGGACTGTTTTGAAAACACGGACTGGAGCGTGTTCGAACATCAGGACCTTGAAGAGCACACAACATCAGTGCTCTCATATATTAACTTCTGTGTCAACAGTGTCACTGTGGACAAACGTCTCCGGGTGTATTCCAACCAGAAACCCTGGATGACTAAAGAGGTCCAGGTCCTGCTGAAGCAACGTGACACCGCTTTTAGATCCGGTGATGGTATGCAGTACAGTGCAGCCAGATCTGAGTTGAAAAGAGGCATCAGAGAGGCCAAGGCAGCGTACAAGAGAAGGATCGAAGACCACTTCAGCACCAAAAACTCACGACAGGTATGGCAGGGAGTTCAGCACTTAACCAACTACAAACCTGGCAATACCACGTTGACTGAGGGTAACGCGGAGCTTGCGGAGGAGCTGAACCACTTCTTCGCACGCTTTGAGGTGAAGGGACCAGAGGCAGCAGCAGCAAAAACATCGGACAGCAGCAGCCCAAGCCTCATAGTGCAGGAATATGAGGTGAGGCGCACACTGAGGGCAGTGAACCCCAGGAAGGCCACCGGACCAGATGGGGTAACCGCAAAGGTCCTAAAAGATTGTGCAGACCAGCTGGCTGGGGTCTTCACTAAGATCTTCAACACTTCACTGTCCCAGTCCTGCATCCCGCCGTGCCTAAAGTCAGCCACAATTGTCCCACTGCCAAAGCGTACTAACATTAGCAGCCTCAACGACTACCGACCAGTTGCTCTAACACCTGTTATAATGACTAATAGTTAAACTGCTGGAAATTGGACTTCCTTCCACCACCTGCCACTGGATCAGAGACTTCCTCTCAGACCGTGTACAGAGAGTTAGAGTGGGGCCTCATCTTTCCTCAGCCCTCAGCCTCAACATCGGCTCTCCACAAGGCTGTGTACTGAGTCCCCTACTGTACACTCTGTACACACATGACTGTGTTAGTTCCCACCCAGACAACACAGTCATCAAGTTTGCAGATGATACCACCGTGGTGGGGCTCATCTCAGGGGGAGATGAGACTGCATACAGAGCTGAAGTTCAGAGGCTGTCAGATTGGTGTGCAGACAACAACCTGGACCTCAATACCACCAAAACAAAAGAACTGGTAGTTGACTTCAGAAGGAGGAAGTCCGAGCTGCAGCCTGTCAGCATCAACGGGGAGTGCGTGGAAAGGGTCTCCAGTTTCAAGTTTCTGGGTGTGCACATAGACACAGACCTCCAATGGAGCTCTAACACCTCTGCGGTCTTAAAGAAGGCCCAACAGCGTCTCCACTTTCTGAGAATCCTCAGAAAAATGGACCTGAAGAAGGAGCTGCTGACCGTCTTCTACCGCTGCTCCATTGAAAGTGTGCTGACGTACTGCATCGGTGTGTGGTTCTACAGCTGCACCACAGCACACAGAAAGGCACTCCAGAGGGTCATCAACATGGCCCAAAAAATCATTGGACATCCTCTTCCCTCTCTGAAGGACCTGTACAGCACTCGCTGTCTCAAGAGGGCACGCAGCATCCTACGGCACTGCACACACCCAGGACACCGGGTGTTTAAGCTGCTGCCGTCTGGCAGGAGGTTCAGGCTGCTGAGGTCCCGAACAAATATACTCAAGGACAGCTTTTACAACAGGGCAATAGCCCTGATCAGTGTAAATAGCTGACCTGACTGGATACCTCCCTGGACTTTTTAGGGGGGAGGTAACAATGTTTAAAACGATAACAATAATATTTATATTTATAACAAGGTGCAATAATAATTAATGTGCAATAATAACTAGTGATGGGTCGTTCGCGAACGAAATGGCTCTTACGGTGTGTTCACACCGAACGCGATGGACGCGAATAGAGCGTCAGGTTTACATGTAAAGTCAATGGAAAGGCGCGATGACGCGCGATTGCGGGTCCCGCGAAAATTCGGAAGCAGATATGTATGGCAAGCCATTAGTGCCAAAATTCGCCACTTTCCTAACCCGTTTGGTTAAGAAATGGCGTAAAAAACGCCGTTTAATTATTCAAAACGCCGAAAAAAACGGCGTTCTGTTCCGACAAACGCCGCTTTTTCCGCCGCTCAGATGGCGCCCTGAACGCACCATCCGAGTGACGTAAAAAGCGGCGTTCAAAGACAGACGGAAACGCCGTTTTTTACGCTACTCGGCACAAAACGCCGTTTTTATGCATCTTTGAACGGCGTTTTTTACGGCGTTCTCTGCCAGCTGTAATGGCGTTTAAAACGGCGTTTTATTGAAATTATGCAGGGCACTCCCCATGGTTCCCTCATCCAATTACTTTCAACTCATTTCACCCAATCAAAGAAGAGGAAGTGCAGACCACACTAATGCATCACCGATTCACCTTGCTGCTAAGTGATTGCCTATTCAGTACCAGTGCTTGTCACAGTATTCACTTGTATTATAATCCCACTATGCATTTTGATGTGTTTAAGGCATGATCGAGCAAACAAACGACAGAATACTTTTTCTGAAACCTTAACTGTGTTACCTGTTATGGCAGCTAACAGGTAATGAGCAGAGCTAGCTCTGCTCATTTCTGAGCTTCTTTCTTATTTTCCTCTTTACTTCTCTTAACCTTTAACTTATGTTTTAGCAATCAGATCCTGCCATCTTGCATTACCGCTTCGTGCTAGTTATGTTGACTTTTCTCTTCTTTTGTCTCCACTTTTTTCACCCGTGTTTGGACACTCGGCGCATGGCTCCTTTGTTTACATTAGGGATCAGCTGTTAGCGCTGCGCCCTGCAGCTGCGCTACCGGCAGACAGACCCTACATCCCCAGTGAGGGAAGAAACGGGGGTGATGTCTCCCGAGGACACCTCACACACCATCTCTCCTTCCTGTAATCACTTTAAATGTGAGATCGCTCCCTGATATGATTGAGGAGCTAATGACGCTAACCCGGTCACAGTGGCAGTATCCCGGCACTGCCCGGTACTCCCTCTGTGAGTAGGCTGCCCGGCTTCCAGCTGCTGCGGGCGGACAAGACGAGAGACAGCGGTGAGAGGAAAGGAGGGGGGCTGGCAGTGTTTGTTAAAGACGGTTGTGGTATCTCTGGGCACATCGCTGTGAAAGAACAACTCTGCAACACAGACATTGCGCTATTAGCCGTTAGCATCCGTGGAGGTAGCCTGTGACTCTCTGTGGTCCGCAGACTGCAAACGCAATCTCCGAGAGCTCTTCTTCTAATATCAGGGGACTTTAATCATGTCTCGCTGGACTCCACACTGCCCACCTTCACCCAGTATGTGACCTGCCCCACCGTAGGCAATAAAACATTGTACTTAATGTATGCCAATGAAAAAGTGGCATACAGTTCATCACCTCCCCCTGCCCAGGGAAGATCCGATCGTAACCGAGTGCGTCTTGTCCCTGTGTGCAGCCCTTACTGTGCAGGGAGCCACTAATCACCCACGCAGTGCAGAGATGGTCCGCGGAGGGCATATAAATAAATAATAAAAGCAAGTAAATGACAGTATGCTCTTTTTTTCTTTTCGAAATAAGTGGAGACATTAACTTTGATCAAAATTCTTTCCCCCGCCATCTCCCTCCTAAGTGGTTAAACTGTCACACTGCTAGACTGCAACTGCACTCTTTGGTATCAACTTCTGTAATCCTGTAATTTCTGTGTAAAAGAATTAGATTGTGTATTATATTGTTAGTTTATACACCTGTGTGCGTGTGTATTTATGTATGTCCATACACATATATGGATTGTGTTTTACTTTTTTGTGCTTGAAAGACGCCCTCAAATGGAACCAAATTCCTTGTATGTGTTTGCGCATATACTTTTCCAATAAATGCGATTCTGATTGAGATATTTCCCTCTGTATGGCACACACGAGTAAATTAAGTAGAAAAAATGTCATGTGTATAGCCTCTTTTAAAATTGTTTGTTTTTAGGCTTGTAGAGATGACAGTAGGCAAGCAGACAAGTTTCCTGAGGTTGGGCTGAATGAACCTATAACAGAGATAAACCTAAACAAGCAGAAGGAACTTTAGCTAAATATATTTTCACGTACAGCCAAATGACTGTAATAAAGTAGGTAAGCCGTGACCATAGAAAAAGCAAAGCAATCACTGGATATACTGTCCAAATTGCTACACACTTTTTAAGCATCGTTCACCAACAAACTGAGTCTAACAAATCATTTTCTTTACTTTGGTAATTACAGTTATTGCCTTATGTATAAAATATAATTTTAATACCAGTGTTCATTATCTTGATGTGATTCTTTTTTTTTTTTTTACAAAAAAGCTTTACAGCCTCTTACATAATTCTACCACAATTACATAATTGATTTTTAACCAGGTTATAGTGAAAGGCCAGGTGCCAATCTCAGAGTTAACGAGAGCTTAAAGTCAGTTTGTTAAAACTGCTTTGTTCTCGAAACCAGTAAAATTAATTCGTAACTTTTAATTCTGAGTTGAGATTGATTCTTCAGTTCTTGGTTTGAGAACAATGAGGGTAAATTCATTTAACCTTTTACCTTGACTTAAGCACATAATTGTACTACATAGCCCTCGTCAATGGAACCCAATACCAGTATTTGACAGTAACAGGTAAGCCTTAAATTTAATTTTTAAATAGACAAGACACCATGAGAACTGACATTACAATATTTCATTTTACAAAAGTCAGTGTCTTTTAGTTCAAAGTTTGTCTGGCATCTCTTGTACATCTTGAAAATAAATTAAAAAAACAAAAACCACTCTATGCAGTGTACTATAATTGAACATAAACAACAATCTTTCAAAAGAATATTTCTAGATGAATTGTCATTTGAACTATTTCCTGGAAACTTTCTGAACACCACTTATTTTGCATAGCTTGATGCATGAATACCCTAGTTGTCTTAACTGGACTATAAATATAACTATATACACAATGAACAGTCATTTGTAAAAACACCTTTAAAATGTAAAATCTTTAAGAAGCCTGAGTGCCAGGAGCAATCCCCTTTAAGAACATTTACAATAAGAACTTCATCCCAAAAGCCCACAGGTTTTAACCACAGCTTCCCAGCATCAGTTCATGTATGCAGCTACACCTTTCCAAATCCCAGGGATCCTTTTAAGGCATCATTCATAAGATCTTTGAATTGATCTTCATCTGCAACACCTCTTGGGAGATACAGGGATAAGCTGCACGTTGATGTGTACGGGATACGCCGCATCCCTGACTCCTGATCGTAGAAGTCTATGTTGCAGGACTGTGGGAACCCCAGTGGTGGAAGTAAGTCAGCCCCAGTTATAAAGACGAGGAGCTCTTCAAATGTGTGGTCCACCTCTCGCTCTGTTAAAATACATACAAGTGTTAAATAAGGTGTGCAATGTGTAGATTTATAATCAGTTACACTGACTGCATAGTAGAACAGTTGCGTTAATGACTATTTTGGAGTCAAAAACAGGTTGTTAGGCAAAACAATTATTGCAAAGCATTGTATTATAAAAAAAAAAATAAAATTACTCAAAGCAATCCTGCCCTGCTAAGACAGGAAATTAATTTTGTCCTCCGAGTCAGACCTATATGTCAAGGACTGTTTATGCAATGTGTATTTTTTTTTAAGAAGTTATTCATTCTGTCCTTGCAAGAGTACACTGGCTTTCTAGTGATGTCACATTTGCGTGGGTGTTGTCATTGCACCACTCGATTACTCTAGGACACTAATATACAGGAGGTTTCGTTATAGTCAATGTAATACCTGAAGGTTCTTGTAGTTAGGCAGTGCATCTAATTAACAAATGACCTTTGTCTCAAAGGGAGACAAGTTTCAAATTGTGTTATTCTATCTTAAACACTGCAAAAACACTGGGGGTGATCGTGGCTCAAGAGTTGGGAGTTCGTCTTGTAATCGGAAGGTTGCCGGTTCGAGCCCCGGCTCGGACACTCTCGGTCGTTGTGTCCTTGGGCGAGACACTTCACCCGTTGCCTACTGGTGGTGGTCAGAGGGCCCGGTGGCGCCAGTGTCCGGTAGCCTCGCCTCTGTCAGTGTGGCTGTGGCTACAATGTAGCTGCCATCACCAGTGTGTGAATGTGTGGATGACTGCTTTAGTAAAGCGCTATACAAATACAGGCCATTTACCATTTACTTAATTCTCAGATGTGCTAATACAATTGAATCATAAATTTTACCATATTTTAAATACAAGTATGTAATATAACTATTTAATATTTTAGTGTTAGAAGTTTTCGGTCATGTAATAAAATTAATGTTTTACCAGAAATCACAATGAAAATCAAATTACATCCTATCTATCAGTCTAAACAAGCAAGATCTGGTAGAGATGACAGAGGATAAAAGAAATAATCTTCCAAAAATATTTGTTGTAGGTGGTTTCCTTTCAAATACCTCACCTAAAAAGGTAAAATAATCAAAAACTTCCTCATATGCTCTAAGAAGGGGTGGATTTTGCAAAGTGCTAAGGTTTTATTGCACCCAAGTGTTGTTTCGATTTAGTTGTCTGTATTTTGTATTGTGGACACTGTATTTAACATGAAATGCCTGAAGCAATTCAAACAGAAACAAGACATGTGTTGTATTCTATGTACTCACCCTGAATGGCCATAAGCCACCATTCCCACTGAAAGATGGTTGCTTCCTCTTCTTCACGTCTGTTACTTCCAGCTGGACTCCATCCAATGGTGAAGAGATGCTGGAAGCTGTTCCTTGTAAGTTTATTTCCTGCATTTGTAAATACAGGAAGGAACTGCTTCCAGCATCTCTTCACCATTTGCCAGAACCGACCACACGAGTCCATACCGGCAACAAACTGCTGAATCATGCTGGCAACCCTGTTGACCACAGATTGTACTCTCAATTCATACAACATAGCAAAATTGTGAAACAAAAAAAAAAGTTTTGTCAATTTAAACACCACCTTAACTGCAATACAGATATAAACTCAGCAGATTGAGGATTTGTTTAAGTGTTAACTATTAGGGGGGGAACACAATGGGAAGACGAGCACTGACTAGGAAAGTACTTTGTAATTTTCTAACAAATTCTCACCTGTGAAACGCAAAATGAGATACAATCTCGCCCCTTATCCTCGGTCATACCAGCTTGTCATCAACAATAACAGCCTACTAACCGGTTTGTGTTTTCCAGCTGGTTTCTTGTCTGCAGGCTTTCTGGCTCCATCTGGGACCTTCCTCACAGTTAAAGGCACTCCGTATTTGGCGGCTGGTTTTGTAATCTTCTGGGCTGAGGCTGATATTATGAGATATCCAGAAGTAATTTAGAAGAAAAACTCAAAAACTAACAAAATTTGTATTTTAGTCAGCCAATGTGCGCACCGCACCCCACACACACAATAAACAGTGTATTTTCACATCATAATAAAAATCAAAAAGAAATGAGCAGATTATTGTACAAAAGATGCAAAAGTCCAGCATACTTCATTTATCAGTTTTGATTTAAGGTGTTGAGGTCCTCTTTAATGCCATGAATATGTGCCCGACTTGGTGGCTGATTAGTTCTAGAATCTACAAACAAGCTGTAGAAGACAGACCCCTTGTAGTCTTCTTCATGACGAGTTTGCTCACCTGATGGCACCTGTGCCACACCCGATTTAGGCTGCTTGTGAAGAAAAGTATGGCGAAATTCCTGAGCAATGATCTGAAATGAGTAAGAAATTTAATGAGCAATCTACTTTTTGCAAAAAAAAAAAAAACAAAAAAAACCCAAAGAATTAACAATCAGCTGCAGAGTCTACCTGTGGTGTGAGAAACTTCTCAATCCTGCAGGAGAGGAAAGGTTTGTCCAGTATGCTGTTGACTGAGGGTGTCACAGTCTGGCGAGGGCAGACTGTATGAATTGAAAAAGAACCCAAAACGCAGACGCCAAGGAACAGGGAACAGAACTTGAAATGTTAACAAAAGGCGAGCCGTTTAATAAGGCTAGTAGAAGAGGTACAAACAAAGGGCAAGGCAAACTGAAGCAAAATTAACACAAACCTAAACTGGGGAATCTAAACAAGCAATAAGAAAAACCTAGGCAAGAAACTTGGAAGCATGGCATGGGAAACATGGCGTGGACAACAGGCGACCTGACAATCACACACTGAAAACAGAGGACTTAAATACACAGGAGGTGATTAGGGGAAGTGGGAACACATGGAGGAACAGCTGAGGGTAATAAAGCAGGACGAGGCAAGGGAAGCAAAACTAGAAACACTCACATGAGACATGGACCTTCAAAGTAAAACAGGAAACACACTGACTGAATTCTAAACATGCAAACTTAACAGCAACTGGGGAGACAGAATATAGGAACCTGAAATATGGTACAAAACCATCACAGTGGACATAACATGGAACACAGGGAAGCCATATGACGAAGCCAAAGAGCAAAACCTAAGATAACCATAACTGAGATCTAGGGAAACACGAAACAGTACCACAAAGGACTCAAAACATAATCCATAATATAAAAACACGAGATCTCTCCAAAATGAAACAGGAACTTGAGAGGCAGACATAACAACATAAGACAACAGACATGAAACACACGAAGGGCAAGGGAGATTTAACATAGTTGGAACACGAGGGGGAAATAATAAGAACTAGAAACACTTAGGCATGATAACAAATAAACTTAGGAAACCTGATAAGCTTAAACATACACTATGAACATCAAAAGAACTGAAACTCAAAACACTGGGTCATAAGACCCAGGACCGTGACAGAGGGTCGCTCTCGAGGGTCGCGTTTAAACAGCTGTGCAAGGAGAGATCGCAGTTCTTGGGAGTAGTGACAAGACACAGGAGGGTACGACCCACGAATTATCTTAAGAACCAAGTTCTTCATGTTGCCAGCCTCAAACTGAGAATAAACAAATGCAAAGGCTCACACAGCTGTAACCACTGCATAGAAATTACTGAAGACAATTGAACTATATAGGGATTCTTAATGTGGGGACTGTACTGGATTACAGATTAAATTAGGAATTAATATACTGGAAATTAATTTCAGTGTATTATCTAACAGTACATTATCTAACTACAGTTATACATATAGAATATACAGGGAAGAGATCAAAATTAGTATGTGAGAGAACAGTAAATGCTGCATAAAACACCTTAAAATACTGTATAATTATAATTAAACAGCTCACACAGAATACTTACTGCATGCTTAAGAGTGCACATTTCATACAGAACACACCCTAGGGCCCAAATATCACTGCAGCAGGAAGGAAAAGCAAGGAAAATGAGAGGCGAGAACATACAAATGGGTGGGCAGGGATAAGTTCTGGGTTAAGTTTATTATTCATTCAATAAGGTATCAACAGTCAAGTGCATGCCCTTTACTTTCCTTTTATAAACTGAGATGAAAATAAGACTTTATTGACAAGAAAACTCCAGATCATTTAGACTGAGCTAAATTTACTTCACTCATTGTAACTAAAGTGGGTTAAATTGCATGTACACTTAAAATAGTTAAGGAGAAAAATCAATACCAGCTTCCTGCTGTAGATGTAAGCGAGCAAGTTTACTCAATAAAAAGGCGAGGTGATCTCCTTACATTACACTGTAGCTACCACCTAATCCTGCAGACTCAAGATTCAGTGGGGAGACACCTTGTCCCATTGATTACTATTGAATTTGCTTGACAACTAGACACCAATGTACGATATTCCAGAAGTCCAAGTACCTTTTGTTATTGTATGGTTTATTTTCACAGATCTCTGGTGTCATGCGGCGGCTGTGTGAAGGCAAGAGAGGACCCAAATGCACGGCTCTAGACACACGGGGATGAACTCAAAGGCCGGTCTTTATTAACAGGAACATAAGAAGTCATACAAAACTATACTGGGAGCAACTAAAACCTGAGGCGCTGGGAAGACACGGAAAATGCACACAACCTAGAGGGACGACGCAACACAGAACAAAGGGACACTGACATAAATACACAGAAGGTAACGAGGGAAGTGGGAACACACGGGGAACACAGCTGAAGACAATTACTCATGGCCGAGCAGGGAGGACACGAAACTGACGATACTGACACCAAGATGTGGACCTTAAACACAACAGTACACAGAGACGAGCACAGAGAGAGAGAGAGGCAGAGAAGAAGGATGAATACGAGGGGATGAGGAGAACACAGAACCCATAGGATGGGAACACGGTACCAGAGCAAACACCACAATAAAAACATGGACACAGGGGGAATCCAAATACCAAACCAAACAATCCAATGGACATAAGAAACAAAATACAAAACTACAGAAAAACTAAGAACACTGGGTCAAAATGACCCAGGACCATGACATCTGGTGACAGGTAATATGGTGTTCCTATGCATGTTCTTGCCAGTTCTACAGTGCTGAAAAACAGAAAAATAGCACATTTTAATATTAAAGCTTCAATATTTCAAATAAGCACTGTCTAATGTGCAAAAATACAAACAATGACATAAATCAAAGCAAAAACAGCTGTAAAAAAGGGAAAAAATCAACATCAATAATAAATGCACCTAAGAACCTCAGAACATAATGTATAAATACATAAAACACGTAATACATTATAAGATCAGACATATTTGATTTAACCAAAATATATTTCTGTGTAAGAACAGTTAAAAAGTGTACAAATAACAAACTTCAACAAAATAAACTATAATATTTTTTAAATATAGTAAAACAGAATGTCTTATTACCAGAAATGCAAAGTGTTCTTCAACTTTTAGTCTGGAATCTATGCTTAATGAAAAACTGCAGGGCTATTTAGACAACAGTGTGCATACCTGTTCAGCACCCTTGCAATTCCAAAGTCTCCAAGCTGAACTGTTCCATCTTTTGTCAAAAAGATGTTCTACACAAGCATTATGAGAACACATGTAAATAATCCAATACATGCAAACAAACAACTTATCACTTAAAGGGAATCTTGTGATTTATGAAACAATACCTGTGATTTTATGTCTCTGTGGAGAATTTTTCGATCGTGCACATGCTTGAGCGCTAGGCAGATCTGCACAAACCAATCTAGGATCTCAAAAAGGGAGACTACAGTAAACCATATGTATTGTGATCAGTTTAACCAAATATCTGTATACTGTTTGCACAGTGACTGCCTTGAGTAGTTGCTGGCTTACTTGCGCTTCTGAGAACAGTACCCCTTTCTGAGAGTTGATCTTTTTGAATAGGTCTCCACCCTCGCAGTAGTCCATCACAATATACAGGCAGCCACCCTCTGGGAAAAAAATACAAATAAAATAAAAAAAACTTATAGTATGTAGTTATCACACAGTGCACATTTGATAATAGTTTCTTCACATAAACAGATGAGCTATTTGAATGGCATTAATACCTTCAAAAGATTCCTTATACTGGACGATGTTTGGATGACTCATGTTGGCAAGAACAGCAACTTCCTTCCGAGATTCCTGCCTCTCTTTGCTGGACATCTGTCAAAGTAATGAAGAGGAGGGTAACGAGATGAAGCGCACGCTGAAAAGAACATGCCAAGCTTGTGTCACGGTCCGCTGTGACAGACCGTGTGGAGAGTGCGTGGAGGACTCAGGTGCAGACACGAGTGACACGGAAGTGAACTTAAACAAAAAGCGAACCTTTTATTGTGGCTGATGGATACAAAAGAAGCAAACCAGAATAAGGGCAGCACAAGAGCAATAACTAAACAGAAACCTAAACTGGGAATAAACTAAGGTAAGGCTATGACTTGGAATACAATAGACCGGGCATGGAAACACGGAGGGTGGGAACACAGACGACGCGACACAGACTGTACGAAACACAGAGACTAAATACACATGAGGGATGATCAGGGGAAGTGGATGCACACGGGGAACACAGGTGACACTGATAATCATAACAAGACACGGCAGGAGTGAACGTAACACTGATGGGAGATGGGCAAAGTAAAGCAGGAAGTACACAGAGGTTCAAACAGGAGGAGAGAGAGCACGGGGAGAACGCAGACATAACGGGCTGGGGAAAACATAGAATAAAGCACAAAGAGAGACGAGGGCTCATAAATACACAGAGGGGCACACAGGGGGTAAGAGTCACGAAGGGAAAACACATAAGGAACAACGTAACAGATCAACCCAGGAAGCATGGCCTAAATAAAGAACAAAATACAAAAATACATGAAAACTAAGAATACTGGGCCCACATGGCCCAGGACCATGACAGCTTGTGTAAAAAATATGCACAGAAGCTTACTCCAGATATGCCAATCTCCTTAATGACATATTGGTGTCCATGATCTTTGGATTTGACCAGGATAGCCTTTCCAAATGAACCTTCCCCAATTTTCTTCACCTTTTCGTACTTGTCCATGTTATTGGAATGACTGGCTCCACATGCTGGATCTACAAAGACATCAAGAACATGCTAATGCTATTGCTCGGTGTAACTAGGCTTTAATCGAGGGTTCCGTGACAGAAGCTTTATAAAAGGCAAACATTTGGTAGTCTTAATAATGACAATTGTGCGTCGTCCGGGAAATGTAATGTTAGCTCCATTGTGGACCGCTGTCAGACAGAAAGAGACGGACTGTGATGCTGAGATGCAAGACACAACACAGCTGGTAGCAAAACAGCTAGCGTTCCCGTTACTTAGAAGCTAGAAGAAGATGGGAGCTTCATAAAATATTTACCTTGTGAATGTACAAAACTCTAACTGATATAATATCACCGGCTCACTGTGTAGCCGTATACGTTTCTGTGTGCCTTACCATTAGTCTTTTCTCGCTGCCTTTCTCATAAAGGTTTGGGTACTTGATACTGTCCTCGCACTCTCTAACTACGGCTACATTTTTTGTACGTTTTCATTGGTCAGATGTACCAAGACCGAACATTAATTGGTGGACACGACTGTCCATCATCTTTTATTGTGGATGACGCTTACCAGTCTCCGCCCCCAATGACACCGTTGCTGTGGACATTTTCCATAGCAACCGCAAACCAACTGAGAAGCATGGAGAACGTGTAACATTTGGCGATTAATTTAGTTAAAATGTATTTATTTTTTAGGTACTTCATTTAGTATTTTCATATTATGTATCTAAACCACAGAGCTTCGCTAAATTTAGTAACACACTATCCTCCTAATACCTAACTCTGCCATGGAGGAGCTGCACAAGACAATAAGCAACCAGCAGAACTCCCATCCAAACGCAGTGCACATTATAGCTGGGGACTTCAACCATGCTGATTTAAGGTCAGTATTCCCCAGATTTAAACAGCATATTAAATGTGCAACGAGGGGGGAAAACACATTGGATAAAGCCTGCAGCAACATCCAAAAAGGCTACAGAGCAACCCCTCTACCACATCTAGGTTTGTCAGACCACATGTCCATGCTGTTGATCCCTGCATACACTCCCATTAGGAGAAGAGCCCCCTGGCCAGAAGGTGCATCACATCAGCTGCAGGACTGTTTTGAAAACACGGACTGGAGCGTGTTCGAACATCAGGACCTTGAAGAGCACACAACATCAGTGCTCTCATATATTAACTTCTGTGTCAACAGTGTCACTGTGGACAAACGTCTCCGGGTGTATTCCAACCAGAAACCCTGGATGACTAAAGAGGTCCAGGTCCTGCTGAAGCAACGTGACACCGCTTTTAGATCCGGTGATGGTATGCAGTACAGTGCAGCCAGATCTGAGTTGAAAAGAGGCATCAGAGAGGCCAAGGCAGCGTACAAGAGAAGGATCGAAGACCACTTCAGCACCAAAAACTCACGACAGGTATGGCAGGGAGTTCAGCACTTAACCAACTACAAACCTGGCAATACCACGTTGACTGAGGGTAACGCGGAGCTTGCGGAGGAGCTGAACCACTTCTTCGCACGCTTTGAGGTGAAGGGACCAGAGGCAGCAGCAGCAAAAACATCGGACAGCAGCAGCCCAAGCCTCATAGTGCAGGAATATGAGGTGAGGCGCACACTGAGGGCAGTGAACCCCAGGAAGGCCACCGGACCAGATGGGGTAACCGCAAAGGTCCTAAAAGATTGTGCAGACCAGCTGGCTGGGGTCTTCACTAAGATCTTCAACACTTCACTGTCCCAGTCCTGCATCCCGCCGTGCCTAAAGTCAGCCACAATTGTCCCACTGCCAAAGCGTACTAACATTAGCAGCCTCAACGACTACCGACCAGTTGCTCTAACACCTGTTATAATGAAGTGCTTCGAGAAACTGGTCCGACGTCACATCATGTCCTGCTTGCCACCCACACTCGACCTGCTCCAGTTTGCATACAGAGCTAACAGATCAACTGAAGATGCCATTGCTACAACGCTCCACACCACCATCTCTCACCTGGAAGTGCAGGGCCGTTACGCCAGGCTGCTCTTTGTTGACTTTAGCTCTGCTTTCAATACGATACTCCCGGACAGACTAATAGTTAAACTGCTGGAAATTGGACTTCCTTCCACCACCTGCCGCTGGATCAGAGACTTCCTCTCAGACCGTGTACAGAGAGTTAGAGTGGGGCCTCATCTTTCCTCAGCCCTCAGCCTCAACATCGGCTCTCCACAAGGCTGTGTACTGAGTCCCCTACTGTACACTCTGTACACACATGACTGTGTTAGTTCCCACCCAGACAACACAGTCATCAAGTTTGCAGATGATACCACCGTGGTGGGGCTCATCTCAGGGGGAGATGAGACTGCATACAGAGCTGAAGTTCAGAGGCTGTCAGATTGGTGTGCAGATAACAACCTGGACCTCAATACCACCAAAACAAAAGAACTGGTAGTTGACTTCAGAAGGAGGAAGTCCGAGCTGCAGCCTGTCAGCATCAACGGGGAGTGCGTGGAAAGGGTCTCCAGTTTCAAGTTTCTGGGTGTGCACATAGACACAGACCTCCAATGGAGCTCTAACACCTCTGCGGTCTTAAAGAAGGCCCAACAGCGTCTCCACTTTCTGAGAATCCTCAGAAAAATGGAACTGAAGAAGGAGCTGCTGACCGTCTTCTACCGCTGCTCCATTGAAAGTGTGCTGACGTACTGCATCGGTGTGTGGTTCTACAGCTGCACCACAGCACACAGAAAGGCACTCCAGAGGGTCATCAACATGGCCCAAAAAATCATTGGACATCCTCTTCCCTCCCTGAAGGACCTGTACAGCACTCGCTGTCTCAAGAGGGCACGCAGCATCCTACGGGACTGCACACACCCAGGACACCGGGTGTTTAAGCTGCTGCCGTCTGGCAGGAGGTTCAGGCTGCTGAGGTCCCGAACAAATAGACTCAAGGACAGCTTTTACAACAGGGCAATAGCCCTGATCAGTGTAAATAGCTGACCTGACTGGATACCTCCCTGGACTTTTTAGGGGGGAGGTAACAATGTTTAAAACGATAACAATAATATTTATATTTATAACAAGGTGCAATAATAATTAATGTGCAATAATAACTAGTGATGGGTCGTTCGCGAACGAAATGGCTCTTAGAGCCGGCACTTTGACGTGACTTTCTTTAGGTCACGAGTAGTTGTCCAAGCATTTCACTACATATCGTACTGTGTATGACTGTGTACGTGACAAATAAAATTTGAATTTGATTTGAACACGCGAGCCGGCTCCTTATCGCGAGCCGTCACGTGGGTTTTTTTTTTTTCTTTTTCTCAGCCTCTCTCTCGCACTTTTTTCCCGCTTCACTCTGCACGCGAGCCTTGTGCTTTACGCTGGGCAGAGGGGGGGAGGGGCGGTAGTTACACTCAGTAGCACAGGAACAGAGACAGAGAGAGAGAAAGAGAGGCAGGGACAACAACATAAGAAAGGTATAGTAATCATCCACAACTATTTTCGGTTGCAGATGATAAAGGATTCAGAAAGTTTATTCATGCAGGTCCATATGACAGAGAATGTGCATCTTCTGTTTGTTTTCATATTATAATTTATATTTAATTGTGTTGTGGTTTGCAGTGTTTTGTGTTCTTTTCACTTTAAATTTGTAAAAGGAAAAAGCTGAAAATTTAAATAGTTAAAACTTGAAATGTGAATAGTTGATTTTTGTATTATATGATTTATTTATTACATTTTATGTGGAGTGAATAAATAAAAGTATATTTACGGTGGCCCCTAGAGACAAAGCACATACAAACTTCAAATCACGTACGAACTCTGAAGCATGTACAAACTCCAAAACACGTAAAAACACGTACAAACTCCAAAACACGTACAAACTCCGAAGCACGTACAAACTCCGAAGCATATAAAAACTCAGAAGCACATAAAAACTCAAAACACGTACAAAAGACAACAGAAGTGCTCCAGGATGCCGGGCGCAGTGTTGAGCCTTTGTTATCTTGTGGCTACACAAGCCAGCAAGTACCAACGACCGGATTTGGTGTGTGGTAATAACAGGTAAATGAACTTTTTTTTAAATTATTTGAATATATATGAGTGCCTGTGTATAAATACACAAACAATACACACATGCTTTCAATTGTGTAATTTAAGTGATCTAGTAGCTCTGCTTTGGAAGTTCAGTTCATGCTAGAAATGTGTTTTGGAGTTTGTACGTGTTTTGTCTCTAGGGGCCACCGCATATATTTATATATAAACATATATAAATAAAACCACTTTTTTTTTACGTTAGTAATTCCTTTTGTGCATAATTTTATATTATTGTTAATAATAAATTAATTAAAGCAACAAAACAACCTGAAGAGCCGGTTCGGAGCCGAAAGAGCCGGATCTCTAAAAAGAGCCGGAAATCCCATCACTAATAATAACAGTGTGCAATACACATACACTTATTCTTCTTTTTTATACTAAGTTAATATACTGTGTTGTGTTGTTTGTTGCGTTGTGATGTGTCATATCGTGTTGTGTTATATGTAGTGCCGACGTAGGACAGTTTTTCCAATTTCATTGTACTACTGTACTATGTATGACTGTGCAATGACAATAAAGAGTTATCTTATCTTATCTTATCTTACCTGTATGGAATACCGTAACTGTCAAACTGAAAGACCACAGTATTGATTCAAATTATAAATTATATAAAAGCTGCTTCTGTATTTATTATCTAATTGTCTACTTATTTATTTATAAAATATTAATAAAATTCTCCATTTTTTTATTTACTTTTAAAAGTGTTCATTATGGATAGGCTTCAAGGTTTATTGATTCCATTGTTATTGACTTCAAATATATCTTAAATCAATTATTACAGTTTTGTAATGAAAAACATAAACACCCACCATGGTGGATAAGTTATTGCAGTGTGAACTTAATTTAATTGTTTGGTAAACACTAGTTTAGTGCTCCTGCAGCAATTGCAGTAGTCGTTCTCTTTGGATGGTGGGTCAGACATTTAATGAAATAATTTCCCCAATTTAATCTTATTTTCACAGCATTTAGTAACATTGTTTATTTAGTGATTAATTTATTTCAGTCTTATTTTAGGTTTAGGTCTTCCGTACTTTATGTGGGCTCTGCCACATAAAAACCTGACAAAAACCTGAAAGTCATATATAAAGTATACTGTATATGTAAATAGGTATAGCATACTGGCATACTATATATTTCGGAATTTGGCTGTTTAAACGCAGCAAAATGAAATTCACAAAGGTATTCGTCTTTCAAAAAAATGTAATATCGCAAACGATTAAGCAACAAAAAATACATATCTCAATGTAAAATTCTGTTTTATTTTATTCAATTAATTTTTAAAAAAATTTAGACTAAATTCCTAAACACATTTACTGGATTTACAAGCCGCGGTGACGCGAGCGGCTCGCTCACGCCTCCTTGTTTGATTGTATCGAAGGCTGTGAGCAGATGACGCAGTGAGGTCCAGTGAACATGGCTCCTTTTCCGGACGAGGTGGATGTTTTTACTGGCCCACACTGGCGAATGAAGCAGCTGGTGGGCCTGTACTGCGAAAAGGTGTGTACAACTAACTGTCGTTCCTTATTTTGCAGATTTACGAACAATTTTTTGGAGGTTGGTGTCTGAAGGTGAAGCGAACACCTGCTAGCATGCTAGCTAGCTAGCTAGCGTAATAGCAGCAATAATTGAGTCAGTCGAAGGAGATGAACTGTCGGATGACTGTCTGACGACCACACTGAGACCCTTTGGTTGATCTGTGGTCAGCGTTACGTGATAGTATTCACGTTTCCAGCAGCGTGGAACCCTATCCGACTGAACCTAATAAAGTTTTATAGCCACTCGTCTCCGCAGCTAAAAGCTTTTTCTGTTTACTAGCCTAACTAACTTGCAAGATAGCTTATATAACGTGCTTTAAGTGCCACATTGGAGTTTCTAATGTTCTCGCAAAGGGTGGTGCATATATTAATAAGAAGTGTCTTAACAAGACAAGCCAGGTAAGCTCATTTAGCTGCAACAGCTAATGCACGAAGGGTGTGCTTCACTAACCCCAGCTCGGTTACAACACTGATGATTTGACACTCTGGCATACAGCCACTATGTTTACATATACGTATCACGTATATATAAACATAGTATTACGTGTTACGTGTCTAATCCTACCAACTGCAACGCTAACATAGATCACATGGATCTTATGTGATGATTTATTTTGTAAGAAATAACGCAAAGATCTTATTTGATAATTCTTCTTCCACAGCTGTCCAACACCAACTTCTCCAACAACAATGATTTCCGCTCATTTCTCCAGTCCCTGTGCGCCACATTTAAGGAGTTCAAGATGCATGAGCAAATTGAGAACGAGTACATTATCGGGCTGCTGCAGCAGCGCTGCTGCACAGTGTACAATGTACACTCTGACAACAAACTTTCAGAGATGTTGTCCCTCTTTGAGAAAGGGCTTCATAGTATTAAGGTAACGATCGACTGGCATTTTAAAATACACATTTTATTGACATGCTATGATCCTATATTTCACTTGATGCAACTTTAAAAATAGCTAACCAGAAAAACATTGGCTTTAGGTAAGGGGAAAAACATGTAGTACAGTGCTCAATTGTTGGGTACCACTCAGTCATTAGAATAAGTATCATGTCAGCAACGCAAAGATTATAGTACATACAAAGACATCAAGGGTTTTTATTTTTCATGTACACATGTAATTTCTGGCACCTCTTCAAAGCGGTTTTACTCACATGCGAAGCAAAATTACCAGCATTATAATAAATGAGAATTAGTTTTAGCTAACTTACACACTTGGGCAGTCAGTCCCTAAAGGCCCATTGTGCCATGAGAAATCTGCACGTTAATCATACTACACTTCCTTTAAGTGTGGAATAATACTCATTTGTGATATCCACTTTTGTCACAGTTCTCAAGTGTTACAGTTTCACATTTAAAAGAAGAAAAAGGATGAATGAAGTTATTAAGGATGAAGTTAGTAAGTTGAACTGCTTGGCGCAGAGGGAGGGTTATTTTTGTGATCTGCTTATCGAGAGACAAGAGTTATTGTTCTGTCAAGCCATGGGCAAACCTCCACCCCAAGAAATAAGAGGCAAAAATAAAGGCCTTTTTAGAATTATGCAATTGTGTAAACCCGAACTTCCGCTGCCAGTTTGCAAATCAGAAAACATTTTCTATTTTTGCTTTCAGGAGTAATCCTGCTTTCTGTCCCAAGGAAAACTGTCTCCTGGGAAAAACAATACTGTCCTAAATATTTAAATTATATTGAATTAACGTCATTTGTGTTAAAAAAAGAGTTCATGATATTTACCCTGAGAAATAACCCTGAAGTAACCCTGAGTAAATCAACTCCTGTAGTAATGACATTAAAATATTTTTGAATAGAAAATAATATTTTAATGTACAACAATTATTGCACAACACAGCCATTAATGATGATGCAAAATCAAAATGTACTTCTCAATGTAGGGAGTAGTGATTGAGTAAGGGTGATTTGGACACAGACCATGAATTAATCATTGTTGTGTGTTTTTAGAGTGAATATGAGCAGCTTAACTATGCCCAGCAGCTGAAGGAGAGACTAGAAGCTTTTACACAGGACTTTCTGCCCCACATGAAGGAGGAAGAGGAGGTATAAGATGCTCAAATTTCTTTTCCTTTCTTTTTTAAAATTTTTTTTTTTTTTATAATATTTTAATTACCCATTGTGTGGGACATCAATTAAGACTAATTTATGTTGAACAACAAAAGGTAAAAACATGCACTGAAAGTTATCATAAAAACGTGTCTGTTCGTGTCCAGGTAAATTAAACTGTTGCAAGCTGTTTGTAAACTGAGGAGATTCGTTGCAGGTGTTTCAGCCTATGCTTATGCAGTACTTCAGCTATGAGGAGCTCAAGGACATCAAGAAACAAGTGATAGCGCAGCACTGCAACCAACAGCAATTGGACAGTGCCGCGGAGGTGCTAAAAGGCTTCAGTTTGTGGAGCCAGGCGGAGGTGCTCCAGAAAGCCTTCAAATATGCTGATCATGAGAAGACAGATTATGGTGAGTGAGTATATATTTAAGCTGGTGCTTCGTACTTAAGCACATTATAATTGGTCAAGTAACCCCACTGTTCAATATACGACATGTTTAGATAAGCATATCAATCAGTTGTCTTTTAGATCTAATGCAATGCGGTAACTCATGTCCAGCAGACATTTTGACTGTCCATTAAGGCATTTCTTATGATCAGTTTAGGCATGACTAACTTGTTTATACCTGCGTCTGTCTTGCTGCAAAATGTTAAAAATGTATACTTGATAACGGACCTCTGTACTACCAGGACAATGTTTTAACTGTTAAAGTCACCAGCTTCATAAAAGAACACTCTGTCTTAGAAAGTGGTTGACATTTGTAAAAGGTACACTTCATCATTTTGGTATTTGAGAACACTTACGAGCAAAGCTATTCCATATTCTTCCTCAGAACTGGAAAAAAACAGGAATTCCTCCACCCACATCTCCCAGCTCCCCACGGAAATTATGCTGAGGCTGTTCCATTATTTAGGCCCTGAAGATCTGTGTCGCTGCAGTCAAGTGTGCAGCTCCTGGTCAGAGCTAGCTAAGACCGGCTCTTTGTGGAGGCACCTTTATCCTGTGCGCTGGGCCAGAGGTACGCTCGAGTTTTATGTACTGGTGAAGAATTATTTCACTCAAGTGTGTACACAACTAATGAATATTTTTGTCTCTGTTATGTAGGTGATTATTATAATGGCCCCCCTGGGGAGCTTGACCAGGAGCCAGATGAGGAGTGGGTGAAGAGTCGGCAGAATGAGGGTCGTGCCTATCAGGAATGGGATGAGGACGCTGATGTCGATGAGTCTGGTGAGGTTTTGTCTTAGGTAAAGGGCTTGTGTCTCATAGCGATTTAAGTGGTATTTAAAGCACAAGCAACTATTACTAATGTAATGTTTCAGACACAAGCTGCCAGAAAGGCATCATTTGGGATGTACTGTTGTATTATAGGTTCCTACCCAGTCATTCCTATCCATTCAGCCCACATTTAGCAAGATATGTGTGACAAAAACAAGCAAAGAAAACCCCCACTTTTATAAATGCTCGGTAATGTTAAGCCCGGTTCCCATTGAACACGCCGTTTAAGTAAAATGGCTGGTAAATAAACTACTGCAATCTGTGGGTGTCTTGTCATTCTCTTTCAAAACGTTGACAATTCACTGGCTTTCAATAACAGCATAAAATTAGCCAGCCAAAACTGACTACTGATGTAGATATTTGTTTGCGAGGAAATCAACAGTGTGTCGTTTTACAGAAGTTACTCACTCAGGTCGAGCAGTTTTGGTGCACTGGTTCTACGTGACACGTTCAGTGTGAACAGGGCTGTAAAACAGGTTTATGGTTATATGCAGCCTGTGTAAAAGGCAAGTCTTCATTAAATATGATACCTAAAGACATTTAGTGTCTATTTTTGACCTCTACTTTTATAGTTCCTCACTGTTTGCCCTGTTGATATTGGGTAATAAAACTAGATTAAAAATGTAGAGGTGTCTGTTTAAGAGTTTTAAACAGGGCGTCACACATTCATTCACATGTGGTGAAGCCAGTCGTCTCTATTTACTTTTCAAGTATTTTGCTGCTTTTGATCCCAGACTCTGCTTTATGTGTCATCATGGTATGATACACCTCTAGTGTTGCCTAAAGATGTGTCATACCACCTCCAGTTTAAGCTCTGTAATGTGTCACCCATGTTGTTCAATGGTTCATCAGATGTGTCAGGTCAAATTGAGGGCTCCCTTGCAATCAGCACTGCTAAGCGGGAGAAGAGGCTTCTGAATGGGATTATCCAGAATCTTCTTCCAGCTGTCGGTCCTTCTGTCAAGTCCATTGTTCTGGCATATAGCTCTACAGTCTCAAGTAAAATGGTAGGCGGAGCACAAACCTTTATTTTGCTGTTGTACTAGCACAATGTCAAAGCTCAGAAAGCTCGTTGGTTGAGCTGTGTTGTAAGATAAATGTTCTTGCTTTCCAGGTACGTCAAATCCTCAGTTTCTGCCCCAATATTACTCATCTAGACCTGACGCAGACTGACGTTACAGACTTTGCATTTGACAGGTTAGTATTAAAAATGAATACTGAAATGCTAACTGTTTATGACAAAGCGGATGTACATAAAACTCAGAAAATTTATGTTGAGTCTATCCTTTCCTTTTTAGCTGGTCATCTCTCGGAGCTTGTCACTCTCTGGAGCACCTGGATTTGTCGGGGTGTGAGAAAATCACTGATCACACCTTGAAGAAACTGTCTTTTGGGCTGGGTGACCTCATGTCTTCCACCTGCATTGACAAACGCTCAGACAAGCGAGCCAAGCTTCTTAAGAGTTCCCCAGGTCCCATCACGCTTGTTGATGAGAGAAACCTACATCCAGTGGGACGAAAGCAGGCCATAATTTTCAAGCAGGGGGCTGGCCGCTGGGGTGCTGCCTGCACACCCACGCAAGTATGGGTCCTGGATCCTTTGGACCTTGCTGATATTGAGGACGCAGCAGAGTGGAGTCGACGTGGTGGGATGCCGCTTACTGACGCGGAAAGCTTCGTTGAGACACAACTTATGGGAAGTTCGTGCTGTTGCAGGAGGAGCAGGAGGCGGGGGCACAGGACTGGGTCAGATGCCTCATATTTGCATCAGCAGTATGCCTTGTCTGCAGAAGTGCTCTGCGGTCACTCCACCTGCTGCACAAGCGACATGGCCCTCAGGACTTTTACTGGGTCTGAGTCAGGCATGACCAGAAATGGCACAGCAGAATTTCGGACTAAATGCTCTTCAATGGGGAGCCTGCAGTGTCTCCAGCCTGAAAACAGGACTGATCAATCAGAAACGAAACGCTCACTGAGGTTTCTCAGCCTCTCTGGATGTTATCAAGTCACTGACTTGGGCCTGAGGTAACGTTAAATCATCAATCTCTTTCAAACAAACTACAAAACACATCATATATATTTTTTAGTATCTGTACAGAGGATCGAAACGGCAAAACTTAGAAAATGTATACACAACCACTGACTTCTTACCGCAGGACTCAGATCTCCAGTAATCCCCTGACTGTACACACATAGGAAAATTAGATCAACCAAAAGGCAGAAATCTGACCTCATCATGTGACTTTAAATAATGGGCCCCTTATTTCCTTAATTAGGTGCAAATGAGGGAATGTAAAGATTGAATACAGGTGTAAAAACAAATTCCTGTTTGTTTCCAGTAAATAAACGAGTGTTGTATACAAAGAAAAGCTGATGCATTAAATTAAAAAAGGTCAACTTTAATGAAAGATAAGTTAGTTTAAATATGAGTTTCAATACAAAGTCAAATACAGAAGTGACTTATGTCACATTTTAGGAGTTAATGCCTAAATTTGTTTTATTTTTATTAATTTAATAATATATACATTTAGTTTGGCAGTTATGACCCTCTATGAAAATGACTTGTTTTTAGGTAGGTTTTTTGAAGATTGGTAGCAAACTAAAATGACACAGTGGAATGAATGAGTTACTGTGAACAACTGTAAATACCACATTTTGTCAAATTGCGCTGATGAAACTTTAACCTGGAGACCAGCCACAGTACCCCTTCAAACCTTGGTTGCTGAAATATAAACGCCTGCCAGCGTACCCCAAAGAAATGCCTTGTGGTCATTTCCTTATTTGTCTTTGTCCGGGGATAAACACTCTCACAGACTCACAAGGTAAAAACATTCAGCGCCATATGAAAAGTAAACTGCTACTTACTAGTAGTTCAAATGTAGTCATTTTAAAGCATTCGACAGATTAAGTTTAATATCAGTGGTCAAGAGGACATAAAATCACTAGTCATAAAAAACATTTATGACTTTGCTCCAGAGTTTTTAGGTTTTTCCTCCTGGAAGTTATACTTCTACTGCTATTTTTGCTCTTGAATTCCACCATAGATTTCAGTGTACTGCCATCTCACCACTATACTGAATTAAGACAAAGATATAGGTGCTTTTCAAAATGCATATCAAGTAACATTTCTATCAGCTAATTCAGATTATACAGTGCAGCTCTTATTAGGGTAAGACTGGATTATCTGCATTCATCTAGATGTTCCCAGTGTTGGTCTGCATGTTGTTGTAGCTGTAATGAGGTTGCATTGCATTGTGTGTCAGGGCTCTGTCTCAGCGTGGAGGGCTTCCTGTGCTGGAGCATCTCAACCTGTCTGGCTGCCTCTTCATCACTGAGGTGGGGCTGCAGGAGCTGGTGTCGGCCTGTCCTTCCCTCAATGACGAGCACTTCTATTATTGCGACAACATCAACGGTAACACAAGTTAAACCTAAAATGCTGCATGCTCTTCACCTAGTAATGTGTTTTGACATAGGCCTGTGTTAATGTTGTACTGTATAAAATGTCACGGTGGTGTTACAGTGTGTGGCAACTATTACAAACATTAATAACCCCACTCGCATAGCATGTGTCCTAGTGTAAGTAACCGATGCCGCTGAGAGGGGAGGTAAGTAGGCATTACAATACATTGATGCCCTTACTGTCAGAACTTTATGTAACACAAAGTTGAATTATTTAGTAACATAATGAAAATATTTAAATGTTGTGGATATGGGGGTGTGTGTCAGATGTTTCTCACTTGTCGCATGGGTTGCAGGTCAGTAGATAACTGCAGTGTGGTGTTTCTCTGCAGGTCCCCATGCAGACACGGCCAGCGGCTGCCAGAACCTGCAGTGTGGTTTCAGAGCTTGCTGCCGCTCTGGAGAGTGATTCAGCAAAACGATGCTATTCTGAAATGTCTCCTTTTAATTGCACTTTATTCTGGGAATACCATTTGCTGTATTTTGTGTCACTTAAAAATATTTCTTGATGAAACTGTAATTTTGCTCTAAATCTTTCGGTCTATATTTCATGGAAATAATGCTGTCTAAAAGGAAAACATACAAGGGTAACAATGGATTTGAACTGTCTGCAAATATCCTGGTTCTTTCTTTTTGGTTTAAAAAAAGTAAAAACCTAGAAAAAAATGAACACCTAGAACTCAGTGGTTTTCTGTAGTTTAAACGAAGTTTGTTTTGTCACTAAAATGATACAGATTTACACCAGTCTGCTTCTCCCCTTACTTTGTAACTCATTATCAGCATAGGGTTAATTTTGTTGTTAAATTGAATCTAACGTCGTCATTTATTTGATAACAATGTGTGGTGAAACAAAGTGGTCTGAGTTTTGGGTGAAGCTGACTGCTCCAAATGGCACTCAGATTGTTGATGGTTAGGTCCCTACATGTGACTCTTTTTCGCTGCCTTGTGCTGCCGTACATTGATGTTCAGTTCACTGTTGATGCTGGCACAGCGACAGTATGCACAGACATAGGAACTGGTACTTGATGTTGCAGTGTAGTCCTTAACCCACCCCCCTTTTTTTTTTTTTTTTTTTTTTTTTACATTTGTGATACTAAATGTCCAGAAAGAGTTTCTTGCTTTCACTTTTCTTTATGCACTCCAGTGGGCAAAGAAATGGACCAGTGTTCTTGTGAGAAAGATTGAAGAGTTTGTAGAGAAATAGAAAAGCGGGATTAAAAATAGTCAATTGGGAAAAGTCTTCAGGGTATTTGGCCAGCTAGAGTACTGCATCATTTATGATACTGCAGCAGAATTTATTTTCCTGTTCAAAAGCCTTGCATGATTTCTGTTGAAAATTCACAACAAATTAATAAAAACATCTTGGAGTTAGAAACTGTGCAGTTGCTTATTGTTATTGTGTTAACAAAAAAGTATCGAACCACCAACCTTCTAAGTAGTAGGTGACCTGATCCACCACCTGAGCTACAGCCGACCCAATGTCAGTAAAGTGCCAGAAAATCCTCCGTGCATCTTGGCGACTTTCAACAAATTATGACTCCATAGTAGAAATATAGTATCTTAAAAATGTTCTTTTATGCAGCAGGTCTTGCTGCTAGAAAGGCTGCCGACAGCCTCAAGGGATGTTTATAAGAAATCTGCCACATTTAATAAATGTCAAGGCAAACCCAACAAAGGAGTCTGCATACAAGCATCTTTTTTTTTTAGTTTCTTAATTTAATTATGCTGTCACTTTTCTTCACATTTAAACTATAAACTGGCAGTTTGAAGGACTTTTGTTGGTAATTTAATATAAAAATGCTGACTGTAAGGAAAATAAAACAAACCCTCACTTATTAGTGAGGGTTTGTTTCAAGCCAATTTGCCTCAGCAGCTGGCCAGTCACCTTGACTAACACACATTTCTTACCAAGCCACAGGACCATTGGTTATGTTGCACCCTGTATCTCTGTATTGATTCTTCAAGTCTCTGGAAGTCTGATGGATGAACACAATTCCTTCAGCTGGTGTTTTGGTGATTGTTTTAAAGAGTGCTCTCCAAGTTTTTGGTACAGTCTTTCATATGTGTTCACTTGAGTTGAACACATACTCTGAAGACTGATTCACATCATTCTCACACTCAACCCATTCGGTAACCCCTCATCGTATTGATGGGAGATCATTCTGGAAGAGTCCCACTTCCCCTCAGGTCAGGAATGTTTCATAGATTAAAATCAATAAAAAAAAACAGTTCTGAGAAACTTTGCTCACATGCAGCGACCTCTCCCTCAAACACTGAGATTGGACTCCTTGAACGAATAGTTGTTCCAACTATATGTTTACTTAGCTTCACTTGGAGCCTATCTGCAGATGTCTGCACAGAGCAACATCTGGGCCCTGCTGTGGAAAGTAACACCCATCTAAAGGGGGGTTCTCAAAGTCTTAGTGCCAATTTAAGGAGCCAACTTATGACTGAAAACAGCACATGAAAAATGTAAACCATAAATCTTTTAATAAGCAAGCATTTTTTGTTTGGTTTTGGTTTACAGGTTTTTAATCACTAGCCAGATGGAAATTTTTAACATCTATTTTACTCATTGTTTGGAAGGTTTAGAAATTGTGAAGTGAATAAGTGAGCTCCACCCTTAAATTCGCTCTACCATATATAGATACATATACATATAGACCTTTGAGGCGTGACTCAAGAGTGTCTGGATATATTTAAAGCAAACAAGCTGTGGTGACAGAAGTTTATGAATTTAATTCAAATACAATTTAGCTTATTTGAAAATGTTTATACATTTTACAGTTTATTTCTGACCATTTCATGAACACAAATGTCTTTTTTGCTTTCATAAATAAAACCTTAAAAATGTGATTAAAAATTATGGGTATCAGTCTGTCTAGTTCGGAAGCAGAAACCACTGTGAGGCCATTTCTGCTGCTTTGGTGTAACAAAAGTAACATCGGAAGCAATGGAGAGGCAACAGGGAACCGTTTTGCAAGTGCTTTCCACGGACCATTCCTCTCTCCTTATCCCTCCTGACTAATTATTCTATAGTTGTGCTTTTTTGCTAGTGTTCTTGTCACAGCTGGTAGAATGAGCTGGTATCGGCAGCCGATTCATGCTAACTCAAAGTATGAAGGAGACATCGTGAGATGGGCCAGCACATATGGAAAGCTGAATACAAAAAAAAAGTACAAAAAAATATTGCAAAGATCATGAAGATAACTTGATCTACAGTAATTTGCATTAAACATCAGCTTTAATAAAGCTGAAGCTTGATAAACAGTCAGATCTTACATCATGTGAGGACGAGTGAGGCCAAGTAAATCCACACTGACATGACGTTATTTGGGTAGGGGTGCACATACACAGCCAGGGCAAACTCCACATTTGATGCCTGAACACTGTGAATGCCAGTGCTGTACACTGCCTCTATAATGGGCCGGATCTCAGAAAACACCAGATTGAGGGGGAATCCTGAAATCTTCAAAGGAAAAGAGAGAAAAAAAAAAGAGAAAACCAAAAAAAACCTGTTAGTGATATGAATTTTTCAAAGTGAGCTCACGCGCTTTCAGCCAACTTCTTCAGCACTGGACTTAAGATCCATGACACAACACAGTGACTCAGAGTAGCTTCTTGCGGAGGCACACCCTTTTTCAGACTTACTCTGTAGTCTCCCAGCAGGCTCTGCAGCTCATGGCGGTGTCCCTCAGCCACATCTTGTCCTGGGATCAGCTCCAGCTTGGGCAGGAACTGCTTCAGGGTGGTAGTGCAGTAGCGGTTCCAGCGGGTTGGCTGACGAGGTCGCCACTCCATTATCTTCTCCTTCAGGATCCTCTCGATTCTATTCAGAGTGACATGGTGCATGTGCTGCGTTTAGCCCGTGGTTGTTTTGAGAAGCAGCAGTTTCTGCTGTTTTACTTGCCTGTCCTGAAGCTCTGCTGCAGCTGCCCTGTCTGTGCGACGATACACCAGCTCCTCTGGCTAAAGACAATGACAAATTTTTGAGAAACAAACAAAGAAGTAAAAATAGGTTTATACAGTAATACTGAACACTTACTTGTATGCTAGACAGTCCAGGGTGGGAGAAAGTTCGGGAGAAAAACGGTTTCCACAAATTAGCTTTTGTGATGTCAAAACTGACCCTCATTGGTGATGTATATTGTTGAATGTTGAACCAAACCTTAAAAAAATAAAAAATAAAAAAATAAAAATAAAAAAAACCACAACAAAAAGCAGACATGAATATAAAACTATGCAAAATTGTAAAAATGATGAAGAATAAATAAATGTATAAATCTTTATTCACATTGTCAGCATTGACCAAGCAGCCAACTGCCTGAAGTGGGCAGAAGGTGTCGTACTGCCCGTAGAACTGACCGCTGCTGGGATTCCAGATAAGGTAGAGGTTCTGCTCAAGGGTCAGGACATAAGCCGTGGGTCCCTGAGGAGGGAAGATTTTAGAACTCTTAGTGCTGCTGCAAGAACAAGTCTGAAAAATGAAGCAGCAAAAATAGCTGTTCTTGCAGTGGTGGCTGAAGACTGGTTGCAAAAGTCAGTCCCCATAGACTCCATTATCAAACTATGGAACTTTACAGCAAAGATAAGCATATTCACAGCCAACAAAAACTCTTTTGGTCTCTATGAATTTTTTAAAATAAAACATATTTAAACTATATTGCTTAGAGACTGTGGGTCACAGTGGGTGTAGCCGCTAGCTGTCTGCTTGTCTTTAGCCAATAAAAACTAACATGGAACTGACCAAAACTAACACTGAAGCAAGGACCTCTTACCCCTGTTTGGTATGTAGGCAGCAGCAGTGTGTTTGAGTGTTTATGAGTTATTCTGGTTTTGGGATAGCAGTCTATGAATACAGCTTGCTAATGGTAATTACTTCAACATTTATTTACAGTCTATGTGCAAGTTTTTAAAGCTGTGCTCTACTTAAAAATGTTACTGTGACACACATGAAATGTCTTCAGGTTTAAGAAATAAATGTCACCCACCTCCGGTATGGCTGTGCCAATTATAAGCCAGGCTTTCTTGCCCAAAGACAGGAAGTAGTTGCACAACAGTACAGCGTGTTCCTCTTCATCACCCGCTAGAAGGGTTAGGAATTGCTAAAAACAAACAACAACAAAAAAGCAGCTACCAAAAGGTACTACAATATGAGCACTGCCCTTCTGTATACAATGCTGGCTTCTTGAAGAAAGTTCACTTACGTCACAGGTGCTCCAAAGATCACAGGTTGCAGAAAATGAAACTTGGTCAGGCAGAGAAGGGATGAGTGACACAAATCGAGCAACGAGGAGCTGTGCGGGGATAAATATCAGTGCATCAGCAAATTATATCTAATTACCAAAGACGTTTTCTACATTAAGTAATATCACACTGACCGTGGCTTCCAATGGGTTATTGGGGAATTCATCCAGTAGCTCCTTTGGGGGACTGAGTGGTCGAATGTAACGTGTGATGAAGACAGTCTTCCCACTGAGGTCTATGACTGTGGTAATGCAGGGTCGGTCTGGGTATCTCTGAGCTGCGTCCCTCTCAAATCTCTCTGAAGCTTGCAATAAGCGCTCATCCTCTTGGGTGTCAAACTGCAAGAGAAGGTCAAATGAACAATGAATAAGGGCACAGAGCGATAGCTAAAAAGAAGTAACTTCAAATGTTGTGTCATGAATGGGTGATTAAAGGAGGATAAATGCTTTAATGGAGCAGTTACCTTCATTTCCTTTATCTAGTACATGCAGCAAAAGCAAATAAGCGATACAAGAGGATGACAGAAATAAGAGGAAATTAATTCATAACAAATTGTTTCAAAAATAAGAAACATGCATGTAAGTGTCTAAAATGTATAGGATCTATTTAAACACTTAAGCAGACATACTTTGCTTTGCTCATTTTCTTACGTTACATTAAAAATTGCTTAAGTTTCAAACAATGAGCAGGGCTTTTCCTACACAGAGAAAATTTCACTTGGCGCCAATGAATATCACCGGGATTGTGAGACTAAGTAATTTTTTAAAAATGGGGCTTCCTTACTTAAGCGTTTTTGTTTGTCAAATGGCTATAAATCATTCATTATTACTTTATGTATCATTTATGTATCACCTGACAACGCTATGACCTATTCTGAGCAAAGAATAAATCTTAAGAGGTCAGCCTTTATTAAAAGGCATTCCTTAAACCCAAAACTCTTCCTTTGGTTTTAGTTTTTTTCCTTTTTCCTTCTTTGGGTTCTGTATGTCAAAGGGAAGAGATATTCCCAACATGGTTATCTCATGGACATAGTTCAGTATTTGAGCACAGAAGCCCCACCAATCAGATGGAAAATGGCTGAAAAAGTGAGTAGGTAAAATTACTAATAATAAAATCAAAACATGGAGCTAGAAATGAGCATACTAGGTCTCCTTTATATATATATATATAGAGAGAGAAAAGCTTCTCTAAAGACTCATTGCAAAGTCAGATTACCAAAGCATGATGCTGAATGACTAGGGGTTTCTTGAGGTCGCCGTTTAAACTTACCTTCTCCCTAACAGACTCTCCAGGTACCAGCTGTGGATCGACAGTGATGAACAGCGTGATAAATGTTCCCTCACTCAGACTTCTCAAGATATCAAAACCACTATTAGTGAAGTGGCTCTTCTCCTTGCTGTAACCCAGCAGCACAGCTGGCGTGTTCACTTTAAATGTCCCATCAATCTAAGAGAAATGTCAGTGAGAAGTCCAGTCAGTCACAGCCATTTAGTGTGTGTACATCAGGTCTGCTTAAATCATAGACGCACCTTGGACTGAGAATAAATTGTGCTGAAAGGAATCTTGACTGAGCCCAACCAGCGCTTCTCTATGTGGGTTTGAATTGATTTCCCTCTGTTTTTGTCATTCTGAGGAGCAAAAATACAAATAATTCAAGCAGCAAGTAATGAGGGTGAGGATGCAGAATTTTGTTAAATTTATTTTTAGATTCACTCTTGAAGAGCATAAAAACCCACAAACATAGTCACAAAGGTCTTTAGGAGATATCAATAAAGGCCAAAGTCAAGTTGGCAATTACATCAATATCTGATAATACAGAAATTAATTGTATTATATCACTAAAATGACATGTGTTGCTGTCTACATAGATAGAAATTCACATTTAACAGAAATTAAACATAAGCCATTTTTCACAGTATAACCTTTTATTTCACTTATCTGACTTTAAAATCAGGGACTCGCTCACTGTTAGCTGTTATTACGCTGCCTTCAAGACGTTAAACAGTGGATGTCCTTAGTTTCTTTTTTTTTATTAAATGAAAACAAAACAGAGATTGTCATTTTTGTCATCGACAGTGCTCGGGGCCCCTTATCTTATTGTAAGACAGATATTAAAACCCTTGGTGTGTAACTTGATGGTTCTTTTAAACCGTGTAGGCAGGTGAGTGCAGTAGTCCAATCTAGCTTTTTCCATCTGAGACAGCTAGCCAAAGTAAAGCCATATGTTCCAGCTAATCTCTTTAAACGTGTTATTCATCTGTTCATTACATACAGACTGGAGTACTGCATTTCTCTGTACTTGTCTGTACCAGTCTTCTATTTATAGTCATGGCGAGAGAGCCTTTTCTGTGGCAAGTCTCATACTCTAGAATAGTCTGCCTCTAAATATTAGATCTGCACAAACACTGGAACATTTTAAATCTTTACTGAGGACACATTTTTATGACCCCAACATTTTTTGTTTTTACAGCCTTGTTGTTGTTTTAGTCTTATCCCTTCTCGTTTATATTTTATTGCATCACTGTCATGCATTTTATTTATTTTAGTTGCATTTTAGTTTGTAAAGCATAGTTTGAAATGTGCTATATAAATAAACTCGATTTTTACCATTTGATTCACGGATATTAAACCAGGATCTTAAACCGAAATCTAAACCTGACAGGAAAACAATGGAGGGATGTGAGAAGTGAGACAAAGTGAACAGTGTTTACTCACCATCACAGTCTCATGTACCACTTCATCAAATATGTTGATGAAAACCTCATCTTTGACTGACTGCAGGCTAGCAGTGCTGTAGTCACCATTTGGAGCGCTGTAGAGAGGAACATTAGGTAAGTAACACCACTCAGCAGCCATTGTGCTGGGCAGTTATTTTGAAAAACAATGATGGGAAAATGCATGTTTAGAATCACCAGTCAAATCTGATGAAAAGTGCTCAAAAAGTCTCTCTTATAATGGTATCTGGTCAAAAACACCAAGCTTTCACTTTGTGATACACTGCATTAGCCAGCTCAGTTTCATCCTGATTAAAGGAGCCTGTGCAGGACAGGTACAAAGGCATGAGGAGATCCTAAACAACAACTATTTTTGTGCATGCTTGAGTTTTTGTGGATGAATAACGGAAAACAAAAAGAAAATCTTTAAACTGTTAATTAAAAGTCACACATGGCTAGCCTCCCATTTACAATTATAATGGGCATTTCAAAAAAAACAAACAAACAAAAAAGAAAACAATAAAAGAGATAATTAATAATAAAAGAAGCAGAGTAAAAAGGAATCCAATAAAACACAACATACACTTACGATCAGTTATACGACATACAGCATCAAGTAAAACAGGTGCTGAGGCTAAATGCCTTGTAACTATAAATGTAAACTGACACTTTAGGGTGTATTGTAAAGAGTTATAGTTGGCCAGAGCATAGAAACTAAATGTCTTCCAAACGCAGGATAGACTTGAAGGATTTGCAACAACTGGGACTTAATGGACTCAGTTTGAGTCCCAGAGCACTAGCAGAGAAGTGAAGTAAAATGGCAGTTTCCCAGTGAGAGCCACAGAAGTAAACAGCCACACGGCACTTCTGTGAGACCACCCACATCGTACTATAAAAGCTGGTAGTAATAAACCTGAGGATATAAAGATGTAGGATGGAGAGAAAAGTGTCTTATATAAAGTTTTTCCTTCAAAACACTTAAGAACGTTATTTATTTTCCTTTTCCTGTACAAGAAAATTATTACTTTGTTATAGTTTATCAACAAGATTGTCCAACATTTTGAAATTCATATTTATAGTTTAATATGCATCAAAAATGCTAAGGTATTTATATTCTGAATTCCTCTTTATATTGGGACACTAAATAGTGGAAATCTACAAATCTGACAGTCCAACAGAGAGATCATTCAACACAAAGCCCCCCCCCCCCCCCCCCAAAGGAAAAGAGACACCCCTCCACCCCCCAAAAAACAAACAAGCAAACAAACGAACAAAAAAAGAAAAACCCAACTCACCTAAAAGGCAGCTGCAGCTCCTCGTTCCAGCATGGGTTTGGTCCATCGGCTGTGGCTGTTTGAAGTACTGTGCGTTGGAAGGAAACCTCCACAAATGGCCTTACCTGTATCTAAATTAGACACACAAATACTCCACATACTTGACACTGATTATAGAGACTCTGTATTGGTATCAGATTATGCTCGGCTGCTTGTGTAAAGCAAAATAAGATTAGACTTTGTGCTGTACCTGGTCGGGAAGCCCAATGCTGCCCTGAAGGGCACTATGAGATGTCTGTCCTGGTTTACTACAATAGAAACCCATTAAAACACAGTTCAGTGTCCAGTAAGGTTTCTAAACATATATGCTGGTTTCTAAATTTGAATGGCTGAACTCACTTGCTCTGAAGCCTGCGGACTGGGATATCATAAGCCCGGATGATGTTAACAAGCAATTTGATGTCTCCGTCAGACAGATTCTGGGCCGTCACCTTCTTTCTTTCTTTCCTCTGAGGTTTCAGTGGTCGTTTTGGTTCAGCCAGCTTGAAAAGGTTTATTCCTAAAATCCTGATAAATGCAACAAACATGTAATCACTTTGTCAACAGCCTGCAGGACTATTCATTTAAAATTAAATCTTACTGTAATGTAGATAAGAATTTGTGGCAATATGACAAAGCTTTTTTGCTCTAATTCTGGGTCGGGGTTACCACCAACAGTACTCAGTCCCTCCAGGTATTTGTAGTTTTATATGTCAATATCATTAAGGATTCTTCCTGTTAAAATGAAGTTTTTCTTTCCCACTGTCACCAAAGCATTTTCTCATAGGGGTATATATGATTGCTAGGCTTTTCTCTGTATTATTGTAGGGCCTTTACCTTCCAATATAAAGCACCTTGATGCCGCTGTTGTTCTGATTTGGTGCTATATAAATGAATTGAATTGAAAATTTAAAGTAAGCTTTAATGGCATTAACAAGAACCGCTGGAAACATACTGTGCTGCTTATCCTGTATCTAAAGTCTAAAATAGGCATATCACAATAAGTGTGTATTGAACAATAATTGTGATATTTAAAAATAAACAGTTATTGTATTAATAACGCACAGAATAATATTGTTAATATCAGAAATTCTTCCCTTTGCAAGCTTTTGTATAATTATAGTTGTTAACAGTTGTTTAACTGATCTGACAAAAAGACAAGATACAACAACATCAACAATGATAATAATAATTTTTCAATAATTTTTTTTAAATACTTTTTTTCCACCCAAAATTATACGGATATTGTAATAAATATCACAATTTATTCTTTGATAAATGTGAAGTCAAATTTGGATATTGTGACAGCCCTGGTATAAATGTGCCGGCATATAATCTGGTATCTTACAGAATGGCTATGATTCAGGATGTAGCACAGGTACAGTACCAGTTGGAAGGACTGTGATTTAATCTCTGACTTCTCCACTTTGTTTGTCAACATATCCTTGTCCCTTTTTGGGGGGCCTTTTTCAGCTTTATTGATAGATACAGTGAAGAAATGACAGGAAAGTGGAGGGAGAGAGAGCGAGAGGGGAAGTAATGCAGCCACCGGCTGCTCAACGCACTAAGCTAAACCAGCGACCGTATACATGTCCTTTATACTAAATCCCATTGATTTATTTGTTTGTATCCTTTATTTTTGCATCCATTTGAGTGTGAGCATGTGCATCATAAATTTAGATAACAAAAGCGCTTGCATTTTTTAGGCATGTAGCACAGAAGCTTTTGAGTGCTCTGTAAAGGTAGAAAAGTGCTCTAAAAGTATCATTTCATTTACCAAATCAGTTGGATAATGCCCTGTTGTAGATTTACATTTATATAATTTCACTGCATTTCACTCTCAGACTGCAGGCTTGCTTGTGGTTCCTAGGGTATTTAAATGTGGAATGGGAGGCACAGCCATCAGCTATCAGGCCCCTCTCTGGATCTGCCTCCCAGTTTGGATTTGGGAAACAGACACTCACTCTACTTTTAAGATTCTTTCTATTTTGATAAAGCTTGGGACGACCGTGGCTCAGGGGGTTGGGAATCACATCTGTAACCGGAAGGTCGCCGGTTCGATCCCTGGGCTCTCTGTCCTGGTCGTTGTGTCCTTGGGCAAGACACTTTACCCTACCGCCTACTGGTGATGGCCAGAGGGGCCGATGGCGCGATATGGCAGCCTCGCTTCTGTCAGTCTGCCCCAGGGCAGCTGTGGCTACAACTGTAGCTTGCCTCTACCAGTGTATGAATGTGAGAATGAATGAATAGTGGCATTGTAAAGCGCTTTGGGTGCCTTGAAAAGCGCTATATAAATCCAATCCATTATTATTATTACTACTATTGTCGTAAATCATAGTACCTCAAGTCGCCCTGTCTTTTCTTTTACCTCACCCCCAACAAGTTGCCCTTCTCTTACAATGGTTCTCCCAGAGGTCTGTTTCTAGTAAAAGGAAGTTTTTCCTTCCCACTGTTACTAAGTGCTTGCTCATAGGAGGTCATCTGATTGTTGGGGTTTATTTTTATATTGTAGGGTCTTTACCCTAATGTAAGATGCCTTGAAATGACTTTAAATAAATCTGAAAAAATTAACTGGACTGACTTAAAATGGCAACAATCAGATGATCCCGTAGGAGCAAGCACTGGGCAACGGTAGGAAGGAAAAACTCCCTTTTACTAAGAACAGACCTCTGGTAGAACCATGCTAAGGGAGGGGCAGCCATTTACTGCAGCCTGATGGGGAAGAAAAACAATAGAGTAGAGCATATAAAGATATCCATCAGTATAATGTACTGCTGCAAGAGAATGCTAAAATTCTTCTTATATTAGCAGCTTCTAATATTTTACCATTTTATTGGTGTTAATCTCTATGAAATTTTACAGCTTTTAAAATCTTTAGCTTCATATTCTGACTAAATTCTTTTTCATTATTTACAAAACCCTGGGAGGATTGAACACTGGAAACAGTCTGTTATATTCATTCACGCACTCATATTCAGGGTTTAAACTAAGAGGAGAAACAGAGACACAAAAGACAAAAAAACAAAACAAAGCAAAACTCCAAGAACATACCCTGGACCTGCACCACTGTAAAACAAACAAACAAAAAAAAGAAAAAGGAAAAAAAAAGAAAAAAAGAAGAAAAGCAGAAAAATAGAAAAAAATAATAATAAATGAAACAAAGTGTATATCAACAGCATGACTGACACTGATGTACATTATTAAATATATAAATCTGCTTAAAAATAGTCAAGGACTGAAATTGATTTCAAATGTTCTGTTATCATGTCCACATGTTGTGAAACCAGCTCTAGCACAACAATGTATTAACTTCTAGAGGAGAGAACAAATTAGACAGGCGAATGCAGTGTTGAGTTAAGGATCAAATACACCAACCCAGCAGCTGCCAAAATGCACAGTTACATCAGCGTGTAATTTTATGCTGGCCCTGCAACTCTTTCTGATGACTGTTGAGCAAACGTGAAATTTCCTAGCCTTAGCTTTAGTGGTGAGGGAAGTATTTTTTATCAGTTCCTTTTTTGAAAGTACTAATACTGTACTGTTTATGACTCTGGTGCAAGAAAGTATTGCACTGGAAGTGTTAAATACTAAACATAAAAGTGCTTAATACAGGAAAGTGACTTCTGTGTCAGTTGCGCACAACATCATTAGATTATTAGCAGTAGACTAAAAGTACAGTTGAATGACAAGATGCAAGTACAGTACAAATACCTTAAATCTGTACTTAAGGAGAGTACCTGAGTGAATGTACACTGCACCACAGGTGAATAAAGAAAGAAATAGCCATACTTGAAAACATAACATACACAGTACAAACAAAAAAGCTCGTATATTTTGAGTCAGGCTATTCAGCTTTTGCTAGCAGTGCATATTTACCCAATGGTTGGTATCTCTTCTTCTGTCACCAAATCAGACAGGAGGTAGTGATGCTTGGCAAGAAGAAACCTGTTGATGACTGATTCTCGGATCTGTGGACAAATGCCAGGATTACACAACACTTAAGTCTCTTGTGTGCTAAATACTTGCGTATGAATTTTTTTTCTTTTTTAAAAAGCTCACCTTCTGAAGGTATTTGGCCACTAAAGCTCTGTGTGAATCCAAATGCTCTTTGGTATCAATTACCTCTCCCTCTTTCAATCTTTTTTCATATTCCTGAAATAATTTTAACCAAAGTTAAGAAAAAAAAAACTATTATCCTTTTATAGAGCTTGTGCATCTTCATTATACCACATTGATAATATTCTGCAATACACTTTTGAAAAGCTGACCTGGAAAACCGTATCAGTGACCTCCCTCTCTAAAGCAGGAATGAATTTGTAATTCCGAAACTCTGCAACTTCCTGGTTCCTTAGCTTGAGCAGACGAAACCTTCCAGACTTCTCTAACTCTTCATCAGTCACAAAATTAAACTCCTCCTGGAGATGTTCCAGGCGGAAGTACTCTGGAGCTGTTACTTCTCCACTACTGGCCACCTGTAAAAAACACATAGAGTTACATGGGAAAATATTTCATTTGATGCGTTCATGTCCTTAAAAATAGCCATCTTCTGATACTCACTTTTAGCAGCTGCATGATGGAGGCATTTTTCGGATCGTTTGGATCCAGACGCGACTGCTTGGCCCACTCACCAATTTTTTTCATGTCATATAGTCCAGATGCCCCAATGTAGCTAACAGCATCAAGATGGCCCTTGCCACTAAGAAACACAGACAGATCAGTATTGACAATAACATAAAAACAACAACAACAACAAGTCTTTGAGCAATTTTGTAATATTTTATATTGCACAGAAGATAAAGTAAAACATTTAGAGATCAATTTAAAAACCACTGACACTGGACAACTTCATATACCAAACACATCCCCCCGATCTGGCATTGCTTCATGCCATTTCAACTCCTTCATGCCAGAATCTACCTGCAAGGGCATATTTCCACATTGTGGCCCAATGTTATATGCAACATATTTATAAGGAGTGATGAGCTTGATGCCTAGACACCAATCTCAACCTCCAGTCATGTGAAAACTCTCTTTTTCATATGTCTGCATATTTTGCTGCAGTAATAAACCAATTCCAACCAACAGGCAGAAAATCAGTATCACGATAGCACTTCATCCTAACCCAAGGACACGCCATAGTCTTATAGAGATGGCCATTGCACAGTCTGTCATACACTTCAGTTTTCTGATTTGCTTTTCAGTGTATGTGGTTGTTGCATCTGGCTTTCCCTCCTTTCAATCACAGTTTTTACCATCTGAAGGGACAATAAGCTCCTCAGCCTCCTGTAATAGCCTTTATTTTAAAAACCTGAAAGCAAAGAATAGGTGCTGTCTCAGATCACTTCAGTTATAACATGCTGAAAAATTATGCTGTCTCGGTGGGGGGGTGTAAATTTGCTTTTTCAGTAAGAAAACACAAAATAGTCCTTTAAAAACTTCTCCTGCTGTACACTGCAAAATGTTTGACAAATGTTAGCGAGCTAACCGTGCTAACGCGTTGAAGCCATGCAACCCACACACGGGGCGATCCGCGCTAACTTGCCAACGGAGATTTGCCGCGTTAATGCAGTTAGAGCGTTAACGTTATTTTAATGAGATTAACGCTGACAGCACTATATATGTATGTAATATATATATATACACAGTGGCTTGCAAAAGTATTCGGCCCCCTTGAACTTTTCTACATTTTGTCACATTACAGCCACAAACATGAATCAATTTTATTGAAATTCCACGTGAAAGACCAATACAAAGTGGTGTACACATGAGAAGTGGAACGAAAATCATACATGATTCCAAACATTTTTTACAAATAAATAACTGAAAAGTGGGGTGTGCATAATTCTATTAGGAAAATCAAGAAAGATACTACCTGTGAACGCCACCAGGTTGTTGAGAAATAGGAGGCGCAAGGGGTACATCATCGTCCCCGATACCCCAAGAAACACAGCACGAGACCTTCCCAGAAGTCAAAAGACTTTGCTTGTTGCTGCCATCAGCTTCAAAGGAGAGGGGCACATCTGAGAAGGTGTATAGAGTGTAAGAGAGAAGTTGATAAGTTAGTATAATTAAAAGTATTCTTGAAATATTCAAATATTTCATATCTGAAAAAAAAAAAAATGTACCACTTCCAACTCCCTCGTGGTCAAACATCACTCTCTGGTTGCTACTAAACTCAAATTCCTCAAGAGGGACGCTGCCTGTCACGACAGAGGGTTCTGGCACTGGAAGAAACACCTGAGCCAGGAGAGAGCATGATGACCCAATCTCCTCAAACACCTGCCCACACACAGTAAACACAAAAATTAATTGTTAGAATAGATCACAGCAGTCATTTATCAAGTAAATGCGTGGATACATAAAGTGGCAGCATGTTCAGCACTCTTTACTGTACCTGCAAACTAATGCTTTGGGGACAGTTGACTATCTTGAGATTGAATATCTGTCCAAAGTGCACCCTGAAGTCGGTGTTCAGGGAGCGACTGTCTGTTCGTGAAACTTCTTTGTCATTATAAAGGATCTTGGTGAAAAGAGAGCGCCTGGCAACATCTTCTCTTCGAGCTTTTTCGGCCCTAAACACGAAGAAAACAAACGTGATGAAAACATTCACAAAACCACAGTGAAAGTGCAGTTCATCATCATAACTGAAACACCTGCAAATAGGTGTGATATTCCCACCTGTGACAAATATTCTGCTATTAAGTTTTCTCATTTTAATAAAAAAACAAAACAAACAACCCTCACCCAAATATTTACTCTTTGCTGATTGGTTCATACATGTTTTGAAGAAACCTAGACCCTCTTTGTGTTTCTGCTGTGTCTACCTGGGGCACAGTTCACTGGCAGTGATGTTTGCAGATGCAGACAGCTCAGGAATCAGGATGGCCTCTCCTGGCTTTCTACGTATCCTGAGGGCTTTCTCCCTCACCCACTGCTCTATGGAGCCAAGGTCTGGTCTCTCTGGGGGCTCCGGCTTTGGGGGGGGTTCGTCAGTAGGTCCTTCTGATTCACTCACATCCTGTTCTTCATCTTCTCCTTCAGTGTCATCCTGTGCCTGACCTTTCTTCTTCTTTTTTTGCTTTTTCTTTTTGGCTTTCTGAAAACAGTGAACATGAGGAGGTGTGTGTGTGGGTATATCTTTACATTATGATTTGACATACAAAGTCAGGTGGACTGCCTTTAAACCACATTTTCAATTTTTTTTAATGCATGCATGATCCTTATTAAAAAACATTTATTGAAATGTGTCGTATGCAGGGGAAGATTAGATGAAGAATGCAGGTAAAAATGTAGGCACCTGTTTCTTTCTGCAGAGTTTCCATTCTTCCAGCCGTTTCTTGTACTCAGCTAATTTATTCTGGTATTCTTCCTCAGTCTCTGCCTCTAATTCTACAACCTCTGCCAAGATTTCATCTTCATAGTCCTGCTCATCTGACACCCGATCCACATTCTCCCTGAAGAGGCAATAGACAGCACAACAGATTAATGACACTGGGACAAGAATCTGGAGAACTCTCTACAGAGCAAATCTTACTCTATCCAGCTGATATCGATTAGGGATGAGTGATAAAACAATACCAGATTTTAAATCAGGGAGAATTTAGGGTGTTGGAAGTCTCAGATTTTGGCTCACGGGGATTGGGACTTTGAAAACTCTGGCCATTATTAACGTTAGCAATTATAATTAACAAATATAATAATAAAAAAAAAAAATAGGACAAACAAAACAGACCCCATTTAGTATTTTTATGGAGTTGCATAAAACATCCCCATAAAGAATATACACATTATTTTACTGTTACCGCCTCACTGAAATTTCTGTCACTTTTAGCTGTTACCTTCTGAGGTAGAGCTTGTAGGGTGTATTGGTAAACTTCTGGAACTCTCTCAGGGCTTTAATCTCCTTCCACACTTTAACTATATTTTTCAGAAGAGTCCTGTCTTTCTCCTGCTCACTGTCTCGGAGATGTCGAGTGTTCCTGTAATATTTGGAAAAACACTACTGCTCAAAGAGTCAATGTTACAGTGCATGTTTTTAGGCTACAAGGACTTCGTAGGATGCTAAGGGATGAACTCACCTAACCTCCAGATTATACTCAGAAATCCTCTGCTGCAAGGCCTGAGTGGGGTTAAGCCCACTATGGCTCTCCAGCATATTCCGCAGTGCATTCCTTAGTCCATTCAACTAAAGCAGAAAATAAGACACTAAACACACTGAATGCTGCATATAAACTCTGGAGTCCCTTTCATAGCTCACTTTACCTTGTCAGTGAGGTGACCTGTGAGATTATTGCGTTGCCTGGTTAGGTACTGATCGTACAGCTGAGCTAGGCGGGCGCCCAGGATGTGTTCGCGGCTGAAAAGTGGGTGATGGGAGAAGATCAGCCCAGAGACATCAACATCAAGCTGGTAGTCTCCCTCAGGATCTGCTGCACCAGCAATGTAAAGATTTGCATACTTGGACTTCACCGCCTGGGAGACAGAATAACACAATCCATCATGCACTATCCTGGGAAATGAAAACCACTATGAATTATACTTGGCACTTGTGCCTTGCCTGTGTGTTTCCAAGTTTCCAAGTATGTGCCAGTTTAAAGGAAGCATGAAATAGCTGGCAAGATTGAAAGCACCATCAGGGGAGTGCTGTAATGCAAAGTCATGGATGAAAATAATGTGCTATAAACACCCAACTTAACTACCCTGAACACTGTGTTTTCAGGATGAACACGTATGACAGCTGTGCCCGTCTCCAGAATTTAATAAATAAATATGAACAAGAGACGATAACTACTTGTTTTCCCTAGAGATAAAGACTGTGCTTAAACTCAAAGCCCTTTGTATCTGTAACTTATTTTTTCAGGGTTTACATATTTGTTTAACTGGACAGTCACACCACACATACCAGTAAAATGCTAATAAGGCTGGAATCAACTGCTTCTAATAAAGATGCGGATGTAGTCTAATGAATTACAGGAAATATAACACTCATCCATCCGTTTCAAATTATCCAGGAATTTGTTTACACAAGTTTACTCATTTATTTCACATTTTATTTTCCACAAGGCTTCATCACTTTGTTGGGAAGGTAAGCCATGGAAACTGTGAGCACGGTTAGGTCAGGGCAGCTGGGAACATTTTTACTGGTGATTTTTTCCCCCCATTATTCATCTTCTCACTGTTGTTTTAAAAATGTTGATTTTTAATATTATTTAATAAAAGTAATAATAATTAATAAGTTAAAATGAAATTATTGTAATGAGGCTGCTTCAACTCAAGTTAAGCTATCACCAGTGTCTCCTCTTCTCTGTGTAACACATGCAGCCATGAACTAGACTTCACTTGACAGAAGTGTATGTGACAACACAAATTTCAGATGCACCTCTTTAACCGGTCAGCTATCTAGTAGGAAGTATGTGTGCATTGAATCATGTTTGCCATTCCCTAGCAACTGTCACTACCGTATCACTACCCTATCCATTCCCTATCACTAGATAGGAAATGCAGTACAAAAGACAAACATGTCTGAAGACGACCGTTTCTTGCTGGGAACAAGGACAACCCTGAAAAATAGTCCAATAAAGGTTTTTAGTGTTTTTATTGAAACTATTACATATTTAACTGTTTTCACTGCTTGTCAAACAAAGCAGCTAACTTAAGAATTTAAAGGGATCTTCAAAAGTGTTGTTTTATTATTCAAAAAATTATCAAAGTATTTGATAGATTAATAAATAATAAAATAACAGTTAAGGTACAGCCATGCTCTTCTTTCTTGTTTAAAAATCATAAGTAAGGGGTAAAAGTAAAGGCTTGAAAAGCTAGGGTTTAATTTTAATGCTGGCTCTTCTTCAGATGTAATTTCACAGCTTGCAATACTTTTAACGTCTACAAATGGAGTTTGGAGTTTTGATGTTGCTGTAAATTTTGAGAAGATAGCATATCACAGATGTGTTGGCCGCCATCACTGATCTGTCCTCCAATAACAAATGCATACCTCCTCTCTATTTCTTTGTACCAAATGCCAAACTGCCCTTTTGCTTTTTTCTAAAAGGCAAAGAGGTTAGAAAAGAAGAGAGGGCATCGCAACGCCCTCAGTGTAGGAATGCAAACAGTGCTTTAGATGATGAAAATGAACAAAATGATTGGTGTGTGTGTGTGTCAGACCTTCCTATACACAGTCTGTAGCGCAGGGTCTAGGGCCTCCTCCATGTGGAAAAGGGGGGGTCTTGTGGATGATTCCTTGATGGGGTTAGGCAGAGCGATGATCCTGCCATCATCTCCAAACCACTTCTTCCCCTTAGCAAATAAAAACAACACAGTAGGGATATGAATACACAGATAATAATATAATAAAACAAAGTAATGAAAAGTCTCTTATGGTAGTTTTATTTTAATGGAGAGAGGTAGAATGTCAACCAAAAACCCAGAAGGTCTTCACTCTAATCAAAATACAAGAAAAAGTGATGTGTCTCCTTAAACTATATTCCAAAAACATGAACAACACAGACTGTTACACTGCTATACACAAACTTTAATATAAGAGCAGTACACTTAGGTCAGACCAGTGGGTCAATATCTTCCCTGAGATGCGTGAAAACCTGGTGACCAACTATAACAAACATCTTACTGTTGTGCTTGCTAACCAGGGTTTCTACTAAGTCATGTGTTACGTGGGGATCAAAAACGTCTTTCACTCAATGACATTAAAAAAAACTATTTTTTTAAATTGAAAATACCTTAAAAATTACTCAGGAAATTTTGGCTTTTTAGCTGATGTTACCTCCTCCATTTTCAAAATCCGATTCTCCAGAATATTCTCATTGGTCAGGGATACGGGAGGCCTTTCCCCTACATAGAGACCCTCATCCTCCAGGTATCGAGGTTTCATGTTTTCAGGCAGTTTGATGGAGGTTGGAACTATGAAAATTAAGCATAATATAATTTTTTCCCATATGAGGGAGGTGCAGATGTGAATTAAAATATTTAAGACATGATATTATATACCTGTTCGAAAGCTGGGTGTAAACAGGAGTTCGCTTTGTAGCTGAAGAAGTTTTTGGTACCCGACATACTCGGCTTTCCTTATTTCCAAGAAGTCCTGGGGTGACTGGTCAATGACAAATAAATCTTCTTGGGTTTGTACAAGAGGAGCTTCTTCACTCTGAGAGAAGGATGAAGATGAGGCAGTTAGTCCATCTTATGCAAATGAAAAAAGGTAAGAAATAATTTTGACAAAAAAAAAAAAAAATATTGGTTGCCCTGTTACCTGGGTTTCATTTTCTTCTTGAATATCTTCATCAACATCTTCATGCTCTTCGTCTTCATCTGTTGTTTTCCTCTGTTTTTGTCTTCTCCTGCTGCTCGTCTCAATCACATCTGGTGGATCGGGGTCAAAGTTCAACGTGAAGAAATTGAATGCTTCTTCAGCTGTCGGCAGGCCTTTTCCTACCTGTATTTGCAAAGAATAAAATGAATACATTAAATTTCATTATACAACTGCTTTTTGTATACAGGATTTCAATCTCAATCCATGCCTTACTTGTCTTGCTGCTTCTCTGAACCTGACCCTGGTGCTGAGGGGTGGAGGGGAGTCCCGTCTTCCAGCTCTGTCTGCATCAGCCTGTGAAACACCAGGAATTAACTTCCACCAATGGAAAGCAATACATGAGCCCAGTTAAGGTGAGATAGAGGCTCACCTCTCTGTCAAACCTTGTTACGGTGTCTCTGTCTCTGAGGCTATGGAGACGACTGGGAAACTCGAGAGAGGCCTCCTTATCCTGAAGGCTCTCACCTTTAGACTGAAATACAAGCCACAGATTATAGAGCAACAATTTCACTCAGATCGTGTGCTGTGTGTGAGAAAAAGAAACTCCATTTACCCTAGCTGCTTTTAGTTTCTCTTCCAAGCGTCGTTTCACAAAGTCATCTAAATGGTGAGTGTGCTGAGTTCTTGAGGTGAGACCTAGAGCACAAAGCACTTGTTTAAGGCTCACTTAAACAACATCAACTACCTTCTGTCAAATTTTGATATTAAATGCTGCTTACATTTGGATACCTGGTGTCTGATTAAGAGTTTCCAGATTTAAATCATACATAATTTTCAGTTCTTTACCCAGGTAAAAGAGTTTTGCTTTTTAAGAATCCTAGGCCATGTGGCAGTCTCCAACCCATATACCGTAGAAAGATTCACTACCATCCTATCATATGCTTTCTCTAGATCCACAAGCAGCAACTTTTGAGCTTCTCTATACATATCTACATTATCAAAGCAAACATAGAATCTGTAGTGCTTTTTCCGTGTATGAAGCTATACTGATGCTCACTGATCACCACCTTCCTTCTTAACCTAGCTTCAACATTTCTTTCCCATAGTTCCATGGTAAGGCTTATCAACTATACCCTTTGTACCTACTACAGTTCTGTACATCACCCTTGTTCTTGAAAACTGGTAACAGTACACCTCTTCTTCATTTATCCCTAAAATTGTCTGGCTAAAAAGACAACCACTCTTTCTCCAAGACATCGCCATACCTCCACAGGTATGTGACCTGAGCCAACTAGCTTTCATTCTCTTTATACATGCCCTCACTTCCTTCTATTATTAACTAAGCATTTGTATGATACGATTGCATATTATCAGCTTTTCTCTCACTCAGAGTTTGTACTGTTAGTTGTTTGAGGTCTCTCTACTCTCCCTTTTTTCCCCCTCCTCTTTCACTGCACCTCCCAAGTGACAGATGGTGGCTTCGTCCAAAGGTTTCTTCCTATTAAAAAGGTGTTCTTCTCTACCAACGTCACTGAGTTCTCACTCACAGTTAAAAATGTTTGGGCTCTCTCAAACAATGTAGTGTCTTTACCTTGCAAAATAAAGTATCTTGAAGTGGTTGTTGCTGTGAATCAATACTATATAAATAAAGTGAACTGAACTGATCTCTAATAGCACGTTTTAATTGCCTCTAGACTATGCAAAGCTAAGCTGCAAAGTTTTTAACCAAACCTAAATCAAGGTATCACATCACACCAATTTAGGCTTTTTACAATGACTCAAAGTATGTTTTACAGTGATTTTGCCTTCTAATCCCTTTAAGAATTTTTGTAACTTCCCCTAAATTCTTCTGTTCTCTACATGACACTTTAATTTTATGATTTTATGACTTGTAGGTTTTATTTTTGTATTAAATAAAAAAATACAAGTTTTCTATATTTGCATGAAACGTCTACTACATATAAAGATGATCATTATTATGGTCTTATAGCCTGGGGAAAAAAACAAACAGTTGAGTACTGTTTTGTGTTGTTACCAGATCACTCATTACTTGTATGATGAAGGAGTAGAGGTACATTTGATTAAGACATAAACACAGACCTTTCTGAGAACCAGTGCGAGATTTCGATAAAACCACTGAATCGTCCGCTTTCTCAGATGGTCCCTCATCTGCACTGTACTGCTGGATGGAAGTGACATCCTTGACATCATCAGCATCACGGGACTTCTGGATGGAAGACTGTTCAAGCAGCTAATAAAAGCCAGAAGCAATCAAAACTGTTAGAATTTTTAACCGTGCCATTAGTGGAATCACAGAAATGAGGTGGATACCAAAAGATTTACCCTTTTCTTTCTCTTCTGTCTCTCAGCTCTTAAATGGCGTTTCAAAGCCTCTCTTTCATCTTCTTCACCGTCTTCAGGCGCCTGGCATACACAAAGATACACTTTATATGGATAGCAGAAAAATGAAAACTTGCATCCAAGCTGGTATTTAGCGCACTAAAGCCGGAAGAAAGGCTGAAGAAGGTAAGAAGTTGGTGTTCAGCAGCCAGCAGGAATGAGCAGCTAAAACCTAGTTAAGGGCACCAACCTCCATTGTAGTTCGTGGGTCCTCTTCACTCAGTTTGATAGAAGGAACCAGAGCCTATCGAGTACAGTTAGATTTACTAAAGCGTTACAAGCTCCCTTATCTGTGCTCCTGTGTGCATTTCTGATGTTGAGTGTGTTCAAAATGAGCCTGGCTCCTCCGGTCATGTTGTGTCTTGTCAGGAAAGAATGACGCTCGCTCATTTAATGCTGGCGGAACTTGACAAGGTAGCTGTCACTTCACAGTAAAAATAAATAAATAAAAATATAACCAAGTTTTCAAAACCTGTGACTTTACCTGGACGTCGTCCTCATTTTTCTTCTTAACTAGAGTTTCTTGGAAAGCCCGTCGTTTCTTATGCAGTTTTTCTCGTATATCACTGCAACAGAAACAGAAATGAAATTGTTTTAAAACAGAAACAAATTAGCTTAGCTTAGCATCTCACAGGCGTATTATTTATGGTTGAGAGCAAAGAGAGAAGCGTTACCTTTTGGAAGCCAGATTTGCGATGCTTTTTCTCAACAATAGTAAACGGTTTGAAATAAAAACCACTACTTTACTGCAGCTAGATATCCATAAGCACCTTTCCCGCAATTATTAGATATTTAACATTAAGCAAACAAATTCCGTTATCGCTGCCTAGTAACGGTATAAACTATTTCTCGACCTACCTTGGAAGACGACCGATGCAACCTAAACTTATAAGCAGTTTTGGATTTCATTCGTCTAGTTGACTGTCAATCAAACAGCTTAGTGACGCGTGAACCCGCGTAGTACGGAGTCCGAGAAGGTACAGATCCGTTTTTTTTGTTTTGCACCGTGCTCATTTAGAATCCCGGGTACAGCGAAACTAATTAAAAAAGAGGTAAAAGAAAATGAAATTAAGTGTTTTTTTAAAAAACATTTTGCCATAAAAACGTCAAATGTATGAACAAATAATATCACAATATAACACTATCTTATGTAGTGTGAAAAACAAAACTACTAAGTTTGTTATTGTCTATTTTTTCAATTGCTTTATTTTTGTGTTGGGATTTTCTTACTATTATTTATTGTGTTGTTGGGTTTTTAACATTTTTTGGTTTCTGGTCGATAATGATTGTCATTACAATACTAGGGAATTTGTATATCAGTAAATTTAATTTCTGCTAAAGTGGACCTGTGATGCTTATTTTCTTACCCTTCCTAATAAAGAAAGAAAGCTTACAGCCATCTGAACAGGAGTCTATGCATTTCTACTATGAAAAACTAAGTACAGTTGTTGATTTATTGATTAATTGATCACCAGCAAGTTTGAGCACCTCTATTAAAGCAGATGTTTTAGCAGTTTGCTGGTCTGGAGCATTCAGGTGTGTGTTAACACAACGCTTCTCAGGTCTACTCGGGACTGGACATCCCAGCAAATTCACCATAAGGTCAGACCTTGAAATTCTCAGAGAAATGGGAAAAAAACCCACTCCATCCAGCTGGTTTGAGAGATTAGGGAACACTGATCTCAAAAGACATAAACATAGACCATAACAAACACAAAAACTGGGTTGAAGACTCAGGACCATGACAGAACAAGTATGGATTTTATGTGGAAGGGGAAAGCCAGGAGAAACCTCTACTCTCTAAAAAAAAGTTGGCAGCATGGTTTACGTTTGCATGTTGGCAAGACTTTTGGTACAGTTTTAGTTGGACAGATGAGCCCAAAGTGGAGATTTGGTCAAACTACACAGCACTATGTTTGGCAAAAAAATCAACACAACATACACCTCATACCTCTTTGGCTTGTCTGATCACTGTAGTCACCAAGTGGACCATGAATTCTTCTGTATTATAGAGTCAAATGTTATACCATCAAGAGTTAAAGCTAGCCCAGTGGCCCAGTCAAAGTCCAGGCATCAACCCCACTGAAATGCTGTTGCATGACCTTAGGAGAGCTGTGCATGTACAAACCTCAATCAACTGAAGTCACATTGTAAAGAAATGTGGGGAAGAATTCCTCCAATATGAGAAACTGATAAAAACAGAGAAAATAATTGCTTCAAGTTGTTGCTGCTAAAGAATGATCCAATAGCTGCTGAATCATAGAGTATGCTTTTCAGAAGAGTCCTGTGAAAACATCTTCACGTGACAAAATATATACTGTTACAAAGCCAGATGTTCCTATTAAACATGGTCAAAGTTTCAAATAATAAGGTCAGTGTACAAGCAGTTCCTGTGAGCCAAAAGTTTAGACTTCCTCAGTTTACAAGGAACAGCCATTCAGAACAAAGTTTTCTTAAACAGAGGGAGAGGGAGTATAATTCAAGCAAAAGTATTATTCAGCAGGAAATTTGCATAACAGTTCCTCCTCCACATAAGCTGTCTAAACTTCACACACAGACACAACCAATTGGCTTAAAGCTCTAAGATTTTGCTATACATGCTAAGGGATCTCGGCTTGCTGAGGAAATAAAGCCTGCTCATCCCTGTCTTGTATGCAGCCTCTGTTTTGGTCTTTCAGTTTGGCCTGCTGTTGCTGTGGACGCCCAGGTATTTGTCACTCCTCCAACATCCCATCCCAGGATAGCCATCGGGCAGTTGCTGCCCTTTTTCTTCTGAAGTTGACGACCATCTCGCTGATCTTACGCTTTGTTCATATTTTCAGCTAGCTTAAGTAAAAAAACAAAACAAAAAACCCAAAACCAATACAAACTCTGGTACACAACTTTATCTTTGATTTTTTTTATTTCAGTGTCTTATTTATTTGTTCACATGATTGTTTCTTCTTTTTTTTTTGTTTGGCTTTAGGGGCCAGGATATAGTTTTAGTTGGTTTTTGTTGCTATCTGAGGTAGCCAGGATTGCGCCATCATTTCCACCACGTCAGAATGGTCTCTACGTTTCATATTATGTTTTTTTTGTGTTAATATTTCTTGCACTAAATAAAGCAAAGGAGGAAGTTCTCCTCTGCAGCTGTTGTTTTTGGAAATATCACCAATAACAAACACATGGCTGGCCTGTTTTCACTTTTCAGCTTTCTATTGTCCAATAACTTTGTCTCACACATGTTTCAGTTTTACTTCTTTTTGCAAATGGAAACATGTAAACCATTATTACATTTCAACAATGTTTATTTGATTCCAATTAAATCATGAACATATAAAGACTTTATCAAATAATATACTTTTAAAACAATAGATAAGTCTCCATTCTAATAATATAACTAGCAATACAAATATTGGTATAAAAATATAGTCTTTATATGTGTGTGTGTGACAGTGAATAGGAGCTTGTGGTTTTCTCTCTTGAGTTTTTCAGGCTCTATGCGTAGTCATCTGCTAGTGTGTCAAAGTAGTTGCTGTCTGCATAGATAAGGAAGCCAGAGAAGAGGCTGTCAGCCCAGCCAGCATCTGCAAATAAACCGTTCTGGTCATGGTAGAAGATTTCCATCCACACCTCGTCTTCTGGATTCAGGTACATGACGGTGGACCCAGATGCCACGTCATGGTTTCCTGTATTGGCATCAAAAGTTTTGATGCGATACTGACCATTCTGCACCAGACCGATAGCCAGGTGTTTGTTGGCCAGTGTAATGTCATAGGAGAAATAATAAATGCCTGGGTATGCACAGATGAACTTGCCCGTCTGTGGGTTGTAGTGTCCGCCTTCATCGAAGAGGATCTTGTTGAACTTAATGGGGGTTTTCTCTGCAGGGTAGCTGCTGGTGATTCCCGCAGAGAAAGCAGATTTAGGCATGAGGCTGCCACATTTGCAGGTTCCCGCAGTGCCCCGCGGTCCTCGTTTGCCCTTGTCCCCTTTCTCCCCGTCGGGTCCTGGAGGTCCAAGCAAGCCACCATCTCCGTTCTCTCCCGTAGGGCCTCGTTTGCCTGGAGGGCCGCGGTCACCTCGTTCTCCAAGTTTACCTGTCGGGCCTACCCTGCCCTTCACTCCTGAAAGCAAAACACAATGCTTGCAACATCAGTCTCTAATTGAAGGATTCAGTTTTACTACTGTTAAACCAGAAACACAGCTCCCCAGTCATTGTCAGGGATTAAGTCAACCTTTGAACAAAGTCACTTGACATTCAAACTGGCTTGATTAACCCTTCGGTGCATTCAGTCAGCACCACTGTCGCAGTAAATACCCTGGAGACAGGCAACATTGTGATTGTGATTGTTTTTTTTCTGCAGGGCTTTTCCTAATAAGTGGCTCCATGTTCAGTTGAAAGTGAATTCCTGTTTCCAGGCATAATGGAAAACACAGGTGAATGACGTTTATTTATCCCTGACAGATTTATGGCATTTCAGACTTCACAGGCTGATATTAGGATAATATTTCTGTTGGATGAGGCTAACAGGTACAGCCCTTCCAAATATTTTGTAATAACATTATGGAAGATTTTCCTATGCTAAAACTGTACTTTCTGAACAATCTGAAGAAGTAAAAAATAGAAATTTAAGCTAATCTGCCTGTAGAAAACCATGGGATTGTTCAGATATACCCAGCTTATAGAGTATAAGCAAATTTGTTAGCATTACTGTGATGCAAAACCTAAAGTTTACTGCAATATATCTACACATTCACACACCTAAACCCACAAGGATGCTTTCCAACAGAAGCAGCTGGAGATTGCATATGACTACCAAGGCTGCATACTGCTACCAAGGAATTTACTTAACACCGTGCATGAACCAGGATACATCAGGATTAGTTTGTGATATTTTGTTGAGAACACCAAGACCGTGTTACACAGTTTTTCGTACTTCAAATTGTTGTGTGTTTGTGAATAAATTCAGATCTAGTACCAGCAAGTCCTTTGCTCCAAATTCCTGGATGCAGATCTACGTATTAATCAGTTACGAGTGGTGAAGCCAAACCACATCACTGGTAAAAGTTTTGTGCAAATCCATCCATAATTTTGTAATCCAAATAGAGGGAAAGAAAAAACCCCGATCCAATCACATAACCTTCTTGGCAGGAATAATAACAAAGAATGCCCAGGGTAATATGGTTAGTGCAGCAGTTATGCCTCTGAATTTCATCACAGTCAAACAATCAATATGTGGTTGAAGTGAAGACTTGTTCATGATAAATGAAGGAGAGATGATATCTGAAGATGATTCAAAGTGTTGCATTTGTACCTTACAGCTTTTTTGTGTAAACTTGTGCAGGGTTTGTGCTCTTGGGTAAGATGGCGCCGATGTGTATGGCTCGCCGTCTGTTCCTCCACGTTTCTGTTTTAATGTTTTTATTTTGTTATGATGTCGACTCCCTGCTGGTCTATGATCGCCAAGTTTTACTTGATCTGTTTTTAAATCACCTCTTAAAACACATTTATTTACCTTGGCTTTTAGCACAGCAGGACTTGTTGATGTCTCTTAATATGTTTCTTATTAATTATATGATTTTTAATTTTAAGATATTTTATATGTAATCTAAACTGTTTCCTCTCTGTTTTATATTTGTAGCACTTTGGTCAACATTGCTGGATGTAAAGTGCGTTATAAATAAAGATGCTATGCTATGCTATGCTATCTGATGTGTGCAAGGACGTGAGTTCTAGACTTAAGGCATGACTTTATAAGTATTAAAAACAATCCTTACATTTGAATTTTTTAAAATTATGTTAGTTTGTGCAATTACTTTTGAGCCTCTGACAATGAGAAGTGTGTTTAAAAATGAATAGTCAATGCAAAATAATCACTTTGCCTCTTGAATTACAGCTAAAGATTGCAGGATTGCAGGGTTTCAATAGTTCTGTGTCTTTGATCATGTAGTGACTGTTTAATTTAAAATTCACTGTAATGGAGGCGAAACTAAAAGAACGATGTCTGAAACAGCACAGTAAGGAGAACAAACACCAGAACTTTTCACTAAAGAAAATCCTTTTACAAATCTGTCTTTCTCATCCACTCAAAGCTACTTCTATCCTCTTCATCTAGCACAGATTTACCTTTGGCCTTTAAGGATGGGTAGTCATTGTCAACTTTGTGGCTCCATGTTCAGTTGAAAGTGAATTCCTGTTTCCAGGCATAATGGAAAACACAGGTGAATGACGTTTATTTATCCCTGACAGATTTATGGCATTTCAGACTTCACAGGCTGATATTAGGATAATATTTCTGTTGGATGAGGCTAACAGGTACAGCCCTTCCAAATATTTTGTAATAACATTATGGAAGATTTTTGCAACACATGCAGCATCTGCTTTAAAATAATCAAACTGTTTACACCCAGGATTTGCCATCTCAAGCTAGTTTAAAAACTATAAAGCTAATTCGAAAATGAGTCTGAGCGACATAAACCACCATTCTAAGGACAGACACATTACAAGCACTAATTAAATGTATTGCATGTGTGCATTTTTCTTTCTCAATCATAAGCTGGCTCCCTAAAATGATCCTCAGAACCTGTGGCAGTAACTGTACTTGATACACTTTATGGCAAAGGTGCACCTTTTTCTTGTTTTTTATTACAATAAATGTTGGCATTTCACACACAGTGCTGTCTGTAATGATCAGATTGAAGGAGTTGGAGACCTGATGTGTGTTTACATTGACTTCCCCTTTATTGTTAAGCCTCCAGTCCTGTAGGAGAGATCATTTAATAACTTTCACACACATCATTTTATCTTCTCTATGCGCCAGCTTTTCACTTCACGCACACACTGGCAGTATTTCTTTATCAGCAGACATAAAGTAATACTGTATCTGTTTCATATTATACCTGTGTCACCCTTTTCTCCTTTTTCACCCTTCCTGCCATCTCTGCCATCTCTTCCTGGGATACCCACATTCCCATCTGCTCCCGGGGGCCCGCTGGGACCTGGTTTGCCAGGCAGTCCGGGTGACCCAGGAACACTGCAGATCAGTCGTGGGGCTTTGAGCTTGGTGTCAAACAACTCTCCCGAGACACAGGGCCACAGACAGACAAATCCCATCAAGGTCCACATCTTCAAACCTGTATATACAGCCAAAAGAGAACATTAATATAGATGTTTGTGTCTCCACGTTAACTCACAAAGTTCCGAGCAACTCTCAAGTTAGTTTTGTGTTTGCAGATGTTTGGGCAAAGGAGGCAGATAACGAACAATAATGAATCAGTGAGTCCAGACACTTAGCGGTCCTATTATATTGATCAGTGCCATTAAACACTCAAAACGTTCTTGTCAGGGTGTCAGACAGAGAAACTGCATATCAGTGAATCAAACTTGTGATCAAATGCAGCATGAGGCCAGATGTGATTTTTGTAATGAGAAGCAATTGCTTCTGATTCCTTTTCACACGCCGATGTTCTCATCCTGCCACAGATTTGCATGTAATAGACTTCAAGCGAAATCTTTGTGTCTGCTCCAAGTCTTGTCTCTTTTTGTGCCAAAACATTCCCGAGCCATGACATAACACCCAGAACAATTTCTGTCAGGGGAACGCGATCATGAAGCAATGGCGTTATACATACATGTAAGAGAGAAAAGAAGGAGACATGATCACACCTCTATTTCTGTAACAGAACGTAAAGCAGGCATTAAAAGCAAAAACACTTAATGGTGATTCTGCATCCTGATGTTCAACATCAAACATTCCACAGCAAAGAAATCATATGGAAACATACCGAAAATGTCTTCCGCTGTGTGAAAATCTTTTGGATTCGCAGATTTGATTATTACACACACACACACACACACACACAGATTTGCCCATGTGGGCGTGAGAATGTGAGTTTTGCATCTGCTGCTTGTCTCTGGTCAGCGGGGGCGTTGGAACATATGTGTCAGGTCTATAAAGAAGGATAATCCCCTTGTCTGCCTTTTCAAAAAAATTTATTACGGCATGTTTTTCTTTGCCTTTACACATTTGGTTTGTCTGTCAATGCAAGCACATTAGACAAATTAGGTGCATACTACATGATGAGCTAAACAGGAAGGAGACACCACACATACACGCAGGCTGCTCTCCTCCTTCTTGTAAGAGTAGTATGTTTTTGATTTTGCGGGTAATGAACTGGCCACAGAGCCAATGTGAGGTCCTGGGAGAGAGAAACCCAGCCCGCCATCTCCAGTCTGCAGCAATGATGTCAGCTTTAGTAAAAACGCTGGCTTTAAAGAAGTGGACAACTGTTTACACACACAGCTGTGTTGTGCATGCAAACACATCCAAACACAGATAAACGCAGTCCTTCTAAGCCGCATTAGTAATATGCGTTATTTAAAAGCTCCTGCTGCATAGCGCTCCCTAAGAGATGTTTATTTACTATGAAGATCTAAAAAAGGTCTTTTCATTCATTTGATCTTCTTGTAAACATGTAGAGCGAGGCAGACTTTGCACCAAAAAAAAAAAGTCCTTTACTGAAAATAAAGGTTTTCATCCACTTTGACCGACAGCTACTAAAGTGTTTCTGATGTCAGAAATAGATGCATGTGAAACAAACACCAGACATTTTAGACATGTAACTTCTTTTCATTGACATTATTGCACTGCAATGCAATCTGACTATACAAGCTTAGAAAACACGTGTGGGTAGAAGTACTCAGTTTTGAGCAGAAAGTTTTCATCACTTTTATAAACATTCTGAATGAACAACGTCTTGTGATAATAAACCAGTAGACAGAGACATTTAATCCATGTTCTTACCCAACACTTGGCAGCTGTTCATCCCCAAACCAGGTCAAACTTCTCACTCTTGAGTGTCTCCGTCCTCCTATCTGCTCAGATTCTCATCTTTCACAAGATTCGAGTCCCCGTTGAACATGTTACTGTCAGACATCTATGTGCAGAGATCAGCTGCTTGTGCAGTACAGCAGCACAAGCAGCAGCCAGGACTCCTTTCAGTGCAACTCTCTCTCCATCCCTCCCTCTTTCCCCTTTATCCACTCCCTTCTTTCTGCCTCATAAATGTCCTAAGGCAAACAGCCATTAGCCAGGCAAGCCCAGTATGTGCATACAGAAAAAACTCCATTATGTCATTGATGAAGACTCTTTTAGAGTGAGACTCCCAGTGTAAAAGTCAGAAACTGGAATCTTCAAGATTAATAAATGACAGAACTCATTTGTGTCTAGTTGACCTCGGTTTTAATTGTATTTCTGACATTTACCCCTAGATGGCACCAAGCACGACATGTGAGTGTGTTGACGGACCTCTGGGATTATTTCTTTGTCACGTTGCTGTGTTGAAGGCAATTTGCTTTACAGGTGGTAATCCTGCTAAATACATACATCATACAAATAACAATATAAGATCAAAAATAAAATGCAAAAATAAGACTATCAAGCCAGAAAATCAAGAACTGACTCAATAAGAAATCTTTCAAATGTTTCTAAGAAAATCTTTTGCCCTCATTACTGTTATTATGTAGGTTTTAAAAAGTGTTTTGAAATGGTTGAGAGTCTGGGCAGCTCTTATGTATAAAGGTAAATTGTTCCAAATATTAGGAGCTGCTACTGAAAAGCCTCTGTTGCTTCTGCTTTTAAGCCTGGATCTAAGAATGTCTGAGAGCAGCTGGTTTGTAGACCTCAGTGCTCTGGTAGGATTGCAGGGTTTCAATAGTTCTGTGATGATGTTTTGTGAAATATTTCGAAGCACTTATCTAACTATGTTCCCTTTCAGTCGATTCACTCGGTACAACACGTATAATATGGGATATCACGTCCCCATGTGTCCTGGCACCTGTATTTACACCTTTGAGGCATATGACCTGTGATGACATGTGCACATGCTCCCTTCCCTTGTTAAAGCTGTCTCACTCATTTTCTGTCACTAAGAGCCACCCTTGTTCCCTGGTGAAGGAATGGAGGGTGCACCCTGTGGGGTGATTCCAGGTATGGGATCTTCTTTTCTTCAGGGTCAACACTTACTGCCTTATATTGGTGCTGGAGGCCCTTTGTGGGCCATTTTGAACCCACTAGATCTGTGGATATGAGGTTTATTTCATACAAGACTGCATTGCTTCTTGCTTTGGCTTGTGTAAAGGAAGTGGGTGACCTTATATTAAATTTTTATCTATATGGTACCAAATCACCTTCATGACTTATTTGTACACCCCTTATGCATACAGTTCTCTTCTGAGGGTCTCAGGGTTGTATTGCACCCAAATGGCACATATTTACCAAAAGGTTATTTCTGCAGCTTGTACCTTTATGTAATTTGAGCTTCTGAGGTGGCATTCTCTGGGTCTGGTGTGTTTGTGCTACATACCTATATTGACTGCGCTCAGGATGTGTGCTTATGTGACCAGTCGCTCTCTGTTTTGCTATCCAGCTAGAAGTAGAGCTCTGTCTAAACAAAGGCTCTCCCACTTGTTAATGGAAGCTATCTCCCTAGTAGGGCACCAAATGTCTCTCTTTGCCTCAGGGAGTAGGAACACATTCCACCAGTGGAATGGCAACTTCATGGGCGCTTTTTAAAGGGTTCCCTGTGAGTGTGCTATTTGTACTGCAGCTAGCTTATCATCACCACACACTTGTTTGGTTTTATTGTTGGGATGTTACAGCCCATTCAGTGGTTTATTCTGTCCTTTCTGCTGGTTCTACCATGTGGTGCTGGTCTGATTCCATGTATATATGTCCCATGCTATATGTGTTGCACCACGTTAATCGACTGAAAGGAGACCAACAGTTGTGCCTATAACTTTGGTTCCCTGAAGGAGTTTGGCACGGTGATGAGCAGCTATCAAACTGAGGAATGACTGATGACGGGGGTATATGTGTAGGCAGGGCCACATACGTTATTGCAAGTCATCTGCCTTAAAGGCATGAATATGTTCAGCCAGAACATGCAGGGGTGTGATATTCCATACTATGTAGGGTTGCCAACCGTCCCTTAAAATACGGAATCGTCCCGTATTTCGAAACAAAAGTACACGTCCCGTATTGAGCTAATAAGGGACGCACTTTGTCCCGTAATACAGTGAGAATCAAAAGTAGTCTATAACTTTTAATGGAATTAACGCTTTGTTTGAAAACATAATTCCCAGCCCCTCTCCTGCTTTGTGACCAATGAGCTGACAGCACACTTACGAGTATGACAATTCAGATTACCACTCATCTCATTGGTCGAGGAAAGGTCGCTTACGGAGAAAATACCGGAAGACAACAAATGACCACAACAAGAAGCATGGCCAACAGGGAAACAAACGCAGACACTGCGGTGCAAGTCTCGGACGACAGTAAACCTAAAGCTGGGCAGACACTGTGCAATTTTTTTCAGTCACGTTATTCAGCTCCTGCTCAAACTGCACGATTGACTCGCAGTTGGTAGGTCACGATGCAGGTCTCACACTATACCGCCCGATGCTCTGATGCGACCTGAGTGCTCACACTGTGCCTCCATAAAATGAAGGTTATAACAGAAAATCTGTCGCGCTCTCTCTCTCCGTCTTACACTCACACAGACACACCACCACCATCAACTTTGCTAAATTGCTAATGAAAAACATTGATCGGGCAGCTGTGACTGAGCAGCAATGTAAATCCAACTATTTTCACGGTTGTTGTGGTCGTGATAATTTTGTGATGCCACATCGAAAAGGCTCGGATGAGCTTTCCAAAGTTCTACAAGTTGTGCCTCCATCGCTTGTGTCCAGATCACAGGCTGCACAGCCGTGCTGCTCCATCTTTTACACCAACGTTTACGTGTTTGCGCGCGAGCAGTGTGAGCGGCTGTGGTGAGACCCTCACGAGCGATTGATGATCGGGAGCTGGTCGTGAGGTGTTAATCACTTCTCGTTACCCCACGTATACTACACGATGCACGATGAAGGCCAAAATCGGCTCAAAATGGGCCTAAAACTGCACAGTGTAAGCCCAGCATTAGAGCAGCAATGTTTGTTCCCCTCAGAGAAAGGGAAGAATGGGAAAAGGAAAACACCTGGCTGGAAAAAGTTAATATGGGCATGTGCAGTGAATATCAGCGCTATGTGGCCAGAAGTGTGATAATATAATTTATTTTGTGTAATAAACAACTGCAAGAATAGATGATTACAACAAATAGATGACTAATACATAAAAGTAATACATAGATGAATAATGATGATGAGTTAAGATGCGTAATCATGGGAGCAAGTGGGTTTACAAACAGGAGCAGCTGATTAGCATTAGAAAAGCTGAAATAATACCTCAACTGAAGCCAATTGTACTAAATGCACTAAATGTGCACTGTTACAAGAATGTTTTTCTTTCTATTGTTTTCTATTATTTTAAGTTAAGCAGGACAGAGTTCTTTTAAAGAAAGATTTACTTATATTCTCAAAAGTTAAGCATGACAGGCTTCTGTTTAAGAAGGAGACCTGTTTTATCGTGTTAATGTTGTCATTTTGAGCTAAAAATAAATGGCTAAATGATCATTTGTTTCACATGTGTTCATATCACAAAGAATACACATCTACTTAAATCAAATTCAAGTCAAATGGTTAAAAAAATAATTTCACACACAAAAAAAGAGCTAGAAAATTCACCACACTGGGAAGGGTGAAGACAATTGGGTCGCCCGGCCCTGGCCACGAGGTGTCCCTTATTTATTTTTCAGGGAGTTGGCAACCCTAATACTATGTGTTGTACCTTCATCTCCTTTGATGAACAGAAGATATAACTGTTCATTTGCTTTGTCTGTAACTGTACTTAGACCCTTTCTAAGATGTCTTTGCTCCAGATTTAGTGAGTGAAATATTTATTAATATGAATTAGCAGGCCTCATTGTCAATAGATATACCATGCTAGCAAAGCTAAACATTCAATAATGACTTAGCATTCCACCCTCTCAGCCAACTCCCCCCCCCCCCCCCAAAAAAAACCCCCCCCCCAAAACACAAAAATGCTAAAAATACGACTTTCAACCTGAAGTTAACAAAGAGGCGACACTTTGGTGATAAATTCCAACTTCAGTATAGTCAGTGTTTTCGCTAATTAGCAAATGCTAATCTGCTAGCACGACAAGCTAAAATAGCTAATAGTTATTGGATATGATCGCTTTTTAACCTTTAATCTCTAACTATAGTCTTTTCACTTGCAATAACACACTGGATACTACATGTCATTATGTGTTTGAACGAGTTAAAGTATAAAAAGTGTCTGCAAGAGCCAGATATCCAGCAAACTCATGTCCAAACAGAATGGGTCTTTATTCAGGAAGTGAAAGAAAGAAAAAGAGATTGTAATCAACACCCCATTTAAATACAAAAACAAAAATAAAAATAAACATGATATTCATTTTGCATATCAAAGAACCATTCAGTAATAATTACAATCCAAACATCTCATAAACGACTTTTGTGAAGCTATACACACAAACTCTGATTTAGAAATTAGTCACTTTAACAATAAAATTACAAATATTTAGCTTTAAAAATAATTAAACTCAAAATAATATTTTAGCAATTAGCATCTTTAAATTATATATAGTGTTTTTCACATAAAAATACAAAATAATACCAATGACATTTAAATATGAAAAATTATTCCAAGAACCTGCTACTATCAAATAAAATAAAATGTGGGAAAAAACAAGATGAAAAGAAATAGAAATATGCATGAAAAAGTCTCTCCTTTTGTTAGCAAAACACTATCCAAAATAACTACAATCATTTACATCAGTACAAAGATATCTGGATTTAAAAATACTTGCAATGAAAAAACGGGGTATCTTTTTCTGACAGTAAAAAATGACACTGTGGATCAGAAATTTGCAAAATATGCAATGAAAAAAATAAATCTGCATTAAAAAGGTTTACACTGTAGTTCTTACTTTTATACAAACATTAGAAACAGTATTGCACATCACAACACAGATTCGAGGTTAGTCAGCCTTTCAAAATGTGTTATATTCAAGTTTCAGAGCATCTACGAGGACAGGCAGCTGGGGCCTCGATGCAACAGGGGAGAATCTCAAGTGTCTTCCCAGAATATAATAAAACCTTCATGTTTCCTTCCATTAAATCAAACGTGTCATGTGTATCAAAATAAGAATCAGCTGTATATCAAAAACTTTGATGTTACTAATGATGTGATTCTTTGTCAACCAAAGCTTTTGGACATAATTAGGGGTAAATAAAATCGAAATATCAGTCCTATTTAAATAGAAAAATACAATCAAAATCAACTCATTTTTTCGTCTACAAAAATAGTGAAATAAATATGATTTTTACAAAAGCAAGGACACATACAGAACCAAGTAACAGTGTTTAACATAGAAAATAGAAGCTCACAAAAACAGCACGAGTCAAGTGTTACAGGTGACGATATTCAAACATTATCAGACGCCATGAGAACCAAAGCCACGAGGAGGAAGAGGGGCCAGAGCGGGAGCCCAGTCTTTAGCTTTCACCTCCCATCAGGTTGCAGGCCGCGACGCCTTTCCGACTCCCGCTCCTCGTAACACCCGGACCATTTTAGAATATATTAGAAAACATTTGCTTTTTGCTCTACTCACACAAAGCATAGCTAACTTAAGACCACTGCTCCACGCTACACTTTAAATAAGTCATTATGGGGAAAAAATATGATAAATTCTACCTATAAATAGGTGAAAACTTTCATAATTCGCTTCTAAACACAAGGGGTGAAGGAGACGGAAAACGAGCAGGGATACAGAAAAGTAGTGCATAATGTATATTATATATTAAAAAAAAAAAACAAAAAAACATATTGAAGGGCCAGTGATGAGTAAATTGTTCACACAAACAATTTCAATTACACAACTCAACTAGTCTCAGTTCCATTAAGGTTTTGTAACAGTACACAGTTGACGCCTGAACACTGATACCGAGGAGCACACACACAGGGGCATGAGACACTAAAACCACGACAACACGAGAGCGACACACTTGTACAGTACCAAACAGACGGCTGGGCGACCGTCCTCACAAAAAAGATTGTCCCTAAAGAGTTTTTCAAGGGTCGAGGAGGAAATTAAACAAACAATAAAAAGAAAAAGATCATCTTTAGCGAAGACCACGCGTCACTGTCTTCATCGTGGACAAGTGTGGTGAGGAGATGTGGAGATGCTTCATCTTCCGGTAACTGCGTCAGTGTTTCCTTGGATTTATGGAGCTGCAGCCACACAGCATGGAAGCCTGACTGTTACATTACAAAATAAGCAGTTTAGTGTGTTTGAACAATGCTCAATAACACGGAGCACGCCAAACTGACAAAGTCTTTCATTTGCGTCTGGTCTGCTGGTGAAGCTACACCAGATTAGCCTTTGGAACCACACAAAGATATGGATAGGAAGAGTGAAGGTGGAGTCATTCTTCTCTACGAAATCTGTTGATAGCTAAACTAGAGCCTCAGTCTACACTAACAACAGTCACACAGCACATGGACGACACACAAACACAAACCACTGAACACCACTCTGCTTCTCAATGGCATTTTTTTGTTGTTTTTTTTTTGCTATACAAGCCACCACGTGACAACGTGATGGCATCCACTAAGTCTACAGTAGAACCAATATCACTTTTTGTATTGTTAGTATGTAAACAGATCAAACAACAGAGAAACATCAAAGCATGCAAGTTTAAATATGTTTTTTTAACTCATTTATCTTAGTCTGATTTTTTTTCCCCTCTTAGGCATTTGTACTTGATGATCATGCTACTCATTATAGAATTGTTACGTCTTGTCTGCATTTATTATTTCAGTGGTTTGTTTTTTCCTGACATATATCCAGCATGCTATTTGTGTAGCTAAGCCTATTGTCATTATATGCACTCTTAAATCTTTCTATGGCAATGGGGGCCAGAAGTGTTCGAGTGCATACTGCATTTCGTTTTACATGATTCAGGTTTATAAATGGCATTAAATATAATACCTACACATCTATTCATATATATGTATATATAGCAGCAAAGCTTCTGAAATAGCTCGGTCAGTATAAATGTTGAATACAGTTGCAGAAAAGCAGATTTTGTATTTTGAGGTATCACTCTACGGGTCAGTATGAGCGCAAAAATAACCCTAGTGTCTTCTTTTTTTTACATTTCAATAAACTCTCTAACAAGAAGAAAGAGCCCATGGCAAAGTTAAAAACAAACAAACAACGGTTTGCTTTGTGGCAGAAAATGTGTCAATTTTAAGCTTCCTATATTTTTTTCTACCTTTGGTTAATGACCCGGGGCAGGCGTCAACATTATAGAATCGAGGTTTTCCCAGAAACAAGTGTGCACTGAACGCACCGTGGGGTGGCTAGCAGCAGACAGACAGACAAGCTGCCCCCATGCAAAAACATTCCCGTATCTACGTTAAATCTCACATACAAAAATAATGATAATAAAAAAAGCTACAAAAATCAATCTCTTTTTTTGTTTTTTAAATCTCCTCTTAGAAAAGATGAAAGTACCACAAAAGAGTTGTAGAGTTGTCAGAGCCTGAGATGTGCGGGGGGTTTTGGTGAAAAACTGAGGCTTGTGGTGTTTGGCTGCTACAAAAGATATATAGATATATAGTATATACTGTATAGTGTTATGTACTTGATTATACTGATAGCTTAGGAAGCAGGAGAGGCTGAGCGATGCTCTTTTTCCTGTTAGCCAGTGTTTAATTTCCCTATTTCCCTTTCCCCTAACTGTGTTACCATGAAATTGGGGGTCGCAATCTCTAATTCCAGCGGAAGTGAATCTGGCGAGGGCGGTCGGCGCCTTCTTTAACCAGAGGCTTGTGAAACTCCCGTCCGGCACGGGAGTGGATGTTAGCCCAGCAGAACTCGCAGTAGTACTGAAGACAGGTGACGTTAGCACAGAAAAAAGGAGCAAATTTCCCTCCACAACGAGCACCCTGGCACTCATCACAGAGCTGATCATCCAGGACGTAGGGCTTCACCTCCACCTGCACATTAACGAGACATAATGTCAGCTGTAACGAAGGAAACAAGCTTAACGAAGCACAGGCAGAGAGAAAACCTTATTTAACCAGCCCTAACAAGCGTTTGCTTATCATAACAACAAGCCCCTTCTTCTCTGTAGGGATGCTGATAACACACAAAAAGATGCAAATACACACACACTTGCACGCGCGAATGGCATAAATTACACATCACCATGACAACTATGTCATATACCATGAATCCTACTGATTCCTAAAGTCTGAAAAGTTTAATTTACGGTAATAAAATATCTCGAAGCCTTTTATTTGTGATCGTTAGTAAAATTTTGAGATTCTGCTTATAAATAAAATATTTAGTGAAATATGTATCATACTGTAGATTCCTACCATCTTTTGTTCCTTTATGGAATTAGTATGTTATCTTATGTTCTTGCATACAATGTCACAACCCACAAATGTGCAACATTAAAGCTAGAGAAGTTTGGCTGATTATGTCTACATTGTAACAAGTGGGAAAACCTGTTTATTTCTCCTAAACGGTGCTACATTTCTAAGTAACATACATTTGAGGGTGGGGCAGCAGCGTTGAGAATGTGGGTTGTGCCCATGAAAAACTTGCTAAATCTTCTCTGCCAATGCCAAACACCTTAATCTACTGAAGTTCGATTGGTTTCATTTATTTGAGTGAATGATTGCTGATTGTAGAATGGGTTGGTGTTTCCACATGCTACAGGGGCCTCTGTTTGTTAAATTAGCACATTTTTAAATTGCCAACATGTTTTATTTCTTTAGTTTTTAATCATCCAATCCAATAAATGAGAAGAAACAAGAGCCAGTAGCAGAAAAAACTGTTTGCCATTGACAGATGCAAAATACCAGCAACATTGAACAGTGAAACAAAGTGCTTCACTGACCACTACACTGAGCACAGAGGTTTCTATAAACCAAATGACCACATTCCTTTGATAGTGTGCTGCTTTTCTTGAGGTTTCAAAAAGTGTTACATTTAATTACAAAAAAAATTCTGAAACCCTGATATACACTAAAAAGTCGAAGACGGGGGAAATATTAATGAAAGGAGGGTGGTCATACCCTCTTATCAATGTCAGCATGCTGCAGCTGGACGAATCTCGCGCTGATGGCAGCGATGTAACTCTGTTGGTTTGAGAAAGCCACTCGTCCTGCCCCCTTTGGGTATTTGAGCTCTGGATCTGTATCAATTCCTGCGTAGCACACTCCACCATAGAGGCGATCCATAATCATGGCCAACTCGACTAGTAAAAAAATGAACAGAGGACAAAAAGATGAATTTAAATATGTGAAAAAACAGATACAAGATGTGGATTTGAGAACAGAAGAGAAGCTATCAGAAGCTTATTTTTAGTCCAAGTTATCATTGCACGCATAGCTTGAATTCATCTCTATTGAGATGCAATACTAGTCGTAGAGAAACAAGTTGGCTATATTTACTTGCTCTCAGAGGACGAGGGACGCCGCCCACAAAGATGGTCTTGCGGGGATCAAGAGGCTGAGATCCATCCATCACAAAATCGCTGTCGCTCAGGTTCCAAGGACGAATTTGCACCTGGTGTCAAAGTCTAACAAGATTAGATCACCTTTCCCCCCTATAGGAAAATTGTGCCCATGTAGCTTCTTTTCACAGCGAGCTGGTACTGCTGTGCCACAGAGTATATTTAAAGATGGATATTGCTATATTTTCTGCTGCTTTAACCACATGTGCCTGCAATCAAATCAGTCCCTCGCTCTGGCTGTTAGACACAATGAAGTCATTTTAAGGTACTTCCATGTTGGCATCACTATTCAGACACAAAAGCTACACCCATCTTTTAAATTATTATTATTTAAGTGTTTAAAGATTTAAAAGCAATTTTTGAAAAACTCACAGGTTTGTCCTTGATGGTGGGGCTGGAGACACACAGGTAAAGCTTCCCATCCTCCTCCATACAGGCTTCAATCAGAGCCTGCACCGAGCTCTCTTCCTGGAACAGCAGGAATGCATAGCCTAGGAAACGTATATAAAAAGCTTCAGTGTACATGCATATAAGAACAAGAGAGGGTATAACAAAGGTGCTCACCTTGGTTTGTCACTATTCAAATGACATTCACTTATTTGCATCATATCATAATACCGTGCAGGCTCAATGTAAATACTGGTAACCAGCCATAAATAGGTGAGCTTGATGCTTTTGCTAATACCTTTAGGCGGAAAGTAGGATTTACTCTCTGCTTTGTGTGGCCAGTCCACCACAAGGTGACCAAAGCGGCGGAAGCTTGAGGTTATTTCATCTAAGGGAATTTGACATGTGACACGTGAGTAGGGAGATAAATCATAGAATTTTTTTTTTTAAAGGACTGGCAGTACAACACAATCATGAAATCATTTCTTTACTCACCTTCGTCTATGTCAGGAGGCAAACCTCCCACAAACACCTTACGAGAGAAGCGCTCGATGCGTTCCCCGTTTTGGTGAGGGTAACAGTTGGGAGAGCCAAGGACTCCTGGGACACCCTGGTTGCCATGGCCATCATCAAGGAGATTGTCATCAATAGGGAAGAGAGAGGAGCGGCCTGGTGGACAAAAAAAGGCAGGCAAGGCTACAGCAAATGTCAAGCATGCTATTAAACATTCACAAGCAGAAACCCTCACGAACATGTTTCCAATCCCAGTCACATTTCCTCTCCTTGAGGCAATGTTACATCTCTGCTATGACAGGGACGTACTGAGATGAGAGGCTTTCTATAAAATAATGTTTCTGCTTTTATTGCACTTTATTGCTGAGTGGATGTGAGGCCAAGCACCAGCTTAAAGTGAGGATTATGTACAATTTGTTTTTTTACAGATCCGAGACTGGGACACGCAATCATGTGTGCTCCACCCAGAGCAGCGTGGCAGATAAAGCGTGTGTGGAAAGGCAGGCCGAGTGGAGCGAAGCTGTTAACATAATGGCTAAGCACTATGGAGTCCCAAAGTGTTCAAATATATACCAGACGACACAAGTTATTTTAAAAGAATAAATAATGAATTAAGTTATTCATTATATAGCAAATATAAATGAAATGAGGGGATTTCTTTATCACATTCTTTGCATTATATTAGATAAAATGTGAATTATTGGACCAAAGTCTTTAGCCAGCAAAGGAAAGCAATCAAATTAATCTGATTCAACTAGCAGCTGCTTCTGTCAGAGCATAAGGACAGACGCAGCTTACAAGCCAAAAAAGTGAAGCCATCACAGAAGTGGCTTAAAAGAGGATTCTTTTTATGAGCCACCAGGGGGCGACTCGTGGTTGCAAAATCAAAAAACAACAAACAAAAAAAACAACAATCCTCACTTCCCTTTATTTGTGGTCTCAGTAGAACACTTTCCTGCAGGATTTATGGGCTCAGCTGCTAGTTTAAGGTCATACTGAAGAAAATATCAAGACCTTATTGTAAATTACATATTGATTATTCAGGATAATAATTTATCATTGACAAGTCGTTACCCTGTTAGCTTGCCATTTCACAGTCGAGCACATCTGGTTCAGAAACACCAAGATGTAGATGGTTAAAATACTGAGCTCGGAGGTCCATAACAGAACTTCTCAAACAAACAGGTGGTGTCGGGGTTTTGGAATAAAATCACTGTTATTATGAACATGAATGATATAATAATATTTTAGAAGATTAGTATATTTTAATAATTTATTATTTTTAGAAACCAATGGGATGTTTCTACAGGGTTTTGGACTTCTGCAGAAAATAAGCTCTGTGGGAAATAAAGGTTCTCTTTAAAGGTTTGCGCGGCTCCTCGTTATAGGTGCCGAGTGATTTCAAGATAATCTTCACATATTCAATCCATTTTCACAGTTTTTTTTAAGTGTGGATACATTTGGCAGAAGTAAAAACACATATTTTGAGGTATAAATAAGCTGCACCCTAGCAGCATGACTTCAGCCTGACTATCACTAACCTCCTTTGTTTGCTACCAAAACTTGAGATACAGTTTCAAAATTCACAAGTGGGGAACAAAACGTGAAAATATCTAAAGTTTGTGTAAAACACAGACCTTATTTTAAGCACACAGTCAAAAATCTATACAAAGTGCTACATGCTAACCTATTTTATTTATACTTTGGGTTTCCATAGAGCAGAGGCTATAAACACCACCAAACATGAAACCCTAAACTTAATGTATGTCTGGATACTGAAACAACACATTTTTCTTTGTATATTTTTTTAATAGTCAATCAGAAATTTGATGAGCAAAATTCTGTGTTCCCAAATTTAAAAGCAGAAAACAGTGAAGTCTAAGTCCAGACTTAAGGCCTCAGTTTGGTATCTATTTAAGCAATAACACATGCCACAAGGAAAAAGCCACAAGTAAAGAGACACGCTAGAGAAAGCTGAATTTACCTCGACGCCTCCCATAGCTCCTGGCTGCATGTAGAAAAGTACAAGAGTGCAAGTTTCAGCTATGAAACATTTCTCAGAGGGCATTTGTAACTGTAGACTTTAATCTGCTGATCCAACCCAACCAGCTTTTATTCAAGTCACCGACTAATGAGCTAAACTGAGATACTTTTAAAAAAGGACTTAAATCCTCCTGAAACCCAAAACAAAAATTATTATTTTTTCCAAACTTCCTAAATGCTGTGGCAAGGAAGCCTGAGGGGCTGCATCTGTCATATACTTGATGAAAGCAATACACAGAAAGCCCAGAAGCCTATAAATGACATTTACACAAATGTTGTTATTTTGCACAAAAAGGTTTTAAATGCGATCAAAAACCAGAAAAAGGAAAACTGTTTAAAGGCCAAAGCCCTAAATATGCTCTGGCAGGGACAAGAAATCTAATTACACACAGCAGCATAGATGGCGTTGAAAAGGGGACAAAAATTATTTTCTGATTATTGAGTCTCAGGAGGAAATGGCAACCAGAACTTATTAAAAACACTCATAATTACTCCCAAATGTTGTCTGACCCCGATTTATGTCTCGCTAATACTGTTACAAAACACGGTTTTATTTTTTTGACAACTGGATGTGTCTCCAAATGTGAAGCTAAAAAAACAAAAACACAGGGACTATTCAGGGCAACAATTATTCTAATTAACACAAGAAAATTTAATTGGAGGCAACCTGGAACAACCTTTGTCATTCAAGTACTACACAAAACGAGCACAGTAAATTTTCAGTTATACCACATAGCCACTTTAATGCCAACAAAACAGTTGAACAGCTGGTTAAAAAAACTGAACCCATTTAACGGGTACTGTCAGATACTCTGCAGCAGATGCAGCAGAGGTGACACTGCGTGGCCTTATTGCACCACAGTGAGTGCGTCTAATGAGGCTAAAGAGTAATGGTGGGAGCATCATGAGAGCTGCAGACACAGGAGGATGGTGCTAGGAGATAATTACCATTGAGCATGAGTAGGCCGTCAGCCCCGGGGTTAGGGCATCCCACACGGCCTGATGTGAGAAACAGACACACACACGCAGAAAACACACACACAAATAGGAATGAGACATAGAGCAGATGGAGAAGACAGGGCAAAGCCAATGCATGTACATGGGAATAACCACACAAAAATGCACGCACACACATAAACAGAAAAAACAACTGTCTTTTCACATGTCTAAGTTGAGCACAAACAGGAGCAAATGTTTTTTTCCCCCATAAATGACCACATACTGTTTCAGCTTTCCGACCAAACTACAGTGGAATTACTTGTTTTATTTAAGGCGATAACAACGTCCATTTAAAAAAAAACAAAACAAACATTTTAATGCAAAGACCTAGCAAGTTCTGAGCTGAACAAGACAATTTCTCCCCTTTTTTTTTTTACATTCTGCTTTGGAAACGATTGAGGAAAAAAAACACTTGTTATAGTAACCCAATTTCCCATCATATTTAGTTTTACAGTGGTTTCTCAATCGTACTAATGAATCAAAAATCACAAATACCAAATTCTAGATCACAGCATTCATTGTGAAATGTCAGATAAATTAAGTCACTAATAAGATACAAATATATTAAAAATGTGTTGCCTTATGAGAAGCTACATTTGGAGCCGTTATCCAGAATGCTGTGTTGTGTTAACCATGTCAGTGCTATAAATGGCAGAGCGGACCCCTGCAACCCCCCCTTCCATCTCACCTCTCTTAGCTGTCATATGCAGCGTGTGAAAGTGTGATCACATCTAAAATTAGAGTAGACCCCCCCAACCCCCCACGCTTTGCTGTGCACACTGGCCCGTGTCCTCTCCATCTGCTCCGGCAGGAAAAACAAGAAACTCGCCCAAGAAAGGAGGGCGCAGGTTGAGTAATAATCTTAGCCAACTGCAAATGAGAAAATCCACACAGGAAATTTTATACGTGTTTGCAAACCTCAACTGTTTGTCTTTTAACCAGTGATGAGTTTTTCTTCTTTGTAATATTTTAAAGTGAGAGTGTTTTTGGCTTGTCAGGCTGTAAAAGAGCTACGAGCAGCCGTCAGTAGGAGCTGTTATTTGACACTGCTCCTCTGATGTCCAGCAGTTGAGCACAGGAGGCCAGGACAGTGTCGATCTACGATAAATTCTCTGCTTGGTCCTGCCAAGAAGTGAGGAATAATTCAGCAGTTACACAGATCCGTTAATATATTTTTAAGGTGTAAAATACACATGTTTGACAGTTACAGATGTTTTCTGATATTAGTAAAGAAAAATGCCATGGTTTCTCTTTTTCCTGACCTCCAGCTCTGAGTCAGATCAGTGTGCTGTTCAGGTTAAGTAGGAACAGGATCAGAGCTGGAAGGTCATGTAAATGTGCAGCTGGTGGCACAAGTATTAAGCTCTCAGCACGGAGAAAATAAGCTGGTGTGTGGAAAAACAGCACAGCTCTGGGAGCAATGGGCCTGTCACTTCCCTGCACGATGTCGGGTTGCCTCCGCGAACACGATCGCCTCCCTCTGACCCCACGAACTGAGACTGAAAGGGAAAGGCCAGCTTACCTTTCATCGGATCCTGCTCAGCTCGCATGATGTCAATCAGAGAGCTCTCCAGGGAGTGCATGTTCAGACTGTCGTACATCCTGGTGCGATCCTGAAAAAATACAGGTGACATTTCTTTTTTTAATCATCCAGAGTTTGACAAAACAAACAAACGTCACGGTGCACGAATAAATCCTCACGTTTCTCACACACCTTCGGGATTTGGCTTATGAATAATAAAACCTTTGAAGCACAGGGTATTTGGCTTAACATGCGCCTCACGCTCGGATTAACATTTTTTCCGTATTTATTCACTTCAGGAGTCTAAAGGTAAGTTTACAGGCAGCCTACACAACGGATTCCCCAAGCTCTCTGGACTGCTTCCAAGATGCAGACAAAGAGAGAAAATGGAAACTAAAACCAGGAGCGGCATTTCACAATAGAGCTGAGATGGAGGTTGGGAGTTTGTCAGCAGAACAGTGAAGTTGATCATCTTATTATTCTAGCCAGAGTGCCAAGTCCACCTTATAACACACAGCACAATGACAGGCTAATGTCCCAACTCTATGATAGTTAATAGCAGCATGTCGCTTCTGTGTAAGCAACAGTAATTCAGAAAATGATCACACGGTAACTGCGCAAAATACAAAATGCTATCAAAAAATTTACAATTAAAATGCAATAGCATGCAACTTCTTGCATTTGTGTTGGTCAAGCTTCAACTTGAACTTCATTTCAGGTAAGGGGACAAAATCACAGGAAGTCAAATTTCACAAGGACGGCTGATGATAAGTGACAACTGTGCTGGTGTAACCAGAAACGGTTTCCCTGCATTGTACTAGAGTGCACTGTCATGTGAAAACGTTCAGGTAGATGTAAAAACGCAGATTAGTTTGAGATCGAGGTTCACTTTAGCGCTCTGTTTCAAGTCTGGGGAGTGGTCCAAATGAAGCAGGAGTGCTTGAGCGCTGCAGAGCTTCACAGTGAGACAATCCTGAAGGGGGCCAACTTTAAAGTGAGTGTTTTTTGCTTTTTAATAGTTTTGGAACTTTTTGACCAAACCCTTTCACTGCTGCATTATGAGAATGATTAACAGGTTCACACTGGTCTTTATGTGTCATAAACCTGCCAACTTTAGAGACGAAGGACAGCGACTTTTGCCTGCTTCCTTGCCAAAGGGGATGGGTGGCCAAATTTCAGGCTGGATGTGGGGATTTTCAGGGGATTTGTGTCTCCAGCTGGAATTGAACCAGGACCTTTTGCTTGCCAGCGGACCACTAGTTAATTTAAATTGGCTTAATTTTTTTAATATCCCTTTCCTTCACAGATTTTTTCATGTAAATATTCCAGGCTTGAAGAAATCTTGGTGATATTTCTATCATCACATCAATAGTGCACGTGTTTTTTCTTTGAAGTGCTAAACAGCAACCTGTTTACTGTTGATCATTTAGTTTGAGTAATTTTCATGACAGGCCAAGGATTCTGGAGGGTTCTGTGTTAACAAGAAGACTGATGTAATGGGTGACAATGAGCAATGGGAAACCTGACGTTGCTGGATGATCTTTTTTCTTTAGCGTCATAGTATTTTAGGGTGATCACATCAGTTAATTGCAGGAAACTTGCAGCCTTTCTTAGAGAAACAACAAGTGACTAGCCCCACTAAAGGCTAACTGAAGGCAGAGGTGCTGTTCCTTTTGTCCCCAGTTTACCTCTGTGTTATGTTAAAAACATGACACAGCAGAGATACAGTCTGTCACTGACTGCCAAACATTAAACAGAGAGGAAGGAAGGAAAAGACTTGGAATCTGAAAAATTCCAGTAGTGACACTGTTTATGGAAATTAACAATCCATGCAGTCGCGTCTGTTTCCTGGAATAGGAAGCGCTGCACTTCTTGGCACTGATAATACTAATAATTTGAGCTCATAGCAACAGTCGTACCATTTGGTGACACCATTAATAAGGTGATATCATTAGATCGGTCTGAATGAGTCACGGCCATACCCGCATTAATCTTAGAATTGATTCAGGCAAAGTCGCTCATAATCTGAAAGGTTTTGTGGATTTGATTTTATATTAATTGTGTGTTGAGGTCCTTAAAGGCACATTTAAACTTTTAATCAATTGATGCACTTTGAGTGTCCAAGCTGTGCAGTTTTTAACATTAAAATGTCTCTTACATGAAGCCTATAACTGAATGATTTTATAGAAGAATTCAACAGCAACACCGAGCTCTTTCAATGCAAGTCGCACTGGAAATGATAAACTATGACAAAGAATGATATTAAACATGGAGTTTCAGGGAACAATACTGCCTCATAAATGTTCCTAAGAACTCAGTAATATCAATTCAAAACAAGTAAAACACTGTTCAAAGTGCCTGTATCCCAGGGGGAGATTTTCTGAAGGCTTTCCTGACTATGACTCCATTTCTTTGCAGGCACGAGAATCGAAACATCAAATCACAATGCAAATTATGTTCTTTGAAAATAGCAACCAGTCTCACGGCACACGCAGACGTCTCTTTACACTTGGCAAAGATCTAGGCTTCGCAATCTTCCACATCAGGTTACTTTGCTTTTTTCTGCATTCTGTGTAAGTTTGATTGCTAACTTGAAACTCCAGGCAAGGTTTAATTCAGTGTGTGCACGGGAGGTGTGTTACTATGACGATCACAAGTGTCTGGGTCCAATTTTAAGAAAAATATAAAGTGACATATGGGGCATCACTTGAATTGTGCTGCAAGCCTTGGTTCTGAAGCATGTGCTATAAGCTATGTGTTGTACAAAAGTGATACATTCTGAGTGCAACGTGTAAAAGTTAAATGGATGACTCTGTGTGTGGTTCAATGCATTAATTAAAGATAATTATACACAAATAAACCGAGCACAAGGCACTACATAAATGTCTTCAGGGGTTATAAATCAGTTCATGTTTTTAGTTCTGGTAAAAACATTTTTCCTACACAGGAGGTAACTGTAATAAAATAATCTTCCTAAATCAGTTTTGTGAATTGGGATTTCATTTACTAACACACACAACAGACGTTCTTGTTTAAGAAATAGTGAGAAAAAGGAAAATTTTGTTAAATTAGGTAAGTCACTGTACTTAGTCATCCCACAGAGGCCCATTCTGAGCCTGGAAAAACACTGTATCAGCGACACGAAAGAGACGAAGATTAATCCAATTTTGTGAACAAATGGGAATTTTGTTTTTGGCAGGAAAATTAGAACGATGTGATTCAAATATGACTAAACGATGACCATCTGGACCCTGAAGCATTAAAAGGGGAAAGTAGATGCACTGATGATCATAGAGTCCCTCAGTTCATTTAAGTACACAAAAAAATATATCATTAATGTTAGAAACGTGACAATATTCAGAAATTAGACACATAGGCAGCATATTGTAGTGTCAATTTTCTGATGAAGATATGGGAATGGATGTGGTAATATGTTGTTTAGACATGTATAGAGAACATTTGGAATGTGCATTTACTCTTTTGATGTCATTTGCTCCACACGACCTCGTTCTTGTTTACTGTCAGTTCTGCCAAGCCAGGCTACAGATGCCTACCCAAAAGAAAATCCCACATTTTTGGTCATTGGGAGAAACACATCTACTTTTAAATATCATTTGCTCTTCGAGAGGCCTTTTGTATTACACAACAAGTCTATTTAAGAAGGTATTTAAAGAAAAGAAGGAGTGAGTTTGTTACCTAGAAAACTTAACTTTCATTAGTTTCATTGCAAGTACCAGTGAAATTGTAACTTTTCATTAGCCATATAAAGACCATAGTATAGACACTTGTCTTTCTGAATAATAGCAAAAACCTGAATATTTTATGCAAGTAAACAACTGTATTTCTGATACTTTCATTAGGTAGACCACAACTTGGAATATGACCTTTTAAAGTTTGGCAAAGGAGCAGTTTTAGTGGCAAAAGGCGTTAACTTCCTGAAAATAAAGCAGCCCAGCCGAGATCCTCAGATCTAAAAACTCTTGCTTATGTTTCTCCTGTTGATAGAAAGAATTATTATCCCCTTTTAGTTTATACCTCATCAAGTAAAGTTAAGTAAAACTATCCCTTCAGAGACCTTCATCATTTAATTTGTCTAACATCTAATTCGTGTGATTGATTTAACCTCTGTCGCCAGCTCTTTCCCACCTTTAAACCCACTGATTCTCACACTGTCAAACAAAAACCCTTCTGTTACCCCCCACACACACCAAACCAATGATCCTACAAAACCTACAAAACATACCTGCAGGGGCAACAAGGTGTTGCTGTTGCTGTCTGTGCGAAACATGTTCTCCTCTATCCAGGACTTAGGCCCCAGTGATCCGCCAGAGCGTGGGAACTTGGGAGGAGCGATGACATTGCTTGAGAAGGGCTTCTTCAGGGGTGAGACGTGACTGACTGAGCCAGGTACACCCATGCCGCTCCCTCTGCGGTGGTCCCGGCCCCAGGACATCCCCCCGGAGCCCCAGCCATTGCCTTGGTGACTACCCCAGGGAGATGGTTTCACCATGGGCTGTGCAAACATAAAGATAATATGGAGTTAAAGAGAACTGAGAGCTTTATCATGTCTGTAATACACAAATATTTTTTGTATTTACAACATCCATTTCATCCTATCTTGCCTTTCTTTCCTTTCACAGCCACAGCTTGATCTGCTCCTGTAACGGGTGGCTGGATAAGAAGATTTAGGGCTTTAAGACTAATACTAAGTATCCTGTGCGCTGCAACACCACCTCTGTAACTTACACACAGTCTCTCTCCACCTGGACCTTGGGTCCCCTCTTAAGCATCATGCATTGGATTGCATTGTGCTTAATCTCACATGTGAATCATACACAGAGGAGAAACAACTTTCTGTTTCTTCTGCACTCAATGCTTAATGTAAACTGAAAACCTTTGGACTCACTGGCAACGTCCATGTTCTAATAGTGCTGTATTTGAGGAACAGAGTTAATAATCTAAAAAAAAAAAAAAAAAAAAAAGGATAACAGAAGTGCTTTTAAGCAGAATCATAAGAGAGAGACTCAGCACTCTGAGAAAGGGAAATGGAAAAATCTATGAGCAAAGTTGAAAGAACGCTCTTTTTAAAGCTACTGTTGGGAAATCCATGTCCTGGTTGCCACTGAAATTAAAGTTAGTTTAGATGAAGCTTCCAAAAAACAAACAAACAAACAAAAAAGATCCAATAAGCACCCAGAGACATTTCAAGATGGCTGCCGAGTACCAAAACTTGCTTCTAGAAGGACATTTACATGAAAAGAGGCTGTTTTAGAGTCCTGTTAGAAATGAATGTACCAAACCTCACATACAAAAAACACGATTCACAAAATATGCATTTAGTAACTAACAAAATAGAAAAGATGCAGCATTTTCTTATGTTTTTCACTTTAAAATTGAACTTGCACGTAATGGTGGGGATCACCTTTATGCGGTTGTCTGTGTTGGTTTCATGAAAATATATTTACATAGGACTCAGAGCAAAGGGCTAAAGGTTAGTGAAACAGGAACACCACACATGCACTACAGGCACACCCAGTCACATACATACTTCCATGCACACACCCAATGTGCAAATTGCATTACGGAGAAACCTGAAGCTGAAGGCTACAAACCCCCAACTGCTGCATGACTGGACTGCTCATGTGAGCTTCTGCTGTTGCTGCATTTCCTCAGGGCATTGCAACCGACAACCATCACACCACCAAGATACTGGACGCTTTTCATTTCACCCAAATATAAGCACCCATTTACGACAACAAACCCTGCAAACCTTTGTATTCCCACTGAGTGCACCACAAGGCAGGGATGGCCCTGTGCCATGTGACCACATCCCACAGCCAGCTTCCAGGAGAGAACAACAGCTAGATTCAGTGATGCTCCCTTGTAACCCTGTTCACCCCTCCCTCTCTTTGCCTAAAGAGTAGACTTGAGCCCTTGCATAATGCATTATGCATTTGTCATTATGCATCAAGATAAAAATAGTTTATTATTCAAGGTAAAGATTATACATGAATTCACATACACACATTAATCTATAAAGGCTTTATAACTACATTGTGACAAAATATCCCCAACCCAAGGACGTGCCAGAGTCAGCTTTCACAAAACTATAGACCTAATGGATTGGCTACAGATTTGGAGAGTCTTAATATCTACATTCGCTTATGATAGTTACATTAATGGGAATAGGAGACCCGGCCATGCTCCCCAGCAGCTCACCTGATGTTGGTTGTAGTTGTTCCTCTGCTGCAGGAAGGCGCCCTGCTGGGGATGCATCTGGGGACTAACGGGGGACCTGCGACTTTGCGGCTGCTGAGGGACGTTTATCTGGGGTGAGAAAGGACCGCTGAAGCCCTGCACGTTAATCCCGGCGCACGGATTAGCTGACACCGGAGAAAAACTCTGGAAGAAGGCCGGGTTGATGGAGGAGGGGATACCTGGGTAGAAGCTGTTGTCAGAGTCCGCGTTGGGCATATGGTTAATGGCGTTCGCGTGGATGGGGTTGATGGAGTTGGGTGCGGGCGGGGGAGAGGAGCTGGTCTGAACGGACCAAGGGGTGCCGAACCCAGGGAGGGAAGGTGAAGACGAACCCGCACTGGCGCTCTGCAACTCCTGGGTGGGGAGGTTCGGGAACGCGGCGCCGAGACCTCCGGACAACATGTTGCCGGTGCTGCTGCTGCTGCCATTGCCGTTATTTATATGGTGGGCGATAGGGGAGTCCATTTGGATCTTGTTTAGGTTTACGGAAGTGGGCAATGGCGACGCGGCATCAGCTTCAGCCTCTTCCACTGGAGAGCCGCGGGGGTCAGCGGCGCTGAGTTTGGTCTTGGAGAAGGGCTGCCTCTGCGGCAGGTGACTGAAACGTCCCTGGGGTGGGGTCGGCTCTGTGGGGCTGAACTCAGTGTGCTGACCTAACTGCTGATGTATTTTTCTGCTGTGCTGAAGGTCACAGATAGACTGCGTCGGGCAGAAATGATCAGGGAAAGCTATCTTCTGCTCTACGTGGTTATAATCCGGCGTGAACGAGCTCAGCTGGCCGTCGTTGTGCCTGTCGGTTTGGTTCGGCTGCTTTCCGGGTTTGCTGACCGGGCTGCTGCTGCGGTCCGTTTCCGTGGTTGACGGGGGTAACTGTGTGGTTGTCACCCCCACAGGGTCATCCTGCATGTTTTACTGATGCGCAGCAACTGACAGAAACAGCAGGGACGAGGCGACGCTGCTGAAAGGCGAAAAGAGGGAGGAAAACCGGTAGGACGAGGCGTAGTATCCGTCCGCCGATGTAAAATACTAAATTCGACGTTTAAATAAGGCAAGAAATGCCGACGAGAATATATTTAACCAGCGTTCCTAAATGAGGTCTATTCAAAGAGTGTGTGTGAAAAGGCTGCAGACTACAGTGCTGAGAGGAGGGGGTCTGGCCTGTGCAAATAGTCAGCTCGCTCGATGCCTAATCTCTGTTTCACTCGGTGATATTATCATCTGACTAAAGACCGAGCTTTTTAGGCCTTGTACACTAGCCTAGCCTGTACGGTCCATTCCTGTCCGACCGTTCTGCCCCCTCCTCTGGTTACCGGCTGTGCTGCTGCGGCAGAGGATTAAAGATCCCCGACTCAATCGACGTCACGACCGCATCACGCCTGTGCGCCCGCCTCGAGCCCGAGCTGCAAAGAGGACCGCATTGTTTACGTCACTTTTTCATTATTCATAAAGTGCAGTAGGCCTAAAACCCTCAGCAAAAAAAGGCCACTGTAGGCTGACTGTGGCCCTAATTATGACCAATAATTTTATGACTAATACTGCCGCGTGACTAATTTGTATGGCCATGTAGCGAAGTGACCCTATAGCAACCATTGCAAACTACTAGTCAGTTATCATATTCATATTCATCGTCAACTATTCAAGAGCCAATAACCCTTTCGTATTTATATTTCACAATACATGGTGTTAATTTGAAATATTTTATTTCAACTAAAGTGACATTCAGAAGCCTAATTCAAACGCCCAGCCAGGATACATTACGCACTCTTATTGAACTGGATGTTAACGCCACTTTGGCCTCTCTATTCTGCATGTCTCCCCAATAGTGCTTTGAAAAAAGCTCAAGCATTTCCAGGGTACACGTTGTACAGTTTTCATCCGCCCGTGCCTATCAGTATTCAGTCCACAACCATCGTGCGTGCGTCTGCGCCAGCGTCACTTTACGCATGTACGCCGACAAGCTAAATATAGTTTTCTATGTCAGCGCGTGTCAGGGGAGATGAATCTTCTTCGCCTGCACTGAACTCAAAGCTGACAAGTAACCCCAACATATGATTTGCCACCAGCAGCAGCTCTATGTGGCTACTAGGTAATCTTTTTCTTTTTGGAGCGAGTGAGAGAGCGCATCCCGGGTATGCCACCAACTGACTGTGTTTTAGGACACAAGGCAGAAACAACAGAATGTTTTAGATGGTCTCTTCCCTCAGCAGCTGAGTGGTAGATGCCTTTAATTCATTTTAAAATACAAAACAAGCATCCGTTGGAAATTGGAGGTATACAAATGGGGAAAAAAATCCGTTCTTATTTCGACAGAAAGCCCACTTTCAGTGTGTTACTCCACTGCATTTTCTATGTTAGCACAAATATGGATGAAGAATTTCACTTTTTTTAAAGAGTGAAACTGAATAAATCATCGCGGCATCACTGTTTGAAGGCGATTTTTAACGAGGTAGACAAATACCAGAGTAGCAAAGCAATGTGCATGATGGACCTACCATCTGGTCCCTGCTAATGATGATAGCTCACATGACACATAGCGTATTGCTTGAAAACGGTGCTGCCAATTCCATAATTTTATCAAGAACTTGATAAATATTTTTGAATAAAGCGTTATATATATTTAACTATTACAGTCACTGGTATGTGTGTATACTGGAGAGTGAATCTCTGTCTTTACAGTCAATCTGAACTTAAAGTAAGACTGAAAGTGATCACTGAAAGCACTTGACCCCTATCACTGATGTCTTATTTTTCCTCCCCCTACTCACTGCACCTATGTCTTTTGGGCATAAAGCAGCAGAGAGAAGAAGCCCCCCCGGAAATTCCCTATGATAAGGTCCCAGATGGGACAATCCCACCAGTGAGGGGGCAGGTGTGGTGGCCACAGTTGGAGCTGAGCACCAGTGATTAGCCAAGCCCAGTAGTGCAGCAGGGAGTTAAATGGGGCAGGCTGCCAGCTGCTTGCGCCTGATGATGATGATGATGATGATGATGATGATGATGATGAGTTGGGGGGGGGGGGGGGGTGACACGGTGGGGGTTACCCTGGTAGATGGGGTGGAGGCAGGGTTGGTGTTAGAGAGAGGAGGGAAGGGGGTGGGGGTCTTTTCTGTGACTCTCACCTGGCCCAACACACACAAAATTTGACACATCTGTCCAAATACTGTACACAGTTCTCCATATTTGCATTCACTTTCAGATCGAACTGTCTGAGTATGTTGAAACATCGAGCCAACAAGTACAAGTATAATGATACAAGCAAGCATATGTCATTGGATCATGAGGGTGCATCATGTGGCTAAAATAAAGTAGCTACGCTCATTCAAAGCAGGTTTTGAGAAAGCACCTGGCCCACTAAGCAATCTCAAATTTCACCATGTTTATAAAGCTTGATCTATTTAGGTCTCTGTCAGAGAGGATGGCAGTCACACTGCAGCTGCAGTCGTCATAGCAACAGGTAATCTGCATTTCCTTTTGTGTGCTTGATTAGCCTGTTTGACTCAGGGCTCTCACTCTCTCTCAGTCTGTATGTTTTGAAGGGTTGGGCCGATGCCACTGATCAGCTCATTCTATCTCACGGATGCATTCATCAGCGCTGATGACATTGTATTCTGAGAGTCACGAGTGTGTGTGATTCAGGTTTTATAATCCCATCCCAGCATACAGGATGTATGCCTTTTGCATGCCACGCAACTATTCTTTCAGGGCTGCAACTGTTTCCTTAGACAGAAGCACCAACAACCCTTTGTTTTTCAGTGAGTACCTGGAGATTCAAAATGTGTTCATGTCTGATCTGTAAATACATAAATGCTAATATTAAATTCAGATCAATCTGAATGACAAAAAATATGATTTTTTTTTTGGGGGGGGGGGTTGCAGTTTTTAAGATATATAATATTTGTTTAATTACTAAAATATAAAAAGATTGGCATAATATAGTTTCTCTTACTTACAGCATTTAACTTAATGCAAAAAAGTAAACAACTGTTTACCTTTCTAGAGTCAGTCCCTCTTTAATCTTGCTAAATGAAAGACCTTGCCACGGGCAGTTTTCATTGGAACAACTTTCTAAAACTTAGCATTATACTCAGTAGCTTGGTTTAGGGCAATATGTGCACTGACTGTAGAAAGGGATGAGGTTTTAAAGTGTAAGGCGTAGTGGCCCTGAGGTGCAGGACACACCATAAACACCACCAACAAAAATCCACAAACAAAAAAAGCATTTCAAAAAAACACTGGTCAACCTTCCACTTCCTTCAAGTGTGCTTTCAGAGGCCAAAATGATAGTTTAATGTTATCTGTTGAGAAGAACTGCATTACATGCATATCCATATCATGAACTTAGAGCTGTATTAAATAATAAATCAGCTTCCCAAGCTTTTTCATAATAGAGTAAACCACCATAATTGTGAGCCTCTGAATTAACATGCTTGATGTCTTGCTGAACATTTCCATAACAACTTTAATTTGAACTGCAATCTTTTCTTTCTGATTTTGAACAAAACAACTGTCAGTTGGTAATTTCCATAAAAATGACAGATCAGAGTCCCCACCCTGTCCTCTTTTTTGTTTCCTCTTTTATTTGCTAACCCAGCCTCTATTCTGTTCATTTATTTTGATACCCAGCTGAGTTTGGGAGAGACTAACAGAGACCAATTACTTAATTACTTTATGATAAAAAAATAAAAAAAATAAAAACTGTTTTAATAACAATAAAGAATTATTCATTATGAAAGGAGGAAGAACCTCAACTGTGTGTGAGCCCCTGAGTTTGTGCCAAGAATATCCATTGGATAATCTGCCTCAGATTATAGAAAATCCTATATGATAGTCCCATAACATGTTCCTATATAACTGAATCAGTCTCTTCTTTCATCCTTTAAAACCTTTTGCACATTTTAATGATCTTCTAAAATGGAAAAATAAAAGGCTGAAAAATGAAGCTAACTTGGAAGCAAATTCCAGTTCCTCATATAGCTGCTACACTTCTCCACAGACTACTATTTTAAAATTCCCAACTTTAATTCAGAAAATGATATGTTTACAGCCTGTTACAAAATGCATCTTTGGTTTCTGGAGCTAATCTAAGGCTTAAAGGGGTAAGATCACTTGTATTGATTGGCGTACTAGCACAGGCGGTTGTCATAAATATCCATCCATCACTTCTTAGGGAATAGCACTGTGTTCCCAAGTAAAATAAACCCTCTCTCTGGGGGAAAGTCTTAATACACCTTGGAAGAGACTTCTTTCATCTGCTTCTATTTGCAATATCATTCATTAGGTCCCAACTCACAGCTCATGGTCATAAGTGAGGCCAGGAACGTGGATCGACCAGTAAATTGCCACAACAGAGCAGTAAAGCATTCACTTTGCAACAGATGCTGCGTCAATCCGAACTACCACTTCAGCGAGTTCTAGTCACCAAACTGGACCTTTTCACCTGTTGTTGTGTTACACACTTCAGGACCTTTGCAAGCAATGTGTCAGCTGATATCTCTAAATATGAGTAAGTATTATAAGCACATGTACAGCTGGATATCACTGTGTGTAAACAGGGAAAAAATAAAATTATGGCAAACTGATGCTTTATTTTGACATTTGTCTTGTTTACCAGAGAAACTGAGCACACTGTCTTGTTGTACCTATGCTTCCAATTTAGCATCCTATCCTAAATTTATAATACCAGCACATGGGAGGGCTTTCGTTCCAATTTGCACCCGGCATGGCCTCCAGGATGGAGGTTTCTTTGTTGCGCTAAATTGTCCCTTTGTTGTGACTCTCTGTGCACCGAATAGCTCTTTGTGTTTGCTGACTGATAAAGCTTCTGCAAACAGTTATCTTAGTCACACACACATGCGTGGACACAGACAAACACAAACACCCAGTTAGAAGTGTTGGTAACGATGTTACATCCATGTTAGATCACAAACTCACAAACAAACTGACATACAGCGTGATAACAGATGCCTTGATAAGCTTATCTTGTATCCAAGCAGGGGTTTCTCAAGACTGGTCATACCTCCTTGTAGCCACTGTTTCTTCAGAATCAATCAAAAACGGTCCTCCATCTATGATTGGTACTATTCTCTGAGATGAATGAGGGCAGTATTATGAACGGCATATATTTGCATTTTATGACCCACTGCAGAAGGCTTGCCACACTGATTAGGTGGCTCGTTTCTCCAAGGCCGGAGAAAGACCATGGACATCTGTCATGCTTTAAACGTATTAGAAGTGTGACAGGGTGTTATCACTAGATTAGGCTGTATATGACCTTGCAGCAATATAGCAAACTTCAAAACCTCAAATTATGAAAGCTTTTATCATATTTGATCAACCCCATTCTGTTTTCTTTGTCTAAGACTCTCCTGGCTCTTGTCACTAATCTTATTCCCAATATTCTCATGTGTGCTCTCCAGTGATCATGTCCACATCACATCTGTCTGTTCTCTTTGCTTCAGCTTATATGTGTGTGTGTGTGTGTGTGTGTGTGTGTGAGAGAGAGAGAGAAAGAGATGCAGTTATCTTAATGTCAGGGTAGATTTCCTTGGCTTGTTGCACAGAAGCCAGAGCTTTGTTGTAACAGCAAACATTAGCATGACTAGATAACATCCTCCAGCCTTCTGTTTTCCATCCACCGTTTATTTGCACACAAATACATGAATAGGATGGACACAGACGCTAATGTCAAGCCTCAACAGGGGTCTCAGACATATGGGGATGCCTTTAATGATGTTTGAAAGAGAAACAACGAGGGCACCCGCCTAACCACACACACACACACACACACACACACACACACACACACACACACACACACACACACACACACACACACACACGCACAGTTTGTGTTTTCTGAAAGCACCTGTTTGTCATTGTAATGCATTATTGCAGGTAATGCAGTTAGGTGTGTGTCAGTCTGCGTGTACATCTGCATGTGTGTTCCATAGATTGTAAACCAGCGTCTCAGATGTCACCAGAACAGAGCTACAGCTGGGGGTCAAAGGTCATCAGTGCCAGGTGCCTCAGGGCTACAGATGTCTTGGGGAGAGAAAGCAGGTGTAGTATTTGTCACTGAAATAACAAGATCATCATTTTTATTTTGTGAAACCTCATCTGAAAGAAAATAAAAGACAACACTGCGCATGTTAGGTTTAGTGCTCCTGTTTTTAACATCTGATGTTCTCATGTCCCGATAAATAACATTCATTATCATTTTAAAAATAAATTTGTTCTTTTACTAAGAAAAATGATCTAAATTAATTTTTCTGTGTCACACTTTGGAGACAAGTGTGAAGGAAATGAAAGGTTTGTTACCAATAACAGTAATAGGAAACAAGGAAAAAGAAGAAAATAAATCAAACCTTATGTAAAATAAACAATAATTTTGTTTAGAAATGCAAAATAAAACAATAAAAAACAACAAATACAAAACAAATTAATTATTAATAAATAAGTGAGCAAAATAATAAAAACTGGAAAAAATAAATTCCACTCTCACATTAAAAATTCTGGGACAAAAATTCCAGATTAAAAACGGAATATGTGGAAGTAGTTAGTTATGTATCGTTAAACTGGTTCTCCTGCTGGATGAATGTGGAAAATTTTAATTCGACCTTGGAAAATGAACACAATGACCACGTTCTCTTTACTGCACAGCTAAAATGGCAATAATCGTCACTTCTTTAGATTTGTTTTACTACTGTACAGAACCTTTTCTACTGGAAGCTTACCCTGTATTGTATATAGACTAACCCTGCAATAATGTTGTTTTTGTTATATCATTATGATAAATTTCAGATTTATCAGAAATTTCCATGACTACATTTTATTTGTCGAACTCACAATAAACCCACTCATACCTTATACCCACCTTAATATATTTATATAAATATTAATTAAAGTGCACACAGAAGAATTCTCATGTGGGTTGATGTTATTCCATCATAGGGGAACTGCTGTGCTTCATCAACAAACTATTTTCATTAACAACACATTTAACATTTTCACAGATTTTATTAAGTGTAAAAAATATATCAAAATGGTTAAACATTTAAATAGTTTTGTTTGGGCTAAACAGTGAAATGAGATGTTAAATTCATTATCACAGAAATCTGGATAATTCTGATCACTGATAAGTGATTGAATAACTTTGCCCAGTAGTTGTGAGGAAGGAGAAACTTTGCACATTACTGCCACTTAGTGGTATAAGTAGCATCTGCTCTCTCTCTCTCTCTCTCTCTCTCTCTATCTATCAGTGTTGGTCAAGTTACTTCGAAAAAGTAATTAATTATAGTTACTAGTTACTTCTTCAAAAAAGTAACTGAGTTAGTAACTGATTTACAATATAATCTCAAAGTAATTAATTACTTGCAAAGTAACTATTGGTTACTTAAAAAAACAAAACAAAAACGTTTAACCCTCTGGGGTTCAGGATATACTTGGCCATTTTAACTACTTTTGATTTTCCCTCTACATTTTACCTTTAAAAACTATTTACTTTGCCTTGTTTGGTATCATCCTTTTCAGCACGTGTCTGAATTTACAGTTATGTTTTCATTTTGACATGCTGTATTAACACAATTGATCTAAAATCAGACAAAAACCATAAAATCTGAGTATAAAAAGTTATATATTTTTTTTACTATTTCAACCACAAACATGTTTAATGAATCATATTTCATAACATTAAATGCAAATATAAATTGTCAATTTTAAAATCATATGCACAAGTTTTGCAAACAACAAAGTTATTTGCATCCATTTACCTTTTACCTTGATTTTTTAAATAACCATTTCAAACTATTTACAGAACAATCAGCTGTTCTGCGTTCAATAAGATGCCGCACAAATTATTTGTGCCACTCCAAAAAAATAATTTCTGTCCACTATAAAGGACAACATCACAGCCTGATACCTGCAGGTCTGACAGCAGCAGGTGTACCACTCCTGTTTCTACCTGGAGACAGCAGTCTCCTCATTGTTCTGACACACAACACGAAACTATCCACAACACTACACACTAACTACACAAGACAACACATTAACTACATGCTCCAAACATGCTAAACGTTAGGGTTTAGGTTAGGTTTGATCGTGACCGTCCGCGGGAGCGCGCGCAGCTGCTTAAAGCTTTAGCGTCCAGATTACCTAAGTAGTCAGCTACTTCCGTACAACTGATATAAAATGCTGTAAGCTGAACACAACCGTCTGTTTGTTAAAAAATAGTAACGGACCGCATTTTCTTCTCAGTAACTGTAACGGCATTGTAACGATAGGAATAGTAATTAGTTAGATTGCTCGTTTATGAAAAAAGTAACGCTGTCCTATCTATCTATCTATCTATCTATCTATCTATCTATCTATCTATCTATCTATCTATCTATCTATCTATCTATCTATCTATCTATCTATCTATCTATCTTTCTTCAGAGGAAAACTGGTATAACTTGTTGTGGTAAAAAACACTTGTTCTTGCCTTCCTTTAATAGGCTTTGCCTGTGCACAAATGACCATTTACCATACCACATATCATCACTAACCTCATATCACATTACAGGCACATCAAAGCTGGCTACAACGAAACACAATGCAAATATTTTAGCATCTAATAAATGGATGTTGTAATTACAGTTTTTCTCAGTCGCTTTGGTGCGTTTCTCAGAACACCATTAACATTTGCACAGCAGTTAGTGCATTTCCCAAAACAATTAGTGCAAACTGCAAAACCTAGTGGATAGCCTGCAAAAGCACGTCACATGCACAGAATTGATTATCCATACCTCAAAAGCAAGTATCCATGTCAATGAAACTGTCAGTGCCATCAAAATGAAAAGTCTTGACACCATCTTTATGAACAAGATAGTCAAATGGCATTGTCATGTTTCCACTATGACAGTTTATAATTTCAGTGTTTCCCATTGCAAAAACAATTGGTGACACCTGAAAATGCTGACAACAGCACTATGGCCTACCTGTACAGCCATCTGAAATGTGCAGTAAAGTCACTATAGATGTTATGGGAGTCTTGGGAGTAACTAAGACACTGAATACGTACGTTTCACATTTCCATTGTGTAGAAGTGTTTGTAATCCTACAGAATTGTGCAAAAGAAAAATATGCTACAGTCACTTGTTCACTGTAGAATACATGTAAACATTTGGTAGAGCCTCCTCATGAGTGACAGCTGTAATTCACCTGAGATCAATTGTTCAATTTCGGAGACATTTCCAGGAACAATGATACAGAAAGGTATAGGATTTGCTTGACAGATGGCCAATATTTGGCATGTGATAACTAGTTCAACAATTTTGTGTGTGATGACTTAAGCAATGGATGTATGACTATTAGTTTTATTGGGAATGACTATTCAGCATCCATAGGTATGATTACTTTTGACTGACATGACATAAGCAAATGGAAATGTCAGAAAGCAGCAGGGAAATGTATGGAAGCAACTGATTCATGTCCAAAATCATTTGCAGTTTGTTCAGAGAGAGGAGAAATTGCTACTATGATGTGCACAAATGACTGAGTGTTGTGGAGGTTGAACTAATAGTTATGAGAATTTCAATTCTGATCTGAGAAACGCACCAAAGCGACTGAGAAAAACTGTAATGTAAGACTGTTTGTTGGATTGTGTGTACGTGTGCTGGAAAATGTGTGTTTATTTTTAATGTGTTGTTTTATTCAATTCAAATGTAGCACTTTGTAACTGTGTGGTTAAAAACATGCAATACAAATAAATGTATTATTATTATTATTATTATTATTATTATTATTATTATTATTATTATTATTATTATTCAGGCAGAGGATGAATTGAGGGACTGCACCATCATGCGATAAATAAGTATCATTTTATAACATGAAGTTACAGAGTCTAAGAAAAAAACTGTTGTACTAGAATTGAGTTTGATAAGCCTCCTTTTAAAAAAAGAGAGGAAAGGATAAAGGTTTAAGTTTTTTAAATTTTCAGAATATTTGAGCCAAAGCTCATCAATACAATCTATACAAGCACTTATGGTTTGTTTTATATTCTTGAGACAAGACATGTGCAAACACAAAATTCTCTTCACAAATACCCTCAAATTTAATATTTTGAAGAACTCCAAAACAACCTCTCACTTGAATATGCACAGTCCAGGTGACAGCCATGAAAGGTCAGACAAAAGAAACAGGCTTTATCTGACATAGTAAATACCCTCTTTCCCTGAATAGCCCACCTCTCTCTTTGGCTTTGTTGACTTGTCAGCTTCTCAGCTTGACAGTTTCTCCATTGAAGGTGCAGAGAAGGTTGGGGAAGGTGAATGCGGAAAAGCAGCTGAGCCAGATGGTTTCCCGAGCAGGTTTATGGAGGGGTTTGTATAAGATGCCTTGATAAAGTCAGTCAAAACTAGATTAGTGTCACAGTCATTAAATGCTTGTCAGGTAAGGGTTTCTTTTAGGTGTGCCTGTCACTGTCAGAGACACAAACAGAGCTAATATTATTCATCACCTGTCACCTGCCACAAAAATCATTCTTTCTTTAAACATATAATGTGGATGTATGAAAATCCACATAATGAAACAAAGGTTTGATTTAAAAATTCATTAATCCTGTCCATAAAAAAGCCTTAATTAAAGTAATTCCTATATAAGTGTTGTTTTGTTTGTTTTTATCTCTCTTAGTGTTTCCATCACAGGGGAACAAGGGAAACAAGAAAGGCAAGTTTGCCATAAAAAGTCTGTTTTTAGATGAAACCCGTAGATTTGTCTGAGCTTCGGGGGAACTTTTACAATTTTTTTTTTACACACAACAAAGACTCTTAAATTGGCTGCCTCTAGCAAACAAAAAAATTATGGAACAGCATGTGGGCGGGGCTTCTGTGTTCACAGCAGGAGCTGTGTGACCATATAAGGAATATCCCCCCTCAGCAACTATGCACACAGCCAAGTGTATAAAAAGTCTCTCTAACTGAGAGTCTAGATCAGTTTGAAGACTGACTTTTAATCTGTAACAGATTAACTTGATATTCTACTATTAGCATCATGTGAAAAAGAGAATGTAAAAGTATATCGCACACTAAGCCATGCTGATAGATTCTGTTTAGACTGAAGAGGATTTCTCATGGCAGCTCCTATTGAGTCTCAGTCTAATTCTCCCGTCATTATCTTTAATGTTTATTATGCCAGCTGAGGCCTGACTTTTCTGGGATGTCCAGTACTGGGAAAATTGTGGCACTGTGTTAATATAAACCTGAATCCACTAGACCTGAAAACTGCAAACAGTTACACCTTCATGCAGACACTCAAACTTGCTGATGATTAATTAATAAAGTGCGTCTGATTAGCAGCACCTGCCTGCTACTTACACTCTTCATTCCTGTGAAAGTAGTAGGGGGTGTACTGTTTTTTTCAAAGGACTGTTTAAACTATGAGAAAAGAAGAATATTTAATAATTGAACATAGATACTGAAATTGGAAGCTACAGCAGTGTGGATGCAGATATATAGAATGAGGTGAAGTTTGATGAAGTCGATGTACTTTATATGTTGCTTTACAACATAGTTCCAGGTAAATTTATGTAGAACTGAGGATTGTTTGGCGTTGTATTTCTAAAGGATCAAATAGAAAAAGAAAAATATTATCTACCCTCATATTTAACTGTATATATAAAGGTCATATATGTTTTAGATGACATTATGTGGACATTCAGAGACTATATTATATATTACACATATGTACTGGATATCTTTTGAGACATTATGTCAGTACTGCTCAAACTTGTATCCAATGGGCCCTTAATTGGTGTAGATTTTGCTATTGTTGTTTGTGGAATAAAGTTTCTGAATTACTTTGTGACAAAGTAATTTGTTGAGAAACTATACAGGAAAAACTAATGACTGCTTATTATGATTGTGACACTTCAAAAATAGATACAGTGTGTGTCTCTGGCCAGCAGGGCGCAGTGTTTCCCTTCAGATATCTCAGATCTTGTTCAACAAATTGCCTTAACAGACGTGACAGTACAGAGCACGGACTAAATTCCTCAAATCCCACTTCAGCTCTTAATGTGCCCACATTAAAGTCAATGAGACATCTTTTTATAATGCATTTCGTCTATATGTTTTTCAGACCAGTGATCTGAATATTTCTCCACGGCTGTAAGCGTGTGTGTGTGTGTGTGTGTGTGTGTGTGTGTGTGTGTGTGTGTGTGTGTCTGCTGGGTAAATTCGTTCATCTCTAGTAATTCATATCAGAGCTATAAAGTTGGCTTGCTCCAGCAGGCTGTGATATTGTTGGAGGAATGTTCTCTGAGAGGATTTTATGCTCTTTCCCTGCAACTTCTCCTAAGGGACCGACTGAAAATCTTCCTCAATAGTCAGAATGTTCAGTATTTTTGTAGAAAGTCCCCCTTGACAACCACAGAACAAATCTAATAAAGCCTGAGCACCTCGCTGGGCTTTGTCAGGTCTCTGTGGTGATTGCAACATTCATTCCCTGCATGATAGAAACTTTAAATCTGTGTGACACTCGTGCTTAATCGACTTTTGAATCATCGTTATCATCATTTGTTTAGCATTATGATGCCTTGTAAAGTGCAAGTTAATGACTCAGCACTGAATTATAATACCTTTGTTTTTTTGCTAATTTATCCACTTGAAAATGCAATGCAGGTTTCTAGTTTTAGCTGCACCATAAATGATGATATGTAAATCCAGTGCCTTTGAAACTCTGGCACAAAGAGAAACACTGGATTAGCACAGCAATGCCATAAAAGGATAATCTGTTTGTTTACCAGATTAAGTTGAAATGCAAAACTTGCGAGGAATTTCTCAGTTTCTCATTTTTGCAGATGCGTTTGTATGTAAATCCAGTGCATTGCCTGATTAATATGTGCATGGGTTTAAAGAGATCATTGAGCTAGTACTGGTAAGTATAAAAGTACTTTTACTTCAGTGTATAACCTTTTGTGTCACATTATGTGATAAACGCATTATTATGCAAATACAATTTACTAGACAATATATTACATATTATGACTTTTATGATTGATAGCTTGATTAGTTAGTGAACGGATGCATGTAAATGTGACATAATTTAGATTTAGAAATTAGTGGTATGATATGAGATGTTACTATAAAAAGATCTAGGAAAAACAAAAAACACCAGCTGAATGAATATGATGCATATTAGACAATGTTATTTTGTACTCTATGAAAATTGAGGTGATTGTTTTCAGTCATTACAGTTTCGAAAAGAATAGCAAGAAACTGCTACTTCTTAGTTTGCCTTAATAAATTCTGTTCAGAAATTTGTTTGGATGCAAATCTGGATGCAAATATATGGGTCTTTTCTGTGCCAAGCAGCAATTTCCAAGGCTGACAATAATGCCAACGTGAACTGCCAAAAACTGCAGTTCCACTAGTGGCCACTTGAGGCTGGCTCAAAAAGTAAGACTTGCATGTTAAAATACAGTTTAAATAAGTGTGTTTCTGGCCTGTACATTAAATAGTTTTGGTCTCTATTGATAGTTTTCGCTTTATAATAACTTTAAAGTGATTGATTTTTTTTTAATACCAGCAATGTTTAAAATTAGGCTTTGGCTGATATCCCTGTTGATACAGGGAGCTGCGATGTAGTGGGGGCCTCACCTCTGCTGTTGGTGCCTTTTGAACCATTTTGGACAATTTCTGGAATTATCTGGGAAATAATCTGGCTTCCTGCTTATGCTTCAGTTTCAGTAAGTGAAACTCTATCATTTCATTAGTCAAATCATTCTTGAAGAAGGATGCAAGGAATTAAATATGCCAGATATCTGTGAATAATTTTAATATTTGACTTTATTACTTACCAAATGGTCTTGTTATTGTGAAGATTAAACAAATTCAGACTGTCCTATTTTACTTTTTTTTTAAAAAAAAACCATGACATTCCTATGCAACATCTGCCAAAGTGTAAACATATTCCTGAATGTCTGACATGGATAAACATGTGTCAGGGTCATATGTTACACTGTCATGCATAGTATGAAATGTGCATGCTTATGGGTGCAGCTGTTATATTCTGAAGCGCTCTGCGTTTACTCCTCCTTGGACACATTTCTAAGACACTAACAGTACAAAATCACGGGGCTTCTTTAGCATGAAATCCATCCTGAGCATTAAAGTTTGACTGTGTAAAGAATAATGAATGGTACTGTAATAATCTCATGAATTGTGCAGTTGTAAATATCAACTGGTGAGATGTAGGCTAATTTAAATGTTATTTGAATTGTGTCAATGTAAACTGTGACCATGTTTTGAATGCGGACCATCACTTCTTTACCAAGGTCAGTATGGACTTCCCCCCCAAAAATGTTGCCCACCGGTGTCATAGAGCAGGAAAGCCAAGGGCCCTTTTCCAGTACACTTCAATTCAATCTTCTTTTTTAAACTCTTTTTGTTATAAGTCAGATTCATGGCACATGCAATGATGTCACTTCTTACAAATGAAAGCTGCAGATATCTTTCATATGCACTCTAAGGATAACCACAAGTTCTGGTGCAATGCTGCAGCCAGTGTTGTTTGAGCGGCTACTTTGTGTATCAGTTTACAGTGTAGCCTAAATAAGCTACTGTATATGTAGGCAATTTGAATGCAGGGCTGTAATGGCGACAACGATTAACAATAACAACTACTTTATATAGGAGGCTAATGTAAATACATGTAAAGACTATGGCAGAGGATAGAATAACCTTAAATGGTCTCTGACATCTTAAAGATAATCACTTGAAGTTTCTGTTTAGAGGACAAAAGTGTGAACACCGGTTGTGTAATATGTTACACATGATGTAATGTTTCTAGTTTGTCCTCCTTTCGCTTGTAGACAGAAAACAGATTGGGGAGAGCAGATCCTCCTCCACTTGTCTCTGCCTCCTCATGACTGTGTTTACAATGGGAATACCATGCCTGGAGCAGCTATGCTCTAGAGTTTCACTAAAAAGGCCCAGGATAGACTCCTGTTAGAATCTCCCTCGGTGCGTGAGTGATCGTGAGACTAAAAGTTTGCACTTTGTTTATTTCTCCAGGTCCCTTGAGTATTTCAGGCACCACTACCATCCATCTTTCTCTCTGGATAACAGGATGAAGTTGGACACTGACAACTGCTTCTCTCTTATTGGATAATGAGAAGACGTTAGATGCTGACACGACATTCGCTCTTTACTCTTGTTGCCTTTCATCTGCTTCCAGTTGTGGCTTTTAGTCTTCTTTTTTTTTTTGTTCCCACAAAAGCCAAAAGAGCTTTTGAAAAAGAGAAGATGAGTGAATGAGGGAGTTAAAAGATGGCATATAGACTAATTTTGGAACTGCTCACAAAACCTAAATGTTTGTAGGTTTATCCGTATTTGTCTTTGCAAATTTAATGGAGCTCTTTAACATAAAAATGTAATAAAATCCCTGTTTAGGTCTGTCTTATCTCCACTCATAGGTTTATTTGGTACGAGATGATAAAGGTATCTGTTAAAGGCCAGGTGGGTACACGATGTGGTAAAACTTGCACGGCCCAACTTCCCGTTGCATCCTTCCCTCCCTCATTCTTTCCCTTGAACTGTAACCTTCTGCCTCTCCTCCCACTCTATCTTGCTCTGATGATGCCTTCGGTATCACTCAGTGTGCAAAACTGCATACTTTGACCACTGTATCTATTAGAAAAAAATGAGAAGATGTGTACCATCTTTAGCTAGGTCAGTGTTTGTCCTCCCTGCACCCCTTAACAAGACACAAGAGGGAAAAAATGATGGGGGGAGATGTTTACAGAGTGGTTTATCTGGAGAAGGCTCTCAGCTCCGCTGAGTTAATGATGAACTCCGTTTTAAGTAAGCAGACTGCTAAAAGGCAGACCTTGTCACCTTTTTGTAGCTGTGACAGAAAGCCTCCCAGACAACTTTAAATGGATTTGAGGTGAGTGGTGCAGATTGCACCATCAAGACTCTGCTCAGCATCATATAAATGCATTTCAGTCCAGTAAGATTTTACTTTCTAACCTCCCTGCATTAATGGATTACCTAAGTCGTTGGGGAAGTGTAAGGAGATCAGTCAGATGAGGCAGCAATCAGTGACAGAGTAATCCCCAAAGCAAACACTGAGGATGGGTCCAGTATATAAAGACCCTCAACATGCATCTGTTGTTTAGACTGACCTAAGCCACAAAATACTTCACATTTTCTCTTACATCATAAACCTAAGACATCAGTTTCCATTAGAAAACCTCAGTCTAAGGCAGTGGCTGGAAATGTAAAAGAACACCAGTTGCTGACGTTTTGATGCTACGAGAAAACAATCAGGATGGAAAACAAGTTTGCTTGAGTGTGTGACTTGATATCCAAAAGCAAACATGTCAGCCCCACAAAGTTTCACGCTGATAATAAACCACTAATCCTTGCTGAAGTTCACCGGGTTAAGCTTACATAGATAAAAGCCTGGTTCACACAAATTATAAAGGCCATTATTCTCACTTACCACCATTAAAAAAATACAGTTTTACCAAGAATGTGTCTAACATAAATGTTATTCCAGTTTCTATGGACAATTCCAACAATAAGCTTTAAATGTTTTTCTTTGGCTCACACTTTCACCACTATGGTTTTGAAAATTCTCAACCACTACAGGATTTATTACTTTGAAATTTTGCGCAGGCATTCATGAACTCCCAGAGGGTAAGTCTTTGCTGACCCACTAGTCATACTGCTTCTCTACACAGGAATTGGCAGGGGTTTGCTAGAGTCTGAAATGTAAAATTCCTCATCAAAGGATATACGCAAAGATCACCATCTCACTAATTTTTTTTACACTACATTATAAGTACACCAACTGTGATGTGTCATTTGAGCAGATTTCAAGTACATGCACAGAGACAGCTGCTGGCTGCATGAATGAGCGGTCAATCCTATTTTTCTGTTACACTTTTTAAAAAAGTTCTGGTGGAAGGATACATCCACATCTGTTGATTTGTGTCTCAACAAAATGTAGAATGTACAAACGTCTGCACTGAGCCTAATAATCTGGTTCTGTTGGAGGTCTGTTCCTGTTTAAAGGGAGTTCTTTCTTCCCACTGTCACCAAATTGTTGGAGTTTTCTCTCTAATAATCTAGTATCTTTACAGAATAAAGCACATAGTCATACAGAAAAAAACGACTTGAATTTATTGCTGTAAAAGATGCTTTTATAGACTCACTGAAAACAATAGTCTGCCTCACCAGGCTGGGACGAGTGGGGTGATACACAGAGATAAAAAGAAAGCAAACAGTAAACACTAAGTACCATAAATACCTGCAGGAAGCGAGGTAATAAAGAGAAAAATACATAAATCAAAGAAAGAAACAAAGATGATGACATGTAATATTACCATAAGTAAAAGTTGGTGAACATAGCAAATGCTCTACTTCCTTAACTTCACCATGTTAGCCTGCTTGGCTGTACAATCTCATCTTAGAAGAAATCAGATCAAGTTAAAATGCACTGAGTTGAGATTTTGCAAGTTAACAGTTTCAATTTTACTAAATAATCCTAGTTCACAAAAATAGGTTGTCTGTTGAGATGTCTTCTAAGGAAGGTGGTTAATTCCACCAATGTTTGAGTGAACCCGCCCAGTGAGCATATGTGCATCTACTGTATGAGACGTGCACGTGTGAAACAGGGCGTCGCTACAAAAGAGCACGAGTGGCTCCGCTGACTTCCTGAAAAGGGTGAAAGGTCAAAAATGTGTCTTGTGTGCAAATGTTTAGTAAATCTAATAAAATTTGACTGATTCAGTCTCTGTAGTTGAATAGTGCAGAGGGATTAAGATTACAGGAGCGTTTTCCACCCCCTCCCTCCATCTGTACTAAACTGTCCCTGGTGTGGATATGTTTTCAAGATTCTGGCATGTAGCCGGGTCACTGCATGTGTGTGTGTGTGTGTGTGTGTGTGTGTGTGTGTGTGTGTGTGTGATTCTGGGTTATTGTGAATATACGTGTCCCCAGAGTGGATTCGTTTTCACTGCTTTGTGGTGGGGTTAATAACAGTTTGAATTTGGCATCTATTTTCATCTCAAGGATGTGGAAGTCACAGCAACACTGATCATAAACCCAGGCATCACACACCTGTGTGGGTTACATCTGTGGTGTCAGTTTCTGCATCACAGAAAAATGCACTTTTATGATCTTATCTTCTCTCACTCTGTATATATTGTTTTTTAAAGAAATGATTTCCACTTGTGTGTATTGTTTAAATGTAATAGTTTAAATGCTTTTTTTGTTTCAATCGCTTATTGTGTGCCACTGTTGTCAGCATCTGTGTTTTTAAATCTGCTATGTAAAATAATCGTCATGACAACTAAACTGAAACTTTTCTGTGCTGTGCAGTCACTTGTGTTCATGTCCTTACAAACGTTTGTGTCCTGTGTGACCTTATTCTGGTAAACGCTAGATGACGCTGTTGTACCAAAACTGTCGTTCTTTTTGCTGCCAGGAGTTTGCGACACAGCAAATTTGTACCAGTATGTATGCTCATTAAATCCAGGATTGTTTTTCTAATTTTGTCAAATCATAGAAAACATTATGAAAATGATATCTTTATGTTTGTCGGTGTCTCTTTTTTCATTCACAATTTACTTGCTCTCTGTAAAGATTAAGCCTCTTAGTGCAGCTACATGCACTGGTTAAATCTTCACAAAACTTGTTTTCTATGAAAACATAAACCTTTGTTTTCGACAACTAGTAGGAAGCATTGATGGGAGGTCTGGTCCAACCTGTAGATGAAGGTGCTACTGTTGAACCAGCAGGAAGCAGCGCGAAACCTGCAGCCGCTCATGTGTGAAGATGTGCAGATACACCACTTTAGAGACGGTCCTGTGTAGGAAGCTCAGGAAACGACAGCTTCCTTTAGATCTATTGTCTTGTCATCAGACACGGACACCCATCAAGTCATAAATTTCGGACAATTCATTTCCGAGACAGTCAAGAGCTCTTATCTTGGATAAATATTTGCTTCCCAGGGCTTCAACCCAGGAAGAGACAACAACTCCAGTAATACCTCCCTGGGAATTTCCACAGTTAAACCCTGTGTTGGTGCAGGTTCACTGTCACATTCCACATAGAAAATGTTATGTCTTTATTTTGTTTTGTTTCTTGTGACGCCGTTAAAGCTGTGTGTTCTGATCATGTTTTTCACGCCCTCCCAGGTATCCATATTCCCATGATGAAACTTGCCTGCACACTGTAGCCCCGAGGGCTGCGTGACTTCAACAGGGCGCTACTGCCTAAACTAATAATTTAAAGAGAGCATCACAGTAAACAGCTTGCAAATAAAAGTATGTGGGGGGAACCCCGGTCTCTAAAAACCACGAGTAGTTAGAGTTACGCTCAGGTGGCATCTTGCTGTTTTCAGCAACACACTGCTTCTGTTCATCTAAGATTTTTGGCTTGTGGATTTGTTTCCCTCTCCTTATATGCTTTCAGTATGAGGGCCGGTCACACCTGGGAGTAATACTCAGTCTGGTCCTTGCTGGGATATTTTTTGTGGCTTGCTGCTGAAAGAGTGGGCTGGTTCTCTGTCTTGGAGCGCAGGGAAGAAGAAGAAGTTCGCACTAGTTTTGCCTCCAATCCAGTGGAGGTTTCAATAGCAGCGGCGCGGCAGGGGAGGGACGCACTGCCAGCACTCGGGATACCCACTCATACACACTCGCGCACACTCTCACACACACTCCTGCCCACCAGAGACCAGTTCAATCCACAAGAAAACTGCAAGCACGCACCAGAGTCGTCTAATCCGATTGATAGACACCAACAATAGAAGTGAAAACTAAAGGAGGGGATACTGGACACTGCAGAGGACAGCGCGTGTTTTTATTTTTTTTTATTTTTACATCAATCGATTTAGTTTTAAAGCACTTTTGTAAGAGTTTTTTTCTTTTAAAGAAAAACAGACACCATTCTGCAGATAACGTCGTCGATTCATATTGCGAGAGGTAAGACTGTCTCTTGTAAAGATTATGCATTTATTTTTCGCTTGATTTCTCTGCAGTGTAGCGGTTTGTCCGATTCTTCGAGCAATTATATGAGAAAAAACTTCTTTATTTTCTTAAACTTTTCTGTAGCTTTATTTATTTATTTATTTATTTTGTAATATGCATGCAAGCTCCGCATGAATTCAGAGTCGGACTCTCTGAGTAAAGTAGCTGGTGCCTTTGAAACGGTTTGCGGTTTACAACTCCAGGAAGTTAAAAGTTTCAAACGCATTTCATTCAAGCCACAACTCGCATGCTTTTTTAATTCTAGTTTATTTTGTTTTGGGCTTTATATCACACGGGGCAGATGAGCTGATGAACTTTACGAAAATCCTCTTGTTTTGTGCCTCGCGACAGTTCCCATGCTCCCAGGGGTGACACAGCACCCAACACAGGCGATTTTTCTATACATGCTGTATTTCTAGCTACCTGTGCACCAATTGTGGTGTTTTCACTCTGTTCGCTTTTAGTTGTAAAATGTAAAAGTTTTATATAAGGACTACAGTTTTGATAAATGTTAGTTTCACCGTGTCACTACTGGGTTCCTTTTACGCACCTGTAAGAGCCCAGACAGGCTTTAGTGAAGCGCGTAATGAAGAACTGCTTTTTAATATAAGTGAAAAATTGGATTTATTTGACTTGTCACCGTCTGCATTGTTTCAATTAGAATTATTCCAGGCAGATTAATGATAATTTAGCTGGTGTTGGGAGTTGTTTTCCTCATTCGGTCCATGTGAGAGGCTCTCAGTCGGTGTTTAATGAGAGACATACCCGGAGTGGGGATTTGAATAACTGTATTTAGCAGCAGGGTGAAGCCACACTGCCTCCCTTCTACTTTCTCAGGAGAATGAATCATGAACAAAAAAGTCTTAAAATGGGAAGGTCTGCGTCGCATACCGTAACTAAACCATGATTTGCATATGAAAACTCTCTGGCTGAAAGAATTCCGCCAGTGTTGCTATAGCCGTTTTGCGTCCAGAGAAGTGACAGGCTTCAGTGGTGTATATACAGTCGCCTCTCCGCTGCCTTTTGTCACATATCCAGAGTCAGTGGTGGAAGATTAAGGGCGCAAAGTTTTTATTTCCTTGTTAAATTATTCATCATATCCACACACCATGCGCTTCTCCTCGTCTCCCCCCGCCCGGGCACGCTCATTGCAAAGCTCCTCATTATGCTCCCTCAGATGGACACAAGAAGAGGCAGAGCCTGCTCGCACTAGCTGCTGAACAGGCTTTCTGTGCTCCCCTTCTCTGCCTCCTCAACCAAGCACAACATACCGGATCATGATTGACTCATTTCCCACGACGGGGCCAGGCCCGTGCATGCGTACACCGGATGATGGGCAGTGGGTGGATGACTTTCCCATGGGGGGGCATTTTCTCTTGTAATCTTTAATCACCCTTGCAGCCACAATGCCAGCACATCAGTCAGAGACACCGCCACTCCCCCACCCTCAATTCTATTTGAGTTGTTTTTACACAGAAAGCGCCCCCGCGACCCCCTCATAGAGAATTTCCAGGATGCAGAGCTAAAGGCAGGGATCAGAGATGAAATATAAAGGAGCGAAGAGGAAAGGGGAGGGTAAGAAGGAAAGGAAACTGGGCTCTGGTTTCCATGATGCTATTGTGCCAGCCTTAGTGGTTCTGATGATGTGGATAGCTCAGAAACTCAAACTGCGAGCGATGTTGTGGATGGCGAGGAGTCAGGTCCTGAGTGATGATTTAGACTTACACACAGAGTGGAGCAGAGGAATGCAATGGTTTGGACCCGCATATGTGTGCACGTATGGACACACACACACACCAGATTAAAATCTCCACTGTTGGATCAGAGCGTTTACCACAGTCTCTACCAATTTATTAATAAGCTGTTTAGCTGTCCAAGAGCACCAGACCTGATTTGGTTTGGCCTGCCTATAGAACAGGTCCAGGTCCTGTGTGGTTCCCTCTTTGGCTCCTGCATATACTTTACTTACTCTAATCTCCACATTGGCCCTGAAGTGACAGCCATGATGGAGCTCGCTACCGAGGACCCGCCATAAATCTAGACTTCCTTTAAGAAAACACACCGAGGCTTCAGGTCCTGCGAGCTCATGCCAGGCGTCTTGTTGGGTGGAATCCGAAATGTCTCTTTATTTGTGTTGAAATTAAACTGTCTTTTATTCCCTCCCGTTCTGTTAATGAGCTCCATGTGGCAGCAGGCAGGAGGCTTATCCATCTTGACAAGGGGCTGGAGGGAAGGAGAGAAACAAAGTGAAGTGAGAGAGTGTAGGTGGTGGTGGGGGGTGTTTTGCGCACACACACGTGAGCATATACGTGCACGCACGCAGGACAAGGCTGGGGGTTGCATGGATATAGCCTGCCTTGTGATCAGAAAAAGCCCCATACGTGAAAATCACGTGCTTATAATCACCATGTTCTTGCTGAAAATACGCTCCTCTCACACATGCACACAGAGTCGATCAGGTGGATGAAAGTTGTGGCCAAATGGTTGCATGTAATTGATATTTTTCTCACTTTAATCTTCAGTGGATCGTAAACGATTTTGATTCTGCTACGGATTGATGTCGCTGAAATGATTGCATCCATCTGGGAGATTTAAATACAAAGTGTGAACATTTTTGTTTTGGCTGTGCACATGATTTGCTTGTAATGACCCCAAATTAGAGCTGGGTCAAAGTTGTTAAAGTAGAAACTCAATTGATAGGATGCAATTCTACAGATTACACAGGAAGGGAAAGGAGGTGGGGGTCCTTTCTTGTTTTATTTGTTTAAGACTGATACTCTAGATGTGTCAAAGACAGCCATGGGAAAGAAAATTGGGACTATTTTCACCCATTGTAAACTCCTGCATTTGTCCTTTAATCCAGTTACACAGTTCTCTAAATTCCACAGCTTGCCAATTAGAAAATACACAATGTTTTCTACAGAAAATACTTGGCAAATACCAATGAAAGTGAAACAAAAACCTATAAATATATAAATAAAGAGATGAAAGGCAAAAGCAAAACAAAGTTGACACGACTGTGGGTTACTTTGCCTTAAAATTATCCATTCCCTAAATTGGGATCATACATTCTTCCCCATTCTAATTAAACATTAGACTTTATTTGTTCCAGATGCAGCTTTTTTTAATGTGTTATTTTCGTAAGGGAACTCTGTGGCATGAGAATGGTGCAGGCCTGCATGTAAAAGCACATCCAGCGCCAGCTGTGTGACCATGTTGACTCTGCGCTGGTCCATGCAACCACAGTGACCCAACACAACTGCTCTGATATTTAGATGTCATCTCCCTGCAATATACAGTATGTGGTGTCACATGTGAAGAGCACGAGGAAGGCACGCATCAAATGTTTAAGGCAGCGGTGATTAAAAACCTCAGTGTGTGACTGCGGCGGACAAAGCCGGGTGAGGGGACGAGGCCCTCGTTGTGTCTGTGGAGTGTTTTGGGATCTTTGAAAGAAAGGCAGCTCTGAGAAATGCTGTGCATGCTACTGAGAGACTCTGCGCGTACTACCTCAGCGCTGTCTTAAGTATTATTAGACATGTCTTTGTTCCAACTGACGTGTTTCTGAAGTGGAATGAGACAGGCCGAGGCGATAAGGATCTCAAGTCTCTGTGTGAGTCAAACCTCAAAGTACCACTTAGGCGGCTTTCCTTTTGCTCTCTGAAGTCTGGCGGTGTGACGGGAGGCTGAGCTCAGACAACAGCAGAGACACTGACAGGAGCTGTCATGGGCTTTTTTCCCTGCTTGTGTTTTTAAAGGACTATAATGTAGAAATGAAGCCCTGTGTGTAGTGTGGATATTCGTCCATGCCCGAGTCCTCTGGTTTTACTTATCTGCCTCTGCTGAGGGAGGCGGTGAAGGAGGAGAAAGCATAAAGACGAACCGAGAGGAGGGGATGTGTGTGTACAAGTGTGAAAGAGATTATTTGATGAAAAAAAAAAACTGTGATCAAGGGAAGGAGACAGACAAAGGAGGGCGAGCAGAGAAAGGGAGAGGGGTCATTAAAAGGACACCATCTCACTTGCAGTAAATGGCAGTAAAGTATCTGGCTAATCTGCCATCATTACACTGATTAAATCACCGGGGATTTGGCATTCCCATCAGCTGCAATCAATGGGCAGAAATCAATAGACAGGGGATACGTGAGAGCCTCTCAGCCACATTGGCTGCAGCTCCAACTGTGGATTGCATCTCCAAACATTTTTATATTAGTGTCAATAAAACTTAAACTACATGGATTTGGGGATTTTTATATTAAGCTTTTTATGAAACGGCGTGGGTCCCCGGAGTGCCAAGCAATATCTTTTCCTTCACACATTCCTGTTTAAATCTAATCCCCCTTCCTCTCTGTGGCCTTGGGCACTCATTCAGGGGCTCTTCGTCTCTGATTCGTTCCCAGATGGTGATCAGGATTTTAAGTTAAATGTTAATTAAGGCTGAAACTAGGAGGAAAACATGGATAAGAAGCACATTTTAGCATAAAATATATTACATTGCGGACAAAAGCAGAAGCTCACTAAAACACTGTATGCATGTCACAGCTCACACTCATTAACATCAGCAGTTTTGAACCAATGTCAAAATAAAAGGAGAGATAAAACAAGGTTATTTAGAAATTCCATTAGAAAAACAGAAATCTTAGACATACTTTAGCTAATATGAGCCTTTAATATTTCCTGACAGTGTGCATTAACGCACGAGGTACTCAGTGTGGTATACAGTTTCTTGCTGAGAAGAGAGATTGATATTAATTTTATGCGCGTGAGCTAAACATCAAGTTTCAGCCTTTTCTGTAGTCAAGTAGCATAGCTTAGCATAATGAGACTGGAAACAATGAAAGCAGCCAGCTCAGCTCAATGAGGAACACAGTGGCTCAGTAGTTAGCACCGTTGCCTCACAGCAGGTGGTTTCGAGTTTGTATGTTCTCCTCTGTAGCTTGTGCATGGTACTTTAATGCTGCCAGTGTTAGCGGTGGCCCAGGGTACTTTCAGATCGAATAAATGTGAAATAAAAATGCTTAAACTTTTTCTTTTATCAAAGTTTTTTTTAATTTTTCTGTAAACTAATAATTAGAAATTTTAGGAAGAACGGTTGATTAGTTTAGCTTAGTAAAGAAAGAAAAGAATAAAAATAACCCGGCTAAAAAAATCGTTTGTGCAGGTTTTTTGTCTTTACTGTGACACATATGGAATTTCTTGTGCCAATCCAAGTCTGTATGCTAATATTAACTCAATAATCGAGGGACATAGCCACTATGACATCACACATTGGTTATGGACTCTGTATTTTGAAGTGTCAGCTGTAGCATTTTGATCTCGCCACTGTATCGGTGTGTTTTTTTGTGCCAGAAGTTTCCTTATATGGAGAAAAGGGTGGAATGCTAACATTAGCAAGCTTGGTTACCGAGCAAGCAATTTTACTCGCCTTTTTTACTCACCAAAGCTGAAGCATGAACTTTTAATCATCTGACTCACACAGCAAGCCATAATATTAGATAAAATGCTCCAAAAGGCACCACCACCACATACACAGTGAAGCGATCCGGTCTATTGATATCAAATGGCAGAGACAGGACTAACAGACAATGATTGGCTCCAGCTGTCTGTTTCGGGACACCTGTGAGTCAATGCAACTGACAAGGTTGTCCGTGTTGTGGTTATATATGTATAGGTGTGTCTATATGTAGGCATATAGACTGAAACATGGATGATGAAAGTAAACGTTATGTGAAGATGAAGGAAATTTAAACTAATGGGCAAATTCACCTGTAGCATATCAGCTTTTTGCTAACATTGAATTTGTCTTGTGGTATAAGGTCATTCACAGACTCACCTTGAGTTGAAAAGGTTTCTTATTTGTAAGGAGTCAGGCAAAGCAATGATTAACTTATTATACTCAAGAAAAGGCTAATAAAGTGCTACTTAAAGACATCTTTGTGTCATGTGGTTTTCACATCCTCATTTAAGAACCATAGAAGAAGAAGAGTGAATTCTTTGCTCAGACGATCAGGAGCATCTGCGAAAAATCACAAAACACTGAATGAAACTGAAGTCAATTTTCTGTGTCTTTCAGGATGAGGCAGTGTAAAGGTTGGAGCGTGGTGGTGCTGCTAGTACTGTTGGGGCTGGGATCTGTGGCCCAGAAACTGCCTACGAGAGATGAAGGTCTTTTTCAGATGCAGATCAGAGACAAGTCGCTATTCCACGACTCGTCAGTCATACCGGACGGAGCTGAGATCAGTGGCTATCTTTTCAGAGACACACCCAAAAGGTAAGAGCTCTGTGAGACAAACAATATCAGGGTGGTGGTTAAAAAAATGAGCCAGTTAAACCGTGTGCTGGTGACTGCTTCAATCATTGAAGGAAACATTAAACCTGGTGATGTCTACTTACTGTAAATAGATAGGAAACATCAGATGTTACCCTGTAATAGGATCTATTATGTTGATGCAAAAACTAAATAATAGATGAGAAAGTCTTTCTCCACTCAAGGCAAAACACTATATGCCACCACGTGCTTCACCTATTATAGTCTGCTCACGCCTTTACTCCACATATTATTTAGGATAATGTCAAACTATGATGAACACTGGTGCTTATATCTGGCCTATTATTTTCACAGGTACTACTTTGTGGTGGAAGAAGACAACACACCCCTGTCTGTGACCGTGACACCTTGTGATGCTCCTCTGGAGTGGAAACTCACTCTGCAGGAGCTGCCAGAAGATGCCAGCGGAGGAGGATCAGGTATAACTGACATAAGGCAGCAGTGGAAGAGGTTAATTACATGTTATCTGGAAATATGACTATCCCCACACACAATTAACCTACGCAGTGATGTTAGGCTTTGTGTTTTCGTGGGTTTTAATTAAGTCACAGATGTAGTGTCTAGTCTGACCACTTATGAGGTCTGACTCAGCCCAGTTTGATGTCTATAATTTCAGTGGTTTTCTAGTCACCCTAAAGAATCAAAGACATTACATCCCTTTACTTAGGTCGCCTCGGTCTTCTTAAGATAAATCCCGCTACACTCAGTCTGTTTGTCTTCCTTTTTCCCTTCATTTTTTCTGTTTTTCTGCTTCACATTAAAACCTTTTCCCATCTGGAAGGTGTCCTTTCAGCAGAGGAGATCTTGCCAGATGACTAAAGCAGTGGTTTAGAGCACTGATGTGTGATGTGAGCATATATTTGAATGTCCAGACATGAGCACCTGCATGTGTGTCTTTGTTCCTGTCAGATCAAATGGGTAGTTACACTGTTGTGGACACTGACCGCGCTTCAAGAGAAGAGAATTCATCCTGAGCTGGAAGAATAATGACAAATTTGGACTCATGCAGTGGCAGTGACTTCACGAAAACTGGTGCAGAAACAGAGCAGCTAGTGAAATCTTTCCTGTCTTTGCAGCCTTTTCCTGCTAGAAATCTCTATTGGGAGTTGATCTTTGAGCTTAATTTTTAGTACACCGCTGAGCACACTCTCTCTGGTTGACAAACATAATATTATGGTTTCTTGCTCAAGCTGGAGTAAGAGCTTAGACTGTCCCTCTCACATAGAAGCTACAAGGCGCCTCTTTGTAGCAAAACTTCCCTAGAAAGGCTGAGTGAATGCTGGCCTGAGATCTTTGGGGATGTTTGGAGTGAAAACATGGCTTCCATGGGTGTGGGATAATGATCCATGAGGCTTAGTCATGATCTTGCAGCGTTAAACAGTTTTCAGTTTGGGTGGAAATTTTCTTTCATCAAAGCCAAAGAAGAAAAGAAAATATTGCAAGGGTTGTCTAATTTGGTGACTAAAGCAAACAGCTCATGTTGTGTGTGTTTGGTTTTTATCTTCCAGGAGAGCCTGAACCTCTGGACCAACAGAAACAGCAGGTGACAGTAGATGAAGGGACGGAGCTCTTCACCTACAAGGGCAATGATGTGGAGTCCTATGTGGCCACAAGCACGCCTTCTGGTCTCTACCAGCTTGAACTGCTGTCCACTGAGAAAGACAGCAACTTCAAGGTGTACGCAACCACGACTCCGGAGTCTGACCAGCCCTACCCAGAGCTGCCCTACGACCCCCGCGTGGATGTCACTGCACTTGGCCGTACCACCGTCACACTGGCCTGGAAACCGACACCTACCGGCTTGCTGATGGGCCAGCCTGTGCAGTACTGCGTAGTGATCAACAAGGAGCACAATTTCAAAAGCATGTGTGCTGCCGAGGCTAAAATCAGCACTGACGATGCATTCATGCTGGCTCCGAAGCCCGGCAGAGACTTTAGCCCGTTCGACTTTGTGCACTTTGGCTTTGACAATGGTTTCGGCAAAGACCGGGGCCTCACAAGTAACAAGATCTCACGGGCATACGCAGCCAAGCCCAGGGTATCAGACATCCAGAAGGTGTGCATTGGCAATAAAAACATATTCACGGTGTCAGACCTAAAACCAGACACACAGTACTACTTTGATGTATTTGCAGTAAATGCTGCTACCAACACCAGCACAGCATATGTGGGAACCTTTGCCCGCACTAAAGAGGAGGCTCGTCAGAAGACAGTTGAGCTGAAGGACGGCAAAGTATCAGAGGTTTTCATCAAAAGGAAGGGCAGCAAGTTCCTGCGCTTCGCTCCCGTGTCTTCCCACCAGAGGGTCACTCTTTTTGTACACACATGTCTGGATGCTGTGCAGGTGCAGGTGAGGCGAGATGGCAAGCTGCTGCTCTCCCAGAATGTGGAGGGGATACGGCAGTTCCAGCTACGGGGAAAGCCAAAAGCCAAATACCTGATCCGTTTCCGTGGCAGCAGAAAAGGAGCCTCCACTTTGAAGGTGCTTGCCAGCACCCGACCCAGCAGCAAACAGCCTTTCCCTTCACTTCCGGAGGATACACGCATCAAGGCCTTTGACAAGCTGCGCACCTGCTCCTCCGTCACTGTGGCCTGGCTGGGCACGCAGGACCGCAACAAATACTGCATTTACCGCAAGGAAGTGGCTGACAATTACGGCGAGGAGCAGCGGCGCCGGGAACAAAATCAATGTGCTGGACCAGAGACCCGCAGGAAGTCAGAAAAGGTCCTGTGCAAGTACTTCCACAGCCCGAACCTGCAGAAAGCTGTGACCACAGAAACCATCACAGGTCTGGAGCCAGGAAAGACCTACCTGCTGGACGTTTACGTGGTGGGACACAGTGGCCACTCAGTAAAATACCAGAACAAACTGGTGAAAACAAGGAAATACTGCTAAAAGACTCTGCAAAGAATAAATCTATTATAAATATATATATTAAATAAGTTTATTTAACTCTAAGTGATATTCTACTAAGGAGTGTATACAGACTGACTACTCACACAGCTGATGGGCCCGTGGCAGGGACTGAACTGTTTGTAGAGAGAGATTTCAACCTGTATATTTATGTTTACATTTCATTGTGGCACGTCTGGGTGGCCCATAGCGTGAGGTGCTTTGTTACCAGGCTTGTCATCTTGACATCATGCTGCCACTGGGAGGGCAGAACTTCAAAGAAGATCCCCCTTTTTCATTTTCTCTGTTCCTTTGTTGCTGCATGACTTTCGCTTTTGTCTGTCATATTTGTTGCATCCTTCGGTTTCAGTGTGTCAAGGAGATACAGTAGCTGCCCGCTTTGTATAGATCTGTCACCGCATATTCATGACGCATTTTAGGAGGAATTTAAATTATTTTATACTTTTCATCTCTCTTTTTAATTGTCTGTTTTATTGATGACAATAGTAACTGTTACAAGAAAATTCCAGTTTTATGAGGAAGTTGTTGTAGCTCAGACATTCCCGTGTGTATCTCAGCCAGTGTTTGCTCTAGAGCCCATCTTGTAAATGTGTTCTGTGCTGGAGATCTGTGTTATTATCACTGTATCGCTGTGTATGTGTGTGCGTGTGTATGTGTGTGCGTGTGTGTGTGTCACATGTACAGAGCTGTCCTGCCAATATTCATGTACATAAAGACTAAATATAGAACATGTAATCCCCGTGTCACCCTGGGTGTCATGTTCTTTTGCCAAGCAGTTAACATCCCTATCATGGCTCTCAGAGAAAGAGCTGAACAGCATATTGTGATTATAGACTCAGACATCTAAATCAGGGCTGCATAAGCACAACCTAATACTAAGAGGGATTTTGACATCAAAACATGACCCTCTAAAAGATTTGCAACAGCAAAAGAACAACAACAGATAAGATATATGCTGTAAATAAGCATATATCTTAAAAAATAAAAACACCCCTTGATATCATCACAAGTGGCTAAATGAGGAAATGAGCGTATATCCTAATAGATTTAGTTTCAAGTGTATTTCTTGATTTTTTCTGGAGAACAAGTTATTGTCTTGATGATCTGCAAAGAGCCTGATCTGATTTTTTTTACCGGTGGGAGTATGAACCATCTGTATCACGTGGTCCCCGTGTAATCTGTAATTTTATAAAAAGAGTATAAATTAAAAATCGTCATACAGTGTTGTTGTTCTGTACACTAGTGCCACTGTAAATTTAAGAAAATGGAGAGCATGTAGCTTGCTTTGCTGATGGAAGATGAACCAACCATGAAAGGGAAGTGATAAATTTATGTATAAAATGATGTAAAAAAAAAAAAAAAAAAAAAGCTGTAATAGGTTGAGCATCGGATGGGTGATTTAAAAATCCAAATTTGTACTGCAGTAGTTCTGCTCACATTACCATACATATGACATATAATAGATATGATATATCTGGTGTTTCATCTTATGTTCTTTTTTAATGAGAACAGAATATCTATGGTGTAACCGAAAGCTGCCTTAATGGCCAAATTCCACCCTTCCATAGAAATACTTGGCCTTACAGCAAAAGATTTTCCCTTTAGCATCAAGTAATCTCCCAAAGATCTACTTCAAATAATGTCAATGCAAGGTTTATGCATATCATGACAAATTTAACCTTCTAATGTCCAATGACACCCGTTTTTGCATTTCAAACACAAATAGCATGCAGTCTAACTCTTGGTCTGCTACTAAACATTTTTCCTAAGACATCAACATGAACACAAGAATGTTTTCGGTGAATCATAAATAAAAAACAGCCTCTGCTAATTTTGAGTCGGATTTTGCCACCTGACTTTCTGTCGCTCTGTTTTTCATTTATAGTCAAATCAATCTGAAAATAAACATGATTTAAACCAAATATGCCAGAAAGAAACAAACAGGATAGCCTTTTTGTGTCAGTTTAATCGGACAGTTTCTTACTACAACAAGTTTATGGAACTGAAATGAATGATTCAGATTGACTGTAGCTCTGCTACTGCAGCACTGATTTTGTCAAGATTAAAAATATCAAAGAATATAAACCCAAAAGTGGTGACGTCAACAAACTAACAAACTAATTACAATAGTAATTAGCTACAATAATACACTCAACAAAAATATAAACGCAACACCTTTGTTACTGCTCCCATTCCCCATGGGATGGACGTAGAGACCTAGAATTCATTCCAGATACACAATATAACCATCCCTCCCAAACAGTGGTCACAAATCAGTCCAAATGTGTGGTAGTGGGCACATCTGCTATATTGAGATAATCCATCCCACCTCACAGGTGTGCCACATCAGGATGCTGATCTGACATCATGAGTAGTGCACAGGTGTACCTCAGACTGCCCACAACAAAAGGCCACCCTGGAATGTGCAGTTTTGTCTCACAGCAAAATGCCACAGATGCCACAAGCAATGAGGGAGCGTGCAATTGGCATGCTGACAGCAGGAATGTCAACCAGATCTGTCGCCCGTGCATTGAATGTTCATTTCTCAACCATAAGCCGTCTCCACAGGCGTTTCAGAGAATATGGCAGCACATCCAACCGGCCTCACAACCGCAGACCTCGTGTAACCACACCAGCCCAGGACCTCCACATCCAAGATCGTCTGAGACCAGCCACCCAGACAGCTGCTGGAACAATTGGTTTGCACAACCAAACAATTTCTGTCAGAAACCGTCTCAGGGACGCTCAACTGCATGCCCGTCGTCCTCATCGGGGTCTTGACCTGACTCCAGCTCGTCGCCGTAACAGACTTGTGTGGGCAAATGCTCACATTCGATGGCGTCTGGCACGTTGGAGAGGTGTGCGCTTCACGGATGAATCATGGTTCACATTGTTCAGGGCAGACGGCAGCTGAGAATGTCCCAATTCTTGCATGGCCAGCATACTCACCGGACATGTCACCCATTGAGCATGTTCGGGATGTGCTTGACCGGCGTATACGACAGCGTGTACCAGTTCCCACGAATATCCAACAACCTCGCACAGCCATTGAAGTGGAGTGGACCAACATTCCACAGGCCACAATTGACAATCTGATAGACTCCATGCGATGATGTGTTGCACTGCATGAGGCAAATAGTGGTCACACCAGATACTGACCGGTTCTGGGTCCCCAGACCCCCAATAGCGCAAAAAACTGCACATTCCAGGGTGGCCTTTTGTTGTGGGCAGTCTGAGGTACACCTGTGCACTACTCATGATGTCAGATCAGCATCCTGATGTGGCACACCTGTGAGATGGGATGGATTATCTCAATATAGCAGATGTGCCCACTACCACACATTTGGACTGATTTGTGACCACTGTTTGGGAGGGATGGTTATATTGTGTATCTGGAATGAATTTTAGGTCTCTACGTCCATCCCATGGGGAATGGGAGCAGTAACAAAGGTGTTGCGTTTATATTTTTGTTGAGTGTAGCTATCAAAAATTAGCCACTTATCGCTAATAGTCAAACCAAGTAACTCTGTGAACGTAATCTTGATTATATTTAAGTGGGGAAAAATGCCTTGCTCTAAAGCAAAATAAACATAAATACAATCATCAGAATCCTACTCTGGACTTCGCACTTTCCAAATGGTTTTAACTACACTATAAACATAGTGACACTGAACAGGCCACCCTCTATGAAGCAATGTCGCTGTTCATTTCCACTTATTTTTTTAAGTGCTTACACTCAAAATCCAGGCTTCAAATTCGAGGGACTTGGTGCAATAGTATTTAGTCAATAGACACATTTAATCACAAACAAGCAAAGAGAAAAGCCAGACGCACATGCATGACCATATCTACATGTACTGAGTAGTCTTAGATGAGTGGAAATGGCGCCTCTGTTGAGGCCAAGAAAAGCAGCTGTTGTTTGAGAATTGCCATGTTTCCATCCCGACCCTGATTGTGGGTAGCTGCACTCCAATTCATCAACACAGTTCACTGTCAATTAAGTGCTCCAGGTGGAGTGAGGCTCCACCTGGCTTCCATTAACCTGCCATTACCCCGAAATAATGTAAAGGAGCTTCCAGAGAGCTATGGGACTGTCATAGATATCCCTGTAAACTGCCACTAATAAAGCTGGCCAGCTCTGCTCAAATGTTATCCTACATGTGTGAATAATATCTGCTGTGTGCTAAAAAAAAAAAAAAAGTCCTCGTCTTTGGTCCACCCAAGAGGTTTAAGATGGAAAGAAATATACAGACACTTCTATTTTTCTAACATCTTTCAGGAGATCTCCTCACAAACACTCATGCAAACATGAACATACAGAGAAACCTCTATCCTAGAGCTAACCATCTGCAGGGCTTCCCGTGTTTATCTTTTGCGTGGAATCGAGTGCAGCGCTTTGATGTATGAGTTTTGTATATATGTGTGTACATGAGTAGGACGAGGAGTGGAGACAGACATGTAGGGCCTGGATAAGTGGTGTAGTAATGACAGCAGTGCACGGAAGAGCTGGCTCTGATTCTGGGGCTTATGTGAAGTGATCAGTGTATGGAATAAAACTAATAATCTGTACATAACACCTCAATTAAACTGTGGCTGGAAATGTCATAAAATGTTAGTTGCGCCCATAGAGCCAGATGTTTGAGCTCAAAGGCTTTTGATGTCTCTTATCAAACATTTTAAACAAAGAGCTTAATTTAAAAAATAATCCAGCCGTCCATTTTCCATCCATTTTCTTCCACTTACCCAATTCAGGATCACGGGGGGGCTGAAGCCTATCCCAGCTGTCATGGGATAAAAGGCGGGGTACACCCTGGACAGGCCACCAGTCCATCATAGCACTGGAATATTATATTGCTGGTAATTTTCTGGTGGCTTAGGCGCTTTATGTGGCACAAAAAAGAAATCCTGTATGGAGGAAAAATGAACCCTCCTACTGTGTTCAAGTCAAAGCTGACCTATTTTAATTTGAAATATTTCATAAATATTATCCTTTGAAAACAGTGATGACATAAAATAGATGGCTGTCGCCAGAGCCATCATCCATCCATCACCATATTGTTTTAGCCACCATATTTGGACGAGAGGGTGGAATTCAAAGGCATCAGCCAATAACCTGCATCAATAAGCTGTAGCACCAACAGCATGAATTCAGTGGAGAGGTCCAGCTGAATAACTGATTTGTGGAACGGAGGCCTAGCAGACAGAAATCAGCTACAGTGGCCTGCGCATAATCCATTTGGATACATTCAGTATCCAGATAGATGAGAAATAACAAAAGTCATCCACCATACTGCTGCTTTGAAGGGGGAAGCTATCCATATAGAAGAGTCTATGGAGTCTACGGAGAAGAACTTGTTTTTGGAGCCAGCCTAAAGTGACAGTTAAAGAAACTGCAATTTTTGGTTCCTTCACCCCAACGGTTGTCCCTTACTTTTCACTAAGACATCTAGCTAGTGGCCGAGCCTCTGGAAATTAAAGCAACAGTCACAAAGGGAACCACTTTTCACTGGGAAAATGCAAAAATTAGTGTTCCTCAGATGATAAGTGGGTAACTGTAGGAGGTTGTTTGCTAGTCGCAAGCAAACCTCCTGCAGTCGTCCTGCTTGTTGCAAAGAGGTGTATGGTACCACACCTAAAATATCCCAACTTGATCTGAGGTTGCACAGTTTGAAAGTTGGGCTTTTTAAAATGACTTGTTTTCAGCTTCAAACTTTTACTTTGAAAGCAAACATTCTTTTCAAGTTTAACTCATGCTTGGTGGTTAGCGAGTGTGTGCAGGCATGCCAATATCTTCTCTAAATACTGTGAGCAAGCTTGGCAATATGCTAGCAACCAAAGCATTCACACGGAGGGTTTTGTACATTGCCAGGTGGGGTCGCCAACCAGTCTTTATGCCTCTGTGACTGGAGTCTAGGTCTTCTTTCGTCTGTTTTATTGTAGTTACAGAGAATACAGAGCTAGGTTCTTCTTATAGCTAGCTAAAGACCCATAGTTTGTGGCAGTGGTATCACTCAGTGAGTCTAATGAACGTCTCTTTCGCAGAAATCAAAAACGCCATTTTTGAAACCTGGCATTGAGAAAAATGGCAACACTGTGGTCTCTGAGTCTGTCAAAAGCCATTTGCATAGCAGCAGGTACACCATCGACTTGACTTCCTCCATTGTTGTGGTGTTCATGTTGCACAAATGATGTCACAGAAATATCGGCTAATTGGCACGCACATTAAGTGGAACTTAATTGTAATGGAAAACAACATAAACCGAGTCGAGTCACGTCAAATCAACCAGGTACTAGTGGAAAAGGGCTTTATGTGTTCACCCAACTTAGATCTAAGAAGCCCTTCTCACTTTTACAGGGCAGTGTACCATCAAAAGGAATTTTAAGCTAAAATTGTTTCTTAATCAAAACTAAAAATTGTAAAAATACCTTTACCCAAAATGATTATTTAACTGCCAGTCTAACTAGCTAGCAGTTGCTAGCAGCATGATAAATAAAACTGCCTCCTAGAGTTTTAAAGCTCACCAGTGACCATTGTTAAGGACTTTACACACAAGACGCATAAAATTCATGTGAAAATTTTGCATGTTAGAAATATCTTTTGAACTCACCTAATCTTAACGCAGCCATTCGCACCGACTCTGGAATTTTGTTGGATGAATTTGCAGCATTTATTTTTCAGATTTTTTGCATGAAAATAAACAGATCTGACCAATCAGATCTTTTTGAAGATTAATTTAACAACTGAGTCAGCGATTATTTATCGCCACTCTAATGAATAATTTAACCTCATTCTCAACAAGAAACGCAAAAAGATTATTTTAAAAGCATTTCAACTGCTGTTAAAGTAGTGTAACATTTCAGCAGATGCAGAGGCCTAAGAAAATAAACGTTTGTACTGTTAAACTGAGCAAGCCAATGTAATGTCACAGATGTGCTTTGTAGTCCTATAGCTGTTAATTTGTTGCAGAATTTCCATCACCCTCTCTTCAGGGAGGTTTCAGGAGTTGGCATTTGTGCGAGCGTTTTGTGTAAGTGTGCATGAATGCACTTGCTGCTCAACTTAGAGCTGAGTGACACTTTTGGACAGAGATCGTGAAAAGAGAGTCGAGGCTCGAACAGAATCCAAACAGAGACAGACAGCAACCAGACGGGCACGCTGGGGGGGCTTTGACTCCAGCTTCTGTTGTAGAGAAAAGTAGGGAAACACTGTTTTGTGTAAACTCAATAGCAAAGTGAATGAAGGGCTTCTGCTATCTATTGGGTTGGTACTATACTTGTGGGTGGTTAAATTAAATGATTCAGTTTCACACTGGTGCAATGTGCTGCAAATCACCAAAGTAAACAGTGTGAAATGAAATTATAATGCTTGAAAACTTGACACATGCACACAGAGGGAACCCCTTCTAGGGACTAAAGAGGCATAGACCATGATGAAAATGATTCCACTTCAGCAGTTCCAGGGATAGATCATTACCAAGGCTCAGGTCCAAACCAGCTCTACATAGCTCTGATTTAGCAGAGGGCCAGGCAAAAAAATCGGAGGCTTCCTTCCAAACCCATCCTGACCGAGAGCCCATTCCCAGGAAGGGTGGAGAGGGACCAGTGGCCCTCGGGCATTACTCGTCTCAGCCGATCTCCATTAGGATAACTCAAGCAGTGAAAAAACACAATGACTGGCTCCTGAATATGACTTTCATTTAACTCCACCATGTACTTAACTGTAAGGTCAATTTTATTATCGTACACAGAAAAACAATCCTCAACACATGATACGCATTTGAGGATGAGGAAACTGTTATGGTGCTGATTCATCTGCACTTGAGGGAGATATGTGTGTGTGTGGGGGGGGCATGTGTGTGTGCGGATGTGTTTATATATTAACACTGTGCACATGCAAGGCCATGTGTGTTTGTGTACTCACTGCCATCGGTCCCTCTTGCCTGCATGGGGGTGGTCCCTAAGCTCTCTTGTGCTCATGAAATCACTTCTAAGTGCCTGTAATTTCTCACGCTTCATCAGTACTGTAATTTCAAAAGGCTCCCTCTGAAGACCCTCCTTTAGCGGCGACCTGGGGTTGTCAAATGAAAACATCATTTATCCAGTGACCTCGGAGCTTCAGGAAATGGTTTGCTGGCTATTCAACGACAGCCTTGAAATAGGGAGCTGTGGTAAGGAACTGTGGGGGTTTGTGAAACATGAAACAAAAGGTGGTCTGGCCCCTAAATCTACAGTATCAGGTTTGAGAGATTTCAGAAAAATGCACCCATCCATTTGGAAAATCTTGTGTGGAACCATTTGTATGTTTGCCAAACTGAGGCTTTTTCCCCAGTGAAAATATTTACTTAGAAAAAAAGGAATGCTGAGAGTATTTATTTCAATGCAGTGCTTTCCTTCACTGTGCCCTAAATGTGGTTTCTGTAGTTTTTGGCCTTCAGAGTCTCAACCAGCAGCACAGCAATGAGTGGCTCAGTTCCAGGGCTGGGTACGTTCACGTTCAAAGGGAATGTCCTATGGCGACCCTAACCCTCTCTTTTGGCAGTATTTTTTTTTAAAGTCCCCCCCGTTTTGCATTGTTTTCTCATAGCTTTAATCTTGCAAGGCATGTTGGTTAAACGGGTTGGTCCATCATTTATCGTGTGTTGGTGATTTTCCTCCAGCATTTTCATAACTGACCTGTCCTGTTGCTGTAATGACACAACTTTGCAACTTTAAAGAAACAGGCCGAGGAAATGTAGACGAGGAAGTTTGGTGTTAAGTTAGGTCTGGCAGAATGACGGAACAAAGTCATCCTGAGGAACAGGCTGTGGTGGAGGAATTGATCTATTTCACTTGGAAGACACTTTTTGTTTGACTTTTTTGTAATTTAGTTGGATTATTTATTTATTTTTCATCTTTTGTTTCAGCTTTTAGTTGAAATGAACTGGTTAAGATTAGGACCTGACCATTGTTTGGATTAAACTATGCCTTTTCACAAAAATCATTTGTTGTTAGAAAAACAAAAAAACCCCAGCTATAACTGAGTGAAGCTCAGCCATAATCCCAGCAGATCAGCTGATCTCGGTAACCCACAGTTTCTACACATCTGCAGCCTACTTCAGCAGAGAGATTTCTTGTGTGCGTGCTACTGTTTAACTTGAAGCTCTGCTGTGATGCCTTACTGAGCTGCTAGCATGTCTGTGGAGTCCTGAGCAATTTTCCCATATGAACTAAAGGTGGTGTTTGTCTTCAATCAGGTCAGGATATTGTTAATATTTCTTATATTAAGCATACAACAATAGATCTGGACTGGATGTGTAGTGGCGAATTTCTGTCCCAAGCTTTGAAAAAAAAATTCTTTCACTTCTTAATATGAGCTGTCCAGATTTATTTCTAACTTGTACATACAAACAAACGATATCACGGTCAATAAACTATTTGCTGCTACAGCGCACATTTCCATTACCGTCCTGGCTCATTCTAACCTGCTACCACACATGCGCTGTGCATATATTCTCTAACCACATATTATACAAAATCATACATGTAACATAATAACTGAAACAGTATCAAAAATATTTCTCTGTAGATTGGCTCTAACATTTCCAGCCCCCTCATTGGAGGGCGTCAAGACTGACAGTTAGCGAACACTTACAAAAGAGCCAAATAACGTTAACACTTCCGGTATCACACAAAATATTTCTCTATAGATTGGCTCTAACAGGATGTGTTCTCACTGAAATACTGTTTTTGGTTTAGGGAAGGGTTGATTGTTAAACAGAGTGCAGAAGCTTCGAAAGATAACAGCCTCAAGCACATTGTGCATCCACTGAACACTTACCTGAACTCTTCTCAAATGAGTCCAAGAGTGGATTAGACTTTTGTATTTACCCATGCAGCACTTCTAGGTAAAGTCTAGAAAGATTTAGAGGTGTAGTGCATGTGTGAAATTGGCCTTCTCAGTGTAGTAGTAGTAGGCTAGCAATACAATGCTGTCCTTCGTTTTTGTGCTTAAAAACGCTGATGGAGCACATTTACGGACAGAGCCTGGCCAGTTTTTTTTAGACGACTTATTTAGCAAGTCACAAATATACCAAAAAGTAGTACAGATGACAAGTTTGACAGTTTTACTACTATTCATGCAAACTGCTGCCATCTTGAATTGTGAAGTTGGTGTTGGTGGGGCTTCTCCAACTTTCTGACTGGAACTCTGACCTGAGGGGTCAGAATTTAGTAGAGCATTGCAGGTTTATGCCTTGAAGAACTATCTGCACTTAATCTAGCTGATTTATGTCATTTTGCTTCATAGATGACTACAACTTCATGTCATCTGCATGACATCTAGGCACTGAACCCTGTGCAACTCCATGACTATTTTATTAAACGAGGACAACTTAAAATCTAACATGAAAAAATTCAATTTTCTCACATTTAGTAGTAAATGTTTTGAGATTCTTGCTTAGACCATGGGATTTTTGGATGATTCCAGTATGCCTAAACTTAGCTCAAGATACGCTAACACCAAAAATATTGAATTATCTGTACAGACCACCACAGACTCTCACTGATCCTAAAATAACGTAATGGTGTCCCTGCTTTCAGGGAAGACTCCTCTGCGAGCCTCTTTGTGTCTTCAATGCAGGTGTTGGGGATAACCAAGGGATCTTAGTGAAAGCCGAGTGAAAGTTAATGGGTTTGAGGGTCCTCAGAGGGCACAGAGGGAAAAAGGGGTCATGACATTTGATCGTCCTGCCCTGACAGGCCAAGGCACTGACAGAGAGGTCGGGGTTGGAGGGGGAGCAGAAATGTACCAAGAAGCACATGGGTGGGGCAGGCACGCACAAAGACCCTCTCAGTGCAGTGATCAGGCTTGTCACCCAAGTGTAACCCTCTCCTATGGCTTAACTCTCCGGAATACACTGGGAATATGACTCCAAGCCACTGATGAAAACATTTCGAATACAAAAGTGACCTGGGAGGAAAAAAATCCCTATTGAAGGACATGTTTATCCCCGTTTTGAAGCGCAAATCCTGTAAAAACAGCAGTCGAGACATTCAAGCGCACCAGCTCATTGACTCTGATGTAAACGCGTACATCATGATTCAGTCTTCTTCGTAGCCGTCTACCAACGCTTGTCATATGGACCAATCATGGAGCAGTTGGGCATAGAGCCACAACATAACAGGAAGCAAGTGGCATAAACACGGGCTATAAACACAGTAAACAAAACCAACAGAGCACTGACATGCTGCTGATTAAAAGGGTGAGACGTTTGCTGAAGAGGTGTTCAGAAAAAGAATGTACACAAACAGTCGGTGATTAGAGATGATACTAATCTCTCTCTGCAGGGCGAAAGTCAACAAATCAAGGTGAGGGGGAGATAAAAAAAAGAACATAATGGAGATAATGCGAGGTCTGTTACTTTCAGCGTTTCCACAGCACCATATTCAAGAGTTATGGTTGTTGTGAAACCACAACCAGTGTTGGCTGCTTGAACTGTTTGTCAGATAAAGAACAAAAGAAAAGTCATCTGGCATCACTTTAAAGAGCTTTAATTTCAAATGTCATGTATTCGCTTTACACTGATCCAGTCTGAAGTCCATTTTCTCAGCCTCCTCAAATAATAGTGATGCTATTCAACGTTGTTTTCTTTTTTGAGAAGTAAAGTTTTGACTTGCAGTCCATTTTAAATTAGCATTTTTACAATTACATAGTTAAACCAGCACTTTAATAGGACAGTAATGCTGCTTTTACTGGAAAACAGAACCAATAAGATAATAATCCAATGTTCCCTTTGAGGAATAATGACTCACCGGCCACTTTATTAGGTACACACTGATAGTATATGGTTGTACCCTGGAACTACTGCAAACATTCATTTTGATCCAAATTGACGTGACAGTATCACACAGTTGCTGCAGACTTGTGGGTTGCACATCCATAATAGGACTCTCTCGTTCCACCACATCACAGAGGTACCGTTTTTGGATTGAAATCTGGTGACTAGAAGCCATTTGAGTACACTGAATTTATTGTCAAGCACAAGAAACCATTTTTAGGTGATTTGAGCTGCTGGAGTTGGTACACTGTGGTCATAAACGGACGGACATGGTCATCAACAATACACAGCCGGGCTGTAGCTGTAGATGCTCAGTCGACACTAAGGGAACCAAAGTTTGCCAAGAAAAGATTCCCCACACCATTACACCACCGCCAGCCTAAACTGTTGATACAAAGGAGGATGGGTCCATGCTTTCATGTGGTTCACATGAAATTCTGGCCCTAACATCTGAAGGTCACAGCAGATATTGGCACTCAGCAGACAAGGCAATGTTTTTCCTCTTTCTATTGTCCAATTTTACTGAGCCCATGTGAACTGTAGCCTCAGTTTCTTTGTCTTTGCTGCTGTAGCCACATCTGCTTCAAGGTTCGACATGTTGTGCATTCAACCACAGGACGTTCAACGTCACTTAAATAACCCGTCTTCTCAATTCTGATATCAGTTTAAACTTAAGTGGGTTGTTTTGACTGTGTCTACATTCATAAATGCACACAACTGCTGCCACGTAATTGGCTAATTAGATATTTGCATTAATGAGCATTTAAAAACGAGCCAGTGAATGAAAAACATATCAAAAGAAATATAATCTGTTTGATTTGTAATTTATATATAACAGAAAGATGTGAATTAAACAGGCCAAACACATATGTACCATTATTTTGTTTTATTTCATTATTATAAAACAAAGGTTCAAAGACGTTGAGATTATGAAATGTTGGACATCATTTACCAACAATGGAAAACCATCATCCTCACTTGCAGGACACTGTCTACTTTGAAATAAATGTTTGGTTCACATGGTTGTTGAGCATTGTGGTTGAGTCTATAACAGACATCTAGAAATCTGTCCCAGCAGCCTCAGTTTGTTGGTAAACTGTGGTTTCTGGCCTGCTGTTAGGACTGTTTTAGACTGAAAGGGTCTGTCAGGCCTCTGGTCTTCTGCTTGTTGGTACAGTGTGGTTTCTGAATTACAGAACAGATATGTTCAAGCCAAAACACACAGAACATCACAATATTGTGAGGTTTCTGGGGTTAATGGAGAATGGAGTAATTGAGGGGGGCTGTATTTCTGTGCTATGTGAAGTGCAGGATTGAAGTGTATTGCAACATTTTTCTATGTAATAACTAATCTCTGCGAGCTAACGGTAAGTAGTTTTAGTGATGATCAAACTGGCACATGAAGCTCCTACAGTCTACACAACAACTGCATTAGTGTAATATATTTTCTCATTGGATGGTATGTATGAATTCATTTCAGTCTTACTTAAATGGGCAAACAGATGCTCAATAACATATCCATCTAGTTACCCTTTATGGTAGTTACATTGTTACTAAGATCCAGCATTTGTATATAGAGAATACTCAGTGCTAAAATACAACTAAGTACATTTACTCAACTACACAAAATGACTCTGAAGTACTTCTCTTTTATATTACTTCTTTTTTTTGGGGTGGGAATTATTTCCCACCAAACAGTAACATCTGTTTTTTTTTTTTTTACCTTATTCTTGCCATATAATACAGTGATAGTGCTGCAACCTCATATTTAGTCATGGCCAAAGATTCAAATAATGAGGTCAGTGTATGTATAAGTAATCCCTGAGAGCACAAAGCTCAAGCTTCAGTCTGCTCTTTCAGCGGTTGTTCTGGTCTTAGCTCTGATGATCTCAAAGAGAGTAGATATCACTCAAATTATTTAGGCACATGAGTCCTACCCACCAGCGTTTCAAACCTATTGCTTGCTAGTAATAGCCAATCAACAAAGTTGGCTCAAAGGTAAAACAGCTTGTACGATCTGAGGGACTGCACCAAGTATTGGTGTCAGATAACCACCGATTACTTTAACCTGGGAATCATGAAAAACTACTGTTGTAATGTATAAGAATAAACATATAAATGTGGAAATGAGCATAAGATGTCCACTTAGAGTTAAAAATTTGCAGAACATTAAATAAAAGTATGGAAACTTTTATCTATTCCTAAAGCTAAAAGATTCATTAAACTAATCCATGAGCTCTTAATGGAGCCTTTCATTAAGTGAGCTGTCTTTATTAAATAATGTCATTACTTTCATTTCTGTAGCTCCTCTGATACTCCTGCACAACCATCGTCAGACTGGGTAAGCTGGGAGTGCAGGCTGAATGAAACAGGCAGCAGCATGTTGCTCGACAGAAAAGGTAGCTTCTGGTTACAAACTTTGGACCAATCAGGGCGCTGCTTCGCTTTCCTGCAGCAGGAGCAACAGAAGTTCAACCTGGACCCCTTCACGAAGAAACTATCTGCTCTAAATTCATACTGACAATGCCTTTTCACTTCCGCTGACATATCTGATAGCCAACTAATTGTCACCGAAGGAAACATTTCCGAGCGATGACAATGTTGGGCATGTATGTGCCAGACAGATTTTCCCTGAAGTCGTCAAAGGTCCAGGATGGAATCGGTCTATACACGGCGAGGCGAGTCAAAAAGGTTTGTAGTTTCTGACTCGGGCAACTTTGTAACCAGGTTTACACGCGGGAAAAGTTTCGTGTTGCTTTTTAAGAGACTCCCAGAGGTGTAGATACTTTTTTCTGTTCGCCTTTTCCCACTGATAGTCGCTGTCAAAATCTCAGCCAGAAGCCAAGGCGTCTGTGACGTGAAGTGCCACGTAGCTACAGTAACTCCGGCTGTTTCTCCGGGTTCACTTCACGTATTCCTGCCTGCAAAGAAGGCTCGTTCCGCGGATAGACATCCATGTTAAATCCAACGTAAAGATTTTAACTGTTCACGCCAATTAACTTATACATTCACATTCATGTCCCCCCACCCTTTGTTGCCATATATGCAGAAAAGGAGGTGGGAATGTTGCGGAGGATGAGTGGGTTGAAGTGTCTGTACTGGGGATGTTTGGTCATTTAAATGTGTGGTAAAAGTTGCAGAGTGTGAACATGAATACAACAAGAAGAGCGGCACAATTTGACCACGCCCCCTGGGAAGTCAAAAGGAAAAATGTCCCGTACTGAGGGACACATGTACATGTCACATTAAACAGTAGGCGGGCCCACCATCCACCCAACACTCATCGGTGCAGAAATCATGTCCTCTGGGGTGTATTATTATGGTTTAATGTCATTCATTTTTGGCTGCCACTGTTTTCTTTAAAGGCATCGTGTTTGACAAGTGATCCCTCTGTTTGTGTTAAAGGGAGAAAAGTTTGGCCCCTTTGCTGGTGAGAAAAAGCTGCCCAGTGAGTTGGATGAAAGCTCGGACACCAGGCTGATGTGGGAGGTGAATGCGCTTCTTTTTAAAAAAATTTAAAACCTCAGGGAATGGAAATGCTGAATCTTCAGCCAGTTTGACAGACATCCTTCAGACCAAGTAGTTTTAACTCCAGAGTTCCCACGACTGCACCTCTGATAGCAAAAACCAAACATGTAAAATGCTGTAACGTACCTGAATCTTTCCAATTACTACAACAGTGTTATTTCTGTGATGCTGCATAACACAACAGCTATAGCTACAAGCTATATTTCAGAATAAAATCTTATGTTTAATAAGAATTTAACAGATGCCGCAATCCAATACCCTGTTCAAGATTAATCCGGTATTTCTCTGCATTTTGGCCTGTGATTTTTAACCATAATAATCAGGGTGTTGTGGTGTCTTGTTGTCATGTTTAAAATGTCTGTAAGAAGTCAGTGTTGGTCTTGTCACATGGTTTCATTTAAATTTCTGTTCAAAGTCCAAAGAGATACATTTGTCAAAAAATGTCACCACCCCTGACAATAAATAGTACCCAATCCTGCAGTCTCACAATGTCAAAGCATCATTCCAAAAAATCTTTCACTGGATTGGGATCAACTCCAAGTGTTAACCACATTGGGCCAAGACCAGTCTTTGGTGAAAATTTCATTCAAATCCATTTCTAACTGGATGAGTAATCTTGCAGTACTGTGCAAACATCTATAGCCAGCCCTCATTTCCTTATCCTTTGCTAGGAAATTTGGAAATGGGTGTAACAGTTTATTGAAACATGTGCAAACATACAAGGAAATACAGTATAAATAACAGTATATATTGCATATATACATTTTGTAAGTCAATATTTGTTATGCCTGCCCTCATTCATCATCACAGTCAGCACTCTCTGATTCATGACTGATAGTGTTGCACATCTTTTTAATCCAGGTATGCTTTTACTGTATTGAAAGTGTGTTTGGGATCACTGTCACGTGAAAAAATCAAGCTGTTGCCAATCACACTTAACAGATGGTACTGATGGTGTCAAAATCCATCAATTTTGACAAGATTCCCAATGCCACTGGGTGAAATGCAGCTCCAAACCATGACAGCCTCCATCCCGTTTTACAGATGGATGCAGACGCTCAGTGTTGTTCCTCTCTACTGACCTCCATAAATACTGATGATGATTTGAACCAAAAATTACAGGTTTGGATGCAGGTCTTGTGTAACTTGGCATACCGCAGTTTTTTCTCCCTGGTTCCCTTTACTAAGAATGGCTTCCTGACAGCCACGGTTCCACTGTGACCATTTCTGGTGATGCTTCAGTGAACAGTAGATGGATCAACTGAAGGGCCAGAGGCACCTCTCAGGTCCTTTGTCAGGTCTTTGCTGGATTTTTTTCTATTTCTTAAAGTCATTACTTTCAGATATTGCTTGTCTGATGCCTAACATGTCTTCTTTTATTCTCCACTTGTCCTATTTCCACATATTTTTTAAGGAAACACTGCAACCCATGCCAAGTTTTCAGCTAATAGCTCTTTGAGAGCTATTATTTGGTCCATAAAAACAATTTTATGTCTTTCAAACTGTGTTATATTTGGCTTTTCCCGCATAGATTCAACTAAAGCGCCTAAAGATGTAATTTAAACTTGGTTCTTTGCTTCTTTTAGTTATGTTGTAAGCTTTGTGCCTGTTTATGCTTGAATGAGTCAGTGTTTTAATGCTGACCAAACCAAACTAAACCAAAACATTCCTTTAAAAATGGTCACATACAAGGACTGGACTGAAAATGAGTGAAAAAGCAGCCAATGTTCAGATAAAAAGTTCAGAAAGTCTGTAGAACTATTTCTCAAGACCACTTTAAAGAATTACAAGAAAGTCTGGATCACTGGAAGCTAAATTTATAGAAAGGTGACTCAAGACTTTTTGCAGAGTACTGTATAAAAAAGGAGACAAACTGAACCAATCAAATAACCGCTCTGGTGGAAGCAGCTAGTCAACTGTATTAAGACCAGTTTAACCATAAACAGCTGCAGCGGAGAAAACAGACACATAACAACTTTAAGAAACATGTTTTTGTGTAGCATTAATACAACTAAACACAGTAAATATTCTTATAAAAACCTGTATGACAATTCAATGCAAAAAAGCCCCAGATCAGTCCTTTATCACACGATGCAGCTGCTTGTGGGTCTGTCTGAGTACATTCTTGTTTTTTCTGTGATAAAGGAAACATTTAATTACGTTGCAGACAAATGAACCATAATGCCTGACTGAAAGTCAGTCTTATCTCGTCTTGTGTAGAAACGCTGTGATGTAGTTATCTGTAGCTGCCACACTGGTGTTCATATGTAAGGCCAGCACGCTTTGATGTACAGAAGACGAACCTTCAAAGAAGGCAATGAGAGCAGAAGAAGAAGAAAAAGAATCAGTTGTTCTCATCTGACAGCTCATGTCGTTGCTGTTTCTTTTTTTCCCCCTCTCTAGGTCCGTGGCAGTAAAGGAGATGTTCTGTATATTCTGGATGCGAGCAATCCCCGCTATGCCAACTGGCTGCGGTTTGTCCATCAGGCGCCTTCACAGGAGCAGAAGAACTTGGCAGCCATTCAGGTACATTTCCACTCTGCAGACAATGAATCCCTCAGACCTTCCTGAAAGAAAGAAAATGATAAATATTACAGACATCTGTCAAACCTCCAAACCCGAAGTTCGAAATTATGTAAATTATTTCAAATTTGATCTCAGAAAATACGGAAATCTTATTTTCTTCTGGAAAAAACCTTGAAAACAAGATCGAAATGACAGGCTTTTTTCAGCAGCTATTTATTGTTTTTGTTGTGTGAAAAATCACAGATGTGCATGCGAGATAAAGTAGTTGCAAAAGAGCAACGTTAGTAGAAAAAGCACGGGTAAGAAAAAAGTCTGGAGACCTACAAGCTGAACTGAAATGGAATACTGCTTGAAAATTGATTGTTTTTCTAATGATTAAAGGTTTAAGGCAAAAAGGGAAATTTCTGCCAAAAAAATTCAGAGTTCATTTATATTGCAAAACAAATTACTTTGGCTCGAAGTCTCTTTGTTGCCAGATGTTTAAACTGTTAAAGGCTGTTATTAACGTAAAAAGGACATTAAGTTGGAGAAAGAGAGAAGTGTATTTGTTTCTTTTCTCTGTTTTTATCCTTGGTGTCCTTAGGATTTATACATTTTTCTGGATTTTGTTGAGGGAATATTTTGCAGCTGCAAAATTCCTTTTCTTAATTTATTTCCAAGACCAGCTTTTATAAAGTTATTATATTGACAAATAATGTGTTAACTACAGTTATGCGGGAAATGAGAATCGGAAAATATGCAGAATTTTCCAAACGCACAATGTCGATTTTCACAGTCTTGTGAATACAGTACAGTGGATATGGGAAAGTTCAGCTTCTGCGCTTCTATGTGAAAGATGAAAAGAGGTTATCCGCTCATCTTGGGAGAAAAATGAAAGTCCAAGGAAGAGAAGATGAACATTTGAGGTCTGAGGGTCAAGTTGCTGCCATTAATAGTTGAATACACGGAGTGATCGGTCTTTTAAAGGTCACACATGTGAGTTAAATCTCTGTGTTTCATCAACGGTGACATTTATTGTGTAGCTTTCATCCTCTTAATCGTTATTTATGTATATTTAGGGTCCCATAGTTAAAAACCAAATGACAGTTTGATTTTATTAACATGACCTTTAAGGCAGGGAAGTGAATGACAATATTTTTAAGAGTTTCACCGTTTGACCTGTGGCCTCAATCAAGCATTAACAGACTGCTGTCAGGGTGTAATAAGTTCAGCTAGCCTTACCGCAGAAGGTTAAAACTGTTAGCAACTGACTTTAATTTTTAATTTTTTAATTTTTTAATTTTTTAATTTTTAATTTTTAATTTTTAATTTTTAATTTTTAATTTTTAATTTTTTATGTGTCCCGTTTGGATCTTTAGCCATCAGAATTGTTGTCTTAAGGCCAAGAAAGATGCCAAGCGGATTTATTTTACCAAGTGGATCATCATGGCCTTGCCATATTGGTCCATTTGATTGACCTTTATTATAATTATGAATTTATTTTATTTTCGGTTGCTACAAACGGGACAGACATGACTGGGGGATAGGACAGGGAGAAAGAATGAAAGAAAGAGAGGGAGAGAAAGCAAACCAAAGGGGAGAAGAGACGGTGAGAAAGGGGGGAAGAAAGAAAGAAAAACAAACAAAACACCTGGATCACCTGTATGGAGAAAAAAAAAAACAGAAGAGAAAGCAAACCAAAAAAAGAGCAACATAATAAAAAAAGCAGCACCATCACAATAAACTAGCTAGCAGTAGATAACAGTAGATACTAAATATTAAACGATATTATGCAGCACGCAAGATAAACAGCGCACAATGTGCTTTGAGGCAGCAGCCAAGAAAGGTGTAGTCCGTGTCTGTGAACACCCGTCTGTACACCTGTGTGCATACCTGTGTGGATCAGCATGCTTGTATTCCAAAGGTTTCTCCATGTAACGATCTGCTAGGGAGTGTGGGGAGCCATAGCCCCGTCCACCAGGGTATGAAGCTCCCCCGCTGACCCCAGTAGGCACCCCCACACTCTGGAACCCACCAGGGCAAGGGGGCCCAGGCCCATCCGGACCGGGGCCCGCAGCAGCAGCACCGCCCAGCCCCACAGAGTCCGGGGCAGCCCACCTGACTCCACCCCAGAGAAAACTGCACCCACCCCATCATCCAACCATCTCCCAAACTACACAAGACAATAGACACCCAGGTTGAGTTCATTCTCCACCTCTCCTATATCTCTCCCCCCACCTGCAGAGTGAGCTCCTGTAGTGAGGAGACCACCTGCAAAGATATAACAACCTCCCCACCAGTTAGAGAGCCCCCTAGTTGGGCCGATGCACCAGAGGTCCCCTGCACCCACCCGCCCACTGCTCCGGCGACACAACAGCCAGGACCCAAGCCCCCAAGGCCCGGCCAGCACCCCAGACCAGGGGGCGGAGCACCCCCAGACCCCCAAGCCTCCACGCCCGTCCCGGACCCCCCCAGGGGCAGCCAGGCTTAATTTTTTATTTTTACATTGTTAAATATATCGAGTCACGTTCAGCCAATGTTCAGGCTGTGTTTGTGTTTTTTTTAGGACGGGGAGAACATCTTCTACCTGGCTGTGGATGACATAGAGACAGACACGGAGCTCCTGATAGGCTACCTGGACAGTGATATGGAAGAGGAGGAAGAAGAAGAGGAAGAGGATATTAAAGATGAAGATGAGAACAGTAAAGAGGCCAAGCACCTTGTAGAAATGGGTACAGTGGAATGTTTTAGTTTGCCTTCTTATGTATACACATTTACAGGTGATCAGTTTATAGCACACACATAAAAAAAAAAAACTTGCCCTACAGTATGTCGTACTGTGTTCATTAACCTTAATAGAACTAGTAATAAAGAAGGAGGACCACCCCTGCTTGCTGTGTGAGAGCAGTTTTCCGAGTGAAGAGATCCTGGCTGCCCACCTCCAGAGTCTGCACCAGAGGCCCAGCACAGAGGAGAAGGAGTTCAAATGCAGGAACTGTGGCAAAAAGTTTCCCATCAAACAGGCTCTGCAGCGCCAGTGGGTTTACTCTTTCATTACTTCTAGTGTAGTTTTATTTCATGCTCAACGTTTCTCTGATCTCTGAGAAGTCTGAAGTTTGAAGAGATGCTAAATCAATCCAGGGAACTGATTAGATTATGTGTTAGATAGATAAAAGTTTGGCCCAATTTTTGATTTCGAGTCGAGGATGAAGTATGTGTATCACTTTGACCCCACAAAACATTAATATGGCATAAAGCAACAGTTTATACGCTATTATTTGACACAATCTAACACAAACATATAATAACATCAAGTAAATACATTTGATCACATTGCACAAAACACTGGCCAATATTTAAAGCCATAATCAGGTAAAATTAATGTCATATTTCATCTTTGGCCCAAAACTGAATTAGCAACAGTCTTTGGTGCCTGGCTATTACAAGTCTTTACAAAATATTTAACATTAGTCTGGGCAGGCATAGAGACCTAGAGGCTTGAACGTGAGTGGTTAGTGGAGGCATTCATTCTAGTTTTACCTTTCGACATAGATATGCTAACTGCTCTCCCTTCTTTTAACTCTTAATGCTAATTTAAGCTAAATGGGTGCTAGCTTTAGCTTTATTTTGCAGTATTTGAATGAAGAGTCTGTTTCAAAAAATGTTTAAATTCAGTTTTTTTTTTAAATTTACTTAAAAGAAGAAAATAATTTGACTTTTTTCAGTGGAAAATCTTTTAATAATGTTACGCTGATGTTTTTCTGCTCTTGATTATTTGTGGTAGTCATCCTGGACTTGTTTTTATTTTCAATCCTCCCCCAGTGTTTTGCATTGTTCTGAGTCACTAGACCCATCAGCTGACTCCAAAGCCCATCAGTGCTCCCTGTGCCATTACACATTCGGCTCAGAGTCCAGGTAACATGCATCATCCAAACCATAGTACAGGACAGTGTAAAGCATGCAGTTGCACCACTGTTACTCTGTAACTCATAACTCTTCCTCTTCTCCTTTCATCTTTGATATCTCTGTGTGTGCAGTTTTGAACAACATAAGGAAGCCTGTAAAGGAGATGCCAGGTTTATATGTAAAGCCGAGAGCTGCGGCAAAAGATTTAAGAGCAAAGACGCTCTGAAGAAGCATAAAGGAAATGTTCACACAGGTTGGCACCTCTGTCTCTCTCTGTTTCGCAGTGTTTCTCTGTGATGTTCACTGCCTCGTTCTCTCTGTTGTACACATGCGTAGCACTTTCATGTAATAAAGATAATCGTCCATTAGCAGCCTCAGCACTCAAGGAACTGCAGTTAGAGTGCATGACCTCGATCAGTTAAAATCTCTGCGATGTTAAGACACATCTCTAATTACTTGTGTTCCATAATTGCTGACCTGTGTGTGCTGGGGCAGCTCACTCTTTCAGATAATTGGACTTCCATAGCTATTTATGATGGGATGTAGGGCAGTGGGAATCTGTGCAGCCTTACATATCAACCCGAGATTAAGACATTAATCTGAGAGGCTGATGGAGCTGAGATCTGCGCCTTTATGTTTTTTCCCAGTGCAGTCAGAACTAAGTGGTGTGTGTGTGTGTGTGAATGTGTGGGCGAAGGGGGAAGTGGATCAGACGCAACAGATGTGGGTCATGTAATTCAGACGGGGATAAAGGGAGGGTGTCACTGGTCCCAAAATGGTGGGATCACTGGGGCTATGAGTAAGGGAGTTCAATGACAAATAAAACATTTGGTGTTTTTCTTTAACCACGTAATGATGTGTTAGTGTACCAAAATTGTTGTTCATTGCTAACAGCTCTGTACGTGGAGTTTTGTAATGCACTTTGTTTGTTTCTTTATAGGGAGTGCACGACGGAAACTCACATGCACCATATGCAACAGAAAATGCTCCTCTTCCCTGAATTTACAAGAACACAGGAAGGTGAGCTTCTCTAACATCTTCTGTACAGCTCAGTTTATCCCAGGCGGATACTTTGCATTGGATCTGAGAGGATTTGCTCAGCTTACGCAGTTTTGCATGATCCATTTTTACAGCGATGTCTCTTTGGTGCCGTTTCTCGCTCTACAGTGGTATCCGTCAATCTCCACTGTTTCTGTAACCCAGTCTAACCTCTTAATCTTGCGTCTGCTTCACATGCTTTAGGGTTCATTTATTCCCTCTTTACGATCAGGTTTAAACTTATTTGGGATGACAGAGCAGAGAGAGGACGGCGGTTTCTTTTTCACTAGCTCATCCCACAGGTCTGTTGAAATTGACGAGGCTCTGCTTGCCGAGCACAAGGTTTTAACAGGGTCCCCTTTCTCACTGATGGATTACAGATTTGAATTTAGCTGTTTAAATAGTTCTTTAAAACATTTTTATACAGCTAAAATTAATTTTATTGCTGTGTATATAAACCCTTTTTCAGTACATGATTTTTCTATATCTAACACATGCGATTAGACAAGTTTTTCCAAGCTACATTCCTCTGTTGAGTAGGCTAATGGGTCATCCAAAGATGTATTTTCTTTGCAATTACATTCTATTAAATTAATTGCATTAACTAGTTATTAATAATGTAGCTGACATGATTGAGGGGTTAACGTTTGCTATGACAATGCCAAGATAAACACTAGAGAATGGTATTTATGTAAAAAAAGTAAATGCGTGGTCACACTACAGCTATTTGGCTTTCGCTTATATTCTCTTCTATTTATGTGTAAATGCTGCAGTAAGAGCAGATGTGGCTGAATGTCTTGATTTGCCAGATGGGCTTTAAGGCATGTAAAACATGGTGCACAATATTTGTAAAGACATTAGATATTATCATTTTATTTTTTATTCCAGCCTGTTTTGCTACATTTTTAAACATTTTTATCGTCAAACTATAGACTGTATATAAAAAATGGACACAGCCACTGTGACATTACCCATTAGCTGTGAAGCTCTGTTTTGAAACTTTGATTTTGGCACTTTGGATTCTTCTATGCTGTTCTTGTTTTTTGTGAACATATTTTAACCAGATGGTGATGTGTTAAATTATTAGCTAATGCTAGCATGTCTGGTTATTAAAGTGATCCCTGGTACTTAGTATAATTAGACAAACGCGTTCAGGATCACATAGTTTGTGATGTTTGCTGACGACATAGTGATCTGTAGTGAGAGTATGGACCATGTGGAAGAGAGCCTGCGGCAGATGGCCCCGCCCCTCCCTGAGCCTGGTTCTGCTGGAGGTTTCTTCCTGTTAAAAGGGAGTTTTTCCTTCCCACTATCGCCAGTTCTTGCTCATAGGGGGTTGCATGATTGTTGGATTTTTCTCTGTATGTCTACCTTACAATATGAAGTCCCCTGAGGTGACTGTTGTTGTGATTTAGCGCTATAAAAATAAAACTGAAAAAAATTGAATTGAATTGAATTGAGGTGGTGGTATGCACTGGAGAAAAGAAGAAGGAAAGTCAGTAGAAGTGAGACAGAATAAATGTGTGTGAATGAGAGAGAGACAGTTTGAATGGTGAAGTTGCAAGGAGTAGACATAGTGAATGTGGATGAGTCAAATACCTGGGGTCAACCATCCACAGCAATGGTCAGCGCACGAGGGGGAAGAGTGTCCAGCCGAGGTGCAGCAGGTGGAAACGAGTGCCAGGGGTCATTTGTTACATCACCCCTTTGTTTACAAGATGATAGTGAGATCTGCTGCGATGTATCATAGCAGATTAAAATGCATATATGCAAATATCAATTTGGGGAAACTATCCGTTGAGACCAAAAAGGTTATACTCATGCTGGCCATGTTAACATGGGAATCTATGACTGTTCTAGTTTGTGTCCCTTCTGCATTAGTATAATGTGAACCAGCCTCGGACTGCAAGAAAACTCAAAACAAAACAATCTCAACTGCTCAAAACAATCTCTTACCAGATGGTCTTATACGCCAGCACAAGTTGAACCTGTTTAAGCATCTTTGCTGAGCTCAGTCATATTCAATTGAAGAAAAAGATGCCTTTTTTTTTTTCATTCTTTACACGCCGGTCAAGCCAGATCTTGATTTGCAGAGAAAAGTCTGAGGCATAAAATAAGCCTGCTGCTGTCAGCAATATCAAGCTGCTTTAATATTTTCAGTTGAAGACCATGTGCTTTTTTTGTGTAAGGGTCATGTTGTATGACTAGGCAAACTGCTCTCTATCCAGTTGTATGCATTTTATATATAATAGTAAGTCAAAGGTGTTAAGGAAAAACTATAATATCTTAGTCTACTGTTTTTTGTGCTAATTATCCCTTCATTTTAGTCTTGAGAACCTATTTTGTACAGCACTTTTCAGTGATGTTGGTTAATAAATTAGTTTGCAAGTTGTCTCAAATAATTTGTCTTATTAGAAGTCATTCATTAATTATCCCAGTTGGTGATTGTGAAATGTAATTTTCTGCTGTCAACATCTATCATCCAGATTAATCAGCTGACATTGTTCCATCCCTGTCCACTCATTCATCAGCAAGCTTCTTCCAAACCGTGCAACTGTTGTAAAGTCACCTGGAAGTGACACAGTTCTGCAGAGAATCATTTAACCTACTTCACCTGTCTATGCATCGGTATTCTCCAGTTTCAGATCTCCAAGGGGTTTTAAAATAGGAGTGTGTGATATTCCTGTGTGGCCTCTGGATCTGTCTGTGTACCAGTTTTACATCTTCTATTATAGTAAATGTGTTTTCTAATCGCACACTGTTGTCTGAAAGTAAAGTAAAGATGTTTCTATAAATTTAGGCCACAACCACATGGGGTTTATATAAATTACCTATTTTTTTTTACAGTAAGAATCAAGTCCCATTAAAAGTGTTATTTTAAATATGTCACATTTCTGACAAAAATCTGACATGTTCTTATAGCTTCAATCAAAGCCAATGGGCATTTAGTATTATTCTTACAGAAGAGAAATCAAACTTTCCATACTGATAATTTGGCTCCAAAGCAGCTTAAAAACTGCCTTTATCATCATTTAGCTGAACAAGGTTTTGCAGAAGCAGCTGACAAGAGGAGCTGCGTTACATTAGCATATGCTATTGTAGCTGTACGCCGGGGAGCTATTGAATATGCAATTACTGGAACTGTGTTGTGAAGCAGAAAAGGGATTGAAAGTTTTCATCACTTTAATTGCTTTTCCGTCTGTAGACATCAGTCTAATGAAAGCGGACAAGATTTAGTTTCAGTTGACCATCGCACACTGAGATCCTTGAACTTTCGCAGCTCATTTCCCCTGAATTTTTTCAGTGGTCAGCAAGAACAAAACTTCAAATGCTCTCGCTCTGTTTTTTGCTCTTGTACCGTAGATACACGAAATATTTGAATGCCACGCTTGTGACAAAAAGTTCATCTCTACGAATCAACTGAAACGCCACATGATAACACACTCGGGTAAGACGATGACGCTGCAACGATGAGCTGACCTTTTTGCTTCATGCGTTCTCTCTGCTTCTCGGAGATAATCTCTGTTAATCTGTCACTGATCAGAGAAGCGACCGTACACCTGTGAGATCTGCAGTCGGTCATTCAAGCGTTTGGACCAGGTGACGGCTCATAAGATCATCCACAGCGAGGACAAACCGTACAAATGTAAGCTGTGTGGGAAGGAGTTTGCACACCGCAATGTCTACAAGAATCACAAGAAGGTGAGCAAGTGTATAAGATGTGAAGATCCACTTTCGATTTTTATGTTCTATAATTAGGTAAATTATGTTAACTATACCACTGTATCCAGACGATCGGTGCTTTCAAAGAGGAGATACTCCTTAAAAGTCAGTGTCACTTCAAAGCTAGAATTATTAGTGAAGCTGTGATCAATCAGGGTCTCGTTGGTTGCTGTTATCTGTGGGGTCTCTGGGCATTTCCACCCTTGAGGTTCCCTGTGTTTACTTTTGGGATTGAGCTGTCACTCAGACAGATATGTGGGGGGGGACAGACGGGTGTCGCAAAAACAGAAGCACTTTGAATCTAAAGCCCCTCAAGCTGCTTGTCTTCATCAAGTCAACAAACTTAATTGGCTACGGAGCCTTAAGCAAAATCCTCCTGCATCAATTTACGAAGCCTCCCCGACGTCCACGTCGAGGCGGGAGACGGCTTGTGTTACACTTTATAAACATGCTGCTCGATTCTCTTTGCAGACGCACTCTGAGGAAAGGCCTTTCCAGTGTGAGGAATGCAAAGCGCTGTTCCGCACCCCCTTCTCTTTACAGCGTCATCTTCTCATCCACAATAGTAAGTATAACCATTTATGTGTCCATCAGACTCCTCAAACACTGTTGACATAGAAACCCCCTATCTGGGATGATAGTAGTAGATAAATCTGCTACTATCCAGTTGAAACTGCTGAAAACTGCTCCTGTGCACATACATGAGTACAGCAATATGACCAGCTCATACATTTCCTGGCTAATTGTGATCAGCTGCAGTGGAAACACAGTTACTCCCACAGGTTTCTGTTCAGGATTCTTTGAGCTCCATGTGTTCTCCTTATAATGCCTCAGAAGCTGTAAGTAGATATCTCCTTACAAAACATAGACATCTTTGATCTTAAAGTGACGAGTTCGCCACATTCTTTCACAACATTTTAAAATAAAATTGCCCCGTTAAAACCAGCCTACTAAGTTTTACAGGCTATAGTCCTGTATTTTTACTGTTTTTATTGCCGTCTCATCCCTACCACTGTGGATATTTCCAGACGCTGTAACCCCATCAAAAGTCTCCCTGTTAAGACATCAGTTGTCTGATTGTCTGGTCCCCCCTGAATGCTTTGCTTTGACAGAAACTTTCTCCCTGGACAGTTGAGCTGCAGATGAGTCTTGGCAGGATGCATTAGTCGTCCTCAAACTGTGCCAGATAACAAAAGGATTGTAAAGCTCAAGGCATTTCCTGCTGCTGTCTCAGGCGGCAAGAAGCAATATAATATCAGGACTTTTATTATGTATCAATGGGATATAGGGCTTGAGGATTGGATGTGTGATTTCATTGTGCTCTAGGCGAGAAAACAGAAATAATGTACCAGTAAAGCTATCCAGTAATTGGCCAATGAGTAATTTTCAAAGACTTTTTTTTAAGTGCTTCTTGGTCAGTTGGATCACAGACAGAGAACCAAGACACTCAAGTGTTTACACCTGAATCTAATATGTGTTACTATCAGTATCGCTTCCATAAGAAGGTCAAAAGTCTTTCCTCGAGGTCTCTGTGTTCACCAGTGAAGTGGCAGATTTTTGAGCAAAGAGGAGAAAATGTTTCGGGGAGTTTGCCCATTTTTGGACTTGACTTTTTAAGTCCTGCATTGATGGTATATTTTCCTGCTTTTCTAGCTGAGGATGTAAAATTTAACATAACAAAAGACATGTACACGCGCGCTTTAAAACCAAGTGTAAAAACCACCCATTTCTCACATTTTGCTCAAAACTGCAGAACTATTGTGTAAATGTGCCAAAAGAAACAAAAAAGGCCATATTTTGGGGTTATTATTGTGATAGAATAACAAAATGTGTTTCAGTATTTTTCAGTTGTTTTATAGATATGAAATTATTTATTAGATCTAAAAAATGCAATTCCAGAGATTATAGGTAGATGTTGGGGTGGTGGAGGGGTTAGAAGAGAAAGCAGCAGCATATTTATAAATGTATACTTATACATTTTGCAGCATATGTGGACCATCAAATTGAGAGGGTGTGTCTGGCATATGATGTGCCTGACATGAGAGTGTGTGTGAAGCAGTGCGGTTGAAGCTACCTGCCTGAACTGGCTCACAGGCTTCGCTCTATTTAAACCTTTGGTTCTTTCATATTATGTCATCATAATTCTTAAATCCCACATTCTTTAGCCCTTTTCTGTACACGACTTTAAAGTTGCAGTGCATTCGTAACAACGTGACAAATCAGTATGTAGTTCTTGCTTTGGGTAGGGCACATTTATGTGTTTAGACCCCATTTGTAGACCTTTGGCATAACCCCTGCGTGTGTGTGTGTGTTTGCATCTAAATTAAAGTTTGTGCATGCTTATGTAGGAGCGTGAGTACCTTATTATCAGACTGAAGCCTTGCTCTGTGTTTTCATGGAATCACTTTGCGAGTGTGCCGTTGACGTTAATTACCATCACGAGAGTGTTTCCATCTAAATTAAAAAACAAAGCGAGCCTCAGCTTTCGCTGGTGTTCCTTTTCACTGAGCTGACCATCATCTGCCTTGGTAATAGGAGAATGAGTGCAAGCTTGTAACCACTTGCTCCCTCCATCTAAACTACTCTGTGGAAATTGAATGATCTCCATATAATTGAAACATCTTTTCTTGAACAATAGAAGCTGTTGTGTGGAGGCAGAGAGCCGAGGCGTGAAGGAAAACATCAGGCTTCGCTATCCCAGCAGCTGACATAACTGTCTAAAAGCTGTCTGTCTGGAGTTTTAGGCCTGTTCAGGGAAATGATTAATAAAATAGGGCATGTTTTTTAACTTTTTGACGTACAGGCCAAACATATGGCAGAGTATTTTATTTTATTGTTTACTTTGGCGTGTGTTCAGCTACACATACACAATAAAAGGCAACCAGAGCTTTTTAAAAGATGGTTGTCTGGGTTTTCTTTGTAGTTATCTGCCCACACAATAGCCCTGGTGAAATTGGGTCCCCTCTTGTTGTGCGTGATGACTCTGTGTTCAGACGTTTAACAATAGCTGAGGCTCTTGCAAATGTTCATCTTTTCCTTGCTGCAGGTGAGAGAACATTCAAGTGTGACCAGTGTGACGCCACCTTCAAGAGGAAGGACACGCTCAACGTCCACATCCAGGTGGTGCACGACGGCCACAAGAAGTACAAGTGCGACCTGTGCGAGAAGGCTTTTGTCACTCCTTCTGTCCTCAAGAGCCACAAGAAGGTGGGTGAAAAGAGCTGGAGCCAGACGACCTCAATCATACGCGGTGATTGCACGTCTGCTGGGGCTTTGTCCTGAAATTGAGTTCAAACACAATTGTAGTTGCATTTATTTGAAATGCGCACAGACATAACAGTTAGAAAATAAGTTGTGAAACTTTGCAAAGTAAATTTTAGACAGTTACTAAGATTATATGCCATTTTGAGATAAATGTTAAAGTAATGGAAGAACTTTGCTAAATTGCAGCTTAAAGCTGATTTTCCATCATCATCACTCTGCTATCAAACTAAATTGTAATAAAATCAATGGCATGGTGAACATCTATTCTAACAAAATATTTCCATTGTTTCACATTCTGTCCTGCTCCTTGCCCCTTGACACTGATTTCTCTAACTATACTAATATTTCAGACTATTGAATCTGCTGGAAACATCCATCTTGACCGTTGTTGCCTAAGCAGGCTTGGAAATCAGTTCATATGTTGATTAGAAATGGCAGTTAGTCCATTAGCGCCGCAGGCTTTCAGAGCCCCGAACAGATCTCGCTGCAGATTGCGAGCCCTAAATCTGACAACGTCCGGTGCAGTTATGGATCAAGATTGAAACCAAACAGTTTCTTGGCACACGGCAAAAGAAAATGTCTTGGAGGTTGTCTCAGAACAGTAGGGCTGAAGACAGGCATGTTGAACTGTCTCAGTGCTCGGGGTGTCTGGAGGCTGCTGAGAAATCTGGCGTTGATCAAAGTCAGGTTGTTGAGGAGATGACAACTTGCCGACTGTGTTTACACGCGTGGAGCAACCCCACTTTTGGCCGCGTTATTGTTGAAGTTGTTTTTAATATGCACTTTGATACTATGCAACTGTTTGTCTCTGCAAACCTGGCTTCACAAATAATTATCACACCCACGCTCTAACTGGAGCTCCGCTCACAATTCGGAACATATGACGAGAATCTAAAATATATGTAGAAGGATACGAATCTTTCTTAACCTCAGGAAACGTGTGAGTCAGACTTCTTATGATCACAGTAAGAGCTTACTTCCCTTTTTTAACTACCAAGGTCATGAGGCGTTTATGCAGGGCTGCAGCTGCAGGTTGATTAGAACAGATATTTTTCAATTACTGTCGTTCAGTTGGAGTTTTTGAAAAAAAGAAACTGTTAAACTTAAAAACACACACACACACACAAAAATAATCGCTTGTTTATTAAAACTAGTTGCCGGTTATGTTTTTGTAAGCTGGCCACCATCTGACGTCTTTTAGAACAGAAACAGAAGCAGCCATTGAACTGGAATAATTTGATTTAGTTCATCAAGTGAATGAATCAGTTTCACTCATCGTCCGCGTCATTAGGTACCCATGCTCAGCCAGAATTTGCCATAAACAGCAAACACCACACCCTGAACTCTGTTGTCATTTGGTAGTTGCTTCAATTCTTTCTATTAGATATAAACTGATATATCAGGTTATAATGCCAAATAAAGTCATGTTTTTACAGTGTTTATCTGTTGTGACACATTAGTTGTGCTAAATATTCAAAGATGAGGAAGAATATAACCACTTATTTCAAGAGGCAAGGTAAACCCTGGACAGGACGCCCAATAAGTGCATGTCTTTGGGAGGAAGCCGGATGACAGGAGGAGAACATGTAAACTCCACACAGAACTCAGGATCTTCTTGCTGTGAACCACCATGCCACCGTGCTGCCCATGTTGAAAGTTTCTGTTAATTTCTAAATCAGTGCATCCCTACTCACTAGATTCAGTGAGTAGTTTTTTTAAATTCAGTGAATTCAGCATTGCTGTAGTTCTACTTAGTATCAGAAATAGTTAAATAAGCACAAGAAATGTGTGTGTTTGGTTTCTTTAACACATGTAGCCAAAAACCACAGGAAACAAGGGAAAGTATGAGTTGAGTGCTTGACCCTCGAGGGTTAATCAGTGTGAGTTTATTTAGTCGGCGCAATCGTTATGGAAACATTTCGTTTGACAAATGCTGTCATCTCACCTGAACCAAGATTTTATGTTACAAGACGGAGGAAAAATCAAATATTTCAAGGTTGAAAGTGACACTGATTTGCTGAAACAAACAGTTTTTGCTTTCTTTTCTTCTTTGCTTGTTCAAGCAAAACTGAATGGATGGCATGAATTTGAGCTTCATTTTATATTGTACAGTGCAAATGTCTCGAGCAACCTCTTCTTTCTTGATATTGTACTTCCAAGCAGTAAGACTTTCTTATCCTATTTTAAAGTGGTCTTGAGCCATAGTTCTCCAGGCTTTGCTTAAAAATCCAAGGAAACTTACCGAGTGGAAGCGGCAGGCCTAAAAAGCTATTTGCAGCAGATAAACGATATGTTTAGGTTCTTAAGAAATAGAGAAATAGTTTTGGGGCTGCTTTTAAGCCAGTGGTTTGGGAATCTTGCCTAAATCAGATTTTTATCCATGAGGAAAGCATCTGTTTGGCAACAGCTTCATTTATCAGTATGACAACGATCCCAAACAAAGTGCCAGTGCAGTAAAAACATACCTTGGAACACACAATGGAACATTATAAGTCATGGACTGGCCTCCCCGTTACTGAAGCAGTGACAGAAAATGGAATAAAAACCACCCAAAATCTAAAGAAAAGCTTTGAATGTCCTCCGGGAAACCTGGAAAACTATTCCTGAAGACTACTTAAGGGCTTGCCTAAGAGAGTCTGGGCTGCGTTAAAGAATGAAAGTGGTCACAGAAAGATTGACTTTGAAGCTCATTAGAATTTTTGCCTTATTTCCTTTGATGTTTTTATATGTTTCAATACATTGCTGCCCCTAGTTCCCATTTTCTGAAGCAGAATATAAAGAAATGAAGGGTGACTCAAGCACTACTCTGTGTGTGTGTGTGTGTGTGTGTGTGTGTGTGTGTGTGTGTAATGGTAGCTTATGTAAATGAACAGTAATGTACATATCTGGCAGAACAGGACAGCGGATTCACTGAGCTCTCTTGTATTACAGTAAATACTTTATCCTCAGTGAGCCTGAATTTAGGTTCTACATAGGGGGTGTGTGCGCTTGTGTGTGTGCGTGAAAGCATGTATGTGCACACATTGTGTGCTTTGCAATCTTATCTCTTTTAGTGGCATGCTGGAGGAATGTACAGATGAATGAAAATTGCCGGGTTACTCTGAATAGATACAGACATAAAAATCATTGTCATAAAAGAAATCCCCAGCCAATTGCACGTTTGTGATTTGAGACGTGATGTTCCCATGTGAAATCGCAGACGTCACTGCGGGCTGTCTGTTTATAAAGGTAGAATATGAATTGTATTTTCTCTGTTTGTATTAAATAATGCAACATTGCTCCATCTGGGATGCATGTGTTCATATAAATTGATTTGTTTGTGCTTGTTTGTGCGAGACTGAGTGTGTGTGTGTGTGTGTGTGTGTGTGTGTGTGTGTGTGGATGGAGCCTTTGTAACGAAACACCAGAGGTGTCAGAGGGACACAGTGGGGTGACGGAGGAAAGGATGGGGGCAGAGAGGAGGTGTTCCTGCATTGTTGTACTGCTGTTGAAACTGTCGCTCTGAGTTTGAGCCTTTCATACTCACGATTATTCTCGGGAATTTACAACAGGCCAGCAGGAAGAATTTAGAGTGTACTTTTCAGCAAGGAGCGGAGTGAGGGGGGTAGGGTGGGGAAAGGTAGAGGAGCTAGTGCACTCTTGCCACATGTTCTTCTTCTCTGTTTGCATGTGCGGCCCTTATGGGTCCATGGAACTCACCACGGTGGACAGCTGGGAGGTGAAGGGAGAGGAAGAAGAGGGAGAAGAAAAGGTCTCTTGGGTTTTGGACCCTGGCAAATGTGTATCGTCTGAATTCTTTGATCCAGCAAGCTTGCAGAATCAACTGTCATGTGAACATGAGCATCTCCATTTACTTGCATTATGAGAACTTGTTTATTCTGGACACAGTCATATAGTTCTGGAGTTGCTTTTACCAAATGAAAAAAGCACTAAAATCTGAGAGTGTTTGGTTGAACAGATGTATTCTAAGACCCGAGTATGAAAAAAAGCCCCTTAATTATCTTTTTTGATAACTTGGTTATGGACACATGTTCTGACTTTGAAATCCAGTTATTACCATTGATCACATTTTACTTTGTAATGTAGCAAAGATGTTAAAATGTGAATTTTCTAAATTTTTTCCTTAACATCCACCATATGTCTCTTTTATCATTTCTCTGCCAGACACACACGGGGGAGAAGGAGAAGATCTGCCCATACTGCGGGCAAAAGTTCGCCAGCAACGGCACGCTAAGGGTCCACATCCGCAGCCATACAGGTCAGCGGCCCTCCGTGGTTCAGTGCTTTGTTAAATCGACTTTACAGCCGCTGCACCTGCATTGGAAGTTGCAGAGTAACATATCAGTTCAGATTAGTACAAACTGATTAATTTGCAGTGCTTTCATTTCACTGAACTTTGTTTCATTTACTTTATTTATGATTATATTAAAAAGGTTAGTGTTTATTTAAAGTGTTTGGTTGGAAATTTGTTACCAACGTTATTCCTGAATTGGTTGGAAGAAGAGGCGAGCACCTTAAAGCAGGACATCAGAGGCAAGTGTGTGCTTGTTCAGAACTCAAATGCTTAATCAACAGGCTGAAGTCATACGCAGGTTGACAGCTAGCATAGCAAGGAATCCAAGCGAAGAGCAGGCAAAAGGTTAAATCCAGAATGAGATGAAACAGGGAACTGTGTGGGAAAAATACACAAGGAAAAAACTAGAATAAAAATCAAGCCACAAGCAAATTCCTGTGAAGTACAAAGGCAGTCTGGTAGGGAGCAAATGCAAGCAGGAGAGTCCATAGAGTTTTGATTACTGGGCATACGTGATACCATTTGGGAAGAAGGTGGGAAATGTAACCTTGCAGAACTTGCTCCATAGAGTTGCATGTCCTGGGAGATCATATAAATGTGCTTTAAAGTCAGATTGTGAAAACAGAGTTCACACTGTAGCTGTTTATTATCTTCACATGCATGACTTGGTGTCAGGATTTCTGCAAATGAATCCATCTTCTAGGTCACTCGTATGTGAAGTAATTAAAAAAAGCAGAAAATAGCAAAAAAGCATTACATCATGCACATATTTTATGGTTTTACTTTCTGAGCGCAAAGTTAGATGAGAAGATCAAAACCACTCTCGTGTTTGTAGTTAAATATGAAGCTACAACCAACAGCTGGGTAGCTAAGCTGAGCATACATAAACCCTGGAGTTAAGGACAAACAGCCTGGCACCGTCTCATGGTAACAAAATCCAACAATAAGCACCTGCAAAGTTCACCAACTGAACATGTTTTGTTTATGTTATCCATGTTCACAGCCAAGAATTAGTCTAGCACATACATTCTCATAAAACCACTACTTGTAGTTATTTTTGTGCACAATTAACAAATGACATGTCTTATAATCTGCTTGCTGTGGCTTTATATCGAATGCACCCACACGAGATAGATGTTGTCTCACAAACAGACCCGTTCCTCGTTTGTTCTTCGTAGTATCCGTAGATCCTGTAGATCCAAACGCTCCTGTCCTCCCACCTTCGCTCTGCACATGTTACATCTAAGCAGTGAGACGGAGTGCATTTTAATGTTAGAAAATGGCAACGTGTTGGAGCGCTGGTTGCACTATCCTTTGCACCACCACAAAAATAAAGCCCTGCATGTTCATTAAACTGCCTTAAACTGGAAAGCTACACATTCCTGTGCGTTTCCTTACCAACAGACTGGTGCAGAGACCTGGCACGGCCACACACACACTTCTTGGCCTCACTCCCTCTTCTTCTTTCTGTCTGTCTCTGGAAATCTTCTTTTCCTCACTCCAACTTAAACTTCATCCACTGCTATTTTTTCCTCAGCCGTGTCCTCTTATTGTTGTCTGTCTATTTGAGCCTTACCTGTAGTAAGCCTCTTAAACTCAGTAAATGCAGTTTTTTATGAAGCCTACCTAATGTAATCAATGTTTAAACCCATTAAAGCTTCATCTTCCTTGTAGTGTTAGCTCCTCAAATTTAGGAATATTTGTGGAAGCCTGTTAGACTTTCTGTCCACCTGATGTATGTTTGAATTGCCATCCACAGACAAGCGTACCACGCTTTGTCAACAGCCCCCTTTGTATCTGTGTGTGCGTGCGCTGTGTTTGTGTGTTTGCGTACATGTGTATGTGCGAAGGACAAACCAACAGAAAGGGTGAATGTATACCAGTGTGGTCTGCAGCCCAGTCTGATCGTATTTATATAGAATAAACAAAAGAGAGGAATGCTGGGGGAGGGGTGGGAGCCTAGGGGACACCTAAAAGAAAGAAAGGAGGAAAGAGAGAAAAGACCACTCCAAGAAAGCATCTAGCCGGATGACCCTTGACCCCGACTAGCTGTAAATCTGTCCCCTCATTCTATAGGCCGGGTTTTTTGTTGTTGTTGTTATTTGTTGTGTTTTTGGGCAAAAGGGGAAAAAAAAAAAAGCTCTGGTGAACAGCGTGAGTCGTTCCCTGAGCGACAACACTAACAAGAATCATCTTGTTCTCACACAGTGAAGAGTGATTTCACACAGCTCATGTAGCTCATCTGTGAATATATAGATAAAATGAGCCTGTTAGTGTAAGTACAGATCTCCACAACCGCTTTCTGTTCCATGGGTGATCTCCTAAGAAGGCCACTAGCTGAGTTAGATGCCTGTAAATCGGCAGCTCCCCTGGATGGAAGGCGGGAAAGCTTGATCTTGTTTGTCTTTCCTGCTTCACAGGAACAAGACAGCATTGATTGTTTACCTGCTAAACACAGAGGACTTTGTAAGGATTCCTTGGAGATTTCCGTCCCGTATCACTTTACCATCAAACACTACGGAGCATTATGAGAGAAACAGGCGAATAACGAGGATAGAAAAAGTGTGAAATGGATTAAAGGGAAAATTGAAAGAAACTCAACCTGAGAGCATAAAATGTTTTGGAAGAGATGTAGCGCATATGTGACTTGGATTTAGTTTTAGTTTAATTTTGTTAGAACATCATGTTGGGCAAATTAGTTTTAGTGCCACAAAGACAGGCATCTTCTCACAGAGCACCCTTTATGAGATCACCCATAAAATGCGAGCTGTCAAAAAGCTGGATGAGGACGCTGTAGAAGTCTGTAGTCATGATGGATGTTTCTATCATTTTCTAAATTATTCTGTTTGGCCCTGTGATGGAGCGAATATGTTCTAATCCACATCACAGCTCAGTGAGAGCAGATTTTCCCACCACGTGTGCCATGAAGTGGTGAATAACCATAGTGGGGTCATGAAAATTATTTGTGCCAAGGGAAAATGTTGACAGAGCCCAGTGACTTGCTGTTATACTGACATCATAGGACATTTCAAGTTGGCAACGAGCAGTGTAAGCCCATGAGCTGCGTAACAACTAATTGGAGTGTCATTTTTAACCCTTTAAAAATGACACTCCAACAGTCAGACTTTTGACACGTGCACTGGTCTCCAGTGTACCATTCCTTTTTGACCATAAAGGAAATTGTGTTGTAAAATTAAGTTCATAATCACCCACATAACCAACTAATTACAAGCACATTTTTAATTAAATTTAACAAGAAGAAAGAAGACAACAAAACATGAGCTTTAAAGCTGACCTGACTTTTCCACATTTTCTGTCATACATAGTGTGTGCTCAGTAAAAATGGCCAGTTTTAAATAGTGATGTCAGCTTATGTGCAAAGGATCCCCTGTGAGCTAAAACATGAGCCTTCAGGTGCTCTAAATGCTTGCCGTTTTGCTCTATTTGATGTCAATTAGTGGGATTTTTGGGGTACATTTTAAACAGCACCCGTGTGCTCAAGGTTCTGCGTAAGATTTTGGCTTGAATATGTACAAGATTTCAGAAGTTTCCATTCCCAATTAAGAGTGAGGAATGATGTTCTGCTTGCAGAAGCCATGCGATAGAGGTAGCCCATCCAAAGAAAGATGACCTAGGCTACGCCTATACTAATCTGGATAAATTTGAAAAAGGTGTTTTCGTCTAAAAATGCACCATGTCCACACTATCGTTTTCAGTCATTTCTGAAGAGTTTTTCATCCACACTGAAACGACTGAAAACACTTACTTTCCCCGCGGATGCATGAAACGTAAGATGATTCGACCTGCCTCATTTCAGTCTGCCGTTTATTTATGTTCCGGCTCTTTGAAACATCACGGCAAAATGTCGAGGAAAAGCACCGAGGTTTTTAAATAGACTGACAATGAGGTGGAGTTCTTGCTGCGAGTAACACAAGAGTACAAAGTTGCAAAAGCGAGTGAGAATATAGACTGGGAGACGTACCAAATACACTGAAATTAACATTCCGTCTTCTTTGAAGAAAAGCTATGAGGAGCATGTACAAACTGATATCAATCTTTAATAGGGCTGAGAAAAATGGAGAAAAAACAAAACAACTGCCGTACAATGCCGTCCGCCATCTTAGTTGAATTGGTCACATGACTGCATCATATGACTAAAATGCGTCATCGTTTTTGAAAGCCTCCGTTTTTCACAATCCACACTGCAACACGAAAACAGCTTTCAAATGTATCCACTTTTGGGAGCGTTTTCAAAAAGCTCAGTTTTCCTTGACCAAAAACGCCGTCTCAGTGTGGAAGGCCAAAACGGAGAGAAAAAGATCTGTTTTCAAACGAAAACGTATTAGTGTGGACATGTCTTTAAAGGGAGGTTGGCGTTTAGGAACGTTTATTGTTGCCGTTGTCACCCTTACAAATGCTGCAGCCAGTTTGTTATTTATCGCAGTTTCAATTATCTATCAGTGTAGGTGCCTAGAGATTCCCAGATTACATAGTTGGAAACATCCTGAGAATGTGAGGAGGAAAAAAAACTCGGAACAAACATGGAATAATCTTGCTTCCTGTTTCATCTTTCTCTTTTCCTATACCACTGCTGATGCAGAGATCTTTATCTTAGTTACAGACATTATAGTTTTCACATGCAACAACTAATGTGGTGACCACAAACAAGGATTTAAAGGGTGGCTGCAGCACGCCAGGGAACAGCAGAAGATAAATAAGGATTAATTTGAACTGAAAATCATGTAAAACTACTCTTGTTGTTGGAGCTATAAGTGAGCGCAATAAGTCCTGTTTAAATGAGATGGGATGCATCAACACCACTATGTGTCACCTAGCACGATTGGGTTAAAAGGAACACATTAGCCCTAAATACCCTTAGATTAATCAAGTACTGGAACAGAACAAGGTTAAGCACACAGAGAGACATTGGAGAGAAGATTACTCTAATCAGATTTCTAATTTAAGCATCATCTTGTACGGCTTAAAGAAAACAAATAGTCAAGTTATTTGTAAGAGAGGGATCTTTCTTAGAGCTCCTTTTCTTAAAAAAATATATTTTCTGGTTGTGGTGCAGCTCGGTTCAGGGAACTAAGAAAAGCATCAAACCACCATAGCTGTCTTCATATTTGTAGTTTTAGCTTTAATTTGTGTCATCTGGTTGGATAAATTAGATCTAAATAGATTAAATCACTGCCAGGCTTTGTGTGCGCACCGTCTGGTTATATGCATTTTTGTATGTTTTAATAATCCACATTAAAAATATGAAAATGATTCGCTAAACAGAAGCTTGACTTTAGCCCCTCATGCTGATAATAGATATTAATTAAGGCTTAAGTGACAAAACATCAATAACATTACATTTTTTCAGCTTACTGTAGCTTTTCTACTGTATGACTTATATCTATTTCCACAATCTGAGAGCCAGTAATCTAGTCTGCTAACTTAGTCTCTGGGGACAACTTTTAGGTTTTTGATATCAGTGGTCAAAGCTTCCTGTTTGACCTGTTGTTATAAATGTTGCTGTATTGTTATATTTAAATCATTGCCAGATAATAACCAATCAGTGTGCGGTTACATTTTGACAATCACAGTCCCTCTTTTGCTCACCGCACATATTGTGCGTCTCCATGCAACTTAATCGTGATTGGTCAGTAGAACTCACACTACAGGCTACAAATAGATACTTTGTATTCACAGGCGTGTATCTGCTTATGGAGATTACTCTTTTCATTAAGCACATTTACATACAAATAACCTGTTAATGTCATCATGTTTAACAGCTTGATGAACCCTGCCACGCCGACAATTTGAAAAGCCTGAGATCTCAGCCATGCAGGCCACCAGATAATCATTAGTGCCAAACACTGCATTCTAATATTAACAGGTTGTATACAGTAGATAATGTAAATACAGCTCTCTGTATATGGTTTCCACAGATGTAGAGCAAGGGCCAGTAAATGCTAGCATTTACTCAGAGGCGTGCGCTGCAGTTGTGTGCTCTGTATAACGTTGGTAAATCATTGCCACCTGAGTTTTGTAACATTTGTATAATTACACAGATGGCCGTGCCAGAAAACTAATATTCAATGTGCTTTTTTTAAACACTGGGTTGCTGTAATAGAGATTGCCCCCTGGCACAAGATAAGAAAGGCTCTGTTCTTTGTACAAATAAGTTTCTCAGCGAGACCACAAATGATATTAGAAGCAATACACATAGTAATACTATAATGTTTTAACATATACTATCCATACTGCTGGCACAGCTTGGAGGTTACTAATTGTCTTGATCATGGTATCATTTTTTATAGTAATTATATGCAGCCCATATTTTGATGTTTTTAAAGCTACACGTTTCAGCTTGTAGCGGTCTCACGCCAGAACAGCTGCCCCTGAACTGACATCTGGCAGAACTCTGGAATCACTGAACCTATTTATGTACAGATGACTTTGTTTGTCTTGACTGTGGTCATGGTTACAATCTTGTAAAGCAAAATCACCATGTAGTGAATTATTGTTTGTCTCGATGATGAATAGTACGTCACTGTTGCATGGGTGTTGAGATGGTTAATTTGGATTGAGGGCTTGGTTTTGAGGTACGTCTGGATCAGATCTGCACCATGTGTGGCGAGGCTCGGGCACGGACTCGTCTCGATAGAGGTACCTTGGTATGGTACTTTGAGCGAATTGTTTGAGGAAGTGGTGAAAACTTCTGAGCCCTTTGCTATAATGGAAAGGTCAAGTGTAAAAGTTGTTGGACGTTCCTATGGCTCATCAAAGGCAATCTCTTATCATCTTTAACACACTGATATCACGTTACCTCCCTGGCCCCTGTCGGCATGTGGCACAGAGCGGAGAGAAGGACAGCGGAGGGCCACTGTCTCCCCCAAACTGGAGGAAGCCAGGAATTAATTTCTGATGGACAGCGCTAATGTCTTTCAGACTGGAGCCCCGAAGCTACAAAGCATTCTCCATAACACGAACGCCGTGCGGCAGGCAAAACGACAAAGCCGACCATCTGCTAACCAGATACACGGCCGTATGCGCACACATATACAACGCACGAGGGGTGCCAAACGGATCGATTAGCAGACAAGGAGTGTGAGGGCCACAGCAGGGGGCTGGGGGAGACACCCAGGGTCAAAGAGATGGTGTACTGTTTCAGCACATGCTAAATCAGTTACCATCTCCACACACATAAAGCCCTGGCTCAGTGCTGCAGCCACCCCTCATAATCCCCAAACAATCTGGCTCAATCTGGAGAATAAGTGGAGGGTTTCTAGTTACAGTAACACTCGGCAGAACAGACGCTGAATAATAGAGACCAATGTTCCAAAGTTACTGCTTTGGTTTCCAAGTAGCATTTGTTTATTTCCTGTTCCGCTAAGAGATTGAGGGGTTCTTGTTTTAGTCCAATCAGACTGAAACCCTGGAAAAGCCTTGACTGTTGAACAGAACTGATTTTGAGTAGGGTGTTTGAAGAGACCATATTTATTACTGACCTCTTTTTAAAATATTGGATACCATCAATTAATCTGTTTGTAGTTTCTTGATGAAACACACATGTTCAGAACCAAACAATGTATAGGTTAAGTAGGTGAATTGGTATGCACTTGTAGCAACGCTCAGTGTTAGCAGGGTGTGGTTGTCTGTGCTGTATATTTGCTGACAATAGCCAGCTCCTGGGAGGGATGTGATCCAAGCTGCAGAGTACACTAGCACTCTGTGCTCTGGTGCTATTAGCACACTAATGCCTTCCCCAGGACTCCCCAAGGCTAGCGCTGGGCCTTAACCTGATACCACACATGCTACATAAGACATAGGGTTTGTCTGAAAACACATCTGGGATTCAGATTTTCCTGTTTGTCAACAAAAGGCCTCCTAGAGGCTGAAATTGCTCAGAAGGGGATTTTGGGACAGAATGCCGAGCTGCCCTCGTGCACATGTTTCAGTACGTGTAATCAGTTCACATATGTCACGTAAATCCTTTGCACACCAACCTGAGGTTACACGTTGTATTACTAGAGCGCTCTTCCTCATGCCTCTTTAAAGCTGTCTTGCGGATGGGTGGGTGGGGTTATGGTGTGTTTAGAGCCCAATTTGTATGTTTTGCACATGACAGCTGCTGTAGCTTTAATGTTGAAAGATGCAGGCTTTGTAGGATGTGTTAAGAATAAAGCCCTCGACCTTCTGTTTTTGTAACTTAGTCTTTAGAAAATAATATAAAAAAATTGCCATACCTTGCCCAAGCTTTCATTGTTGAAACAGAGATGGACCTAATGGTAGAAACAGAAGCACAAAATCACCCCAACACAGTCCTGTTTATAGCGGTAGGATAATATTACTCGTCTATTCCCGAGATGGATTTTCTGATTTAATAAGCATCTCTGCATTTTGAATCCCACGGAAACACGGCTAATTAACCTTATTACTTAAAGGGGTAAAACATCTCCCCCATCAATAAAATTCCTTGCTTGCCTGTTCAGCAATTATTCACTAAAGAGAGATTACTGTGAAGCTGATAAGAAATTAGATGCTTGTAGTGAAGAAATGAACAACAAATGTGTAGCTTTAGGTATCTGTTTTTGATAGCGTTTCATTAAATAGTACTGTGAGCACTTGCGGGCAGAAATATATATATATATATATATATATATATATATATATATATATATATATATATATATATATATATATATATATATATATATATATATATATATAAATTAGAGATGGCACGATACCACTTTTTTATGTCCGATACCGATACCGATATCATAAATTTGGATATCTGCCGATACCGATATGAATCCGATATAGTGTTTTTTAATCAACAAAACTGTTTTTTAAAATATCTTGCTGCATTTTGCAAGTCTGCAAGTTCATACTCAAGTTTAAAACAACAACTACACTAAAGCTATTCTGTTATACCTGTATACAAAAAAAATGTTTCATAGTTCAGCAATACTGATCAATCTAATAAACTTAGACCTACACCATCCTCCCTATTCTGGTATTTTAAAGAGTACTTAGCATAAATATTAAGCAACCTAACTAATAGGGTTCCAACTCCCAGCAACAACAAAAATAAATAAATAAAAAATAAGGAACCACCCCTCACGCTCCACCTCATGATGCTTAATCGACGTAATCAACCTTAATTTGATGCAGTGTGAAAAAAAATGCACAGAAATCAATTATTTTTCAAGAAATATTAAATAGATTCAACATCTTTCTTCAACAAAATTGCAGACTGCACAGATGGTACCTTCCCAAAGGAAAAAGTACTATAGCTTACTAGGGTATATATTAGACTTAATAGTCACTATATACAGTAATTGACTTCTATTCATTTTACATCAAATTAAAACTTTGGGTGTCAGATAATTATTTATTAAAAGCTCGACATTTTAAATGAGAATAAGAAAGAAAAGTATGTCTTTGTGCCCCCTTTTCCCTGTTCATGCCCTATCGGCCCCCCTGGCTAAACTTTGCTAGATCCGCCCCTGCACAGTTACCAGCGTCAGCTACGTAGAAAAAGATCCTGGTGTAGAAAGAAATATTAAATAAATTCTAACAACAGCTTATCAAGCTTAAACGTTCTGCTGTTGTTCAGCCGCTGGTTTCCTCTTTCTGGTGCAAAGTGGGCCAAAAGCAAACTAGAGACACGGACTCGCGACAGAAAAGCCGATCAGCTGATCATTAAGCAGTTTCACGATTGAAGTAGCAGCCGGAGAGCGAGAGGCAGTCGCTTGTTAAGCTTAACGTGGGAATGCTTTACAAACATTCAGAGATGGACTTACACACGTGCTTTACTTCTCTCGGGGATAACTTTGTCGGAGATGAAATGCCAGGTTGCTAGCGAAGCTCCACATGCTATCCAGACCACCGACAGGTCCCGCATGCCACAGCCGCTCTATCACGTGATGCATACTGCTCCGACTGCTAACGTTCTGAGGTGAGTTACGGCGTGTTGCAAGTTTTGTGAGGTGCTTTCGTGATATTTAATGGATCGGATTACATTTTTTATTTTTCTCCGATATCCGATCCAGTAATTTAGGTCAGTATCGGACCGATACCGATACGTAATATCGGATCGGTCCATCTCTAATATAAATTCAGCCAAGTTTCACATGGAGAAAAAAAATCCTGATCACTGTGATTTCCTGATGTATCTGTTTTCTAGACATAGGGGTGAATTTAATGTTTAGTTTGCAGAGTATGAATTAAATTAGGCAATAATGGAACCTGCATTTTTTGTCAGTTTTTGTACTGTATTATCCTGTCAGAATCTTTAATTTCAGCACAGTCCTATAGGTTACCTCATATCCCTTCTATAGATTAGAAATCCATTCTGTGACTCTTATCTGGCCCGTCGATCAGTGCAAGGTAAACAGATCCATGTGTCAGTGAACCGTTTGACTGACAGCTTGTCACTTTCTCTTTGTCATCAGCGGTGTGTGCTCAGATAGGATCTGCAGGAGGTTGGCTTAAATGTTTTTGATCCAACCAAGAGAAGCCACATTGCCTGTGATGTGCTCCTAAATGGTTGGCCAGTTGAAGCTAAGATAGCGAGCCAACACAAGCTTTAGCTCTGCAGTGGAAAGACAGTGTGCATCACAATGAATGAGAAGTTCTTCACCAGTAACCAGGTCAAATTTGTATTGGGGCAGGACAAAAACACAGTTTACTGAATAGGACAAAGGCAGCAGAATATATGAATAAGCAGGGGTAGTTTTAGACATCAAACCCAGCGTCGAGAAATGGTCAGAATGGGGAAAAAGTGATTTAAATGATTTTAACCTCCTAGGACCTGGCATTGACAAATGTGGACATCACATTTTGGGATGTCTAGACCAAAATACTAAATTTTGCTCTACAACGGCCTGATATCCACTTACGAGGACATTTTACTGCCACTGTTCTATTGAAATTTCAAATGAATGTCCTCTTATGTGGATCTCATTTTTCTCAGAGACAAAAATCAGGTAAAAAAAAAAAATTCTGGAAATTCTTTGTTTTTACATTCATCAGGTCCCAAACAGCCCAAATAGCAAAGAGAATTTAAAAATGCATGCCATGTAAGAGTTGGGGTCTTAGGAGGTTAAACATGACATGGCTGTTTTTTGTCTGAGTATTTCAGAATCTGCTGATCTACTACGAATTTTACTGTAAATCATCTTTAGGGTTTACAGAGAATAGTCTAAAAAAGACTAAATCTCTGGGTGAAAATGCCTTCTTGATGTCAGAGGTCAGAGGAAGAATGGTTAGACTGCTTTTAGCTAATAGCCAGGCAACAGCAACTGAAATAACCACATGTTACAATCAAGGTATGCAGAAGAGCTTCAAATAAACAGCATATTTAACCTAGACGCACATGAGCTACAGCATGAGAAGACAACACCTGGTGCTACTCTACTCCTGTCAGCTAAAATCAATCACAAGTTAGGCAAATGAACCTGTCGATATCTGATGACTCCACTGTAGTTTTCACAGTTTCCAAAGCCATCCACTGGGCCAGATTAGTCACATGTTTGATGGTCCCAATTAAAGGCTGTACACAAAGTAGTTACTTTCATGCCATTTATTTGCATGTGCAAGAACTAACTGCACTAGTTCTTGCACTGATGGTAGCTGTATCTCCCGACCTCTGTGCTGCTAGCGCTAGCCTTAAAGTGAGCAGCATACGTGTTCTTTCATATTTTCTTTGTGGGGTTCTTTACAAGTGATGCCTTACTGATATACGTACGAGTTTCAAAAACTGTTTACTCCTCTGTGATGCCATATCAAATTCATATACATATATGATGTATTATGGTGTTCCTTTCCTAGGTGAGCGCCCATATCAGTGTCCTTACTGTGACAAAGCATTTAGCAAGAACGATGGCCTGAAGATGCACATCCGCACACACACTCGTGTAAGTTTTTCCATTTCTTACTGAATTTTTCTTTCCTGTCTTTCCTAGTTTTGTATTGTTCGTTAATACTAACCATTGTACACGAAATGAAGCTGTTATACTCTTGGCTGTCACAGACAAAAGCTGACTGTTGTGGATGAATTATGGCGATGCCCAAAGAGCGGTTTCCAGACCTTTACCTTGTTTGCGTGTATTGTTTTGCCTTTTGTAGTATTTTTATGACTAATTTATGGCTGGCACAAACAAAAGATGTCCTTCTTTATATGTCCCATCCCACATTTTGAGACAATCCCCCCCAATTTTCTCAAATGTGGGACATTCTATAGCACATGCACTTTTCTAAAGTCTGGCTTTTAAGATAAGATAAGATAAGATAAGATAAGATAAGATAACCTTTATTAGTCCCACACGTGGGAAATTTGTTTTGTCACAGCAGGAAGTGGACAGTGCAAAAGTTATGACGCAAAAATTAGAATACAATAAGAATAAATACAGTACACAGCTGTACAGAATAGAATAAAATAATATACTATATACAGTAGAATAAAATAGAATAAAAATATACAATAAGATAACCTATTTACCTATAAAGGGAAAGCTTTTTACCCCTCAGCTGTCACCCTGTTGGGCAAAAAACAACATAGAAGTTTTAAATTGATACCTTAGGTGTATCAGCTAAAAATGTTAGACATGTTTGAATCTCAATGAACTCAACTTTAAGGTCAGATACAAAGTCTCCTCAAAATCTTGTGAATGCAGCATCTCGAGAAGGAAGTGACCTTGAATTTGGAAGTTTATACTATAGGTGCATCTACTAGGAGGCTGAGGGGTACTACAGACTGCCAGTACTTTTATTATAGTCAGAAAGTTAGTCTGTCTAATGCCACCAAGGAAATGTCCAAATAACCAAAAAAGCTGTGCAGATTTTGTTGAATATCATGGAAACAACAAGTTATTTTTCAGTTTTACACAAGGGAAAGCACTGTGTGAGGAGACTCGGCATATGTGTGTCATAATTGGATACAATTCTTAGATATGGCTCAAAAAAGGTGTGTCAGTCTATGGATACTTTCAAACTGAAACCCAAAAGTGTTATTAAACAGAAAAGCAGCAATAATATATTTGGACTGTCTGGTAAAATGGACAACTTATTGGTTTTTTTAGGTTAGATATGAACATTTCAGACTCTTTCAGCCTTGTTGACGTGTCCAACTTTGTCCCACACAAACAGGGTTTGACGAACATTTTAGTTTGTAGGATCTGGTCACCCTAGATTGTGCAGTTTTATCAGCCTGTTATCAAGTAGTTGATATGTGTGCGTGTGAGTTGTACCTGCATAGTTGATGAATGCAGCTTGCTAACCAAGTTAGCTAGCGGTAAATGATAAATTAGCATTCTAGCCTATAAGGTAACTTAAGTCCAAAACAAAATAAAACCAACATGGCAGCAACCGAATGTTAATTCTGAGAAGCCACCATCTCTATGCCTACCTTTTATACCGTCTATATTTAGTGATACAGTGGAACCCCGACTTATGAATACCCCATTTCCATTTAATGAAAAATTCAAGTTACGAAGGCACTTAACAGCAATATTTCTGCCCGTGTTACGGCAAAATGCCCACGTAACGAAATCCGCTGGCTCTGATTGGCTGAGCCCAGAATGCCTTCCGAATCATGTGACAACCCCTTGGCTTTCGTACTTGCGCTTCGCTGTTCCACTTGAACGAAGTATTGTTGTTTCAGTTAGCAATTAGCCTATAGCCTATCGTTCACTCAAAAGGAGCGATGGGTGCTTCGACTTACAAAAGACCCTCGGGAACGATTTAATTTCGTAAGTCGGGGTTCCACTGTAGTTTTGAAACAGTGGTCGTTTGTCTCAAAGTTGGCCAGAGAAAAATTTCCATGAAAAAGCTGCACTTGGTTGGCCTAGTTAGCACTTGCTGTATATTTTAGTGCTACATCCCAGAGCAAATCTTTTGCCCAACTTCAGAGTTGTGTGGCTCCACGTCCGGCCATCAGACACCTTAACATTCTTTCTTTGCTAGATTTTGGCTACGTTCACACTGCAGGTCTTAATGCTCAATTCCGATTTTTTTGATCAAATCCGATTTTTTTTGTCTGCTTGTTCACACTACAAATAAAATGCGACAGCAAACGCGCTCTAGTGTGACCGCTCAAAGCAGCCCGCATGCGCAAAAGAAGACGTCACTCACAACGCGCTCTGTTTAGACCCAGAGCAAACAGTATTATTTAACTGATGGCCCTTAATATAAAGACTTTGGACTTTACGTTTCCCAATTTTTGCTTTAAGTTATTTTGTTATTTACATAATAATGTAAATAACCTAATAATTATCCTTATTGCTGTTTTAGAGAGGAGCGGTGCTTCAAAGGATAGTTGGTGATTTCTGTCAGAATCTGCAGATTATACAGTACAAATAAAATGTTCACGTTGTCTTCCCAACAGTTTCACTAACATCTACACGGGATGGCCAGGAAGCGTTCGCGATGTCTTCTCCGGCGCTGATAATTAGCGTCTGTCTTGTGTCAGTGACGTAAAAGACGGATTTAATGCGACATAACCATTCAAACAGCGGTCGCTTTCTACAACATCGGATATGTATCGGATTCAGTACCGCATACGAAAGTGACCCAGATCGGATTTGAAAATATCGGATTTGTGCCATTCACACTGTCATACCATGATCGGATATGGGTCGCATAGGATCAAAAAAATCGGATTTGATGCGCTTTCGCCTGCAGTGTGAACGTAGCCTTTGTCAGGCCATTGTCTGCTGCCAGTTAACGCATAATTACACCTCTGTCAGTGGTTTGCCATTCTCCAGAAGACATAATCTTTGCTTGTCTGTCTGTGAGGTTTTTTTTAGGTTCACTGATATTATTAACAAGCCAACCAGGTGGCTGGTACTATTCTTTTTGACCTCAAAAAGTAAATAGATCAGCATATGTGATGTCTGCTTAATAGACATTTGACCTGCCATGCATAATTCAGACGGATTAGATAAAGGATGATAAGACAGTGAATAGGTGCAGACACAGAAAGAGTGAATGGGATGCCGGCTCTGTTCCACGGTTACCTTGAGCGCACACTTTGGGTTTTTCTTTTGTGTACCACTGTGTAAAGTGCAGCGTTTGCATGAAGAATGAATTAACTCTCACACACCTTGCCTAATGCAAGATAGTGTGAGAACTCCGTGTCTAACATATGTGACTTTCCCAGTAAATTTAATTATAAGGCAATAACCACCAGTTTCATAATTTGTCCAGTAAGGCCTATGGATAAAAAGGCAGCAGTGGTGTAGTGAAGACAGGAGAGAGAATTGGAAAAATAATGCTTGCACTTTGCTTTGAACACATTCAGAGATTTTTTTTTTTACTTCATTATAAACAGACACAGCTGTTTGAGGATGTAGAAAATTCATAACAAGCATTTGTTTTATGGTGTGAACATGTAATTGCAAAATGAGGCCATGTTTGGGATGGAGAAAAGAAAAGGTAGGCTTCCCTCTAAATGTCATGAGGTCATTTCCTGTGCTGGGACACGGCTCATTTTCCTGCGTCATTTCTCAACCCACTAAAGTTCTCTGCCAAAGCGACACTTTCCATGCGCTCTTTGTAACCATCTGGATGTGTGCGTTAGTGTCACTTTTGACGAATGAGACCTAATATGCGTTTCATCATAGACTTCCATCATCAGTTTATACAACTCTGACTGTGACAATCGAAGCCTGTCAGCATAGTTAATTTCAAAGATTTGTTCTTCTTTAATGCTGTCCAGAGCACATCGCTCTGTTACACTGTGCCGATAATGAAGGTAACCTGCCCAGGTTGCTGTGACTCCGTAAGAACATGCAGGTATGATTTTGTAGCGTGCAGCTGATTAAACTGACTGATGTTTTGTTCCCAGCGTCCCAGATCTGCCTTCGCTCACAGCGCTCGGAGAAATGGGCTGAACAGTTACACACAGCAGAGGCAGATGAAGTCACTGTTGAGAAAAATTAATGTCATTTGGCTGAAAGAGCTGCAGCTCACTGTTAATGTACAGATGATGTGAGATGGATGTGACTGGAGATTGTGTGATTTGTGTTTATACCGCAAACCACATCATCTGCAAACCAAAATGGAACACGTCTGATGACGATATTTTGGAAGTTAAAGGATTTTTAAAACAATTTTGATCTTCAATGAAAACTGATATGGCTGTTTGTTCTGTGGTTACAGAAACACTAGCCAGTCATCTTTCAGCCATATGGAATAGAATTTCCAATTCCCCAGTTTCCTATTTTCTAAATGCTAATGCTTTATATGTAAGTTTAATAAGACTAATGTGTCACACTAAGGTTTACTCATGAAATTAGCCCCTTTCACTTTTTCCCAAAAGGCAAAAGCTTTACCTGATTCATGCGTGAGTCTCAGAGGTGATCTATTATGCCTTTCTTTAGTTTCTGTTAATATGTATTGTGCCAGTGTGGATGCTCATACTAAACATGGCCAAGTTTCAAAAAGTGAGGTCTGTAAATGTACAGTTAATTAATGTGAGAAATACAGTACATTAAAAAAATAGATAGAATTAAAAATGAATAAAATTAAATGGAGTTGAGTTAAAACTGTTTGTTTAAGATAGCGGATGACCTGAGTGGGTGCATCAAGCTCAATTAGTCATTCATTCATACACGCATTCATCCATCCACTAACAGTGCCGGTCTCAACCTTTCTCTCCTTGGACATCTCCTCCAGCTCATCCAGGAGCTACACTCAGGCACTCTCAAGCCAGCTAAGAGATATAATTTCTCCAGCGTGTCCTGGTTCTGAATTATTTATCTTTCGGATTCATCTTCCATTCAAAAGATAAATAAAGAATAACTTTAATAATTAATCATGCAAAGCTACTCTAGTAGAGATCAAGAAAAAGCTAGAGCTATGCTTGTCATTTTGATAATGTCACCACCTTTATAATTAAAACAATTTTAAGTTAAACCACAAAATGAACGATGTTGAATACATTCAGTTTCTCCTTGTTTTCTGGGCAACATCTTAATCAAGTCAGTTTTTGCACATTAACTCAAAGCTGACACTGCACCTTTGCAAATTTTTTGGACCGACTAATATTGATTAAAGCCATAATATCATAAAGACCTGGGTGAGATTTCTTGTTTTTGGCATTTCACTGTGAACCACAATAATACAATCTTGTTGTGGTTCTAGACAAAAAAGGACAGCGCATGTTTGCACAAAAGAACACGGCACTCCATCCAGTATTTGTTAAGATATTCCGTTCTCGATCAAAGGAGAGAAAAAAAACAACCAAGCAGACAGACTGGCAGACTGACACAGCCTGGAGCCGTGCTGCTAGCATGTCTGAAAACCATTCAAACCTACAATGGGCTGTTTGTTGATATCTGGTTGGAGCCTGAAGCCTAATAGAGTACAACAACGTGCCGTTGGCATGCTGCTTTACAAATACCAGCTTTTCAAATGTCATACGAGAAGATGTGCTCTGTCGGAGTAATTAAACGAGACTCCATCCTTGCATGTATAGATGTGCACATTTTTGGAGAGTGGTCAGATCCAGAAGAATGGCCAGGTCAGATGTCAAAGGGGGAACAGCTGCTGAACAGTGAAGGCCACCAGGTACAGATGTTCAATGTTACCGGGGTCGTAGTGATGCATTCTGGGTACACCACATCACCTAAGTCCATCCATGTGTTTCGGGACCTTTGAACACTGACCTTTTCAGTCTTTCATAGAAGAACCCTCCTCCCCTGATGGAAAAAGAAGTGAACTTGTTATGGCTGCAGGTTTAAGTGGAAATTTGCATCACACTGATCAAGACAGAGTTTGTTTCCTTGAGACGGCGGTCTCTCGCCCACACACACACACACACACACACACACACACACACACACACACAGATCCAGCTTTATCGTCCCTTTTATTCAGTCACATTCACACAAACTGTTGCATACTTAAAGCCGCTCATGCAGTGGACCTGATCTTTACCTCCTTTTGTGTCCTGTGTCATTGGGCGCTCCTTGCCCCGCCCACATGATAGTGCCTTTCCCAGGACCCTAACTTCCTGCATTCACCCTGTTCCCATGACAACTAAGCTTTAAATGGGTAGAGTCGCTGCTATCAGCCAGACTCGTCAAAAACAGCTTTCCAAAGAGTGACACTGGGAAACAGCTCCTCGCTATCTACATGCGTCTTACTTCTCTTCAAGTCTTTTAGGTGTCACCGCCGTTTCCCCTCGAAGTGGGGAGCACACGCCTACCGTTCGACTGTACATACACACACAGGCATACTTGGGAGATTTTTGTGAACACACCCACTGTGATATAGCAGCTTTGACTGACAGTGAGACAGGCCTCCGAAAGGCATAGAGGAAATGTTCTTCGGTAAACCGATGAGGTGTGGAGACGCAGGAGTGATATTCTACACCCCCAGAGTGCCAGTGCACTGATACGCGTTCAAAGAGATTTTCTCTCCTTTGTTTTCCTTTCTCTTTTGAGGAATCCATGTGTTTTTGATGGCCTCTATGGTGCTCATTTCCTCTCTACTGCAGGCACTGTACAATCTTTCATTTCATATCTTCATAAACGCACAGGGAGACCGCTGTGGTGTGAAGTGAGAAAACATCAGTGCGTGAAGGTGAATGTATGTGTTTCCACATCTTATTGTGTTTTCCACTGTGCTGTGCATGCCTGTTTGTACATATGTCTGTCATTACACTTTTCCCTCCAGATTTTGTCCATATGTGACCAAAGCTGGTGAATTATTGTTTAATGTATTTTTCTGCTGTACACTGACAGACAAAGTGCCCTCTTTAAATTTGTGCCTTTGTGTGTTTTTCACTGCAGGAGAAGCCGTATAAATGCAGCGAGTGCAACAAGGCCTTCAGTCAGAAACGAGGACTGGACGAGCACATGAGGACTCACACAGGAGAGAAGCCTTTTCAATGTGATGTGAGTGCGCAGCTCTGTGGAACACTGCAACTGCCTAAAATATATAAATTGACTCAGTAAATTAATTATAGCTATAAATGTGCCTAAAGAATTAAAAGAAAAATAAATTCAACTAATTATTCATCATTTATTTCAACTTTGTGTCTATTGGTTGACTGATGCGAGCATCACAACAGAAATGGAAAATTAATAAAAATAAATACAAAGGAAATTTACTCAAAAAGAAAATAAATGGGGGAGTTATTACAACATTTATTTTCCCAAAAAACAAGTTAAACCAGAAATATCAATTTATGTCATATCTAATTCTTAATTTAATTACATTTTAAACAATTTATTGGTCTTTTTAAAAAAATTTGGCGGTTTTGGTCCTCCGTACCATCAACCACTGTCTGTTCTTTCTTGTTTTGCTGGCATAGGGCCAGATGTGTGGAAGAGTTGGGGCTCAGTTAGAGGCAGATAGCGATCTTTCTTCTTTAGAGGGGCCCAGTGGGCTGATTCACATAAACACATTTAGAGGATCAGAGGGAGAAATTACTCTCTGCTTATAATGCTGCAGGAGTAATAATTATTCTCAGAGATTGAGGAGAGAACACGCGACAGAATTTGTTTTTAGTGTTTGGAAAAATTTTCTCCCTGCTTTTGTTTTTGTCCAATTTTGTGTTTTCTGTTTTTCATTTATAAAGCCACAACTGTCCTGAACTCGCCGAACTATGGTGCTGGCTAAACAATACAGGGGTCTGGGTTGCAGGACACCTTTAAACATTATTAACATTGCGATTGCTTTTTTATTCCCAAGCAACGGTTTACAGACTTTGAAAAGAAAGTTATTTTGTTGGAGCTTTTTCTGTTGATTTGACCTGGTCACAGAGACACTCATTCATGTAAGCCGCTTCTGCTAGTCATAACAGTCCAATCTGTACACACAGATGCTACACATATTTTTTTGGTTTAGTGTGACTAACACTTTCCAAGAACATCATTATCTCTCATGTCTATCGTGAATAAATATACATAAGTCTCTTTGAAATCACAGAAAAAGAGATGTTATTTATAACTTGCCTAATAATTGTGAGGTTTTCAAGGGATTTCAGTATGAAAAGCAGTTACTGTTTCTTGTTTATTCGTCAGTACACAACAAACAGGAGCTGAAAATGCCTTTTTTCAAAATTAGGAATGTAACTCTGAAAGCGAAATCATGACACAAATCTTCACCGACTCATCAAGCAGGTCCATTTTCCCATGTGACAACTCCCTTAACTCCCTATTTTCTTTGCTTTCATTACCTTCATATTACCTTCACAATGGAGCCATCAATATGACATTGATGTATTAAAAAGTGCAGCAACTTGGTACATAAATATAAACATACATAAAACAGTAAGAGGATTAGGTGACAGAGACATATCAGTAGGATCATGTGACAGCCACGGCAGAGAAACAAAGGGGTTGCGTCACTGCTTCAGCAAGCGTCAGCAAATCATTCATCCATCCATCCACAGTTGTGGTCTGAAGTTTCCATACACTCATCACGAGCCTGAATGTCATGTTAATTTGGGGCTTTTAATGACTTCTTTGAACTGTGCTTTCTCCAGGGTGGAATGATTATACAGCATATATTTTTAATTACTAAAAAACAAATTTGAATTTATTGGGGATTTTAATTAATCCACACAGGGTCAAAAGTATAGATACACACTGCAATATATACATACATCCCCCCTAATATTTGGTTAAATGCCCTTTAGCAAGACAGTTTTGTTAGCCATTAACAAACTTCTGGCAGAATTTTGGTTGGATATTTGACCACTAAGTCATTTAAGCTGGCTGTATCCTGGGTGAATTTGGTGGTGGTCAGCGGCAGAGGCCTGTCTGACCCCCACCTGCCAAAAATGGCTACAGGGATATGAAATGAGAAACAGTAAGAATTAGTAACCTGCATTATATAATAAAGATAAACCATGGCATGTTTTCATGTTGCTTACACTAGTTTTCCATGTGGAGTTGATAATGCATATTTAAATCATTCTAGTCTTGTGAAATATGAATGTTTATTTCTTATGCAAATTTATTTTAGCCTAAAGTTCAACAAAAACATGGCCTGTTACAGTAGACCCTAAAAATGCTACCATTGGGCTCAAGTTGAAGCAAATATTGAGCAAACTTATGCTATGTATAAAGAAAATAAAACAACACAATCACAGGAAATACAGGAAAAAGCTCAACACTAAGAAATAAGGTGAGTGATCTAACTAAAAAGAGACACTGACTAAAACTGCTACAAAACCAAAACTATGATAATAATACGACTCGCATGGATTTTCCCTGTGCTGAAAGTCTTCAAGGCAAAAGCTCAGAAGATTTCAAACTGATGCAACTTCTGTTATCCCGTTTTTGTTGACTTTTGATGTGGACGCTGAAGTCACGCAGAGTACTTTAAGCTCGTAACTGTAGATTCCAAGCATGTCTTATTCAAACAAAGCTTAAAGCACCAGTCTGGATTCCTAAATTATCATTTGAGCTTTAACACGCCACTAATCCTCTATCCACAAGATCATTGAATTCTAAAACAGCATATGCGCCCATATTCACTGAGAATCATCTACAGTTGTCGTTTGAGGACACACAATCAGTATCCCATTCATCTCCGGTGAAGCATCACTGGAACGTGTCTCTCGGCAACATCAAGCGTTCATCTGGATCCTTTTTCCCAGCTTTGGAAGAAATAATTCAACATATAAACTATTAGAAATAATAGAAATAACATGTGGATTTTATTTTGGGGTGGATTTTGAGTCAGACAAAGAGATCACACAGTCCCAGGAACATTTTCCAGACGAGCTGGAGGGGTTCTGAATGCAGCGTCTGTCAAACCAGCATTAAAATGTTGTCGAAGCATCAAGCAACATCTGGGATACCATGAGAAGTGGAGGCCCCTCTCTCTCTCTCGCTCTCATCAGCTGCTGTCCTTCTTTCACTTTGCAAAATTGAAAATATTTTTCCTGACACAGCAGCAGATTTATAGATTGCTGGAGCAACATAAATGACAACATGATAGCGCATCAATGAAAATGTGGAAGTCCACCTGATAAACTATTGGAATGGTATCATGTGATGGTTCTGCTGTTTTCATTCATAGCTTCTATATTTGCCGTTCACCCACAGATGTAAGCTGTCTGTGAGATTTTCTGAATGTAATTCATAGCGCTGCCGTTCTTCGCAGATGGAGCGAGGAGGACACATGCTGCGATTCTCCAAGCTGTATGTTAAACTGCAGCTGAACGCCAGCCATTGGCGGATTATCCTGATTGATAGAGGGCCCTGAAGTCATTTGTACAGTGTAAAATGCCTCATTTAAGATGGATGTTAAGTTACGTGCATCCCCCCTCCCCCTGCTACCAGTGTGGAGAAAAGAGACGTTTCTGTTGCCAAGTGCGTGTCCCATTTTTGTTGCACCGAGGCTCTACAGTGAGCAGATATTGCCAGATTTAAATAAAGTGTGTTTAAATAGTGTAATTATGACTCCTATAATCCTCTATTTGTTGTTTTCTGTAGGTCTGCGACCTTTCATTCAGCTTGAAGAAGATGCTCAGCAGGCACAAGCTGACGCACAACCCCAACCGACCGATGGCAGAGTGCCAGCTGTGCCACAAGAAGTTCACCAGGAACGACTACCTCAAAGTCCATATGGAGAATGTCCACGGGGAAACGGAGAGTTAGAGCCAATTAAGGAAGCACTGGCTAAAAACGAGATCTTATTCTTCAGATAAACTTAAGTCTTGTGCTCTAAGATGATATGCAGATAGAAAGATAGCAGAAATGTTGCTAATAATGATACATGCATGTAGGACATGGAAAAGATTAAGGCGAGTATTTCAAAATTGAAACACTGACTGTGTATTTGTACTTTCTTTCGGTCATACTGTTTCCATATTGTTTTTGGAGATCTGAACAAACAGAATCCCAGATATGTTTGATCTGCCTCCGGAGCCTCTGTGTCTGCTCCGGTCTTTCTGAACTCTAACCAGTGTTACTGTACATACTGCCACAACATGACCCATTCCACTGTTCTCTGAATACCTTACTGTACAGTTGTGGCCAGTTGCCAAATGATGAAGACCAAAAACTTTTCTGTGCACTTTAGTTTTATCTGTACACTTTCTACATATTTTCCTGTTGGGAGGCTAAACCCTTTTGTTCAGGAGGCAAAACAAAGCATGGGTCTCAAGGGCAGAAAAATAAAGCCAGCGAAGTGACAAAAACTGCAGGCCTCGGCTAAAATTGTTTAGCTAAATGGAGCCACTAAACTAGATTCTGACCATATTTGTGGTGTTGGTGCTGTTTTGAGTATTTGAATACATTTATCTGACAAATTTCACAGCCTGGTCTGTGGCAGAGAAGTGTATTTCACTTTTGGTGAGTAAAATCTAGTAGTTTATTAATTTATCGATATCCATAATCTATGGATTTGAATGTCAACTTAACACTTTAGTCTTTCACCCAAATATTGTCGTTTTTGGCTCCAAAAAATAACAAACTCTAGTAGCCATAATGGTGAATTACAGGCCTTAAAACAGGACAATGATTGGTGTCAAGATGTCCATGTCAGTTGTTTTTTATGCAGACTTTCTATTGAGCTTTATGGTTCCTATAGCAACACAGAGCACAGGCCAGAAGTCTTATTTAAATTAATAAACACAAAAAATTCATTCATTCACTTCATGTTTTACTGATTTAAATGGAAGATTATATGTAAAGATGAAAATACAAGGCACAGGTCCAAACCTGTTCAGATGTACTGTACTTTTTAGAAGCATGCTATAGCATTATGAGTTCTGAAAATGCCTAGAAAATCTGAAATAGGTCCTAAATAGTTTTTACACAATAGCTGTAAACATATTGCTATTGCATCTTTCTTGAAATCTGTTTTTGGATGAATGTGTTGGGTGTGACCTTCATCTTTACCTTGAGGAATGGGTTGAGCAGTTCCTTCGTTTCCCACACCTTGTTGTATGAAAACCAGCGGTGCTTAAAGCCTGTTAGCATACCTGTGTCACAGATTCTGGACAAATGTTTCCCAAATCTGGGGCAAATAAAAAATGCAAAGTACTGTTTCTGTTGATTCTGGTAATGATTTGTAGAGTATGGTTTCATATAAATGTCCCAAGGGTTTTGTGCCTTAAAATATGTGTTTACATTGTTCTTTTTTAAATCATTGTTCAAACCAGAACTTCATGCATTTCAATAAAAGTGCACTTCTTTTCTGTTTTTTCCATCTACTTCCATTTGCTCCTTCAATTACTCCCCATTTGATTAATGCCCATTTTCCAGCAGTTTATTCTGAGACTGTGAATTGTCACTTCACACCTTTGTATTTTAAAATGTATAAAACCTCATCACCTATGAAACATCCATTTCCTCTACTCTTTGTAATTATGTGTTTGTAGATTGTTGACATTAAGGTGGGGGTGGGTACAAGGAAAAAGAGGCTTTGAGAGTTGATTAAAAGTGTTCAGTTCTCGTTGTTAATCTATCCCCTATTCTTAGGTTGGCAGTCTGCTGGGAGTGAAGGCTAATTAAGGCTTTTTTTTTTCCCTTTCTGAAGCCACAGTCACCACTTGCCTGATCTGTAAAACCACACACTAAAGAGTGCCTCTGATGGTTTCTCTCTGTGGATGTAGGGACTCTTTCTCACATCTGTCCTTGTGCAGAGGCTATCTGGTATCCCAGGATATGACTGTGAGAATCGTACTGAAGTGGGAGAGCTGTGTGTCTTATTCAAACTTGGTAAATCTTGCCACATGTGCCTTTGGCTTCCTGAAATCATACAAATGTTGCAGTATGCTGCAGTAAACTTCACATTTTAGCTCATGTGCATTTTTTTTAAAACTATTAACTAATTCCAGGTATTTGTGTTTAGTTACATTTTAGCTCCCCTGCACATAAATATAAACTTGCAGGGTGTCTCTGAGCTCCTGACATGCTTCGAGGGGAGCATGGTTAGTGAGGATTCTCAGATCACATGTGGCCGGGTTAACTGGCTTTCCCTCTGGAGTTTGGTTCACCACATGGGCATGCAGGGCATGGCCTGAGCCGCCCGGCCACGCTGAGGCCCACGCTCTCCGCGAAGCTCGTGCTGTGCACCGTCTGCTCTTTAGTGGCGAGGCCTCCAGGCCATACTGACGCAATCTTAAATACAGTGGCATTTATATTGCATCTTGTAAACAGTAGTAATAGTAGGGATTTGCAGCAGTGGAATATTATTGTCTGCCACATATCAAACTAAAGTGGCTGACAGGTCAGATTGGGTGTTGAGATGTCCCTGCTTTTGATTATCGCTCTGCTCTCTTAAGCTTGTGTCTGTAACAACATGTCACAGTCCATGTCTCTGCTTTTCCATTTTAGTCTTACAACACTGGATTTTCTCATGGGACTTTCCCAGTGACCCAGTGATCTTGTCCTCCACTTCAATCACTTAAAAAAAAAAAAAAAAACCTACGTGCATCCCTGCCTGCATGTGTCTCTCCCTTCCTGATGGGTGTATCATGCCAGAGCTCCCAGTCAATGTGTTTCTAATTACATGTTTTTACTGGAAGCCCCAGTTTCCTGTGTTGCCTCCCCATTTGTGAGTGTGGGCCAGACTGGGCTCCAACCAGCGATCACAGAGCCAAACACCAGCCACGCCCACTGCGCAGGAGTATTATTACCGTGCCGGTACAGATTTATGGCAAACCACTGTCATGTTAGGAATGACACGGACACGCTTGTCTGACCCGTGTGTTTGGCTGGTGTTTCGTAGCAACAGGTACCCTTCCCGTCTATAGACTAGAATAAAGTGGAATGTGTGTGCCATGCAGAGGAATTTTAATACGATTGGGCAGGGTGTGTTTGGGTATTCTGGGTCACCCTTTCGGCAGTGATGGACATGCCCTCAAGCCATATTTCCATGGAAGCAGACTGTGGCTCTTGAGTACCTAAAAATCCTTGACACTAAAAAACCAGCAAAGAGGTCAAATGCTTGACACAAGAGCCTCAGATGAAAACCTGCCTGCCTGAGGAAATAAAAAAAAAAAACACACTCACAATTCTCATAATATTCTTTCTCGCTCTGTGATTTACACGATGGTTTTAATTTAATCTCCAAACACCACTCCAGGCAAAAAAGTGGTGTATCACTGCAGGTAGATGGGAATTATTTCATTAGGTGGAAATTAGGAAGGGGACCATCATTAAAAACCAAACCCTCCACCGCCACCATACTCAAGATAACCCAGCACTTAAACATGAGTTCTTCCTTCCTTTTTTCCTGTGAATTGTTTACTTTGTAACACTAAAACCATTGCTTGGTTTTATAAACCAGCAAACAAGGCTACCCACCAAACATTGTCATAAAGGTGACTTTAAAAAATGTTGTAGACAAACTTCCCCTTAACAGAAAGTAAATGGCCTATATTTGTATAGCGCTTTACTAGTCCCTAAGGACCCCAAAGCGCTTTACACATCCAGTCATCCACCCATTCACACACTGGTGATGGTAAGCTACATTGTAGCCACAGCCACCCTGGGGTGCACTGACAGAGGCGAGGCTGCCAGACACTGGCGCCACCAGGCCATCCGACCACCACCAGTAGGCAACGGGTGAAGTGTCTCGCCCAAGGAAACCATGACCGAGACTGTCCACGATCGCCCCGAAAGTACAAGTATAACAGTGAGAAGAGGGCGTGTAATGTCATAAGGGCTGGTAAAGCTTTCATCATGAAATTACTTTTTTCAATCAACCCTAAATGTCTCGAATGTACAGCTAGCCAACTGTAAACATTAAAATGTTCGATAGGTAAAAAGACAGTAAGAAACGCGGAAGTAGATACTGTGAGATCAAGGACTCAACTTTTTAAAGTTTTGATGTCAGTGTTTTGGCTGCCACCATGGTTGAAGCCAGAAGTTGCCTTTTATCAGTGAAAAGATGGAGTGTTAAGCTTGGTTAGCAAGCTTCATTAATAAACTTATAGGTGTAAAGCAGAGACACAATTATCTAATGCCAAGGAACAGACTAAGAACATATAGAATAGAATAGAATAGAATAGAATAATCTTTTAATTAACCCACAAATTACAAATTTGGTTGTAACAGCAGCAGCAGAAGAAAAGAAAGAAAACAGAACAGGATACAGAGTAGAAACACACACAAAGTTTACAGAAAAAATATTTACATCATGGACAATAGTTACAAAAACAGTACTGTACAGTTATTAAGTTTAAAGTACAGGGTTTTTATATGAACTGAGAAAAATAATGTAAGAGTTATAACAGTAGTAGTTGTTTGGTTGATTAGTGCAAATTACAGCGCTGATGTAAACATTTATGTTTGTTGGGAGTAGTTTTGATTGTACAGTCTGACAGCTGCAGGGAGGAAGGACCTGCGGAAACGCTCCTTCATGCATCTAGGATGCAGCAGTCTGTCACATGCTAGAATACAAAACAATCTTGAGAGCTTGAAAAGAAGACATCTGGACTTCTTTAGTTTTTTGAAGACAATCACTTCTCATCCAAGAAGATTTTTCAGTTCTAGAACAACTGGTGGAGAGACGCAGGTAATTAACCCCTAATGGGGGCTGTCCCGTAACAGGCAGTCCTGAGGGTCATTAACCCACTATTGATCAAGCGAGTCTTCACATGACCCAAGGTGTGAAAAAAAAGCATGGGTCATTACCATCACTGGGGCCGACAGGTGAAACCTCTGAGACATTGCTCAGCCCGCCATCAGGTGAGCTATTGAGGTCAATTGAAGCAAGGTGTGAAAGGAGATTGAGACACCTGGGAAGGGATCTCAGGATTGCATTGAAGTTGGCTGGTGTCGTAAGCCACCACCTCAGTTCAATGATGGTCATTCTCAGTGGATATAGATGGCCTCCTTTACTCCTCTCTAACACTATCTGTCTTCTCTGTACAAAATGTGAACATCGGCATCCTCAAAGAGAGTCCTTTCTTCCCGACTAGAAATACTCTGTTAGTAAATGTGTTAATAGGTCAGTTTTGTTTTACAGCCTATTTCTACTGCACCAAACACATCACTCCATACTGGCTTGAATATTGATCTACTGTTCTGTCATTTTGCATCTGATTGTGTTTCCATCCATGAAAATCTTATTCAAAAACCAGAAGTATGGGAAGTGGCATGCCCTGGTTGTTTATGTTTTAACAGCCTTCAGGAAATGTAACCACATTTAAAGCTCTGGAGCACAATGGTGCCTTGGACACCGAGTCGTGAGAAAGACGATAACTTAACCGAATACTAAAGCAAAAAGCTGGCCAGGAAATGCTCCATAAGAATAATAGAGAATTAACTCATTTTCACATTTTTTGTCCTCTTTGGGAAGGAAAACCCTGTAAGAACGGCTCAGCCTAAACCAAGCTGATGATTCCAGTAAACAAGAATGTTTATTGGAATTTGCTGACTTTTCCTCATTGTGAAGAAAAACACGCGTTAAAAAGCCCTGCAGTGTGTTGCTGAGCATAGAGGCTCATTTTGAAAAGCTTGAGAGTTAAAGAGATCAGTCAGCGTGCTGGTCCACCTCTGGAGCTTTAGCGTTGGTCAGTTCTGTCAGCACGTTGTTGCTGTGAGCGATCACTCCTCGGCCTCATTAGGAACTACAGCGCTGTCTTCACTTCAGACATGCTGAGCAGCGTCTTGTGTCCATTACGTGGCCATGCATTGCACTGTAGCAACAGAGTAAATGCAAAAGCTCAGAAAACTCTCCGGCACAAATTCTGCGAGCTAGCTCGGCTGTCGAAGTAGAAATTCAACTTGGCAGAAAATGTTCAACAAAACAGAAAATCCAATAAGATGTTGACCTATTCTATGGTTCATTGTGAACCGCAGAGGAGAAAAACTCTATGATGGACTGCCAGAAAACCAAATTCAACCCATTCTTTTCATTATTCAGTGAATATTTGAAAATGCTGTGTGAAAAGCACCCTTCTCTTGCAGACAGAGTCATCTCTCTAGATCTTTACTTCACTACCAAGAGCTGCTCGGGGGATTTATTGTTAGCTGATTAGTGATGACAGAGAAGACTCAACTAGTCTAGCCAAAACATTTGTGCAAATGTGTTGAGAGATATGCCGTAATTCCTCTCTTTCTCTTTGTTCTGATTGCTGCTCATCCTCCCCTGTGCAGTTGTTGTCTCAGCCCTCATGATCCATGATGTTTAGGGAGACCTGCGTTACACACACAAATAATACCAATCTCCTGCTGAGGTGAATAACCTGGTGTATAGGAACTGTAAAGAGGATTTAGTTTGAATAGATACGAAACACAGGGAAAATAAACAATTAAACAACTCTTAAAAACCTTTGAGGCTCTGATATATGCAAACTATCTCAGTTTTTTTTTTCATAATGCAAAATTGAAATACTTGGAACAGAAGTGAGTAATCTGTGGCATTAAATTTAACTAGTGACATAACATTGGCCTCATTGTTCCCACTCATGCTGCATTTCTGTTTTAAATTTTGCACCATGTTTGAAACCGAGTCCTGTGTGGGAGCTTGGAGAAACCATACACCGCAGCCAGGGTCTGTTTCCTGTCAGAGCAGCAGGAGAAGCAACACTGAGATACACACCTTTCATGTGCTGATTTAAGTTTCAGTCCGTTGCACAATCACACGTGCGCACACACACATGCATACGCAGGCAAAAGTGCACTGTGTTCCTGCTTTATGGAGCGAGGGCTTCTAGTGTGGGTGACCCTTCTGAAAAGTGTGAGGTGGAATTGGGGGTTTCTGTCTGGGCCCTGTGAATTACCCACCCGGACCACACACACATACACTGAATGACGCACAAACATGCGCTGAATGACAATTCCCTCACCACACAGGAATATCATGTGAGGGGAATGACTATTGTCAGAGCGAACAGCTGCTCAAGCCAAAAGACATCTATCTCCCACAGGAAGTTATTGATCAAACAAACGTAATGAATCTGTTGATCTTGCCTTGTTGACCGTGACCCTGTCTGTCTCTCCCTCACACACACGGCCCAATTGTACAATATATGTGCGCTCAAAAAACAAAACAGAACAAACAAACAAAAAAGAAAAAGTGCATGTTTGTATTTTCACTCTCACTTCCTCTTTCTCTCGCCACTTTAAAAGACATGGTGGTGTGGACAGATCGTCAAGGTCACTTGAATAAAAGATGGCTGGCTCACTTCCAAACTCATTCCGTTTCAGCACCGAGTCAACAAATGCTGTAGCAGTAGTTTGTATAAACATGCAATATGCACATATAGACAGTGTTATAAGATGGTTTATTAGTTGTAACAGGTCCTAATATACATATGGTGTCACCTAGTCAGTGGTCCAATAGAAAGAAAGTAGGCTGCACATGTGTTGCTCCCTTTTCTGTCGCAGAAGTATAAAAGTTCAAGTACAACTATTGAACTTTACATAAAAATCCAACAAGGTCAAGATGGATTTGAACTTTTAAGGTGTAGCAGTTTTACTCAAAATCTGAATTATTGATCAACAGTAGTAATTTCTGTTTTTAGAGTACAGAATTATAGCCTTAAATACTTATTAAGTTGTTCAATTAAAACACCCATCTGGAACTTTTATGATGTGAAGGCAATAAAAATTGATCTTTTTAATGTAACACTTTGTCATATATAAATAATAATAATAAATTATATATAGAAAGTAAGAACAAAGTATTATTAAGAGAGAATGAAGTCTTGGTTTTAGTGTAATGAAGAAGTAAGTAAGGTCACGTCGGATGCCACTGGGATTACAATGTAAGGTGTAAAAATGTGTAAAAGTCAAGATTTTAGACTTTAAAAAAAGAATCAATTATATATTTTATGTATCTATATATTATGTTTAGACTTTAGTACAGTGAAAGTGGCAGCTTGTCTAGTACACTAGTCTCCTATCAATTTCCTGTGAAAGACTAGAGGTTTATCCACAACGTGCATCTGCAAACAACCAGAAAAAGCTGCAGGCCTCACAGCTAGACCAGCTCAAGCCTTTGTTAACAGGACAGGCACATGATAAATGGCAGATGCTACAAGATTCCTATGGCTCCCAGTCAAGCAGAGTTAATGCTTGCTTCCAGAGACAACTGCCAACCGTGGTCACAGAAGGCAGTAATCTAAAGGATGAATGCAAACAGTTAAGACTCTTTATGAAAGAAAAATGTTTGCGGTAAAAGGAAAGAGATTTTTCTTTTTAACTGCAATATGTGTTAAATTGATGTCTGTTTTTACATTTCACTGGACAAGCAGTGCCTTTCTTGCCTTGCTTGCCCTGATAGAACACCACTATTTCTTTCACACCTACTATAATGACACCCTTGAAGACAATGTGGAATATTTTAGTAGCTTTTTATTGCTACACTGACAGAAATCTAAAACAAGAGAAACAACTGATTTCCCCCCGCAAACTTTAATAAAAACAACAAAAATAAAAAGACTGTCACCAAAAAAGTGCAGCTCAAGAGATACCAAAGGAACTGACTTTGATGAACTTGCTAACTCGACTTCAGTTCACAGACCAGAGGTACCAGACTTGAACTTTAAACATTTCCATTAGTATAACTTACCAGAAGACGATTGCTGAAATAATAAAGCAACTATCAACCAATTAAGAAGTCAATTATTGCCCACTCTACGCAGGTGTACACCCACACAGAGCCCTAAGAGAGGCTCAGCCTGTCATGCTTCATTTCTTAAAGGCAAAAAAATGACGGCACACATGTAGAACATCAGACGATGCTGTGCCTTCCTGCCTCTCGGCTGTCATCAGGAGCAAATGATTTATAGTGGCCCTTGTTCATGTTCACTTGTTGGAGGGCTGATAAAATAAGGAAGTGCAGATACCTGTTCCCCCGAGCGGTGCTCTGTAAGACATCAGCCTTGATCCCATAACTCCAGGAGCCCAGCCCTGTCAAGCTGAAGAATGAGTGAGTCTGACCTGGGTTATGGAGTAGTCAGGGCCTTCAGATTCTCATAAATTACATCCTTGTTATAAATAAAATCCCCCGTGCAGAGCGAAACTGGGAGAAGCAGTGAAATCTGGCATTTACAATGAAAAGCAAGGCATAACACAAGACAGAGAATAGTGCTTTTGTCTACAGATACACCATGGTAGTATTGACTTTTTGAGACAATACCTGCACCAAAGGGACAAAAAGCCTTTCTTTCTCTGAAATAAAAATATCTAGATAGTGACTCAAGAAAGACCTCACTTTCTTTCTCACGTTTCAGAGTGTGTTAGGTCTGAGACAGTTTACCTCCGTGTCCTTGAATGAGCCTTTGATGATATAACCTCTAGTCTTTGTGGCTCAGTAGCACACAATGATGTTTGTGTAGGACTTTCCGCTTGTTTCTCCTGGCAAATGTGGGCAACCCGTATATTTAACCTCTGCATCAAATCTTTACAGCCACTGGTCTCACATCCCCCTTATCCGTTAAGCTGATACGATCACAAGGCTATGTAAGCACACCAGAAGCGGAGAGCCGCTGACACTATGAAGGGCTATCTGGGAGTCATTGTGCTCCAAGTCCTTTCAAAGCCTCTGCTTGTGGCAAATGAGCGAGGCCATCTTAAGCTCCATTAAGCAGAGGAGGGGTTATTTACTGTATTTGTTTTCTTTTCCAGAGCTGTGTACGCGACCAGCCACAGGTGCAGGCTGAGCTCTGAGACCTTGAGGCAGTGGACCACCAAACACAGCAGTCTCTGAGGGGAAAGTAATAAACCTTCCTGTTTGTCTGACTGGGAGGACGCGGCTGAGATACGGATCATTTGAATTTGATTTTTGCTCCCTAAAGAATTGTGTGTCATGTTGACGTAGAAAGGATGATGTCCTTTTCACCTGAAAGAGCTTTAATGTCCAAAGGAATGGTACTGTTGCGACTTTCATCCGTAAATAAAGCCGCGGCCGGCTGAGTTGGTTGTGTCCCTGTGACGCGCCTCCAATAATCCATAATGAGTCGTACTTGTACTTTGCGCATTTATTTTAAGAACAAAACAAAAACAAACATTTGCGTTTTCAATCAATTTACAAATAGCGCATGGATTAACTGGTGTGCCAAAAAATGACGGTCAACAGACCAACACCCAACACACCTGCTGCAAACGCAGGTAAATAGACTGTGACCACACCCACATACCATCACCTGAGACGCAGGTAAAGCTATACACCTGTGCCACCAAAACAAAAAGGAAAAACATAAACATTGACTTTGGCTCTTACAGGTACCTTGGGATTAACCAATTGTTTTAAGGAAAAAAAAAATACTTATAGGCTTTCATGTCAAAACTTTGATAAGAAGAAGAAGATGGTGGTATACAGAAACCTAGAGTTAGCAGCAGGTTGACTTCCCTTAGCATAAGGTGCATGTGCATAAGGACTTTTAAAGGGTAACAACTTGATGTAGTTTAAAATATACAGATATTTTTAACTAAAATTAACCATTTTGAGAATTAGAAACATAACTATTTTTAAATCATGTTAGATGTGTGAAAAACCTCATCTTTAATGTCATATCATATCGTATCATATCGACACTAATTAGTCTGCCAAGTCTTGTACGTAAAGCAGAAGATTTTAACCCAACCCATTACAAATAGCCAGATTTTTTGGAACTGCGATGTTTATTAACCCTTACAACAAAATACACATTTTCTTTTGCTATATCATTTTTTGGATGATATATTTTTATTATATATTTATTCATTTTTTGTATCACATTTGAAACACTGGGAATTTCTGGCAACTTTTTGTTAACAACAATGTTAATTTTAGACAAAAAAGAAGAGTTTTGTCCATAACATTTTGAAATTATGGCACATATTGATCACGTTGATGTCTCAGAAACTCGTGTATCAAATATGATACAAAGGGCATTATAGGGTTAAGACACTTTGTGAGTACCCCAAGCACAAAAGAGCCCCCAGAAGTAATTTGCTGAAGCAGTTTTAATGATCCATAGTTGCTTTAAACTGAAGCTGCTTCCTGTACTGTGTAAATACAAGCATGTAGAATCTGCTCTAGGTTTAAACCAGAAAATATAGTTTTTGTTTCGGTTAAAATAGACCTTTGGACAAAGCCTTATCCTTCCTCTGACCCTGACCCATAAGTTTAAACAGTGATTGAAAACTCTGGTTTGAATGATACTTAAAATCCAGTGTCAAAAGTTGGGTGTGTGTTTGCTATCTACTTTTGATCTTGCTTTAAATATCTGTTGTTTCCGATGTTTTTACTACATAGGGTGTTTCAAGTACCGGCAACGAGGAGTGAAAACAAATATGACGGTGAAATTTTTGGACATTTTGAGGATTATATGCCAACATTTTTTAAACAGTTTTTGTACAAACTAAGCAAAGAAGAAATTCTGAGCTGCGTCTCTGATTGTGATATCAACTTCCTCTCTAAAATCTCTGTAAGACTGCAGCCAAGCATTCACTAGAAGGAAGAGCTATTGATTTAAATACAGCCATTTTTAAAAGAAAAATTCTACAAGTTAAAATGTTTTTTTTGTACATCTGGTTAACTTGATATGAGAAAAAGAGCTTTTGATTCAAAAGTAAGATGCAGTTCATTCAACTGATATTTAAGCTGTTTCTTGTCTTCAAAGTGTTTCAAGGTTTCAGTAGCCTCAGTTTTTTGTTCTTACATCTCTGGAGGCAATAAGCAAACTAAACTGTAGTTTATCCATATGTCACAGACTTTTCAAAACAAACTGTAATTCTAGATAGCAAAGGCACAAAGTCTGGCTACATTTGCCAGGCTGCTTTGCAGTATTTCGGGAACAGGACGCTTCAGTGGGGCCTTGTTTGGAGTTGGCCTTTTGTGAAGAGCTGGTGTTTAAAGCTGCGAGCGTGCCTCGGCCCGGGTCACCTCTGCAACAGTTTTCGATTCCCCCCTCTTTGTTCTCCAATCAGAAACGCGCTTCAGTTTGAGTTTCATTAAAAGCATGTCCTGAAATTGGATCCGTTTCTTTGTACACCCAGCGAACAGGAACAGTGTGCGACCTAACTGGAAGCAGATCATCCTAACCTTCATCAGCGGACCACGCTGCACATGTTAAATATCTTTGAGTGTGTGTGGCGTGTGGGTGTGCACCTATGTTGTCTGTGTGCGTATATTTTGAACGTATATATTTCAGCGTGCTTGTGAAAACCTATATTCCAAAGTATCAGTCTCCCTACAAATGTCTCCCACAGCTTTACCACAACAAGTTGTATATTCACTGTGCATGACATCATTTACCCTTAAGACATATTAATGATTATTTCATTCTCTCCTCTTGCCAAGGAAACTCCCTTTTCTGTAACAGTACAGCCCATGCAAACATTTTCCACAGGAAACAGAGACTTGAAGAGGCTCTCTTGCTGCAAGTGTCCAGAACATTTCATGCTTTGCTTACAGTGGATGTTAGCATGCCATCAAAAATGCCACAGAGCACCTCATCTTTGTCGACTTAGAAAAAATAGGTTTCACTTTTCTAACATTCTACAAAGCACCAAGTGTTAAACACTCTGGGTCTCAAAGTCATTTGCTACCATTTTGATCTGCCCGTGTTTTTCACCTACTGAGGAAACCGATCCCGTAAGATCGAGGGAGGAATGTGTCCTGAATGCATTCATTAGCCCAGAACTGTTAAGTACAAATCTCAAGTCTCATTTTTCTACATCATTACAGAAGCTTCACAATCAGGCCTCCTGGGACGGGGAAAGTGAGCAGAGAAACGTCTATGCATCACATGTAGGGAAGAGTTTCCAGATGTAACATGTCAGCATTAAAGACACTCAATGACGAGGTGAGGATGTTGAGGGGGTAGGGGGTTGAGTGACTGACGGGCTCTTGGCGCGATCGAAAATATCCCTCCAGAGGAGAGAAAAATAGTCACCTTTGCAATAGTAAACTGTGTTTATGTCTGCTAACATTTGAATGATTACATTTGAGTTTGTGTCCATGTTTTGTGGACATCATGTGATGTGAAAATGACATCAGAACATGTGAGTGAAAACATGACACACCAACAGAATCACCATCACACGGCTTTTTATATCCTATGTATACACAATATAAATGGTTAGGTCGAGGGAATGCATTACATAGTATATTCAATATATAGATACAGTTTAGTATCAAAATCACTTCTCAATCATGTATCTTTGTGATAGTGTTGACGCTGGAGCGCTGTATTTATGGTCCAAAGAATTTAATCTTGAGAGTTCAAAATAGAAGAAGCTGTTAAATCTCATTGGCAATGTAATATCCTCTGTTGGTTTACCAAGTTATAAGAAAATGAAATAAAGGTGCCAAAGTCTTTAATGTAGAAATCATACTCTCTTTAGAGACCTTTACTTTTCTACAACTGAAGATGGATAAAATGCCAAACATGAATATCAGAAAAGGAATATAACATCAGTTAACCAAAACCTTGTGGCTCTGATTTATTGTATCTCACTTTCATTTCCATTCGTAAATTACCTTCAAATGATGTGTGCATGTATTTCAGTATTTAGCAGGTTGCAAATGTATGTTATTGTTAGAAGTAAACACAGGCTCATTTTTGCAAATGGTGTAATGAATAAAATAATTAAAAGCCACAGTGGATTGTTTACTGATCAATTGGAGCTAAATAACTTTACTTTGTTCTGCTAATGTGTGGAAATCTACTGAAACCGTGTTCAGCATAAAATCTGATTGTTAATGTCAAAACAAAAGCGTGTTTGGCTGCCCTGTAAACAAAAATGGCTGTTCTGTTATATTTCTGGGAAATGATGCTGAAAACTCAAGGACTGTAACTAGTAAACCATTAGTCTCTACATCGTATAAAAGATGCATACAGTATAGCCCCTGAACCCCAGCCATTACTTTCTGGTCTTAGCATTTTTGAAGCGATGATATTGGAATTGTTTTTATAGACCAGAGGGTGAAGTTATCAGTGAGCTGCATAAACTGTACAAGTCCAATCCATCCATCCGCTTCCGCTTATCCTTTTTAGGGTTGCAGGGGCGCTGGAGCTGTCATAGAGCAAGAGGTGGGGTACACCCTGGACAGTTCACCAGTCTGTCACAGGGCTAACACACAGAGACAGACAACAATTCGCACTCACATTCACAGCTATGGGCAATTTAGACTGATCACCTAACCTATGCCCACTAAGTGCACGTCTTTGGAGAGTGGGAGGAAGCCGGAGTACCTGGAGAGAATCCATGCAAACACGGAACATGGAAACTCCACACAGAAAGACCCCGGCCTGATGCTGGAGTTGAACTCAGGAGAACTCATCTCTGGTTCTTTTCCACAGCATGTCTTTTATCCTGTTTTCCTTCTATCACCCCAACCGGTCGCGGCAGATGGCCGCCTCTCCATGAGCCTGGTTCTGACGGAGGTTTCTTCCTGTTAAAAGGCAGTTTTTCCTTTCCACTGTCGCCAAAATGCTTGCTCATAGAGGGTCATATGATTGTTGGGTTTTTCTCTGTATGTATTATTGTAGGGTCTACCTTGAGGTGACTATTGTTGTGACTTGGCGCTGTATAAATAAAATTGAATTGAAATTGAAAATGGGAGCACACAATTCTTCTATGGGGTGTACCTTATGGCTATTTTTTGACTTTATCCCATTAAAATGCTCAGACACCATCTATTGGCTACAGCTTCCTATGCTGACTTATCTGTCAATCACAGCTACTACACCTGTAATTTTAAGCCCCAGTAAAACCCAACTGAGTGAATAATAAGAAAGTGTAGCCGTGATCAGTTGTTAGGAATGAGAGAAATAGTTGCAGAAGACAAACCTGTTCCTCCCGTATCAGGATGAAAACATATTATTGTCATGGTGACGAGAATCTACGGGGACTGTCACTTTTGGAGCCAGCCTCAAGTGAAATACACTATTTGGCACATGACTTTGGTGACTTTTTCAGCCCTGGAGGTTGCTGCTTGGCCTACATAAAAAGCTCTTTGCTTCTTGGAATGGCACTTTTAGTTGGCACTGGAAATAAATGGTGAGGTGCGGAATCGTCCATAAGATCTGATAGGTGTGTCTGATGGAAGTACTCATCTTTGTTTGTTCATTACTGCACACTACACAAATACTTAAGTGTTGTAGGTCTGTTTGTGCTTACCATTACTGGGCCTGTAGGCCATATGCAATATACTGAAAGAAACCGGTGCAGCTTAAAAGAGCAGAGATTCAGTTAGGCCCAAACATGTGCAGGAAGGGACCTAATCTAATTCAGCCACCAGGTCCGCTTCATTACCTAAGAAGCATGACTTAGACCACAGCGATTTGGCCAAATGGGCAGTGGAGCGTTGATCAGGGCCGCAGTTTCCTGCTGGGCACAATGTTGCTCTCACAAGCATCGAGCCATATGTCAGCCAGATGCTTTTGGCCTCACTCCCCTTCAAAGAAACAATTAAACACAATTATCGCAACATATAAATGAATTTCATCCATGATTAAAATGTTTGGGGTAAGGGGCGAGAAGGACGCACAGCCAGGTGGTTGTAATCTCAATGGTAGTCGCAGTGGGCTTCACCCTCAGAGGGTGGAAGAAAGAAAAACCTGCTGCTCTGTTTATTCAGGCACTTGAACGTCTGGACAAGTGCTCTCGCTCCCTCCTTCTCACTGCATGTTTAGCCTACGAACAAAGGCATCTGTCCCTTAATACCGCTGTAATGAAGGTCATTCATTTTAATGGAGCCTCATTTCAAACTCCTGTCATTAAAGCTTGTAGTGCACTTGACTGGGAGGTTGTTGAGACACTGTGAGAGAGCAAGTTCTACAAATAAACAGTTCCCCCTGCAACCGAGCGGGCATCTGAACATGATAATCCAGTTCACAGCGGTGGAAAGAGGAGAAAGCAGCTCACCTCGGAGGAGAAATCCAAACCATGTTAGAAAGATGAAAACCACATTTAGTTAAGTGGTAAAAAGGATGACAGGTGGCTCCAGCATGTTCCGAGGATAAGAGAACAATCACGAATAATCAGGTTTGAAAGGTTGAGAACACGAAGAGGGACTGAGGATACAATGAGATTCTGATGTCAAGTGTTTGTCAGGCCACAACTGGAAACTCAGATCAAACTCAAACTGTCTGCGAGTGTGAGCTGTCATTGGGATGTTTATAGCATCCTGGAGGGCAATGCATGGAGCCACAGAAAAAAAATGGCCTGTAAGCCGAGGTGAAAGATGAAGACCTATAAAGTCATTTCTCTCTGCCTCCTCTGCACAAGATCATCAAGGTCTGCTGAAAAATCACAGTGCGGTCGATCTTAAAGAGACACGCGCATGCAGCACGTGGTGGAGATGTGAAGATGATGCATTTTGACTCCCAGATGAAGAGTGTGATGAAGGAAGCTGCTATATATGTACTTGTCAGGCTTTCAAGTCCCAGTAGTCCCAGTAGGTAAGTGACATGTTACTGTCTCTCTCTCACACACGGAATATCGCCATGGTTAAAAACGTCACAGGACATGAGATGTGTGTTTAAAAAATATATATCTATCTTTATATCTAAGCTTTAAAAACTGTATGTAGAAGTGTGCGACAAGAAAAATCTCAGCTAAATTGAAACCTACTCCCCATGCAAGTGTTTAAATATATCCGTGGATAATTTATGTGTTTACTCCTCAGATTAGAGAGATCCATCTTCCTAGGTGTGTCAGCTACCCAGCATGCTTTGCTGCTTCCTGGCGTCAGATGGAATAATGTTGATGTATGACCTGTAAAGAGGAGTCTCTTTTTTCTCTCCTGCATGGTGACATGGTAAGGTTGTTTTATCTCCCTGTGAGAAGGAATGGGATGCTCAGCCCATCTCCCTGCCTGCTGAGGGCCTGATGAAAGCACAGGGCCACCTTGTCCAGACGGCAAACATCCATCAGAGGGGCAACATGTCAAACGATGAGGGCAGTGAAGAGTCATCCACAGGGCAAAGGAACGCTATAGGCCTGGTCAGACAGAGGTTTAAACCTAACAAACACCACAGAAGTGTGTGTTTGTGCAGCTCATAGTTGTTACTTTTTATGTATAAGGGCATTTTATGCTAAATCAATCACGTTATTACATTATCTATTAATACTAGCTATATTTTGTTGTGTTTCCAGAAAAATAAGAACAAAGAAATCAAGCAGAAGTCTGTAAAAGTGATATAACCTCCAACTCTCAGCAGCAGAGACACTATGAAATACTAAAGACTGTGTTAACCTGATCTCAAAGAAATATTAAAATGACCAAATTAAGACAGAAACCAAGGACGCTGCACTCTCATACTGTAGCATGTTGTCAACCACAAACCATGTAATAATATCTATTTAGCTCGAAATGGGACAACAATTACATTACACCACATAAATACAAATTGAGCATCATAGTGCATTAAGTAAGATGAGCAACTAAGGCCACAACCAGGTTATTTACTGAGCTAATAAAACAAGTGAATATTAGAATCAATTCTATGCAATATGATGTTGTTTTTCCAACCACAATACCTGTCAGCCACTGGAAAGAATGCATGGTTAAGGTATGCATGGGCCCTTTATGCTCACTGTTTGTGCAAATAAGAAGAAGTAATGTCACATCCATGGGACCATATTGCACTCCGGTATAACTTCAGTTGCACCAGTTTCCTCTCTTCTTGTAATCTTGCATGGTGCCACTGTTGTCATAGCCGTGTTAAAGACATAAGTGGATGATTGTGTTGTATTTTACTGCCATTTTAATGTTTTCTGAATGCAGAAGCTCAGAGATTTACAAATTATATAGATGACTAGAAGATGATAGGCATCACTGAGGCGGCAACACCTATCTTTCAGAAAGAGAAAAGCATTCCAAAGTGAGTAATCGTGCCCATCGAGCTGTGGTGATGTCACGTTTTTCACACAACATGACCAATATAGTGAGTATAATGGTCCATTAGGCACTGGCTTCACACTTCATATACAGTCTATAATACCATGAAACTATTAAATGCATTTGCAGGTGGAGCTTGGCAGTAGTATTAGAATTTTTAAAAAACAGCCGAGTTATGCTGGTGTAGACTCAGAGAGACAATCAAAAAGAGTAGATGATCTGACAGAAAAGTGACAAGGTTGGTAGTAAGCAGCATACTCCAGGACTAAAGAAGAAAATCAAGTGCAGTTAACTGCAGTTTTTTCATTGCCACTCGAGTCCAAGTTAATAGAGATTAAAATGTTAAAATGTCCAACTTTAGAGAAGAAATTAAAATGTTTACAGGCAAAAAAAAAGAAGCTAATTTCCCACCTCATAAAAATAAAGATGATATTTATAACTTACCTACTGAAATTATATAAAATGTTGGTAGTGTCGGTGCCGTTATCTACATGCACTGGCCGCATTGTTATGAATACTACTTGCAGATATCCAATCAGCTCATCACATTGCATCACCACATCCATTTAGGCATGTAAACATGGATAGGATGACCTGCTGATGTTCAAACTGAGCATCAGAATGGGAAATAAAGGTGATTTAAATAACTTATGATGATCTACTGGGATTTTCCCACACAATCATCTCTGGGGTTTACAGAAGATGATCCAAAAAGGAGAAAATATCTAGTGAGCGGCAGTTCTCTGGGAAAAAATGCCTTGTTGATGCCAGAAGTTTGTCGAGAATCATCAGACTGCTTTGAGCCTATAGGAAGGCAAGAGTAACTGAAATATGCACTTGTTACAATGACAGCAGGCAAAAGCTGTTGAGCCTTGAAGCAGATGGGCTACAGCAGCAGAAGACTACACTGGGTGGCCACTCCTACCAGTTAAGAATGGGAAACTGAGGCTACAATTCACACAGGCTCACCAAAGTGAACAAAGATTATTGGCAAAATGTTGTCTTTTCTGATATTTCTCAACTTCTGCTGTGAAATTCAATGGTAGGGTCAGAATTTGGTATAAACAACTCCAGCTCCAGGTTGACTATGTCACTATGTACACCCAGAGCCAGACACAGTGTACCCATCTAATGATGGCTGCCTCCAGCAGGCTAACACACAATGTCGCAAAGATCAAATAGTCTCAAACTGGTTTCTTGAACATGACAAAGAGTTCTCTATGCTCAACAGTCATTAGATCTCAATCCAGTGGAGCACCATTGAGATGTGGTCGAACAGGAGATTCACATCATGGATCTGCCGACAAATCTGCAGCAACTACAGCAAAAAATCTGATGCTATTGTCCTGGACAATCCAGACCTTTTAAGTAATCAAAAAATGAGACAGAATTTATGTAGACAAACCGAAATTTGAAAAGAAATTTACCAATGAATTTTGAAGCTCTGAAAATGGGTGACTGTGTGTAAAAATGGCTCTAATCCCTAAACAGTTCATGCAATATTCTGTTAAAAAAAACAAAAAATAAAAATAAAACAACCGCCCCTGCTATGTGTTCCATACTGTGCGTATTCCCTGCGCACAGTATTGAGAAAGCACTTTATAAATGAAAACAAATGAACACAAAGACATGAAAACGATCAGAGCTTTCTCTTGTTTTTCTCCACTAAGCGATCAACACACCAGCACACTTTGATGTGGGTTTTAAGGGGTAATGATCGGCACGTTGCACGCTCTCACAAACCAAATGTTTCTATTTTTGTAAAGTATCCCTCCCCCTTGCCACCCCCAACCCCCCCCATCTCAGCAAATAAAGACAAAATGCGACATCCATTTGGAGGCAATTGCCCAAGTAGGCCGATCATTTCAGTTGGGCCTTTATACATTTCTATAGTTTATCCTCGAGGCTTAGTGACATTTGAATCTGTGATCATAATTTCTTTCCCTCTCTCTTTGTGTGTTTCCTGATTGCTTCCACACACTCGAAGCCAGTCCAGCTGGAGACTGTAAAAATAAACTTCATGTTCAAGAATGGGTAGATTAGCCCTTTTAAATTGTTTTCTTTTCATGTTTTTGCTTCCCTGTGCGTCCAACCTGGCAGGAGCCAGCAGGCTGAGAATATAGACTCAGTGTGTGTGTGTGTGTGTGTGTGTGTGTGTGTGTGGACTGTATGGGAACACAGAGGAGTCCAGAGAAACACTAATTGGCACAAAAGACATGTCACCTACCAGATGTTTCTTTAAAAGCAGTTAGCGAGGCACAGGTCCATAGCGAGGTGTTGGAGGCCTATATATGCATCAGAGGGAGCCGTCAGGATCCTGGACCACTCCTGCTGGACACCTGGCTTCCTGCTTCCCTGCGCAGCTGTGCACTGGCATGTGCTACATCATACTCAGACTATTCCGCTTTGTTCACGTTACATATTGTTCATGTTGTCAGCTTTTGTTCAGTGTTAAACAGAGATATCACGCAGAATTGTTTTTATTATTGCATCAAACACATGGGAACGATAAGTCCGAAGAAAGACTTTATCTCATTCTGAGGTTTATTACATCATAACTTTGCCTTTGGAGAAGGCTGCACGGGAGACGTGTTTGGATAAACAATGAGAGAATGTATTTCTAACCACACTCGAAATGTTTCCGGTTTCCCTTTTCAGTCTTTATTGTGCAGCCGGTGCTGTAATTACATTGTATAATCATTTTGCATATGGCATCACTAGAAGGGTAAGATCAGGACAGTGATGATTACAAGTTGAATTTTTTGAGCGCGCGCTCTCACGGCCACCTCTTGTTTTTCGACAGTCTGTCATTTTTCTGTGGCACATTTTGAAACCTATTACTCTTCACTCGTCACTTTTAGGGAGACAGATGGAGAAAGAAGCTTAACACGAACCTCAAGCAAAACCCATCTGGGAAGCTTAATTACAAGTAAGCTCTGTTTAATAAGCGGTGGATCACATATCCTGGTTCAGCATGTAGAGCAGGAGAGAAGAACCTCCAGAGGCTCAGGCATGTCAGTGTTTGTATATGATTGCACATGGTTGCATGCCGGCAGTGCTGCACATAGAAGCTGTTTAAAGCAGGCACTGTAATCCATTCTGACAGAAAAAGTTTGGCTACAGAACATGAATGAGTAACTCTCCCCCTTCTGTGAATGACTGTTGATGAGGCTCTCTTAAGCAAGGCACTTAACCTTTGATACACCAACGATCTCGGTGTAAAGATTCAGATCTAGACATATTCTGAAATTTGTTACTCTCAAAGAGGGCAAAAACTCAGCTTGAGCGATAAGAGGGGATGGATGGATGGATGGATGGATGGATGGATGGGCGTAACTTTGTGCAGAACACTGGGGGGGTCAAGATCTCTGTCTAAATAAATAAATACATCTGGGTAAATTCCCAGATGTTTAAACATGCAACTATTTTGCTGGTAATAACTGAAATGAGTAAAGAAAATCAACAGCCTATTTATGCAACATAACTCATAATTTTATTGGGCCATAACCCCCCCTAACCCCCCGGGAAATTACGCCCCTGGATGGATGGATAGATGGATGGATGGATGGATCCCATGAGACCTAAGTGTTGGGACTAATTGTAGTAGCTCAGTAGATGCAGTGCATTTCCCTCGGTGAATTGAGTGGTTGCAGCTAGTTCAGTAAAAGAGTTAGAGTCCAAATTAAAAACAAAAAAATCGACGAGATCATTGGATATTTTTGGATATGGGAAAATACAAGCTACCATAATGCAGTGCTCCTGTTTCAATCTCAGATTCCACAGCTCAGTCACATAGTCTCTCAAGAAGCTATAAAGAAAGACCTCAAATGGACACTGGATACTACAGCAAATCATCAGGTTACACAGTAAAAACCTCCGCAGAGAGTGGTGTCACAGGAGTGTGACCTATACATGCATAAATTGGGTGACTTCACATTCTGCAGAAAAAAAGAAAAACATTTATATATATATATATGTATGTAAACCCAAAGGCCAGCTGCGGATTCACGAGTGAAAAAGGATCTGTAAACCAGAACTCTTAGGTACAATAGAAATCACATGTGCACTTTTAGCCCCCGATGCTGTACAGTACTCTATTTATGTGTCCCAGTTATGTGTATCTTGCATGCTGGTAGTTTAAACTTTCAGGTCATCTTTGTTTTCAGTGAAAATGAATATGGCTCTTGTGGTTGTGGTTGCTGTGATGACATCATCCATGGAGCGGTTTCATGTTGAACTTAAACAAACATTAAAGTTTTGCTCTTCATTACAGAGGTTGCGAACGTCGTATTAGTCCAGTGCGGCCTTTCTACGACAACCAGCATGGTTTTATATGACACCGTTCTACCCATCCAATCTAAACTACTGTGAACAAAAATAATGGCTTTAACATGGCGTAACACTCACAGAGGGGGATTACCAGGAAAAATATAAAGGCATGCAGGTTTTATAAACTTTGGTGTATGCGATGTGTGACAAGACAAGAAAATAAGCTCCCCCATCAGGAGAGATCTCCATGACATCACCTTGCTTCCCCGCAAACTCTTTCTCAAATCAGATCTAGTGAAAGAAAGAAAGGGGGAAATAAGACAGTGCTTTCTTATCCTCTAGATTTAAACTTCATATTCTCGTAGTATGACAGACAAACATCAATGCTCTACAAAAGGTACTGAATGGTAATTTATTACTCTTCTTCTCAAGCTGCCAGGATCCAAAGAGAAGAAAATCTTGGCACCTCTAAACAAACACCTGGTCTTTGGCAGTGTGGATTTCAGTGTGCCTCAGGAGAGCTGCTAAAGACATCCAGTCCTTCAGATTTCATACACAGACCAGATGCTGTAAACACTGATCACACTGCCTTAATTTGATCCCAGGTGGAGCATATACACCGATGGACCCAAACATTATTGTAGCTTCATCCAGTACTTTGATTTATCACCAAATATGTCCTACAGAAGTGAGAACATTCCCACCAGCTTCGACTAGTGCTAATTAGCAAGTGTCAACTTTCTAAAATGCCAGGCTAAGACATGATAAACAATACCTGCTAGGTGCTGGCATGCTTGCATTGTGACTGTGAGCATGTTAGCATGCTGACTTTAGTATTCACCTCTGCAAACTTCCACAACCACTTCTCACTTCCAAGTTGAAAATATTCCATCTTTCTTAGGGAAACTAGATCCTTCCAAAAGCGTAGGAGTGATGTTATGTCACATGTAATCTTAAACTATATACCGTATTTCCCGGACTACAAAGCGCACCTGAATATTAGCCGCACAAGCTAAAATCAGGGGAAAATCCTGTTTTGTACATACATTAGCCGCACCTGACTAAAAGCCGCAGGTGTTTCAATATTGACTTATCATATGTAAGAGAATATGCACAAAGCGAATTGTCAGGAAAGAGATGGCTGTTTGGAGACACATCCCTTTTATTAATATTTTGAAAAACAAGTTATGGGTACATATTTGCATAACTTTTTAGGTATATGTACAAGTAGCGGTAATTACAAGTAGGAAACATGTACTGTGCTTCATAAATGAGTAACAAATGTAGTACATAACAATAACCTAGGGCACACCAGAAAAATAGATTGGACTACCTTTTAGGCTCAGGTGCAGTGACATGGCTTTAACAAGAAGAAAAGTCAGTCATTCACCACCATCTTCCTGCGCACTAAAACCACCAAAGTCCTCTTCTCCAGTGTCGGATACGAACAGGCTCAGGATGGCTACGTTATCCACTCTCAGCTTCTTTCCTTTGTTGTCAGTGTCAGAGTCGAACACCCTCTGAAGGGCCGTGGCGGTGTCCTCCTCTCCATCATGCAGCAGTCCAGCCCTTCGAAATCCGTTGGTGATCATGGATGTTTTTACACTTTTCCACGCTGTCAGAATCCACCGGTGGAGTTGGGCATAACTTGCTTTTCGCACGTTTATCGCCGCACATCATCCACGACTCCCGCTGAACGCATAGCACTACTTTGAAGTTTGTTTTTCGCGCTACTTTTACGGCACTATGTTGCCTGGCGGATGGACATGTGACCAACATACCACTCTTGAACCCGATACTGTGTGTCTGATCACATGCCCTTCCGCCAGGCAACGTAGTGCCGTACAACACCGGAACAATCAAAACAAATCGTCTTACGATATGACAAAAATCATGGACAATCCATAGAAAAGCCGCACCTGACTAAAAGCCGCAGGGTTCAAAGCTGGTGCAAAAAGTAGCGGCTTATAGCCCGACAATTACGGTATATTAAATGCTTCTCAACAATGGATGTGCACAGGAGGGACAGTGGATATGTTTGGCAAAGGCTGTTTAACATGGAGCTTCCAGGCAGTAGGAAATAAGGAAGTAAGATCACAAGATGATTCATGGCTGTAGTGAACTTGGACGTGTAGATTGCTGGTGTGACTGACTGAGATTTCCTGCTCCACAGGAATTACATAAAAGCCTGACCGTCTAATTCAAGCTACTGCTGCTAAAAGTGGTTATACATGCGATAAAAGGTATTGAATCATATACTTAGTTTTCACAAGACTGCACCGAGTCCCTTGAAAGCTTTGCAAGGTGCAATTTAGCAGTAGAAGCTATTTATTTTGTGAAAAAAAGACAATAAATTGGATGAAGAATAGCAGCAGGCAGACTAACATCCTGAAGGATGCATCAAGGTGCGGGAGATACAAATCACCAGATAAGCATGTGGTGGTTTGTGAGCCTTGCACAACTAATATGATAACATGAGTCCAACTACGTCAGTGGGGAGAGCTGTTATGTTTTGTTACCCTATAGGATTGTCATCAAAAAAAAAAAAAAAAAAAAAAAAAAAAAAAGGATTGTCATCTGATCATTTGGCTCGATCACTCATCCCTGCAAAGTGTCAACACACCTGTAGCTAAATAACTGCCGCTCACCATCACTGGAATTTCCAAAGGAATCCAACAATCCAACATTTGTTTTCTCTTGCTGAAAAACCACTCCAACAATATTCATAGTAATGCAAATGTAGCTGATTTGTCTACATTTTCATTTAATGGTTTGCAAGACCCTTATGAAGAAAACATTGAGGGAACAGTTTACCCTGCCCGGGATAGGGTTACCGGGGCCCTGCCCTGGAGCCAGGCCCGGGGAGGGTGCCCGAGGGCGAGCGTCTAGTGGTCGGGCCTTAGTCCATGGGGCCATGAGGCCCTGGCGGACTGATCCCCGGCTGCCAAGACTGGCAATTGGGACATGGAATGGCCCTTATGAAGAAAACATTGAGGGAACAGTTTACCCTGCCCGGGATAGGGATACCGGGGCCCCGCCCTGGAGCCAGGCCCGGGGAGGGTGCCTGAGGGCGAGCGTCTAGTGGTCGGGCCTTAGTCCATGGGGCCATGAGGCCCTGGCGGACTGATCCCCGGCTGCCAAGACTGGCAATTGGGACATGGAATGGCCCCCTATCTGGTGGGGAGCCTGAGTTAGTGCGTGAGGTTGAGAGGTACTGGCTAGATATTGTCGGGCTCACCTCTACGCATGGCTTGGGCTCTGGAACCAGTCTCCTGGAGAGGGGCTGGACTCTGTCTCAGTCTGGAGTTTCCCCTGGTGAGAGGCGGCGGGCTGGGGTGGGTATTCTAATATCCCTTCGGCTTGCTGCCAGTACGTTGGGGTTTTTCCCGGTGGATGAGAGGGTTTGTTCCCTGTGCCTTAGGGTCGGGGAATGGGTCCTGACTGTCATCTGCGCTTATGCGCCAAGTGGTAGTTCAGAGTACCCAGCCTTCTTAGAGTCCCTGGGTGGGGTGCTGGAAGGTGCTCCACCTGGAGACTCTGTTGTCCTGCTGGGAGACTTCAATGCTCACGTGGGTAATGACAGCAAGACCTGGAGGGGCGTGATTGGGAGGAACGGCCTCCCTGATCTGAACCCAAGCAGTGTTTTGTTATTGGACTTCTGTGCAAATCACAGTTTGGCCATAACGGACACCTTGTTCGAACATAAGAGTGTCCATAAGTGCACGTGGCACCAGGACGCTCTAGGCCGCAGGTCGATGATTGATTTTGTAATCGTATCACCAGACCTGCGACCATATGTTCTGGACACTCGGGTAAAGAGAGGGGCTGAGCTGTCAACTGATCACCACCTGGTGGTGAGTTGGATCAGGTGGCGGGGGAGGACGCTGGACAGAACTGGTGCACCTAAACGCGTAGTGAGGGTGTGCTGGGAACGTCTAGCAGAGGCCCCAGTCCGTGAGATCTTCAATGCATACCTCCGGCAGAGCTTCAACAGCATTTTGAGGGAGACTGGGGACATTGAGTCCGAATGGACCATGTTCAGTGTCTCCATTGCTGAAACTGCTGCATTGAGCTGTGGCCGCAAGGTGGTTGGTGCCTGCCGTGGTGGTAATCCACGAACCAAATGGTGGACACCAGAGGTGAGGGGAGCCACCAGGCTGAAGAAGGAGTCCTATCGGGCTTGGTTAGCCTGTGGGACTCCGGAGGCAGCCGACAGGTATAGACAGGCCAAGCGGAATGCGGCTCGGGCAGTGGCTGAAGCAAAAACCCGGGTGTGGGAGGAGTTCGGAGAGGCCATGGAAAAAGACTTTCGGACTGCCTCGAAGAGATTCTGGCAAACCGTCAGGCGTCTCAGGAGGGGAAAGCGGTACTCTACCTGCACTGTGTATAGTGCTGGCGGAGCGCTGCTGACTTCGACTGAGAAAATTGTCAGGCAGTGGAAGGAATACTTCGAGGACCTCCTTAATCCCACTGACACGTCTTCCGAGGAGGAAGCAGAGTCTGGGGATGAGGAGAATGACCCGCGAATTTCTGGAGGCGAGGTCACTGAGGCAGTTAAACAACTCCTTGGTGGCAGAGCCCCTGGTGTTGATGAGCTCTACCCCAAGTTCCTGAAGGCTTGGGGCAGACCGGGGTGGTGGTCCCCATCTTTAAGAAGGGGGACCGGAGGGTGTGTTCCAACTACAGGGGGATCACACTCCTCAGCCTCCCTGGGAAAGTCTATGCCAGGGTGCTGGAAAGGAGAGTTCGTCCGCTAGTCGAACCTCGGATACAGGAGGAACAATGCGGTTTTCATCCTGGTCGTGGAACATTGGGCCAGCTCCTTATCCTCTCGAGGATACTTGAGGGTGCATGGGAGTTTGCCCAAGCAGTCTACATGTGTTTTGTGGACTTGGAGAAGGCATTCGACTGTGTCCCTCGGGGTGTCCTGTGGGAGGTGCTGCGGAAGTATGGGGTGTCTGGCCCATTGCTACGGGCCAATGGTTCCCTATACAACCGTTGCAAGAGCTTGGTTCGCATTGCCGGCAATAAGTCGGACTCGTTCCCGGTGGGTGATGGGCTCCACCAGAGCTGCCCTTTGTCACTGATTCTGTTCATAATTTTTATGGACAGGATTTCTAGGCGCAGCCAAGTGGCAGAGGGCTTTCACTTCGGTGGCCTCAGAATCTCCTCTCTGCTTTTCGCGGATGATGTGGTTCTGTTGGCTTCATCGGGTGAAGGCCTCCAGCTCGCACTGGAACGGTTCGCAGCAGAGTGTGAAGCAGCGGGAATGAGGATCAGCACCTCCAAATCTGAGGCCATGGTTCTCAGCTGGAAAAGGGTGGAGTGCCCACTCCGGGTCGGGGATGAGTTCCTGCCCCAAGTGGAGGAGTTCAAGTATCTCGGGGTCTTGTTCGCGAGTGATGGGAGAAGGGAGCCGGAGATCGACAGACGGATTGGTGCTGCAGCTGCAGTAATGCAGACGCTGCACCGGTCCATTGTGGTGAAGAGGGAGATGAGTGTAAAAGCGAAGCTCTCAATTTACCGGTCGATCTACATCCCTACCCTCACCTATGGCCACGAGCTGTTGGTAGTGGCCGTGGCTACAATGTAGCTTGCCATCACCAGTGTGTGAATGTGTGTGTGAATGGGTGGATGACTGGTTGTGTAAAGCGCTTTGGGGTCCTTAGGGACTAGAAAAGCGCTATACAAATACAGGCCATTTTAGTGACCGAAAGAACGAGATCGCGGATACAAGCGGCGGAAATGAGCTTCCTCCGAAGGGTGGCTGGCCTCTCCCTTAGAGATAGGGTGAGAAGTTCGGCCATCCGGGAGGGGCTCAGAGTAGAGCCGCTGCTCCTCCACATCGAAAGGAGCCAGCTGAGCTGGTTCGGGAATCTGACAAGGGGTTGGCGTTCCGGGCATGCCCCACCGGGAGGAGGCCCCGGGGCAGACCCAGGACACGCTGGAGAGATTATATCTCTCGGCTGGCCTGGGAACGCCTTGGTGTTCCCCTGGATAAGCTGGAGGAGGTGGATGGGGAGAGGGAGGTCTGGGCTTCTCTGCTTAGGCTGCTGCCCCTGTGACCTGGCCCCGGATAAAGCGGATGAAGATGGATGGATGGATGGTGTGAAGTACCTATCTTGTAAATCTCAAACTGGAATAACAAGTGGTTTCCCTGTTCTTTCAGCTTCGACATCTATCACCCCAACATGGACGTTTGACTTTAAAGCTGTTTGACTGGGCCAGATTGGTATGAAATGTAGTGTTCGCAATCAGTGCCTTGTGACACTGACTTTTTTTCCCCCTATAGTGCCCTTGAATAAATATTATGTCATCTGGGCTCTGAAAGTTAATGCAAGCTATCTGGCCTCGTCTTCTTGTTAAAACTTTTATCTCAAACTTATTTTAGCTTTACATAACCAGTGTCTCTGTTAATCTGCTATAATTTAGAGTTATCGCTTTGTTGTCTGCGAGTCGGGTCAGTCTGCCGGCACTTCAATTAGTCTGCCGTCCTGAAGTTTTGTTGAAGGAGAGATGAAGGATTTCTGACTTGACTAATAGGCTGAGCTCTAATCTGGGGTGTTGATTGACACTGTCTTCAATGGGCGTGTTTACACACGGCTCCGCCGTTAGCATCTGTCATCCAGTCACCTCTCATACATGTCATGAGGTGCCCGTGTCCCCTCTGTTTGGCCCAGAGTCAGTGTAAGATACACAAACACGGCTTCTGTCGTCACTAACTAAACTTCCACATTCTCTTGAAGTCAAACGCAATCACGTTGTGTATATAGATCACATTCTTTTTGCAGTTTGTGTCTATTGCAGTGGCTGCTTCACTGTTTCTGCTAACTTGTACACCCAGTCTGCATTCATGCTTTTTCTGTGCATGAAAGGTTACAAGCGGCTGAGGATCTGTATTTATGAAACTCACAAATTAACACAAACTGTTGGCTTAATTTTGCCAGATTTTTACAAGTATTATGGAAGCGTGGTGCATTTCTTTTTCTCAGCTAAGGCATTTAATGAGAAAATAAAATATATATAAGTAGTAGTGACTTTTCACGCCTGTCCAGGATGTTTTTTTTTAACATTTTAAAATTAATTAATTTTTCCACCAGAAGGAGCAAGTGAAATATCCATGGGCAGTATTCTACTGATTCACAGCATCGTCCTCTCCAGGCAAAGAAACAGCACTCACACTATGTGTCTCTGTGCTGTGCTCAGTGGATGAGTGAAGAGTAAGGCTTCAAGTATCGACAGAAAACTGTTGTACACAGTTCATCTGAAAATGTGAGAGGCTCTCCGGCGCTTCAAACTTCATTGGGTAAAGTCTGATTACAGGTGTGAAAAAGTCAGAAAAAGTTTGAGAATTGCAGGTCTGCTTATGTGGGTAGTGTCTTATTTTTCCTCACAGTAGACCATCCACCAAAATGTTCATTAAGACATCTAGCAGAAGTTGGGATAACATTGAAATCATGTGCAAAAGTCATCCTTTTTCTTCTGCTTTTCCAGTTCAGAGCCTGGAGTCTATTCCACCTGTTATTCTGGGTAGTGTGGAGTGGGGCAGGGGAGCACATACTGGGCTGGCTGCTAGCCTATCGCAAGTTTAACACATAAAAACACACAAACAGCCATTCACACACACATCTATTTAGAATTGCCAACTCGCTCAAAACGCTAAATATATGATTGTTTTTGAACGGCGGAAGGAAGCATGAATACCTGGGAAGAACCCACACTGGCACAGGGTGAAAGGCCCCAGGTGGCCAGTGGATTCAAACCCAGGACCCCCTTGCGGTGAGGCAACGATGCTAACCACTACACAAACCATGATGCCCCTCCCACAACGTTTCTTTAAAAAGTGTGCAACATACCCTGAGATACATTTTCTGTTTTTTGTTGGGTGTGTCAGAAATTCTATCTATAATTTACACATAGATGCCACTTTAAAAAGGCACACACACACACACACACACACACACACACACACACACACACACACACACACACACACACACACACACACACTGTACTGACTGAATAACAGTTTAAAATCGATGTAGCCTGGATAACATTCTGGAAATTACACTTTTCATTTTAGAACTATCTTTAAAGCATTACATTTAATACCTTTACACTCACACACAGCACTGAGCACTTTTCTGTGTGTTTCAGAGAGACAGAGGTTAAACCTGTAATTACAGCACATATGTTTACATTGCAGGAATTTAAACGACACCTGTACTGCTCTTGGATAGCAACAAAGGCAGAAAAAACCCTCATGAATATAAAATAAAGTCTGATCCACCTGCCGTGACACTAAGCCGCTTTTTTTTTTTACGTACTTTTAATACTTCCCTCATTTGTCATTCGCAATAAATGTCTTTTTTTCTCAACTCTGTTGTAACACTGTTACAGTATGTGAGGTCTGACTGGTATATTGAACTATACTGTGTTTTCCAGTCCAGTAATTACACAACAGGAGCTTGCATCCCCACAACCCCGAGGATACGTCGCCATTCCTCTCTGGCGATGGGAATTTCCCATTTCGATGCGCTGCCTTCTGTTTCAGGTGTTCAAACAAGTTTTAATATGGAATATCTCCCAGAAGCCTTTGCCTCAACTTTGCCTGTGCATTGTTGAAGCAGGGTTATGGTTCCGCTGGAGGTCTTTGATGAGTAATACGTGCCCCTCGACAGACAATCTCTGATCTTCTATAGTTCAATCATCAAAGTTTTTGTGCTTCAGACGCAAAAGATGCAAAATTACGATGGCTGTGAGGAAGCAGCCTATCAAAACGAACAACCTTAAAGTGAGGGTGGCAGGATCAAATGTGACCAACCGGTGCGATGATGGGAAAATAGATGGAGTTTCGTGGAGGAATAATTTAACACTTCTGGAACTTTTCACGTCAAACACATGGCCCGGGCAGCACTCCGCCAGGGGAGGGTTTTATTTCACTTGCCTGTACCTGTGCACAAAACTCTGCCATCAAAGTTTCCCCAATTCTATGGCTTCACTTTAACTTTGGGCACCACAGAATGCCTTTGTGCACTGTGGAGCCTTTGTGGGAATACATTTAGACTTAAATGCTTTTGATTCAGCGTTGGCAGGGAATCAAGCAGGACCCAGTTTTTTCCATGCTGGGGACCACAGCCATGTTGAACCTGACCAGACATGACCTCATGCAGTAGACAGATGCATGTAACAGGCAACATTGCACGACAGCATTTCATCTCAGCCATTACGTTAAGTATCTTTCACATTACCTGAGTTTTGGATTACTTGAAATCAAGATCACTTCCCTGCTGAGTGAAAACAGGATGTTTGCGTTTTGAAGGGTTTTTTGTGTAACGTTTAAATAGAGTGAGGTATTAACTGTTGCTCTAACAATAGTAGGACTTTGAAAGATTACATGCTTTCTGAGTTATAGCCTTCACCAGAGGTTGTGGTGAGGACATGTAAATGTCATTATACTGTATATGGAATTGCCATGAACATATTCTATGTCTATATTTTTATCACGGCTCAATCCGTGTGTTGATTCACAACATCTAACTGCTTTATGTATTACAAGAAAGGCTGCCATTCGCGTTGCCATTCTGAATATCCAGCATAACACTACTGAAGTGCTTAACACCGCCATGTTATATTTGATCATTCATTTTAATATCTCTTGCTTCTATCAACCAGGTAGCTCATTATTTCCTGTTGGCAGGTTGACCAACTTCCAATTTAGAGGATATTTTCCTGTGCTTGGATGGATTCATGGTCACTGGCTTGGGCTGCAGCTTGCAAATTTATTCTTTCATCTGATCTAGGGAGATCCACCCTAGCTGTAAGGCCACTAGCCAGAACTTGTCATATATGAAAACTTATTTAAAAATTGGTGCTGAGCTCATCAGTGCTGCAGAGAAAAAGAAAAGAAAATGCCTGGGGAGCATGCATAGTTGATACATTGTAATGTAAATTCTGCAAGAATGTGTCCGCGGTCACAAAAAACTGACAGGAATTTTACAAATTTTTACAAATTTTACATCACTGGGACCCGAGCAGACACTACCAGTCTTGTAGATGTGGAGAAAACAGACCCTGGTTAAGAAGGTAATTTCTGTCCATAGCTGGTAGGAGTCACCAGAGAGGAAGCTGATTATTATTTATCAAAAAGGTGACATATTTACATTTACTCAAATGCCTGCAGGTACAGCAAATACTGTGGAAAACCTTGTGTTTTTACAGTTAATCTATGCAGTGGGTGTTGAATCATTCAGTCTAAAGATTAAAGAAAAAAAAATCAGCAAACCTTAGAAAACCGAATAGTCCGGACCAAAGAAGTTGACTGAAACAAATTCTACATTATTAAAAGTATTTTTAGAGAACATGACATGTGTTCACTTGAGATTAGTTGCTATTGAAATGAAACATGCCACTTTAGCAAAATACTGTTGAAGTAATAGCTTTACGTATGTTGCCTAGATGACTAAATGGAGTACAGCTGGTAATGTATAATCCTATTTGAAAACATTTCAAAGTCATTCCAAAGAGAAAAACAGAGTGAATGAGTGGGTGACGGACAGACAGAAAGAATGAATAAACTGACTTTTAGGATTATGTCTTGATGAGTGTAAATATTATTCAAAGCTTTATTTATAAGGGTAATTAGTTCTTCTTCTGTGTTTTCGTATAATCTGCTTTCACTCTGTCTGAGAGCGACTTTTGGCAAAAAAAATTCAACACTGTTGCTTCAGTCCTGACCGGATAATACCACGTCCTTTCCTTTGTGTGTTTTAGCCCATCTTCTTTCTGCCAACGAGAAGTTACAGACAAATTAAGCTGTTACTTCATCTCGTCTTCCACCGCTAACGCTACTTTGGAGAGTCGTACCCTCAGCTGTGAAAATCATTCCTGTGTTTAGACACAGCCCTGTGACATGGGCTTTTAGCACACTGAGACCAATGAAGTGTTGCCAGCTGTGCAACGTGGCTGAAGAGTTCACAGCTACTCAACGCACAGGCGCCAATGGCAAAGTCAGACCGCAGTTCTCATTCAAAAAGTCCCGCACCAACACAGTTACCTCCTGAAAGACATCAGTGAAATAAAGCACTGATTAAACACAAAGACTTTATGGCAAAATTCTGGAGAGCACATTACGTCTCTAAGAGTCCCCAGAGGACAGGCGATAAAGGACGTGGTACAATGCAGAGGCCAATCCATCACTTAATGGGTCACGATCCAAAATTCCTCTTTTGAACACAGATCTCCGGTATAAAAGCCTCCAGACGAGAACTAAAAGTGACTAAGTGTTTCTATTTGAGTAAGTGAGGGGGTGCTTGTGTCTTTCTGTCTGTGTGAGTCAGTGTGTGACTGCAGGCTGTACAGTAGATAAGAAAGGGCAGCGAGAGGCACCGGGGTATCCATTACTCACTGGATGCCTATGGAGAGCAGAAGAAGCGGCAGCTGAATCTAGTTTAATGGTGGAAATGGATGCACAGTCTCCCCGTGGAGCGATCCCCTTTATGACCAAAGCTCACCTGTGATATATGGAAAGAAGACAGATGCCAGCGAGGGAGGCAGTGGGACACCAAGGTGATTGGACAGATTCTTCTGGGTGATGCGGAGGCTGAGTGTAGCTTTGAACTCTTGCCACAGTCCAGGGTCAAGCTGGGGGTGATTAAGTGCTGCTGCCGTGCTCCCGTAGGACAGGAAAAGGATGAGAACTTATTTTCAGCGAGCAAACAGAAAGAAGATGATCTGAAAAGGCCAGAACCTCAAACCATGGTGTTTGCAGTGCACTAAGGCATCGGCTTTTAAAAGAATCAAAGAAAACATGCCGTAGCCTACCATCTGTAAAATTTTATTACATTATATAAGACTTGTGTCTGTACTAACGAAGATCACATGGAACTCCATAGATTCTGTAATGAATAAACATAATCAAGATAAATTTCTGATGATGACAATATACAAAGTGTGATCAAAATCTTACTAGGTTAATAAAACATTTAAAAACCTTACTGCTTTAAATTTGCCCATTCTTCCCTTCAAAGTTCTCTTCTAATGCATTTTCAGAGTCCTCCTTGCACTTGCACATCCCTGCAATATAAGGAGGGTGCTGAGCAAGTGGTGGTTCAACACCCTTTGGCACACAAGTGCAATGTCAATGACTACGACTATGACTAGCAGCATGCTTGTCAAAAAATGACAAACATGCTGCTAGCTGTGGTTTTCTGCTGACATGCCATCTTCAGGCTCAACTGTGTACCCTTCAACTGAAATCTTCTGGCCCATATCCAGAGACCCACCAGTGATGATCCTTAACATAAAAACTTTCCAGTGAAAGATGGCCAAGTACAAATATTAATACGCTGACTTACAGGATCCGATCTAAAAACACCAGCCACAATGAAAATGGCTTGACATGCACAAGAAAACAATCTTAAAAGAGAAATAAGGAAAGATTTTTACATTTTAAGTTATAATTTATTAATATATTTTAAAAACATTCAATATCTGCTTAAATCTCTGTAGGCCAAATGCTAACATCAGACAAAGTAGAACCGAGGCTGATAGAAACATCAGTTCATCATATATTTAGTAATAAAAAGTAATAAAATAATGAAAAGGGAGATAACATCATGACATCACAGCCACAAAAGTCACTGACTAATCTGATTGTAAACCAACAAATATCATTCAAATGTCAACTTTGTGGTGGAGCCAGAAGAAAATCTGAAAACTGCACATTGGCAAAATGTGCAGTTCACTATCTGAAAACCAAGTTCATATGACCTAGAAGTGGTGCTTGGGGGGGGGAGTCATTAGATCACCAAGGTCACGAAAATCGATCAACTACAGTAGGCACCATAAATGCACCATGAATAAAATATGATGGTAGTGCATTAAATAGTTGTTGAGATGTTTCAGTCAGGACCAGAGTGGTGGACTATCAACTGTCCAGCTTTATCATGGCCAGAGCTACACTGCTAGCAGTGCTAGAAATAATGTGTTTGCTTACAAAAGCCTTAGCATGCTATGAGTGCACAGCGATACTTCTCACGGTTCATCTTTGTTCATTGTAAGCGTTAGCATCTAAACAGCTGATATGATAAGCAGAATCTTCATTGATGTATAACTTCAGAAAGTATCAAATGAAATTCAAGCCACTGAGTACGTTTTCAGTGTCTGGCCTTGAGCACCGGTTATTGTACCATCATGTGGTTTTATTCGTGAATATAATCAACGTTGAAGTAAATAAATAAATGGAGCGGGCAGCAGTTACCTCCTCATAATTTCCATTGTTGACGTATTTCCGATCATATTACCTCATGAAAAATTTATAACAAAACAATAAGAAATATGAAAGGCAAAGTGAGAGTAAAGACATTTGCCTTCATACTTTTTAAATATTGACACATTTCTGTAGGACTGTAATAAAGGAAACAAAAAGTAATATCCAAAGCATCTGGGAGAGGTCCTGCAGGCCAATTCATATACTTTATAATCATAGTCAGGCTGTTTTTGTACGTGGGTGTACGTTCATGGTGATGACACATACGCCTGTTAAATAATGGATATGTTTATGCCACAGCCACTTTGCATTTGCATCATAAAAATATTGAATTATTGCTCTCTGGGTGTGAAAAACTTCTGCACAAGTTGAAATGATGGCGCCGGTGAGGTCGGCTGCCGTCACGACTGCTCCGACCACTTTTTCTTTGTCTTTGTTTTTTAAGTTAGTTTTCAGCGTTTCTAAATCGGCAAAATCATCACCATTGGGTACATTAGGTATGACAGTGACACTCTTGTTTCTATTGGTATACAATGTACTCACAATTCGAAGTTTTTAACTCCGGATCCGAGCTGGCCGAGTGAGATCTCGAGGGAGAACAAAGGGAAGCGGCGGCGGCCTAGAGGGAAGCGAGCCGGCGTCAGGAACAGGCTGAGAGCTCGTGCACACCGCACACCTCTGCCTAGCATCCTGCTCGCCAACGTCCAGTCACTGGAGAACAAGCTTGACGACCTCAGGGCCAGGATAAAGTTCCAGAGAGACATTCGGGACTGCAATCTCCTCTGCTTCACCGAGACATGGCTGAACCCAGCGGTGCCGGACCACACCATCCAGCCGGCCGAGTTCTTCTCGGTTCACCGCATGGACAGGACACGGGACTCGGGGAAGTCAAGGGGAGGCGGCGTGTGTTTAATGGTGAACAACAACTGGTGCAACAGTGCAAACGTTGTTCCTCTCACACGCTCCTGCACACCAAATCTGGAACTACTGTCCATCACGTGTCGTCCTTTTTATCTACCTCGGGAATTTACATTGGTCATTGTAAGTGCCGTTTATATTCCACCACAAGCGGACACGGTCACCGCCTTATGCGAGCTGCATGAGGCACTCACACAGCACCAGACACAACACCGGGACGCTGCGCTTATTGTGACGGGGGACTTTAATAGCGCCAACCTCAAACGCGCAGCGCCGAACTTTTATCAACACATCACCTGCCCCACCAGGGGTGAAAGGACACTGGACCACTGCTACACTACGGTCAAGGACGGCTACAAGGCACAATCCCGCCCCCTGTTTGGCAAATCTGATCACGCCGCCATCTTCCTCATGCCAAAATACAAACAAAGGCTAAAACAGGAAGTTCCGGTTCAGAGGAAGGTCGCGCGCTGGACGGATCAATCGGTGGCCGCGTTACAGGACGCACTCGATGACGCAGACTGGGGCATGTTCAGAAACAGCTCCGACGATGACGTCAACGTGTTTACGGAAGCGGTTGTGGGATTCATCGGGAAACTAGCGGATGATACCGTGGAGACAAAGACTATCACAACGTTTCCCAACCAGAAGCCGTGGGTGGATAAAACCATCCGCGACGCTCTGAGATCCCGCACCGCTGCCTACAACACGGGACTCATGACGGGGGACATGGACCCGTACAAAGCCGCGTCATATAACGTGCGGAGGGCGGTGAAAGAGGCGAAGCAGCGCTACGGGAGGAAACTAGAGTCACAACTCCAACAGAGTGACTCTAGGAGCCTGTGGCGGGGACTAAGGACAATAACGGACTATAAAGCACCAACAACCGGTATGACGAACGCGGCCGTGACTTTGGCAGACGAGCTGAACACTTTCTATGCTCGCTTCGAGGCTGCAGCTAAGGTCTCCAACAATGCTAGTGTTAGCGGCGCTAACGGCTGCAGACAGGAAGATACTGCCAGCACCGGAAACGTGCTCGTCATCTCCGAGCATGAAGTAAGGAGAGCCTTCAAGAGAGTGAACACCAGGAAAGCAGCAGGACCAGACGGCATCCCAGGTCGTATCCTAAGAGACTGCGCATACCAGCTAGCTCCTGTGTTCACTGAGATATTCAACATCTCTTTATCTCAGTCGGTGATCCCCACATGCTTCAAAGAGTCCATCATTGTTCCTGTCCCGAAGAAACCCCACCCTGCTTCTCTCAATGACTATCGCCCTGTAGCCCTCACCTCAGTAGTGATGAAGTGCTTTGAACGCCTGGTCAGAGACTTCATCATTTCTTCACTACCAGACACACTGGACCCACTACAGTTCGCTTACCGTCCAAATCGTTCCACAGACGATGCCATCTCTCATCTCCTCCACACATCACTCACTCACTTGGACACTAGAAGGGGGAATTATGTTAAAATGCTCTTCATAGACTACAGCTCTGCATTTAATACCATAATTCCCTCCACACTCACCACCAAGCTGGAGCATCTGGGACTCAGCTCATCTATGTGTCAGTGGATCTCCAACTTCCTAACTGGCAGACCACAGGCAGTAAGGATGGGCGGACATGTCTCAGCCTCCACCACTCTCAGCACTGGAGCCCCCCAGGGGTGTGTTCTGAGCCCCCTGCTGTACTCCTTGTACACATATGACTGTGTGGCCACTACCAGCTCCACCACCATCATCAAGTTTGCTGACGACACCGTCGTGGTGGGCCTGATCTCTGATAACAATGAGACGGCCTACCTGAAGGAGATTAGGAATCTGGAGAACTGGTGCCAGAGGAACAACCTCCTTCTAAACGTCAGTAAGACAAAGGAGCTGATAGTGGACTTCAGCACTAAGCAGGAGAGGAACTACCAGACCCCCGTCATCAACGAGTGCCCAGTGGAGAGAGTGGACAGCTTCAAATACCTCGGAGTTCACATCACGCAGGACCTGTCATGGTCCTGTCACATCAACACCGTGGTGAAAAAGGCCCGACAGCGTCTCTACCACCTCAGACGCTTGAGAGACTTCCAACTGCCCTCCAAGGTGCTCAGGAACTTTTACTCGTGCACCATAGAGAGCATCCTGGCGGGAAACATCTTAACCTGGTTCGGGAACAGCACCATGCAGGACAGACGAGCTCTACAGAGGGTTGTGCGGTCAGCTGAGCGCACCATCAGCTCCGAGCTCCCTGACCTGCACTCAATCTACAGCAGGTGGTGCTGGACTAAGGCCAGGAAGATCGTGAAGGACCTCAGCCATCCCAACAACAGACTGTTCTCTCTGCTGAGGTCAGGAAAGCGATTCCGCTCCCTGAAGACCAACACAGAGAGACTGAGGAGGAGCTTCTTCCCGCAGGCGATACGGTCTCTCAATCACACCACCACACAGTACTGACCCACACATACAGTTCTTACACACACTGGACTTTCTGGACATTGTTTTTGCACAACACTGGTCACTATATTCTTCATTTCCAGTTAATTGTACAGCTGCTGTTATTGTGTATATATTTATTTATATTTAGATTTCTTCATACATTCTTATATAGTTCTATATTGTGTATTTTGTTGTACAGTTATTTTATTTTCAACTTTAATTTATATATTTTATCTTATTCTTCCCAGTTAAATTTACCCTTCATTCTAATTTGTGTTGTACAGTTATTTCATTTTTAACCTTAATTTATATTTTATTCCTTCCTAGTTAAATTTACCCTTTTTAATTTTTCATATTTATTTCCTATCTTATTCATAGCCTTTCCTTTTTTGTTTTCTTTAGGTCACGAGCAGTTGTCCAAGCATTTCACTACATATCGTACTGTGTATGACTGTGTACGTGACAAATAAAATTTGAATTTGAATTTGAATGAGTCAAACAGTACTTCACACACACACACACACACACACACACACACACACACACACAGAGGCTAGTTGTTAGCAGTTATGATCTGTCATAGGACACCCCCACCCTTCTCTTTCACACTGGCGTTCAGAGGGGGAGTAAGAGCACAGAAGACTCAACTACCCAGGCTTTTTATTGCTTTATTGCTTCCTCCCAAAGTAAAGGAGCACAAGAGACTGTGAAGCTATCCCCTCCCGACCTCTCCGCAGCCCCCATCCCCACAACCCCTCCCCGCTCCTGCTGGGAAGAACAGGACTGTGGTGGGTAGGAGGTCTACCGCTTTCTAAAGACCAGTCCACTGAATAGTTGGCCACGGTCATCGTTATCCTCCCAATTAACACTCGTTTGTCTGCGGTGAATTCAATTAGAGCCATATTCATGAGCGACCAGCAGGGGAGGCGTGCATGTGGGAGGGTGGGTCACTTCCCTGGACCACATCAGAGCGCTGCAGGTCAGCTCTTGTTCAGCCAAAGCATCCACACATATGTGAGTCAACCCCTTTCTCTGGAGAACAGAACAGAGCAATGAGGCGCGAGGGATCATGCAGAGTTTACAATCAATGCAGATTACGCGATGGAAATTTTATTTATAAATTCATGTCTAAATTGTGAGGTGTGTGTGAGGCTGACTGGCTAAAATCACTTTAGTTACATTCACGATTATACTACTTGGTCACCGTCTTTATCATAACATCACAACGTTGTGAAAGACAGCAACGTGTGATTTATGAACAAAAAAATTGTAATCTATCACAGAACTGAGAAAGAATTTATGACACACAGATGAGGCAAAAATATTGTGTAGTCTAAACCCAGCATTGGTTTGTGGATTAGAATACAAACAGTTACAGATACGATTTCACAATTTCATCCTGAAATATAATTTATTTTTCCAATATTTTGTTATTTTGTTACTTAGTGAATGAGTGGGTGATGGACTCTTATTCCGTCAAATATAGCAACTGAGAGACACAATTAATTTTATTGGATACAAAACTGACTGAAGAAGTCCAAGCAGTGCTGCTAGAAGTTAATGGGATCTTCTGATTTCAGTCTACACAAAATTTTATGGTGATCTATCCAATAGCTTTCCAATACTGTCATTTGCATCCCTACAATCATTCTGCACGTAAAAAAAGAAAGAAAGAAAATGTTACTTCTCTCTTCTGACTTTTGACCTTCATATTGCTAAAGTATCAAAATGACCATTTCTAAAGCAGAAACACTGCTGAGGTTCTTTTTTTTAATGCATGCTGAGTAGAGCGCATTGTAAGACAGCACTGCTGAGTGCAGGTTCTCTGGTGTTGCTGGCTCTGCTCTTAATGTTACTGTGAAATGCTGCCTTTGCATGCAATGAAGACTGGATGTGTCAACAGACAATGCTAAATGAATCACATCTGTCCAAGAGCCTGGATCAGCGTCTCTGTGATCAATGCCGTGTCAGCATGGGGACACGATGATCACACTTGCAGCTTCTGCACCCGACCCCCGTCTCCACAGGGGGAAGAAGGGTGTATTTCTGAGGTGCGAGGCAGAATGAGTGAAGTGTTTGTCCTTCTTTGTGTCTAACACTGAAGGCGATCAGGAAGTCAGATAAGTTGACACTGAGGCTGAGCGACTCTGACGCTTTAATTCGAAGGCCTGCTGTTCTTCATGAAGCATGAGATGGGGTCAGGTTATGAGTTTTCATATCTCCGCTTCATAATGGCAGCATGAATTTTAACTTGCAGTCAGTCCAAACCTTTTTTGTGGGTCGGACTGCTTTTTCACTCTAAAAACGTGACGTCATTGTTAGATCACGTCTTGATAAACCAGCTGACCCTTGCTTTAAAACGGCAGTGGGAATTCAATTAGCTGAGACTGTTGGCTGCAGTACAGTTCAGTCCTCCATGAGCTGATCATGCAGACTGACAATATATGTAAGTTAAATGCTTCAAGAAAAAAGTGCAAAAAATAGTCATGAAAGATAAAAAGAAGCATGGATGAGAAGCAAAGACAATGGCGATGATGGACAGTTTTAATTGTCCACCATCATTTACAATTTGTCTATAGTTACTTTTCTCTTCTAAGCATGAGGAGGCAAAACTAGTGTGCTTGAGCTTTGTCATACAGGTTTATCTTAATTCTTCATTCAGCAGGTCTGGCAGTAATCAGGCCTGGTGTGACAGTGAAATTGGACTCAACTTTCCAAAAAATGTCCTTGAAAGTTCATGATTTAACAAGGGTCAGGAAGGATTGAATATTTTATTTTGCTTAATAAATTAAATAATCATTTAAAAACTGTGTTTTGTATTTAGTCCATTAGTTATTTTTGTCTAATATTAAAATTAGTTTGATAGCTCAGTAGGTAGAGTGGTGGCCCTGTCATCAGAAGGTCGGGCGTTTGAATCCACTGAACGGCTACCCTGAGGTACCCCTGAGCAAGCTACCATCCCTACACACTGCTCCCTGGGCACCCAATGGCTGCCCACTGCTTCACCGAATGAATGGATTAAATGCAGAGAGGAATTTCTCCAAGGGGATCAATAAAGTATACATTATTATTTAAAAAAAAATTACGTGTGACAAAAAACTAAGGAATACACTAATAAGTTTTTGTTTGAAAACACATCCTTTTCTCTCCGTTTTGCAAGGAAAACTGAGCTCTTTTGAAAACGGATACATTTGAAAACGCCGTTTTCGTGTCACAGTGTGGACGGCGAACCCGGAGCCTTTTCGAAAACGATGACGCATTTTAGTCATGTGATGCAGTCATGTGACCAATTAAACTAAGATAGCGGAGGGCATTATACAGAAGTTTTTTTCTCTCTCTTTAATTCTCACTCGCTTTTGCAACTTTGTACTTTTGTGTTACCACCTCATTGTTAGTCCATTTAAAAAACTCGGTGCTTTTCCTCAACATTTTGTCGCGACGTTTTAAAGAGCCGGAAAGTAAATAAACGACAGACAGAAATGAAGCAGGCCGAATCTTCTTGCGTTTCGCGCATGCGCTGGACTGTAAGCGTTTTCGGCCGTTTCAATGTGGATGAACAACTCTGTGAAAACGATAATGTGGACGTGGAGCGTTTTCAGACGAAAAGGGCGTTTTCAAATTTATCCGGGCCAGTGATGTAGCCTGAGGAGCCCTTTTTCACAGCACTGCATCTGCTGCAGCTACAAATGTCACTCAAGTGCTGAGTGGGGACCAAAACAATAACACTGCAGACCAGGAAAACCAAAACAAGAGATTAACAAATTCTTTCAGGTTCTGTAGATCTGAAACTATATCCTGTTCCCACGGCTAACACGGATACCTTTTCCTGTATTTTCATTACACCAAGCCAAGCAGAAATGCTCCAGAGCTGAAAATGAAGGCGACACAATGAAAGAAAAAAAATTGGTTTCTGTAGACTCTTATGTTAGAGTGTGTAGTTTTGCAGCATTAAACAGGGAGTTTTCAGCTGGGTACCAAAAATGTTTTTTGGCCTCTATGGATAGTTTCCTCCTTCTTAATTACACCTAAGAGTCACAGTTAGGTGAATAATTATAATAACATAACTACTTTGACACTTGGACAGATCAGCCAGGGATGAATCCATCACCCTTCCAATTGCCAAAGGCCTTGTTTTAAAACCTGAGCCAATGAGAGTGACTACATCCACCTTTTATCCTATGAACTCAGAAGAGCTTTGAATCTTGTTGTGTTCACCTAAACAAACAGCAAAAGAAAAAACAAGCAGTAAAAATATCACCAGGGAAAACTGAAAAACCCAGCAAACATGGTTGAAACTCCCGACGTCATCTCCCCGGTCAAAACTGGTCGTGGGGTTAGTGGCTGTACCATTTTCAGCATGCTTTACTCTACCGCTCAACAGCACTGCTTTGTGCAGCAAATGTGCGCTTGTTAAAGGGCAGGACCACGGGAATGATGTGTGGTGGTGTGGTGAGTGGATCTACCCTGGTGGCTTTCTTTTTCCCAGCCTTCTCTGTAGTCGTTCTTGTTATTATCATGATTTTTACTCTGCATTTTAATCCTATAATTTGAACCTTGCGACTAATCCATTGCCAAGTCATATTTCTCCAGTAGCATGAGAAAGATAAAATAGTATTTATAACTTCTTATTTGTATGAGTTGATCTCTGTTATTTCTGTTCAAACCTTTTGAAAACATTTCAAACATTTTTACAGTCGTAGGTGCGTGAACGTTAAAAGCCTGCTGTGGTGCATTCCAGCTGCTGCCTTGTACCCTCATTCAGGCTGCAAAGGATGAGCGAGTTGCCTTAATGTGACACTGAACTAAATCATCATGCTTCACAATTTCTAAGATAATATCCTGGGAGATGTGCAATCATATCGCGGTGCGCATACTTACTTGCCTGTACATGTAGCCATGCCTGAATGTTAAGCAGCCTTGGTGAACATTCATGTCATTAGCCCTCACAGCTCCAGCGTGTGCGTCTGTGTGTGAGGTCTGCCCGCTTTGAGACCCCGTCGGCCTGCAGCCAGGGCGCGCAGGCCCATGCGTCTCCTGAAATCACCTTCATGTGGAGTGACTTTTTGCTCCACCGGCGACAGTGCAATCCCACTCTTCATTTAATGGCTCATAATTACTTCAGAATAGTTTAACGATTGCACTAAATTCAAGCTGAAGTGTTTAGGCCTCTTGTCTCCAGGATACAAGGCAGGCCTGGTGTTGAAGAGGGAAAGTTTCCTTACTGGATCCGATACAATGGACTGGCAATCGCTCTGTGTCTTCACTAGTGGAAATAATAATCAGTAAGAACTACATTATTTTCAGTGCATCTTTTTCCCCCCAATAAAATGTCAAAATGAGCAACTGAAAGATTGTCCTCCACAAATAGGATCATTTTGGCACAATTTCAATCCAAGAAATGAATTAATCTTACCCGGTGGAACATAACTGCCTGCAGTTAAGAAAAGACGAGACAGTTTTAAGAGGCTGGAAAGTTTTATGTGACTGCTGTTTTTATTAAAACAAATGTATTTCATTCTGAGAGACAACCCTCCCTCCTGTGATATGCTTTTCTATCCTATAACCCCTGTATTCTAGTATTTCTCAGATGTAACCAAGGCAGGAGGTTAAGAAAAAACAACAAAAGAAAGTTCTTATGATTACGTGCAATCCCCGTTAAAGCTGAACGTGTAGTTCTATACCAGCTCATGTGAAGGCAGCAGAAAAAAGGAGACCCTGGTTGAGAAGTAGGGCATTTCTTCTTGCACTAATAAGCTTTGCTGATGAGTTCATTTATGTAAAAGCATGAGCTCACTTCATAGTTGGCACATATTCAACCCAGTCAAAACATAAGGAAACGGGTCCAAAAACAAAAACAAGCTTGTGCACTGACATTTGGGGGTGTTCAAGGGATCACACCACTGCCGCTCTTTAAAGGTCACAGGGTTTTGAGGAAAAAAGCCCATCTGGAGGAACCTATGACACAGGGGTGCAGAATATCAGGTAACACTTGGGTTGTATTTTTTCCACAAGTGTCAACTTTGGAAACGCTCTTGCACGTCTGACAGGGTTTCATTTCTAAGGTTCCCAACAGGCTTGTGTTTGACTTTAACAAACACCTCACTTTGTGACTCTCCGTAGAAATGCATGTGAAAAGTGGCTTCTGCGGGTAGAAAAACAATATCTGAAACTACCGCTGTTTTCAAAATGTTGTACAGCTTTCTTTCTTTTCTTTTCTTGAATAAGCCTTAGCGCCTTAAAACAACACAATATCTTTTCCGGTCATAACGGTTTCTTTTATCTCTATTGTGACAAATAGCTTTGGTAGCTGTGACAGCGAGCAGCTCAACGGGACACTTTGATTGTATGAAATTAAATGCAACCAGCTGCGGGGCTAATCGGGGGATATGCCATTTGGCTTTAATTACTGAAATGTCATGAAAGAACCACACTAGAACTGTGGAGCTGAAAGAAAGGGAAAATAAAAGAGAACCTTGTAGAGGCTGTCTCATGTAGATTTGTAGAACGTTGGAAAGGATTTGGGATTTATGACTGGAAATGGAGAAAATGCCTCTCTTTTCTATTCTGAATGACCCCAATCTGGGACATTTTTTTAGATTCATTTATTCTTTTCTGTACTTTGAGCTTAAAAACAGAACAGTATGCATTTTTCTAGAGCTGCACCAGTTAGAATTTTTCTTGGACAATTCTGCTTTCCTCTTTCAAAAAAAAATATGACCACTAATTAGGATCTTTTGATTATTTTCTGAAATATAACTGACTGGTAGTCAATCAGGGGTCACAGACTAGTCTAACGACAGTACTGGACACATACCTGGGTAATGTTAGGACTGCATCTGGTGTAAAAAGTCTGTGCCAAATCAAACAGGCAGATTCATCTACTGTAGCAGCTCCTTGCGAAATAGTTGAATGTAACCTTACACCTAAAATCCAATAGAAAATAAACTGCACTTCAGCTGTTGTCAGTGTTAAACAGTGAATTTGCTATGCTGTGTTCAGCTTCTTCTAGTACTTCAATGCTAAGAGACCATAGACAGTATAAAAGATGGACATAGCTACTGGGTCTGAAAAGTAAAGAGAATGTGGAAGTGTCTGCATTGTATGTAACGTCCACCAGGAGGTGATACCTGTGGTTGCCAGTGGACTCCCAGCTTGGAAGATAAACCTGAACTATGGGGTCAATCTCAATTTAGGATCAACTTCAGGAACATAAGTGAAGTCAATTTCTTAATTATGGTCATTCAGACAGTCAAAGGATAATGACTAGTGATTGACAAGTCAGTAGCCTGTGAGCATGTGTTTTCACTGATCCACCCCTCGCTTGTTTGATTTAGTGTGGCAGCTAGTGAAAATGCTCAGTTTAAGGCTTCACAAATGCACTTCACAAGACAGCAACTACATACATCTTTTACACTATGAGACAATTGTCAGACTTTGAACTAATAAATGTTGCAAGAAAAATTTCTGGCACAACTCGACCTTCTTCCAAGGTGCATGGAGAGGATGAGAAACTGACAACGTAGGAACTCCAGCAACACTTAAAGGTAAAGAGGAACAACTTTATTAACTGACCAACACCTTTCACAGAATGTGATTTACCGTTCACTAGTCAGGTACATCACCTGGAAAACCAGCTAATTCAAGTCAATGGATCTTCGATTAGGCCCTCAAAAAACTGTCACATACATAATCAATGCTAAAGATTTCTACTGGATTGCCTATTTGCACAGTATTGATATCAAAAGTGTCAGCTTTGCCTCCTCCAGCTGACAACACTTCACACTGGTTAATGGATAGCAAATTACAAGCTACTTTGTGATCCTTATTGAGAAAGGTGCTAGATAAATACATTTTACTTACATATGACTGCTGCAGACTGGCAGGAAAACAACATGTTTACAACACTGAACAAAAATTTAGGAGGAAGTTTGAGAGCTCAGTAAAGCAGTAGGCAGCAACATATCAGTCCTGCTCATAGCAGTTCTGATATGTAGTCTTAGTTTAACAGGCTACCATCTTTATTTGGCTATAAAACCTGTTAGGTTTCTCTTATAGATCCAGATTGAAGCTAAAAAGTTTACCACCAACTAGACAAAAAAATGAAAGACTCCATTTAATCAGAAGTGAAAATTACGGAGCCAAAAGCACAGCCTTACTTCATAAAACTTTAAAAAAAAATTGCTTTTTTCTGTTTGCTTTGTGTCACATGGCTAATATAATCTTAAATATTTGTCATATATTACATATTTGTCAGTATTTGTGTAACATTGGGTAAAACCCAGACTTTTCTTGCAGCCAAAGCTAAGGACCTGTGTCCTAGAAATGTATGGAAAAAAAGTAGCATGTGAAGTTAAACAAGTGTGGTTGTGGAATTACCCCGAGACAGATGCAGTGGATTAGGGGTGGAGCGGGGCCACACCCGGCCAGGCTCAGACTCATTACATTTGATTGATTAGTATGTAATTAGGCTGGTTGCTGATCACTGGTTGACAAAAATACAAATCACATCCTGTGCGCTGTGGACCAGAGAGCCACAACTATAATGACACAACAACCAGCTCACACAGTAGCATTGCAGGAGAGGAAAAAGTCATGCCTCTGAGCTTTTTTCCTTTTTTCACATGTGACATTTAGCAAAGCACGGGGGAATTCCATGCGGTTTTCTGTTGACAGCTGTAAGTGGGCATGGATCACATAATGCTAGACAAAGCAGCTCACTGTTTCGTGATGGTGATGCAGTGGTAAGGTAAAAGGGTGTCCGATAATAGATAAGGACGTTAACCAACCAGAGAGCATGTAGACCACAGACAATGACTATCAACGCCTGAATGTCCAGGTCACCTGACTACAGCAAATGCAGTAATTCAGTGATGGTGCGGTGTTTATTCTATATGCGGCTATAAAAGCAGCCACTTAGTTGGAAAACAAGCAGGAATAAAGGCAGACCAATCTTCCAGAGCCATAGCACAGTGCTCTTTTCTCTCAGTTTCTCAGTATTTACAGGTCTCAGCTCAGCGCCTACATAGTGGATTCATATGAAACTCGTATGATCCTTCTTTCCTCCTGCCATTACACATGGCTGGAGGAAAGCCGGTATGGTCTGAGGGTTCCTGTTGAACCCAGACAGCAGGTGAGGATGGCGAGTGCTAAAACTCTGGAATCCAACATCATAAATAACAAACTGTTTAAACGTGTCTGACTAACAAGACCATGTGACCAACTGGAGTTTTCCACATTCCTCCACATAAACCGATTCCATATTCGCCCCAGAACAGGTCTAGGTTTTACTGCCAAACATAAACCCCGGTAATGGCAAACTGCTTTACTATACATAGTATATCACCCATGTAAACATCTTCAAAATAAAGCATATGTGAGTATATGGTTTTCATTGGTTTCACTGGATTAAAGTTACAAAAATGTTTCCATAAGTAGATTAAACTGTCAGCATTCACTCCGAGAGTCTGGTGTGTTCTGAGTATCGTAGTCTCATGTTAAAAGTGAGACCAACTTTCCTTACATTAGAGGAAAGGATAGAAAATATTTATCTAAAACATTTGATATCTTTTTGTATTATAAATCACTTATAATTGCTGGTCTCACTGAAACCACTTTTTACTGTAAGTGTTCGACAGAAAATGTGGAAACTCTTATAAATCACTGTTACTGTGAATTTATGAGAACAGTTGCAGATTTTACTTCAACAGCAGTAACACACAGAACTAAAGGTGCAGAGAGTGTCATGCATTTTAATGTAAGGCTTTAGGTAAATGATTGTGGCTCAAGTGTAAAACGATAAAAGCCAGAAAGGGCTTTAAGCCATCCTCACAGTTCATCACATGAACCTCTGTTAATAGTTTCCTCCTTTACAAGCTCAAAATTAAAATTAAAAGTGCTAAACATATAGATATATACCGAATTTCCCAGAGGAACCCACCCGAGGGATTAATAAAGTTTTATCTTATCTTATATACATAAATGCAGGTGATGATCAGTGCAAAAATGGAACAGATCCAGAGAACACAGTATAGGGTCATGTGTTTGTGGTGGGAACAGTCTTACGGTTATTTTTCATGAGTCCAACAGGAGAGGGGATCTTATGGAGAGAGGTTCTTGTCATTACAGATGAAAAAACATTTCAAATAAACCAAGTTTACTTTTCCTCAGCCTGAACTTTATAAATCTATCAGTTAAATATTTCAAAAGCCTGTGTTGTTTTATGGCTGCTACATTTTCTGGAAGGCTCCCCAAACTAACCCCATCCTCACTTCCTGTCAACCTTTCCATGCCCGTCTTTAGGTTAGCAGACATTCCTTATAACCCAAGAGGTAGAGGCTGGGTGGGGGTCCTGTTGCACACATGGTGGACCAAACACTCTCACACAACATTACCACATCACAGTGTCAGGCAACTTAAGACATAGGTCAGCAAATACCCATTACATATTTACTAACAGAGGATAGATGTAGAAGAATAGGCAGTATTCTGTGTAGTGTACTAAAACCTAATATAGGAGACCAGTGACTGAATAAAAGACAAGTACTAAAAAAAGTGCTAGTCCTCAATCAGAACTACTGATATCAGTGGCTATGGGAGGGGTCCACTACAAGAAATTCACTAATGGTTTACCTAATTTATTAATCAGGTGTTTACTACAGACATTATCGTCATGAATTATGAAGGTATTGCTGCATATGTGCAGTTTAAAACCCTCTTTAAACTTTAATAACCCAAAGGAAAGACTCCTAAAAACAGCGTATACACCAGTGTTAATGAAACGGTTTATGTTAACGCTACCGACCAACCAGTGTTGGGAAGGTTACTTTTAAAATGTATTCCACTACAGATTACAGAATACATGCCCCAAAATGTATTTTGTAACGTATTCCGTTACGTTACTCAATGAGAGTAACGTATTCTGAATACTTTGGATTACTTAACATAGTATCATGCTTTTTACAACTGCATGAATGTACTATTGCTGTGTGATTTATTACTATTACTGAAGGTCCGCGGCTCCGAACCATAGTAAAGGGACCTCTGGCTAATACGTCGGGTTCCCTGTCGGGCTCGTAGCTGGAAACTAGCTTTACTTTGTTGTCTCGGTCAACTTTGCTAGCCAGAGACAGAGAGAGGCGTTGAAAGGCTGCTCCAACGGAACTTATTGTTTCGGAGGAAAACACGAACACAGTGTACAATTGAGTCTTAATAGCTTACTTACAACTGGGCTCGTCAGGCACTCTTCTTGGCTGCAGTGGTTATTATTATATTTACATGCTTCCAGCTCCCGTTTCTGCTCGATGACAGCTCGTACTTTTCTACTTCCTTTTTCTCCCTCCTCGCGCTCAAAGACACATAACGGGTATGGCGGTCCATTCTCCCTGCAGCATGGACTACACTGCCCATGAGGCTACATTCTTTAGGGCTATGCCTGTAGCATTCTGTAGCTTAGCACAACAACAACAACAAAAAGGCGCTCTCTCACCCAGGAAACACACAGTCGCAGAGAGCGTCACACTGTAACCATGGCAACCGTAACGCTGCCGCCTGGAACATAGCTGTCAAAGAAAACTCAAACAGTCCTGACCATTGACTGTAGAAAACAGTCAATGGTCCTGACCCGCGACAATATGAAACAGGAAAATACCGCCGTGTAATCCATTTATTTCAACAAAGTAACTATATTCTAAATACCACCTTTTAAAATGGTAACTGTAATGGAATACAGTTACTCATATTTTGTATTTTAAATACGTAACGGCGGTACATGTATTCCGTTACTCCCCAACACTGCGACCAACAGCTAGCTGAACATTAGCCCATGCAGGGCTCGCAAACTCGCTAGCCGGACATCCTGGGGCTAGCGATTTTTCCAGTCGTGCTACCAAAATCCATTTCAGCCCTGCCCGTTGGGCTATCATAGGAAGGAACGATATGTCAATGCTTTTGCATTCTTTCACAAATGTAGCTGAGTAATTATGTCATCGGCATCGATGAGCCACTGTCAATATGTGACACATTGAAATCGCGTTTGAATTTGCGCTTGTTTTTTGCTTTCACTTTCACTCTGCGATCGCGCGAAGTGTGTATAGAGAGCGGCAGCACTGATTGGTGAGTCACAGATTAATTGCGCACCAATTCCTCTGACATCGTCTTATCAATCGTTAGCTTACTATCAAACATGACAAGTGAAATCTCCTGCAGCAAGCTTAAACATGTGATAGAGGTTGATTGCGCAGAGAATTGCTGATCGTTATGTAAGTATGTGTGTAAAAGCAGATGGATTTACGCAGGTATTTTAGTTCTGCAGAGCCAAACAAGACAGGTCAGGGTGAAGAAGGGACAGCAAAGAAAAGCCTACCACAAAACGGAAAAGTTATTACAAATCAGACTATGAGGCAAAAGGAAAGCGCAGCTTTATGGTTTCATGGACAAAAGAATTTATGTGGCTGGAATATGACGAGCTAAATAACATAATGTCTGTTTCTGTTCAATTAGAACCAAATATTTGAGTTGATGATTGTAATTTGTTGTTGTAATTTGTGTTTTAAATATTTTTAGATTAATGTATAATATTGTAAAGGAAACGAAACATCAATCAAAAAAATTGTCCTCTTTTTTTTTTATTTATTTATTTTTTTTATTCAGGCTACTTCAATTTATTTTGGGCTACCAAAAACTGAACAGTGCCTGCCCGAAGGGCTACCAGGGATTTTGAAATTTTGCAAGCCCTGCCATGGCTAGCTAAAGAGGCACTTGAAACAAACGTTCCTTTGGAGCAGGGGTGGGCAACTTCAGGTCTTGAGTGCCAGTGTCCTGCCGGTTTTAGATATCACCCTGGGTCAGCACACCTGAATCAAATGATTAGTTAATTACCAGGCCTCTGGAGAACTACAATACATGATGAGGAGGTATTTTAGCCACTTGAATCAGCTGTGTTGGATCAATGACACATCTAAAACCTGCAGGACAACGGCCCTCTAGGCCTGGAGTTGCCCACCCCTGCTTTGGAGAGAGGATTGACCAACTTCAACTTTCAGCAGTGTTTGATGTGATGTGTCTGATCAGGCCATGAAAGTAAATTTGGAAGTAAGGATTCATTTGTGCACAATGTAGTCTTACACCTCTTGGAAAAAACATATTTTGCCATGTTAGGTCTAGATCCTACAAATCAACTGTCAAAAATAATAGTTTGTGTGTGTGTAGATTATATTACATCCTCTTTAACATGCAGCAGTTAAAAGTGCCCTTGCCTTTGATGTGACTGGGCAAAAAGGCTGCAATACAACACTACCCAATACTGATGGAAGGAAAAGCTGTCCTCAACAAATCTAGTAATATGATCAGCAAAATTAACAGCATTATTGCGACGGGTAGCTGTACTGAATTAGCTGAACTAGGATGGGACATTTGTTTGTATCAATGCAGCATGGACACAGAGCATTGAAGACACATTAATACAACCAGTAAACAGTCAGCACACAAAGTCAGTTTCTGTACTGAAGAATAGACCTCCTAATTCTAACCTTAAGTTATTTCTAAGCCAAGTGTAAGCACCCCTGCAGTGGGGAAGCTCATTAGTGATGCAGTTTGAAAAAGAAAAAGCGCTGAATAAATCTACTGTATGCGCTTCATCTGATCCATGTCCCGGCAGAAATACGATACTCACAAATCTTCTTTTTTTTTTTTTTTGCCGCCTGTCCCATTTGGTTCTTTAGCCATCAGAATTGTTGTCTGAAGACCAACAAGGATACCCAATGGATTTACTTTGCCAAATGGATCATCGTGGCATTGCCGTATTGGTCCATTTGGTCGATCTTTGTTTTTATTATTTATTATATTTTATTTTCAGATGTTACAGATGGGACAGACATGAGTGAGAGATAGGAAAGGGAGAAAGAAAGAGGAAGGAAAGGAAAAACAGAAGGGGAGAGGGACAGTGAGAAAGGGGGGGAGAAAAAAAATAAAAATCTCCTGGATCACCTGTTGAGAGAAGAATAGAAAACAAGCAAAAAAAGACAAAAAAAAACAAAAAAACAAAGCAACTCACAAATCTTCTAGAGAAACAATGTGACACCCGACTTTAATATCCCCTCAGTGACGGCGCATGCAAGCGTGAGCCACAAGCCCCTACAACGCCACACACTTTTGCCATTGAAACCTTTAGCGGCTATTCTCGTCTCCAGCACCATGTAATTAAGTTCCTGTCGTTCTCCGCTCTGAAAACGTTGCTTAACATAAATGGAGGCCTAGCCTGTTAATTAGTTCCAGTGTGCAATCACGAGCCACTGCTCTTAAACGATGAAACCAGCCCATTCTCAATCTGAAGCTTGGTGGTGGAGAAGGGAGGGCCATAAATGAAAGTGGAACATCAATCCTGAGGACCCGATGGGAGAAAGTCCATGTCATGTTAATAAAGAGAGCAACGGAAGCCAGTCGTAACAGTGGTCCTGACTGTGGGTATGCTGACTTCCTGAATTAATTATTCTTTCTGCCAACTCTTCTGCGGTATAGATTTTTAATGTAACATTTCTAAAAATATCTGTGCTGGAAGGAAGACATATGGTTGTTTCCATATTTGACAGAAATCAGATAAGAAAAATTGGTGAGGCAACGAATGGTACAGGTAGGAAGATGGAAGTTGCTCAGCTTTCATTTTCAGATGCAATTACTGTGCTATGGATGGGCAGCACTGATTAATGCAGCCTCATGATATACAGCACAGCAAAATGGAAAGGCATATTTATGAAGTTCTTTAATCTCCCTTGACAACAGTCTCATACGAGCCAAAAGGCTCATCTAGCATGGCCACATTAGGCCAACGGTTCTCCTCGCCACCGTGAATTACTGCTGTCACCTGTCGGAAATTTCACAGGACAGCGCCTCATTTGAGGTCAATTTCTGTCTTTCCCGGCAGATCAGCGGGTCCAGCAGTGAGGCAAGCCGATAAAGTTTGGGATTTTGAGCAGTGCGGATTATAGGATCAAAAGGCAATGGCGCTAATCCCTCCCCGTTATTAAAGATGATAGCGCTATAAATGACAACACATGCGAAACTTCTCCCAACTCCAAACTCTTGGTAGCGTATGTAAGTACTTAACAGAAACAGGCTCAAGGGATGGGGCCGCCTACAAGCTGGATTAGAGATGGGATGTTGATCCTATAGTTACTCTCTCAGTTCCCCAAGTTTCTTTTTTCAGTCTTTCTATCTGGAAGTGCATAAGTGACAGTAGAATATAGATGGGAATGCAGCAGCAGCAAAGTTGTGTGAGCTGCTGTCTCTGCACTGTACACTGCAATTATCTCCAGAAGCTCAGGAAGCTAATTGGAAGAGATGTGGGATAAATCCCAGCCTGGGGGAATTGTGCTAATTTTCCACTTTCATCTGACCTAATAAGAGGGACATCCACTGCCACTGGAATCATGTTATATTGGAAGAGAGAGGGAGAGAGAAAGCAATACTACTGTCATGTTAACATGCGTACTTAATGACCCTCACACACTGGAATCTAACTACACAACACAGATTATATTACATCCTCTGTGTTTTGAGCCTTCATACACTTACACAAGCATTCTTCTAAAATCCATGTGCACAAGTGTGTTACTTCTGGGAACTGAGCCCAGTACCTCTCCAGCTGACACTGCCCTCATATTACTTTGTCCAACGAACATCCCAAACAGCACGGACACTCGCTTCACGGATTCCTCCCGAGCAGTGAAGTGTGCACAACCACAGTCAAGGCTCCTCTGCGCATATGACAAATCTAATCCTCCTCCTTCAGAGGTCTAACTGGGAAGTCTCTATTCAGACATGAATTTAATCACATTAACCCCCTTTTTTCCAAACGAGTGCCAAACCTGCAGCTTGAACTTGGTTCTTGGGCTCCACTGCGTCGGGCAAAGCCCAAGCAGAGGTCGTACAGGAATTCAAGCCCTGCTACACAGCCAAGTTCACAGACCACAGTGTGTCAGTGAAAATCTGTTGTGAAAGACTTTTTTCATGGACAGGAAGAAATAACAACAGTGAAGAAAGACTTCCAACGTAAACTGACAATCACGAGTAAAATCTAGCATAAAGTTTATGTTCTGAATTAATATGCAGGTAAATCCACAGCCATATGAATTTGCAGTCACTAAATTGTGCACAATCCATTGTTTTGGCTATCTAGGCTACTGTTGTACCCAGTAAAGTAACTGGAGAGCAGAACTGGATTCGTATCAGTCCTTTCCATTCACAGAAACAATGTAAAATGTCACAGCAGTGGCTGCACATGAATCTTTTCCACTATTCTGTTCCAGTCAGTTGCACCAGATGTTTATCTTTGGAGCTAAGCCTTGTCATAACTCAAGTGTTTTAGAAGATGCTAGTTCATCATTTTCAAACCATACAGCAAAACTAGAGCTAAGAATCACTTACACTTGATTGATTAGTGTGTAATTAGGTCGTACTTGGGTAATTAGGGTTCCAGAAATTAAAGTTAAAAAAACAAAGAACAAAAAACAAAAAAACAACATGCTTCTGTTGATGGAGATCTTTCATTATAGTTTTGAGATTTCTTTTTTTTATATATAATAAAAAAAACCAAAGAAACAGCATTCTTGACATGTTTGAACATGTTCACCGTACTGGTATTTACTCTTGGTAACTAAGGAATTATTACATAAACAAAACAAATACAGTATGCTATTGAATCTGGAGGACTTCACCAAAGCCCTCCTCAACACTTGAACCTTAATAGCACAAGTGCAACCTGGAGAATGTGAGTATATTTGTGTGTGACTCTGGATGGTTCAGATTTTAGGTTATGTGCATTATCAAAACAAAATGATATTTCATCTTATTTTGTATATCCCCTCTACTGTGTCTCGTTTAAAGTTCTAAACACAGAAAATAATTATTATATTTGAGGATCATCAGAAAAAAACCCCAAAAACTAGAGAACCATAAACAACAAATGGAAGCAATGGCATGCAAAACATTTTCCAGAGGTCGGCTCATAATGTCTTTTAATGGTCTTGTTTAACAAGCAAGGGAAGTGGTTTCCCCCCATTACCCACAAACCCCGAATTCTTGCCCAGCTAAGGACAGGGCTATCCCAGAGTTCAGTGGGAGAACCATCAATCTTCTTGTCTCCAACGTGTGCTTATTCAATAGGGAAGAATCAGCTGAGATTGGATTGAGTCTGAATTCACTAAACACGTATCACACAGCCTTTGCTTTTCTGGTTCAGCCAAACCCCTGAAATGCCACCAGAACAAATCAACTGTAATTGATGTTTTTTCGAGAGCAGTCTCAGCACCACAGGATAAATTCAACGAATCGTCTGCACGCTGTCTGGATTCCCACAAAGAAACTTCAAACACTTGGGATGGCTTTATTCCCAACATATTTGCTTCACGATGCGACTGCAAAATTTCAAAGCAAAAAAGTTTGTTGCAGCTATAAAAAAAAAAAAAATGCATTCATACATATTTCAGTTAGGAGCACTATAATTAAAAGAAAATGTTACTTCTGTCTGCAATAACGTATATTTTACGGCTATGTTTTAATTTTCTTTTCAGAACTTCCTAGTAGAAGGATGGATGTGTTTGGGTTGCAAAGCAGCTTGCAGATATGTAGCAACTTTAAGTAGGTTAACCCTATACTAAAGCCAAAGTGCCTGATCAAAACTCCAGAGCAACTAAAACTGAGTGATTATTATGTATTTAGTTCACAAAGCTGTTTTTTTTTTTTTTGACCACCAGAGATCTTAACAGAAACACAGCAATTCCACTTATTATATCCAGTGAAGGGTGATGAGATAAGGTTTAAAGGTACAGAAAATGCTAATACCTACCTACATATTTTGTCTGATTAACAATGCAGTTTCAGTTCAAGATTCAATAGCTTTATTGTCAGTACAACAGTATACAGTGTGCCGAAATTCTGTTTCACCCCAAGCCCCAAATGGTGCATTTACAAGTATATAGAAGATATATCTCCAAGAGATATAAAACTAGAAATAACATGCTAAATGTCTGTAAAATTAAAGGAAAAGCAGGTACTAATTACTAACTATACAATACTATAATGATAACTATACAATACTAACTGTACGATAAACAAAGACAGGACAGAGACAATACAAAGTGGATTGTGCAGTGGTATTGAATACCAGGTTTAAGTTATTGTCAGGATATTATAGACGAGACATGACAAAGACATGTGCTAGATGCAAAATGTGCAAATGTAGTGTAGTTTAGATGTGTTGCATTATAACATCCATGTACTATGTTAGATCTGGTATTATAATTTTATTCCCAGACACCATTTGAGGTTTAAGGAGAAAAAAAACAAAAAAACCCCCAAAACTTTTCTTCACTGTTAAGAGCATTTCATAACTTTTTAAATTCTGAAAACTGTGCCCCAACAATTCTCCTGGTTCACATTAATGCTCAGAGTTTAAGAACTAAAGTCACACTTTCCAACTTTCAATTACAGCCACAGTGAAAGGGTGCAGTAGCTTAGAGTTGAACTCCTGTCATATCATTATAATACGACCTTGTTTAAATCTTCAGCTACTACAGGTTCACTCTGTATTTCACTTGTCACTTACAGCTAGTCTTTTTTTTTTTATTTTCTTTTTCATTTTTTCTTCTTTTTTTATAAGCACATCCTTTATAATGTGATAAAATACAGATTCACAGGCAGGGCTAGTAGCTCACTGTAGAAATCCTCTGATGATAACTGACATTTATGACTGGGGTTCATGCAATAAATGCTTGTCAGCTCACATCCTTCTCTTTATTTTTTGCCTGATGGGTCAAACTCACCTTCACTACAACTATAAGGACAATAAAAGTCTCAGAAAATAGGAAGGGAGGGGCAAACCTTTAGCTGGGGTCATGCTGATGCATGTATTTATAGCTCTGTATTCATAAAACTAGGTGAAGATGAACTGTATTCGCTGAAGCAACAACTCTTAAAGCAGCAGATATGATGACAACAATTAGCTTTTCATTTAAAAGCTCAGAAAATACACCATATACACACATCATTTCCGGCACATATTTCACACCACCAAACAAAAATGCCAAATGCCAATTTCCCCACCACCAGGCATAGTGGAATTGGCTCTGTTTGTCCACCAGTATACCTTTTTTGCTTTCTTCTGACCACTACTAATGCTAGGGCCTTCATCTGGATCTGAATTTTCTCCAGGACACAGGTCACACCTGATCATTTCTCACGGCACACCTATGTGCCGCGGCACAGTGGTTGGGAAACACTGCTATACAGAGATGGGCAGTAACGCGTTACCTTAATCCGATTACTTTTTTCAAGTAACGAATAAAGTGAGGGATTACTATTGCAAAAAAGGTAATTAGATTACTGTTACTTTCCCGTGAGAACGCTGCGTTACTAAAACCGTGATTTTTTTGCCAGTGTCTCATGACAATAACATAAGCCAGTGCAAGGTTTGCGGCAACAGCTGTGTGCAGATTAGCATGGATAATATAACGTGTGCGGGAGAGAGTATTAGCGTGCAGCGTTTAAAGCTGGAAGTACTGACCTTACTTTGAGTTTGATTCCGTAAAAAGTGACAAAAACATTAGCTTCCGCTGTTCACTGCCTGGGAAGAAAACTTCTTTTTACAGAGGAAAAAAAACCCCTAAACTTCTGCGCATGCACCAAGTACGCTGCCACGGGAATGTGAAATTCACAGAGAAACTGCCGTATCCTTCCACCCACTGACACAACGGCGGCTGCAACACACCTGCACCAGGGCAAACCTCCGCCTGTCCCACTCCTGCTAAACAGGTGAAAACAGAGCAACGGGACCGCTGAGTCTTAGATTTTATTTTCTGCTGTGTTTTACTTGCATCTATTTGAAAGAGTGAGTGTAAATACAAAAAACTATTTTATTTTATGTGCTGGAATGTGCAGAAAATAGGTTTAAACGTTAAACAAATTTCCTCCAGTCAGAGAATGTTGCATATAATTAAATTTTTTCTTGATGCATAAAGTTTAAAGATTAAAACTAATAAAACACGTTTTAAAAAGATACTTTTTCATTTGATTACATTTTATATGATGGATTAGACAGAAAACGTGGAATTGGGCTGAAAGATCTATCGCTTTATCACCTATTCAGGTTGTAAATCATGTTTTTAAAAAGTAACTAAGTAACTAATTACTTTTAAAAATAAGTAAGCAGCAACGTAACGGGGTTACTTTTTGGGGAAAGTAATCAGTAATTAGTTACTGATTACTTTTTTCAATTAACTTGACCAACACTGCTGCTATACATAGTGTAATTTTTTTTCTCCTTTTTTTTTTCTCTTTCTTTCTGAAGTACAGGACCAACATCAGGGACCTTTTTCAGGAGTTTCACCAGTTTCCTCCAGGAGCAGTTATAGGGATCACCAGAGAGATGCAGCCAGTATACAGGTAAGCAGTGCAGACCTACAGAGCACCTACTAGGGAAATCTGAACCTGCCAGTCGTTGGAAGCTTCAGACTGACACCAGTCTACTGCATCTTGACATGCACATGAATAAAAGTGAGGCTCTCTGCTTTTAACTTCAGCGCTCTTGCTTTCAAGTGTTCGCTCAATAAGTCAGTATAATTTCCTACATACATAGTATAATTTCTAAAGGGGGATGGGGGACGGGATGCTGTGCTACCCAAGTGTACCTAATAAAGAGTCCTGTGACTGTCAAGGTTTGCTGTGTGGCAGGCAGGATAGGACCCAAATGCAGGACTCGTGAATCGAAAGAGTAAACTAAAAGAGGCAGCTTTATTTTGGCTGTAAACAACTTCAAATACAAAACAAAACTAGAAACTGGGAACAAGTAAGTCCAAGTAGAAAACAAACCAGGGACTGGAGACTAGGAACTTGCTATGAACACAGACAAGAAAAACACAGCATTATGAGGACACAACACAACAATTGACAGAGAAAAACACAGGGCTTAAATACACCAGCAGGACAACGAGACGCTGGGGAATAGGTGGGAACACAGCTGGGCCAAATTAGACCTAACGAGGCAAAGAGAAGCAAGACTAGATACACTGCACACAGGACAAGGACTATCAAAACAAAACAGGAAACACAGACCGAAACTCAGACTCAAGACACGCAAACTTAACACAGTGACTGGAACGACATAGGGAGCATAGCAACAAGGGTGATAAGAAACGTGAGACACGGGAAACGCATGGAGTGGAAGTGGGACCAGAGACTCAACACTAATGGCAGGCAGAACAAAGATCACTGAGAACTAAAGCAAACCAAAATCATGAATAACAATAATCAAGGAATATAACTTAAACACACACAAAACACCACATCACAGACCCAGTACCGTGACAGTGACTATAGATATAAAAGTAATGCAGTTGACAGAGCTTTCATTTACAAGAACCCCAATCCCCAGTGTGAATGACAAACAAATCAATAAGCTATGACAGAGGCTGCTATTTAGGGAAGACCACACTGGGAATCAGAGGTGAGTCCCAACGCTGGCAAAACCCTCCTGTAACACAGAAACAAGAACAACACAATGTGTGGTAACAAATAGTTTTTCATAGATCAACAACCAGAAGGAGAGTGAGAGTGGCCCCTACCCTATCTGGAATTCAGATAAACAATGTCTAAATAGCTAATTATCACTTCTAATTGTTTGTAATTAGGTTGGTGCTACTGTTTTAGCTCAGCTAGAATCCCACAATAGTTCCGGTTTCAGATTAGTTTGTGATGCTGAGAGTATCGTGACAGTGTCTTCCTTTCTACAGTTTCTGAAAATCACACAAAAACATTTTGCCCTGTTTCACACAGGATTCCTTTAAAAAACATTCCTTGACCCAGAACTGTTAGAAGGTATTAAAAATTACATTTACGAGTCATTAGGGGAGCAGCTAATTTAAAGACAGGTGGGTATGGAGCTAACATAAGTCACTGAACCTCTTTGTTGTGCTTATTTGGCCTTTTATTTGTGCAAAATACAATTAAATAACAAATGATACGACTTCCTCTATGGTTAACCTCTTTGGCTACATTCTTTTGGCACACTATGGATTATAGTTTAGTGTTTATGCCAAAAACATTTGGCTGTGTAACTTTCTGCAAGAACCAGATTAAATATACATATAAAAACGTCAAACTTTTGATATAAAGGCATATAAATTAACTGCGGATTTAAATGTCATTTTTGACCTTTGGTAATAGGCACTTATTATTTGGGAGCCAGTCAAACCACATCCAAATTTCAACGCTTTGTACCCAACTGAAAACATTTCGGTTCAGCATCACTGAACAAAACAACTTGAAAGCCAACTCACTGCTCATACTCAGTGTGGGATTTTATAAACTCAATATATGCCTTCAATTTGTAATATCCGCTCTGCTCCAAGGAGGAGGAGAGGAAAGGAAACATTAAAGCAATCCCCCGAGGTTTCCTAGGAGGCACAAAGACACTTTAGGCATTATTGCATTGTATAGTGCTTTCTGCATGAACCACTTATAATATTTTCTAAAACAAACTGCAGCCCGTTCCTTTAAAATTCCCACATGAATACAAATTAAAAATGTTTTTATTATTTGTCTCCTGCTGTTTATTTTTCCAGATACTGGTAACCACGTTACCACTGAAAAGTTTAAGGGTTTTTCGGCTTCAGTTAAGTTTAATCTGTTACCCGGAATAAATCTAGAAGGATAAAATTCTGCTTAGCACCAAAAATGTCTTTAAGAAAACGCTGTGTTTCCATTACACCTGTGCGTTTCACATTTCACACAAGTAACAGCTCTGCTTTCCCCTTCTTCTTCCTCTCGTCTCTCCTCTTCCCTCTATCTGTCATGTTAATGATCCTCCCATTTGGGGTTTCTGATATAGAGTTTAGAGCAGCAGAGCAGTTTCCTCATTGATTTTGTATCTGACCTTCCTGTAACCTCGAGTAAAACAATCGCCTGTCTGCCCAGTGTCTCCCTACAGCAGGAAGAGTCCAACAAGCCTTCACTGGAGACAGTCAAACATAGAAACAGGCAAAGAAAAGAGGGGGGACTGTAACACTTCCCTCCTGGTGGCAAGAGGGAAGTGTGATAGTGAAAACACAAGGGAGACAAAAGAGTCACACAACGTGAGTATGAATGGTTGTTTTATCCCTGGTGGACCTCTCTAGGTACTTTTTGAAAAGTGTCAGCACGAGTCTTTCTTCATTACATGGAGTGAAAAATGTCCTGTATTCTCCAAGGATACCCATAAATTAAGCAGAGATATAGGAGGTAAGCCAGGAATTTCCAACTGTGTACTGGCCTGAAAAACAACACTGTGCCAAACCAAAGATGACACACAATTCAAGGGTCATTACTCTGTGATTAAATGTTGTATGCGTTACAAATCAGATCTGGAGTAGCAGAAGGGAGACTGTTTGTAATATAAGTTCAGGAGGAGTACACAGTGTTCATTGTGATCAGGGATCGCCATGCCTTTTCTTTTCTTCTCTTGAAAACCTTGCTAATGAATAAAGGTGTTTGCTCACCTTTTCCATTATCAGCACGCACTTGGTTCACCTTTAAACACATCTGTTTCTAGGCTGCCTTGTTATCACGGTCCTTGACCACAGCAGGGAGCTCGCTCCATAATAGAGATCACGGTGATGGATGAGCTGGAGTTTGGAGAGACCTCTGGAAAGAACTTTGGATTCTGTTTATGAAGTTTGACAGGAGTCCAAGAAGCCCTGGAGGGAGTCAGGAAAGGTGAAAACCTCAGGCAATGAGGTTATAATCAGGAGCGAGCTAACTGCTCATTTTCTCACTTTTTAGGGATTAAAAGCTGTACTCTGCTATCCATGACCGATGCTGTGATTGTCGCTGAGCTTAAAGCGATATGCACCACAAAAAAATATGCTTAAACTAGATATTTTTAGTTTAACTGACACAAAAACAGGTACACACGGGCGTGTCCTAATAGGAATCACTGAAATGTAATTGCAAGGATTGTTTTTTGGGATACAGCCTCGATTTTGGATGACTCCTAGAATGAACTTTTCCACCTTGGGCCATGATCTTAGGGTTTTTGTGTTCTGGGAGTTTCTGAACACAGCATGTCAGCTATTTTCATGCTTTTATTTTTTATGATTTCTTCTTTAATTTTGTTGTTATGTGTATGTAGCTATGTGTCCAACCTCCATATTTATGAATTGCTTCATGATCTATTTCACAGTAATGTGTCCCTTGTGGTTTGTCTTTAGTTTTGTTTCCTGTCTCATTAACTTGATTATGTTCAGGTGTGTTTTGGTCACTTTGTGTATTTATACCCTTTATCTTCCTTCAGTCTTTGTCTAAGCTCCTATTTATTGTCCCGTTGTTTAATATGTCTGTGCTTCTTTTTGGACTTTTGCTACTTTAGAGTTTTCTCTCTTAGTTTTGAACCTTAAACCCAAATTAAACATTATTTTTCTATTATTATGGTTTCATCTGGAGTCCTGGATTTGGGTCCTCTTTCTGCTGTTTCACTACATCTTTGTGCTGAGATGAGACCTTTTTTTTCTCTAACTACTTTCTTTTCTCTTTTTTTCTGTGTATAATCAGAGGTGAGGGTGTGTGTGAGATTCCTCTGGGCTCATTATTATTGCTGTTTGTGGGACAATAGCTGAGGCAGCTGTTCAAACAGGGGTCAGTGGTGAACCAGCAGCTTGCTGCTTTTTACCCGCAGATATTTCATCACCTACACTGCCAATTCCATTGTGACCTTAGGCATAGCTTTCACTCTTTAAGTCTATTTTTCTGTATTTTCTATGATAAACTACAGTGATTGCGGTTTGGGCACTGAACATCTAGCAGTATTGCTAAAGCTAACATCAACAATAAATGTATTTACAGCCTGCTACAAAAAGTGCATTTGGTCACTCTAACTAATTGGCCCTCATACTAAGTATACAGGGGATGAGTTTGTTATTATTCACCCTTTTAAGCTTTATTAAAGATTAAAGTTAGGGGCATTGCCACTTTATTTCAGTGTCACATACTGACATGGCTGTAAATGCCATCTTCAGGTCACCATCGCTAACTCAAGTAATAGAAACTAGAAATTCTATATCATGTTTATGATGTTGGTGGGTTTGGAGTATTTTAACTGAATTATCTTAATAATATTGCCTGTTGCTAAGTCCAAGAAGTCCACACTCTCCACATCTTGCTGTCAGATGCAGTTCCTAGTCAACCAACATACTCGATCGGCTGCGGCTGCTTCGGCCTCATCCCATGCAATGTCTATGGCACGCAAGTTATCGATGAATGTCCTCCGCCATGTTGTACGGGGGCAGCCAGGTTTGCGTTTTCCATGGGGTGGGTTCCATGTGATGGCGATCTTGGGCAGTCGCTGTGGGGGTTGACGTAGAACATGACCTCCAAGGTTCAAGGTTCAAGGCTTTTTATTTGTCGCATGCATAGTTATACAAGTATAACACACAGTGAAATGTAGCCTGACACGCTCCTCGACATGTGCAACATATACATATATATATATATATATATATATATATATATATATATAGTATACACATATATATATATATATATATATATATATATAGTATATACATTGGGTGAATGTGCAGTAGTAGCAGCAGCAGTAGTAGCGGTGTGTCCAAAGCGCACACGCCGCTCAGACACAATGTCCTGGAGGGGACGGGTGGCAGTTCGACGGTGTACTTCTTCGTTGGTGACATGGTCCCGGTAGGAGACCCCCAGGATCTGTCTTAGCCATCGCTGCTGGGCCACATTGAGTCTTCTGGCGATTCTGGCTGATGTTTTCCACGTCTCAGAAGCGTAGATCGCGGTAGGTATAATGATGGAGTTGAGCAGGCGAATCTTCGTCGCCAGATCGATCTTTGGGGTCGACCAGATCGGCCGGAGCCGCTGAAAGACCGCACATGCTTTTACAACATTACAACATCTTCACAAATTAGTAGATTTAATGATGAGCCCTCTGTCCATCTTTTATATACAGTCTATGGCATGAATACCTCCTTTGTAGAGATACAAGGTCAGTGTTGCACACTCAAAACACACTTAAAGCAAAACACACTTAAAGCAAAACAGTTAAAGCAGGACAAATCTTTAAATCAAACCCAGGTATGTCACAGGTTACTCATCCATGACTGTCTGTGGTTGTATTTATCCACACAGAGGCTTTGCAGTGTATATGGCTCATATTTTATTGTTTAACTAAGGCTTTTCTGTTGATTTTTAGATTTTGGTATTGAGGGTATGTATTTAGGCTTAGACCCTAAATCTACTCGAACAGACTTAACATTTGCCTCTAGACTCATTGAGTTTATTTTAGATGTTAAAGGACCCCTACTGAACCCAGCTCGACCAACCTGCATGTCACAAGATTATGCTAAAGGGTAGAAAGTGTGTTAAAATGCTAGGCTGGTCCTGAGAAAGCATAGTCATGTGGTAAGATGCACAAGTATGTTTTACTGGATTGACATTGTGCTGGATTGCAATATGTTATGCATGTGTTTCCATATAAGGCCTGACAGAAAAGTTAATTTACATTGTAGTAGCTCCATAGATGGATCTAAAATTGCTACATGCTATAGCTGAACTTCACATTTATTGCTTGTCCTCTTTCATCCCAGCATAATTTGTCCTTTTTTATGGTGCCATGCTAAGGTTGTCAAAGGTCTGTAGAAGCATAAGCATCCTCACTTCTTAATTGCTTTTCTTTGTCAAAAAATAAAGAGATGAGAAATTGCTCACTCTGCACATTTGAGATGACGTTAACTCCTTTTGACTCTCTTTCTGTCATTAGCTTTGCTGCACATGCAGCACATTACCATTACTTCTTTGGATCAAAAATGTGCGACACCACCACGAGTAACTGTGCACAGACAGGAATAACCAACGCCTACTACACATAAAAGGTATTTTTGTGAAATTGGAAGCTGAGGGTTAAAACTCAAACGAGACATTCCTGCCCTGTATCAAGGTCAGGGACTCTGCTGTAAGAAGCATGGAGGGAGAGGTGTGACCTCTACACTGAGATGTCCCCACTCAAGGTATGTTCAATGTGTGTTTTTAGCCTTACATAATGATATTACAGTAGTTAACTGTCTTATGGATGTTCATATCTGTCACAGCTGAGTCATACCTCATACAGGGTGTATTATCAGTATCAGCTTATCAATTAAGAGAGTGCTGAGAAAGAGGGTTGATATATATTTTTTATCTTACAGAAAATAATCTAGTTGCTTTGTTTGACCTTTGCTCTTTCCTCCAGTAAATACTATGACATAGTGCTCTGTTAACTTCATTTCAGTTCAGTTCAATTCAGTTCAATTCAATTTATTTATATAGCACCAAATCACAACAACAGTCGCCTCATGGTGCTTTATATTGTAAGGTAAACCCTACAATAATACATACAGAGAAAAAAACGAACAATCATATGACCCCCTATGATCAAGCACTTTGGCGACAGTGGGAATGAAAAACTCTTTTAACAGGAAGAAACCTCTGGCAGAACCAGGCTCAGGGAGGGGCAGAGCCATCTGCTGTGACTGCTTGGGGCGAGAGAATTCTATATAAAGTCTTTCTTGGCAGCTGTGCATCTGCAAAATCGACTGTTGTAGCCAATGAAACTTTCAAGAACCTCACTGCAGATTGGAGAAGTTGGCTTTTTTAATTTAATTTATCCCTAAACCTAACTACACAGTTTTACTGCAACAAAACAGCATCACAAAAGTCAAAAACAAGTTCAAAAAGAAACTGCAAAGAACTCATGAAGGTTTTTGTCCTTCAACATGTTGGAAATTTAAAAACAACAACAACAACAAAAAAAAAAAAAAAACGGTGTCTTGAAAGATATCTGTCAAGCTGGCACCTTGTACCTTGATAATGGAACTAGGTGAAAGGGATTGCTAAAGATATCAAAGGTCATCCTGATGTAAGCATGAATATTTGCACACGAAAATGAAAATATCATCCTTATTGTGTAAACGCCAAACAGGAACCATGAACGTCTGTTAATGGCAATCTGTTATGGTCCTGGGTCGGTGACCCAGTGTTTTTTGAGTTTTGTACTTTTGGTTTTTGGTTTCTTCTCATGGTGTCAAGTTCCTTAGTTTTTTTTTAGTGTTTCTTGAGTTCTAGTTTTAGGGTTTGTTATGTGGCGTCCTTGTGTTCTGTGTTTCCTGTTTTATTGTGAAGGATGTGTCCTATGCCAGTGTGTTCAGTTTGCATTTCCCCTGTCTCGTCTTGTCAATCAGAATCAGCTGTGCCTCCCTCCTGTGTGTCGTTTCATCGTTCCCATCTGGGTATTTATAGTGTGTGTTCTCTCGTGTTCGTCGCTAGTCTGTCTGTCTTTCTGCCCTGTGTTTTCTCCCAGAGTTGCCAGTTCAGGTTTGTTTTGTTAGTCATTCCCAGTTTAGGTTATCTTCAGGTTCTGTTTTTGCTTGCCGAGTTTCTGTTTGTGCTACCAACGTTTAAATAAAGCTCGCTCGCATCCAAGCCAGTGCCAGCGTTTGGGTCCTCTCTCACACACACCACACATCTGCCACCGCAGCCATGACACAATCCAACAAGTTTGAGATATTTCAGTAGAATGGACATGAATTGCTCCATAAAGTCATTATTAGTATACCTAAAGCTAAAGTTGGGTGAAAGATTAAAAGAAACACGAGAAAAACACATTATAGTAAAACTTTGGGCCATTGTGTGCTACCAGAACAGACCGTCTTGGCATTGATTTGACAAGTTTTTAGAACTGGACTGACTTTATCTGTCAGGCCAAAATCTTCCACAGATGTTCATGAATTGAGACCTGATGAGTGTGGAGGCCATAATGTTGACACTATTTTCATACTCGTCAAACTACTTAATGACCCCCCTTGAAGGCACCACTCCCATCAGTGTCTTATAATGGGACAGCACTTTGTATTGATTTACACAGCTCTTGCACATAAAAAGGGACCATCTGACCAAAATTATCCCAGCAGAACAACCCGATACGATGGCAAAATGTGCAATAGACACGCCGGTCCACTGTATCCATTTCACGCTTTTCGTCTCAAAAGAGCAAAATGGACACGCATTCAGAAGTTGCATTACTGCATGCAGAAATTGCATTACCAGTGGGGGGAGATAACATATCCAAGCCACGAAGTGAGTAGTGAGCAAAACATGCATGAAGTACATTCCAGGGTCCTTAATCTCCAGAAACGATTAAGCTAGGTGGCTCATATGTATTTACGTGTATGTAAATTCAATTCAATTTTATTTATACAGCACCAAATCGCAACAACAGCCGCCTCAAGGTGCTTTATATTGTAAGGTAGACCCTACAATAATACATACATGTGTTAATAATGTCGCTTTAAACACTTTCCAGTGATTATGTTCATGTTGGCTTGAAATAAAATATCTCCCTCTGCTGTTAATGCAGATTACTGCAAATTCTACACGTGTGTCTGTTTGACGATTGGGAGAGGAAAAGCGTGAAATAGACACGGTGGACTGGTGTGTCTATTACATATATTAGTATCTTTTGCCATGAGCAGAATGCCCTCCTACATTATAATGGATCCAATGTATATGATCATAGGGACCAAGGGTGTTAGGATCCCTTGGTTGTGGGCCCATGGCTTGGTGTTTGTAACTTCTTTATAAGTATTTGGGTTTTCTGTTCCCATCAGTTTTGGAAATCTTGTTTGTTAGGCTCTCAATATTTGCTTATTATCTTTCATGATCTCTGTTCCCCCAGTCAGACCCTTGTAGCTGTGTGGTCTTTGTGTTTGTCCCTATATGTATCTGCTGTCTCCCTGTCAAGTCTGTATGATTTAGTGGCTGTTTTAGTATTAGTTGTGTTTCCTATTTTATTGTGATAGTCTCTTAGTGTGTATTGTTTTGAGTGTTACGTCCCTTGGCTCGCTATCTATGATTTGCTCCTGCTGTGTTCCCATGTGTCTCCATTTCCCCTAATCACCTACTATATATATTATTACATATCAGCTTATTAAAGGGATTCCCCACAGTTAAACCTCCCTCTACCTCTGCGCCTTTAATTTTGGGTCTCGATCCTCATACCATGACAAAGAGTCTCAGTTTTCACAAATTTATCAATACAATGTGTCGAGAATGATGAGGTACACAGTCTAATGTAGATTATTCTCAGTAGCATTCTACTGGGTCTTAATATCTTAAACGTTTGACGTCATTTTTGGCTTCATTTACTTCTTTTTTTTTTAATCTTATCTCTCCTGGGACTTGGAACCTTGTTTAAGACTCAGGTGTTTCTGGCCAAAAGTATATAAATACCATATGTTATCAGAGCCAAAGACAACAGGTGATGGCAGAAGCCAAGCTTCTGCAAGTCAGCTGTGTCATTGGCTTAAAGTACTTTTCTGTAAATCATTGATTAAATGAATAAGCTGGAGTTGTACAGTATTTATTGCTGTACAGTACTGTAACATTTGATTTTACTGGAGGTGACACGCACTCATGCAGGAGTCATACCCACGGAAGGCAAAGTTTACAAGGTTATATTTAGAGAAGTGAATTCTGTGGATATTTTAGACATCAAGCAAATAAACCTCAGTTGGTTCACCCAAACTGGACCTCCCTAAATGATGAATGAACCTGTGCAGAAGGTGCCAGCTCTTAAATCTGAGCCTTTCAAGGAGTAGTTGCACTCATGACGAAAGCCTAACAGAAGAGGATTACAGATGATTTAGTAATAAGACTCTTATGCACAGGTCAAGCCTCCTTTTTTCCTTCAGATCCGCAAACAAATCTTTTGAATACTTGCACTGGACGTGATACAAATAGTCAAATCCTCCTGTGGAAATGCTATATTTCTGAATGAAACCCAGATGTCTTCTCATTTGAAGCGTCCTCATCTTTTCCCATCCATGTTAGATTTCAAATCTGTTTAGTTCATCCATCATGTCTTTCCCTTTGCTGTTTCGATGTCCTAGTCACCCCGCCCTCTTGCTTCCTGCCACCCATTCTTTTTTCCACCCCTCCCTTCTACTCTGTTTTTTCCTCCCTGCTATTTGTCTTCTTTTCCAACCCTGTCCCCACTTGGGCCCACCTCCAAGACCTTTTCCACTGCAGCCCTATCACCTAACACTAATGAGGATTTTAATCATTTATACAGAGGAAGAGAGGGATCGCGGCATCAGATACTGTGTCTGCAGAAAGAAGAAAAAAGCACAAGAAGAGAGAAAAATGCTACATACTCATTTGCAGAGTGATCATTTAGCCACACCCTGTTTATGGCTGCATAGTCTGCACATAGACACTTAACATACAAAGAGTTAGGACCTTCTCATCTATCTGAAACAAATGCAATGTTTAGCTAACTTGCAAACTGCATTGTGAAATACCTTACCCTTTACCTTAAAGTGGCCAGCCAAATGAAGGCATGATGGAAACTAACTTTTAAATGAACAGATTTCTGACTAGAAGTAATATGCTGCCACCCAATTTGGCCTTAGCTGGGCATGGTCTGCAGTTTTTATACACGATAATGTATGTGTGTAAGGCTTGTGTCCAAGGAGAGAATCCAGGCCCAGACACCATAGATCTAGGGCCAGAGTGGGTCTAGTGGTCCCTGGGCTCTTGTAAAATTAAAAGTAATTGGAATGTGAACGCTTAGCAGAGGGAAAGAGCTGCATCTATGCAGCAGCTCAGCTGGGACCAGGCTGGCGGAGAACACCTGTCTCTTGACTGGACTGTCCTGCAATCTCTGAGCCTACATCGTAAACAAAATGTTCTGTGTGCAGTTGTGTGTGTGTGTGTGTGCACACATGTGCTCACATAAACAGATAAATTAATACACACACACAAAAAACCCACATCTGTTCAGGCTCATAAAAGCTTCGCTTGTTCCTGATTTTTGGATCAGATTGGAGTGTAGGATCAAGAAATGTTTTTCAGTGCGAGTGATGTTTCATTTTTAGTGCAATGACTTTTCGGCACTAATGGAAGGAAGTCGCGTATACTTAAGATTTTTAAATAACTATGTTTAAAAGGTTTATAACACTGTACATAAGATCCACAATATTCAGCTCAGTGCGTACAACTAGCTGGTACAGTATGCATTATTTCATCTGTAACTTTTGCTAACATGCATAATGCGAATATTTATACTTTATATTTTTATATATTTGTTGCTTTTGTTGTCTGTATTCATATTGTACAGATGAAACAAGATCTCAGTGACAACAGACGTTATATTGATTTAGTCAGGCACAGCATGCATTTACCATATGGATACACAAGGTTAACAGCTGAAATATTCTGATATGGGCTAGTGTTGAGATCAACTAGTCTGTGGCTGAGCTTGACTTAATGCTCCTCATGTGCTAAAGCTCTGTTTTAATTATTATAATTATTCTATTCTACAACAAATAATTATACAATGGAAGAAAAATAAGTGATGGCTCATTGAGATAAAGCCACAGAGAATTATAAGACTCCACTTTGTAGTTTGTCTTTGTGTATTTTGGCTCATTTATTTGGTTCAGTACCATCACTCATAAATCCAGAGGCTTTATTTGCATTACCTCCGCGTTAGAGATAACAGGTCACGACAGTGTTTGTCAACTTTCCCTGTTAAGCCAACCTTTCTGCTTCAGTCTCTGAGCCACCTACTCTAATCAGAGATGTTATCAGGTTATGGTGATCCAACACAGTTGCAAATAAGATGAGAATTATGCTGCAGATAAAACAAACATTTTAATTCAAGTTAATTACTTAATCTGTGTGTCCATGTGCTGCTGTTTATTTCTGAGGTCACAACTACGTGTTTAAGATATGAAACTTTAAACTGAAACATATAAACATACATACTTACTGTGCCACAGTGTGATAAAGGAGATGGCTCTTTAGTTTTCCAGCAGGTCAAACTGAAAGTAGTTTTATTGACTGAACAGTAATTCCCCGTGTTTGTTTATGATGTAGTAGCTGGAATATCAGGATTTTAGAATCAGGTATCAGAGCATGTCTGCATTTTCTGAATCGCCCAATTAATACAAGTACATTCCTGTGACAAGGCAACGCAATTTGTAAGGTATGGCTTAACAAGTTCCACATCACACCACACCACACACAACTCTCCATTTAATCATTGGTTAATATCATTCTCCCTGAGCTGGTTCTGCCGGAGGTTTCTTCCTGTTAAAAGGGAGTTTTTTGTTCCCACTTTTGCGAAGTGCTGTCTCAAAGGCAGTTGTTTGTGCTTTCTGATACAGTTTTTGGATATATAAATAAAACAAGTTGGGGGGGGAATTATTGTATTATAAAATCACTGTCACTTTAAATGGTAAATGGTAAATGGCCTGTATTTGTATAGCGCTTTACTAGTCCCTAAGGACCCCAAAGCGCTTTACACAACCAGTCGTCCACACATTCACACACTGGTGATGGCTAGCTACGTCGTAGCCACAGCCACCCTGGGGCGCACTGACAGAGGCGAGGCTGCCGGACACTGGCGCCACCGGGCCCTCTGACCACCACCAGTAGGCAACGGGTGAAGTGTCTTGCCCAAGGACACAACGACCGAGACTGTCGGAGCTGGTGCTCGAACCGGCAACCTTCCGATTACAAGGCGAACTCCCAACTCTTTAAAATTTGATATCAATAAAACAATCCCTGAAAATGTGGGGTTTTTTAGCCGACCTTAAACCAAAACTCTGCTCTCAAACAGGTTGTGCTGAGAGCACAAGTTACCATGGTGATTTAGCCAGGTGAAAAATCAGCCACTTTTGCGACACAGAAAACTCTGATTTTAAGCTCAACATAGCTCACTAAACCGTTAATCTCATTTCTTAGTGGCACAAGATAACATAAGATAAAACACAAAGAAACACACACACACACACACACACACACACACACACACACACACACACACACACACACACACACACACACACACACTAACCAAACAGCTGGCAGAAAAACTTAGCTACCAGGTACAATGGAGCATTTAGCAGATTAAGAGCTAGCTGTTTCCCTGTTGTGGTAAAGGGGAAGACAAAGCTAAAGAAAAGTAAATATTGGACTTACATTTGCCACTAGATGGCCAGTCACATGACTCCAGAGACAAGCCAATGCTCAGGTGACAATTTGTCAGTGATCTGATACCATTTTTCTAACAGACCCCATATGGCCAAAAAAACTAATTTAATAGATGTTCATATAGTTCAATTCAGTGTATACTTCATGTTCTGTTATGATACAATGAAATCTTATTAAGAGCCACTCAGACAGTACACAGTAAATATCCTCGAAGCCAAAAAGATACAACTTTATTGGCTACAACACAGCTGTCATATTTTCCACTGCTGTTGGAAGTGCCCTTGCCCTGCAACAATAATCATTGATTCCTGCGTTATTGGTTTTACTACTTGAGGGCACAACATTACTTATTAACTTCCAACAAATAGTGACATCTGGGTGCTGCAAAATGGCCCACATGCCAACCCAAGTAATGATTTAAAGTTGTAACCAGGGCAAAAAATGTTTAAAGCTGCGTTTATGTCCGTTTCTCATGGCGCGAGGGTGTTGTGTTTATTATGTCACATTCTTTCGCACGAAGTGAAAAGGCAGGGGTTTGGGAGTCCTTGCGTCCATTCAGTGAGGCATTACCATGTTCTTTGATGGACTTCATTAGGCCCAAAGGAGAACGACGTAACCGTGTTTATTTAAATGCACAGCTTTGTGGGCCCTTAAATGCTGCTCTGTCTTCGTTCCTCGGTCACTGTGCTTCCATTCACAGCAAAAAACAAAAACCTTTGACCCCTTTTGTCTCCTTCATTTGTTGCTCCATTTGATTGCTATCTTTGGGCTTCATAGATTTCTCAATTTAACAATTTTCCAGTTAAATGAGGTCGTTTCTCTTTAGACCTGCCTTTGGCTTTCCTGGCTGGGTTTGTGTGCCATTCTGGTGGGAATCTGCACCTAAAGACCTCTTTTAGCTGTGACGTTCCGATGGGAATGTTTGCCCAAGTGACATCGGCATAATAGATCAGAGTCTTTCTGCTTTCTCTTCTCAGCTTGTCACAATTCAAACTGTAAGCAAAGACACAAATCAGATTCCCAACCTAGCACAGAGTTATTCCTATTTCAGATAATAGCAGGATTAACTAATTGAGAATGGGCCATTATTTGGGCTAATACAGTGCAGGCTTGACAGGTCAATCTCTCTGCACTCTGCAAGATTATAATATTTCATTTTACAAAAGAGGTTTTAAACTTAATGTTATAATTCAGCCCTCTACTCACTCTTTCTCTGGCACTTCACTCAGTTAAACTACTTTTGGGTGATTCATGGGTCATCTTTTAAAGCGATGTCATTAAGTTCAAACTTTAAGAAGGGAATTTGATATAAAGTTTTAATGCAGTCAGGTCGAAACATATATCAGTTTAAACCCTCTTTAATCACGTGCACTATGACGGTCCTATTCAGGTGCAAAGAACCACTGGCACGCTAAATTGTTGTCTATATAATGCAGTTAATGCATTTTTGTGTAGCTTTGAATGCTTTTATGTATCTGGGCTGCGCCGCTCTGTTAGTGTCAGTTTATGGGCAGCTTTACGAGCTAGTTGCAGCTCTGCTCTCAGAGAATGATGGAGAGGCCTTGAACGGTGCCATTGACTGGGCTAACTGCAGTTCGTCTACAGCCAGCTAAAATCAACACCAGTATTATACGCTTTACTGAAAGACCTGCTAGTAAAACACGTCGTCGAGAAAGACTGTTGTGAGCAGTCCCTTTGCGATTTCCTCCTCTCTGCATTAACATTACTGTCAGTAAAAAAATGCCTCCAATCTGAACTATTGTCACAGAATACACAAACAATGACAGCAGAGAATATGGCCAACACCCTGTTTTAATGACCAGTGCATCCAACAATCTTGCACCAATTTTGGGTTTTGGAAGAAAATATGACCTCCTCCTAGCTGCCTTAAATTGTGACCCACCACAGAGAGGGTGTAAAAAAGGCTGAGGCAGAGACAGACAGGGAAGTGTGGTAATATGAGGTGTTTTATGATACCGCCAGGGATAGCCTGATAATCGTGAAATACTGTAGCAGCGCTGGGGCCAGAAATTCAGCCTTCAAGAGCCCGGGCACTGTTTCTCTAAACAGGATCATAAATTAGTCTTGAAACTGAGGGCCACACAAGACAAGGACCCAAACTGAGATTACGGCTTCTAACTTTCAACCATGGTGCAAAACAGTTCACTTCAGATGTTGAGGGCTGAACGCTGCTGGAAGACTCAAATGAGAGTTTGCAAATGAAATAACTGAGGTACACTTACAGTAAGGCCCTGCGATGGACTGGCGACCTGAACAGGGTGTACCCCGCCTCTCGCCCTATGACAGCTGGGATAGGCTCCAGCGCCCCCCGCAACCCTGAAAAAGGATAAGCGGAAGCGAATGGATGGATGGACACTTACAGTAATTAAAAGAAAACCCAGGTGTGTGCAATGAGTCACTTTTGTTCGTTTTTAAAAACATAAGATACATTTGTGACACAAAGCACGTAAATGCAGCTTTATTCTCGAGTGAAAATGTGTGTGCGTGCGTGCATGTATGTGTGTGTGTCTGTCTGTCTGAGTGCGTGTGTGAAAAAGAGAGACAGAAGGGGCAGCTTTAGAAAACCAGGGGCTCATAAAATGAGCAGGATTTATATGGAGTGAACAGTTTGTCCAAGAACCACTTCTGAGTTATGTGTCCTACAGAGACTTGTCCTTAGACACAGACCAGGGAGGAGCACTAATGAAATTCAATAATCTGCTCTGCGTTTAGCTTATTCAGTTCTCAGGCAGGGCCTCCTGGTGGCAATAGGCAAGAAGCTACAATTTAAATAATTATTAATCACTGACTAACAATAAAAACTCACAACAATGAAATCTGTGTGTACAAAGGTTCACAAAAAACCTGAACCTGAATAAAGAGATGACGTGAAAAGAACATACATTTTGTAGTGTTAACGCAAAACCTGATATGCTAAGTATCTTCTTTTTACTGATAATGGAACATGTGTGCAATTCAATATACAGTATTTGTGTAAACATCATGGCTCACCTTCATCTGTCTTGTTCTGTGGAAAGTATGTGGTAAAGTGTGAAGATTAGACTGTTTCAAGCACATGCTGGGATAATATTTAATGGTAATAATCAAATAAAGCAAATGATTAACTTTCAATTAAGAAGTTAACCATAATGAATATTTAATATCAGTGATGATTAACTGTTGTCATGGAGTCTTTCCAACAAAACTTGGTGGAATCTACTTTAAACTACGTTTGTCTTTCATCCTGTCTTCCTTCTCCCACCCCAACCGGTCACAGCGGATGGCCCCGCCCCTCCCTGAGCCTGGTACTGCTGGAGGTTTCTTCCTGTTACAGTTTTTTCTGATTGCTTAAGCACATTTTTTGTAACTATTGGCTAATTTTGCAAAACTCTTCACACAAATAAGAAAACCTGTCACCCAATAATCAAAACATTGTAGTTCTCTTGCAAAAGCAAACACAGCTGGATTAACTCTTCACACCTTCGTAAAAATGGTGTTTCCGTATCAAACAGTACACACAAGCCATCATCTACTAAGCACACAATGCGCCAACTGCACACTGATGGTATGAATACAAAACACATCTGGCTTTTGCTTTCTCTGTGCACAAGGTAGGCTATGTCAGTTTGAGCTCATACTTCTGTCATAGATCCATAAGCATAGAGGGATCCAAACTTCAAGTACTGGTGTTTATTCAAACACATCAAAACAAACAAGTGTTTATTTCCAAGTATAGGATTATTTGCAATCGCCATAATGACTATATGGGTTACTTGGTCTGCAGTGAACATGCTTCCTCTGCCCCCAGCATCTGGTCATCTAGCAATTCTGTAAAGTAACAATTTCAGTATTTTTACATCAATGGTATTGGTGTGTTTCTCATTGGCATATGGCAGTGCTACAAATCTTTGTGCGAAGTGACTGTACTAACCGATTCTCATTTCAAGATGTCCTTATGATGCTTGCTACAGTGTAGCGGCTCGAGTTAGGCTGGACCCGTTGGCCAGCTACCCTCAGGGTCATTCCACGGTTGATGACATGGTCCACTATTGTAGCTCTGATGTCATCAGCAATTCTATTTCTTACTCTTCCTACCCTTCCTCTCCCCCCTCCTCGTCTTCCTCTTGCTCCTCCTTGTCCTTGTCGTCCTCTTCATCCTACTTCTTCACCTCCACGTCCTCTTCCTCGGCCTCCTCTACTTCTCACTCTTTCTGCTCCCTCCATTGTACTCCGCACACACAGCTTACCTGTATTATAGTGCTTAGGCTGATTGCAAAGTGAACTAATTATCTAAAAAAGTTTTCACATGTGAAAGTGTGCCAGACAGTTGGCAAATTAGTGTTAATGATAGCCATACATGTGTATACTTTTGCTAGGAGTGTGTTGGAAATTTGGTAATTGAGTGTTGTGCAGTGAATTGTGCCTACAGTTTTGCAAAGTGTGTGTTACAAAATTGCAAACTGAGTGCAAAGCAGTTTTTGTGCTTTTAGTTTTGCAAACTCAGTGAGTGGTTTTGCTATAAGTCTGAATAGTTTTAGAGATTGTGCTACAGGAATCACAGTTAGGGTTTAAGCATTCAGAAAAAACTGTAAAAGGGAATTTTTCCTTCCCACTGTCACCAAAGTGCTTGCTCATAGGGGTCATATGATTGTTGAGGTTTTTTTCTCTGAATGTATTATTGTAGGGTCTACCTTACGCTATAAAAAGCGACTTGAGGCAACTTTTGTTGTGATTTGGAGCTGTATAAATAAAATCGAATTGAATTGAGTTGAAGTGAAGTGAATTGAATTAAAACCATCAGTCTCAGTGCGTAAGTTATTCACAGAAGAAAACCTAAATAATCTAAGAATGTGCAGAAATGTATTAGCTGTTGGAAACGGTGGCCCCATCTGGCTTCCAAAGTAGTTGGAATATCCCAAATCCCTACTTTTACATAAACATCTCAATTTTGATTGAAGGCAAGCTCACAAAAAAGTAAAGCCATTGGTCCTCAACACTAAAAGGAGCCAGACAAGGTAATCCAGCATCTGAGTTGGATGCCTCCTGGAAACCTCCCAGGATACGTTGATGAGGTGTAGTTTCTCAGCCGGCTGAGGGAATATGCTTAAACAAGCTAAACAAATGAAATCTAGATTCAAAACAAAAAACAAAACAACATTTTTTCCCAAACCATCTATGGGTCACAGAAACAGCAGTCTGCAGAGAGAAACCTTACCTCCTACTCCCCAGCCACCTCCTTTAGCTTATAGTATTTTGTCATTTTTTTGTACACCCTTTGTCTTGTTTATTTTTTCTAGTGTTTTTTTCTAATATATCGCTGATTCAGTTTGTCTCCCTGCTCCTGTACCAAGTGAATTCCCCCAGTGTGGGATTAAATAAAGCCTATGTTCATGTCTGAAGCCAGTCTGTAGCCTTCATTTCAGCTCCAGCGAACATCAGTGTGTGACATCATTGCCTGTTAGGTAAATAGATGATGTGATGCTTCTTTTTGTAGTTGTAAAATTATGATAATCTGCAAGTCATTTGACTTCATATGCGAGTGATCAGCTACACATATACACCTGGTCTCAGTCACCACACAAAATTCAATCAGATGTTAAGAAATTAACAATTACAAAAATATGAATGGACATAAAACTAAAAGCATGACATGTGCAGTAGAACAATGGACAGGCCTGACTCAGATAGGTGGGTGAGTGGTGAGCAGGGTTCATGACAGTTAGGTGGAGCAGGTCACAGGGAGGTCAGCGGGACTAGGTTGGTGGTCTGCAGATGCAGAGAGTGACAGTTAAGACCTGGGATCTCTGAGGCTCAGCGAACGCGCCAAGGTTATCGCAGTCACCATCGCACACTTCCCAGGTTCTGGTGACATGTTATGGCTATCACTGACAGCGGCTTTAAAGCAGGTTACATCAAATAAAGCGCTCCGGCCATGCGTGTAAAAGCCCTTTGCAGCAACATATGAGCTAAATTAAACCGCTGCTTGGTTTATTTTCTGCCTGAAAGGCTCTGTTATTTCGGTTTTTTTATGCGCTAGCAAAGGTTACCAAAATGACACGGCTTGCAAGAGAAAATTGATATCTGATCAAAAATTATGTGATGTTTGACCAAAATTTGGTCACACTTTAGCAGATTTAAATTTCAAATTCGAGTGCATGCATGCAAATGCACACATACACATCCGCTGAAGCAGATCCAAGACATTTGTCCCCACTTTTTGAAATCCCTGGGACTTTTTTAAAGTTGTTCGTCAAGCAAGAATGAGTCATTGGCCTCACAATGGGCCACAGTGACAGCCCGTCCTCCGCAGAGCCCTGATAACAGGAGAATGCCACTCAGGGAGGGTTTAGTCACTTTATATTCTCTCCACGCTGAGGTCCTAACCCCCCTGTGTCGGCCCCCTCACCCCTCACCTCTTGTCTCCTCTAATGTGGCTTTATTGACTGTGACACACTGAGCATGGAGACGATGACCAAACAATTAAAAGTGCCCCCCAAAGGAAGGCCTATTAGAGTCCCAAACCATTCTACAGGCTTTGTGTGCATGAGTTTGCGTGCCTATGTGCACGATTTGTGCATGCTCCTAAGTGTGACAATACCCAAGGAGCAAGTGAGGTGGGTAAAAAGCCTCACACCGTACCCCACCCCCAGTACCCCCAATGCCACCAGAAAAGGACACCAGAAACACATTTCTCATTTTGGTCAAATTTATCAGAAGATCAGAAGGATCAAATGATCACATCCTGCTGATAGGAGTAACTCTACCCTTAAAACTTTAAACCAAGAGTTGCATACCGTTCTTTGCCAAGATTACTTTCTGACACTTTCTATCGCACATCTAAGCCTCCACAAACTGGGTTATCAGTGAAATCGAGCTCACTAAAGCTTGGCAAACATCTCAGAGATCAACTGGATTATGATGAATTTCAGACTGGGGTGTGTTCAGCTGCCACATAAAGCTTGCTCTCGGTAGAGATAGATCTTTAATGAAGTGAGGGGAAACGATGGCGTGTGACTAATGCTCTTAAAGAAACACCCTTGCATACATACAAATATCACTGCAGAGTGTTTCTGACTTGCTTTGACGGGTCTAGTTTTTGCTCTGGTTCTGTTCCGTCTGCACCATTTAAATGTGAACCCCCGTAATGAGGCTGCTAATGGTGTGCGCGACCTCTGACCTGTTGTTTCTCTTAGGGTCTTCACAGGGCTACAGGCCAGCCACATAATCGCTTCCATAGACTACTCAGGGCCCATCCAAATGTGACTTTTAGCCCTGGCACAGAGTTAAAAGTTAATTTTGTGAAATACAGCTAATGCTCCCCTGTCACTTGTCGTCAGGTTTGATTATGTTCGTGAGCTGTTGTTTGTCCTTCCTTATTAGTTTACAGCGCGATGAAATGATCTGTGTTTCATTATGAACTCCTGGAAACAATCCTGTCGACAATTTAGGCACACACACACACACACACACACACACACACACACACACACACACACACACACACACACACACACACACACACACACACACACACACTCTCTTATTCAGAGCCAATGTCCAAACAGTATTCAAATGGACTAAAATGAAAGTAGGTAAAAGACCAAATTAGTTATGAACAAGATGATTTTCAGTACCGTTTCCTTATATATCCTGTGACTGGCATTTAAAAAACTTCATCAAAGAGTTCAAAAATCATCTGGCAGGAGTATGTTGAAACATCTTACCTATTAAAGCCTGTCTTTCATGGTTGCCATCTGTGCAATAAATTCTTAAACCAACATCGGTGCACCCAGATATATCAGTAAATTTCAACCATGTTAAACATGTGCCAGATCTCCCCCCCCCATGCTGAGACAGTTTCATTACTGTTACAGATGACATCATCAAAACAACCGGCTCTTTTATCTTAGTTAGAAACAGTATCAATTGGATCTGCTGCCCTTAAAGAAAATTGGAAGAACATGAGCCTGAAAAAGAGTAAAGCTTTGAGAGGCACGGTGCTAACAGGTATGAAGAATTCCCCTTTCCTGTGTGTGTGTTTTTGTTCACAGAGGAAATCTTTAACTTATAAAACCATTTTGCTCCTTAGCAAAAGTTCAACTTGACATTTACAGGTGATACACTTTTGTGAACTCAGCAGGAGACCAGTTTTCTTTTGTTGATTATCAAAGTTGTGAAGCACAGATTTTCCAGATATTTCACATTAAATATTCTTGATGCTAAAAGTCCACCCAGTGTACAAAAACAAACCCCAAAAAAAAACAACACCCAGAAATATGATGCTTCATGGTAGAAAAAATTAGAGCACCTTTTATGTTCCTTGGCAGGGCCTTTTTAAAGCCTTTCAGCTTACTGTCCAGACATAGCAAAGCCACTGCTCACTATCTGCATAAAACAGTAGACAAAGTTGAAACACAGCTGACCATCAGGACTCTTGGGCACTTGTGGGGGCAAGGCAAAAACTAGGGAGACTAAGCCTAGTACTAGAGTTCAACTAAATAATATTAATCTTGCACTGAGAAGCAGAAAGATGCCTGCCAACAGCCTGTCAGACGTATCCTTATTTAATCATATCTAAGTGGTGTGTTTATGTTCTCATCAGTAGTAACAATTTTCATTTTTAACATCCGCGTACTTACCGGTAACGCTATTGATGTTGGCACAATAAGAGGGTTGACAGGTTTGTCACAGCCTGTACAAATAAAACAAATCGCCGTCTGCAGTGACAAGTTAATTGGTATAATTCAAAACCACATTAATAAAATTATGCAACACTCGTGGACAGAAAGATTTAAACAGACAAAATTAAATATTGGCAATCAGCTTCCTTGTTCCTTGTTCCTGTAGCTGTTCCAATCAATGCAGTATTTGCAGTATTTGCAGTATTTGCTCCTCCTGATGTTTTTTTGATGTTTCTTGGGTTTTTTTTAACAGTTAGACTTTACAACTTTCTGACTGCTGAGATTGAAAATGCTCATTAGAAGCAAACTACATAACTGAAACCAAAGTTGCCGTTCTTCTAAAATCAAACCTTGCAACCTGGCAAGACTGAACCCTGCTGTGCTTAAATAGGCTTTACTTAAATGAACCTTGAGTTAAAAAGCAAAAGCTGTATGTAAAATAATAATAATAATAGTAATAAGAAAAATGACCAATCAAATCTGGTTTTAAAAGATGTATGCAAAAGACTTTGCTGATTTAAAATAAGATTTTCAAAAGTGCTTTTCTCTTAAATGGGTTCAAGTGAATATAATCATTACAGTTTTTTACAGACGCTAGGACACATTTCTCAATACTTAGGTCACGTTTGCAAAACTCCTCACACAGTGAGCACAACAGAAGTCTATGTGGGCTAAACTGAGGACCAGTTATCATTGTTTTGGCACAAAATGAATTCAATGACTACATCTCTCAAATTTCATGAATTATCTTCTCACTCAGACACAACAACTGCCAAAAAGCTTTGTACGGACAGGACATTTTGCATGTGCTTACATACTGTTTTCAAAACTGTTAAACTTATGGCCAAAACAATAACACAATGCAAAACTTGAAAAGACAGCAAAATGCAACAGCAATATTTTACTGAAACATATTTTAAATCTAACAATGCAGTTTAACCAGCCACAGCTGATTCTCATTGTAGATGAACATCTACACAGTTGTTACTCCTTCAATTTTTCAACTCCTTCAATTCTGGCATGCCAGAAGATTCTTTCCTTGGTGTGTTGCCCTAGATGACATAAGATGTGATGTGGATGAGAACCTGTGGCCAAATGGAGAAGACCGAGTAGATTAGCATTACTATTGTATGTGTATCAGTGGATGGTGTGTATACAAATTCTTGTATTTTGGGATTACTTAGTGCAAAAAAATAAAAATACATAAACAAATATTAACAAATTCTGCATGATGTCTGATTCATTCCAGTAACATATATTGAAATTATAAACAGAGATGTGTCCTTGTTTTACACAAGAAAACACTGTGTAATGCTACATGTTGTTAGTGTTTTTTAGGTCATTGTTTTGTGGGTGACAAAGTGTGTTTGTCGGCTGTCAACCTTTGCTAGTGTTCTGGAGGAATGAGTTTATTTGAGACCTGAATGAAGTGTTTTGGTAGTTGTAGTGCATTTTGAATGTGAAATGAACTGCTTTGCCAAGCTGAAGGTCAGTTAGGAGGATTGTGTGAAGTGTTTTGCAAAAGTGACCTAAGTATTGGGAAATGTGTCCTAGTGTCTGTAAAAAACTGTAATGTGTAATAATGAATCAGTAATTCAAGTGTTCAACTACTTTGACTAACAAATAAAAACAATTCCAAATGCAATCAGCAGTCAAAAACCTCATTTGTAGTTACCCACTACTACCATCTACTGGACACTGATTTGCTATGTCACAGCCACCTGCACTCATGACTGCATTAAAGAAGGATGACCTTCTTGGGTTTCAAGTGTTGGAACCACAATCAGCACTAAACAAGAAATTAAAGCCCTAAAAACGCAGCAGAAACTGAGGAAATCCAGCAGACGTGACAGCAAAAACTCCCAATTAAATTCTCAACATGCTGCTCGGGAGGATTGTTACTCCGTTGTCCAAGTATGATCTCAGAACACTTGTGTGAGTGGGAAGCAGGATTAGCCAAAAACCAAGAATAAAGCAGCAAGTGTGAGCCACATGAACACAGGAGCTGCTTGCTCTGATGAGGTCAGGTTTCTCTGGACATTCTCTTGTTGCCAATGCCTTTAAAATGAAAAACTAAACAAAAAATGTAATTTCTCAGGTCTAATAAAAAAGGACTATTTGAATCACAGCTCAAGTTTCCCCTACGGATTCACAAATTAAGGCCTATGCTTGCTGTGTAGCTGAATAACTAAGCTGCCCTCACATGTTAGAGATAATTGCCATGTAATAAATTAGCAGCATTATAGGAACAATTGTTATACGGACACTACTAATGTACAAGACCTTAGTGGAATATTCTGCTTCATCTTTAAAAAGGGTAACAGCTCTTGGTGCCAGATGGCAATGTTGTAAATTCTCATGCCTTTTTAGACAGTGCCCCCCTCTGGATCAACTCAGAGAGCTCATCCAAGGCCTTCAAGTCAGTATAGGCCACACAAACACTGTATGTTCATGTGCACATGTATGTGAACAGCGTGTAGTGTCACTTACTGTAAAACAGGTGCACGTCTGTGGGTGGCAAATGCTGTGAATAAAAACAGCTATTAGGAAATGAATAGCTGGAGCTATCATAATAAATCCAGTGTTTCAGTGGAAGTTGCTGTTCACACCTTTTCCCTCTCTGCTTATAGAAAAGATTAATACAGCTCACACTTTAATTTGAAACATCTGCTATGCGCTAAAGAGGATGTGGATCCTGTCATAACATTCCTCAAACCAACAGCATGTCATTCCCTAATCAGATGACTCCGAGCACATCCATTGGGATTTGAAGACATTCCCAGTCTGCTTTCATCACACCCAAAGACTTACATAAGCCCAGAAGAATTTGCATGAAGGGATTCATGGGGAGACAAATGGGCCACAAAAGGTATTATATGAATTTGGTCTGGTTGAACCACACAAACGTCACGGACGCCTTTAGACAGACAGCAACATCCCGGACTCCAGAGATCCAAGAAAGAGTCCGCACCTGCTCTTATTAGCCGTTTATTAAAAGAACGAGGGGGGAGAGAGAGAACTGTCAATGAATGAGGCTGCTACGATGATATAAATTAGATGAAGGCCTAAGATGTAAACTGATTTACCCTGGATTCAGAACATAATCGTGCGCTGAATTTTAAGCCAGTGCTAAAGTCATTTGTCTTTGAGGCAATAATTTAATACATATTCACCATATTATCAGTAAATATGAGGGCAAACAGCCGGCCTCTCTCTGCCCAAAGATAACACAAATCTCTTATTTGTTTAATTCCAGTTTGTGCCAATAGCAATGTCTTCCTTCGCTCAGCTCACCTCGCTGCACAGCACACAGAAGTGCATGCATACAAAACAGATTTTGCACTTGTGCATGCCAAAGTGAAGTTATTTTAATGCAGATAGCTCCAACTACACCTACAAAGCCAAGAGAAACTATCAGAGTAGTATTGATAGCATTGTCTTTATCTCAATTGTTAAAAGTAAAATCATAAAGCTGTGTCAAGATTGCCACGTTCTACATTTCCCCTCACCTCTGGCATGTAGCTTGTTTGTATCTACTGCAAGTTTGAAAGACCCTCAGACTTTTCCAAAACTTCTCAACCCACAGTCACACTGCATAATAATACGATCTTGATGTGTCTTCTTGGACCAGTACATGCAAAATTAGACCTCAGCAAACACATTGCTCATATTCTTAAACGTAGATCCGTATTATTATTGTGTGACAAAGGTTGTTTTTGTTTGTTTGTTTGTTTTGACCTTTTCCCACTTTTATGCTAAGCTTTTATGCTAAGCTAACCACTCTTCACTGTATAGCCACCAGTGTTGGTCAAGTTACTTGAAAAAAGTAATCAGTAACTAAGTACTGATTACTCCCCCCCAAAGTAATCCCATTACTTTACTGATTACTGGTTACTTAGTTACTTAGTTACTTTTTAAAAATATGATTTACAACCTGAATAGGTAATAAAGCGATAGATCTTTCAGCCCAATTCTTTTTCTGCCTAATCCATCATATAAAATGTAATCAAATGAAAAAGTCTCTTTTTAAAAGTTGTTTTATTAGTTGTTATCTTTAAACTCTAAGTATCAAGCAAAAAATTTAATTATATGCAACATTCTGACTGGAAGAAATTTGTTGAACATTTAAACCTATTTTCTGCACATTCCAGCACATAAAATAAAATAGTTTTTTGTGTTTACACTCACTGCAAGTAAGATGCAGGTAAAATACAGCAGAAAATAAATAAAATCAAAGACTCAGTGGTCCTGGTGCTCTATTTTCACCTGTATAGCAGGAGTGGGGCAGGCGGAAGTTTGCCCTGGTGCAGGTGTGTCGCAGCTGCCATGCCAGTGGAAGAATCCGGGAGTTTCTCTGTGGCATGTGTGACATGTGACATTCCCATGGCAACATACTCGGTGCATGCGCGGAAGTTTAGAGGTTTTTTTTCGCTGTAAAAAGTTTTCTTCTCACGCAGTGAACAGCGGTCGCTAATGTTTTTGTCACTTTTTACGGAATCAAACTCAAAGTAAGGTCAGTACTTCCACGCTTTAAATGCTGCACGCTCATACTCTCTCCCGCACTCGTTATATTATCCATTGTTGCACACAGCTGTTGCACATTACTTGTAACGTGCTACAAGTAACGCGTTACTGCCCATCTCTGATAACCACACTGAACAGAAAAAAGTGAGATCGGCATCAATATTTTTGTCTAACCTACTGACAAAAAATAAAATCCTTTTCCCCAAACTGGACAAACATTTCCTTTAAGACATATATTGATTCATGCTGCTGTTGCATAGCTGTCCTCTGCATAACCTTTTCTGAAGCTTAGGAAGGAATGACACTAGTTCATGGTTGGACCTTTGCACGACTAACCAGCCAATCATCAACTGCTCCAGGTCCCTGTTGATAGTGGTGGTGCCGGCACCCAGCCACCTAGACCTCAGCCGCTGTCATCTCAGCATACACAGAGGAGTGGTAAAATCACTAGCACATGGGTCATAACACACACACACACACACACACACACGTACACACTCCACTTATGTTTGGAAAAATGGTATGCTCAACACCACAGTCCTGACCTCCACTATACTTTTAAAATAATAAAAATAAATCCACCTGGGAAACATGAGATGATTTAGGACATATTTAAATATTTACAGGAGAAATCAAAAGTCTTGTATATATTGTGAATATGTCTGCAAGATCCTAATATATTGTGTGTTGCTGGGGTCTGGGTGCATATGTGTGAATGCATACATATTACACAGAGAGCTCTTTGTGTAAACTTCAGGAGGCACCGGCAGCCAGAAAACACTAACTTTACGTCAACGACTTTTCAACAATATTTATATAATGTTTGCATAAAATTATAAATATACAGGTGTGTTTACCTGCACGGACAGGGAAGGGGGGGGCCCTTCTTGCCACGTCGTCTTTGAGGCCAGGCACTGTGGAGGTGGTGTTGGACACATTAGGGCTGTGATTTGTATGTGTTTGTTTAAGCCTTGGGTTTCAGGTTGAGCTGACTATGCGTCATTTTCATTAACACATCGATGCCGCTGGCCATGTGACTGCAAGGTCATCTAGAGTTACACGCCCTTTCACTTTGTGGTTATCATAGCGCTTTGATTTTAATGCACTAGAAAATATATACTGGATAACTGTATATTTGAGAGCTTGACGCTTTCTAAATTGCTCATGTATATCATGTCAGTTTTTTTGGTGTTTTATTTTTGAGCAGTTTTCATTTGCACCTCTGTCACTTAACTATTTCTTGGAATCATTCTGCAAATCTGCCTCTTTTTCATCATTTTGTATTCTTCATTGTATTACCATATTTGTTTTGAAATACAGGGCCCACAATAAATATATTATTTTTGTGAGTGTGCAGCTGGAGTGGCCTTCTCTCCTCAGCGGTCTCAAAACTGCACCGTTAGCCACGTTGCAAGAGATTTATGAACTCTTCACAGTTCAGTATATTAAACCACTGCTGCCTGCCAATTTACAGAGGTGTTGCAGGTGTCAGTGGATGTGTGAGGTGCGCTAAAGCTGGTCAATGGCCCCATTATGAACCCGACACATTCAGAGAAGTAAAAAAAAATCCTAAGCTTCTAATTTGATTAAACTACCTAGTCTGTGTTTATGCATACAGCCATTCAACACACACTTTTTGTACACTTCTGGGGAAAAGAAACACATTTAGCCTCAACTTCAACCAACGTTTTCATCAGCATTACCCTACAGGTACAAACTCACAAAGCCGCAGATGCCTGCAAAGTTGCAGTTATTGCATTTTCTTGAAAATGTAACTCCAGAAAACAACACATAACAACAGAAAAAGTCTTTGTACATATCCAGCTTTGAAGAGAAAAAGGCAAAGAATATGCTGCATCATTAGCGGCTGTTAGAGATTGTTACTAATGCATCGCAGAGCTTTGAGCTAAATTCTGCAAACAAACCCACAGCAGAGTCGAGAAATGGGAAGGTTGGCAAGTTCCTAAGGGGAATTCAGCAAAACATTCTGTGTTACTTAAATGTGCTAATTATATGTATTATTAGTATTTTAACTTGAAAGTTAGTCTCTCATAACCAGATAGCCCTGTTCACATCTGTTGTCTGAGACTGAAGATGGTGCAGGTAGTACTTGTTCTGCTCTTTTCCAAAAAAATGTATTTAAGATACTGTTATTATATTACAGCAACAATCACTTCAGGGCTTTTTACATTGTAAGATGTTTAACATTATACTATTATAGAAGGAACCTAATAATACCTACTGAGCAAGCTGGAGCACAAGTCTCTTCCAGAAATCATGACCTAGTTTACTAAAAACAAAACAGGAAAATAAAAACAAAATGAAAAAAGAAAAACCTTGTCATGTAGAAACTATTTCTGCGTGCTATCGACGTCTGCCAACGCCTGTCTGTTTTCTGTAGCCATTAATGTTTACATCCTGTCACGCTGTCACTAGCATGAGCCTTTCATCTCAGTTAGGTGCAGTTTAACAAAGGAGACAATAGTTCCTACATGAAAAACCTTTGTGGATTTGGTTATTGTGTGTGTAGCCAGGTAATGACTCGTGGAAGAGACACTAATGTCGAGTTTTCTTGCTTAAGCAAGCACAAGGTAACTGGGTTTCATTATTCCATTATCGTTGTTTTTAAAAGAAGGCTGATATCTCTGTAGCCCACGTCTCCAAATTGGGTCAGCTCTAACCAAAATAATCTAGATGTATAAATACCACTACAGGCCAGACCAAAAATACAATCCTGTGCTCCTCTAGTGAACATGTGGAGGTTTCCTTGGGCAAAATACTGAAGCCTCACTTGGATATGTGCAGTGGATAAAGTGCCTAAAGTGCATAGAATAAAGAGAAGTATTAATGTGATTTTAAAAAGTGCTTAGGGTGCTCAGTAAGAGTTAAGGTACCAAAGAAATACTAGTCCATTTAGCAGTCACGTTAAGAGCTCTTTTCTAACTCTTGACGAAAAGGTCATACTTCTCAAATAATAAATCTTTGTCTTAAGAAATATTTTGGTTTCACAGTTATCATAAAAATAGGGTCTAGGTGATATTGAGGGTGCCTGACAAAGGAAAGAACTTCATGTTTTCTTCCATTACTAAGTGTACAAATGAAATGTTCAAAGGTTTTGTTTTGGATGTGATTGACATCATTGACTTTCCCTGCAATTTAGAACAGGTTTCAAATCAGTGTGTTAGTCATAATTATAAAGCATCAAGCAGAAAATCTTAAATAAAAATCACAATTTGCCATAAATCCCACGGTGATGCTAAACAAACGTATCAGGGGATTATTGGAATTCATCCTCTTGGAACCACAAATGGCATTTCAGCGACTGTCCAAACAGTTGTTACGATATTTCAGTCTGGACCAAAGTGGTAAAACGACCGAGCGTCATCATCACAGAGATAGAAATGTTAAGAAAATTAAAATGTTCATGTTGAGACTCTGAGGGTGTCTGAAACTTAAGTGCATGTGGTTTTTCCATTTCATTTGAAGTTTAATACCAGCATTCAACATCTTATAACAAAAACACCATGATGAAAAAGCACACAGTGACTATGGAATACGGAGGGCTAATATGTAGGGAGGGCTTCTTTGTTATTGTCCGTCAGTCACAGCCAAGAAACTTAAGCTTCTCGGAGACGAGACTAAAAAGGAGCTTTCCCTGTCTGGTGTTGCTCTGTCATGATCCCCCTGCTGGCATCTTAGAGTTTCACTCAAATCTCCCTTTGAAAGTAATATTCAGTAGCATATTTCATTTCAGCTCGGGTAGGTTAGTGTTAAGCACCGAGCTCTCTAATCAAACCCGACAGTTAATTTTGGGGTCATTAGCCATCAGAAAGTTGACGATTAAACCTTATTATGTTGTTTTCCTTTTGATGTCGTGGGCCCTGAATTACAGATCTGTTCACTTCAATTCAATTTCACAATAACCAGGTGGCACCTCTGAAAGGTTAGTGCCAAAAAGTGTTACTCCAGTGCTACAGTTTTGGTCGCTGTTGTGCAAGATTGTGTTTCATCGTCAGAGTCAAAGTCGCTCACAGCCAGATGTGCGGGCGTGCTCCGTCAGTGTGGTAGAACTGCGCTCCACAAAAACAGCAGGCGTCTCCTTTTCACTCAAATGCTTATATCACTGCAGAACCAGTGGGTGAACCCGCATTTGATCAGTCGGTTAAAGGAGCAGAGATAATCACGGTGCCTCTGTCTGACACGACCAAAGCACTTTGTGTTTACGTGCTTGTGATGGAAACCAGTGCAGGGGGCTAAACTGTTTTTAATTTGACCAGTGAGGTTTTAGTTAGACAGAACTAAAGGGAAGGAGGGAGCGAGAGGAAGTAAAATGGGGCAGCAATGAATCCAAATGAAAGGTGCCTTGACGTTCTCAAATGGAGCTGATTATAAGCAAAACGTAACTGTTGCTGACCTGGCCAGCGGGGGTCCGAGATGTTAAGGTTGGACTGTCAGACATGACGAAGATTCTCTTGCCTGCCCCAAAAGGGGGAGGTCTTTGTTTATTTGGTTTAAGTTTCCTTCATCTTTCATTACCAATTATTAGAAAGGAGTCTAATTGCCTTGTTGTGAATAACTCTCCTTTTCTTTGTTGTGTCGGCTTGAGGGTCCATGACAGGCAACAAAGGCTTTGCTTTGTAGTTGTTCTTCCTCTTGACAGTGACCTCAAAATCAGAACAAGACATTTGAGGGTAAAACAAATTTGGCTTTGATTGTATTTCCCTGACTTTGCTTTGTTAACATCCTGGGGTGATCCAGAGATGACCTCAACCTGAGCACTGTGGCCAAATTGGAGCAAATGTAAAGCGACATCTAAAATATATAGCAGAGAGGTAACAGCAGTGTGATTTAACATTCTTCAGATTCTTTTTGTAAAGTATAAGAAATGAAACTGAAATCAGAAACCCCTCGTTCGGTAAAGTCCCATGAAACACAGCACATAATCTCCAGTCAAAAAAGCTCCTGCAGAGAAAGACTGTGCAGCAAAGTGTGAAATAAGGCATTGCTTAAAAAAAATGACTCTCGCTCAACTCTTCATGGCTGAGTAAATGTTTTAAAAAGTACTCAGAACCAACATCTGCTGCAATAATTAGATAAAGCCCATCCCATCCATCCTGACTGAGAGAAGGAACAGCAGCAGGAACAGAGCAGAGAGGCTCAGCAGCTAAAGAACAGGGTTACATGTCGAAACGGCAACCCGAAGGCTAAAATTTATGCTGAGCTACAAGCAGACACAATCATCTCTGACTTCAGCCTTCAGGCAAATTTCATTCTGCTTCTCAATCTTCAGGAACCTGAAAAAGCAGGAGAAGTGGGATGGTACCCAAACAGCTCGTGGGCAGTCAGAGGAAACACAGATTTTATTATTTAAAAATTGAAATCTTTGAATTCAAATGCAAATCTATGGACTATAAACCATATCCTTTATGAGGAATACTTTTAAAAAAAAAATAGAATAGAAGATTATTGCCTCATTTTAGGTATTCCAGTAATGTTACTAAACAAACTATTTCTTTGTTTTGTTTTTTAGTTACATAAACAACCAAAGGACGAATAAACTCCACACACACACGACATTAAATGGTCTGTATTTGTATAGCGCTTTACTTGGTCCTAAGGACCCCAAAGCACTTTCCACTATGCACAATCATGCACCCATTCACACACTGGTGATGGCAAGCTACATTGTAGCCACAGCCACCCTGGGGTGCACTGACAGAGGCGAGGCTGCTGGACACTGGCGCCACCGGGCCCTCTGACCACCACGAGTAGGCAATGGGTGAAGTGTCTTGCCCAAGGACACAACGACCAAGACTGTCAGAGCCGGGGCTCGAACTGGCAACCTTCCAATTACAAGACAAATGCCCAACTCTTGAGCCACGATCGCCATTCCTATGTTTGTTCACAGTTAACAAGAGTCACTACTCCAACAGGATTAGTCAGAATTTGATTCAACTTACAAACAATGATCATATAAATAGGTCTTAATTCAAATAATGGTCAATTAAGTGTCACGTTTGTTGTTTTATAGGCAATAACCTGTGAATCATGGGTCTGTCGGAACTGTCTACTCCGTCATTGATGTCCTCTGTTGTCAGTATTTTTGCACAAGCTAACGGGTTACTTGCTGTAGCTTGTTCAGAGGTTGAATGGATACGATCATGAGTTTATAAATCAGTTTAAATCAAAACAAACTGAGATGAAAAGCTGTGACATTATTTAACCACCGTCTACATAACACATACAAGCAGAGCCTGTCCCATTTGGTAATAGAACTTTGCCCCTCGAGATGGGAACGTGAGAAGAGAAAGACTGTGTATCCAACAGAGTCTATTTTCTTTTCTTTCTTGTGCTCCCAAGCACTTGTCAGTCATGGTGAAGGACAGCCTATCAATGGGTGAAAACGCAAGCTCAACAGTGCCTTGCAATCTTGGCAAGCTATCGTTGTTGAGCGATTAATAGAATCAATAGAAAAAATAACTAGCAATAGCAATAATAGCAATATCAGAGTTTAGTCAACTTTTCCTAGAGATGATCTCATCTCTCGCAAGTATTTTATTTCTCTCTCTGTCATCTCTAAGGTCCTGCAGTAATACATCACTGACATAGTGGTAAGAAAATTGACCCGCTCATACGTGACAAGCCAAAAAGACACTAAAGTTCAGCAGTTCAAAAGTCTTGATAAGAGATCAACAAGTGACCAGTCAGTTTTCTGGACATTAGGAACACAATCCTGGAAGATCCCTCAGACTTTATTGTGAGGGGACAGGGTTTCCATCTTTGTCTTTCCCTTTATGTTTATCAACATGAGATGTAGCTTCCTGTGAGCACTTTTCTTACATTCCTTAATCTTTTTTGTGTTGACTGCAGACGATTCTACAGCAATATATTGGCCTATAAACTCATTATACTATTACAATCCTAAAACGGAGCACTTAAGCCTATGTCCTTTTTATATTTCTCCTTTAATTGCTCTCAGATCGTTTAACATTGCAAGCTGCTGGAAGACTGTTTAGCACATTTTTGCCTGTTAATTTAACAAAATGCATGACTGTAATTACATGTTGGATATTCCCACATCTTAAAGATGCGATGCTAATAAGCATATTAACATGCCAGTTTTCCTTTCTGTCTTCAAATGAGTTTATATAATGCTTTTCCGGGATTAAATTTCACACACACAAACACACATGACATGCTCTGCTCATCTGACTGAAGTGCCATTGTATTTTTCCTAGTGTTACAGATTGATCGTCTTCATAAAATATCTCAGTCTGCTGACAGTAGACCTGTCCGTGGTTGTGGCTGGTTATATGCTGTTAATGCCATCTCATGCCCTTGTTTGACTTTTTAAGTTTCGTGTGACCTCTTCATCCGCCTTATCGGCCAGATAAGGAAAAGATAACTTGGCGATGTTAAACTTGCTTCCCAGCACAAGCCTCTGGTTCCATCCAAAGATAAGAAAATGCCCTTCAGCACCTCTAAAATGTACCAATTAGTACTTTTTCTTTTATTTAAACAAAAAATAAAAAATAAAAAATATTGATAAGTAAAAATGAATACTGCCTATTCTGCTCTTTTGGAAAATGTATTCATTGGAAGATCTACTGAATGGCTTTGAAAAAAAATGTTCATGCATCACATTTTTCCTCTCTTCTGGTGAAAGATGATATTGTATACTGTGCATTCATTCAACCTATTTTATGCCTTCTATTAATGACTGTCAGTGGCTGGAAACTGAATATTGGCCACTTGATGTGACAGAGCAGTAAAGTGTGATTTATGCTTCAGAGCTCTAATTGGCAGCATTTTCTCAGTCTCCAGGCTGCTCCACTCACATTTTTGATATATCTAAAAACCTTGGGAGATATATACTTGGCCTTAAACTGTGCTGGCTGCTCTCAGATAATTTATCTCTGTCTTGAGCTACCACTGAATAAAGAGCAGACCTGCTTCTGTGGCTGTATTTCTCTTCGGAAATATCGATTTACATAGTTCAGCAGAACAATGCCTCGATGGAATTTTTTTTTCTACATTTAGGAAGAAAAAACAATAAAAAGGTTATAGCTGTAGGCAACTTCGAAACAGCTCATATAATTTTACACCAAACTATATTTTTCCATCGATTTTATTATAATCTAAATATATTATGCTATAAAATGTTATGTAACACGATACCACGATATTTTTTTTGTTAATGTTGGAAATGACTGGACTTGTTTTTTCAGTGTGGCTCCATGGATGTCATTGTTGGTCTATCACAAATGTTTCAGAAACTGGAGTTCATTGCAGATATTGATGCCCCAGCATCCAGGGCCAGGGTATGATTTCTTTTACAAGTTCATGACCAGATGCCTGCAAATGTTCTATAAAACTGTTTCCATTTATCCAGATTTTCTTTGGAATCTGACAGCAGCTGGTTTGAAAGTTATTTATTTTGCATGTTTGGGGATAGTTATAACTAATATAGCATTGCTGTGACTGCCTGACAAAGTTATTAGCAAAGCTATGGCCAGTGGTATGATGTGACCCGCTCATTTACACAAAGCCAAGCCAAGAAGAACACCTCATTGCTGTGTGTTGTTAGCAAATCAGATTTTAAGCATCAAAAGTGAAAATACTCATTCTACAGAAAAATGTTCCATTGCCATGTCATATTGCATCTTTTTGTAGGCTTTCAGTGCATGTTAGATGCACTACTCTTGTTTTGTATTGTTCTTGTTCTGTTTGCTATTTATTCCCGATGTCTTTACGATTTATATTTCATATTTTTTACTCCTGCACAGCTGGCGTGGAGCACTCATAATTTCATCGTACATGTAGAATGACAATAAAGGGCTATTATATTCTATAATATATCTAAATAATGCATATTTAATGCACCCTTACAGTAAGATGATGTTAATTCATAGGATGGATTTTATGGGACAGAATGCTGTTTGACATGTAAAATGGGAGTTTGTTTTTCCAGTTTGTTTTTAATGATGGTTTCTGTTAGACTTCACTGCCCACTACAATACTCACCTTAAAATTAAGATTTAAAGATTTTTATCAGTTGATGTTTCTAGCTTTGAAATTTTAAAATCATGCTGAGTGCTTCTGCTGATATATTTTTAATTTTAAGTATTTTTTTTATTCTACATTGATCTCCTTTATATAACAGTGGTGAAAAGGAAAATGTAAAGGATTGTGTGGTATGTTGGCGCTTGTTAAAATGAAGATGTGAACACGTTTTTCGGCTGATTTTTTTCTCCCAGCAGTGTTACTTTGAAGTTATGATCGATTATTTTGCCGGCGTGTTTAATGTAATTTTAATATAATATTCAGATCTCCTTTTTCACAGTGATAAAAAAGAGACTGCAAAGGTATGTTGGCATGTTGACCTGTGCTTGTAACAAAAAACATCTGTAAATATTAAAAGTCAAAGTTTATTAATAAAACGACTCATTGTTGCTTTGTGATTGAAAGTCTTGCTGCATCTTAAATAACAGTACATCACCAACATAAAAATGATTTAAAAGTGTCAGTGATTCCTTTTCACAGTTTAGTTTCATAGAATTTATTGTTCCCTCGCATTCATCCATATTACATGCTAACTCCCTCCTGAGTCACCTCCAGTAAACAGCATAAGTGGTAAATTCAGTGAGAGCTGTGAGTTTCTCAGTCCATAATCAGAATTATTCACAGCTCCCTATGTCACTGCTGTGTTATGCAAACATACAGCACATGCCTGATTCATAAATCGTTATACCGTATCTATAAGGAATGATCTTAACAGAGCAAGAAAATAAGTGAAACCATTTAGCTGTTTGGGGCAATATCGATTTGATTTGCTCTCTAAAAGGGGGAAATTTATGGATGCGAGGAGTCTTCTCCAGAGAGTGATATTAGTTTCCCTCAGGAGAAAAGGATACTGTCTGAGTGAGGCGTGAAGAATTGGGTCCAGATTCAGCAGCGTGGGCCCCTTCGTGAATGTATTACATGTTATTAAAGGAGAGAAAGTTGTTACAGGACTGTTTCTCTTGAAGGTAACCCAAAGCTATCCAATTCTGTGGTTGCTGGAAGAAAATGTACTTCTCGCAGTACACTAAGCTCCGGGACAGCTGACGACACTAAAACCCTTGTCTCAGTTTCTGCCTGCTTTTCTTCTTCACTCACCCTGAGCTGCTTTCTCAGCTACATCCATTCTCGTTTTCACAGAGCCCACAAATTTACTCTGGGAACAGATTGTCTGAGCAGAAGGGTTTTGGTTTTTTTTCCTGTTTAGCTGAATTTTTCAATGCAGTTATTTGCAAAGCTGAGTAGGCCTTTTATAATAAACAACATTAATAAATGGGCAGCGTTGGGGAGTAACGGAATACATGTACCGCCGTTACGTATTTAAAATACAAAATATGAGTAACTGTATTCCGTTACAGTTACCGGTTAAAAAGGTGGTATTCAGAATACAGTTACTTTGTTGAAATAAATGGATTACACTGCGGTACTTTCCTGTTTCATATTGTCGCGGGTCAGGACTGTTTGGGTTTATCTCTCGGCTGGCCTGGGAACGCCTTGGTGTTCCCCCAGACAAGCTGGAGGAGGTGGCTTGGGAGAGGGAGGTCTGGGATTCTCTGCTTGGGCTGCTGCCCCCGCGACCCGGCCCCGGATAAGTGGAAGAAAATGGATGGATGGTTAAAATAGATTTTAAAAATGCATAGCTAATAAACGGCTTTGGATTTGGATTCTTATTAGATATTTAAAGATGGCTAAATACTGTTTGGTGCATCTATAAACTTTATTTAAAAACCTTTTATAATGTTGAAATTTATCTTTCTAAAACCTATTTTAAATATTTAGCATTTTTTATTCTCTTAAGACTTTTCAGGTCACCTACAATTTTTAGTCTTTTGGTCCACATCTACCCCTTTATATCAAATTTCCACTGATTTGGCATATCCAAATCTTACAACAGAACAAGTTAAGGTATGTTAAACAGACTTGATTTGAAAGGTGACATCTTTTGTTTCCTGAAACTAGACAAAAATACCTGTCTATTACCCTTTTTATTTTATTTTATAACTTTTCACTGCAATTTTAAATATTTTATGAAGCCCAAAAAGAGAATGCAAGTCAGGGAGGACAACTTAAGGATTTTGGTTGTCCCAAAATCTCGGCTAAAACATAGAGGAGAACGAGCCTTTTCAATTATGGCTCCCAAACTTTGGAATACGCTGCCTTTAAATATTAGACAGGCATCTTAGTTTCCTGTTTTTAAGTCGCTTTTGAAAACACATCTTTTTTCGATAGCGTTTAGACTGGTGTGAGTTGATATGCTTATTATGTGTATTATTATGTGTTTATGTGGGTGTCAGTGGTTTTTATCTTGTGTTTTACCCCTTTGTTTCTGTACAGCACTTTGGGCAACTTTTTGTTTTTAAATGTGATATATAAATAAATTGGATTTGGATTTGAATAAACAAAATAAGCCAAACAGAGAGATAGCCGAAACAAAAAAGAAGAAAACAATTTCACACCATCGAACCAAGTTAAGAACACCTCTGAGGAGGTAGGCATGCCATTGTCAAGATCTATAATCAAAAGACAACCTAATGCTTGGAAATAAGAGGGTTTATGACAAAGTGAAAAACACTGCATGCTTTACCAGGTAACATCTATACAAACCTGTCCAAACCTCTGGACAGAGCAAAACAAGATTAACTTGTACCAGAAAAATTGATGAAGAACTAAAGAAACTACTGATGATCCAAAGCATACCACATTATCTGTCAAATACAATAGCAGTAATGCTATGGCATGGGTCTGTATAGCTGCCAATGGAACAAGTGATTATTGATGATGTGACTGCTGATAGAAGTAACAGGCTGAATTCTGATGTGTATGAGGATATTCTCTCGGCTCAGATTCAGTCAAATGCAGCAAAATTATTGGATGGTGCTTCACACTGCAAACAGATAATGATCCAATGCTATTGCAAAAGTAATCAGAGTGTTTCCAAGGCAAAGAAATTGGATATTATCAAATGGCCAAGTCAAGTCACCTGGCTTGATTTCAACCCAACAGAGCATGCTTTGCAATTACTGCAAAGTGGACAAACGTGGAGAAAGAACCGCAAACACGAAGCACCAGTAGGTGGCTGCAGTGAAGACTTAGCGGAACATCGCAAGGGAGGAAAAGCAGTATTTAATAATGGCCTCGGTTTCTAGACTTTTAAAAACATTCCTTATGTTTAAAAGGATGTTGGTCTGTCCAGATGCATTTGACCCTCTAAAAATGGAAGGACTTACAATTAAAAACGGATTCAAAATTGATAAAAATTCAAAATTATAAAGTTACAAAAATTGCAAAATTACAAAAGTTGTGTCTCTGTTGAACAAAGTATGATTACTGTGACTGTACAGGGAGTGCAGAATTATTAGGCAAGTTGTATTTTTGAGGAATAATTTTATTATTGAACAACAACCATGTTCTCAACGAACCCAAAACACTCATTAATATCAAAGCTGAATGTTTTTGGAAGTAGTTTTTAGTTTGTTTTTAGTTTTAGCTATTTTAGGGGGATATCTGTGTGTGCAGGTGACTATTACTGTGCATAATTATTAGGCAACTTAACAAAAAACAAATATATACCCATTTCAATTATTTATTTTTACCAGTGAAACCAATATAACATCTCCACATTCACAAATATACATTTCTGACATTCAAAAACAAAACAAAAACAAATCAGCGACCAATATAGCCACCTTTCTTTGCAAGGACATTCAAAAGCCTGCCATCCATGGATTCTGTCAGTGTTTTGATCTGTTCACCATCAACATTGCGTGCAGCAGCAACCACAGCCTCCCAGACACTGTTCAGAGAGGTGTACTGTTTTCCCTCCTTGTAACTCTCACATTTGATGATGGACCACAGGTTCTCAATGGGGTTCAGATCAGGTGAACAAGGAGGCCATGTCATTAGTTTTTCTTCTTTTATACCCTTTCTTGCCAGCCACGCTGTGGAGTACTTGGACGCGTGTGATGGAGCATTGTCCTGCATGAAAATCATGTTTTTCTTGAAGGATGCAGACTTCTTCCTGTACCACTGCTTGAAGAAGGTGTCTTCCAGAAACTGGCAGTAGGACTGGGAGTTGAGCTTGACTCCATCCTCAACCCGAAAAGGCCCCACAAGCTCATCTTTGATGATACCAGCCCAAACCAGTACTCCACCTCCACCTTGCTGGCGTCTGAGTCGGACTGGAACTCTCTGCCCTTTACCAATCCAGCCACGGGCCCATCCATCTGGCCCATCAAGACTCACTCTCATTTCATCAGTCCATAAAACCTTAGAAAAACCAGTCTTGAGATATTTCTTGGCCCAGTGTTGACGTTTCAGCTTGTGTGTCTTGTTCAGTGGTGGTCGTCTTTCAGCCTTTCTTACCTTGGCCATGTCTCTGAGTATTGCACACCTTGTGCTTTTGGGCACTCCAGTGATGTTGCAGCTCTGAAATATGGCCAAACTGGTGGCAAGTGGCATCTTGGCAGCTGCACGCTTGACTTTTCTCAGTTCATGGGCAGTTATTTTGCGCCTTGGTTTTTCCACACGCTTCTTGCGACCCTGTTGACTATTTTGAATGAAACGCTTGATTGTTCGATGATCACGCTTCAGAAGCTTTGCAATTTTGAGAGTGCGGCATCCCTCTGCAAGATATCTCACTATTTTTGACTTTTCTGTGCCTGTCAAGTCCTTCTTTTGACCCATTTTGCCAAAGGAAAGGACGTTGCCTAATAATTATGCACACCTGATATAGGGTGTTCATGTCATTAGACCACACCCCTTCTCATTACAGAGATGCACATCACCTAATATGCTTAATTGGTAGTAGGCTTTCGAGCCTATACAGCTTGGAGTAAGACAACATGCATGAAGAGGATGATGTGGACAAAATACTCATTTGCCTAATAATTCTGCACTCCCTGTATGAGGACATCAGCTGCTGGTTACAACCTAAAATTATTTACAGATTTTAATGTCAGCAAAAAAAAAACAAAACACAATTTTCAACTTTACAAAATTAATTAAAAATTTAACATCAACCAGATATTTACTGTGGTTTTGTGTATGAAGTGACAACCCTAACCCTAGGCAAGTTATGCAACTACATTTTTTCCAACAGTTAGAAACTGCTTTTCCTATTATTGCAACACCATATAAATGCGTAACTATGTGTGAAGTCTTTCTATTTTTATATTAATGGATTTCACTTAAGACTAGCTATCTAACTGCACAGGGGAAAAACAGGTTTCATAACAGTCTGCCTGCAGCAAACCTTTTAAGACTTTAGACTAAAAGTTCATTTAGTGTTATTATACGAGCAGACTCCCAGTTGTAAAGGAACTGTTAAACTATTTCTCTTTCAATGTGTAATTTTAAATGTTAAATAATATCTAGAGGTGTCAAGAAAAATGTGTACCCCCTTAATACCTGGTGAAGGTGGTCATGTTTTACATTCAAAGGCTCCACAACAGTGACAAATTTGAGCAATCTTTTAAGATTGCTCAAGAAAACGCATGTTACCATTGTGCTTCCCGTTTCTTTTGTGTCTGTGTGTGTAGTGTTGAAGTAATTCAACACAAAAAATTGTATGGATTAAAATAGAAGTCATATAGTTATGCACTGTAGAATTACTGTGCACTATGTCATTATATGGACTGGAAAAGTTATAATAGAGTAGAGGAGTATTTAAGTTTTTGCAAATATATTTAATGTGTTTAATAATAAAAAACAAAACTGGTGCATGCGCCTGGTTAGTAGTTGACCCTGTCCAAGGCTATAATTATCCTCTGTTGCCTTTATTTGACAGCTGTACTTGGATCAAATGCTTTACCCACCCAGACAGTTGTTTAGATTTTTTTTCTTTTGGGGTCAACCGCTTTTCAGGTTTTGCGGCGCTATGCTGGAATTACTGTATATGTTTAGTCGTCATACTAGGAGGAAATGTGTGACTGATGGCAGTCGGGTGGGCTGTAGGTTTGATGGATCATAATACATTATATTTGACTAAACAGTCAAAAAGTATAGTGAAGACTTTGCTTTACATAAACTAACTCAAAATGTTCGCTCAATCTGCATAATGAATACTTATGGTCCTAAAATGATATTTTTTAGATACATGTTTCATATTATTACTTCATTATTTTTAATATAGAACTCATTTTTTTACACTTTAATATCATTATTATTATCTCAAAATGCCTAAAAGCGTTTTGAGTTCCAGCAAATTCAAAGTCTGTTGCACTATTTTCACAGTAAACCACCCATTTGTCCCCATCAGCAGGCAAGTCAGCAAAGACCAACTAATGCATCTGTGGAACAGGAAGGTTTTTCTCAGCTACAATCAACAGTGAGACTGATAAAAGAGTTTCACAAGTTCAGTGTAATCTGCATTTGGGTTGATAGAAACACTGAGCAGGTATAAAAGAACTTCCCCGAACTGAACTACCTCTCACAACGACAGCATGCTGCAGACACTGGTCCTTATGCTGCTACAAGCAGCATATGGTAAGTAGTTTGGTCTGGTTAGAAAAGGGAAAAGTAGTTCAATTCTTACAAAAGACAAAATTCAGATACAAATTACATTTTAGTTATATAATCGAATATAATTGTAGTTTTTAGTTGTGGTACACCTGCTGTCCAGCCCAACACTGGTAGGGTTGTAAATGGAGAGGATGCCCATCCGCATAGCTGGCCTTGGCAGGTAATTACAGTTTGTTAATGTTTAATGTACTTCAACTATTGTTTTGTTTAGAATTACTAAATTGTCAGCTTCTTTTTCTCAGATTTCCCTGCAGGTGAAGCACGGCAGTCGTTACCATCACACCTGTGGAGGGACTCTGGTTGGACCTCGCTGGGTACTGACCGCTGGACACTGCATCTGGTGACTAGCTAAGCTTGATCAAGGGATGAGAGTTTAGAGCATAAAGACAGAAGTCGGGGACTGTGTAAAAAGCACACCAAAAGAACTCTGGCATTCAAAAGTATAAGGAGAAGAAAACTGATAAATCCTAAATGGTCAAAACTGTCTTACAGGCCAGGAGATGTGTACCGTGTGTTATTGGGAGAACATGACATGAGCCAGCAGGAGGGAACTGAACAGATCATAGATATTCTGCGCATTGTTGTCCATCCTAACTGGGACATCAACCATGTCTCTGATGGGTAAGTACATTCTGAAAGCTGAAGAAAATGCATTTCAAAAAGCAACCGCTCTCACACAAGACTATAAAACAATCTCGAAGAAGCATTTTAGCTGGTTTAAGAGATGCCTCCTTTCACCTCCTCGATCAGTAAAAATCTATGATGGTTCTCTTCCAGGAATGATCTTGCCCTGCTGAAACTGGATAAGAGCCCCATTATGAATGACAGCGTGGGCATTGCTTGTCTTCCACAGGCTGGAGAGATCCTCGCCCATGGAGCCCCGTGTTACATCACTGGCTGGGGAAACCTTTACAGTACTGTCTCTGTCTCTTTTATGTCATGTTAATAACTGCAGGTCATTGTCTTGTTCCATCTGTGTGAAAAGGTTCAATTTTAGCATATGCAGTCTGCATTTTCTGCTAATTTTGGGTAGTAATACCTTTTGTAAAAACCATGTAACTGAAGTCTCTCTTTCAAGTGGTCATACATTATGGTTTAGCAAGGAATGGGACATGCTAGCTAGCAAAGGTTTTCAGGGAAGAATGTGTTCAGTGAAGTTACAAATCATAGACTATATACAATAGATGGCAGTAGGCTCTGGAATGCCAACAGTAATTAGCAAGTGTTTGCAGACAGCCTCTTCCTTAATCACTGTGGGTGATTACAGCAGTCTGCCAGTAAAGAAAACAATCACATGGATGATTTTAGTACAGAACACTCTTTTCAATCAATGTATCCATCCCTAAGATAAATAGTTTGCAACCTTGAGCAACCGTTTCCCAAATGGTTGGTGAATATACATTTTTCATGACATCGATGCCAGACCACTGCTGAGCAATGTGCACAATGTCATGTAAGAAACCTCAACAGAAGTCAGTGAGAAGGCAACCTCTCACCTGATCCATCCCCATGAGTTTAGAGTTTTAATTACTAGTTTAAGTCTGATTTCAAAAAGCTAAGATGATGGCAGCAAAAAGCTTGAGAGCTCAGAATCAGGCATTCACAAACCAGTGGGTGATGTCAAACCTTTGTACACAGTGTAGGAGAAAACAGCAGTGCACATGTGCAGTGGATGCAGTTAAACCAAGAAAACACATTTGGCTCATGCAGCCACGTGTTTATGATGTCTAGCTTGCTAATATTGCCCAAGGATGGCCCTGCATGCAGACGTAACTTTAGTTTAGAAAAGGTTTCATAACACATTTGATGGACCTGCCTAATAAGGTAATGAGTAACTGCTTTTGGTGCAAGTATAAATAATAAAGCTAATTAACTGCATGTAGTACTAGTAACAGTAATGAGCACTGGCTTTCAAACAACTTGTCTGATTCCGCCTGATGCATGCAGTATACAGTGTGTTGTATTTACGCATTGCTGAGCAGCTCTATCCTCTCTGTGTGTCAGCTCATGGTCCCATGCCTGATAAACTGCAGCAGGCCTTGCTGCCTGTGGTGGAGCACAGTGTGTGCAGCCGCAGCGACTGGTGGGGGATCAACGTCAAGAGCACCATGATCTGTGCAGGAGGAGACATCGTATCAGGATGCAATGTGTGTGAAGCATCAAAAGAAAGCAGCTTGTACCTGTCAGAACTGAATTACCTGCAGTGAACAAGGTCAGCTACTTCATGCACCAATCCTTCCTCTGCCTCTTTGTCTCTCAGGGAGACTCTGGCGGTCCTCTTAACTGTGTGGGTCAGGATGGTAGGTGGTATGTCCAGGGTGTAACCAGCTTTGTTTCCTCCCGTGTTTGCAACGAAGTGAAGAAGCCCACAGTCTTCACCCGTACCTCTGCCTTCACCGAGTGGCTCAGCGAGGTAAATTAATGCCGCTTTCCATTCTGTTCAATCTATAGAGTTTCCTCTTCCGTGCATGAGTCTGTCTGTTGAGAAACAAATGCATTTCAGCCAGTGCCACTGATAAATAAAGTATTTCATCTGTCAATAAATGATCTTGTTTCTTTAGGTCATGCTGAAGTACTGAGGATCTGCTGGATACCAGCTGATCAACTCCAAAAAATAATGAGATCCCAAGTCAATATTTCTCCCTACACGGGGTGATCTCATTTACAGGTTACACATTACAATCAGAATTTTGTAACAGCTCCAAAAAAAAATCCAAAACATAAAAAAAAACATTCCATAATAAAATTTTCTTAAAAATGAAATACTTTAAATTGCTGTTTTCTTCATTCCTGCATTCTTGTCAAAATCACCGACGGTAAACAACCACAGTAAGCCTTCATGACAAGAACTGCAGTTTCCATGTCTTAAAAAATTTACAGGAAAGGTGCAAAATGAATTCCTGTCTCTGCAGCAACACTTAATACTTCACCTCTCCTGCTGTGTGATAAGAAGAAAGAGGAATGGATTCCCATCAGTGTGTGTGGAGGACTTATGAATCAGCATTTCCTATCAATCACTACCAAGGTCATCCAAGTTTCGGCACCAGTGAATATACTGGCTGATGGGAGCTGAGCTGGAAAGCAGGCCTTAACATCAGATAAATAACAGCAATCGGTTACCTTGATGCACGGCGCTGGTGGTCTGCTGCATCAGATAACAGGAGCGTTTTGGGACACTTTTGACAAACATTCATCCAGTTAATAAGACCAGACTTTCTTATTTTTAGCACAACAACAATAATAGCTTGAGTGAAATTTAGTGTTTCTACTTGTTTAGGCATCTTTGACATCTAAATGCAACTTTGAGACAATGTAGACACTGGCTTTAAGAATTTGTGTGCACATTTGTATTTTATCATGTATGCAAAAAGACATTTTAAAGATAAGGGCATGTTTTTAATATCTGGGTGAGCTGATGGCTTCAAGACTGACAAATAAAAAAATATATATATTATAGAAGTAAAGCCTTCAGAGTATCGTCTTCAGCATTTAAAGTACCCTGTGTGATTGAAATCTGGCAACTGGCTTATTTATAAGGTTTTCCAACTTATTTGATAATGATAAAATCTTTGGTCCCACACACAGTGCAACTGGAGCCATACCCTTGTTGTGGGATGAAGGTCCAGTAATGAGAGTGAAGCGATTTCTAATGATTCAACCAGAAATTGAGCCAGCCCCAGATAAAAAAAAAAAAGACTTAATTGAAAAGAGACTGATCCTTAATTATTTAAAAAAAAAAAAAAAAAAAGCTAATGCAGGAAGGCAAAGACAGGTAGCATACTAACACACATGAGAAAAAAAAACATCTATAAAGACACGGCCAGTAGATATACACAGAGGAAATGAGACACGGGTGGAAACAATTAAGACGGGACAGAGAAACGAGAAAGGGTGGGACACGAAACCACACTGAGTAACACCAACCATGAGAAAAAACATCTTTTAAACTTAGGCAGTAAAAAAAGGCAAAAACTTAAAAGTAATAGGCAAGGAAGCATATGGGCAACACACAGGTAACTAGATACACAAGTTCATTTATATGGAGCACATTTAAGCACAACAATCAGTGAAACAATTAGGAAACACTGGGGGAAAACAAAATCACAAAACAGCAAGACAACATAGTTAAAAGAATAATTAAAACATAATTACAAAACACAACCAACTGTTAAAACAGTTACAGAACTTTTTTATCTAAATTTCTTAATATTATCCAGCTAAGACTAAGCCAGTTTTGCCCAGGCCTCACAGCACCTCCTCCAGGTTTGACAGAACACATGAAAAGGATACTTCTTGTCCTTCTCACTTTGATCTCATGTTTCCATAAAGCCTCTTCTGGCTTCTATGGAGCTATTATCTTGTAATGTAGCCTCTGTGATTCTTGTGACTCTTAACTTGTCGCAGACATTTATGAATTGTGATAAACCTGAAGTAGATGCCACAGAGTGTTTATCTTCACAGCTCGAAAACAACCTTCAGCTGTTTCAGCATCTGCATTCACATCTAAATATTAAATACTAATATTAAATACACTTAAAAGTACATCTAACGTGTGTAGTTCAGCTGTTATGCTGCAGATGATAAACTTTTAATTAAATTAAACGTTTTAATTAATTTCCCGATTGTATTTTTTATAGTGTGTATTTAAGTTACACGAATAAAACGTGTCTCTAAAAATAAGCTTCTTCACAAAACAAGTGCACTTCTATAGAGCGCATACTTGTGTTTCTACCGGCAGGACTGTTGTTGATCGAGTGCACACAGAGCAGAAAACAAGTAAACACTTATTAACCCTCACTTCAAATTCATACAGTGAGCTCAGCCTTAAACAAACACTGTTAACTGTGTGAGACCAAACATTAAGGCTTCCAGGTTTGCTTTTAACCATGACACCAAGGCCAACCTTTTGGCATTTATATGTCCCCATCTACTGGTACACGTGTGAACTTCATTTCATAGAAGCTCCATCCTGGGGACAGAAAAGAAGAAAAGAGGATTAGGACAGATTGTGCATTGACTCCTGAGGGGGGAGACCTGTAGACACAATGTGAAAATATTTCATTGCTGCATGTTATTCAGCTAAAAGTGTGTGTAGTTTTAAAAAGGTGGCTAAAGTGCAAATACAACACAATGTATCACTCTAAATTTTCTCCAACAGTAAATGTTTGTGTTGCGTATAAAGTTTTTATGGTTCATATTATGAAAGCGGCCCCTTTCTCATGGATGTCACATAGCATAATGTCAGCTTGATTCATATTCATTTATTTATATTGCATGTGAGAAATTAATGAAATGTGAGACAACTAAGTCCTGTGAGATAGACACTGCATACAAAACAAAAGCAATTAAAGCTCTTTCTTCAATTTTTCATGTTTAGCAAACAAAACTCAATTTTAAGGAGACTTAATAAAGGTTTGCACAGGGTTTTTTTTTTTATATATCAATATGAAGCTCAATAATACATCTCATCATAGAAACTGACTCAGTCATTTTAAATCTAAAAGGTAATTCATAATATAAAAGCATCATACTGTAAGCTAACAGGCCAACAAGTGTTGCTAACTAAGTAGCGGCTGCAACCAACCAATGCCCAACACCACATACACTATACCAAGTAACATACATCAGAGAGTAATTAATGTTTCTACAGAGGCTGCTCCATCAGACACAATGGAAATTTGCACACAGCCTCTGATAGGTCCATTTTAAGATGCCTTGTATCCATCAGTCTCAGTCCACACTATGGCCATGTGGAGGCAGCAGGGTCTCACTCAAGTCAGTGCAAACACAGTGGCGTTAGGCTACTTTCTTTCTATTAAGGATTAACTGCAGTTTTATGTAAGATGTGAGGGGGTTTTCCTTTATTTCAGCAGCTCCAGACACCAAATGTTGCTCTCTATCTCAAGCAAACAGAGGCTTTCCATGCTGCAAAAGGTCAGTGTGAATGATGTTATTATGATGATCAGTCTTCCAATAAGCCAATTTAAATACAACTTTAGTGTTTGAACTTTTAAAGAGTCCCTCTGGAGTAGTAAGAAACCTTTAGATAGACACCAACCATTAAAGAAACTGATGGACATTATGGACAATGCCAGGCATCCTCTGCACACGGCCATTAACAACCAGAAGAGTCTGTTCAGTGACAGGTTGCTTCTCCCAAAGACAAGAACTAACAGACTTAAAAACTCCTTTGTCCCACACGCCATCAGACTGTTTAACTCCTCTCTGGAGGGGAGAGGGAGGGGAAACAGGAGGACAAAGGAGGGAACAACTAAGCTGTAGTGCCTCTTCACCTCACTGTGCAATACCTTTTGTGCAATACTTTTGTAAATAGTCAACGGTGCAATAGACTCAATACTTGAAATGTTATTCCTATTTATTCTATTTATCCCCTTCGTATATTTTATTTATATTGTCTCTGTATTTATATATATGTGTGTGTGTGTATAACTCTGTAACTTCTGTCGGTGCTGTGCTTTTTTGGAAATCGAATTTCCCAGAGGAACCCACCCGAGGGATTAATAAAGTTCTATCTTATCTTATCTTATCTTATCTTATCCATCACACTGTTGCTTTGGTTATAACCTTGACAGTTGCTCAGGTTTACCACCCTCAGAGATTCAACCAGTCAGGACAAATTCTAACAACAGTGTTTTATTGTTTTATAGATTGCAGTTTACTCACGGTTAGTACTTGAGGGCGGCCCTCCTTGGCCATAACGAGAGGGCAAGCTATTTGACCCCCTGTGGACTGTGCCAGCATGGCAGATAGACGGAATCAACTCAACAGCTCTTCGGGCAATCATTGACTTTGATACCATGACCATTCTCATAAAGAAAAGTATTTAAGATGTGTTATACAAGGTGTAAGAAAATATTATATACCAACTTGTAAAGGGATAATATTTTGAGATAAATTTTTTTAAAAGGTAAAAAACATATATATATATATATATATATATATAAATTTTCCCCCATATATACACATATTTGCAGATATGACCACAAAGTATTATATTAGTATGTGGGTGGAGGAACGATCAAAGCAGAAGTCCAAAGTTTAAAGGAGAGTCTCAGCTGATTTTTCTATCATATGTGGGTCTGTTATAGTCACAAGGGGAGAACGTACCGCATCAAACCCAATGGGTTAGTCAATAAATAACCAGGCACACTGGAAATATATGGCTACTTCATGAGGCAACTTCATATATGACAACATGCTTTGGATCCTCAGTCTCGCGCATCACATGGATAGTACTAATTAGAGTGTACACTGTGGTCTGAGCAGAAACACAGTTAGAGCCAATCAAATAATATTACTGTTCATAACTGCACAGAAGCTAAGCCTCCAGGCGCAGAGAACCATGCACAATCATCAGAGAGATAAACAGATATTTAATCAATAGTCACCTCAGGATAAAGTGCCCCACCAGTTTTTATGTCTTTTATCTAGAAAATAATTAAAGCAGCAAATGTAGCAAAGGAATATTTGATGGAATAATGAAAATGTGTTGGTGATTTACTACCTATACAGCCGGCAATAACAACACAAAGAAAATATTTGTCATGTGATAAGTTCAAAATAAGATTTAAGGTTCATTTGTTCAGGTTCAGTGGTGCAGTGGTCTCGTGACGGCACATCCACCGGCTGGCTGGAGGCTTTTCTGTGTGGTGTTTGTGTGTTTTCTCTGTGTCCTCTTTGGGTTCTGTCCAGATACTCAGAACTTCCTCCCAAAGACATGTATGTTAACTGGACTTTGGGTGTGGATGAGTGGCTGTCTCACTATGTTGGCTCTGTGATAGACTTGTGACCTGTCCAGTTGCACTGTTGGACCTACGACAGATTAATAAGAGAATGGATGAGTTGTTCAGGTTCAAGGTGCATCTGATGACTGGTATAGAAAAATAAAGTAGCTAACTACTTTCACATGTTAGTTTAATGGCTATACGATATTATACACAAACTTTGTTCACTTTTAAACATGGAGCTGTTTCTTCTGCATATTTTATTGCATTAAATTGTCTGTGAAATTAAAAAATTATTTTTTGTTTATTATTTATCTGATCTTTTTTCTTTATTTTCATTATTATTTCATTAAACCTGTTACTGTATACCACGCAATGGCTTCATAAGGCACACTGTAACTCTTCAATCAGTCAGACTTTATTTGTTTACCACTTTTTTGCAGTTTAGTGTGGTTCAAAGGGCTTTACAGAGGACCGATGAGAAGCTGATAATGTGAAAGAGTCAGATGTAATAAAACAGAACCAAAATACAAGTATAAGTATATTAAAATCAATTTAAAAATGATTATAGAGTAAAATAAACCAAAACACCCTGTAAGATCACTAAGATGTCAAATAATGAGACGCTACACAAACTCAGTAATGTAGATTAAAGACAGAATGTTGCTTTGTTAACACGTTTTGCATGCTTGCTTGACTATTTTCAGCTCTCAGAGCAGCTTTGGTTTATTTCAAAATTTTGTTTGCTCATTTGCGTTTTCTTTATTTGCTAAGAGTTTCATATCATGCAGTGTGATATTAGTAGTATTTGTGATTTGTATCTCAGCCTCCAGTGTCACATCATATTTTCTTTGCAGGTTTGCATGGAAGTAAGCGTTTCTTTTGTGGGTATTTCACTATTAATAGTCTTAATTTGTCAGTGCACATGTTTGGCTGAACACTGTGTACCCAATACTGCCTGCAGCTGCAATCATCTTATTGGTTGTGCAGTAATCAAGTAGTACAGTATAGTGATTGATTGTAGGCTATGGGCTGTTTTTTGGAGCTACAAGATACAGGGTCAGGTGTTTTTAAACTATTAAAGGAAGCAAATGAAAACACAAGAAAATAGAAAAAATAGTTTTTTGATTATTATAAATTTTTGTAATTGTGTTTGTAATTTTGATAGGTGCATTCTTTTGGTTATCATAAAAATTGCAGTTATGTTTTTTTTAAAGCACCCTATATGTGCTTGGAAATGCTTTTGAGAATGTTACAAACAGTCCTGCTAGAAATTACTGATTACTCTCTCTCTCTCTCTCCATATGTGTGTGTGTGTGTGTATATATATATATATATATATATATATATATGTGTGTGTGTGTGTGTGTGTGTGTGTGTGTGTGTTTTATTTCACGAAATATTACTTTTGTATTTGTTGTAAAGTATGGGGTTCATGTATTTCTTTTGAAACATGCAATGATAAAACCATCAAACCTTATATTGGTTCATTAAACAAGAGTCGTTCAACAAGATTTCATTTTGTTCTACATACATTTTTAACCTGTGTAGGATAAATTCAAACAAATTTGGCTCTACTTACTACTACTCTACTACTACTTAAATAAAAGGCTTGAATTTAATTAAAAGAGAAAAAACTGAGCTGATGTAATCTAATTAAATTTAACTAACAAATGAATGGGTTTATTGCACGTGACGTCAACCAACACATTTTTTTTCCACAGTACATTTAAAACTTTTTAAAAGTGCAGAAGACGAGCTAGACACACTGTTAAACAGGTGCTGCCAAACATCTAAAGGGATCCAAATCTAGATGGAAAAATAACCAGTAACCAAACTGGATTTTACGAATAAGGAACTCTTAAGGGAACCTTTGAAATCCATTTTCATGGAGTAAAGTTCAGTCTCAAAAGAAAACACAATCACCTAAGCCAAAGAAGCCTGTCCAAAATCTACCAGAAAATCAGCAACTGCTCCTGGATTTTCCACGTTAAAATCTAAACCAACAATAACAAGATGGGCAATAATTACAATCAACTCAGTGAACCCTTTTTTTTATAAGCTAGGTAGTTATTATTTTATTGCATGGTGGGAGTAACTGTAACATGATTGTTGGTTAATCATTTGCTTATATTCACACCAGTTATTATAATGCAGTGCATCGTTAAAATCCTATCTCTGCGTATCTCTCACTATAATCTCAGACTAATGTAGTGACCAATAAAGACAGGCAGGTAAAAGACTGTGTGTGTGTGTGTGTGTGTGTGTGTGTGTGTGTGTGTGTGTGTGTGTGTGTGTGTGTGTGTGTGTGTGTTATCTAAGAAGCTGTAAACCTGCGCGTGGCTGAGTGGGTGGCATGAGCGTATGAGTGTGTGCAGACAAATGCTTGGGCTTCTTTGAAGATTGTGGAGATAATGCATGCAATTACAGTTATATTTAATATTACTTGTTTTAAGTTCTGTTTATGTTACAAGTACAGTTGCGATCAGTCGCTGTTGGTTTAAACTGAAATAAGATCAGTGTGTTACAACCCGTAATCCTTTAATATAGTGAAATATTTAACGACACAGTGCATGACATCGTGGAAAGACCAGGGGATCAACACGATGATTAATTTTCACATAAATAACTGGTTTATCTGAAGAATGATGAAACCACCTAATGTTAAAATAAATTATCAAAAAGACAAAATTCCAGGTGGATTTATTTGAAACTTAACTTGGTTTTATTGCCATATGAGAAGAATTGCCATTTCATGCCACCAGGGGGAGCATGTTTGAGTTCGTTACACCTGTACCCCAGCCCACAGACTGAAGACAGGTGGAAACATTTTGTTTGTTTGTTTGCGTGTTTGTTTTGCTATAAGTTCAGTAGACGGTTAATAGTAGACATTGTCAAAAACATAAGGTCATAAAAAAAACTTTCTTTAGAAAGACGAGTCAAAAATAGACAAATTAACACCAAAAAAAATCCATCTTTCCCCCGTTGAAAACCGTGAAATGTGTCAGTCTTAGTTTTTAGTCCCTCAGAAATTCAGGTCATGTCTAACTGGGTTTATCTGCCCCCGCCTGCAGATGCAGCATGCCTGCTGCACATGTGTGCGTGATCTTTGAACTGTCAGCAGCGGGTGTGCGGGTGTGCGCTCTGCGCGGCGCTATAAAAGCAGCACTCAGCCTCGGAGTGAGCAACAGGTAACTCAGGTGAAGCCTCCTGCTCCCCTCTCACAGATCTGGACACAAAGGCGCTCCGCTGCAGGTGCGTACACCGGCTGCCATCGTTATCTTTCTCGGCAGGACCGAGGCCACCTGAAATCTTGAGGATATTTGCAAGAAATAGCTGGAGGATTCAGTGGCTTGCGTTAAAAATATCCGCTATTTGGACAGATGTTATTGCTGATTGTCTTTCACGGGTGTAACAGTGCTACCACTATTGTGTTTCTTTGTTGTCTTAATTATGATCAACTGCTGAGCAGATACAGATGTTGTAAAGCTAGAATTTCATCTTGGATTACGCTGACTATTGCACAGCTGCTTAGTGGACAGAGTAAAAAGTGTGATAGATTGCTTTTGGGGGATAGCCATTTTATTTTTGAAAAGGTGAATAATACAGACTAACACTAAAACTATTGAAACTCTTGCCTTCTTTCTGTTTCTCAGATAGTCATGGCTCCTAGACCAGAAGTAGAGGGAGATAACTCCTCCTCTATCGGTATGTCCTTTTCTTGTGGATATTTTTGACCTCCTCAAACTGTTATTGCAACTTTAGTTTCTCACAATTTCCCCCCGCAATCCCTCTCTTAGATGAGAAGTCTCTGTCTAAAGAAGAGCGTCTCCCACCGGCTTACTCCACTCTGGTCCTGGTGAAGGAGAATGAGGAGGCTGCGGAGGATCCCTGGGATCTCCCAGAGCTGAAAGACACTGGGGTCAAGTGGTCAGGTAAGGCAGCACGCTTTTGCGACTGCTCTATACAGCGTGGATCTCTTCACAATGCCAGACTGATTCAGTGCTTTGTGTCTTTTTTGCTAACAGATCTAGACACAAAGGGGAAGATTTTAAGAGTGTTAACCGGTATTCTGAAGCTGGTTCTGCTGCTTGGACTTCTCTACATGTTTATTTGCTCACTTGATGTTCTCAGCTCTGCTTTCCAGCTAGTGGGAGGTAAAACAAACAAACAAACAAACAAATAAATAAGCAAACAAAAACAAACCACTTCCAGGTTATGTAATGTGCATGGAGAGCTGTATTTTTACCTCAGTGTGTGCGTGTGTGTACAGGCCGAGCCGCTGGTGACATCTTCAAAAACAGTGAGGTGCTAACTAACCCTGTGGCTGGGCTGGTGATCGGGGTTTTAGTCACAGTGTTGGTGCAGAGCTCCAGCACGTCCTCCTCTATCGTGGTCAGCATGGTCGCCTCTGGACGTAAGTAGAAATACATGGAAGAGGCATGTGCACACATTTTACAGTCCGGTATACTCAAACAAATGTGTCGTAAACTCACAATAGAACCTCAAGGTGACAGTTTCAAAAATGCTTATTCTGAGAAACAATCTAAATGTTTAATGTGTGATATTTATATCTTAAAATACTAACAGTGACTGCAGTGTTAGTTTATTACACGTGAATGAAATGTCGATTATCTTTTTCAGTACTGGAAGTTAAAATGGCAGTGCCAATCATTATGGGAGCCAACATCGGAACATCTGTCACCAACACTATTGTGGCTATGATGCAGGCAGGAGATCGGAATGAGTTCCGCAGGTAAACGACAGCATGCAAACATAGAGCTATTACACTAACTCTACAAACCGTTTCTAGCAGATGTTAGACCGAGTGTTCTTGTTTTTCAGGGCATTTGCTGGTGCTACAGTCCACGACTTCTTCAACTGGCTTTCTGTCCTGATTCTTCTGCCGCTGGAAGCTGCCACAGGCGTTCTGTACAAAGTCACCAAACTCATCATCGATTCTTTTCATCTCGAGTCCGGAGAAGACGCCCCCGAACTGCTCAAGGTCATCACAGACCCTCTGACAAAATCCATCATCCAGGTAACTATAAGACCGGGCCATGTTATCAGTATCAAGTATGATTGCCATTTTTAAAAATTAAAAAAAACTGTTTCTTCTCTTAGCTCGACAAATCTGTTATCTCTGCAATTGCCACTGATGACAAGGTTGGCATGAACAAGAGTCTGATAAAAAAATGGTGCAAAACAGAGACCAACACGGTAAGAAATCAACAAGACCTATTTACAAAACTAGTATTTACAGCTGTAAAAACACACATAAAGCTGTGGTTAGATCAGGTTTTCTCTTGATGACTAATGTTGCCTTGTGTTAGCTCATAAAGAGGTTGAATAAGATTACGCCGTACAGCTACAGTAGCCACTGCGTCGAGGCTTGCTTTTGTTCTTATACTTTCTGCTTTCTCTTTCAGACTTTCTGGAATGTGACAGTGAACACCTGCCCACCAGGTGGCATCTGCTGGGAGGAAGGAAACCAGACTTGGACCCAGATGAATGAGACTTTTACCAATTACATAGAGAGATGTGAGCATACATCCATGCCATTTCTGAAGGGGGAAAAAGAAAATTTACAAAGCAATTAGGATTACCTGATCTGCTAAAGCTCGGTGAAATATGAGAGAGCCATTCGGCCACATCAACCTCTTTAGACCAGATTCTCCGAAGCTGAGACAATGACCACCTTTGAGACGTTACAGTGACTCAGCAAATACTCTCCCTTAACCCGTCTACCTCCTCAATAGGTCCATTCATGTTGTTTGGCTGAAGTGTCACATGACCATAAAATGGATCACTTCTTCAAAGCATGCTGTTTCCAATTAAATGAAATGGTTTGATGCTTGAAGAGGTTTTTGTTTAGAAAGGTTTTTGTTTACATTTACATAAAATCATAAACTTATGTAGCTTGTTTCTCAATTCTTAGTGTTTACAAGAGCTCGGTTTACCAGAGTTTACTCTAAATGTCTGTCTCTTTCACCATCCTTTGCAGGTAATCACATCTTTGCCAATACGACCTTGTCAGAGTTGGCCGTGGGCCTCATTCTGCTGGCTGGGTCTTTGTTCGTCCTCTGCACCTGTCTCATCCTCATCGTCAAGCTGCTCAACTCCATGTTGAAGGGCCAGGTGGCTGTGCTGATCAAGAAGGTGCTCAACACAGGTACAAAACCAGCAACGAGCCTTTTGCATGTGATGTTCAGCCTGTTTGATAGTCAGCACATCTGCTTCTGTGGTGATGCTTGATGAGCGACACAGGCACAGCCTTCCTGTTGCTTCTGGCTCACGTTCAGGTCGAGCGGTCCTGTTGTGTGATGGAAAAAGCTCAGACACATTTACTATTAAGAATGAAATGCTTGTTTTCTCTGGTCATGTAGATATAATGTTCACATCATGTGTTTCTTTTTGATGGCAGACCTACCCTTCCCCTTCACCTTTCTCATGGGCTATGTTGCAATTTTGGTGGGAGCCGGGATGACCTTCCTGGTTCAGAGTAGCTCTGTCTTCACCTCAGCTATAACTCCTCTTGTTGGTAAGCCATTATGACGCCAGTTTTTTTGTTTGTCTTTTTTAATTGTCACCAGATCTTATATTTTGTTTATCTTTTTTGTCAGGTATCGGTGTTATTAGCCTTGAGCGAGCATATCCTCTGACGCTGGGGTCAAATATTGGTACAACAACAACATCTATACTTGCTGCTATGGCTAGCCCTGGAGAAACACTAGAAAACTCTCTGCAGGTAAGAAACAATTAAAAACTGTTCTCATATGCCTGCTTACAGCTCTGCTAGGTGATGCTCATTGGTCAGTTGGTTCAGACTAGAGACTGTTTATAAAAGGATGTTGCCACAAAGATGTCACTCAGTGGTTTGTGGAGTTTAGCTAGCAAACCCAGTTTGCCCAATTCACCAAGAATCACTCACCAGGTCTAAAGAAACTGTCAGACCTTCACAGCAGTCTGTGTTATTAGACAGGCTTTAAGCCTTAAACAAGTTAAATGTGTGAGATGTGATAAAATACAGAAATAGCCTAGTGCTTACTATGAAGGGGGAATTATCCACCGTTATAGAAAATGCAGTGTTTGGCACTACTCTGTCAGCACCACTTACACGACAACATTTTTGGTTTTCAGCGAGACAAAATTATTTTGATGCATTTGCACAAATATTCCAGCTTTCCAAGTGATGCATTACAATAACTTTAATCCCTTTAAGCATATATTTATCAAAAACAAAACGAAATCTTTTTAAAGGAAAATCCATTTATTATATCCATCCTTTATTTTTTATTTGAAATCACACAGTGGTTGTCTTGTTTAAATCCAATCTTTCTATGCTTTTTTCTAGATTGCACTTTGCCATTTCTTCTTCAACATCTTTGGCATTGCACTGTGGTACCCGATCCCTTTCATGCGGTTGCCCATCAGGTTGGCAAGAGGGCTAGGGAACAAAACTGCCAAATATCGCTGGTTTGCTATCATCTACCTGATTTTGGTCTTCTTGGTTTTCCCTCTGACTGTCTTTGGTCTGTCAATGGCTGGCTGGAAAGTACTGGTCGGCGTCGGTGTGCCTTTCGTTGCTTTAATTATCTTTGTGATCGTTATCAATGTGATGCAATCTCGCTGCCGACGCTTCTTGCCCAAGTTCCTCCGTACCTGGGACTTTTTACCCCGGCCCCTGCATTCGATGGCCCCGTGGGATAGCATCATTACCTCAGCTTCAAGCTTTTGTTGCAAACACTGCTGCTGCTGCTGCAAATGCTGCAAGTGCTGCAAGAAAAATGAGGAGGAGGAAGCGATTGAGACGAGCAGGAAGCCAAGTCTGGAGATGTACGATAACCCAGCCATGTCTAAAGATGAGGACACAAAGGAGGCCACTAAAGGAACACAATTTTAGTGTATTTAAGTTTAATTTGTATCTATATGCAAAACTAAATGCAATAATGTATTTATGATACACTTGTAATTGTTCATCACTTCTCAGGTTGTGATATATTATTGATTCCCTTTTAATGGGCGATACACTGAGCATTGTAGTGAACACTGGTGGAGAATATGAACAGAAGTGTTGCACATATTATGAACTGACTGTTGTTGGCCATGTGATGTTTAGTTTTATGATGTTTTTTAGTAAAACATCATAAGATTTACTGCTGGTAATATGTTAATTATGGATGGTTGTGAATGTTATGAGTTATTTTTTTTTATTTCATAAGACACGTTGAAAGAGCCTTAAGTTGTTGTTTTTTTCAACATTTCAAATACAGATGTTTATTGTAGCATTTCAAATGTATCGTTATTAGCAAATTTTATGTTATCCCTCAGTATTTAAGACTCTGAAATATTTGTAAATAAAAAATTGCTATTTTTAAACGGCACTGTTGTCATTATGTTCATCTTGTTATCTCACTGACATCACACAGTCTTATAGTCACTGATATATGTATCAACTCATCTGATATTCAGCTCACTCTTGTGCAACATGTACATTCAAGGGTACTAAATATAAGAAAACACATTTTCAAGTGCATAATTGTCACTTTTGATTTAGTTTCATCACTCATGTTGATAACATACCCAGAATTCCAAGTTATTTATAGACTATAAATAGATAAAAATGTCCCATCCCTAGTTAGGGATGGGACATTTTTATCTATTTGCAGGACAGTCATGTTTTATGAGAGATCACAGGATTCATTGTAAGGTTGCAAAAAGAAAAAGTCGTCCTGTAGCTGGGTTTCATATCTGATGATCCTTAGAACAACAAGTGTGTGAAAGAGGAACTTCTCTCAAAACAAGCAAAGTTTAGCTTCTGTACAGTCACAGTACAGCTTGATTTGATTTGTTTCAAATGTCAAGAAAAAAAAGTGTTGACTGTCTCTGAAGAAAATGTCCTGTAAGCTGGAGTCATGAGTTCTAAAGTAGCGTTAATAAAGTATCAGTTTATCTAAGATTTAGATGAAGATTGGATTAATTAAGGCCTAGGACAGCCAATAGTGGCTCTGCCTGTGCTGTAGTCCACTGATCTTATGAACCCAATCAAAGTACCTGCTCCTCCCTCACAACCGCCCACACCTGATTATTGCCTGTCCTCTATTTATGACATCCAGGAGTACCAGAAGACTTAAAGTACAGAGCATTCAGAGCATTTTATGGTTTTATATATTACTAAATCATTACTAGTACACATGAGATATCATGTCAGATATATCAGCCTCTGTATTTTCAACTTTTAAAACTTTCAATAGTTGTGAGCATTTATAATTTCTGACATTTAGCTTGGTACACGTCATCCATTTGTCAGCTTTAATGAGCGTCTGGTGTTTTTGTCACATTACAGTTAAACATTAGGATGATTTAGTGAGCGCGCTGGTGACATAAACATATAATTAAGTCCAGATATTTCATCTATTTGTGTCAACAAGTGCCTCACTGCTCTTTGAGAAACAGACATACCAGGAGCCGAAGAATGAGCGCAGTCAGATACAACGTGTGTGTGAGCCAAGTTTTGTTGCTGGCAGCTTTTCTGTTATCAGTATTAGATTCTGGAGATCAGGTAAAGTGTAGCACATTTTAATCTTTAGTTCTCTGGATTATTGCCCCGTTTATTGCTGTTACACATGTTTTAGGTATAGCTGCCCAGTTCAAAAATAAAAGCTGGAGAGCACTTTAAACTGACCCTTAAAAACAATGATAAAATAAATAGCACTGCATGAGAGTGTAAATATGAATACTGAAGTGTTATGTGGAACAGATGGTACTTACAAAAGCCACTGAGATTATAAAGGTTTATGAGCTGTGAGATATATTCAGTTTTACAGTAGTTATTATTATTAGGATCCAAATCAAGTTGCTTCACAAACGTTCACACACAAACACAGTCAGCAATCTCAGTGCGGCTCAGGAATGTTTACAAAGGGTCTGCATGGGTAACATATTCCAGCCGCTTCAGCACCACATGACTTTCTCCAATATGACATCATTCAGAAGGCATTATCTTTGATTAGCATGCACTGAACATATTCAAATGTTCATTAAACTTACAAAGAAGTATGTTTATGATTTGGTCATGATGAATTTGAACAATCTTAAAAACCGCTCTGAAGACTGAGTTAAGAAAATAACACTTTTACGACCTGGAAAGTTAACAAAGGTAAATATTCAGTAGTTTGAGAGATATCTCTCTAGGACTGCATTCCTAACAAGCAGTAAAGTGACTTATTAACATTCAAGGTCATCATTATGCTATAAACTCATTTAGCACTTGGCAACTCAAGGGATTGGCTGAGGACAATAAAATGTGTTTCTAGGACTACCCAGACTTTCTATATAAATTGACTCGTAGAAAAAGTATATTTCTAATAACTTGACATCACTTGGGTTTTTATTTCCTAAACAAACAAACTGTCCTCATGAACTGGAAAAATAAAAACAATCTTAATTCTAACCAATATAGAAATTATCTATTAGATTACATTAGTTTTGATACAGCCTCGGCCACCACATCAGATCAATTGCTCTGGGCTCCTTTGATCGGCTCCATCACCTAGTGGGGGTGGGGGGTCATAGTTTGGTCCCGCCTTCAATGTTGTGATTGGTGTGGGGGCAGGGACAGGCTTAGGGCGTCGGGGGGTTCCCCGGAGGCATCTTCCTTGGGGGGCTCAACCCGGGGTAGCGGTCATGTCCGGTTGGGGGCTCTTTTCTGACCATTTCCTCGTGGCTGCGTGCAGCGGGGCTAGGGGAGGGTCTGTGATGATGGACGTGGGTTACTGACCTGGTAGCCTGTCTGCCCCTGGGTGGGTCCGGGATGGGTGTGAGGGTCTGGGGGCGCTCCATCTCTGGGCCGGGGCCCTGGCTGGGCCTCGGGGCCTTGGGTCCTGGTTTGTGTGTTGCCGGGGTTGTGGGCGGGTGGGTGCATGGGAGCCCATCCCTGGCGCAGGGTGCCGCCGGTGTGTCGAGTCGCCTGTGGGGCTCTTCAACCGGTGGGGGAGATTGTTACACCTTGCAGGAGCTTTCTTCCCTTCAGGAACTCTCTGCAGGAGGGGGAGATACAGGAGAGGTGGAGGAAGATCTCAGCCTGGGCGTCTATTGTCTCATGTAGTCTGGAAGACGAGTGGATGGTGGGGTGGGTGCAGTTTTCTCTGTGGTGGGGTTGGGTGGACTGTCCCGGGCTCTGTGGGGCCGGGGGGCGCTGCTGCGCTGGGCCCCGGTCTGGATGGGCCTGGGCCCCCCTTTCCCTGGCGGGTCGCGGAGTGTGGGAGTGCCTACTGGGGTCAGCGGGGGAGCTGGCCCCAGGGAGGGGTCACCTGCCCCTCCCTTCCTTCCCTCCCCATCTCCAGCTGCCTCCCTCCTCCTGCTCCACCACAACCACCCACACATGCAGGGCCTTGGAGTAGGGGTATGTCACCAGGATGCAGAGGAGGCTACCCCCCCCCCCCCCCTCTGTCCCCTCTGTCCCCTTCTGGCTGCCTCTGCCTCAATTTTATCCCACAACTTAGACATTCACATTACTCACACCCTCATTACACATACATATAGGATCTTGGGGGTGGGCACGATACACGGAGTCCAAGTTACCATCAGGGTGTACGCCTCACCCCTGGCGTCGTTGCCCACCTCTCAATTTTAAATACATGTAGACATTGAGGGCTAGCAGGAGGGACTATACGCTTACCTGCTGCTACAAAATGAAGCAGGAAATGACTTTGACAGTTTTTTCTTTCTTTGTTTGTTTGTTTTTTACATCAACCTGCCTTATAGTCTCATCTTCACATTTCTAAAAACTCTGTGTTGTTGTGCACATTTGCAATTACAGGCTGCTCTTTCTCTCTTTTATAAAACTATGACTATACTTGACAGGGTTTTTTTTTTTTAGTAAATTACTACTGCACACTCTGGGATACACTCTGCCACTAATTAACAGCTGTAGTCAGTGCATACGTAGTAACAATAAAGCACGTACTCTAGCCTAATTTAAAATGGCATATTGAAATGCTACAATTACCACAACTTCAGCTGAGAGGAAAAAGCTCACCACCGTCATCCAAAGAAGAACTTAAAAATAGACAGCAATCAGAAGTACTGCAGTGTTTTTTGTTCATAAGAGAAAACAATCTACAGTCCTTAACTAATGTTTCCTGTTTTACTGAACAGAACGTAGTGTAAGTGCTGTGTGCTGTGCATTTGTCCGAGTCCAAATCGATGTTTTCAAATCACGCATCTTACGGTCAGCATTTGCATACATGTGTGAAGCATTTCCCCTTTGTTTGTTGTGCGAATGCACAGGTGAAAGTCTCTGACAGTGTGAACTGTGCATCTTTTTACTAACAGCATTAGCAGTCACATCATCACCAGTCTGTTGAAAGGCCGGTTAATCTACTTATTAACTGCAGTCCTGATGGTTTTACAGCATACGCAGGCTAGTATGTAATTACGGTGTGCTGACGGGTAAAGGTCCACAGCAGCTAAGTAACAACTGAGCACACAGCGGCCGTGGCTGGATATGATCAATTTTTCAGTGTCGAGGGTTTTTTTTTGCAGCTTTTGTAAAGTCTGCATGGGCACATGGTTGTTGTCTGAAACTGCAACACAAAATGATATTTTAAAATGATGCTGAACTGACACAAGATAAATTGGTGTTATTCATGCTTGGTCACTGAGTTAGTTTACCCTTTTTTTCTGCTGGTGAATGTCAAAATGCCAATATAAAGCTGTATAAAGCCAATTTATATGAAAGTTTGAAGAGATGGAGATCGATATATATATAGATGCACAGACAGACACACAGACAGATAGATTTGACATTTCAGATCTCCAATAAACATTATTTTCATATTCAGGAGATTGTGTGAGGATGAACAATCCTTCAGTTCAGTGCAGTTTAGCTTATGTTTATCAAACTGATTAAAATCACTTAATTCACTTGTGGTAAAAACAGAAGGCTTTGAAAATTGTATTATTTAAAAACAATTAAATTCCCAGTATATTTGCTTGTCTGTACCCACAATGGCTAATTTTTGCAGGCCTGGCTGCTCTATCAACTCACTATCTAAACTCTTTATATAACATCATCATTATATTATATTATCTGTTGCTCTCTTTCCAAAGTAATAGCAGATACAATTATAGCTATATGTAAATGAATATTTTAGAAAAGCTATTAACATTCAATTAAGCCAATCAAACAAAAATCATCAAACAATAACAACCTATTACAATGATAAGTTCAGTAAGGGTATTATAATTAACAAAACAAAATTAAATGTAGATTGAAGTTAGAAACAAAATATATATATCAAGAAACACCCCTATATTATAATTGTTTTAAAAACAAAAAATAAAAACTTCATTTAAAGCTAAACATTTTTCAAAAATCAAATCTAAATTGAAAGGAGCACATTAAACAGACAAGAAAGTAAAATTCTTAAATCCAATAAAATGATCTAATGGTAAAACTAAATAACTCTGTTCTGTTTAAAGGTTGTTCCTCCTCTGGGCTAAACAGGGTAAAAGGTGTGCTCTGCTGCACTAATAACACCTAATCACCTCATTAGGAGCCTGGCATATACTTACACATGACAGGGTGAGAAATTAAACATGGGAAGCCAGAAAAAAAGCTCTTTTGACCTGATACAAAAGGTGCACTTTTACTGATATAGTTCTGTTTTGTTTGGGTTTTTTAAAAGATATGTTTGTTATAAATGTATCATTTCATTTAAAACACACACACACACACACTTATTTTCTATGAACACTGATTCAGAAAACAACACTTAGCACAAAGTTGCCAGTACGCACCAGACTGCTACATACTTGTTCCAACAAACAGCCTCCCACTAAGTCTGACCTTTCCCTGGCTAGCTGCCTTCCCTGAGCATACTCATACTTAGTAACTCTGCACGCACTGGCAGTAAAGGCTTTACAACTTCTATTCAATGTGAGCAAAATCACTGTCCACTGTCTGAGTAACTGTGACAAAATGTAGCTTACTTTCACTGACATGGGCGGCGACATGTTTTCTCCTTGTGCATGCCCATAAAAACTCAGATTTTGAGATTCACTCTGATGAGGATGATAAATGGTGGATCTGGACTTTGTGTGCCAAAAACATTCAGTACTTTTTACTAACTGATGACATTTTTAGGCAAACAGCTTCCATGACCTTGAATTAGTCAGAGCAGTGTCATTTTTAAAATGTTGTGTGAAATTTCTTTTTAAAAACAACCCGAAAGCCCTGACAGCAGAAACCCTGTTAACATTGGTGACTTCTTTCACATTGTACCTTTGTGGTTTCACTCAATTGTTACATTTGCGCACATTAAAAATCATTTGTGCGTCCAGCAGCCAAGGAGTGCTGAGGGCTTGCCCTCTAGTCAGCCGAGGCTAAGGCCCAAATGGAAAATTCTGGGTCTGCATTGCAAGAGGGAAGGTTACACTGATTTAGACAGATCACTGTAACCTGTGGCTACAGCTGTAATGAAAATTACCCATGATGCAATTTCCCTGCAGGATTATTAAAGTTGTTTTTTTATGTGAATTAAAATTCTGATTACTGCCACCATAATGAGCCAACTGTTTGTATTCTTTTTTTGCCACCATGCAGTGAGACTAAAGCGACATTATTGTTGCAAATGGAATCTTTGTGACATGTTACGCTTTCAATTTTACACAAAAGATAAGCTTCACTGAGGATCTTTGTCATTCTCAGATTCAGACAAGCAGGGATCAAACTCTTTTCCAGGCAAGTCTTTTTCATTGCTTAATAAAGTAGGCCTCCCTCAAACATTTGTGTTCCATTTTTCAGCTTTTACATTTCAGCCAGTGATCTATACTCATTAATCAGAATCAGAATCAGAATCAGAATACTTTATTGATCCCTGGGGGAAATTATTTTTTGTTACAGTGCTCCATTTTAAACCAACATTAAGACAAGACAGACAATACACTAACTAAGAATAGTACAATATATACATATATATACATACATACATACATAAGTCACTCATAAATAAATATTTGGAAAAGAAACATGTGTAGTTGTAGCAGCAAACAGTGTGTTAAGTGGATGCGTTGTACAGGGAGATGGCCACAGGCAGGAATGATTTCCTGTGTCGTTCAGTGGTGCTTTTCGGTAATCTCAGTCTCTCACTGAACGTGCTCCTGTGACTGACCAGCATGTCATGGAGTGGGTGGGAGGTGTTATCCAACATTGTCTTTATCTTGGACAGCATCCGCCTCTCCGACACCACCTTGAGGGAGTCCAGCTCCATCCCCACAACATTGCTGGCCTTACGGATCAGTTTATTAAGTCTGTTGGCATCTGCGACCCTCAGCCTGCTCCCCCAGCATGCAACAGCATAGAGGATCGCACTGGCCACAACAGACTCATAGAAAATCCTCAGCATTTTCTGGCAGATGTTGAAGGACCTCAGTCGCCTCAAAAAATAGAGACGACTCTGGCCCTTCCTGTAAAGTGCTGTGGTGTTTTTAGCCCAGTCCAGTTTATTGTCAATGTGTACTCCAAGGTATTTATAGTCCTCCACAATGTCAACACTGACCCCCTGAATTGAAACAGGGGTCAAGTGTTTCCTGGTCTTCCTGAAGTCCACGATCAGTTCCTTGGTCTTTGCCACGTTGAGCTGCAGATGATTCTGCTCACACCACGTGACAAAGGAGTCGCCCACAGCCCGGTACTCTGTCTCATCATCCCTGCTGATGCATCCAACCACCGCAGAGTCATCAGAAAACTTCTGAAGATGGCATGTCTCTGTGCAACTGGCTTCCCGCTAACAGCGACCAAAACTGCATCGGTTGTTTTCTCCTTCTGTATACGAGTTGTGACAGCCAGCAATTGTACTGAAAAAAGAAAAAAGAAATATGCAATATACCGCAAAATAAAATGTTATCAAAGATGTTTTTGTAGAATATGAATACCAGTGTTATTTTGTGACCTATAAATGGTTAATATTACATTGGCCATGGTAAAATATTTAACTTACACCTATTAGTAGTATTGAGACTGGTATGGCATGCAGTCTGGTTGCTCCATGCAGATTTTGGGGGTAAAAATGGCTTAAAATTAATCTTGTGATGGTGAAAGTAGCTAAGCAATCGATAAAGCATGGTTGTCTATAAATCACTAGTGATCAATAGCCAAAAATACACTCACAAAATACACTCACACACACCTTTGGTCAAACTAAGTCTGCACCAGCTGGGATGTCGGCTGAAATCCTGAAATCAGACACACACAAAAACAAAAAAACAAAACAAAAAGCCTTACTTTGTGGGATAACTCTGGAGTTAAAATGTTCTGCAGGTGGTTTTTAATTCTTTTTCATTCCCTTTTATCACCTCAGCGGATTATTGTTTACCATGTTGCTAGCCACAAACACTGCCAAAGTCCATCTAAGATTGCATGGAAATATATGCTATTTTTAGGCATATTACAACTGAGCCAGGGAGTATATCATAAGCATGCAATTCCTTTATCTTACTCTTGTATCTCTGGAGGGTTTTTTTAAGCTAATTAAAACGTGGTCAGGAAGCCGGGGCATTTGCTTTCAATATGTGTCCCATTTAAGGCCGTGAGTAGCTCAGTTTGCGGATTATTGTTGAGCAAACACGTGATGTTAGCTGGGTTGTACATATGATGCACTCCCAACATTAGACTTGCATTTCTGAAAGAGATGAGTCACTCCCCGACCCTGACGAAGAAAACATGCAATGTTAATGCTGCCTCTCTGGGCTCATGAAACTCTTGCAAAAAAAAAATTGGAGTAATCTAAGGAGTTTCACTTTCTTATTAAATAAAGATTTATTTAAAAAGAAATTTTGAATGAGTGTTTTATGAGATATTTAGTGCCAGTCACTGTCTTCAAAAGCAGAGATCACATTGCAGGAAGTGTAGCTACTATGAGGGGTCAAAATTCTGTTAAATGCTGGACAAAACGTCTCTTGTAGATCTTCTAGAGAAGCTTTAGTAGAGTTGAGTTTCTTCGCAGAACTGTTCTTAAGAGAGATTGACCTGTAAATATTTGAGAAAAGGAAGAGGTGGTGGAATGCCCTACAAAACCATTCAAAACACCAGAGTAAATTTGAACTTTAAAATATTGACTCCGCAATCCAAATATTAGTTTCTATCGGAACAAGAATGCAGTGTGAAAGTTTAGATTCCTTCATAATAACCAAATAATGAAGAAGTTCAGTGAGAGTTCAATTCGGGTGGAAATGCAGGAATGAAATGCAGAGTGAAAGCTGCATTTAGCAGATGAGTTACAGAACTATTCGTGTGACACATTTGTGTTTTGGAGGCTTGTGACAGGAAGGGAGAAGGAAAAGAAGGTCAGGTCAATGCTGGTAAAGTGTTTTAGTCACATATGCAGTACACAATGTGACAATTCAAGGTCACATAAACCAGCAATCGGCCTATTAACCAATCCAAAAAATTCCAACAATCCTAATCAAATGTAAACTGCAGTTGAATCATACCAGATTTACTTCATATACTGTATCTTAAATGAAACCACGCAGACGTACAAAAATCTAAAACTAATGAAGTGAAAACAGCTGCACGTAATTTACTGGATGCTGAGCCAAAATTATGCTGTGAGTCCAGTAAAGATACTAATGAAATGTTTGTATGGTCAGTAAATCCATTTATTTAGGCCATGAAGTGATAAGGATGAGGTCAATGAGTAACAGTAATAGGTGAAAGTGCAGCAAAGATTCATTACAGTAACTACACTGACTAACAAATGTGGCTTTAAAACATTCCTGAAATATTTACTTGGGCTCTTAAACCTGCTTTTATTGAAATATCGTAGACAGCAACGGCAGGCTGTAAAATTTTGACCAGGCACACCTTAAATCTAGATAAGTTAACAAAACAATGCAGTTCTTAGGTTGGCAAACTTAAGCACCAGGTAAAGAGGTGGGCAAGAGTGAATCAGGAAATAATACCAGGTGATGTAATTAGAACACCTGTTGTTCATTTGCTAATTAACTTCTTCTCTCATTCAGTTTGGTGCTGGGAGCTGAGAAAACACCACTGCCTGCCAGTTTACAAGAAGTCTGAGTTATGGGTTATAGAGTGCGACCTGGGACCTGAGCATGTCCAGCGGGGCATGTAATTCGAGTATAGACTATCTCTGTCTAGGTGAACCCACAAGTAGTGAAGTCATGTGTGACGATTATAGGAGAGTGCCTATTAAATCAACTTAAGTATTCTCAGTTCATCTGAATATATTTTAATGGCTCTCTCTCTTATGAAATTAACTGATCTGAGGAAATAAGTGAACAAGCACTCTTGTATTAACAAAACCCGATGTTTCTCAGTCGTTTTTTAATTGTACAAAGGTGGTGTAGCACTGTAATCCCACTCCCTAAGGCAGACACGAGTAATGCACCTATTTTGACGTCAGTGACGTAGCAGCTCATGATCCATCACAGTTCACAAGTTATTGCAATGTTTGAAGTCCAGATATAAGTGAGAAGTTTTGTTGTCATTGGCTAGCTGCGTAGCACAAACTTATGAAAATTAAAACTCATTAAGGAGTCAAGGAGGCTCACAGTAGGAATTATTGTGAACTGTTGACGGATGAATGATTTGGCATCACAAATGCTTTAATGAAAAGTCCAACTTTACTTACCATATATAAGTATCACCAAGACAACATGATATTTACATTTACATATTCTTTTGGCAGTGAGTCGAGTGTAACTAACACACTTCTGTGTTAAAAAAGTGGATAGTCATGAACCCAGAAACCCATTTTACTCATGGTGTCACAGCTTTGCTATTTTAACATGAAGGTAAACGAAACCTGAGCAAATAACTCAGGATGACAGAACATAAACAGTAATTTAGTTAGCGCTTATAAGTTCCCACTGCAAACCTGGAACTTCTCTGCCGAGCACACCCACGGACTGGATGTTTTTTGTATTATTGTATATTAAGATAAGATAACCTTTAGTCCTACACGTGGGAAATTTGTTCATTCAATATCCAAATAAGTGCAAACTGTAACAGAAATACAAAAGACATAAACAGAAAAACTATACTGTTGCATGGCACTATGGAGCAGTTGCTTTCACTATTTATCACAACCAGTGAGGTTCTGTGATTTGTTCAGTTTGTTTCAGACTTCTCACAAAGTTATGAACCGATTTACGTGAAAATCCTGCCAGAGGTGTTTGACCTTGGTTCAGCTTGATTACCGCTGTTTTACAGAGCAACATATATACTGCATTTTATATCATATCTTTTCATATTCAGTTGAGGTAAGATAGAGTGAGAGGCCTCGGTTTGATGTTCTCAGGGAAATATCTTTAACAATAATCTGGATCCGTGTGTTCATACAAAAAGAAGGAATCTTCAGCTTTGGTTGGAGGTATCCACTTCTGATGTTGCGGCACTAGTGGGATAAATGGTTACAAAATAAATGGACTAAGCTTTGACAGAAACAATAAGTTTAACTGTGGCCTTATTCATATTTTTATATTCTGGTAACTGACAACTGGTAGAAATGAATTGATACCTTATTTTGCTTAACAGCATGTTAAAAAAAAGTTGTTTTGTTTTGACTTACGTCCTATGATGACCTTCACAAAAAATTTCTACCACATAAACTGCAGAAAACACTAGCCTAGAGATTACTGCAGTACGTGTAGGCAGTGTTTAAAGCCAGAGATAGACAACATCGTGGACAGAGATAGCTGAAGGAAGAGGGAGATCATTAGTCCATCCCCAAATTATACACAGACGTCACTCTACACTGACGGAGTGCCACATGGAGCTGTTTACACTGTGAAACTCCTTATTTAACTAATGACAGCTCAGTGAATACCAGCTATAAACTGCACATCATCACAAGTCACTCAGAGCTGTAAATAACTGTTATGAACTGAGTGACACTGCCTCTTCCTCATGTTCATTGGCAGCCATAGAAACACAATCCCTCAAAGGAAATTGCCCGTTATCTTTATGAATGCAGAAACAACAATACCACAGAGGCGCATTAATTTTTTTTTTAAACACTCCAACACATGCTCTAAAGTTGTGTTTGAAGTGTAACCAATTGTTATACTAACTTCCTTTCCAGCCAAACTCTCCTTAGTGATGGCGAAAACTGAGATATCGACCAAAAGCAGCAGCTTAACAGAGATTCAGTCAATATCAACTGAAATTCCACTGCTCCGGATGTATGCTGGGAACAATAGTTAAGTGCCCTGCAGGCTCATGCTGCATGTCTTGTCTCCTGAGAGACATTTATCATCAACATGCCGCTGATAGGACCAGGGACAAGCCTTAATAGTTGACTTATTAAAACACAGCTTCTGGTGTAACGTCTCATCCATCAGTGATTGATTGTTGCTTTTAAATATACATACATACACACACACACACACACACACACACACACACACACATATATATATATATATATATATATATATATATATATATATATATATATATATATATATATATATAATAAAAAACATAAATGTGACAGTTCTTCATATATATATATACACACAAACACCCAGCACGCCCCTGCGGGCGGTTTATCCTTCAAGCTCGGGTCCTCTACCAGAGGCCTGGGAGCTTGAGGGTCCTGCGCAGTATCTTAGCTGTTCCCAGGACTGCGCTCTTCTGGACAGAGATCTCCGATGTTGTTCCCGGGATCTGCTGGAGCCACTCGCCTAGCTTGGGAGTCACCGCACCTAGTGCTCCGATTACCACGGGGACCACCGTTACCTTCACCCTCCACATCCTCTCGAGCTCTTCTCGGAGCCCTTGGTATTTCTCCAGCTTCTCGTGTTCCTTCTTCCTGATATTGCTGTCATTCGGAACCGCTACATCGATCACTACGGCCATCTTCTTCTGTTTGTCTACCACCACTATGTCCGGTTGGTTAGCCACCACCATTTTGTCCGTCTGTATCTGGAAGTCCCACAGGATCTTAGCTCGGTCATTCTCCACCACCCTTGGGGGCATCTCCCATTTTGACCTCGGGACTTCCAGGTTATACTCGGCACAGATGTTCCTGTACACTATGCCGGCCACTTGGTTATGGCGTTCCATGTATGCCTTGCCTGCTAGCATCTTGCACCCTGCTGTTATGTGCTGGATTGTCTCTGGGGCATCTTTACACAGCCTGCACCTGGGGTCTTGCCTGGTGTGATAGACCCCAGCCTCTATGGATCTTGTGCTCAGAGCTTGTTCTTGTGCTGCCATGATTAGTGCCTCTGTGCTGTCTTTCAGTCCAGCTTTGTCCAGCCACTGGTAGGATTTCTGGATATCAGCCACCTCCTCTATCTGCCGGTGGTACATACCGTGCAGGGGCCTGTCCTTCCATGATGGTTCCTCGTCTCCCTCCTCTTATATATATATATATATATATATATATATATATATATATATATATATACATATATATAAAGAACTGTCACATTTATGTTTTTTATTATAAATAATAAAAACATCTCTAGATTCAGATTGTATGGTAAGCATTTTATTTTCCACAAATAAAACAAAAAAAATGATTACAGGAGAAAAATTATTAACTCAACCAAAGCAGCTTGCTCACAACCTGACCTTCTTTTCCTTCTCCCTTCCTGTCACAAGCCTCCAAAACACAAATGTGTCACACGAATAGTTCTGTAACTCATCTGCTAAATGTGTGCTCTTACAATATGTAGCGTCTGAGGCTTTTGCTGTGGCTATGGGATCACTCTTCTTGGTATCTTATGTCATAAAAGATGATAGAGGAGTGTGGTCCAGAAAGCACACAGGCACACGCCAGACGCAGTCACGGCCAAATCGCTGATCTGTCGCAACCACTGCTCCCCATTCATGGTAAGCCTTAGATTCCATGCCCCTCTGTAGGTTCTTCCCATGGTGCCATCTTGCTCCCTGTTCACGACGCCGCCATTCCTTGCCCTTAGTGCATTTGTAGGATTTCTGTTCCCTGTGTTAATTTACAAAAGAGGGAGGATGAATGGTTGTAAAGACACTTCCAGCAGCAAACATGACACTGACAGTATATAGATTATTTGCAAATTTGCAAATCATAAAAATGGGTAGTGTAAAGCAATGTATAATGAAACTGCACCATCTTGTGGCAACCACTGGCAATTAAGCGCAGTAGTGAACCACACAAATACTTACCAAGACTGCTCTGCAAAGGCACCACAACAGCAAAGATAAGGACAGAAAGAAGAGATGCATATGCCTACAAAGGATTACAAAGAAGCAGTTCACATTTCCATTCACAAAACAAAACGCCATACTCATGATGAAGATAAAATTAACATTTTTGCATTTTTCAAATACTGAAGGATGTTAATATTCTGTAGTTTGTGAGTGCAGCGTGTGGTATGTTTCCCCTTACTACACACAGCATGAGTATATCGCCTTATGCTTACCAAGAGGAGCTGTGCACCATTCTGAGTCATTCTCCTCAAGGCTTTTCCCATCTGGAGTCCAAGCAGAGCTAAAGAACAGGGCGTCACTGCCTCTTCAGCCTCCATGTCTACACATCTTAGGAGATAAACATGAAAACTGTGTTACATGAGATAAAAAATATAATATAACACGCCCTCATACCTATTTAGAAATAGCAGTAGAAGCCCACATTGAACGAGCAGATTCAAACCACTGACAGATGAATAAAACTGTTATCATATAAAATCATGTTATTGGAAAATTTGTGTCCTGGCATTAATGCGGATGGCAGTTCGCTTGAAATATTCCACTCGTTTAAACATTTTGCAGACGTAGAGTTCTCATTAAAAGATAGACTGCAGCATCACAGCATCACCTACTGGGCTGTGGTCTTCTCTTTTGAAGTCTCACCATGAGCATTTTAGCTGTCACTATGTTGTTATTTTGTAAGCAGACATGACAAACAGGGGGTGGATCTGAGTGAGACACCAAGGACATTGCACGCTCATAGCAACTTGTCCATCACAATGTGTCTATATCCTAAAGCATACACTGTGTATTTAGTCTTGATTGGAAAAAGAGGTTACATAATAAACCTCATGTATTAAATAAGAGTTGAACTGAGATAATAAATTCTGCCGGAAAATGTCTCGGAGCTGGAGTGTGTATCCCTCTTTTTATGTACTGATGACCCTGACCTCCCTGTCAGTGTGCCCTGCCTCACTGCTTTGATCCAGACTCCTCAGTTTCCGATTCAAGTGAGGATCTGTTGGATGTGCTGGAACAAGCTCCCATCCCCTGAGCCCCCAGGTGCAAGACACCGCAGGATAACCCGGGGGTCTCATGTTCCTCTGAAAGATCAGAGCTGTTTTAGTTGTACCAGAGCGATGCACCAGTCGGTTATCACTCCTCGAACACTTAAAAATAGCAAAATAGCTGGCATGTCTCAGTTACACAATGTCCTTTGGCTGCAGAGTGTCACTTGCTAGACATGTCAAAAGCATGTCATCAACCAAAAGGGTCTAAAGTATATATTAACCCTAACTACAATCTTTTCCTAAACCTGAAAAGCATGTGAAAGTAAAAGGCAATGGAAACTGAATGAAACAGCAAGTGTGTAAGTGCAAATGGGCATAACCCCCAGGCTGATAAGCCCGCGACTAATGACGCTGCCATCTCTCGAACCTTTTTTAATGGACTTTGTAAACTGCTAAAATAGGATTATCTGTCTGTTAATGTGTGAAGGCACCAAAGCCAAATGACACCTTATGCATCATGGAGAGATGCAGGCAGTATTTAGCATTTTGACATTTGCATCTTCTTCCTGTGTTTGCGTGAGTTCTCTCCAGGTACTTCAGTCCAAAGGCATGCATGTTAGGTTAATCGGTGATTCTAATTGTGAAGGGTTGTCTCTCTCTATTAGCCTTGTGACAGACTGATGACCTGTCCAGGGTGTACCCTGCAAGTTGCCCTTTGACAGCTGAGACAGTCTCCAGCTCCCCCTGCAACCCTGAACAGGATGAGTAAAAGAAAATGGATGGATGGATGGTTCTGACGCTGTGGCTGATAAGTGGGAACCACTGTTGTTAGCTAACTGCCTTTGTCAAAAACTTCAGCTCAAACTAAAGACAGATGAGCAAAGCCGGCACAACTCCACAAGAAAGGTGGATTTAGCAGTGCAGACAGACAGGAGTGGTAACTATCATTTTATCTCACACATGGCAAGAAAGTAATTTAAAAAATGTACCACTACAAAGCTTCCTGAGAATTTACATTAGGAATATTAAACCTTTGTAGTATTGTTCAAATGGCAGTATTTCAAAGTTTTACCAACGTACTAGAGATCCCATTAATGACCATCATTATTCACTGTGGTTGTGAAAGCTGATTAAATTTTAAAAAGCACCTTTTTAGGATCTTCTCCATCACCATATCCAGATCATCGTGATGCGAAACATTAACGAATCTGAGGATGCTCCGGGGAAGACTGTGGCCTTCTTGTGCCAAAACAACCAAGTTGTACATTCCCTGTGAGCCAATATGAAAAACAAAATCATAACAGCAATGATGGCTTATTCACCGAGAAAGTATCTAAATAATAACACAATACAATGCTGTTTGTTGCTTTTATTGCAGAGGGCCAGAGCCTGTGGAAGTTTAATTAAGTTTATCACAGGGTGATGAGATTATAGCTGAAGTAAATCTGTCACCTGAGGGCTGCCTGCTAGTGCTGCTCTGCTATACATTGATATGGCCTGCTCAGCCAAGGATAATGAGTCCTCTTGTGTGCCGGGGGAATGGTAGTAGTAGTAGTCTCCCATTTTCAGTAGAGCTATAAAAGAAGATAAATACTTTCTGTTCAGTGACCAGATTGACAGGGAAAATGGATTTAAAGCAAAATGAAATGAGAAAAACTCACCGAAAGGATGCGGGTCATAGTTTAATATAGAGTAGTTATGATATCTCCACTGACATTCATAACCGAGATTCAGCTCCTGCATTTCGGAGAACGAGTGCACAGTGACAATGATGATTTTAATAGAGGAATTATGTGCAATTTGTTCATCAGCTTCAATCAGAATTCCACACGTGATTGCAGGATAATGACGAAAAGCCCAGGCTGTGTTTTCTTTTAGGGTAGTCATAATGGGTTAAACCGGTGAAAGAGCATGCACTCACCTCGCACAGGTGTGCAACATTGCTTTGGGCCAAAACCAGACCAGTTTGAGCTGCCAAAAGGTACTTCACAAAGGCTTCCTGCCTGTTGGAAACACAATGAAACAAATGTGACGAAGCAAAGACAATAATAAAGAGCAGCGACAATGATTAAATGAGGGCATTTGAAAAGTAATTGAAATTAATGTTTCCCTACCAAGAGCCCTGGAGGTAGGCCTGAAGAGCCTCTCTGATCATAAATCCAAGGTGTCCATTTCGCTCACAGACCTTTTTCAGCAGACTGCATAGAGGTTAAAGGACACCTGATGTATTATGGGATATAATTAACTCCACCTAAACAGAGAATATTTTAATGTGATCTAAAAATAGTTCCAAATTGTTGAGGTCATTCTAAACACAAGCATCAACAGCTGTAGGAGGAGCCTCTTTAAATTCATAAGATACCAGAGGAACATTGGTAAGCAGAATCTCTCTGCGCCAGACAATAATGCGGTGACAGTGGCTCTTATTTTTAGATATGCAAATACTGGGTTCTGACCTTGAATTAGCCACTGTCATTGAAATTAGATGCCACTAAGCTGCAGGCTACAGTGCAACAGCCCATAACAAAGCTTTCTTCAACAAGCTAATGAAAGCCCCTTACATTACAGCTCTCTTCATATCCTGAGACACCCCTTCCAGGCTTCCCATCGAAAGGTACCGAGCAGCTTCCACTGATGCAGTGACATGACCAAACCGAGACGCGTTGAGAAACTGCTCAAAAGCAGCACTCTGCAGATCATTAAAAAAAAAACAACACAGTTTGGCTCGTTGATCATACCTGGATAAAAATCCATTTCTGAAGTTGTGGAAATCAAACCTCATTTCTCCAGGGTCTATCTGGGTCCATCCCACTGAGATGATAAATCCCCAGGTTGAACATCCCATCATCGCTCCCGTTTAAAGCAGCTTGTTCAAAGTATTTCGCTGCATTTTTGTGGTCCTTCAGTACAGTCCCATGATACCAGCCTAAACCATTCAAGGCGTTAATTGAGCCCTAAAGCAAGGAAACAGACGCCGGTATTCATAGCGAATTCACACACTGTAAACACACCAACTGACTTGTACACTCTCACCATTGCTGCTGCTTTTCTCAGCAGCCGAAAAGCTCGGGTGTAGTTTCTTTTCACTCCCTGGCCCTGAACGAATCAACATCAATCAGTGAATCGATAACTGTCAAAACACAGACGTCGCACACACATGCACACATCGTTCAATTCAATTGTAAAATAGCCATTTTTACTATCTTACACTACCTTCATCAGGAGGATGGAGTAGTCGTACATCGCAGAGGGATCCTTCATTTGCATAGCACTTCTCTCAATCCATTTCGCCGCACTCACTATGTCCTTTGAGACTCCATTTTGTCCCCAGTACAGCATTGTTCCCATGCGTTTCTAAAGTTAATGGAGTTTTTATTAGCCTATTCTGAACACTGACTGTGCTATTGACCACGAAGGAGAAATTAAAGTATGACTGAATTTGAACGGGTCACATGCACATATTTCAACAGTTCATCTTGTCAGAAGTCAAAAGATTTCGTGTAGCTCACATACCTGAGATTCGATGTCTCCTCTCTCTGCTTGGAATTTCAGATACTGGAAATCATCTTTTGTCTCATGTGTCAGTCTGTTTAAATCTTCTTCATTGTTTAAATAGATATGTTCAGTTGAGTGTTGCTTTAGAAAAGACAAACAGATGTGTTATGATAGTAAACAACTGGTGATACTAGCACTATGAGTAAAAACGCTACCGTCACTATATTTGACTACTACAGTTACAGCGGTTAATTTACCAGCCATCAGAAGACGGGTACACTGTGGTAATAAATGGATGGAAATGGACAGCAACAATACTCAGGTAAGTTGTTCTGGTTGAATGATACTTAATTGGTACTAAGGGGCTCAAAGTGTGCCAAGAAATCATCACACACCAATACAAGGCAGGATGGATAAGGTTCATGCTTTCATGTTTACACCAAATTCTCATCCTAACATCTAAATGTGGCAACAGAAATTGCTTCCAACCTCAAATTGTCCATTTTTGATGAGCCTTTGTGAACTGTTGCCTCAGTTTGCTGTTCTTAGCTGACAGGACTGGCAACCAGTGTTGTGCGTTCAGAGAAGGTCTTCTGCATACCTTGCACGTGTCCTACTTTTCCCTTCCAATCTGCTCGAAGCATTCTAGCCAGTCTTCCCTGTTCTCTGATATTAACGAGGTATTAACACCCAGATATGAAACATTTACCCCTTTTTGGAGCATGTAAACCCTAGACACGGTTGTGCGGTAAAATCCCAGTTGATCAGCAATTTCTGAAATACTCAGACCAAGCCATCTGCTACTAGCAACCATGTCACGTTCAACATCACTTAAATCAGCACTTTTCCCTATTTTACAGCAGATTGTTCTCATTCAGTAGGCTGTCTCAACCATGTCTAAATTCTTAAATGCATTCAGTTGTTGATTCTGACTGACTGATTACAGAATTGGCTGATTTATGTTACTGAGCAGTTTAACAGGTATACCTTAAAAACGGGCAAATCATGATTATGTGGAAAAATAATAGACTAGAAATGGCTTTTATACCAGTCTATTGACTGAACTGTAATTGTAAAGTTAATAATATATAAAGAAAGAGTGAATTGGGGATTTAGGGAGCTACAAAAGTAAACAAAAGTTGTGGCGTTGAAAGAAAAAGCCACAGTATAATTGGAAAAAAAAAGTGTAATCTTGTCGTCTTGATTATCTTATTTTCATAATCACTGGAAGATAAAATTTGAATTTGAATTAAAATTAAAGACGCTGTGTTTGTGAGTTCGAGTTTAATGGCCTTTTAGAGCTTTTTCAGTAGAATGCTGCAGCTTGAACAATGAGAGCCGAGACAGAGAACCCAGATTGTGCAACACTTTTTTTTATAGCCACTTTAAATAATCTCAAGATACAGTCAAAGGTTAAAAACAAAAGAAACTAGCAACTAGCTTTTTCCTTTTTTTGTTTTCAAGTTAACAAATCAAAGTCTGCCCAAGCCTGACTGACAGGCAACATAAGCTAACAACCCAGCACAGTCACAACACTGAGATTTAAATAGTGCTGAATCCTGATTGGTGCACAGAAGTGCATGACATCATTGTTTTGTCTTTAAGCTGAGCCCACACCACCGAGAAGAGACAAAACAACACGAAAAGAAAGAGAGGTGGTTTTCGTTGCTTTTATCAAGATTGGATTCAGGGGGTTGTTGTCAGCTCTTAAAAAGCTCGGTCAATATGCCACGGAAAAATGATCACTACTAGGCTTGCTACAGTTGTTTTCTAGGTGCACTGCCTTGTTGAAGCTGGAATAGACAGTAAGGTCTCTCTGCTGTTTTCATGTACCTCTGTTCATTAGAAGCATGCTTATTTAAATACTCGAAGAATCAACAGGAAATCAGTCGGATGTAGCCTTTTCTCATAGTGCGCTCCTCATCTTTCAAGTGCAGTTCCTCCATTCATCAATACAGCTAAATCATTCACAAATGGCTGGACTAACAGACACATTGTTATCATATTCTGAAGGCAGAATGTCATTTCCACAGCATGCGTGCATGTTTGTATGAATACATTTGTGTCTGAATGGCTCTTTTCATACTGCGCTTTGTGTGTTTTTAAGCTAAGCTCGCTGTAGTTGCATATTCAATACACGGATATGAGAGAGGTATCAATCTTTTCATCTTATTCTTTAAAAAAAACTTTAAAGGAAATAAATACGCAGATCTAGCTTTTTGAATATACTTTAACAAACTGTATGTTATAGCATATCTTATATGAGCCCATGTAACAAATTCCCTCACCCCATATATAAGCCCCTCACCCCAACCTCCCTCCCCTCAACCCAACTGGTCGTGGCAGATGGCCGCTCCTAGTTTCTTAATGTTAAAAGGGAGTTTTTCCTTCCCACTGTCACCAAAGCGCTTGCTCATAGAGGGTCATATGATTGTTGGTGTTTCCTTTGTAGGGTCTTTACCTTACAACAGAAAGCACCTTAAGGCTGCTGTTAAATAAATACAATTGAAATGAAAGATGTAATTATATTTTTGTTTCGGTAATACTGTTGTATAATGAAGAGGCAAAGGTAAGCAGATAAGCAGCAGACAACAGAGATAACCACTTGATACTGATTAAGTAACACTATGTTAAGGAGGAGCAGGGATGAGGCGGAGGGTTGCAAAGTGGCTTACAGAGTCAGTATCAGCAACAGACAAGCTAGAGCAGCATAAAACTGAAATATACTTTAATTATCCCAGGCTTGATTAATCATTTACTGGAATAAAATATTTATAGTACAGCCTACAAGAGATCTGGCTATCTAATGTTCAGATGATTATCAGCTGAGTGATTCTCTGACGTGTGCTGGCATTAAAATCAGCTGCTATCAGCTAATCTGTTTGAACTGTTGGCTCAGCTTGACTTCATGCCCTGCATGAACTAACGCCACTCTCAACTTACACGAACTCCTCTATTATCAAGGCTATTATTAGTTATTCAAATAAAAACACAAATTCAGAAGTGATCTTAATGATCTAAACATACCTTGTTTTCATATATCCTGGAACTGTCGATACAGGTCTGCGTTCCAATGTTGGAATAGTAGCTATAAGCCATTTCCAAGTCTTTAGGAAACCCATCAATTCCCATCAAGTGTTTGTACCCTGCATGCATCAGGGCAAAACGGTCATCACCTAAGGCACCAATCAAACTATAGACGTGACCCTGAAAAATGCAAGGGGGTTAGTATTACCTGTTACATGCAAATTGCTTTACGTGCGATAAAATAGTAATTAAGATACAACGAAGGCACTGACTGTACCTGCTCATAATTGACTGAATGTCCCAGGCCGGAGAGATGGATGGTGGCCAATAAGAGAGATGCTCTGTGATTTCCTAAGCAGGAGGATTCTTGTAACGCAGCCATTGATTGGGATGTGATTTTCATTTGTGCTTTATCCACAGAGAACATTGTTCCGACTGTCTCCTCAAACAAAACGCTCCCGAGATCCTTCAAGTTTAAAGACCCTTCAGAAACAGATAGGTGTTTATTAAATAATGTATCCTCTATAAATCAGATATTTTATGGTGATTGAGGTTATAACCAGATAAAAAAATATCTACCTGTTCTGATTTCCACCTCCTTTCTTAGCAAGAGCTGAAAGAGAGTGCTGTACTTTATCTGTGTTTCAAACGTCCATGTTTGTGTGCATGTTTTCTCTTTTGATGCAAACTGACCCAACAGCCTTAAGAAGTCGGGGGTACAGACATCTGAAATGAAACAAAAAAAGGAACCTGTTCACAGCGTTCTTTCCATACTCAATGGGTGCACTTTCAGTGTATTGACACACTTGATATTAGGTCTCTTAAAGGTCACTCCACCCAGAATGGTGCAACATGGCTTTTATAGGAAATATAAAAAAATTTTTTTTACCTCTACTTACTGGCGACAGGAGGTAATTCTCATTCACTTCTTGCATAAAAGCTTTTGTAAATGCTCTTATTTCCTGACACTCTTGGTGAATCCTCTGCAATTCATTTAATGTTGGCATGGAGGGAAGTTGGTTTTTGATCTGTGATATGAATAAATCTGTATTTGAAATTAGCATTAACAGGCATAAAACAGAGGAAATAGGAAGTATTAAGCCTAGTTAATGGTCATCATGACATCACCGCAGCCTCATGAGTATTTATACCGTCATATGAGGTGTGCCAGACTCACTGCAGTCTTCTCCTGAATGGTAAATGTCATCGCCTTGAAAAAATGTATGCGTCACCACTTGTACAAGAATGGAAAAAGTCGCAATCAAAAGCTAACGTTTTTTTTCTCAGTTGTTGCAATAATGTGTCATCTCTTCAAGCTATTGCAGCATCTTCATCTCTGTAATCTAAGAATATCTGATCTGTACTGATTTATAATTGAAATAGTGATAAAGTGATGTTGTATCAGTGGGCAAAAGATTAAGCAAACAATGTCCCTCGTGTTTAGTTCTATTTTGGTTTGGGTTTAAGATATTTAGGATACAATTGTCTTTAAAATGTAACTACTGTGCTCTTTTCCAGTTTTGTTTCTTTATTCTTATCTTTCCTTGATTCACAGCCTAAAATCGTAGCAATATTTTACTGGCCCTTGGTGCATCCTCTTGGTTTACCCACTATCTAATACAAGCCGTTATAGTTCCTCTCCCTTTATACACATTTTAGTCTAGATTCATATGATTGGAGGCTTGACCAGCAAGTGTGTGGGGTTTCTGTGCTCACAGTGAGAACTGTGCTTGAGATGACCCTATTACAGATATCAGATGACAATGACATCATAAAGATTCACAAGCAGGAAAAAACTGTCTGAAAATGAATGTTCAGAGGGATTTGGCCTCCCTGAAGACTTGACCTTTGGCTTGTAGGGATTATTTTCACAAAAACCATCATTGTTTAAAAGTTCCATCATTGCTAATAGTATGGTGGTCAGACGTTTACACTCATCATGGGCATGAATGTCATGGTAATGTGGGGCTTTTAGTGATGAATACTGTTGTTTTTCAAGGCTGGAATGATTGAACAATATATCTGTAATGGTTGTAAAAAAATCACACATATACAAAACACTCATTTAGATCTTTTAAAAGGTGGTTCAGGAGGTTCTATCTCTTATTCTTGTTTAGAATATTTACTAAAACTAGTAGTTTATCCTTACATGCATAAAATGATTTATTTGGCAGCACTTGCTGGATTACCAAAGCTCAGAACTTATTTAGCATCATGCTGCTGGTTACTGATACACTGCAAAAAGTGGATGGAATAACGAAGAAGGAGAACTACCTCAAAAAAAATTACGTTTAGCTCAAACAGCTAGACAGTTGAAACTTGTATAAAATTGGATATTCCAATAATGATCCCGAACACACATCAGAACTGGTTTTGGAATGGATATGCTTCTGCAATGGTTTTCCCAAAGCCCCGACCTCAACCTGATAGAAAATTTGTGGGCTACACCTACAAGCCTGATCTGTGCCAGTAAAACCAACCAATTTGTAAGAACTCTCCCAACTCTGCCAAGAGGAGCAGGCAAATATCCAGCCGGAATTCTGCCCATTTGAATTAGAATGAAGTTTCTTGATGGCTACCAAAAGTCCAGTGGAGGTGCAAATTTCTGAAGAACCATACACCCATCCATTTGCTTTGACTTATCCAGGGATGAATAAATGAACGATTAAAGGACATTTAGCAAATAATTAATCAAATATTAGTCGGGGTGTATGCATATATTTCAACTGGTATGTATAATTTTGATCCTGTGTGGATTAGAAAAACTCCAAAATGCATCCAAACTTGTGTACCCAATTTTTGAAACTTTTTAAAAGATGACTGCAGTACAATCAATCCAATCCAGAAAAGAACAGTTCAAAAAATAATTTTAAAAAATTATCATGACCTGCATGATGGGTGTGTGTAAAATTCTTACCAAAACTGCATATATATGGCAGATAATAAGGAAAAACCTACAATGTCCACTAATGCATATGATTTTATCACTGCCTCATTTCATTACCTGTGTACTCTTACACGTGGTCAGGCTGTTTGCTGACATAATTTGGCATGAAACATTAATACTTTATGACCTTGAGATCATAATACACTGTTTTAGAGTGAGGCTGTGCTAGAAAGCAAAGCAAATGAATACATTTTACCTCTTTACACTTACCTGTTTGGTTCCAAAACGGTAGTATCTGATAGGCCCAAAATACCCACGGATGCCTTGTAAGTAACTGCCTCCTCCAATCACAAAGTATCCATCTGTGTCATCGTAATGAATGCTGTCCTGAAATCTATGACATTTAATACCACTCAAACCAGCAATCACAATCACTGAGCAAACAATATTTATTTTCCAGAAACTTGGCAACAGTGTGTTTTGCTTATTTTATACCAAAAATCATAATCGTACTTGTATAAATGTTTCTGAGTTTGACCATCCCATGTGGTTTCCAGCAGCACCTAAAAGTCAAACATAACAATACATGAGTCCTGAAAAACCTGCTCAGCTTTAAACAACTCCAAATTGCAGTACACACTGCAATCGCCTGGAGTTTCCCAGCTGGAAATAAACCATCTTTCAAGATCTTACAGCTGTTCCAAAGGGAAACAAAAGCTAGAAGTCCAAAGAAAACCCAGCAGAAAAAGAATGACTATAAGATGTTGCCAGAGCATTATTTTGATTTTTATTCCTCATCCCACCACCAGAGTCATTCTTTGGCGTTTTACCTCTGAGTCCTGTATGTAATAGTCTAATCTAATCCATTTCAAGAGAGGCAACATTGCTTGGACTTGAAATGCTTCATCTTCTCCAGTTATCTTTCGTGCCTGAATTATGATGTTCCCTGTACGGCACATATGACAGTCGTGAATTTCACCACAGGAGATCCAAAGCTCCTTATTAATACATATTTTTTGTGCTAGCAATATTAATAAATCACATCTGCGCAAAAACCACAAATCTTCACTCACAATCATGTTGTGACACCTCTTTGTAATCCCCTATCAGGTGTACACATGAGCTGGCATGACCCACCTGTGTTCGTAAGCTGCATCAGAACTGTGTCATATAAATTTTTTCTATTGACATGATGGATGATCCCACAGAGCTTCTTCTGACACCATTTCAGTAGGTATATCCACACAGATAAGGTGACGCTGGAAGCCAAGCAATGAAACATGATTTGACAAATCATTTCTTCATCCACTCAAGCATGAGGTTGAATTTAAAACGCGGCGCTGTCTGTTAAAAATGCCTGACCTCGCTGTCTTTCATTGACCGTAAGTAAAAAGCTTATATGCTCTGGTGAAGCGGCTTGGTGAAGCTTGTAAAGTCATTTAAAAAGACACTGAAGTAAAACTAAAAGTAGAGTGTGTTCTAACTGATGCCTGCACTGAAAAGGAAATGATCAGTGACTTGTGACCTGTCATTCTGCTGATATAAACACAAAGCAGAGCTATTATGTACTTTATATTTGAGGAAAATGGGCCAGAGAGTACCTTTGAAACATATAATATGAAACACTCTGTTTCACTTAATCCTTTGATTCAACATTTGGAAACTCAGCTGGAGATTTTTCATGCTGTGTGGCTGAACTTCATACTAAATAAGTTCCAGCTAAAATGAGGTAAATTAGAAGTCCAACCTGGGCTGTGTCACAGCGTGACGCCGGGTTCTCTCTAGAGCTCTGTCAATAAAAGGCTGGAACCTGCGGATCACTCCAAAGCGCTCACCAGTACTTGCCAGAGGGAACTTTAGCATATCGATTATGTCTGGGATCAAACAGAACAGCGAAAGGCTCCGTTTGCAAACACTTGCATGTGTTCTTTAAAAGCTTTGGAGATAAAGATGAGACATGCAGAGGAAATGACAATGTGATTAAGGGTCAAACCTGATTCATGTGGACACTGATGGATTCTGTGGCTGGTCATCTGCCACATTAGTTGAGCCGACCATGACGGGCAACCAGTGGGAGGTTTACTTGGCCGCTCAGAGGGTGGAATTATCTGCAGCGCTTTATAAATCCTCAACATGGAGCTGTGGTATGTGCTGAGTTCACTGCCATTTTTAAAGCTGCCCAGCCAACCACGGACTGTCACATTCTGTGTGTCCAAAATGTTCCTGTTGAAAAAGTCGCGTTGATATGAAATGGACGGAGGCAGTCTAAGCAGCACCTGGTGGATCCTGTAGTCACGGAGTCTGCTGCTTTTCCATTTTCTCCTGAAGACCACTAAATCTGTCTTCTGCAATGTGGACACCACCACCTCAACTGCAAGCTGACATTGCCCAGAGCACTGATACCGCACGCGGACCACCGAGCCATCTACCACTTTGTCAGGGACGGTGTCAAACCCTATAAAATTGTCAGGCGGGGTCTCACTGCTGTGGGCTGAAATGACTTGTGAAGCACACTGTCCCTGGGTGAAGAGAAGGAAAAGAAATACACTTAAATGAACATAAAGGGAAAACAGACTTGCATGAAGTTTCATTCTCTCAACCAAATTTGAAAAATTTATCACCAGTTAGTTACTAACTGCTTGTAGTAGTGTATATCGAAAAACGAGAGCAGTCTCCTGTGAGCAGAATAAGTGAGTGAATAAAATTGCTTACCATTAGAGCAGAAGCAGTGAAAATCTGTCCAAAAATGATGACATGAAACACATTCATCTTTTGTTGTTGTTTAAAACTGAATAAAAACCACAAGCAAATTTGACATTCAGAGTGGTAAGTAACATTGGCTCTCACTGTTTGACACTTCCAGAAAACATTTCCAAACAGCCGTGCAATGGGTGTACCATTGCAATGCAGCATTACCTGAAATTCTGGTGTTTCAAGTTCAGTGATTAGCATGCTTTTAAAGGGCTAGCGCCCACGAGGGCTCGGCTATATTTACTCTTGATGTGTAATAAAAGTGTTGTTTGATTCACTTTATTAGTGATTGTATTTGGGACCTTTCCATAAGAGTGAAGCATCAGAGCTGACTTAATCTGATGTACGTGAGCCAAGACTTTGTCATCACCCTGCGTCCTCTGTGGCCAACGCGCTTACGCAAGACTTTGAAGAAATATGATCTGAAAAACAACCTGATATGGCAGCCAAAATTAATTACCCATGGGCCACTGACTGTTTATGTTTCAAAGTCAAGGGCATGACATGTGCTAATGTTGCTGATGGGTTGCTTTAGGTAGCCACACATACACGAACATGGTCTATATAAAAGGTGGCTGCTGTTTTCACACACATATGTTCTTGATGGCATACCTATGTGTACAAGAGAATAGCTTTTGAAGGCAATTTTATTGGATGTTATTGAAGAGTTGATTTTTTCAAGCAAGCAGAAAATGCTGTAAAAATATGCTTTTGTAGCTTTTTTTCTTTTTTTGGTGTACAAAATCATAGGTCATCACTTTTAATGGCTTTACAGGACATATGCAATTTTCAGTCTGTCTTTGAGGACCGTCTAACTACAGAGTATCCTGCAGTGCCACATGGAAAAAAGATTGCTTCCAACTATGTGAGTGGTTTGCCCTTTAGCAATAACAAAAGTTTGTTTCACTTTTATATTCCAGTGGCAGAGTACTTAGATGAAAGTCCGATACAGTTTGGGCAAATCAGCACAGTCCAGAACTGCAGCGCCATCTCATCTGAAGACCCCTTCTTAACATCCTTCTCCTTGCCAACATGCCTTCCGTTTGCCTCTTCACAGTCTGTGCCTCTGCCCTTTCCCATGGCTCATGGCACCACCACCTTGGCGTTCATGTTCCAGGGTGGCGTGATGGCTGCAGCAGACACTCGTTCCAGTTGCTCAGGCCTCGTCGCGTGCCCAGCCTCGCAGAAGATCCTGCCCATTCACAGTCACTTGGTGGGCCTGACCTCAGGCACTTCAGCCGACTGTGCGCTTTGGAAACGTATTTTGGCTCGCGAGCTGCGGCTTTACCAACTTCGCCACGGTCGACGGTTGTCCACGAGTGGAGCTGCCAAATTGCTTTCGCACATGCTTCACCCTTTCAAAGGAACTGAGCTGTGTGTGGCTGCCACGTTGTGTGGGTGGGATGGAGGAGAGGTGGACGATGGATGTGATTACCATGGAGGCACAGAGACTGGTCCTGGTAGTCGAGGAGAAACAACAAAGAATCAAATGACTGAGCAGAAAAACTTTGTAGATAGCACCAATGCAAAGGTTTCTCTGGCAAAGGATGAACGCTTTTCTTTCTCTCAGCAGTGCTCCATCAGAAAGAAAATGAATTTATCTGGACCAAGGCTTTTTTATGTATGCAGTGATGGTACTCGCCTACGGGGAATGCTTTTCTCTGTGGGCTCAGGATCCCCTTATGCCTACTCAATTTTGGACCAAGGTGTTCACTGGGGGCTGACAGTAGATGAGGCCAAGTCAATAGCTAGAGAAGCTGTGTACAGAGCTACGTATAGGGATGCATATTCTGGAAACTGTGTGGACATGTATCACATCACGTCAAAAGGCTGGACACGCAGAAACCGGGAGGATTTGAAAGAGGAATATTACCGAGAAAAGGAAAGGCGAAAGCATGAGAAAACAGAGAGGCGGGATGTGGCTTTTTCTGACTAAAGACATGAAACAAACAAAAATGGCTTGGGAAGCGAAAGGCAAACATTGGGGGGTATTTTGGAGAGACGTGATATTACGGCATCTTTGCAGCAGTTACTAAATTAATGAACAGGACAGGCAGTTGCATCCTCCAGGCTATTTCTCAAATGATTTGGGCATGCATATCGTTCCCTCTAATAAACAGCTGATGTTTTGTTTGTGCTGATGATAAAAATGTATTCTAAGAGCACCCTGCTTGCTGGCATTTTGATTTAGATGTTAAAGCATTATGAATCATTTCAAGAATGTGAGATAATTACTACCTACTCCAGCATGCGGGTAAATCGCATAAACACAGAGTAACAGAAAATGAATAGTCTAAAAATCTAAATGGCTGGAGGCTGAAGGTCATAATGTATTACTGTGTGTAAGGGAACACGTTTAGCCGCAGCAATAAACGGTAAAGGGGCTGTAAACTGATTTGTGCCTGCTGTCAGAAGACTTCTGAAGTTCCTCTGACACTTCAATAAATTAATGAATAAAAGGAATTTTGCTGCCTGCTCATTTTGTTTGAGCGCTGTGGTCATAAATAAAGCATAACTGTAATTACTCAACTGACAATGACTCTATATTGCCAAGTATATTAGGGTAAAAGGTACAGAGCTGTCCATCTTCATCCTCAGTGTTCAGCTATGTTCTCTAACTTTAGTGAAGTCCATGATGGGGGACAGTTTGCAGTGTAACATCAGTGTTGTGGCACACTGATTATACTACATGTCAAAATGTTGTAATGAAGTGTATGATGTCCTGTTTCCATATATTAAGTATTGCAATATATCGTATATGAATGCATTTTTTTAATGACTAACATATGCATATGTGTGCAGCGAGCATGTCTTATGTGTTATTAACGGCATAAAATAAATTACAGCCTGGGATGCGTGACTGCAGCATCAGTGGGGATGCGCACTAGTACTACTGTATGATTGACTGCAGCTGTGTGAGTAAGAGGGGAAAGCCTCCCATTCTCCCCGACCTCATGCATAATTCCCATCTTTGGAAGTTCATTAATGGCAGAATTATTGAGCGAGTGAAAACAAACAAACAAAAAAGGAGAAAGAAAGCATTTGGTGGTCTAGATTTGAAGTCTTGCAGGGACCGACTCTTGGGAAAGTGAGTCGGCGTTATTTTTATAGCACCTTTAAAGAGCATATGTCACAGAGCGCTTCACAATAAGAAACGGTTAAAAAGCAAAATATGAGGCAGCCAGACATTAAATGCACACAGGCAGATAAAAACACAAGGCGAAACAAGGCGGAACCTAAATCTAAACAAATTGCTTTCAGTTGCTTTCTAAAGGTGCCTGCAGATCTGACGTTTAAGAGATATAGCCTCAAAAGCACAGTCTCCTGTCATAGTCCGAGAGCAGGCAGGACTCAAATGCAGATTCAGAAGGCAGTTCGGAGAGTTTATTAACAGTGATGTGAAAAAGCTATTTGCAGTGCCTTTCAAAAAAGGGAAACATCCACAGTCTCTATGTACAGTATCCAAGTCGATGGTCCGATAGGTTCCACTCAGTCTTTAGATTCGATAATGAAACAGACTTCTCTCTCCGACTCACACACACAAATCCTCCTCGAGGAAAACAGGGAAGACTGCTGGACAGAAGAGAGATGGTGAGAGGTGCACACATGGAAACAGGTGAGCAGACTTACGTAATGAAGGTAAGCATCTGCCGCGACTCAAACACCAGATGAGGAGCAGGTGAGTTAATTACCACAGGTGTGCCGGAGGGCGGGGACCAAGAGGATCCTGCCCCTGCAAGGGCGTGCACGCACGCACACACACACCCACACCCACAAACAGACAGACAGAGGAGAGAGAGAGTCATGGTGGAGAGCGAGGAAAACTGGCAGGAGTACCACGAGGACTGAAGGACTATGACAGTCTCCTTTCTTGTTGAGACTGGAGCGAGAAAACAACCATCAAACCCTAATCGGAGAACCTCTCCCAGCAAACATTCTGACATTCAATGACTATTGTTTGCATGTCTATTCAAGCCATTCATGTCACATTATGATTGAAAACAGCTACATAATGAAAGGTGTACAGATAATTAACCTGGCTTTCTGCCTCAAGTTCCTTCAGCAATGTTGACTTTCTATGTCTTTTGATAGACATAAAGATAATTAGACCGAGCACTAGACAACAAATGCATTAAAAATATAAAAGATTTGTTAATTTGTATTTTAGGGCTCAATGATTATAGCAAAAATCACAATCTGGATATTACATCAAACATTCATTAACTTAAGCACGCAATATGCATTTAGTGGCGTTTTTAAAAAAAGTGTCTTTTTACATGAGATTTCCATTATTCAAATGAAAAGCTAATAAATTAATGAAAAAAGAGATGTCTGCCAGTCCACACGATCGGGTCCATTAGACATCTGCAAGTGCAGTCTGTGGTAAAAGAAGCTCATGCCTCAGTGGACTCATGCACCTCAGGAAACCTGCAGTGAAGCCTGGGGGCGAAAATGCTGGAGAGCTGAAGCCGATGACCAACCAACACCTCCTCCTCCTCTTCTCATGCTGAAAGCAGAACAAGGATAAACCCTCAGTGATCCCAGGTGATAAGGAGTCAAAGGCAGCTGCAGGCAATCACTAATGATCCCTCTACAGGATCACTTACAGCAACCTGCTTCTTCTAGATAAATATTTTCAACCACAAACCTCCTTCTGTCATCTTGCCTTGAGTTAAACTAAACTGTGAGCATGGTTGAGCTTTTTAGGGACGAGCACTGTAAAGGCGGCTGATTCATAACACAAAACAACAGGTTCATAGCCAAAATTCATCCAAATAACTGAAAGTTTTTATTCAGTTATCTTGTTTTTGTAATCATTAGAAGCCAAAATCAAAACTGAAATTCAAATCACTGACTCTAAGGCTATGTTCACACTGCAGACGAAAGCGCATTAAATCCGATTTTTTTTTTACCCTATGCGACCCATATCCGATCATGGTTTGACAGTGTGAACAGCACAAATCCGATATTTTCAAATCCGATCTGGGTCACTTTCGTATGTGGTACTGAATCCGATACATATCCGATGTTTTAGAAAGCGACTGCTGTTTGAACGGTCATGTCGCATTAAATCCGTCTTCTACATCACTGACACAAGACAGACGCAAATTATCAGCGCCGGAGAAGCACCCGAGAAGACATCGCGATCGCTTCCTGGCCATTCCGTGTAGATGTCAGTGAAACTGTTTGGAAGACAACGTTGGAGAAACGTGAACATTTTATTTGTACTGTATAATCTGCAGATTCTGACAGAAATCTGCAACTATCCTTTGAAGCACCGCTCCTCTAAAACAGCAATAAGGATCATTATTAGGTTATCTAAATTGTTATGTAAATAACAAAATAACTTAAAGCAAAAATTAGGAAACGTAAAGTCTTTATATTAAGGCCATCAGTCAAACAATACTGTTTGCTCTGGGTCTAAACAGAGCACGTTGTGTGTGACGTCTTCTTTTGTGCATGCGGGCCGCTTTGAGCGTTCACACTAGAGCGCGTTTGCTGTCGCATTTTATTTGTAGTGTGAACAAGCAGACAAAAAAATCGGATTTGATCAAAAAATCGGAATTGAGCATTAAGACCTGCAGTGTGAACGTAACTCAATTTATAAGAAAAGGTATGACTGGACAACTGATTGGCTGGTTGGAAAGAATGTCACTATCTAGTCTAGTTATCTGTTTTAAAATCACTTTGCAACTATGCAGACAAAATGTTACCATTTTAGGCCGGTTGTCACTAACAGTTTCCTGCTGGTATTACTAAGCAACAGAGGTTTTTTATATAGAGAGGTATGTGCTGACCGTCCAAGGCTCTGAGCACAAGACTTTTGAACTTGACTGAATTTAATAGGAAGCGAGTACAGAGCTTTGTGCTTTGAGGAGGAAACAAGGACAGAATAGTAAATCAAAGTTTGAGTCTACAAGGAGAACTGAGTCCAAAATTTGAGTGAGCAATAGTGTTTCTCTTTGCTTGGCCTCTTCAAAGCTTTTTGTTCAATTTTGGTAGTTTTTTACTTTCATGCAAACTGCAGCTGAGAGCGGAACGAGCTCCACTAGAGTTGAGCAAAAAGCACAGTGTCACAGACCCAGCCTTACATCAGTACATCTGTTTTGTTTTTTTAACTTTGAAAATATATGACCCTAACAACCAGAAGATTGGCAAAAATTCGCTGACAGCTCCCCCCTCACAGGCTAATTCAAGAACATGTTTTATGCTTAGAAATCTTTCGCTGTGAGCTCTCACATCCTCAGCACTAGATTGATTACTGCCTGGCTTTGTTTTGTGCTGCCGAAGTAGTTTTGACATTAATGAACCTCCATAGAGCCTGGTAGAAGGGATCTGAGGAGTGACCTCGGGGTTGCAAGCTTGATTTCTAGTCATATCACGGAACACTTGTCTCATCACCACTTGTTTAAAGGCTCTCTTGTTTCTTAGTCATCAGACAGAATTCAGGCTAAGACATGATCAAAAACATGGTTGTGCAAATGAAGGCTGCACCCTGTAGATGATTACTTTTTACCTCATTCAGGTACTGAAACGCATGTTTCTGCTGCAGCGTGAAAAATAAATTCTTTTAAATTAAAAATATCCAAAACAATTGAGGGATAAATGAAGCACAGAAAACACACAACTGTAAGATTAACAATTTAGCATTCCTGTTTTGCAGTGGTTTTGTTTGTCCTTGAAAATTTGCACATTTCTAGTTGGAAGTTACTCACCCAAAAAAACAAAAAACAGTCACCACAAAAATCAGCTTAAAATTTCAGACTGATGTTGTATATGGAAAACACATCTCAAACTGAAATAAAATATGCTATGAAGTGTGGCGAGGGTGGTAATTACAGTCGCACAAATGTTTTTAGCAAATGAGAGAACGCAGCTGGCAAAAATTCCTCTTTTAATGCATCTCTAAGTGACAATTTTCTGGTCCTGCTTCTAGGTGAAGCAACTGGGAGAAATGCAAACTCACTGAAGTTGATTATGCAGACTAGCTACATTTAGTCAGATTAAACAAACACCACACGGCTTTCAAAGAAGCCACAACACCTAACCAGGAACTACTGAAGGCAATTAAACAACACCTGCTATGTTTTTGAAGATATTTTGTCATAGATGTCGATTATTTCAGCTGGGGACGCAGATGGACAGTGGTGATATTTACAGGAGATGCATTTGTTTCTACCAATAAAAAAAAAAAGAAAGACGCATAACAATTAATTGTTTTAAAAATTGCTGTGACAGTTCTCAGTGAGGCACCACTGCCATCAACTGGTGCAAACCTTTTTACTTCAATTTTTTTTTTTAACACCTGGGACATGATTAGAAATATGATTAAATACAGCTTTTTTATCTCAGTCAGCAGCGGTACGATGTCTTCTCTCTTCTGGCTCTATGCACACGTAGACAGGTCGATAACAATGAAGGTGCCAAAAAGAAAAGGAGGAGAATCAATGTTAGTACATTTTTCTCAAAAAAGTAAGTTGTAAGCTACTTTTTTTTCACCTTTTTGCAAAATAATACTGCCTGTCCATCTGGTTTTGAGATAGACTGCGTTACATAGGTGAGATGTATATGCAGCAGATTTCTCACCTGCACATCCATGATGCTTATCTCCCATTGACTCTAATCCTAAAGGTGATTTATTGCATTGAGATCTGGCGACTGTAAAGGCTATTTATGTACAGTGAACTTATTGTGCTGATCAAAAAAACAGTTTGAGATGATTTAAGCGTTGTGACAAGATGCGTTATCTTGTTTGAAGGAGGTATTACAGAGTGGGTACACCGAGGTCATAACAGGGATGGATATGGTCAACAACAATACTCAGGTAGGCTGTAGCATTTAAAAGACGCTCACTACTAAGTGAGCCAAGAAAATATCCCCCATTACACCCCCAGCAGCAGCCAAAATCGCTGATATGAGGCAGGATGGATCCATGCTTTCATGCTGTTTACGCCAAATTCTAATCCTGAGTGGTTATTTAAGTTTACTGTTTCCTTCTTATCAGCTCGAAGCAGTCTGGCCATTCTTCTCTGCCCTTTGGCATCAATAAAGCATTTTCACCAAGGGACTTGCAGCTCGCTGGATAATTTCTCCTTTCTGGACCCTTCTCTGTAAACCCTAGAGATGTTTGGGTGGGAAAATCCCAGCAGATCGGCAGTTTTAGATGAGTTAGTCTGGCACCGACAACCATGCCACTTTCAAAGTCATTTAAATTACTTTTCTTCTGCTTGTTTTGAACCTCAACATGGCCGAATGCACTACCATGTTTGCATTAAGACAAAACTGAAGAGGTATACCTAAAAAAGTGAATGAACTCAAGCAGAAATCCAGCTGAAACATATCTGAGCTACTGAATAGGAATTCATAAATTTAAGTAATTCATCACGGACACGTGCTGTCACACGCACATTTGAGCAGGTTCCACCAACAAAAAGAAAAAAGGCACGAAAGCAGCTTGATATCACACAGAACTGTCAGTCTGCTGCACTCTGACTCTCCCTGCAAACGGCAAGAAGGACAGAAGACTTAATCATCTGCACATTTGTGTTGACTCAGGAGGGATAATATTAAATGAGAAAAACGGGGAATGATTTGAATTCAACACAAAATGCCTAAGAGCCCGACTGCATGATCTTTCACTATATGTTTACCTGAAACATGTTTTGTTTTTGTGCGTGTTTTCCACTGTACTAATAAATACGCAGAAATGATGCAGAAAAAAACAGAATGAAGCAAATTAAGAAATTCCTAGGGGAGGACCCCATGCTCCTTTACACGATGTCGCCAATGCTCAAGCGAAATCTATACCCACATATTTTGTCCAAGTACACCACTATGAGACTAACAGTTTGTTTTTGTGGCACTCAGTGGCCGCTATTTCAAAAATAGTAGGCTTTTAGAGTGACTATGGTCGTTGTGTGATAGTTACAAAGTAATGGAGAGAGGGAAAATAGAGAGAGGTATACAGAGAGCGAGGGACGGAGGAAGGGAGGGAGGGTTAGACGTAGAGAGCGAGAGAGAGACTGGGCTAAGTGGACAGACCTCACGTTGAGCTCAGATGAACCTCGGCATCCTTTCCCACGTTGGATCATTTCAGCCCCGTTAAACCAGAAGACCACCGGAGCAAAACCGCAAACACACGGTAAGCTTCTCTCATAATTGACTTTTTTTCTAAATCTTCAGAATTCAATAGTTGACACAGACAAGTTTCCAGCCTTCGCCTCAGCTCAGCTCTCCACTTTATCGTCCAAATTCTCGGCGTTTTTTGGAGGCTTTTAACCGGGTCGAGGCGGTTTCCAACTGTTTCTCTGTCAGTTTAAAGCTGTTTGTAGTAGATATCTGCGAGCTGTTTAGGTGAAATAATGGTGGGCTGAGAGAAGGGTCTGGAAAAGCAGACAATTATTTTGGGTGACTGAACTGAGCGCCAAGCTTTGACAGATGGTACGGATGACGCCGTGCTTTCCCTCTTAATTTCCCGGCTAGGTAGGTAATTTTTGTCTATGTGTGTGCGCGCGCCGTTCGTACTCACCTGCCGCGTGCACTTTGGCGCGGGGACGCTTGCTTGCAAAAATGAATGAGGTTGCTGGACCTTGGTTAAGTTGCCGAAAGCGGAATTTGGGGGACGTTGCATTCATTATAATAGTTAGCCCAAGTGTGTAAATCACATTAACATGCATCAAGTAGGTCATTTTTCTGGCTTCTTCCAGCAAGACAACGTCACGCTCCGGGCTGTTTAGTATATCTCTACTAGATATGCTAATGAGCGGTCCAGATGTGAGTGTGCGCGTGCATGTAAACTGGCTTGTGTGTATCCGTGACCAAGCAGCTGTGTCACGTGTTGTGGCGAATGTAATATCAGAGCCGATCAGGGAGAAACATTCCACTTCCCATCTATCCCACTGTACGAAAATTGGCAGCAAGTCAGTAGGGGGCGCTCATGAGATGGTGCTCAATGAATAGAAATGAGTGGAATTACGTGGCTAGTCCATTTATTGTTTTAGCCTTTTCTAACACGGTATCAATAATTTTCTGAGGTGAAATACAGAACAGTGCTTATGTCCTTGCGTTTTTCTTATAATGAAGGTGATTTTTCGGATAAAAAGCTAGAATTTCCCAATACTTGCTGATTTTTCTGTTAAGGAGTTACTACAGGCCACGCTGCCTTAACGGCAGCCATTGACAGATGATAACTATATTATAGATGAGTGGTTAGAGTAAACCATGAAAGAAGCAGCTGGTTGTGCTGGTCTAAATGAAATTCTCTGTAAATTATTCATATTGCAGTGCGTAACACTTACAATAAAGTGTTTTACTTGAGTTAAAAGTGATTACAAAAACAAAGTTAAAATGGAGCTGCACCCCTTCTGTCAAAAATATGGTAAAAATTGTTCCAAGAAAATGATTTACATTTTCTACTGCTCCACAGGGCTCCATTAGTTCTCGACTCTCTCAAGAGCGCCCCCTATAAAACGGAGTGTGGGAGTTGACTATCATATTTAAAATTCTCTGGTAATATTACACTGCCTCTTCACATGACAAATAAAACATGGCTAAACACTGACTTATCACAGGGCATTTGCTCACTTAAGCTGTCTGGTGTGTCAAACCTTGACAATAATGAAGTGACTGATGTGCTGAGTACAGTGGGCCTCTCTTCACCAGTCTGACTTGGATAGACTTAAGAGATTTCCCTGTGTGCACTGAGCCAGCGAGAATGGATGAGAGGTCTGTGGGCATTAAGACGAATGGCAAAAGGAGGGTAAGCCAGAGATGTTCAAATGGAGCAGAATCTGTCCACATCCTGGATGTTTAAGCCACCCATCTCCCCTCACCCCCCTCCCCAGTGTACTTCCACTACCACTTCCCCTGCTCTGCCTCCTTTATGCCCCCATCTCCCATTTTTTTCCTATGTAAGAGGCCTAACATGCACAGGCTATTTTTAATAAAAACGGAATAGCCTTGTTGCAGTGAAGCATCTCGATGCAGAGTGAAGTGAGACTGAAACAGCGATTTGCAATTTAGAGCTATGTCACCACTCATCATTCCATTCTGAGCCAGCAACAGCAAATCGTCCTCACGCTTTCATCCTCTATCCCTTGCCTTACATTTCACACATATCTTACACACACACACACACACACACACCCTTACTCTAAAGACTTCAAACAACGGTGAATGACATGTACTGCTGGCAACATGGGTTTTGGACCAAAGCTGGCAGAGAGAAATGTAAGCCGTAAGCTCAATCTATGCTAATGCACAATAGCTGAGGAAGACAAAAGTGTTTTGGAAGAGCCACTTTTTGTATTTCCATAGATTTGGGAAACCGGCAAACAGATGCCGATGATGAACATGAAGCATTACATATGGATGACTTGATAAATTTGGTGCGCAAAATGCAGCAAAAATAATTAAGGGTGGATTGCCATTTGAGGGGAAAATAATGACGTAAAAAGGGCAGAAATTACTTAATATTTCCTGTGATCAAAGCTCAAATTGTCTCTGTTCTCAAGTGTACTTCTTTAAGTGGGTCACTATCTGCAGAGAAGAAAGAACATTGGCTTAATTTTAATGTGCCCATGCAGCATATCGTATCAGAAAATGTTGGGGTTAAGAAATGTTCTGGTTCGTATTATAGAAACCATCAAAGCCTACTGCATTTCTATAGGCCAACTTTGTGCCACGTTCCCTCAAAATTTATCAAAGTACTTGGTGCTCTGTACATTTATTAAGTCAGATGAGGCCAGGGGATTTAGTCTTCCCAGTGTGCACTGTATTTTATGTCCTCTAGCCAAATTATTGATAATTTGCATGAAATGCAGGGAAATCTCTACATTATTTTTAAGAATTTTAGCTTCCAAATCTGTTCAGAAGAGAAAGGCATGGAAACTTTATTTACATATGTTTGAAGACTACCTCCCTGTGTACCCATGACTCATGTATTTTGCTGTGCAAAGATGATAATGCACGCCTCCATGCATGCATAAAGGTGAAAGCAGCTGTCAGAACATTCATTGCAGGGAAAAGTGAGCCAGAGCGATGGATCCATGTGGGACATGGATGCACTGTCGTATAGTTTTGGATCTTGTTAAGTTGCTGACACTTTGCACTGCATCAAGTTTCAAAGATCAATGGCCAGAGATCTGACTCAAATACTGACAAAAAGCAGATCATTAAACTTTAGGGAAATGAGGACAAGTCATTGATTAAATTATTTATGAGCCTAATTAATCTCTTAAGGGGAACTTGTTTCAGAACTGGGCACTGAAGCATGGGTAGCCCATCTTTAGGGATGGCATCAATCACCTGCTGTCCAGGCAATTGTGTGTGACAAGGAGCAGTAAAGTACCTGAGCTCCACCTCATCGCCGTACCTTCAGGCTCTGAATTAATTGAAATTTTTTAGGACCGCACTTACCTTTCTGAGAATGAGATCAATAACCAGAATCACACAAAACGCCAATGAGAGGAATATCATCAACAGTATCAGGTACAAAGCGAATTGTCCTTTTCAGGTAACTTCTTATGAGACGTAATTATCATAGTTTCTGTTCAAAACTCACAGTTATTTGCACAGCAGCTGGCAGAAGGCTCAGATTAGCAAACAAAGCTGTTGAGCAAACGGCAGAACAAACATTTATCTTTAAATATGTCCTGAAATAAATGTCGTCTTCATATGAGTGTGATGGCAGACTTTTTTGTGTCTTTTCACTTCTGTATCTTAAAGCACTTGTTTCTCATAATAATGAATATAGTCAAGATCGCACTAATTATGTCTTCTCTCAGGTGATCCTCTGCAGCATGTGCACTGCATGGGAATATTTGAGTAAAGAAGCCGAAATGAAGACAAACACCAGGGAGAGGGGCGGAAGAACCGAAGCAGGGGCAGGACGAAGGCATGCTGGAAATAAACCATCATAAAAACCGGCAGCTGATCAGCCCTTTGTCAGCCACTTCACAAGACAAAGTGATCGGTGAACCTCAGCAATGGCAGCACATGTTGTGCTTCTTTTTCTTTTATTCTGCAAATGGGAAAGACACGGCATCTCAGAGGCTGTCGGCCTTTCAGAGGAGGATCCGGATTCTCAAGTAATATCAGACAAAAAGCAACAAGTTTTACATCATCCAAAGTCCCTGGACAAAATTTTTATTGGAATCAAAGAATTGGAAAGCCATGTACAGGCTTCAGAGAGTGATGCAAGAACTCTGCCAAATGTGGTTTTTCAACTAAATGACGGCAAACCTAATGATTCTGACTTTAAGAGCAATGCAGGAAAGCAAATCGACATGAGACTTAAACCTCCAGATTCTTCTGCCAAACCTCTTATACCTAAACATAGCTCTGAACTCAGTGTGAACCGTGAGAAAAGGAACAATTTGACTAATGGAGAGGTTGAAGGTGTAATTAATGATCACAGTCTAGTGCCAAGCTCAGAGGAGGAGTACGCTCTCCAGCCTCAACTCTATTTGGAGACAGGTGTCGGTGACGTTCAGCCTGAGAGGCTACGGGGCCTCTCTAAATGGGTCACAGAGTCTGAACATAGTCAGTCAGAGCCTTACCTGCTGCCTCACTCTCGCCGCCGTAGGAGCTGGCTCTGGAACCAGTTCTTTGTGATTGAGGAGTACAGAGGGCCTGAGCCTGTGCTCATTGGACGGGTAAGCTGTCGGCACAACCAGTCAGCATGCACATGCGAATCACCTGAATCTCACTGTATTACAACATAAATGTAAATTGCGCCTTATTTTTGAGAACCAACAAATATTTTTGCAAGCGCAATCATTTTTATAGATAAGTTATTGCCACGCAAAGGGTTTAATTGGAGCAAACAGAAATCTCTCCTGTGCTCAATACATGTATTTACATAAATCTTTTCTGTTCGCAGTGCATTCATTTATTTACATGTTTTTCTTTGTCCAAATAATTTCCCAATGACAACCTTTCCACTCTGCTTCATTTATTACCTCTCTCATCCTCTGCTCTGTGTGTCCCCAAGCTCCTGTTTGAGCCTCATTCACTGTTCATACACACAAATCGGTGCTTAAAACCTGCACACAAACATACTACACACAAAGCAGGGATTCATTAAAATTTTCCTACCTGTAATTATTTACGCTCTACAAAGTAGAAATGCCCGAGACCATATACATATATATATATATATATATATATATATATATATATATATATATATATATATATATATATATATGTGTGTGTGTGTGTGTGTGTGTGTGTGTGTGTGTGTGTGTGTGTGTGTGTGTGTGTACAGAAATAACAAGATCGACATAAAAACATGTTTAACTAGCCACTATTAATAAAAGAAAAGGGTTTAAAAGAAAACAATGTTGAAAGCTATTAATTTGGACTGGCCAAATATATTAAACATAAAATTGATGGCCTGTCATGCTTGCTGTGTGTTATCACTTTCCCACTTATGGCTTTTGTCCAATGGCTGGCTATCAGTCCTCCACCTATTTTCTTCTTTTTCCTTCTAGTCTGTCTTTTATTCATCATTTATCATTTCATCCTCTCTTATTACATGTTTTGTTTTTCTAAATGAAACAACCACTAACATTTGGTTGAGCTTAGCGAACGGATAATTCTCCACCTGAGCAGATTGTCAGGAAATTTGGCCAGCGATTTTGGTATATATAAAAAACCTATGAATTATTGCACTGCTAACTGACTTATTAGTCAAAACAGGAAACTAAAAATAATAAAAGATAATGTTAAACTGCGTATATGGTTTTGGACACATTTTGATCACAGGAGTAAGGCTGGCCAATGTTGGAGTTTTTGAGCCAGAAGTTATTTGGATGAGAAGATGGCGTGCTAAGTTATCAGCTTACACAAAGCTGCATCTATAAAATGTATGGACTCAATGCACACCCACACATATCTTTTAATTAGTGCTAAGTAACGGACCAAAAATGTATTACAGTATCCTCGGAAATTTCTTGAGTGACTTCACACAGCAGGTCATGTTATTGATTATATAAATCCATTAAAAACACCATAAACAGTGGCGAGGTCCAGTTCAGAGATTCACTTTATCAGAAGTTGGGCCTGTTAGACTACTATTGGCTAAAGCTCCCTTTGTTGGTACATGCATCAATTGTCTGGGCATTTATTTCTCAGAATTTAAATTAGTGAGCTTTCAAAAAGACATATCTTGCAAGCTTAATGAAGTACAGACAGAAATGTATAAAATTAAGTTTATAACCAGTACCATCAACTAATTACGTGTATGCCTATGTTGACATTTGGCAATTCTTAATGGATGCATGTCACCAATGAATACTGAAGTACTAGCGATTCAGTTGCAGGAAAATCTGTCATATAAAACATTAATTATAAAAATGGCAAATTTTGCCTCATGTTATTCACAAAGATATTACAAGGAAAACAATGTCTCGATATTGGTACCATGTATATTAAGAAAATACACCCAGCCCCTCCCCCCCAAAAAAAGAAAACAAAAGTGAACAATCTACAGTCCTCTGCCACTTTATTAGGTTGATATGATAGCAATTCAGTACATTCAGACACGTAGACGTGGTCAAATGTCTTGTTGAGACTGTAGGTCAGAGAAGACAGGCTGGACTGCTTTGAGCTAATAGGAGGGCAAGTGTAATTCAAATAAGCGCTCATTGCAACCAATGTATGCAGAAGAGCATCTTTAAATGTGCCACACATTGAACCTTAAAGCAGATGGGCTACAGCAGCAAAAGACTACACCAGGTGCCACTGCTATATAGAATAATAGGAAATTCACACCGACTCACCAAAGTTGTCAAGAAGAAGATTGGAAAAACGTTGCGTCCCAATTTCCATCTTGCCTTGTATCACACTTCAGGCTGATAGTGGTGGTGTAATGGTGTGGGGGCTATTTTCTTGGCAGACTTTGTGCCTCTTAGTACCAACTGAACATTGTTTAAAAGCCGTTTTCCACCTGAGTATTGTTGCTGACCATGTCCATTCATGACCTTTATGTCATATCCTTGATGTCATATCCTGACCGTGTACCCAGTTACTTCTAGCAGGATAAGACACGGCATCACAAGCTCATATAATCTTAAACTTAAACGGCCTCCACAGTCATCAGATCTCAATCCAATCGAGATGTAGGATGGGATGTGACAAAATTCCCATCGTGGATGTGCAGTCGACAAGTCAGCTGCAAATGACATCCAATGCTATCGTGTCAATAGGGTCCAAAAGTGTCTGAAAAATGTTTCCAGCACCTTGTTGAATCTATACCAAATAGAATTCACGCAGTTCAAAAGGTAAAAGGGGGTGCAACCAATTACTAACAAAGTTCACCCAATGAAGTATATTTATCTTCTTAGCATTACAAAAATTTCTCTCAATTTACAATTCATGTGCTTGCAAAACAAACAAAAAACATATTTGCAATGTTAAAAATGTTCCATTGCATGCTTGAGAGTGAGGCACAGATCAGATCGCACTCTCTATGCGTCACCATCCCCACTTGTCAAGTCACATACTTGAGTTTTTACCATCAGCACACCAGCAAGCCTCAACTGCTGTCTGTGTCGCAACATGAAGAGTGTCTGAGATGATTTAATCCACTGCACACCTGAACCATTCAATCCCAGGGGTTTACTTGTAGCACTTCACAGTTAGAAGCTCCACGCTAATGCAGCTGCTGGCATCTACGGCATACTCAGAGTTGGATTATATCAGCTGTAACGCTAACAGGGAATTCTGCCAACCACTTTGTAGCTCGCAGTATACTTTATAGTGACAGTCTAGATTGGATTCTTACCAGTGCGGTATACACCTCATAAATGTTTAATCTTCCACTGTGGTTGTTATTGGTACAGTCAGGGAGGGGTGTTAAAGCAATCAATAGACACGCGGGACTGTTTATTTCTCTGCAAGTAAAGTCTTGATGTTGATATTCATGTAATAAAGCATGCTTCCATTGCGAGGAGTTCGGAAGCACAGTGTTTTCTCTCAGAGGTAGCTCATTTTGTTTGCCAGAAATAGAGAGATGATCATGTCAAAGCCATTGTCGGTGCAAGGTTTGAGGTGAGCTATCAACAGTTCAAATCACAGGTGCCACCACCCGTGCGAAAGAAGAAAGAATTTCTCTTGCAAGGAAAGCAGTGTGAAGCAGATATAAACCCAGAGGTGTATGTACTGCATGAGTGAGAGGAGGGGAAAATTGAGATTACAGAGTGAGAGAGAAAGTGACAAAGGGATTGGAAGAGACAGTTCCCTCTTTTTCTTGCTTTGCTTGTACGGGGTGGATAAATTTCTTCCCCACAGTGAGAGTGTTTTTCCATGCTGACTGAAGCGCAGCAGGACTGAGCCAGCAATTAGACAGTGAGGAGAGGAGGTCTGGATAGAAAGTGGGAAGCAAGGGGGGGCAGGGGAGCGAGGTGGGCACAGACTCTGACAAAGATGTCTCTCGTGGTGAAGTGTGGGATCAAAATCAAAGCTAGCTTTAAAGAAGAAAGGAGGGAGAAGGGGGTGGGTAAGAGATGAATAAAAAAAAAACCTGAATCCCTTATCTAGCAATTTGTAGGGTATGCTATCGTGAGTATGTATAATCCCAACTTCATCCTTCCAACACATGCACATCACATATACACACACAATATACACTAATCTTATATTTTTCCTTGATCTCTGCTTGAATGCTGTGCTGTGGGGCAGACAATAGTGTGCAAATCTGCACTTTAAATGCATTTATGTGCAATATTTTCCATCACATGTTCTCACTTTAAGGTGGGCAGCTGTCTTAACCACACAAATGACTCTATGTTAATCATTATGTAGGCAATTAAACTTGTCTATTTTTGTGTTGCACATACAATTTTTTGTGCCACAAAATGAATAAGCCTGGCAACAATCGTGTGCAATTGCTCTGCACATTTGTAAACAGACAATGTTGCAGCTTCAATTGAAAGTCAAGGCTCTCATGAGTATCTAAGGTCCACTGCAAAGATTGTGAATAAGCCTTGTGGATTATGAACATGTGCAGATGGGCCTTGAGGATAGAGAAATGTGAAGGTTCTCGGTCAGAAAGCTCAGTGTGATGAAGGCTGAGTAATCTCTTTAGCTTTCTATTTTTGTGTGTTTGGCCTTTTACCTATCAAGCTCACACTAATATCCTCGCTGCCATTAAATACCAAACCACTATTCTGCACCACGGAGCAAAACAGCCAGACAGAGGGAGAGAGCGAGAAAGAAGGAGAATTGCGAGCAGATGGGCATTCTGAGTAAGCGAGGTAAGGTGATGAAAATGGAGAAAAACAAGGACTGGAAAACGAGGTGGTTTATAAGGTAAAGGCAAGTCAGGCAGATGGATTTACGAGAAGGGGAGGAAAGAGACAGATGGATAGAAGAGACAGAAAGATTTACAGATGGATAGTGCTTGAGTTAGCAGAATGCATCTGTGAGCATACATATATGACATTTGCAGCGCCACTGTCCACACTGATGTGGATTTGCCCTCAACAACCCCCCGATGGCATGCTTGGTCCATTGAGTTAATTAGCTGTATGCATCAGTACTCATCCCCGTCCCATATGTATCTTCCACACCTGGTGCCATTCATTTTAGATTCAGTGAGCCCATCCTGCCTTAGCATAAATCACTCATTTCACATAGTCAGGTTTGTGGTATCTGCTAAACAAATGCAAGTGTTAAAGAGTGATACCTGCATCAGCATCTGTAGGTAATGTTGCATGAAGGTGTTACAGCCATTTAGTCTGTACGTATTTGTTTTTCCAGCTGCACACGGATATGGACAAAGGAGACGGAAGCACTAAATACATGTTGGAGGGAGAGGGAGTGGGCTCTGTGTTTGTGATCGACAGCAAGACGGGCAACATACATGTCACCAAGTCTCTGGACCGAGAGGAGAAAGATGAGTATCGTCTCGTCGCGACTGCTACAGACCGTGAGACCGGCCGAGCCCTGGAGCCGTCCTCTGAGTTCATCATCAGAGTTCAGGACATCAACGACAACCCACCTGTCTTCCCCAATGAACCTTATGTTGCCATGGTGCCGGAGATGGCCAACATAGGTATGCAGCAAACAACATTGCAGTGCAACCACACAAAATCTCCTGAGAGGTGATCAAATGTTAGCAGTGTTTTACCCAACAAAGGCTTTGTTCTGAAAAACAAAACAGACACAGTCTTTTTCACTCTGTAGCCAGGGGAAAATCTCAGACATCACTAACAGGTGTCGAGAAACTCAATTGTAATTTTTGCATCTGTTAAAGACTTTTGCGGAAGTTATCTGTTACCTGTTAGTCAACTGTGGGAAATTATATCAGTCAATGTAATAACATAATGAGTTATATGGATCTGACCAAAAAATATATCACACAACACCAAAGCTAGCCCAGCCAATGGCTTAAAAGGAAAATTGCCTGTAGCTGGCTAACATTACAATCGAATTTTAAAATTTTAGAGGAATTAAGTTAGCATCCAATGTCTAGTTAGCTACAAAGTCATATAAAACAATAAGCTTGCTTAGCACAGCTTAGCTGGCCAAAATATCAACAGTTGCTATGTTATAGGATTCTTTTTTGCACCTTTAGTTGAAAAGCTAATGCTATCCTGTTGTTGGAAACACACTGCCCATTACTCATACCTTTATGAATTATCCACATTCACAAACTGTTATAAAATTTGAACTTTTTAAAAATGCTCAAAGTAGATATTTGGATATTTGACTTGTCAGTCCATCTTTTATATACAGATTATGCTTCCTGCTATCAAGGCTAGAAAGAATGAATACTTGAAAAATATTTCTGCTTCTCGATCACCTCGCCAGCTGTCTATTCATTCTCTGAGTACTCTGCAAACAATCGTGTTTTTGCCAAAATGTGGATGTGGCTGAATGCACTTCTACTGGCACCATTTCAAGAAGAGAAATTGAGCAATATTGTAACTGGGAATGTATCTGTATTTATTCAAACAGCATATGTATTTTGGAACTTTGTGTGTGTGTGTGTGTGTGTGTGTGTGTGTGTGTGTGTGTGTGTGTGTGTGTGTGTGTGTGTGTGTGTGTGTGTGTTGTGAGACAGCAGAGAGTTGGATTATATTTGTTATATTTGCTCAGTTTTTGGGTGAAGTATTCCTGCTACATGGCTCATTAAGCAGCCACCTGTTTTAACGTTCTTAATATGCAAGAGTCCATTGACCTGTCATCTGTATCATGCTTCCCCTCTTCTACAGGCACGTCAATAATCCAGGTCACAGCCAGAGATGCTGATGATCCAACATATGGAAACAGCGCTCGGCTGGTGTATGCCATTACTCACGGCCAGGACTTTTTCTCTGTGGACCCTCAGACAGGTCTGTGATATCTTCCAAAGTGCGGCTCAACCTTTTTAAAAGCTGTTTCATAACCTGACTCTTCTGCTGATGTTTACAATACACATAGCTAATCCTGGCACTGCTCTCACTGTATATATTGTGCGCCGTATCCCTTTCCACCTTATGTCCAGTATGGATAAGAACATTTGCGTGTTCCTGCATCTTCTGTGATCTATTCAAAAACAGAAGTGGCCTGAAGTTACATGCGTGCAGCTTCCTAATTCTAAAATATGTGCATCTGACTCGCGCTGATGGTAATTCAAAGAGGCGCGGTGTCACTGTGAAATCTGTTGCTGTTTTGATTTTGTTGCTGCATGTCCTGCTCTCCTCTCTCCACCAGGCATTTTGCGGACGGCGGTACCTGACATGGACAGAGAGACTCAGGATGAGTATCTGGTCGTCCTCCAGGCCAAAGACATGGGGGGCCATCTTGGTGGATTATCGGGAACTACGACCGTCACAGTGAGGCTGAGCGATGTCAACGACAATCCCCCTCACTTTAGAAGGAGTAAGCAGATCAACATTTAACTGTTGGCTACTTTCAATATCTGTCGCTCTAGGATGTAAGTGTGTGTGTGAGATATCTAAGGATGAAACATCTTGTCGTGGCATTTGTGACAGCAGTTTGATATTTTAGCCTCCTCTGGGTCCAAGTCACTTTGACAGATTCAAGATAAGACCTAAAGCCCTAAACGAGCTAAATAGCTTGTCAGTCCACTCCTCTCTGTTTTGTGCACTCTTTCTAATCATTGTTTTTAGCATCAATTGTAATCACATAACCTTTGCCAAGACTACTATTAACGTTGATATAAACACTCCCATTTGGTCCCTGAGGTTTAAATGGATTCTGGCTTGACGTAGAAGAGTGAAAGATCATGTCCACTTTTCTTATCCAAGCTTTTCCCTGTTCCATGATATTAATATTTCATCTTAAAGTTCAGTGCTTTCTGCTTCAATAGACAGTAAAATCACTGCAGAATGTGTCTAACACTTTGAGACACATACTGCATTTTCCCCGTATACTACTTCATCTTTGCTGGCTTTTTCGTCTTCTTCATCTCGCAGACTGTCTATGCTTACCGCTATTCATCTTAATGTTTAAAGCCCCTTCTCCTCACGTTGATAAATTGTTCTGCAATACAATGTTTTATAGAAGCTATTTAATATTTCCAAATGTCAGCAGCCTGTTATTTATTTACTGATATCTGACTACATCTTTTCCCCCCTTACTGCAAGTCGTTATTTTCAGTTTGACAATAATGCCACAGTTTACGCAAATGGCTCATTTAGTTTTTGAATGCAAGAGTGGAATATTTAAATCTTCGTCATTATGCGGAGGAATTGAATGATTAACAATCAGCAAGGTAGATCTGCTTTGATTAAAACGAAAGCATTTCCCTAAATGTGCCACGCAGCATTACGAGATATGTGCAAGTCACCAAGTAAAAGAGACCTGCCTCAGATCGCTGTGCCTGCTTTCATGCCTGCTAAAGAGACGCGCTCTAATCCTAACTAAACATAACAGAAAAACAAATTAACTCTGTAATTCTCTTTTTAATAAATACAGCTCATTCATAGCAAAGTGGGAAATAACTCTCAGTGAATTTGAGGCTTTAGAGTCTTTTTACTGTCTTCATTACTGATGGGATTTATTAGACAAGTGTAGCACCGGGGCTGTTAAACTGCTTTCAGTATCAATTGTGTTGTAGTTTAAAAATGTCAGTCAGTAAAATGTTACTGATGGCTCTGGGATGGTTCTTAATTGTGCATCAGTTCAAAGATCTAAGATATTCTTTAGATAGGAAATAAACTTTGCATTCGAGTAGTTTGAGTCATCAAATGTTTAAAGTTTTTGCCTAATGAAGTCATTCGAACCTTTTTAAAAATTGGTCAGAAAAGAGAAAATGTCTAAATTGCCGAGCCTAATTTGAACATCCGTATCAGCGTTGATAGCAAAAGACCGTGCTAGCTGCGTTGACATATTTCCGATACTTGAATGGTTTTTAAAATGGGGAACACATCAATCTACAGTTTGTACAAAACACAGCACAAACACTTGAGGTCCAAAATTACTCTGGTTCTGATTCACTACAGATTCTGATTTCAGATTTTACTGATTACTTTGAAATTACTACATGCTACATAATACTCCTAATACCTTATGTCACCCAGAACCCCCTGAACCTTTAAGATCAGAGACTCATTAACTGTTACTGTTAAAAGGGGATGATGCATTCACTTGTTTAGCCCCAAAAGCTGTGGAACAAAGCTCCTCGTACTGATTGTGTGTTTTTCATTGTTTTTTAATTCTATTTTTAAATTAGCCTGGACTAGCCTGTACTAAAGAAGGGAACTCAGGATAGTTTCATATTTTTGTTTGAGTAGAAGTACAGGCACTTTGGTGTAAAGTTTCTCCTGTGTCACCTTTTCTACAGCTCGGCTCAGCAAGGTGAAAATGTAGATTGCCTCAAAGAGAAAATTCCACACTAAATTTCCAGTCGCTTTGAAGATATTCACCTTATTGGATGTGATACGAGCTTTAGTTGAGTCTTGAAATTCATTTTTCCACTGAGAACTATGACTGTCGTGGCCCAGTTCTTACTCTGGAATTGCATAAGTAGGCAATCTGGATCCGTTCATTGATTACAGCAGCCGGTACTTATACTTTCTGAAAATAATGTCAGCGCACCTTTAAATCTGGTCGTGAAATGTGTGTAGAAGTGCATGCTTTGATATCAAATTGAGCCATCGTCATCAGCATTCAGTTGCAGCACTGAAACTGTTAAACTCTCTGTTTTCCTCCCTGCAGGTGTGTGGTCCTTCTCTGTATCAGAGCTGGCGGCTCCAGGTGTGGAGGTGGGCCGTCTCACTGCCACTGATCCTGATCTGGGAGAAAATGCACAGCTGGAGTTTACCATCCTGGACACTGAGGAGGCTGAAATATTCAACGTAACTGGAAGAAATAAAGAGGCTGTCATTGTGCTGAACAAGGTGAGTGGCTGGACGCAGCTGCAGCAGAGGTGTGCAAAGCAGCTTTACTTTATTGCCTATACCAATTTTCATAATAGCTTACTATTTGAAGCCGTATGTAGGTGTTTATGCTTAAATAGCCACATAATGAGAAAAACATCTCCAATTTGCAACATTTGCGGTGATTACATACATAATTTTGTATAAAGCTTTTACTAAACTTTTACCGGCAAATTTACAAACTAGATTTGAAATTCGAGAAAAGGTTTATAATGTGAGAGGCTTTGGAGAATTCAAATTACCCAGAACTCGAACAACCCGTAAAGGCTTTTGTGTGTCTGTATGTGGTGTGAAAATCTGGAACAGTCTGAGTTTACAATTGAAACAATGCAAAAATATTCATAGATTTAAATTTCTCTACAAACAGTTGGTCTGGTCACAGTATACTCAATGATGGGTTTTAGTGTGCTCTGTAATGTCTGTCCTCTTACCATTGCTGGTATGGATTCCAAAATAAAAAATAAAAAATAAAGTGTGCGTATGTATGTACATATATGTACTTGTGTGTGTAGATATATATGTATGTATATGTATGTGTGTCTGTTACTTGTAGTTATTACTGCCTGTTACCTGTGGTAATGCAATTTATAATTTATATATTCTGTATTCAGTTATGAAGGCTCTAATTGTTGGTTGCGAGCTGCCGCTTAGATGCTTGTATCTGCCCGGGGCTGTTGATGGGTCTGTATGCAATGATGGGCGTAGCTGCGGGAAGTTTATTGTTTTTTTTTGTTGATGAGTGAGTATAGGGGTGGGATTTAATAAGTTTTCTTCGTCCCACTCCTTTTTCAGGCAAGTTTTGTTTTTTGTTTTGTGTATTTTATGTTCAATATAGGTATTTGTTGTGCCTGAAAATGAATAAATAAATGAAATGATTAAAAAATGTGCTTTGGTCAGGTATTTGCAAATTAATTTGTTATAAGCAGATAAACACTTCAGCACCCCACTCAAACTCCCACTGTTGCTGATAGGTTCAGACTCCCCGGGCTCTGCTATGAGCAATTAATGAGTAACAGTGAACGAGTAATCAACTGTAGCTCACTTGAAGAGTTAAAAGCAGCCAGTGTGAAGTTGTCTTTTTACTTTTAAGCGTTTTAAAAGCGTTGGACATTCAAACATAATTATTGCACTTTGGAATCTTAGATTAAGTGGTTGCAAAGAATGTAGTAAGACAAGAGGATGATGATTAATTTCCAAGAAATGTATGAAAGCCAGATAAAAAATGAAAGTCTAAAATGGAAGTCGTATATTACACTCAGAGATAAATGAATAATGAGGTTTTGCATGTGGGCAGTAATAAACAGCAGATCCATATTTAAACCACATATGAGAGCTCTTAAATAAAGAGTAACTGCTTTATTCTTTGTTCAACAGATCCTGGATTATGAAACACGTAATTCGTATACTTTCTCAGTGGAAGTTACAAACCCTATAGTGGATCCCCGATACATAAGAAAAGGTCCCTTTAAGGACCAGGCAACAGTCCGGGTCATGGTCCTTAATGCTGATGAGCCACCGCGATTCTCCCAGGCTCTGTACCATCTGGATGTTTCTGAGAACTGCCCCCCTGTCTGCTCTGTCGGTCGGGTCTACGCCGTGGACCCAGATACAGGACAAAGCACCAACATTAGGTAATTATCACACCGACACTCTCTCATTTAGTCACCTGCTCGCTCACTCAGGGCTCTCTTTGCCCTTCCTATTCTTGATGGTGCCTATTACTTTATCTCAGGTACTCCATCGATCCCCAGTCAGACCCCGAGGCTCTGTTCCGCATCGCCTCTGACACTGGCTTTATCAACACTGTGATGGAGCTGGACCGTGAGCAGGAGCAGTGGCATAATATCACTGTCATCGCCACACAGAGGGGTATGTCAGACCTTCTGCCCTCGGGCGCTCAGAGCAGCAGAGCTCACCAAAGTAATCTTTCACTGAAAGCGCTGCCTGCAGTAGGGAATACAAAGTGTGTAGTAAAAATGATAGAAAGTCTGTGCAAATTTTTTAACATTAGTGTCAGTCTCTTGTTTTTTTCTTTTTTTTTAGACAACCCAAATCTTGTGTCAAGGGTTGTGGTTGCCATAGAGACACTAGACCAGAATGACAATGCGCCGGAGTTGGACAGGCAGTACACGACGTCAGTATGTGACTCCAGTGCCCCCGGTCAGGTCCGTTCTTGTTTTGTTTTTGCCTGTTATTTCATTTAACTTCAGACTGTGCTCTTGTTTTTGTTCATTCTGTCTCAAACTCCCGCAAGTGATTGTTTTTCAAAGCCTGAGCAACTTTCTGTCCCACTTACAGAAGTAGAGACCAGATCACCTTTTACCTCTCAGATGTTTGGGATCCCTTAGAAAGCAAAGCACATTTGTCTTTTTAAATCCAATAGAACAAAAAGTGATTAGAGATATTGTAAATTAAATTCAGGATTAATGAAATAATTCATCATAAATCCTTTAGGATTTTTCACGGCGCATCTCTGTAGGCGTGCAGAGGCCCATTTTTCAGCAACCATCATGTGCTGATCATGGTTGCACAGCTGGAAAGAAGTAGATTTTGGCTAGTCCAGTGTGTGGAGAACCAGCCTGTCTCTGGACTCCTCAGGGGATTTTGTTCTAAGAAATGCTAGCATAATCAATTAGCCTTTAAACATGATAGGCTTGCATTAGGCAACAAAATATGCCTTTGATGGTTGCTGACAGTGGAACTTTGCGATTGCAATGACATTATTATTAGTATGATGAATTATTCCACTAATTATGATCGTCATTTACAACATATCTTATCAGTGTTTAGATAGCACACATTCACAACAGTCTTCAAGGTTCTCTATGTAGAAAGGTAAAGTACCTTACAATATCACGGGGATGGTCTATGAGCAGCAGTCGGTGACACGGAAAGGAAGAACATTCTTTTAACAGGGATCTCCAGCAGAACCAGGGTCAGTAAAGGGGCTGTGGTGTGCTGAGACCAGCTGGGGGTGTTAACAACAACAACAACAACAATCTTTATTTATAGAGCACATTTAAAAGCCTTGGGCATACCAAAGTGCTTTACATAAAACAATAAAAAATAAAACAGTTCACACATTAACATCAAATACATAAAGGTAACGAATTATGTTCACAGATAAAAGCCACCAATAAGAGTAAACTGCAGCACATAGGTTATAGCAAGGTAAGACTGTACCACCATGATAAAAGACACCAATAATGGAAAGATAGCAGAGAATTTAATACAATAGGTCAATAGGTCACTGCAAGCAAGCCAGCATTTAACTGGTAGAAAAGGCAAGTTTAAAAAGATATGTTTTTAGCTGTGATTTAAAAGAATGAATAGAATCAGACGCCCGGATGCCAATCGGGAGATTGTTCCACAGCTCCGGTGCAACTAGAGCAAACGATCGATCACCTCTAGATTTCAGTCGAGATCTGGGCTGAACCAGCAGTAACTGTGAGGATGACCTTAAAGCCCTAGCAGGAGCATATGGGTTTAAAAGTTCCTTAAGATAGCTTGGTGCAGTGTTATTGGTAATTTTAAAAGTAAACAACAAAATTTTAAATTGAATACGATATTTGACAGGCAACCAGTGCAGATCAGCAAGGACAGGAGTAATGTGGGCAAACTTCTTGGTTTTAGTTAGAATGCGTGCTGCAGCATTCTGAACTGTCTGTAATCTATGTAAAAGGGAAGAGTGGAGACCACAATAAAGTGAATTACAGTAATCTAGCCTTGACGTTTATTAGGATAATATGGTACTATTAAGTATTTAAGCTATGATGGGGCCTGATTATCCAGGAGGTTGTTTGGAAGAGGAGCTTTTGTAAAGTAAATGTGAAATTTAACAGGAAGCTAATTAAATATTATGTACGAGTAAAATCACTGTGATTAAAAAAGACAAGCTCAGATGAAACTCACCCTCAAACGTTCGAGTAGCTGAGTGCATTTCCAAATATTATAATAACCGATTCCTAATTTTAATATGGATGACTGGTATTCCTTCAAAGTGGACCTTCATGCTAATTCTGTTGCACGGAATTAGGAAACTTGAAAAAGCAAAGCATTAGTGCGACTTTAAAGCTGTAATTCTTGGTTGGTTGACTTGACAGCTAGTGCAGCAGTGTGTTTTAATAAACAAAGGTCAGTCAGTAACAATTGCAGCTCTGATCTAATTTAATTCTGAACATTTTTTAAACTGATTCGCTGTTATAAGAAATAAATGAGCGGTCAGTTTTTGTTTCCCGTGACTGCTTCATAATTAAAGGCCTCCCTCGTGTTTGCCTGGCTGGTTGCTTTTATAATAAGACAAATAATAAACCTGATTTATTGGGCAGTTACAAAACAATCTTATAAAGTGCTTTTCATGGATGAAGCGCACATTTAAAACAATAGGCTAAATAAAATCACTCATCCATCCATTCATTTTCTAATCCAATTGGGGTTGCAGGGCAGTTGAAGCCTATCTCTGCTGACTTTGGGCAAGATGTTGAGCGTGCCCTGGACAAGTAGCCAGTACATCAGAGGGTAACACAGTGAGGCACCAAATACTCCTTCATAGAACCAGGAAACTGTAATGTGTACCTTCAGCAATTTATACCACAATCAGATCACGGCCATCACTCTTTAATATACATATGTGTCTATTCTGTTTCACTGATTTAGCTAAAGTTCTCCAAACAAATTAACAAATTTCTATTTTTTTCTAAATAAAAATTACGTTGTAACTAAAAAGGAAAGAGACCAACCTGCCTGTTACCAATGCTCATTTCAAAGGCCTGAGTCTCTGATGGTATGCAAGTGCAGCTTGCACATCTGGAAAGACACCATTGATGCTGATGATGGTTTTAGAGCAACATCTGCTCAAATTCAGATGACGTCTTTTTCAGGGAAGGCCTCAAAAAAAGACCAGAAAAAGATGCCAGAAAGAAAATGCTAAATCATATATTGCATGCAGAGCAGCATGGCTTTGTAGTGGAAGAATCTGGGTGTTGAACTGGGCTGCCTGCAGTCCAGATCTTTTGCCAACTGAAAATATTTTTTGCATCATGAAACAAAAGAAAACCCAGGACTGTTGAGCAGCTAAAATCCTCTATCAGCAAAGTCCAGCAGCTCGTCTCCTCATTTCCCAGACGTTTACAGACTGTTGCTAGAAGAGGGGATGCTACACAGTGGTAAACATTTTATGCTGCTGTAAAATTCAAAATTGTCTTTTTTCTTCTTAAAATGCTTTCTTTTTGTTTTTGCGTTCTTGTTGTTTTTTTAAACATTTTATACGTTTTTACGTTTTTTGTGAATAAACTGGGAGTTTGTGAGGTTTGCAAATCATTGCATTCAGATTTTTCTTTTCTTTTACACATTTTACACAGTTCATTGCAACTGAAAGATAAAGCATGAAGAACTTTTCAGAACATGCACAGAGTGCAGATATGAAATGGCAATTCAGATGGAGAGCTTTATTCCCCGCTACCATTTAAGTGTGAGAAAGTTTCTATGTAAAAGTGCAAACAGGGGGAAAATGTGCATCCGGAGGTTGTAGAGGCTGGACTAGAGTCAGACTCATGTTCCATGAGTTCCACAGTCACCAGTTATCCTGACATGTGTGTAGAGAAAACACACACAGGAGCACGTTTGATCCAGAGCCTTCGGGTTACAGTTTGACGCTGCTAACTCCTGTAGCACTGCCTGCAAATAAAATCAGGGATGTAAAAATAATAGAGAGATTTAATATGATAATTCAATACAGCACTATACAGTGAACATTAACGAACAGCACTAAAATTAAAAACAGTAATGTTGGATCATACGCATCGTTAATTCCTGTAAACCCCCTGTGTCAGACAAACACTATAAACAATAAAAACATCTGTGGAGGTAATTTCAGAATCTAAATTGAATGGTTTTTGCTGCAATAATGAAAACAAGAAAACTTATAAAACTAGAAGTACACGTTTGAATAAGAAATTTTTATTTGATTGTTTCATTTGAACAAATTTAGATGTTTTTGTGAAAGACAGAAATGCTTTTTCAACCTTTAATCATCCTTTGATTTATTTTGTTTCTTCTTAGAGAATTCTAACCTCCTTTGTATTATTAAAACAATGAATTTTCATCTGTGATTTCTTCAGGTGGTTCAGGTTTTACGAGCCATCGACAGAGATCAAGGAGGACAGGACGCTTTGGTTCACTTCAGCATCCCTCCAGAGTCCAGCTCTGCCCTCAACCTCTCCATCAGAGAAAGCGGAGGTTGAAAACATTGGCCCTATTTTTATTTTCCATGCAAAACCCAGAAAACTGACACCAGCCAAAAGTGGTGCATGTTTGTTGTGCAGTGACCGTGTATGATGTGTGTGTGTTTTGTTTTTTTTTAATTTTTTTCTGCCACTTTATCAGGTGTGACAGCCAGCCTGGTGCTGCAGACAGCCTTAGAGCCCCTGCCTGGCTTCTCCTCATCTTTACTCACCCTTTACGTGCCAGTCGTGCTGCGCGACGGGGCCTCGGGTCTAACCAACACTGGCACAGTCACCGTGACTATTTGTCCCTGTTTGCGGGGGGGCATGCAGACTGAGGACAGGGGCAGACAGAGGGACAGGAGATGGGAGAGACACATGGTTTGTCTTCCCGTGCCGTCCGCCTCTCCGTCTCTTATATTCAGTTTGGTGACATTACTGGCCATGCTGGCCTGTGTCACAACTCTTCTGGGTACGGTTGGTCAGTTCTCTGAAGTCTCTGAACTACTTTAAACATTGTGTGTTGTTTGTCACTTTTTTTAAAGACGTTGAGCAGTTGTGTCAGGTTGCTTCTGTAATGTCCAAAGAGTATATGGTCATGTGTCTCTTTTTTTTTTGCCCGTTAGTGGTGTGTGCACTCTCGCTGTCATTGCGCCATCAGAAACGAGACTCCCACTCAACCTTCGAGGAGGATGATGTCAGGGAGAACATCATATCGTATGACGATGAGGGGGGAGGGGAAGCAGATACTGCAGCTTTTGACATTACAGCGCTGCAGAGCATGCACAGAATACAGCACATGCACAACAACCGAACCATGTGAGCTGATCCCAGAAATAAAATAAAAGTTTATCCTGGCTTGTAGGAAGAGTGTGTGTGTGTGTGTGTGGGGGGGGGGGGGGGGGTGTACATGTTTAGACATCTTTGTGAGGATAGAAAATTGGCATGCCACTATACTTGTGGGGACCAACAGTCACTTACAGGGAGAAAAGCCACATCCCCACAAGTTTGAAGGCATTTTTGAGGCTCAAAATGTGGTTTTAAGCTACAGTTTGGTTATGTTTAGTTTTAGGGTCAGGCGTTCATTTTTGATGGTTAGGGTCAGGGTAAGATAAGATAAGATAAGATAACCTTTATTAGTCCCACACGTGGGAAATTTGTTTTGTCACAGCAGGAAGTGGACAGTGCAAAAGTTATGAGGCAAAAATTAGAATACAATAAGAATAAATACAGTACACAACTGTACAGAATAGAATAAAATGAAATACTATATACAGTAGAATAAAATAAAATAAATATACAATAAGATAAAAATAGAATACAAATACTATATACAACTGAGTAAAAATACAACGATGCTAAGCGGCTAAGGAAAGCATTTCTTCAATTAGATGTCCTTACTAAGATATGAAAACGAGTGTGTGTGTGTGTGTGTGTCTTTGACTGTGTGCTTCTCTGACATTTATCTCTTGGTGCAGATGGTACACCCAGCAAAATCTGCCAAGGGCCAGGACGTACAGCTGGAGTCGTCACCCATGCCCAGGCCTGGACTCTCAACAACGTCCGGGCTCCGCTCCGCTCTACGGGCGCTTCTGCTACGGCCTCCACACGCTGCCTGTTCTCAGAGATTATCCAGCCGGGCCACTGGAGGCAGGTCTGCAGCTAACTCAGCTGACCCACGGGCTCACCAGAGGTCATTTCAGCAATTCCCTCATCATCCAGAACCAGAACACCTTTGAGCCTGTGCTGCACTCTCCTGAGATGAGCACCAGTAGTTTCGAAGCAGAAGGCATGGTGAAAAGCAAAATTACAGAGCGAAATGAAGGCAGTGAAGCAATCGCAGCTGGCACAAAGGAGAATCAGGACCCAGCTAAGGTCAGACAAGAGTGCTGAAAAAAAAACATGAAATTTAACAATGGTTGTAACAGTTATATGGATTCAAATAAGGGATTACCAACTTAAATGAAAGTTAATAGCTAACTGTGAAATTATACACTTGTAGGGGACCCATTCTGCTGTGTGACGCTCATATTAAATATAAACATTATAAGGCTGATGCTTTAAACTGATCTAATGCTCAGTTTTAGACAATTTTATCTGTTCTTGACTTTGTATGATAGCAGAGAAAGAGAATGCCCTAATATGTTGATATTCTGTTTGCAAAGGGTAGCCAATCAGAAGAAAACTGGCTAAAGAGTTTAAAAGAGTGGGTAATCTGAGGGCCCAGTAAAAGACTAGTGGATACATTTAAGAATTATTTTAAACTGTGAATCAGTGAATGATTATGTGATGTTTAAGTGTCCCTTTATGATTATATCAGAAAGATCTTATTTTTGGCGTGCGAGTCTGAGACTGCACAGCCTGTTCAAAATAAAAATAAGTAAAACCTTTGGAAACTAACATTTTTAAAGTTTTTAGAGTCACGCAACCAGTCTTTCAAGATACTGCTCAGATCAAACGTCTCAAAACCACATACTGCACATAGATGAACTGATGTCAGAACAATCAATTCAGGGGTGTTTCAAGTCCAGAATTAAATATTTAGTGGTGTTTACTGGAAGAAAGTTGAAAAAGTCACTCCTTTGATTCCATACGTTTCTCTCTTCGTGTCTTTTTAAATCATCTCCTTGTTTTTCCAGACAAAATCAACAGAACCAGAGTCGACACCGATCACCAGCATTGTTGCAAATTCGACCTACTGTGACCCAAATGAGTCTTCATGCCAAAGTCACACCAGCTTCTCATCAAACCAACAAGAGGGGCGACCGGGGTCATCCCAGACTCAAATCAGCACTGGAGCCACGAGCTGCACCGTAGATGACATTGATACTGATTCTTCTATTCCCTCCATTTCCGAGCAAAATTATTCAAACAGCAGTCAAATGAGCTCTGTAAACACTCCTGTGTACCTGAAAGGAGACACATACAGCATTGTGGGCTCGCTGAACCCAAACAGCCGAGGGACGTGTATGAATGGGACTAACAGCAGTGGGCTGCACCCAGCGGGAGTGCAGCTACTGAACATGTGTGGACTCCAGGGAAAGGATTTGACCCCACAGTCTTTGCCCTTACCTGAGGGGATGTTTGGCAACAGCAGAGGCTGGGCAAGTGGGGCGGAGCCGGCGAGAACAGAAACGACCAACCCGCAGCCTCTCAGGATGGAGGAGCTCTTGAATATTCGTCTGGACCAGGTCACCTTTGACCTGTCACAGCCACCATATGACTCACTGCAGACTTACGAGTTTGAGGGCCGTGATTCAAGGGCCGAGTCGCTGAGTTCGCTGGAGAGCGATGGAGAAAAGGATGAGGGGAGTGTGGTGGGAGGGATAGAGGAGCTAAACCAGAAGTTTCAGAGGCTGGTGGAGATTATCCGAGAGAGGAAGAGGGAAAAGGAAGGAGAAGGAGAAACGCCAGCGCCAAAGCGAGGCAAGACAGCAGAGACCACTCTCAGTGAGACTCATAAACAAAGTGAGGACAAAGGAGCTAAACTACAGAGATGGGATTTCTAGACTCCAATAAAAGAAAAGTTTCAGAGAAGAGAACTATGTTGGCAGTGATGGATTTTAAACACAGCAGGGGTGGCAAAATACACAGCCTCTGACAGAGATCGTCTTGTTGTTTGCCCCCTGCCAGGAGGGATCCAGGAGGCTGACAGTACAGTGAAGATTTGTGGCGCAATCAGTGCACAGCATATAGTTTTCACCTCCACTGAATTTTAGCAAATGCATATGGAACCTGTCACTTTTCACACTTCTCTTGTAACTGATATTAATAATGCACTTGGGCTTTCAAAGCTAACATTATGAAAAATTTACTTTTATGTAAAATATTGATTCTAAGCCCTGAAAGCTGCATTGTTAGAAAATAGGCCTCATCAAATATTGACTAGAATTGTGACATTTAATATTGATCGTTTAATAGGGGCACACGCTCTAGATAATCCCTGAAATTTATAAGCATTTGGTTGGAATTGGAGAATTTTAAAACACGAGAATTTTAAACATGCCGTGACACACACTGCCGCATGTTTACAGAGCCTCTCCAATGAGTCGAGTTGTATCATGTAGCTCTGCAGAGAGACTCCTGCAAGTAGTCACCATTATAGTAAAACCTGCTCACTATGCAATTTGCTCACAATTAGAAATAATTAGACTGTCACTGTCAGACTTGTGTGTTGTTGTGAAAGTACAGTAAAAAATGTTCATATGTAGATAAACATCAACCTCGACTTCAGTGATTATTGCTGGATATTTACTGGAATCGCCTCACGGGAAATGCAAAGGACTGATTTTCAGTTAAACTGTTGCAGACACGAGCTTACACTATACAATTCCCCGTAATTTCTCCCACGCAAGATTATTTATAATTCACCATTGTGTTTGGCCGTCTAGAATTATCTCCAGAGGCTTATTTATCTCCCACCTTTTAAAGAGACAAAATTAGGCAAAAGCCATTATGCGACACAGTACACACAGCCATTGTTCTTGTGATGAGCCCAGAACACAGGCAACAGAAAAATAATCATTTACTTTGAGATTTGGTAATGTTATTCAGGCAGTTTGTCATTCTGACAATGACTCATTTCTATAGCTATTTCAAACCTAATTTATTATTCAGGGGGTATCAGAATGAGTTATTAAAATAACATTATTTTCTATAACATCGTAAAGCAATTTTTACTTTCTTCAGTTTTTCCCCTGTCCTGGCTTCCTCTGTAGTGGGAATTTAGGTCTTAATCAGCCTCAGTTTTAATAAGATTGGATTGCTTCTCGAATTAAATTTGACAGAAAACCTTTGGCTTTCTGACAAGGAAAAAAAAAGAGGCAAGACAATGAAATGCAGAATAAAAGGAACGGGCCAGATGATAAATCGCCATCACCACACAGCATATTATCAGGATGCTGCGCATCGTCTGGCATGGTACTGCCAGATATTGCTGTAGCAATGACACGTTTCCTCCCAGATCACAAGAACGCACTGAATCTAATAATCAACTAAATATAGACACAAGTTAGAATGAGAAAGTCGAGCTGTGCTATCACTTCAAAAGTAGTCAGACAAAAATAAAATAACAGTAAATTAAAATATGTTTGAAATTCAAATGCTTTAAAGGTACATTTATGCACACTTTAAGGGATGCTGAGAAAAGTGCTGTGAAGAATAAGACCCCAGCGTTGGGCCAGGAAACAATATCTGACAGTACAATGGTGCCACCTGAAGTTAAAACATAAGGACTGCAGCTGGAAAATTACAAAGGAAAAGCTGGAAATAGTTACTGATAATTAAGAAGAAGAAAATGACAGTTCTCTTGTTTTTTAGAGCTAAAAATTCATAAAATTCAAAACACACTTCAACTAGATACAAATCGGGCAGTGTGAAAATTATTCAGCAAGGGGATCAGAAACGAAAGAGACTTAAAGCTGTTTAATTTTTTTATCCTCCCACACTTAGATTATATTTTCTAATAAAATAGAAAAGCTTATTAAAAAAAGAAAGGTAACTATGTCATACTTCCGGTCATAAAGGTTAATTTTACCATAGCAACTAGGCCCGGATAAAAGTATGTGTCGGTAACTTATGCTTCATTGAAAATTCATAAATACCTTGTATGCTGCAATTGCTAAATGGCACCGCGAGATGGCGCCACTTTCCTTGTAGTTGCGTTAAATTCTGGTTGAAAACTGTAAATTTAGGTCGATGTGATTATTTCTTCTATGATTTTTTTGGGGGGGACTAAAAAGCCAGCTCTTAGCTGATACTGGAGAAACCAGTGAAATGTGGCTAGTTTTCTGGTTTGTTTGTTTATTTAATGTTTTGAGGTTGCCGGGCATCTTCTGATTATTTCATTCAGGTCCCTCGGGGTTATGTCCATTTTCCAAGTCTGGTTTTAAGTATTGTCTTGGGAGGGATATCTCAAGAACATTTCTCGAGATGTGGTCTCTTACGATGGCCGTGTTGCCTGAGCCTCCGTCCTCTGTGTTAAGTATGATATAGCTGCTCATCTGTGCAAACCAGTTTGAATAAATACAGCACCCATCAAACTCAAACCACTCAAACTGTTCTCATAATGGCTCACGCGGTGACCTTTTAGCACAGAAAAACCTTAATGCTTGTAAACACCCTAAAAACTGTTCCCTTGAATCATGGGGAAAAAAACAATTTTTACAAAAAGCTTTTTTTTTTTATTTTTAGGAAGAGTAATCCTTTACCCCGGTGGAACCATCTGGAACTCAATATATGAGGGATGCTAAGGGTCAAAAACAAAGAGAAAACCTTTTGTGTTTTAAGGATGGCACCTATAACCTTAGTACATAGCTTGACATGGATTTTAAGAGTAAGAATACCAAACAGAGAAAGTGAAAAGGCCAGGTCAATAAAATGAGGAATCAGAAATTTTCATCACTGTCATGGCTGCATATAAAGTTCTGTATTTGCTTTTTTTTTTAAAAACAGTTTGCCCTTTTACATATAGCATATAGCATGTTTCCTCCAGAACAATGGCCACAGCATTGCTGCTATGGGTCCTCCTAAAAAAAAAAATCTGCAAACATCCCTTTGGTCACATTATTGATTAACAAATGGGTCCAGTGTGTCTGGAAAGTTAACTTAAGTTTCTAGAAAGTCAGCCTGCATACATATAAATAGAAATATCTTCCGTTTAGTCAGATTATTTATCTGTATAATTTTATTCAAAGTCAAAAACAGATTTGGAAAAGTTACCACAACCCTTAGAGCCATATGAATGTTTAATAAGCTGTAATTATTCTGTAAATTAGAATACCATCAACTGGAATTATTTCTGAGTTAGTCACTAAGTCTCCTTGGGCAAGTTACTGAACACCAAGTTGCTCTCAAAGAGTTCATTTGAGTGTGAATATTAGATAGAAACCACTTCGGCATGAAAAAAGTGTTTTTGTGAATGGATGAATGAGGCAAGTTGAACAAAGTGCTTTGAGTGCTCAAGCAGAGTAGAACAGCTCTATATAAGAACCAGGTCATTTACTTTTTACCACATGTTAACTTAGAAGTGCCTATTTAGTGGTGTTATTGCCTCTCTCTAAAGATAGACATCCATAAATGTTACCACTGTGGCATCAAAACTGCATTTATGAAACCAAATATCAAATGTGATTTTTAAAAATGTTCAAATGTTTGGTGAATTTGCACCAGATAAGCTATAAAGCTCTTTTTTCCACCATCAGCATTAAGACTTTATTAGTCTTAATCCAGTAAGTGCCAACAAATTCATCATCTCTGCTGATCCCATGAGAGCACCGAACGAATGCAGCTGCATACAAGCTACAATTTCATTAACAAGTGGATTTACCTGCCAGCACAGAGCTGTCAAGCGCTACTGAGTCAATGCTGCATCGTGATTGGCTCGTATGTTTCTAGGTTTAGCTGTTGATTGGCTATTTGGTGAGAGGGGTGGGATATTCAACATCTTTACAGAACTCTGAAGAAAAATCTATAGAGTGTCACATCGTCTTTAATAATGTCTTTTATGTTACTCGGAAATACCAGTAATATGACCAGACTCTTTACCAGAATTACTGGTAACAGTTTACTACCTGTGAAAGGTCACCGGTGTTAAATCATTTGAGGGAAATGCCCTGCAGGGAGGCAGAATACAGCAAGTCAAACATTGCAGTTTAAACACCTGTTCACACATAAGCTTGAAACTTTGTACCAACACAGAGTGCAGATAAGGAACCATGAGTGGTTTAACAGAGGATTTTATTGAATTCCTTCAAAGGTAATCATAAAGCCAGGCCTCCTAGACTTACAAAGGTAGGAATGAGCCTTCTTCATAAATGGGACCATTTGACTGGTTGTAAATGGTTAGTATATAGACCCCACTTTGGCAAAATATCTTAACACAACCCGTCATACAGAGATCTTTGATAAATCATCCTTCAACACTTTGGTTGAGGGGGAAAAACACATTTATTTGTAAAACGGCAGTTAAATAGTGTGAAACACTGGATTTGTTTAAGGCAGCCTGTGATTATTGTATTGAAAGGCCCAGCAAATTAACATGTCAAAACTGAAATGAATTACATTAGAAACTTTAAAGAAAATCACATAATTTTTCACACTGTGGCACGGCAGTTTTTTTATAAGAGCACTTTACATCTGCGTGAATCGCTCATCGTCCGAGAACGTCGAGTTATAAATACCGTCATTTGCACCGTTTTCAGCCGTTTTCACCCCTGTCTCTTCGTCGCTGTCCTCGTCATCTGCATCCATGTTTTTCTTCCTACAAAAAGAATGAGCAGATCAAATGAAGCTCAGTTATCATATTTTCAAAAAGCTAAATTAAATACATCCACAGTCATCTGCTCACAGTTTTCTTTGGACCAGAGGATACACAAGCAGGGCGATGATGCCGACGCTAACTGCACCCATGACCACCCCGAAGACAATGAGCCACGGAGGGGTGTCAGGGGAGACCGGTGCTGCCAGAGTGGGATAGATGCCATCGAACTCCAGAGTTTTATCTGTTAGCAGAAAAGCACCGTTGATTCGATTTCTCGATTTTCTATTGGACAAAAAAAAAGATTTCATTTAAGGGGATTATTCTGGAAAAGGCAAAACTGCACTGACTCTGGACAGCAACACAGTTTTTACAGTTTTGCCTCTTTACACCACCTAAGTTGATTAAATCCAGTAGATCTAGAAATACTTTTCTCTTCCCATCGTTCTGGTTGTCCAAACATTTTCTTAACTTTAGAAACAATTCTGTTATCATGCACTTCATCAGTTATCTTCTGTGGTCTTTAGGGTCTTTTAGTGTTGCTGAGCTGGTCTGTGCATTCATTCTTTTTAATGAATCTCTCCCTGATGGATTTATTTGGACGTCATGTTGAGCATTAAGGCCACAAAATGCAAGTTATTTCTCAACTACTTGACAGTCAGTTGTCCAATTTCTCTGAAAATACATAAAAGTGGCTGCAATTGAGGTTAATGCAGCTTTAATTAAAGCTGCATTTTTATCATATCCAGATAAAATCCACTGTAGTGGTGCGCAGAGACAAAAATCACAAAGTGTTTCATTGGCCAAATACTTAAAGATTTGCAACTTTGTGTCAAAAACACAAGTATGCGGACGTTAAAGTCACACTTTTGCTCCACGTGTTCATGCAATAGTGTTTCAGTAATGCTTAAATGTAGCCGATTTTAAACTCTTTCCTCCGGTCAGGGTCATTTCTCAGTACAGTACATCCTCCAGGGGATCTCTAAGTACTTCTTAAAACTGATGAGTCACACACAAAAGCATTTTTTATCATGAGTGATAAAACTGTTTTTAACTTTTAGGTTGACCTGGGGCTGGAACTGTTTTTTGGAAGCTTTGAAACCAGTTTGTCGTCTTAGAACTTAGCATCCCCTGAAACGAATGCATTAAGGAGGCAGACAAGAGGAGGTGGTGAAAGTATGCCAAGTTAACACAGCAGTGCCTCAACAGTGAGTGGTATACACACTGCGAACCCATTAAGTTAGTTTGCAGTTGGCCAGTTCCTCTGCAGGACCTGCTGTACAAGCTGGACACAGAAGCTACTGAAGTGGGCCAAGGCTGCCGAGGATCAGAAATAGTAATCAATGCATTCTTACAGGTATTAAACTGTATAAAAACATTGGCTGTAGTTTGAATTCAAACTACAATTTTAAAACTTTTTTTTTTTTAATTAGCTGACCTTATCGTTCCTGTACAGGAAAAAAAGCTTCAAAATACCCTGACTTCCCACATAAATTCTACAAGCTGGTGAATTTGTGCCAGAATCTTGGGAAATCTGTGATTCCAAAGTCTGCCTGTGAGTCTCCTCCTAGATATGAGCCTGGAAAACCTCCAAAGATAAGATGCCAGCTGGAAATAAACACGCTAGTTGACCAAACATTTATGAAGTGACTCATCCCAGTACAAAGGAGTAGTGGTTCAGTGCAAAGTCCCATACAAAATTTGAGCTTCATAAATGCTAACCGTAAATGTTAAAAACACAAAAATGGTGAAGAGCACCTGCCTTAAGTTATGCTGCTCTACATAACACATGCATTTACAGTAGAAACAGAGGATTTGTTTGGCGCTTTTTGGGGGGGTTACTAAAAATATTTGTTCGCTTTTTAAATAAATTCTACTGCTTTCTGTATCAGTTATTGTGATCCATTAAAATAGTGGATGTTAATGGCTGGTTGTGCATGAACAGCCGTCTCTCTCTGTTTCCCCTGTAATGGACTGGTGACCAGAAAAGTGTGATGGACGGATGGAAATGTTTAAATGAGAATGCTCATTACCCACATGAGGGAAATTATGTTCACTTAAGTACAAAAATAACCTGTTACTTCATAAAAATAAAAGGGATCGACTTAGTTTCTATGGCCACACTGCATAACCCAGGGTAAACCTGCTCATGCATGCATACATAAAATAGATGGTGTTTGAAAGCAAAGTGTTTGAAGTGTTAAGGTTAGTGATCAGGTTTGTGGTTTATGGTTTAGGTTGGAGCTTTGAAGCCTTGTTCAAAAGAAAACAAACCTCTGGCAGTGGCAAATCTTGTGTGAGAGAGTAACCAAAAGCCATGACACAGGCACACGTGTTAAAGCAAAATATAAAAAATGTCACGACACACCTGTTCCTGCGCTACATAATCTAGAAAGCTGCACTTTCGCACCATATGTGAGCCAAACATTCATTGGGAACATAATTACGCCCCCATTCATATTTATTTGGAAAACCCATTAGTTATTAGTCATTTTAGAATTTTCTAGGAAATGATAAAATGGGTAATAAATGTTTAAGAAAAATACTTTAACATCCATTATTTACATCCAGCTAAGAAGAAAATATAACAATAATAGTACCAATAACTAAAACTGTAGCATGTGATTACTTTATAGCCATCTCCACAGTTCCTTTATCAACAAGAGCCATGGTGTTCGGCCTCGTCACCACAAACCAGAAGGACACTCTCTGAGTCTCGTTACACGGATGGATGTCTGAAACCCTGGTGAAGTTTTACAAGACAATGAAAGCGAAGTTATAAAATGTGAGTCACCTATCGTGTTAAGAGATGTTCTATTATGTTTTTACAACTGTTTAAGAACAGATGACACAAAAACAGTCTTACCCAAATTCTTCTCCGTTAGTGAAATCCCTCATGGCAAAAGCCAGAGCGGCCCGGAAAAGGAACATTTCATTTTTGTTCCAGGGATACTGCAAAATCAGCAACATCAGATTAGGGACTGTTTTTCAGCAAAGGTTAACTGTTCGCCACATGGACCTTGGCCTCATATTAAGCAGTCACATGCACTTTAAGAGAATTCTGGATAATATTAAGCACTTGATTGTAACCATGACTCTAAAATGATGGCGTGTAAAATATTAATAAAAGCAGAAGTTAATGATTTGGAAATTAGTTAATATTGGTGTGTGTGTGTGTGTGTGTGTGTGTGTGTCTTAAACTTCATACCATCAGCAAGTTGCATTTAAATTGGAAAAGTAGCATTTCTACTCCCTCTGTAAGTATTTGGAAATTTCCCAACACTTACTGCTGCTGTGTCCCTGCAGATATTTGAGGCCTCCTCTGTCATATTTGTTCCCTCATAATGTGCAGAACGGTTATAATGCCTAACAGGTCTGAACAGACGTTTAATCTCTCGATTCTCGATTTTATCTGCTGCAGTACCCAACGAATGTGCGATGTGTTCTTGCTGAAATAAGCAAGACTTTCAATTTTAAAATCTACGTATGCAATCGTGACCACCTTATTAGGTACATCTGTTTAACTGCTCATCAGCATACATATCTAATTGTCCAGCCACACGCAAGCATGCATGTCAGTGGCTTTTAATGCCACACGTCCGGGTTCTGAGTACGGTATTTCAGGAATTTCTGATTTGCTTAGATGTTCGCACACAACCATCTGTAACAAAAAAAACAGTCCAGAAAACAGAGAGAAAATATCCAGTAAGCAGCAGTTCTCTATGTGAAAATGCCTTGTTGATGCAAAGGGTCAGAGAACAATGACCAGACTGCTTTGAGTTAACAAGAAGGCAAAAGCAACTCATAACTGCTAGTTACAACCACACAGAAGATGATCTCTCGACGCATAGCACACCAAATCTTGAAGCAGAAAGCAGAAGACCACACCGGGAAGCACTCCTGTCAGCTAAGAGCAGGAAACTGGACAATAGAAGATTAGAAAGATGAGGATTAATAAGGTCAGAATTTGGTCTAAATCAGGGGTGTCCAACTCCAGGCCTTGAGGGCCGGTGTCCTGCAGGTTTTAGATGTGTCCTTGATCCAACACAGTTGATTTAAATGCCCAACAGACACCTTTGGAATGTCCAAAGGGAGATTCACATAATGGATGTGCGTACAAAATTTGCAGTCGCTGCATAAAACTCTGAAGAAATGTTTTCGCCGCTTTGTTGAGATAAAGGATTAAGGCAGATAGAAACAGGTCCTAATAAAGTGGCTAGTGAGTGCATCATTGAGTTTCAACGGTGCCTTTAAAGATTTGCAAGTTGCCCATGGTATCTTCACAAAAGCACTCAGGGCCATCACAGATCTTAAAGAGGAAAGCTGTTCAGGAGGTTTTTCCTCTTTGTCTCAATCTCTTTTGAATGAGCTGCATAAACGGAGACAGCAGCATCTCTGGATCTTGTTTCTGCATGTATTTTTTATTTGCATGGTACACTTTGAACTTTCAAAAGTATTCCTGAGCCCATGTGGTGATGTTCACTCCAGATTCATGTCTGATTTATATTAAAGTGTTCTCTGAGGGCATGACAGCCATTCAGCAGTGATTTGCAGCCCTTTTCTCTTGCGTACAGAGATTTTGCTGGATTCTCTGAAACATTAATGATATTATCTATGATCAGTGTACTGTAGAAGATTAAAATTCTCTCTGTTTCCTCTTTGTTCCACAAATCTGTGCCAGAGTATTGAAATTCTCCCTGTGTCGAAAGACTTACCCTGCCTAGCATGGTTTTTTTTTTTTTTTTAAACGTAATCCTGTTTATCTAATTACTAAGATGTGTCCAAAGCAGGTGTTTGGGGGTGTATTGCTTGTTTTTTTTTAGCATTACACAACTTTTCTGATCTATTGTTGCACCTGGAACTTCAACTGATTGTAATGCTGGACATGAATGATCACATTTCTCAGTTCCACCACATTTTCTTTGTAAATATAGGTTGGAAATCATTACTTTCTTTATTTATAATTCACAAAACATTCAAATTTTTTAGGGAACGGGATTGCATTCCTGTTTTTAATATTATGAAGTCAGAGCTGTTTAGGGCAAGAAGAGCGATCTGAGGATGTGGAGGAATATTTAAATATATACATACAGCTTGATCTCCCAGTGCGGTTTTGATGCTGAATCGAACTTTGTAGGCTTCTCCAACACCTATAAAGATAAAACAGACTGAAATGTCCTCTGCGTGCCATGAATTGCTGTGCTAGGCTTTAGATGAGAAGTGTAGCTGCTGCAGTTTATCTTTCCTGTGCTGATAGACTGAATCCCAAGAGCAGCAGCGTCAAATTTAGTCTCTCTCAGCTATTTCCTCATAGTTTGGTTGTAGATTAGCAATTTTAGGATCATTGTTCAAGTCTACAATCACGATGGAATGAATGAAACCCTTGTTGTGAGGTAAATGCTAAGTTATGTGTCTAATCTGACTTTGTTCCAGTAAATAGATTAGAAGCTGCATTCCACACTCACTTCTGGGCTAAGAAGGGATAAAACTCCTGTACACAAAGCCTGTGTTTACTCATATTAATGAATTTATGTATTTTTTTTAAAAATGTGAACACACAATATTTGACCAAAGGTTACATTTTAAGAGCCTTACCTGGTTTACAGAGCCCTTCTGCCACAGAAAGTGACAAACTGAGCAGGAGCAAGATCTTTTCCAACATTTTTCCCAGAAAACAAAAAGCAGAATAGCACAATGCTGTAAAAGCTCAGGCAAAGGTCCCAGCATTCACCGATCTAAAGAGGTCGGCAGAGGATTTAACTGGATAAAGCCTGGGTTTAATGGTTAAGCCAAGACACACCTGAACTAATCTGTCCTCTCTGTAAAAAACAATGGCTGTCACTGCGCTGCACTGCATGGAAACAGTCAAGTGGGCGCTGTTTGTTCATGCTTTCCAAAGGAGCCAGATAGGTCTAATGTGATAGAGGCAGACCTCCCAGAGGAGAACAGAACGGCCCAGTCTGTTTCTATTTACCTAGTATAGCACAGTGTGTGAACTTCCAAGTTACAGCCACTTAAAATGGTATAATAAGTAGTGACCCCTAGAAACAGAAACAGCCTGGGAAAGAATATGTTAGGTGTCGGCTGTGTGCGGACAGGGATAGGACTAGGGTTGCCAACTCCCTGAAAAATAAATAAGGGACACCTCGTGGCCAGGGCCGGGCAACCCAGTTGTCTTCACCCTTCCCAGTGTGGTAGCTCTTTTTTTGTGTGTGAAATTATTTTTTAACCATTTGACTTGAACTTGATTTAAGCAGATGCATATTCTTTGTGATATGACCATATGGGAAACAAATGATCATTTAGCCATTTATTTTTAGCTCACAATGACAACATTAACACAGTAAAACAGGTCTCTTTCTTAAACAGAAGCCTGTCATGCTTAACTTTTGAGAATATAAGTAAATCTTTCTTTAAAAGAACTCTGTCCTACTTAACTTAAAATTATATAAATTAATAGAAAACAATAGAACAAAATCATTCTTGTAACAGTGCACATTTAGTGCATTTAGTACAGTTGGCTTCAGTTGAGGTATTATTTCAGCTTTTCTAATGCTAATCAGCTGCTCCTGTTTGTAAACCCACTTGTTCCCATGATTACGCATCTTAACTCATCATCATTATTCATCTATGTATTACTTTTATGTATTAGTCATCTATTTGTTGTAATCATCTATCCTTGCAGTTGTTTATTACACAAAATAAATTATATTATCACACTTCTGGCCACATAGCCCTGATATTCACCGCACATGCCCATATTAACCTTAACCAGAGGGTTTAAAAAAAACAAACCAGTGTTTACATACCATATCTGCTTCTGCCGTGGCCTGGCGGACAAAAAATTGGTAAAGGGTTCCCCGAGCTTTCATGCCCCTCGTGTTCTTCATGTGCCCACCAATAGAAGCATGCCTATGGAAAAAGTGCGCCGGCACACAGTGCAGTGCGCTTTATAGTGCACTTTTCCAGCCAGGTGTTTTCCTTTTCCCATTCCTCCCTGTACTTTTGCAGCCTTTTTTTTTCTTTCTCTGAGCGAACAAACATTGCTGCTCTAATGCTGGGCTCACATTGTGCGATTTTTGGCCCATTTTGAGCCGATTTTTGAGTCGTGCGACCGATTTGGTGATCAGCCCGATTTTGGCCTTCATCGTACATCGTGTAGTATACGTGGGGTAACGAGAAGCGATTAACACCTCACGACCAGCTCCCGATCATCAATCGCTCGTGAGGGTGTCACCGCAGCTGCTCACGCGCAAACACGTAAACGTCGGTGAAAAAGACGTTGCTGCACAGCTGTGCAGCGTGTGATCTGGACACAAGCGATGGAGGCACAACTTGTAGAACTTTGGAAAGCTCATCCGAGCCTTTTCCATGTGGCATCACAAAATGATCACGACCACAACAACCGTGAAAATAGTTGGATTTACACTGCTGCTCAATCACAGCTGCCTGATCAATGTTTTTCATTAGCAATTTAGCAAAGTTGATGTGGTGGTGTGTCTGTGTGAGTGAAAGACAGAGAGAGCGAGCGACAGATTTTCTGTTATAACCTTCATTTTATGGAGGCACAGTGTGCCGTCCGAGACTTGCACCGCAGTGTCGGCGTTTGTTTCCCTGTTGGCCATGCTTGTTGTTGTGGTCATCGGTTGTCTTCCGGTATTTTCTCCGTAAGCGACCTTTCCTCAACCAATGAGATGAGCGGTAATCTGACTTGTCATACTCGAATTGTCATAAGTGTGCTGTCAGCTCATTGGTCACAAAGCAGGAGAGGGGCTGGGAATTATGTTTTCAAACAAAGCGTTAATTCCATTAAAAGTTATAGACTACTTTTGATTCTCACTGTATTACGGGACAAAGTGCGTCCCTTATTAGCTCAATACGGGACGTGTACTTTTGTTTCGAAATACGGGACGATTCCGTATTTTAAGGGACGGTTGGCAACCCTAGATAGGACCCAAGGTGCAGACTCCGGAGACAGAACTTAAACCAAAACAGCTTTAATGCTGAACGCAAACATAACATAACTGGAAAAACTCAAAAATAAACTAACACCAGCGGATTGACAAAACACACAGCAAAGTAACCGGTAGATCGCAACACGGACACAGAGAAACACAGGGCTTAAATACACAGAGGGAGCAATCAGGGAATGAGTAACAGGAGGGAAACACAGCTGGGGCAAATCACGCCTAACGAGACAAGGGGAAGCAAAACCAGACACATTAACATCAGACATGGACTTTCAAAGTAAAACAGGAAACACATAACACAGACTGAACAAAGACACAGACTCGCACGCACTGCAACAGAGGGAACAGAGACGTGGGACCAGGGCAGACACAGACACTGACTGGACACGGGGATATAGGAACTAAGGATACACAGAGACGCGAACTAGACAAGGGGATACAGCTGACAGGGGAGACAGAGCAGCTAGAGAAGACAGAGACATAAACTATAAGACAGAACTCAAAGAAACCAAAGACTAGAAAGTATAAATAATATAATAAACTCAAAACCCCTGGGTCAACGACCCAGGCATCCTAACAGAATATAGCATCTAATTAATAGAAGTGGATCTCTTATCATTTTTTCCAGTTCCATATTTTTATTTTTACATATACGATATGATATGATATGATATGTAAACTGTTACCTTTCATTTTAAAAGAAAACAACATTAAAACATTAAAGGTGAAACTAACAGAGGAATTTAGAAGAAGAGCAAATAGTGCAACACACAGGGTGTAGTTGTAGTACAGTTGTTGTTGTTGTTGTTGTTGTTGTTTAAGCCTGGAACCCTGAGCCCCACTTATAAATCCTTGCACAGCATTTACAAAATCCCCTCACCCAGCCACAGGTATTAAACTATCTCGAGGAGCCGTGATCTTTGCAAAGGCTCGATGGTTTCTGTTCTAAAGCAGTGCTGCTGTTGGTAAGTGGTGGTAAACATGATCACTGCTGGTATCAGAGTGCATGTGCCATAGAAATATAAGTCAAAAAGAGAGAGAGACAGGGCAGTACTCCAGAGTCAGATTTCTCATATTTGCCAGCCCTTCAGGAACTTGACAGGATTGCAATGACAGGATTTAAACAAGAAGGGTCTTTATCACCTATGACAAATCAAGGATATGAAAAACAACAATCTCATTATGCATTCTAAGAGGCTAGAAAATAAGGATAAGCAGAACAGGTCCATTTCAGGTGCAGTTCATTTAACCCGCCGGCGACCCAGCCATATGTTTACACTAGATCATGAAATGAGGTAGCAAGATTGACTGCAGGAGAAGCCTTGAGGATACTTGATGCACAAAATGAGGACGCAAACAGCTCAGCTGAAGGAGATGAGTTGGGTTTACTAGTTAACTTGAAAACATGGAGCATATCCCAGCTGCCACAGGGTGAGAGGCAGGGTGCAGAAAACCATTTGCACTCACATTCATACTTGTGGCCAATTCAGAATTAGCAGTGAAGCTAATCCCATACTGTAACTGCATGTTTTGGACTGTGGGAGTATCTCTGAGTACCTGGAGAGAACCCACCCAGACATGGACAGCATATGGAGACTACACACACACCGGACGGTGGATTCAAACCCCTTGAAAATCATGTTATCAGAATAAATATCACAGATAAAGGAAAGAGTACAAGTATGATACACAAAACAGTACTTCTGTATGAAACGAAGCGAAGTCACTTGATTATTTTAGTCACTAAAATATTTTGGTTGCGTGAGGGTTAAGCCCAAAAGTCTGATTTGGGATACAGGTGAAATCATCCCAGCACTCTCTGTCCTTTCTGACCCAGTCCTGCTCGGTCAGAGTCAAGCAGGACAAACTGTACTCTCCACACTCCCTGTTCCTCCCTACATGGTAATCAGGTCTAACCTAGCTTTGCTATGTCATGCAGAATTAAAATCTCCCACAACAGATCCCAGTGAACTCATTCTCATCCTCTTTACTGAAAAAGCCTTTGCAAACACTTTCAGTTATTCAGTCAATCAATATCTAAGCTGGCACTTATATAAGGTTAATGATCCATTCTTCCTCATTGGCTGTTAGGTTAATTTTTTAACCACTGTCTCAGAAAAGTATGCTTGAGCTCGTCAATAGCTTCAATGCTAACATGTTAAATGTAATGGACACTATTGCTCCCATTAAGGTGAAGGTTATCTCTGGAAGGAAAAAGTCTCCATGGAGAAACTCCACACTGGTGAAAAAAGAAAAAAGAGAGTGTAGGAAAGCTGAGCGCAGATGGAGAAAAACAAACCTCCAGGTTCATTATGACATTTATAAAGAGAAACTTCACAATTATAATTTACAACTGAGGAATGCAAGGAGGTCCTACTTCTCTGACATCATCACTAAAAACAGCCATAATGCTCGGGTCTTATTTTCTACAGTTGACAGGCTAACAAACCCTCCTGTGTCAGTGGCAGCTGAACTTCATTCGACCATGGCCTGCAATGACTTTGCCAAATTCTTCACTGAAAAAATCCAAAAAATTAGACAAGCAATTGGTACATCAACAGCAGATCCAGGATATGTACTGTGTCCACCAAAAAACTGTTTAAACACCATGAAACAGTTTCAACCTATTAACAGCAAAGACCTGGAGGACATCTTAGGTAAACTGAACTCCTCCTCCTGCTGTTTAGATGTCCTGCCAACAAGTTTTTTCAAAAAGGTCTCAAAGACTTTAGAGTCAGACCTGTTACAGATCGTCAACTTTTCTTTATTATCAGGTGTGTTTCCAGAATCACTAAAAACTGCTGTAATCAAACCTATACTGAAAAAGGACAATCTTGACAAGACACAAATGAACAACTACAGGCCGATCTCAAATCTCCCGTTTTTAAGTAAGATCATTGAAAAAGCAGTTTCTCAACAGCTCAGTTACTTCTTAAAACAGAATAATTGCTACGATGCCTTCCAGTCAGGTTTTAGACAGAACCACAGCACTGAAACCGCTCTGACCAAAGTGTTTAATGACATATGTCTGAATACAGACAGTGGAAAAATGTCAGTCCTAGTTTTACTGGATCTCAGTGCAGCATTTGATACAGTTGACCACAACATATTACTCAAACGACTGGAGAACTGGACAGGTCTTTCAGGAACTGTACTAAACTGGTTCAAAACATACGTAGAAAACAGGAAATACTTTGTATCAATAGGTAACTTCACATCTGAGCAGACAAGTATCACATGTGGAGTTCCCCAAGGTTCCATCTTGGGACCCCTTCTGTTTAACATCTACATGCTCCCACTGGCACAGATTATAAACAACAACAAAATAAACTATCACAGCTATGCAGATGACACACAAATATATATCACAATGTCACCAGGAGACCGAGGCCCTGTACAGGCTCTTGGTAAATGCATTGAGGAAATCAATGACTGGTTGTGCCACAATTTTCTCCAGCTAAACAAAAACAAAACTGAGGTAATAGTCTTTGGCGCCAAAGAAAAACGATTACAGGTCACCAGAGAACTTCAATCTATACATCTAAAAACCACAAACCAGGCGAGAAATTTGGGTGTAGTGATGGATGCAGACCTAAACTTAGAAAAACACATTAAGACAATAACAAAGTCAGCTTACTATCACCTCAAGAATATATCAAGGATAAAAGATCTGATGTCTCAACAGGACCTGGAAAAACTAGTCCATGCATTCATCTTTAGTAGGCTTGATTACTGTAACAGCATCTTTACAGGTCTACCTAAAAAATCAGTCAGACAACTACAGCTCATTCAGAACTCTGCTGCTCGAGTCCTCACTAAGACCAAAAAAGTGGACCACATCAGTCCAGCTCTGAGGTCCTTACACTGGCTGCCTGTCCGTCAGAGGATAGACTTTGAAGTTCTGATGCTGGCCTATAAAGCTCTGAATGGTTTAGAACCAAAATACATCAATGACCTCCTGACCCAGTATGAACCATCCAGATCCCTCAGGTCATCTGGATCCGGTCTTTTATCAGTTCCCAGAGTCAGAACCAGACACGGAGAAGCTGCATTCAGCTTTTATGCTCCTTATATCTGGAACAAACTCCCAGAAAGCCTCAGATCAGCTGAAACACTCAGTTTATTTAAATCCAGGTTGAAGACTCACCTGTTCTCAGCTGCATTTGAATAAAGCACCAAATCCACACTTTAAGATTAAATTTCAAAACTTACATTTAACTACTGATTTTATCTACTGTTCTGATTTTATCTGTTTTGATTTTATATACTGTTTTGTTTGTTTGTTTGTTTGTTTGTTTGTTTGTTTGTTTGTTTGTTTGTTTGTTAATTAGTTAGTTAGTTTATTTGCTTGTTTTAATCAATTTTAAATCATGCTTTTTATTTGTTCTTGTTTCTAATGTCTCTGTAAAGCACTTTGAATCACCTTGTTGTTGAATTGTGCTATACAAATAAACTTGCCTTGCCTTGCCTTGCCTTGAAACCGCCATTTATTGGAAATTAAGTTCACATGGGTCAAGTTTGAATGTAAAGTCTCCTTTCCCTGATAACAGACTGTTTCAGTGATTAAAACACCACAGCAGACCACATGAAACTCTCCTACAATAAACGATCTTTTGTACCCATAAAATGTCATAAGTGTTTTCCAATAAAACAGACCACGATGACGCATCACTGAGGGTTGAGCCACTGGGTTACAGTAAGAATAACTGGTCTTTCCTCTTCCTTCCTCCTTCCTTGACAAATCAGCCAATCAAATGGCAACTCAGTGCATTTGGGCATTTAAACATGGTCAAGATGACCAGCTAAACCTCAAACCGAGCAGCAGAATGGGGAAGACAGGCAGTTTAAGTGAGTTTGGCACCTGATGGGCTGGTCCGAGTTTCCCACATTGCCATCTCTGGGGTTTGCAGAAAAATAGATAATATCTAAACGATGAGTCTCAATTTCTGCTGTCACAATTAAATGGTGGGGTCAGAAATTGGTGTCAACAGCATGAAAGGCTGGATGCGTCCTTCCTTGTATTAGAGGTTCAGGCTGGTGGTGATGGTGTAATGATGAGAGGGACATTTTCTTGGCACTCTTCAGACCTTTTATTGGAACATTGTTTAGACAAAACATCACAAAGCTCAAATAACTTTAAGTTGGATTTTTTTTTTTTGGGGGGGGGGTTAAATGCACTAAATGCCTTTTCGTTTTCACCTTTTTGGTGTGTATTATCTAAATTTTGAATTAATTTTAGCTTGATCACAGTTCACTTCCTGCTAAGCACTTAATTAAACTCCCAGAGAGCAGCCATTTAGCTTTTCTACCTATAAAACCCGGAGAGCAGCCAAATGGCTGGTAGGCTTTTAGCTAAGCTTTAGCTTCAGCCAAGTGGAAGCTAAATTGGCTAGTCATTCATATGTATATTAGGTTGTTACCTGGGAATTCTGGAGGGAGGGGAGTGGGGGGGTGTGATTGAAGGGGTGGGGGAGCTGCTAAAAGCTGTGCACTTCCTTTTGTGTTTCATCTTGATGCATTCTCAATCATCCAGGGAAATAAATCTCCAAAAGTCACCAACTTGGAGTGTTTCAGTTTGCCATCTTAGGGAGAAATCAACACACCGTCTAAGAAGTTTTTGCGCAAGTGAAAGCGATGTGAAAAAATTGTCCGTGGTAACATTTCTGCCCTTGTCTAGGAATGGTTCCATCAGCCTCATTACTACATTTTCAGAAAGTCTGTCCCCAGTGGGACGATTGGGGTCCTTGCCAAGATATGGGAAGACATTGCAAATGTACTTGGATTTTAGGTCGCAAGCCACCCAAAACTTGATCCCAAACTTGTCAGGTTTACTTGCAATATACTGCAGGAAACAGCACCGAGTCTTTGATGGGAAAAGCTGTTCATCAACGGTGATATGTAGACCAGGGTTGTAGCACGTGATGCAGTTGGTGACAGATGATCCCCACACACTGGAAATTGCAGCGAACATGATTGACATGGCAGCACTGAATGCACATGTGCTGTATCAAGCATGCACCGGGACGAAGGAAAGACGGGTGGACTTCCTGGTGGAGCTTGCAAGAGAGTTGGCTCACTCTCATGTAGCTGCGAAGAAGGCAAGAAAAGAACAGTTGCTTTGGACACAACCCTCCACACCTAGCCCTGGAAAAAGAGCCATGTGTCAGGTCAAACACAAATGCAAGAACAATCATGCCACTGTGCGATGTGTTCACTGCAACAGATACACATGTGGTAAATGCAGACTACAGATACCGTGGCAGTGCCAGGATTGTGAGTGATTGCTGAAAATGTTGAAATGTACTCACTCACTTTTTATTATTATTTGTAAATATGTGTACAAATGGTTGGTTTTTTGTACTGTTTTTATCAATAAATCTCAGCAACAAAGGACATACACCCATGTGTGTTGATTTCTCCCTAAGATGGCAAACTGAAACACTCCAAGTTGGTGACTTTTGGAGATTTATTTCCCTGGATGATTGAGAATGCATCAAGATGAAACACAAAAGGAAGTGCACAGCTTTTAGCAGCTCCCCCACCCCCTCAATCACACACCCCCACTCCCCTCCCTCCAGAATTCCCAGGTAACAACCTAATATACATATGAATGACTAGCCAATTTAGCTTCCACTTGGCTGAAGCTAAAGCTTAGCTAAAAGCCTACCAGCCATTTGGCTGCTCTCCGGGTTTTATAGGTAGAAAGGTAAAAGCCTGGGGATGCATGTGTTAATTACTTTTCAGGGTGCAGGTATTTTCTCTCTACACACGGTGGCAGCAGAGGCCCAGACATGACAGCCATTGCAGTTTTTAACCCAATCATTGTGAAACTAAAACAAAAACGTGAACCTCAATACACTGCATGAAATGCATCCGAAAGTAAAACTCATAGTGTGAAAAGCATTTTTCAAGGCTTTTAGATTTTGTGTGCTTCTTTAAAGGGCAATCAAGGTTAATCATCTCAGTGGGCAGATTACTGCTGGATCTGCAAAATCCAAAATATTTTATTTCATCTGAGACTCTGGTGATATTCAGATTGAAGACTTTCAAAAATATTTTTTAAATCTCTCCTGGGGGAAAAAAAAGAAAAACTATTGTCTATTAATGGCTGTGTGTACAAAATATGCAAACATAACACAGTTTGACAGGCATAAAATAGTATTTTTGCACCAACAAGGTGCTCTCCCAAAGCTGTCAGCCTAAAAACTGTTGGCTGATAGCTCTAAAACACATCTACGACAGATAAACAACATCTGAAAGTCATGCTGTTAAGAAACAGGATAAAAACATCAAGCAAAAACCTGACGCAGGACCTGCAGATGATCCATCTACTGCTCACCAAAGGCTCATCAGAAATGGGCTCAGTGGAAGGACAGAATACTATATATTCTTGACCGCTATACAGAAAGAGTCTCATCAGCAGTGGCTTCATTTTTCATGATAATGATCCCAAAAACACTGCCAATGAAATAAAAACATACTTGGGTAGAAAAACATACAATGAATCACTATCAGTCACGGACTGGCTTCCCCAGAACCCAGACCTCGATATTACTGAAGCAGTGTGGGATTCAACATCCAAAGAACAGCTTTGAATGTCCTTCAAGAAGCCTGGAGAACTATTCTTAAAGACTGCTTAAAGAAAATAAGGCCATCTCATAGAGTTCAGGCTCTGGTGAAGAGTAACAGTGCTCATACCAAATATTGATTTTCAAGCTTGTTAGACTCTCACAGACTCTGATTCATCTAATATACTGTATTTCAGTTTATGTTTGGACATTTTTCATTGAATCGTTTTCCATTTTCCTACCAGTGGATAAATAAATAGTGGCTTGAGACTTTTGCACAGCATCATGCAGGTTTGAAGGTTTGCTTAAAGCTGTAACAGGATCATGTGGCATTTCTGAGTCCAGTATTTTTTCTGTGCATGTTTACTGATTAATAATGGCCCCATTTCTGTGTCAAAAGGTCATTTTTAATACAAGTGTTACTTTAATGTCAGGACGTTAGCAGTATTTTTAAGGTGCTAATATTAGCCTCCATGAGTAAAAGTGACATTAAAGTAAGTTGCATTGTTTGTTTGCTAAATTTGCTGTTTATTTTGCTCTTTCTAGTTCCTTTATTGTATAAAATTTTAGTTTTGGATGTTGGCCTAAAGTGTCTGAACTGTTTATCTCATGATGAAACCAAATTCAGACTATTTATAGAAGGCTATTCTAATTTAGCAGGAAATATGAGTGATATTCAAAGTGCTTCCCTATGTTCCCTCAGAGCACAACAGATTAATTGTTGGCTTCATTATGCTGTATCATATTACACCGCATCTGTATTGTGATACAGGACAAGAATTTGTACAAGGTCCTGTAATAAAATAAGCTTTATTCAATTATGGATTGGAACGTAGGGTCTTCTTTCAGCTTGTCCTGGGCTCTGTCGCCCCCAGCAGGCGCACGGCGGTAGTGCTACAATCACTCACAATAGGCAGTAGGAGTGGACGAGCCTGAGGGTGAGCAGGCGGGCTGTCTTCACAGGGAACTCTCCTGTAGGAGGTGATACTAAACCCTCCTTCTTTTCCGACCTGAAACAGGAGCCGGAGTCCGGAGCAGGATGTATTGATCTGTTTGTTTGTAGTGCGTCTCCGGCGGATCCTCCATGCGTCAGCCCCGGGAATGGATCAGGAATCCGGTGCGGCGTCTGCGGGGAGTTTCATCTCCCTGAATGAGCATGAGCAGAGGTATTACTCAGGTCTCCACGGTCTGTGCCAGGCTGACACTTCAGGAAAACTGTCGTCCAGTAAAGTGGCAGAGCTGTTCAAGGCGTCTCAGCTACCTCCCGAATCTCTGCATAAAGTGAGTGTGGTGCTTGTGTCTGCGGCTGCTTGGTCAGCTCATGTTATCAAGTGTGAGGGGCTGAGGGCTGCGGCTGCTGCTCCCTAAACCCCCAGATGCAGGAGACACAGAGCCTGCGGTCTACTGTGTATAATAATGAGCCACATTTTCATTGTGATGCCTTTCTGATCTCTTTGTGTGTGTGTGTGTGTGTGTGTGTGTGTGTGTGTGTGTGTGTGTGAGAGAGAGAGGTTTCACAAACCCTCTTTCTCCCCCCCCTCTTCTACACAGGAAGCCAGTCTATTTACATATATGAGGGTATAGCTGAGCATGTGTCTGTAGGTCTCATCACTACATTAGTAGCTGTGTCGGTCCTCAGATGTCACCTTGGAGATGTTGTAGTTTAGGTTAAGGTTAGGCCTTTTGGACTCATTTCTAATAAGCTTGTTTACTGTAACCAATGATTTTTTTTTTTGATGTGATCAGCACCAACAATAGCCTTTGTCAGTAGTTATGTTTACAAATTGTTGTGCTGTCCCCTTTAAGAATAACAACTGTGGTTCTGAAATTTTAAACCATTCACTTCCAGAGGTTGACCAATACTAAATTTTGAGTGGCCGGCACCAAGTATTTGTGAAAAAAAAACCTCAATATTGATCCATCAGCAAATAAGATTTTTATAGATAAATGCATAATATTCATATTCGAGTATTCTGTCTGCTCAGAAGTGATGCACTCTGAATGTAGAAGGAAAACCACTTTTTCATCCATCATCAGACTGAAATAGTGAAATCATAGTGAGTTTCTTATCACTGTGATTTAATACAGCAAACATCACAAAGTCATTTGGATACAGGGACTTTTGTAAAACTGGAGCAACCTTTTGTCAGACAAATGGTTGAAACATCTTAAAATGAGAAATAATTTAACTCAATCAATAATAAATAGATTGTCAGTTTGGTTATTTCAGCTCAGCAGTTCATCTGATATAGAAATCATAACCTATAAACTTGATGTTTCTGTGATGGATTATAAAACATATAGATTCTTCAGACTTGCTGAGGTTTAATATGGCACATAAATGGCTGTTAAAGCAGTTTTACAAAGACAGCAATATATCTGAAACTTACAATACTTCAAAAGTCAAACATTTAAAGCATATACCATATCATTTGTGGTTATGGATCTTAAAACTTGTAAAACCCACCGCTTTATTAACCGATGCTTTCAAAATCCTTTCTGAAAGAATGAGGGTCTAATTAAAAGCAGACAAAACTAACACGTAAACAAATTTAATTAAAACTTTTACTGAGCTCCTTGTTTTTCTTTGCGTGTTATTGATTAAGCTTTATGGGCTGATACCCGACAAACTTGACAGACAACTTAATAGCAGTGGTGGTGTTAACTGTGTCTCGCTGGCTGCAGCATGAAAGAACCCAGTGAGAGTCATTTTGCCGACCCATCACAGGAATAAAAACACATTTTTCCAGCTCAGATGAGCACAGCGGGTCGCTGTCTCCGTTCACGCCACCCTCTGTCCCAAGGGGTCTGCTCCCTTCGATGGGAGGCTATTGTGTCTCTGCGTGGGTGTCAGGAAGTTTGGCACTGAGCCGCACTTCCTTCCTGTCAGGCCTGGATCGCCGCCACCGCTTTGGGGTGATTGACACGCAGCCTTCTGAGCTGTGTTTTGGCCCTGCGGCAGGATGCCTGCACGATCGCTCCTGAAGTCACTGCTGACTTCTGGGTCATCATGTCACACAGTATCAGAGACTGGCTTATGTCCTCTCTTGCCTCCGTGAGTTAAATGTCATGTTGTGGCTCTTGAGGTTGTGCTACAATCATGCTATAATATTTGCTAAAACAAAGGACATTTTCCACCATGTGCTGTATGTAGAGGTATGTTCTGCTGATTTACGATTTAGTAAATTTAGACAGGAAGTTTCTTTTTTTTTTTTTTTCCTAACTGATCTGTTTACAGCAGATAAATAAAAAAGCACGAGGCTTCCGCCTGCTGCAGTGAGGTCAGCTGTTGTGCTCATTAAATGGATGTATAAAGACTTGGGGTCACACTGCTATTGCCTGAGATTAACTTTACCGCCATCTAAGCGGATGTCCCTCATAACATTTGATCATGGGAAAGTAACAGCCACTGCAGCCACTGTAAATCCCAACCTATACAATTCGCAGTACATTTGTAGTTCATTTTCCTGCCATGTGTTTGTGCGTAAATGCCACGTTCAGGTTCCTGCACAGAAACGATGTGTTGACAGATGTGCTGTCAAACCTGTCCAGATGAATGAGGGTGTGGTCAGAGTTCCTGTGCTCACATCCTGGTTTGATGGTGCTGGTGCTGCTAGCTGATTGTTTAAAAATATTAATGGAAAAAGGCATATGACTAATATATCAGTACGTAAGTTGTCTAGTATGAAAAAACTGTTTGTGGTACTTTACAAATGGCATCATCACATTGTTTGTCCGGGGGTTCCTCCAACAATCTGCAGTGCATATAGTAGATAATGTATCACAGCAAAGAAGTAGTTGATGTGCAAACGCTCAGTGTTATCACCGTAATTTGCTGACTAATTCGTTAAACAGTGCAAACACTGACCACCTTTTCTTTCCACCATAACGTACTGTTTAATCAAACCTAAAGTAAGTGTAAGTAGGTTTAAGTGCGCTTACTTCCTGCAAGATTAATGGCTGATTCTAAATTAAGAGCGTGTGGTTAATTGGTTGTCAGGGTTTTTCCCCTCCAATGGACTGATGACCTATCCTCTTGGTCCTGCCGTATGATGGTTGGACTATAAGAATATAAATAAAGAGTTATTTGTCTGTGGCCATATCTAATCAACCAAACACATGCTAGAAATTCAATGGATTCAGGCATCTAGACATGACCTGCTGAATCTCTCAGAATGGGGAAGAAAGGTGATTTTCGTGACTTTGAACGTGGCATAGCTGTTGATGCCCGCCAGGCTGGTCTGAAATTTGCCCAAAACTGCTGAGGACTTTCCCACAAAGCCATCTCTAGAGTTTACAGAGAATGCTGTGGAAAAGGGAATGGTAAATTGAGGCTACAATTCAAAAGGCTCACCGAAATTGGACAACAAAAGATTGGAAAATCACTGGCGGGTTTGATTTCCGCTGTGAAACTTGGATTGTAGGGTCATAATTTTCTGTAAACAACATGAAAGCATGGATCCACCCTGCTCTGTATCAACGGTTAACGCTTGTGTTGGCATAACAGTATGGGGTATACTTTGTTGGCATACTTTAGACCCCTTAATACCAACTGAGTTTTGTTTATAATACCATAATGTTGTTGCTGATCATGCCCAGCCCTTTATGAATCTATACCATGAAAAATTAATACAATTTTGAATTTCAAATGGGGCCTAATCCTATACTGGCAATATATTTAAAAATATATTTATTACTTTAGACACTTAAATAAAGATTTTTATACAGTTAAACAGTACACATGCACTGCAAAAACAACATATACATATATATACTAATTATTAGAATACTTTCACACACCAAAACTGGGGCAAATCGACCACAGTCGAGAGGTCCAGTTTGTGACTTAGTTCAACAGGAGCTGCCAGCTACAGCTGGACATGTCGACATCCACCTGTCAGTTAAAGTGTCTATTTTCCTAATAATGTCCTAACTCAGGCGAGCTATAAATAATCCCTATGCAGTGGGTAGGAAATTGTAGAACCATTCTCACTTTTTGGCGTTGTATTTTTCAGCTTTGGGGGCTGCTGTTTGTTTCCAACCCAGAACTCAAGTTACTCCTAAGAGTCAAATGCTGATTTCTGTGCTTTGTGTCTGTGAAACAGCAGATGCTTAACACCACAACAAACAATAAGCTAAATCTGGCGTAACTGCTGACAGTTGAAACATCAATGCCACCCAGACTGCTTTTTGTATCCACAATAGATGTGAACCCATGGATTAATCTTGGATTTTGCACATCAGTCAAATACTTTTACATTAAAATGTAAAAGTAAAGAGAAAAAAAGAAGTTCCTGACTGCTAACAAATGCTTTTTATCAGCAATGACAGTGGATCTGGTCAGATTATTCTCCCTAGTACTACAGGGTAATATGTTGAATAACGTGGCTCTTCTCTAAAATTACATCCTCAGCTAGCCATAAGATTCAGTAGTATCCACAAAGTTGCACCAGTGTTGACGTAGTGAGCGCTGAAATGCTTCTGGCATCATTCCACCTTCCTTAAATAACTTTCCCCTAAGGCCGTAGATCTGACCTGTCAGTCTGGTTCCTGAAGGCCTTCGCTGTTCTTCCTGCAATAACCTCATCATCTATCATTTTTCCGCTGAAATCAGGCGCACACATCAGTGCTGCAGACCTGACCTCCAGCTGTATGCTCAGCCTCTTCTCACAAGACTGTAGCTGTTTTGAATGTCCTGCCCCTGTGAAAGCTGTTTAATGAATACACTGCAGGTCAAGCAGAAATAATGTCTCATAAGGCAACGTGAGCCCTTTGGCCTCATTAGACAATAGATAGGACCAGGGCCCCATGTTCTTCGTATTTCAGAAGTGCATACCACTAAATGTTTAAAAATGGGCTCATGTAGGCTTTTTTTTTTGGTGACGTATAAAAAAGTAGACCTTGCTTTGAATTTTGTCAGTTTATGAAAACATGTTTGTGTTACTGGTTTTAATTCCATTGTTGCCACAATAAAATATCTATCTGGATTTCATGAATCCAGCCTTAGTGGAGATGTGGAGAATGGCCAGAAGAAGAGGGCATTACATTTTGGTGAGGATCCAGAGCACTTAGGCTACTATAAAATTTGCAAGATGGCATTGGCCTTGGCGGAAAATGTGCTCTAGTGATAAAACCAAGGGTGCCTTATTGAGTTGCTGGGACAGTTTGACAGGGAAAGAACACCAACACAATTTAAAGTTTACTTTTCAATTTAGAAGAAATGTCTCACCCACAAATAAGCCAAACAATAAAGGGATGTATGGCCAAAAAGTAGCATAAACAAAACGGTTAGCTTACCCAGTAATAACAAAACGGGTTGCTTTAAAACTGCTTTAAGAGATTTTTTCTGAATTAAATGGACATGTCATGTTTATTGCGTTCATTTTTAAGCTATTTAAAATGATAGTGATAAATGGTGTTACCATACTAATTGTTTTCTTCACTGCCACAGATTTAAGTTAAGCAAATGGGGGGGTCTCGAACTCCAGGCCTCGAGAGCCGGTGTCCTGCAGGTTTTAGATATCACCCTGTTTCAACACACCTGAATCAAATGATTTGTTCATTACCGGGCTTCTGGAGAACTTCAAGACGTGTTGAGGAGGTCATTTAGCCATTTAAATCAGCTGTGTTGGATCAAGGACACATCTAAAACCTGCAGGACACTGGCCCTCGAGGCCTGGAGTTTGACACCTGTGAGCTAATTATTTGCTTAGCTAAAAAAAAAATTGACTGTAATACCACAATTATCGCTTAATTAATCAATAATTGGCTAAAAGATATAAAATCAACAAGGACTTTAAAAAAAAAAAAAAAGAAGCTAAAAGTCAGAGTCTGCTACTTCTAGTCTAGTGCTAAGAGAAGCTAAACCCTGTGCTAATATGCTTAGCATAGCTATAGAGCTGTCCCTTTATTAATAAATGTGTGGTGAAAAACTAAAGGACTACAAAAGGTTGTTGTTTTTTTTTTTTTAAGAAAGCAAAGCCAGGCTAGCATTTGTCAAATTTAGGCTAGCCTTTTTGCTAAATTAAGCTAAAATGAGGTTTGGTTCGTATTTTAGCTAGGTAGATAGATAGGGTACTGTTTGGTTTCCTTAAGTGTAGACATAATATCTTAAAACCAGAGCGTAGAAGGTGTTATTACTTGATTCAGTATTACAGTATTACAGTATTTTATAATCCTAATCCGCTGTGCTTCCCAGGAAGCATTGTACCTTGAAACAAAAGAGAAAAAGACAAACAGATTACATCGTGCTAATCTCTTGCATACTTTTCTTCTAGTTTTATTCTATTTACCCATAATTTTCTACTATACATGATCTTGATCAGGGTGTAAAATAACCACATTCTTAAGCTAGCCCTGGCTAGATTATATTTCTGTCACTGCAGGCAGCATGAAAGCTGAGATGTATGACATTGTTGGACATAGATAACTGTGTCACAAATTCAGGGCATTGGTCGTAGCATGTTTCAGCTGGTTTCAGTTGTTCACAATGCAAAAGTCTTTTTTTGACTTCTTTTTCAGGTGACCGAGGTGTGTGGAGCAAAGCGTCTGGGTTACTTTGGTACATCTCAGTTCTACGTGGCTCTGAAGCTGCTCGCAGCTGCCCAGGCTGGTCTACCCATTCGCCTGGAGAGCGTAACCGCCAGTAAGTCTGCAGCTCAGAGAGGAGGCGTCTTATGAGAGGAAAAGGGGATCAGGAGATTATCTTAACATGGCAGGATTTGGCCTAATCTGGATGAAAGGGGAGTCACATGGAAAGGGCTAAGTGGGTTTGCTCTTATTACAAGGAGCACACAATCATTTACACCCTGCCCAAATAGGAAACCCTAATGTGTGTGTGTTTTTTTTTTTCTTCATAAAATCACATAGCTTCATGGATTATTAGAAGGAATATGTTTATCGGTTCATATTCATTTTTGTATGTAGTAGTAGCTCTCCTCAGCAGAATAAAGCCTGTAAAGAAGTTCATCCTGATTAATTCCCTCGTACTAATTCTAGTTGTATCAAAGGTCATTGTGCTAGGCCTAAATCATGAGACAAATTTAAAAAAACACTTATACTGTATATCCACTTAAGCATTTGAGTTGGTGTCAAAATAAATAATATATCATTTATATCAATGATTTTTGTGCTGTCTCTCCAGATCTACCTCTACCTAGATTTGTTGGTCTGAAGAATGAACCAGAGATGCGATACTCGACTGTCCCTTCCTGCATAGACGCTCAGGGCGCACAGTGTGGCTCTGCACCCGGTTCTCTTATCTGGACTCCAACAGACAGGAACACCTTCAGACATCTGGAGGCCGGCACAGACAAGAAGGTAAGCCTGTGTGCGCTGCCATCTGCTACTTTTGGCCTGTATGCATGCATCAAAGTTATTATAGCTTAGTGCAGCTATGCAGTATGACCAAGAAGTATGCAAATACATTCCAGTCAGCTCTAATCATCGGAGCAGTTGATGAGAGATTAGAGAAGAATGACAAGCCTCTTTCAGTCATTCCAGTTTGTCCTTAATCAGAATTACTAGAACTGGATGACCGGAGACCTCCCTGACCACAAATTGCAATAACTTAGTTATGCCAGCAGGATCAAACTTTTGCATCAGTGTCATGGATTTGTTGTGTTTTTTGCATTTCAGCAACGGGTGTTTGCAGAACAATCATAACTGAGAAGAAGTGAATGGAGCGAAATTGCAAAACTATGTATTACCCTAGTTTTTAAAGACAAAAGCCAACATTGTATTTATATTTTTCAAATATAGGATGGATAAGATGAACAAATTGAAATAAAATTACTAGCGCATGTTATTTGGTTGGTTAAGGCTTCATAATATAATGTTCCTGCTTAATGGCAGATGATAGCTAAACTTTAAGTGCATATGGTTGGTGGTTAGTTTAACTATTCATTTCATGAGTAAAATAAAAATATGGGGTTCCATAAAATACCTTGTGATACTGTCATGTCCCCAATACTCCCAGAAAGGTGCTTTATTACAATCACAACCTATAAAAATGAATCTCGTTAAAGCCTAATAGGCCTAATAAAACCAGGCCTATTAAATAATTAAACATTAAACATTAAAGCCATAACCGCATTAATGTCGCAAATCTCCGGGGCTGCACGGCGTCAACGCGTTAGCACCGTCCAGCCCCGTGCACAGGGCGATCTGCGCTAACTTGCTAACAGAGATTTGCGGCGTTAATGCAGTTATGGCTTTAACGTAATTTTAAAGAGATTAACGCTGACAGCACTAATAAAAATACAAAAAAAACCTTCAATTTCAACTTCAACTATTGTCTTGATCATAATTTACAAGTGATGAAAATGTTTAGCTCACAAAATGTGCATATAGCCCCATTTATTCTAGACCTGCGGTTCCCAAACCCCGGTCCACCGGTCCGTGAGTCGTTTGGTACCGGGCCGCGAGAGATGAGGCTCGGGTGTGAAATTTATGGCTTTCAGGGTTCTTGTCGTTACCTCAGTTTCCCTGGGTCTTTTCCCATGTTGTAGTTGTGTGTCTTATTTTGAAAGAAATATGTACGTGTTACCATAGCGACCAGAGAGCTTTAAGGAGCAGAAAGGAGGATGTTACGCTGCTAATAAAGTTACTCAATTACACAGTGAATTTGCATTTATTATTATATTTACAAAATACCAAAGTTTTTGTCTTGGTTGTATCATTTTATTTTGTTGTATTTATCCGCAACACGGATAAACACGCCTTTAAGGCCGGTCCGTGAAAATATTGTCTGACGTTAAACCGGTCCGTGGTGCAAAAAAGGTTGGGGACCGCTGTTCTAGACGACCTTGCAAGGGCCCCCTATGAACCCAGCAGTGTAGAAGGTGGAAATTCTATAAAGAACTTTATTATCATTGGTGCTCTGGTGGACTACAAAGATGGAATACAAACATGTCATACTCTGAAAAACTAGCCCACTGGAGGGTGAACTAAGTGTTGTGACGGTAGGCAATAACAACTTAGCTGCTAGCTTATGTAGTTATGTGTAAGAAAGCTCCTTTAGTTAGCCAAGGGATTTGCGAACATAATATTTTTACTTATATCTTTTCATTCTGCTACAGCACAAGTTGCATATTTTAAAAAATGGTTTGAAGAAATATAACAGCCTAAAACTGACATCTGGATTAAGACTTATCAGTGATTCATGGTGTCCCTGTTCTTCTTACTGATGCCACACATCTTATGGTCTGTGTAAGGTGTTTTTGATTTAGTCCTCTGCATTAAATCTATGCTGTAGGTACGTCATAACTGCAAATCTGCTATAACTTATCGTTGACAACGTGTTGACGCAGCCCAAAATGGCTGTAATGGTACCATTCTTCCCTCCTACCCAGGAGAAACGCCACCATCAACCAATTTTTTTTGGGGCACCAAAACTGCAGAGCACACTGTGGACAAATATAAATACTAGCAACAGCATCGGCCACTTAGGTAGGCAGAATCTTAGGCTGTATATCAATCAATCAATCAATCAATCAATCTTTATTTATAAAGCACTTTTCATACAGAAAAAATGTAGCACAAAGTGCTTTACATAGTTAAAAGCAGCCCACCCCACCCTCCAACTCACTCCCCACACTCTCAATACACATATATACCCCCACCCACACACACATACACACACGCGCACACTTAAAGAGTAAAAATTGGGCTGGGCTCGCATGAGCCAAGTGAGGAAACATTATAACAGAGAGCCGTCTGCACCGGGAGCCGGTCACAGACCGCAGCCTCCGGGCTGGGCACACAGCCGGAGGGAGGCAAAGGAGCCCCCCAACCAGGCTGAGAGGACCCCAGAGACCCAGCAGCCACGGTCAATAACAGCCCCGGTGCAGAGAGCGCCCTCCGAGGAAACACTGGAGATATGACGCAATACGATGTATACAGGGTAAAATGATAAAATAAATAAGAACAGGATACAATATAAATATAAATATAAATAGAGTAAGAAGATTAAAAAATGAATAAGAATAAAATCAAGAAATATTAGGTAAATCCTAAATTAATAATAGAATAACAGGATAGAATAAATAAGCATAAAATAAATAAACGCTAAGTAAAAGCTAAATTAAAAAGGTGGGTCTTGAGCCTGTTCTTAAAAACATGTACGTTCTCTGCGGCCCTGAGCTCCTCCGGCAGGCTGTTCCACAGACGAGGACCATACCACTGAAAAGCTGCCTCTCCGTGAGTATGTGTCCTGACTTTAGGGACAATCAAAAGGCCAGTACCAGAGGACCTCAGGGTCTGCGAGGGTTCGTATGGTAAAAGCATATCTGAAAGATAAGAAGGCCCAAGACCATTAAGACATTTAAAAACCAATAAAAGAACTTTAAAATCGATCCTGAAACACACGGGGAGCCAGTGCAGCGATTCTAAAACCGGTGTAATGTGGGCCCGCCCTCTGGTCTTCGTCAGCACACGAGCTGCCGAGTTTTGCAAAAGTTGTAAAGTTGAAATATTCTTCTTAGGAAGACCAGAGAGCAGGGCATTACAGTAATCAATGCGACTGGTAATAAAAGCATGCATCTCCGTGTTGGCCCGAGAGAGAATAGGGCGGACTCTGGCTATATTTTTTAGATGATAAAATCCAATTTTGGTTACATGTTTAACATGTGGGATAAAACCAAGCTCAGAGTCAAAAATAACACCCAGGTTTTTCACTTGTAGCGAAGGACATAGTGAAAATGCCTGTAATTTAGACAAGAGTTTCTCTCTCTGAGCCTCAGGACCGACAATTAAAACTTCAGTCTTGTCCTGGTTAAGCTGTAAAAAGTTTTCTGCCATCCAAGATCTTATATCCAAGATACAGTTAAAAAGGGCATCCATTGGTCTGGTGTCATCAGGAGACACGGAGATGTACAGCTGCGTGTCATCAGCGTAACTGTGGAAGTTCACTCCATGCCTCCTGATGACACTGCCGAGAGGCAACATATACAAATTAAAAAGTACAGGGCCTAGAACCGACCCTTGAGGCACACCACATGTCATTTTATGGATCTTAGAGGAGCATGTATCCATACTCACCATAAAAGATCTGTCAGAGAGATAGGAAGTGAACCAGTTGTGTACAGCACCAGAGAGGCCCACCATGTGTTTTAGTCTGTTTAAAAGAATAGCGTGGTCTACTGTATCAAAGGCTGCGCTTAGATCCAGTAGCACCAGGACTGAGAGCTTTTGGGCGTCCCAGTTACATCTAAGATCATTTAAAACCTTTAGGAGAGCCGTCTCTGTGCTGTGGTTCACCCTAAATCCAGACTGGAATATCTCCAGGATCTGTCTATCATTGAGAAAATCAGTAATCTGAGTAAAAACAAGTTTTTCTAAGACTTTACTTAAAAATGGTAAGTTGGATACAGGTCTGTAGTTATTAAAATCATTACAATCCAAATTGCTCTTCTTCAGAAGGGGCCTCACCACCGCCGTTTTAAAGGCAGCAGGGAAGACACCCAACTGAAGAGAGCAATTCATCATGTATAAAAGCTCAGCCTCAAAAAATCCATAAAGTGTTTTAAAGAGTGAAGAAGGAATTGGATCTAAAAGACATGTGGTGGGTCTCACTGTGGAGAAAACTTTCTGAAGGTTCTCAGCATTAACCAGGACAAAGCTGTCCAGTGTCTCCTCAGGTACAATCGAGCCCTCAGATGTGTTTACAATCATATCGCGATTAGATAAAATATCAGATCTGATGGCGCTGATCTTTCCCCTGAAGTGGTCTGCAAACTGCTCACAGAGTGAGTCTGTGGGGGTTCTTTTGGAGCTTTTAAAATCAGGGTTAAATAAATGATCTATGGTGGAAAAGAGGACCTTGGGATTATTTTTGTTAATACTGATTATTTTGGCGAAGTATGAATTTCTTGACTTCCTTAATGTATTATTGTACATTTTAAGTTGCTCGGAAAATATTTGATGGTTGATATTATTTTTATTTTTCCTCCATCTCCTTTCTGCTGCCCTGCAATTTCTTTTGAGTTTTTTGACGTCTTCGTTTCTCCAGGGTGATGCATGTTTTACGTTAATCTTTTTGGTGGTGAGTGGAGCAACGGAGTCAAGGCTTTTCTTCAGTTTGCTGTTAAAATAACTAAAAATCAAATCGCAGGGTGCAGGTAAAATCACAGGGGGGCATTTGACTAAAACCCTGGTAAAATTTGCAGCCACTTCAGAGGTTAGATAGCGCCTCCTCACAGTTCGCACCGAGGTCTTCCGCTGAATAAAACCGGTGATGTTAAAAAACACACAGTAGTGGTCAGAGACAGCCAAGTCAACAACAGAGGACACGCTGGTGGACAGCCCATGGGTGATGACCAGGTCCAGAGTGTGTCCTCTGTTGTGAGTCGGCTGCGTGACGTGCTGGATAAAATCCAAACAGTGAAGAATGTTTAAGAATTCTTTTGTTGCAGGGTCAGAAGGATTATCTATGTGCAGGTTAAAATCACCGGTTAAAATTATCATATTATATTTTGAATATATGTTTGTTAAAAATTCTGAGAATTCCTTGATAAAAGCAGCGCTGTCTTTAGGTGGTCTATAAATTGTGACAGATAAAACTGGAGGGCTGCTGAAAACAATAGCATGGAATTCAAAAGTGGTAAAATTATCAAATAAAATTTGTTTGGTGGTGAGTGTGTTGTTGGCTAAAGATGCAGTCCCACCACCTCTCTTACCACTTCTAATAGAAAAAGAGAAATTAAAATTTGGTGGGGAGGCCTCAGTGAGAACAACTGGTGCATCCGAACCCAGCCATGTTTCAGTTAAAAATAAACAGTCAAGTTTATTATCTAAAATTAAATCATTAATAATAAAAGACTTGTTCGACAGAGAGCGGACATTTAAAAGTGCCATACTGATTGAGACTGGTGGATTATTGACAATAGAGTTGAATGGATGTTGATATTTTTGAAGAGGCCGGAGGTTATTAATGTTTTTGGAGTTACTGGATTTATGATAATTCTGTTGCTCTCTGTTTGTGATTATGACGGGTATTGTGTTGACTGTGGGAGAGAAAGGTCCTAGTCCAGAGTTTTGTGTATTACTGTTAAAAGTGGAACAAATATAGGAGCTGGGACCAGGGGAACATCAGTCAGTGGCAGACAGTGGCGATGTGCGGGAGTGCTGTACGCCAAATGCCAAATTGGCGGACAGCAAACGGCGTCCCCAGGCGTTGAGGTGGAGCCCGTCTGCCCCAAAAAGATGCCTGTCACCTAGAGAAATGTTCACGTGCTACATGCTGGTTTGTTTGTGTGAAATAACAAATACTTCCTCCACGGTTTGAGAGAGATAAAATTAATATTGATCACAACTAAGTTCAGGTTACTTGTTTGTCCTGTCTGCAACAGTATCTGTTTCTCATGTGGGCTCTTTGGAAAATCGATTACCCACCCCTCATTTATACTGTCCCTGTATTTAAAGGAACCTTGGTCGCCACCACGATCCCCGTGTAGCTCACCACCTCGCTCGCCATTGACATATCGCAGTTACCCATACGCCAAGCAGAGAAATGGAGTTGACCCGCAAATCGGTGAGATCATTTTCACTCCTATTAAAGCTGGAAATCAGAATTTTAAAAACCCTTTTTTCCCTTTTAAGTTAAGTTCTACCACCATCTGTGCAGTTGTAGAGTTCTCCAGATTCTTCACATGCCATAAACTGTCTGATTTAGCATGTTTGGAGCTTGCTTGTACATTTGTAATTAACAAATAATTCGGACTGAGAAATGAAAACGATGAGGTTTTCCTGAGTTTCTGACACCTGTTCATTCCTCGAAACTTTCGGTTTCTTTCTTCTCACGGTTCCTTTTGATCTGTAAATCTTTCATTCTCTCAGATCACATTTTTCAGGAGTGTAATCAGCAGGAAATCATTGCATGTCAGTCTCAAGTTTCTCCTCCGTCAAAGCTGTGTTTTTCTCTTCTATCCTTCAGCCTACGAAAGCAAACATTCCTCGCGGCCGATCGGTCAGCTGGAGCAGCACTCCTCACCAAGCAAATACGGGACCAAACCCACTGTGGAGCATCCAGCTATGGCTCAGGTACTGATGTTTTTCTCTTTAAAGATTTACAAATATGTTTTATTAAGTCTGTATTATGCCACTTTGATTTTCTGTATGTGCTCAGGCTTCCTCAGTAGAAAGGCTCGAGCAGCAGGCTGTTTCAGATTATACTGAGGATGACCCCTGGAGGATCACAGAGGAACAGCTGGAGTATTACACTAATCAATTCAAGAGCCTGCAGCCTGACCTGGGGGCTCTCATCCTGGGTATGGACAGCCCACCTGCACCTCAAATGCATTCATCTAAAGATTAAAAAAACAACAACAAAAAAAAAACATCTTGCTATAAAAGTATTTCACTGTTTTTTGCACTTTGTTATTTCAAGGAGCTGTAGCAAAAAATTTCTTCACAAAATCCAAGCTCCCAATTCCAGAGCTGTCCCACATTTGGTAAGTGCTGCTGACTTATGATGGTGTTGTCTGTGTCCTTGTTCTGCTCTGGGGTCAGTTTGGTGTTTTTCAGCCAAGAGCCTCAGCATGCCCTCTGAGGCAGACAGAGGCCTTTGTTTTTAAAGTGCAGACCAGTGCTACACTTCTCCTCCTCAAAGGGAAAAGGTTTCGCCTCAGGAACATTCTTTAACTCTTTATTTAATGAAATAAAGGGGGAAGATGAGATTACATTAGTTTGAACTGGAAAACTGGTTTAATTTCCTCTTATTTGAAATTACAACTTTTTTAAAAAATTATTGTTTTTCTTTTTTTGGCACAGTTAGATTTATAAAAAAATGAAGCTCCAGCTTATGGACATCAAACTATAACCCACTGGTGAAGACAGTAGTCTTCTTAATGGCTCGGTAAATTGAGTAATGCTGAGTTTAGGCAGTCTCAAAATTAGTCTTATATCCTTGGAACTATGATTATTTACTTTCATGTAATTCTACTCACTGCTAGATGGGAAGAATGAAGCTGTAAGCAGATAAACATTAACATAAAATGCCATATAACAGCAGTTGGTGGTTAAATTGGCATTTTATTATTATATTATTATTGGCACTAAAATATTTACTCATGGTATCGTAGTTTATGTCAATTTAATAATAATAAATGAATACAAGTATATACAGTCTACAGTATTTCTAGTCAACACGCTAGGTTACCTTATCTTGGCTGCTGGGATGAAACAGAGATCAGCAAACATAAATGTCAAATTAGCTTATTTACGTAACTAGTCTGTGACTGAGTAAGAAAACCTTGAACATAAAGACATGAGGCTATTACTCCCTGTTTTTAAAAGTTGGACATTTGGGGATTCCTTTTTTTGCTGTGTTACTGTTATGCTTTCGTTAGTTAACTCAGTAACAATTTACCTTTAATTTTAAATATGTTTATATTGTCTATCCTGTAAAATAGTCAGATGTCTATTCATATTAATGTACAGAATTCATCTGCTTGCTGCTACTACTGCACATTCACCCAATGTGTGTGTGTGTATTAGAGATGGACCGATCCGATATTACGTATCGGTATCGGTCCGATACTGACCTAAATTACTGGATCGGATATCGGAGAAAAATAAAAAATGTAATCCGATCCATTGAATATCACGAAAGCACCTCACAAAACTTGCAACACGCCGTAACTCATCTCAGAACGTTAGCACGTCGGAGCAGTATGCATCACGTGATAGAGCGGCTGTGGCATGCGGTCTGGATAGCATTTGGAGCTTTGCTAGCAACCCGGCATTTCATCTCCGACAAAGTTATCCCCGAGAGAAGTAAAGCAAGTGTGTAAGTCCATCTCTGAATGTTTGTAAAGCATTCCTGCGTTAAGCTTAACAAGCGACTGCCTCTCGCTCTCCGGCTGCTACTTCAATCGTGAAACTGCTTAAATGATCAGCTGATCGGCTTTTCTGTCGCGAGTACGTCTCTCTGGTTTGTTTTTGGCCCACTTTGCACCAGAAAGAGGAAACCAGCGGCTGAACAACAGCAGCACGTTTAAGCTTGATAAGCTGTTGTTAGAATTTATTTATTATTACTTTCTACTCGAGGATCTTTTTCTACGTAGCTGACGCTGGTAACTGTGCAGGGGCGGATCTAGCAAAGTTTAGCCAGGGGGGCCGATAGGGCATTAACAGGGAAAAGGGGGCACAAAGACATACTTTTCTTTCTTATTCTCATTTAAAATGTCTCGCTTTTAATAAATAATTATCCGAATCTTACACCCAAAGTTTTAATTTGATGTAAAATGAATAGAAGTCAATTACTGTATATAGTGACTATTAAGTCTAATATATATACCCTAGTAAGCTATAGTACTTTTTCCTTTGGGAAGGTACCATCTGTGCAGTCTGCAATTTTGTTGAAGAAAGATGTTGAATCTATTTAATATTTCTTGAAAAATAATTGATTTCTGTGCATTTTTTTTTCACACTGCATCAAATTAAGGTTGATTACGTCGATTAAGCATCATGAGGTGGAGCGTGAGGGGTGGTTCCCTATTTTTTAATTTTTTTATTTTTGTTGCTGGGCGTTGGAACCCTATTAGTTAGGTTGCTTAATATTTACGCTAAGTACTCTTTAAAATACCAGAATAGGGAGGATTGAGTAGGTTTAAGTTTATTAGATTGATCAGTATTGCTGAACTATGAAATATTTTTTTTTTTGCATACAGGTATAACAGAATAGCTTTAGTGTAGTTGTTGTTTTAAACTTGAGTATGAACTTATACAAAATGCAGCAAGATATTTAAAAAAAAAACAGTTTTGTTGATTAAAAAACACTATATCGGATTCATATCGGTATCGGCAGATATCCAAATTTATGATATCGGAATCGGTATCGGACATAAAAAAGTGGTATCGTGCCATAGTGTGTATATATATATATATATAATGTTCTTCCTCTACCCCCCCCCATTTTTGCACATGTCGAGGAGCGTGTCAGGCTACATTTCACTGTGTGTTATACTTGTATAACTATGCATGTGACAAATAAAGAACCTTGAATTGAATTGAATATTAACATTAAGAAAGAAAAATATGACGGTAGCAGCAAGTTAGCTTAGCTTTAGCTTATAATGCTAGAAGCAGGCTATCAGAATAACTCAATAGCTTTGCTAACTGCCTGCCAGCAGAGGTTGGCGTCAGCGTCAAACTCTTTCTGTAATGTTGACAGAAGAGTATTTGCTTATATCTTCACAGTTTATGTTATTATACAGTATGTCATGGCTTAGCTTTCACTTGTAATAAATTTTGAATAAGACAAAATCTATACAGAATGCCTGCTAACCGCTAATGCAGTATCATGTTTAAAAGGCCAAGTAAACATTGTGGCAACACTTCATTTTACTGGTGTATAATTTCAGATTAATGTCCCTGTAATTATAATAGTTTCCTGGAAAGAACTTGGTAATATGTCACAAATTTATGAAACTGGAGACTGTAATTTATATACTTCTGCTCAACTGATTCTAACATATTACTGGTTTAAGTAGTCTTTGTGGTCCGTGCGCTGCATGCCTGCTACTAAATTCATCTTTATCTGATTTTAAATAAAGATTCAGTTTCAAAGAAAGCTATATTTTCCAAGAATTTTGAACAGATTACCAGGTGCTTTCCACGAAACTTAAATACAAAGTGTTAACAGAATAGTTTCATGCAGCTTTATGTGTTATTATTGTTTCACAGCTCCATTCTCAGGTTTTGCATATATTCTTTGTGTGTCATTTCTTTTAAAGGGAGCTGAGTGATGTGGATAGAGATGGGGCTCTCACGTTTTCTGAGTTTTGCACAGCGTTCCACTTGATTGTGGCCCGAAAGAATGGTTACCCTCTCCCAGAGACGCTGCCTCCCAGCCTGCGGCCGGGGTTCATGCAGCACGAAGAGGACATACCGGACACTCATGAAGTACGACGGACACAAGTAGCAAAAATTAATTATTTGGGCTATGAATTTATTCAGACTTGGGCTCTTTATACCATGCTTTCTCAACAGAGTACAGGGCCTTTAATTGTCTTTGAGGATCCTGGACGGAGGCCGAATCAGATGGTAAAACAAATCGTCAGTGGTTTGTTTAAAATGTTTATTTGTAGTTTCATCCTGTTGCCTGTAGGGGGCACTAGCAAGCTGAACACGAGACAGAACAACCAGGTTCAAGTACATTGCATACCAGGCAACAGGTTGAGCTTAGAGCATCTTTTACTTCCTGAAATGCACACTTTAAACTATTTCAGTCTTTGCACGTCCTGATTTTCTTCGCGCCATGTTTTTTTAGGATCCGAGCATTATGCAGAGACTCCAGCCAAGCTTAACCTCAACGAAACAAGACTTGAAAGAAGAATCTAGTAAACAAGGTAATTATAAAGCAATTAGTTTTGTTTTTTTGAGTAACAAATGTAAAAAAGTTATGCTTATTAAAATCACATGTAAAACAGATTCACTTTGAACTAGGTACTCTCCCAAAGGTATAACACTATAGTAACTGGGATAATGGTTCTCAAAAAGTCCCATGGTGCTCTTTCAGTACTTCTTCTCTCCAAGCCATTTGCACAGAAATAAATCCACCATACAGTAAGTATGGTAATTTCCTTACACTAACAAACAAAAGGACAATACATGTCTGTTATCCCACTCATCCTCTAAGAGTAAACAAAGCAGAGAGAGAATGCTAACATATGTTATTTCTTAGTCCAAAAAAAGATCTCAGTTTATGCGATACTGAAATAAAGCAAATCTATTCAGTGAACCATAATTTCTTAAGTAGTGAGTAAATGCTGCTCTGATATGCTCTTGATGGATGGGTGTTTCAGAGTGGGCCCTTGGGGGCCGAGTGTGTATGAAGACATTATTAGTCTAAGCAGAGTTAAGGCAAAAGGTCTTTATTGCTTATCAGAGTTTTTAAATACGGGGGGGAAAAAACACTTTTTTTGTTGCATCGTCATTTCTGATCTTTCTTTTTTACTGTGTCTACAGATGTGAAGATGCTCGCGACATCTCAAGACAAAGTAACTCTTCAGCTCAGTGCTTTTCCTGAGCGGCCAGGTGAAACTAACCCTTCCCTTAGCATGGGGGAGATTTCTCTGTTCCTGTGTAAAAGTACATCATGTGCTACAAGTTTCAGATGAGCTCGGGTTGGTGGGGTGCCACAAATACCTCAGTACTTTCTCTGAGTTGGGGATCTTTCCTCTTTTGTCTGTTTCGGTGAAAATGCTTGTTTGTTGTGATTTGGTTGCGTTTTCTAAGCGCACGACTCTCTCCTGGCTAGATGTAAGATATATTTTTGGTGAAAGATAAAAATAAAAAGTAACCCTAGTGGTTATTATCTGCCTACAGATGATTGATTGAAAATGAGCACACTTATTAGTATTCATCTTTCTTACAGAACCGCCTCAAGATCTGGATCCACAGATGAAGACAAAAACTAGACCAAGGTGACAATGAACCCACTCCAACTAAAATGATTCAACTTGAGCTGCTCATTAACCATTATTACATTTTCTCATCCGTGTGACCTCCAGGTCCTACTCCAGCACTTCAATCGAAGACGCTATGAAGAAGGCCGAGGAGCCACCCACCCCTCCCCCTCGACCCCAGAAGACCCACTCCAGGGCCTCATCGCTGGACCTCAATAAGCTCTTCCAGCAGGGCGCTCCAGGTATGACCTGCTCCTCCCATCATATTATCTCTGCAATACGGAAGGTGAGAAGCACAAACAGCTGGGAGCAGCAGTGCGTTTTGCAACTGAGTTAATATGCGTCGTTTATGCCAGTTCTCCTTTTACGGGGAACAAAAGCAGAAATGGAGATGCGTGGTTTTCAGTATTCAGTCTGAAAGGTGAGAGACTCACAAGAGAGCCATTCAGTTTGTGGTTATAAATGTGCATGGTATATTTGAGTTTAAGGAGGGAAATCTGTATCCCGAGAGCAAAGCAGGGGTATGACATCATTGCAATGTAAGCTTTTCACTTGGGATTCCAGGAGTAAAAAGTGGATGGTTGCTGCCTCCTCCAGCCCTCCCTCCTAGACCGACAGCTTCGCAGGTAATTCCTGTTTGATTAAGATTTTGACGGTAGTACTGCATGCTGAGCAAAGCAATACAACAACATCATTTTTTCTCAGATTAAAAGTGACAGAAATCTTCTTTCCTGTCAGGTTTCTCATTTTATCGGCGCTTCGGAGAAAACTGTCCAGAGCAAAGTGCAGCAGCCAAACTTTGCTGACTTCAGTCACTTCAGAGAAGAGGTGAGCATTAAACCTGAACGTCTGCCTTTGTTTCAGTGGGAATTTGCAAATGTAGCAAACAGCAACACAAATTGCAGTTACAAAAAGAAACGTCAGCATTTTCCACTTCACAACTTTCCATCGCAGATATATAAAAGTGTCATCAAAGACGTGCTTGGGAAAAGTATGAGTTTCTATTACGAGACACAAATAAATGAAAAGGTTGACAGAAGTGTACATGAAAGTCCATGCAAATTAGATGGCTTTTTAAAGCCTAAATTGTGTATTTGTTAAAAATCCTTCCTGAGAAGGCGGTACTACTCAAAGAGTTTCCAGTGGTGCTACTCAGTTTCTTAAAGCGAGTTACATTCAGACTGAATTGAACGCAATACACGAGTCGTTCCTTTCAGTATGTTTTTAATGATAGTTGGCTTTAAGGACCTGTGAAAATGCTGAAAGGTTTGTAATAAATTAAACTGATGGTTCTGCTCATCATTTATTTTATTTTGAAATACTCCTGCATCCTCTCAGGAAGAGCACTTCCTTTTTCTCTTTGTGTCATTTTTGTACTTCTCCATAGTCTGACAACTTAGACATTTCCTCTTCCTTCAGTAGGAAGCCTAATCTAAAAATCATGGGTAAGCACCATATTAGGAAGTATCCTCACTTCAGAATCCTCCGTGTCCTTCAGCACATATGCTGCTTGTAAAACTGAGCTGATTTTGTGGTTGCTTTCTAATGAATCGCTTTATAAACTTCACTACTGCCGTATGATAAGTAACACAAACGCTAATTACTGTGGTGCATTTGGTACTTTTATCAATGTGTGTGTTTGTTTAAATGAGCCGCACACCCCACAGCCATAATCAACGCTGTGTGCACATGGAAAAGTACTGTATTTCCTGGAACTGCAGGTGGAAAAAAATCCCCATTCCTTTCTCAAAGGTTATTGTATTTGCGCAGCTATGTTCAGTATTTGTTTTTCTTGTGGGAGTGAAGCGATTTTGGCAGCTTTTTCTGGCTTTATGGCGTCCAAACCTCTGGCTTTCATTACAAAAATCATATGTAGTTTTAAGGTCAAAAGGCAAAGCAGCTCCTGCTTCAGTACTGCCCCTCGCATCAGGTGTTGTGTGTTCTAAATCATACTCTTCATTAGACAAGATGTGCTTGAAGTGTCAGTTTTTGTGGCGTGCTAAAAATGTGCATAGATTAGATTTGTTATTGGCCCAGCATCTGCCTACGTTTTGGTGTGGATGTGGGGTTTTTTCTAGTTTTTGAATGCTGTAAATCAGCGGTCCCCAACCCCCGGGCCGGTCCGTGAGTTGTTTGGTACAGGGCCGTGAGAGTTGAGGCTCGAATGTAAAATTTATGGTTTTTATTGGTTTTTATTGTTATTTTTTAAGTTGTTTTTATTGTTAACTCGGTTTTCCTGGGTCTTATGAATAAATCTTCTTTTTTTTGTACCGGTACTGGTTTTACTTTAAGGTGTTGCGGATAAATACATCAAAGGCCGGTCGGTGAAAATCGTCAGACATAGACTAGTCCGTGGCGCAAAAACAGTTGGAGACCACTGCTGTAAATCACTCAGTTCTAACTTCTGTCTTTGTCATCACTTATCTTTAAGGTGCCCTTTCATTACTCTCACTCTGACCTTGGATCCATTACTCTTTCTTCTCCTCCCCATCACGATAGAGCACGGCCATCTCTCTGTCTCCCCACATGGTGTTTTACTTAATTAAAACCAGCTGCACTAGATCATCCCAAAGGTAGCTATAAGATGTACATTTCTCACTTAGTAAGGCAAATAGAAATCCACACCAGCCCAAGCTCCTCAGAGAGGCATTGTAAATCAGTGAAGTATAAGCGTCCTTAAAAATAACTTCCTTTTACATAAAACATGTCAATCTTGAGTTAAGTGTGAATATTTTGACACCTGCTTTTGTGGGGAACTCATGGGAGCAGTTTAAGTACATGGCTATGTCTGAAATCACTCATTACTTACTGTATTACAGGCTATATTCTGTAGTGAGTATTACTATACCTGATGCGCTGAAGTCAAAGTAGCCCTACATGTGGTGAAAAACAGGTGGTCACTATTGAAGCATCATGCACTGCATTTAAGAGAAAACTAGAGGGAGGAATGAAGCTTGTTGAAGTACTGATATTGTTATTTAGTTATTTTCTGAAAGCCTGGGAGAAATGACCCTAATGGTAAACTTGATCTGTGAGGTCAGTAAAAGCTTTGATGTCACGTTTTACGTCTCAATTGTTAGATTTAAGTTGTATTTAATGCAACGTGAAATTTGTGGTCAGAGCAAATGAGAGACCAAATCGGGGTTTATTTTTAGGGTGGGCCTGCTTTGTGACTGAGCCACAAAGTTTGCGAGTGAGAGATTTGTAGTTAACAAACCAGTGGGTGGCATCACTGTAACCATGTCCATCTTTTAGGTACAGTCTATGTTATTGCCACAGTAGAACATATTAACGTATCTGTTAGCTCAGTTATTATCCGTGCTTACCATCAGTGCAACTTTGTGCTGAACATTGGGGGGTGGGGTGGTATATTGGTTGGGTCTGATTATTAAGGGGGTCATAACCCCCCTAACCCCCTGGAAATTACGCCCCTGGTGCTTGCCAAGGTCCACTGGTCTCTTCCAGGAGTGGAGAGAGTCCAGTTGATCCATTGCATGCATTGATACATTCAGACAGAAAGTTGGACAAGGTTAAAGTTGTCTGTTTTTGATTCATTTGTTGTGTCCAGTTTGTGTTTTGTTTCCTCTTGTTTGAATAAGCTTCCTTTGTCTCATTGCTCTTAAATATTCCAGTTGAATGAGGAAAGTTTTAAAAATGCACGCTCTAGAAACTGACAGTGATGGCACTTCTTTAATACCAGCCTTTGCAGCTGATTTGACCACACACTCTGCTTATGGTTCTGCTGTGGTTTTTTTGCCGCTGTAGCAACTACTACAGCGTCTGTATGTTTCCATGCTGTGGCTGTGTTTCGCGTCCAATGGAGCAGTGAATCTCAGGGCCATTTATTTGAAAGTCAGTTGGTGTTTCTGAGCAAAATGCATTTTTAGGTTTCTTGGGTACAATTTACAACAGGAGCCTGCTTTAAGCATCACGAAAGCCCACTGCCGCCACAGTGAAGACTGCAGCCCGGACAAATTAGCGGATCAAATTCACTAAATCCAACATTAACAGATGGGAAAGGCTGTAAGAAATGCCTTCAACTTTCACAAAACTAGGGCCTGTCCTCACACTTTCGCCCTAAAAACCATGTGGTGACACATTAAACATCTTAAAACAAAGGAATAAGGCAGCAAGGTGATGCAATAAAAGCAAAGTAATCCATCATGGCTGCCCCTGAGCAGGCCGTGTCTGGAGAGCCCTACATCGCAGTCCCTGCAGGGAAGGTGCTGATTTATACACGGTCAGGGCCAGCACATTTCTTTCTGCCTCTTTATAGCTCCTCTCTCAATTTAATTCACCTCATCATGGCATCAACACTCTTTTCTCCGTGGAGGAATAGATCTTTTATCATCTATCTTACATGACAAACGTCCAAGCCAAGTTTTTTGGTTTATTGCCTTTAGGAGGAGAGCAGTGTGAAACCTGAAGATCAGGGGCCACACTCCAGATTTGGGCTCAGCACTGAGGACATGACGAATCCTTCACAACAGGTCAGGACTGCTCACTGAGCCACTCCTCTTGTGTAACAGTCAGTGTCTTTCTTACAATAATTCTATCTTTTCATCTGTTATGGTTTCAGGACATGACTGCCGCCTCTCACAATCAACCTCCACAGAAGCCAGTTCGCAGGAAATATCTCCCAGAGAGCCAAAACCTGGAGACTGTACCTCCGCCAGCGGTGCCATTTCCTCCTCCTGCTAAAACTCCTCAAAAGTTAGTCAAACATTTAACTTGTGACACTGATCACTTTGGCTAAAAATAGCCACCACTTTTAGCAGTGGTTAAAATGTAGCCAGGAACACTAACCTGTGTTAAATTTGGTGTAGCCATTGCTTTATATAAGAGAATAACTACATAAATCGCTGGTTGCAGTGATAAACTGACAGAATACTGTGAGGTTTTCTTAAATGTGTTAGCCTACAGCCTGCATGTCAAAGATGGACTTGGCCACTGTCACTCATTAATTTTGGATTCTGTATTTTGAAGCCTCAACTTAATCATTTATTTTAAGCCAGCAGTGACCGTTGATGCTTCTAGGTCTTAAAATGTGAAGCCAACATGGAAATGCCGTAAACCAGCTTTGCATTTAATGACCAACAGGTTTTAACCTTTATTCGTTAAACCATTAAAAAAAACCTTCAGAAGACACTCGCACAACAAACACATAGTGGAGAGATCCAGCTCAGTGGCTCAAATTAGATCAAGTGAGGCCTAGCAAAGGTCTGAAAGGTGTCAAAGCAGCAGCTAATAACTTTAAGTCCTACCAGAAGCAAAACAGGTAAATTATAAAAACAATAGAAACAAAAAACCCTTTTTCTGTCAGACTCTAAACATGTTCATTTCTGAGCATTGTAACACACAACTTGACTGTCAGGTGACTAACTTTTGGAGCCTCAAATTGGAGAAAATGCAGTTTTTGTTTCAAGCTTTAAAGGTCACTGCATGCAAAGTTCTTGTAAACTTTATGAGTAAAATATACCAATGTTTACAGCTTGTTGCTCTACCTCAAGTGGCCAGAAAAATGAGTTAATGCAGGTCAAAGAGCTTCTTAAAAGTACCTACATGCTCTTAAGTGATCGTAAAACCCACAAAACCCACCCAAAGAGGGGAATTCACCAGACATTAAGGCACACTCTAACTCACTATAATGACTCTACCATGTGTGCTTCTGTCTCCTTATTGACCAGACTGCTCATTGAAACTGTCAGTGCGATACACGGTGATCATCAATAACAGCGGAGGCCTCCTAGTTGCAGCGACCCCTGCAACTGGTCTTATTCTTCTGACGTGCAAAGTTCAAACCTCTGATAAGCTGGAAGAACTGGAGATTGTTATAGCCATGCCATGCTGTTTTATTCACCTTAAAATTCTATTTAATAGCAAATAAAAACTGTATGAAATTCTTTCAGACTGCTGCCCAGACAGAAGAGGGAGATCCAGCAGGCTATCCGTAAGAACAGGGAAACCAATGCTGTGCTGACACGCCTTAATAGCGAACTCCAGCAGCAACTTAAGGTTAGTTCATGTGGTATTTTTTGAGCTCATGACACTTTGTATATACCACTTGGGTTTTGCTGTAGCGGTGTGTGCCCATTTACAACTTTCTCACATTCCCTGCCCTCCACCTCCTTCAAGACTCTGGGAAATGGGAAAACCAGCCCTGCAGTGCTTAGAAAACACATATAAAGGGTGCCCGCTTGACACACAGAACTACAGTGTACCTTTAACTCTGACAGTTCAATTAAACAACAGAAGTACTAAACATTGCATTTCAGCTGCAACCACAAGAGCGTGGTAGTGTTCAAGTTAACTCGGTTTCAAAATCCCCTCAAACGTGTGTCAGAAGTTGAGTTCTGCTCTTTTGCTGCTGACAGCAAAACGCTCCTACCGATCCAACTCTGTGAAAAGCCTCAAGCTCAACTGTCTGCCCTCCTTTGCCCATCAGTCATAGCTGAACTAATGGCAAAGACTTGGCTGTTTGCATTGGTGATCTGCCCGTGGAACACACTCTCACTCACATTTGGAGCACATGCTGCATGCCTGTCATTCTCCTCATAAATGATCCAGGAGCGGAACCTTCACGCTACCATGCAGGGCTTTTATAGCTTTAATACAACAGAGGAAAAGGAATATAAAGGAGAAGAATGCTACCAACAAAGGACCTACTTTGTAACATCTTAAAATATCATGCAAAGAGGCTATTTTGTTCTCAGATTTCAAGGATTTATGTTTCCTTTCCCTTTGTGAAAGGTCATCTGGAATGATATTTATTCGTTCTAATTCTCCCACGTCCTCAAAGTATCTGTGGAATTCTGCAGAGAAAGGCATATGTGTCTTTATATAGACCTGAGCCTTATTGAAATACCAAACAGCCACTGGCATTCACAACTGTCTTCTTCAAAATATAGCCTGGGCCGGTCAGGCATCCAACTACAACAGGGTGTGTGCATGTGTGGGGACAGAAGGAAGGCTGGATGGAAAGGAAGACTTGACTTTTTACAAAGACAGTTCAAGAAAGTTTAAAGAAAAATATCCATAAATGAAGGGTGGATTAATATGTTGTCAGAATCACTGATTAAAAACACTTTTTTGAAAAGTCAGCAAATTTGGTTATGAGTCTTGCTGAGAAACATGGCTGATGAAAATAAAATATCATAGGAAACTTTTAATTGAAAATCTTCCTACATTTACTTTGTAATATTAGGTGAGAACCATTAGACCATTATCAGTTGATAGAGATGACTGAAGTCCTTATGTATAAAAATGACTGGAAACCATGACCACCAGGCATATATATGGACATAAAATATATTTTTACAGGACTCTGTGCAGTCCTGTGAAATACTGAGTACATCTTTCCATGAGGGTAAGTAGTAGCCAGGTGCTGCTAATCAGATACTCTTGATTAAATAATCATCACTAATCAAGTGTGAACAGCTCTGTAAACGCAGACATTTTAACAATTTGATGGTCTGGAGAATTTGGGTGTTTTACCACAATGCCGCAGTCGACATCTGAGTAAATTCACCACAAGCTCAGACTAAGCAATTCTCAGAGAAACTGCAAAACATGGCAGCACAGCTTAGGTTTGCAAAGGTGCATCTGAGCAAACCACAAAACTTCATGAACAACGTCCTTTAGACGGACAGAATGGACATGTCAGACCATAACACACAGCACTACGTTTAGAGAAAAGCAAAGACAGCACATCAGCATAAACACCTCATACCACCTGTCGAGCATGGTGGGGGATGCGTGCTGATTTGGGTTTGTTTTGCAGCCGCAGGACCTGAGCACTTTGCAGTCATTGAGACAACCATGAATTCCTCTGTATACCAAAATATTCTAGAAATAAATGGCTGTGTCCCCCACACCTAAAGTTTGGCTAAAACTGGATCATGTAAAAGAACATTGAGCACATGCACTGCAGCAAAACTGCAACAGAATGGCTGAAAAAGAGAAGAATCATGCAGTTGCAATGGCCCAGACCTCAACCTGCCTGAAACGTCGTGCATAAACAAGTGCCTGCAAACCTGAATGAAATGAAGCAAAGCTGTAAAGATGAGTTTGCCAAAATTCTTCCACAGTGATGTAAGACACTGATAAAGTCATACAGAGATTACGTCAAGTTATTCCTGATAAAGGTGTTTTTACAAGCTGCCTAATCATGGCATGCATTTAGTTTTTCACAGAAATGCAGAGAGTCATGTGAAAACGTTCTTTTTCAAGACTGTAATTTATACTATAGTGGGACATATACATAAAAAACATGAGTCATTTTCGTTTTTAAATGACATAAAACAAAACGATAATAGGCACGTGAGCATAATAAAGTTAGAGGAACAGCTTCTTAACTCTGGAAATTTGTCCAACTGAGCAGCACTTGCATGCAACACAAAATCCAACCGGGGTTTTGATTTATCCCAGAGAAGGAAGTGCATAAATATTCCAACAAATCTGTTAATTCCGATGAAGTTTTCATCTGATACGGTTAAGAATGTTGATGTTCAGTGAAGATACGTTGGCAGGTGCAGGCCTATTCAAGTTTAGCCTGGATAGACATGATCCACCAGCAATGCTATTAGTCTGAATTTCCAGTTTAAATGTAGGTCTCATGCTCTGCATATACAGAAATCTTTTCCATTTGAGCACCAACCTCAAGCCAAAATATTAGCTTTTCATGCACTAGCAGTCTAATAAGTGCAATGCATTCAACTCGATATATCAGTGACCTTATGACCTTTATTCTAGTGCAGAGTGGGGAGACACCAAAAAGTAAGTGTCTAATATTAACTCTGTTTATTTTCCACGTTCACATCAGAACTGACCTCGTGACCTTTCCTCTGTTGCCACCTTCAGGGTAAATCTTAAGCTTTCGGGCCTACAGCTAGTACAGCACTGAGAGTGGGAGAATCCTATTATGCTCAGTTCACATTTTTGGGGGTGTAATGAACATTAGGGGCCACTTCGGGGGATTAATCTTTTTACATTGTTGAGTCTTGAGTCTACTGCTATACTCACATGGCAGTGTACGCTCTCCCTGGGGGCACTTATTGTGTTCACTCCTCTTTCTCCTGCTGTGCAGAGCTTTGTGCTCTCTTTTAGGGAGCGACAAGGTCAGGGCCTAAATTCCAGATATTAATGCTGTAAATATTCCACATTCACTCAGTCTCTTCCACTTGAGGTGGCAAACTGTAATATTTCCTTAGCTACACCCTTAGTCTTAAGATTAGTCAGGGAGTTTCCATCGTTCTGTCCAACACCTTCATATTGGGGGTGTAATGAATATTAGAGGCCACTTGAGGGGATTAATCGTGTTACACACACACCATAGCAAACAGGCAGTTAACTTAACTCTCCTGCTATACTCTTATTGCAGTATACCCTCTCCCTGGGGGCAAGTTATTATCGTCTCTCCCCCTCCATGCTGTGTAGAGCTTTGTGCTTTAATGTTGGGAATGACAAGGTCAGATTCCAAATATTAATGCTGTACATACTCTCCACTCACATAATCAGTTCCATATTTTGTGCAGGGGTTCACAAGGTCTGGGAGAAGGCATGTGATTGGGCGCCACGCAGGAAAAACGCATACATCAAAGAAAATAATTCCATAATCAGTGATTTATTTTAAACACTAAGCTGCCCAAAGTTTTCACAGGAGTAACACACCGGAGAATCTGCACAGAGGTCTGACACAAGCTGTTAGCGGGCGCAGTTTGACACAATAATCCAGTAATAAAAGCAGGCTGCCGCGACAGCCTTTATTTTCCACCGTGCCCGTGATGAACGGAAAAGTCAGTAATCGGTCTGTCTGCAGTGTTTTGTGTTTCAAAGTGTAACTTTTAATCATTATTTGAAATCTTTGGGTTCAAAGAATGGTTGTTATTGTATGTTTCTGTTTTTGGGATATTAACACAAAATGTTTGCTTTAATACTGCTCTGATGTTTCTTAATGTGAACTGGGGTTCAGTCAAAGATCCTGTATTTCCCATTCATGCCCTCAGTTTTTTTTTTCTCTTCTATTTAATAAAGGCTTGCAAAATTTTACCTCATACCATGAATAATTTCTAATTCACAGGCCCTCAAAATATGATGTGCACTGGAATTTTGCACCATTATATTTTTCTTCATATCCACATGAAGCTTTCAGGGTGAAAAACACATTTTTCTCAGTTTAAAACTGCAATCAACTGCATCGAAAGCCAGAAGCTACCATTCTACCGTTTGCCCGCAGGGAGCACATTAATAATCCTGATTTTAGTTAAGATTTCCTGCTTCGTTCTACAATTTGTAAAAGTCATCTTGTATCTCAAATCTTTGCAAGCTGTTCATTTTTTTCCAGCACTTTCATATTTTGTAGTAATTAACACTGTGATCTTTTGGGGCCGTTGGCCAGATTTCAACCTTGTTCTTGGCCGTCGTCACCACAGAAAACAAAGCAAATAATGTCATTACCGCCTGAGGTGCATCTCTTGTTCAGACTGCAGCGATCAGAGGTCATGTTTTCTTTTGCTTGGCTGCAGGTGGTTCATAAGGAGAGGGTCACCTTGGAGTCCCAGCTGGAAATCCTACGGCCTCTGGCTTCGACATGACTGAGCCCGAAGTCTGATCGGAGTCACCTTCCCGTTCTGTCACAGGGGCGCGCATCGGTTTCTCTATTAAACACAAATGTTTAAGCCAAGACACAAGTGGTTGTTGTCTGACGATGGAAGCAAAGTGCATTTTTGACTCAACGGACAGGGATGTTACTTTTCTTGAATTATCAGCTCCAGCTCGAGTCCATGTGTTTGTTTGCATTATTGTTAAAGATGCTCTGCAGGACTAAACCGTGTGTTTTTAATCACTGTATAATATGCACATGTACAATGTTTTCTTTATGACTTTCTAACTTATTTGTGTTGTGATTCACTGTTAGGTTCTCTCATAAATCTTTTATGGTTTACAGGACGTGTTTGCACATCTATCCATGATTATGAAAAATCTTATTTTCTGTCCAGCCCATCTTCTCAGATTTCATGTTTTTCTACGCACCACATTTCATCTATATACACACACACACACACACACACACACACACACACACACACACACACACACACACACACACACAATAAAACAAGCGATGGTGCTACAGATTGATTTCTCGTTCTTACGCTGTTTGCACTGGAAGGAAAAATAAAAGTGCACATTTCAAAGGATGGCAAAAAATAAAACATTGGATGTGGAATGAATCTGATTTAACAAAACATTTTGAGCGTCCACAAAAAAATGTGTGTTTTGAGGACTGTATCCGTAGCACATGTGACGAATGTCGACACTGGATTTGTATGTAATATGAGCATTTTCATGTGAAGTTGCTACATGTTTGATGTAAGTGTTGCCTGACATCTTTATGTTTGTTATCATGCAGAGTTGGCCTTGATGAAAAAAAGATTTCACAATGTCAACAGTTATTCTTCATAATAATTGCGATTTCGTAAATTGCCTTTTCCTTAGTAAAAATCTACATCTGCTATTGGCGAGATTATTTTAAACTCAGAGTTTTTTCTAAACAGCCAATCTGCTGTTATAACAACTTTTATAATATTACAGGCTAAAAAAAAAGCAAAACCCAAATCAGTATTAACAGCTAAAAAATGAAATAATAAGCACAATAATCATCTAATAGTCATGATAGATTTAAAGACTGGCTGAAAAAGCAGGCATGGTCATGTGTTTATTGCTTTTTTTCACACTACTGTTGGATCATGATTGTGATAATGAGATGGCAAGCCTGAAACTGCATGATTGTGTTAAACTTATGTGAGAATGTAAATGAATCTGAAACTGTGCACGACTGAGCTCTGGTCTTAAGACAACAATGGAACTAATCAATAAAGTCTATTTTTGTTGCTTGAAATGCTTTTATTACCACTGGTTTGCTGTATAAAGATGCCTCAACAGCTCCACTAAATTTGGATGTATAAACAGATGTCTGAGAAACCGTTATCACATGTTGGGTATGAGGGCAGGAGAGATCAAACGGGCAGCAGTCGAAACTTTCTGGCAGTCACAAAGCAGCCGAGCTTTTCTGTGACACAGACACAACAACCGAGGGTCACCCAGATCACTACTGATGGCTGTATTCCCAGACCTTCTGCTGCTGCCATCCCAAAATATCCTCTGACACACTTGGCTCTCATTAAAGACACACCACCCACAGATGGGCCGCTTTCTCAGTCATGTGCTGCACTCGCGTCTCTAATAGCTCCTCTGATTGTTATTATTATCATGCATCATCTGTTTTTTATTAGTTACAAATGTGTTATAGGAGCTGATGAGAATGCTGGCTCACTCATTTGGTCTGTTGGCTAATTGGCATGTTGGTCCAAACAAAATGTTTCACTAGCTAAGGCTATTCTTTATATTCGTGATCCACAGAGGAGGAGGAGTCGTGATCTTTGGGATTAACGTTCTTGGCAAATTTGACATAACATTAGGTACTAAATGCATATCCCCCCATGAGGGTAATTTGGAGTAACTTTGGTGATCTGCAGACCCTCTCTGTCCCACCTTCCTGTCTGTGTGGCAGCTTTTCTTGTAGGTACTAAGTGGAGGCATCACAGCCAACACCTGGGCCTGGTGTGCTGGTCCTCTTTCAAAGCACTCCACTGGAGCTTTGAAAGAGGCTCCAGTGGAGTGCATTTGGTTCATGGCATTCAGAACTTCTCATCTCACATATTCACCTACACTACTGAGCCCACTAATAATACTTTATGTGGTATTTTTCTTTGTTTGTTATGATTTTGAATTATGATCAAGTTCTTCTTATGATCAAGAAGTGTCACATTTTGGTAGTTTGCTAGAAATATAGACTGCCTATTTAGCCATATGTTTAGTAGCTAAATGACATTGCTAGAGAGGTGGTACTCAGTACTAGTAAATACAATGTTATAAATAAGCTGCTAAAAGGAAAATAATTTAATTGAAAGTTTTAGTTAAGTAAATGCATAAAGTATTAGAAAACATAAATATCAAAAATAAAGTCAACTAAAATCTTATCTACTGTATAGTTTTCCATTATTATTTATTTATTATCATGTGCTAGCATGTTAAACATAATCTATAAAGTACTTGCTCAACTTGTTATACAAAAAAAAGTATATTATTTACTTGAGATTGTAAATACTTTAAGTATCTCAAAGTGTTACTAAACAGTATTTGAGTAAATATAGTTACTTTCACTTTGAATATTTAAAAATTCTGGTTTTGGAGTAGTATGATTTTTTTTTTTTAAGTCTGCAAAACATTCAACAGCTCCAGCTCAGTGACTGCATTTGCTGAGGAGACACCCAGCAGACAGCTGTTGGCTGCAGCTAACAGCTGTCCCAGGTGTCAGACAAAGTGGCTCCGCCTCCCTCATTTTAAGCCTCTAAAAAATTCAAATGGATAAGATATCGAAAAACTCTCGATGTTGTTGTTATGAAGAGGATTTAGCTATAGAGAAACAAACTATTTTTGTACTAGGGTGTAATTTTCACAGCAGCTAACATCAGAGTCTGTGGGGAATGGCTTGCCTTCAGAGTCTGCCTCAAGTGGCCGTTAGAAGAACTGCAGTTTTTGGCACTTGTCACGTGTCAGCCATGCTGTTTCCCATTTAGTACCTCACATTTTCTGGAACGTGCAAATCCTCAAGCAAGTTTGATCCCAGCTTTAGTCGCTCATTTCATCTCTAATTTCTCCTGTAAGTAGTTGATTATGACTTGTTTCCAATATGTGAAGTTTTCTCCAAGACTAAATTAAGCCTATCACCGAGACCAAGAAAAGACGGATACTCGCTGAATTCTTTTGCATGATTGAATTCCCAGGGCATTTTTAAGGAATAGAAAAGAGAAACCGATACTCAATCCAAGGAAAAAAGGCAGAAAGTTTTTGAGGCATCTGAGAAAATGAATGAGCCTGAGTAAATAAGTTCAGTCTGGGAAGCAGACGCAGGATGCCAGACGACAACAAGACGCTCGTAATTCCTCTGCGCCATAACCAATATTTGGCACAATCCTGCATGTCGGTACCTGCTGCATCAACTTACAGTCACTCCATCCACACTATAGGTTTATTTCATCTTATACAACGGGAGAGGACTGTGTGCATTCATTAAGTCAGTTGGCTTAACAGAGAGTCATTCTCACTCAACTATAAATACTATTTAAAAATGTTTGGTTTGCATTTCAGGATGACAACTGAGCGTGATGAGGAAACTGTATGTCAGCCATGTGCCTCTAAGTATAAGCCTGCTCTTATAATAACCGTCTCCCACTTAAACAGCAGCTGCCTGATTATTCTGCACGTGCTTATTAGTATTAATGATTCTTACAGATGGATTGATATTTTGTGTTCTCAGACACAACACAGAGAATTAACCGGGCCTCCATTTTTATCTCCATATAAATGAATGACATAAAAATGACACTAAAAGCCAAATAAAGGCATATCAAGACATAGATAGTGTGCTTTGACAGAGGACCTAAGTGAGATACCACAGCTCCGATGGCTGATACTTTAAAAATATCAAAAAGGAACAGAAAACAAAGAATAACAAAAGGCTGAGGAGGAGATAGGACTGGATGTATACAGAGGTCTGACTGAGAAACAAGAAACAAGACGCAGGAGGATTCAATCAGGAAATCAGAGGTGGGAAAAATAGAGCAACAGAAGACACCAAAATAAAACAGGAAGCGTGCCTGTGAAATGCATCTAATATTCAAAGCTGTCTCATTTCCAAACATGCATCAGGAAGAGAGCAGGGCCTTGCTGTATGCACCACCTTTTTTATATGCTGAAGTTCAACACATCTTCACAAAAGATACGCCAAGGTTGTAAAAATATTATAAGTCACTCCACCTGTCAGCGCTTTTTAATGTTGTGATCTGTGGACGTGGAGAGCATGTTTTTCTCAGTTCACGGTAAGTAAACTGTGTCCATATCACCCCTGCTCACTTCAAGTTAAAGCTGACTCTTCTCACAACAAAGATTACCAGCTTTTGTCTGTTCAAGTTCGGCCTTTTGTTCCAGCACCATTACTCAAAGATGACGACATACGGAGCTTCTCTCGTCCCGCCTTTGTCCGCGGCTGGGCTTTGCAAAGGTTGCACTTCTGGTGTGGACATTAGCTAGGCCACAGGAAAGGCTTTGGAGCTGTCGATTCTGGCCCCGTCAGCTGGTGGGATTTAACTAAACACTCATTCAGCAAATGTGAATGAAGCTCGGCTAAGGCTGTCAGGTCTGCAAACAGAGTTAAAAGTGAAGATTAACCTACACAGGGGTATGACAACGTGAAAGCTGAATTATTGTTGTTTTACTGCGAAAGAGTGAATGAAGGAAATGTGCTGGATATCCCTATAGCAAATAAACTAAATAAAGTCTTCTTTTTTTTCAACAGACTTCCTGAAGCTTAAGTTAGATTTAAGAGATTTTAATACTCTGGATTTACTTTAAGACTAGAACTAAAGAAAAAAAAACAACATGACTTACTTTGTGTTAATATGTTTGTGTTGTTTGAGCTTCTTGTGAAACATTGAAACATATGCATCATTTTTAGCACTCGGATACACAGCCCATCCCACCTTCTGTTTCGTTACCTGCATGCTGATCAGGCTGGTATTGTATTCCAGCTCCAGTGTGTTGGACTGCAGTTGGCAGCAGTACAAATTGTTGGGTGAGATCTGCTGCTGGCTGCAGGGCCACATCAACCAGGACATGCAGCAGGTGGAGAACTGAGCAGAGCGAGGAGAAAGCTGCAGTCCAAGACATCTGCCTTGTCAGAGACGTAGCTGAATGGCATAGAGGACTGCACATCAGCCACTTTGGAGCTCAAATGCAGTCTCAAGAACTCAAAAGCTAAAAAACATAATGGTTGGCATGAATGCGCTGAATGTCCCCAACATCTAGTTAGCAAACACCCTCTCTATGACACGTAATACATGTGATGTGTTTATAACTTGAATATTGCCAAAGCTTTTATTAAACCCTAACCGTAGATACCGCTGCTGAATATTGTATGGTAAACTAAAATCAAAATAAAAACAATGACACGAAGTGTCTCCTTCTCTCCTTTATGTGTGTCCTTCTCTCCTCTGATGCTTTGCAGGTGGAGGCAGGTTCCTAAAGCCAGAAAGAAAAACAAGGAGGAGGTCAGACATCAGGACTTTGTCTCAAAATAATTCTCGAAAGAAATTCAGAAGTTTCTTAACTAATCTTAAGAAAATGATAACTAACATTTTTGTTTTCAGTTAATCTCAGTAGCTGCTGAGGTGCACATGTGTGAGACCTTTGACATTTTAATATATTACCCCAATAATGAAATCCCTTCTTTGTCTCCCAGTTTAGCATATATCTTCCTTTAAAGCAAGCAACTGTTTGCGCGATGTTTTTTCCAAACACATTTAAAGACACTTCGTTAACCTTCTTAACTTAGTTTTCTCTCTTTCCTTCTGTCACGGGAGTGGAACGGACTCAGGCGCAGACTGAGGTAGCACAGTTCAACGACACTTTATTAATCACACTGGTGCACTATATACACGTGAAGGGGGGGGGAAACACCAGGGTCCCGGGGATCACTTGGCTGGGGAGACACACTTCTTCGCACTCGCTCTGCTCCTCGTCCAAACAGTCTCCACACAAGCAGCTCAGCTCACTCTCCTACTCACGGGGTCCAGGGGTCACAAAAGGGCTGATCCAGGTAAACCTGTTTACACAGACGAGGGTAAGTCGAAGGCAAACACGGGAACAGTAGAATCGCAAGGAAGCCAGGCAATACTAATGAGAGTTACTCAATATTCCAGCGACGAACAGCTCAGAGCCCCAGCCTTAAGAGCCAGAGAACTGCAATCCGCTCGAGATCAGCTGCAGGTGCGTGGGCCAAGGGCAGGAGCCCAATCAGAGCTCCGCCCAGGCAGACAGGTAGGAGAGACAGAGTGAGAGAAAAACAACAAACACTTGTGGCCACACTGGGCTGGCCGGGGAGGCACAGGGACCATGACACCTTCCTCTTTTTTTATTTGACTGCATTTTCCTTTTGTCTTATTAACAGCTTATGGGCCATCTGTTAAGGACTTTTAACTGCAAATAACCTGTATGGATTTAATTTGAGCAAGTAGTGGCACTTTTGTAAAAACATTTTACTAACCACAGGTTTTATCAGATTTAGATACAAAGCAGATGCACATTTTCCTCAGTAATACTTTGTATTTTTCATATATGTTTGCCTGTTTGCTTGTCTTTTCCCTGCTTTTAATATATTTTGTATGCCTGTGAGGACCTTTGAACCATTACAGATGATACTGGGCTATACAAATAACATTCCCTGAAAGTAATGCATCATGCCCCAGAGCCTCACTGCATTACAGTCCAGTTATTGTTACCCAGTCACTGATTTCTGTGTTTTTCTTTACGTAAACAAAGACATGAGGTTCATGCTATAGCATAAACTGGTGCAGGAAATCCACCAGACTGCAGGGAGTTAAGTGTTCCTGTTCACTGTGCATCCCCAAAACGCAAAGAAAACCAACATCCATGCTTTTTCTAAAAAAGAACAACTTTAGAAGAATAATAAGAATAATTTAAAAATATGGCCTTTTAATTAATTGCTCTTTTAATATTCTGTAGTGTTCGTTCTGCTATGCCTCCAATGCATCTGAAGCGTTTGCTGTGGAGTGTTTACAGGGTTGAAGCAGGCGGAGTCCGGATCCACTCATCCCCGGAACTCCACTCCGGGACTTCCCACATGCTTCTTTTTAAAAACCACCTCTTTTACTTCGTAACAGTGAAAAACACACCAGCATTAGGGCAGCAGATGACCCGGCGCAGCGGCGAGGAGCACAACAGTCCTCTCTAACAAATGAAAGGATGGGGGGCACCAGCGGCAGCAGCAGCTGAGTTCAGTCAAACTGGATCGGGGGCCGAGGGGGCACAGCAACTTTCTTCTCACTCCTGGGTGACTTTTCTTGGATTTATTTCCCGCTCCACAACAATATGCCATTTGCCAAAAGAATAGTGGAACCCCAGTTACTGTGCAGGTATCAAGTCCCAAACGAGGAGGGTCTGGTTTTCGAGGATCTGGTCTCCATCAGTAATGTGGCTCTATCTCGGACCTTGCGGCAGCTGTCGGACCTGGCCAAACATGCCTACTCCATATTCCAGGAGCTGGAAAACGAGCTCACAACCACCAACCAGCGGGTCCGGGGGCTCCAGGGCAGGATCGGCCAACTTCAACAGACCTGCTCCGAGCTGGACCCCAAACAGGAGGCAGTGCGTGAGTACCGACCCGCTCTGAGTATCTGCTTATACCCGAGCTGCCTGCGAGCGCGCGGCTCTGGGAGACAGCTGCACGAGGAGGCACCGTTTTTATTTTCCATCAGTGACGTTTATTCCAAAAAATGACGCAGATTTAAATAAAAGTTGTGTTATTGCTGCTACAGTAGCTCAAAACCAGCCCAAGCTGTAACAAAGTGGCTCAAAGGTCATTTAATAACTTTATTTTTTATATATCTTCCAGAGAGACCTGTGCTGTCTTCCCACGCCGATGGGTGTGTGACAGTTTGGCTGTCCCAGCCTCAAACTATGAGCCACTTAAATCCGGCTATTAATTTGCTATAACTCACCCAAGCAATGACTCTCTCCATCAACATTTTCTTTGCTGACATAAAAGAGCCACAGATTTAACAACTACATTAAAACCTGACAGATCATAACCATATGCGGCTCTTTAGTGACCTCTAATAAATATATATATAACCACTTAAATATGCTATGATTAAAGAGAACATGTGTGCATCAATGAAAGAGAAGATTTGAATTTTTAAAAAATGATACCACTGTTAATGAGCTCAAACTTATGCATGAATGTTTTTCATTCAAGTAGAGAATTTTGACCTTCTACCAAAAGAAAATAAAAAGGTTTTTAATCTGTATTTTGTCGGGCTTAATTTAACCCATTTTACCATAATGTTTCTTTCTTAAAGAGCTAAAAGAGTCCTGGTAACTAAGGCAACAGGTGTGCTTTAACTACTATAGACTAGTCCTGCTTACCTGTGCAGTCATCCCCCAAAGGCTCGTTTTGAGCAGGAAAAATTCAGTTTGATCATTTTTGGTCATCTCCCCTTTCAAGACCATCAGAATCATGGCAGTCTTGGTGTATATTACATGGAGGATATGGAGCTGTGATATGTGAGGAAAAGGCTCATCCCTAAAGTTATTTGCCATAATACCGATATGAAGAAGTTTGAGGATTGTGATGCCCCTGTCTCTGGCCCTTTCACTTTCACCCATGTGTGATCAAGCTCCAACATAATTCACTTTAACCGTGAATGAATTAAAGAAGCAAGCAGGTCTTTTTTCCTCCGTCCTTCTCACTACGGTAACCTTCTGACAAGTAAAAGCTCCGGTGAGTGTCGGTGTGGGCTGCTGTTATTTGTAAAAACAGAAAGACTTCTTGCCCTGAGCTGACTTCTTGGCGTGTTAAGATTAAACATGTTATTCACACTTGCCCTTCTTCATATGTAAAACGTTGCTTGGCCACCAGAAAGCATTCATTAGCCTGATAACACAGCATGTGGCCATCCCCTCGCTCCTTTAATCTCCCTTCCCTGAGTGACTCGGGGGTGATGTGTTTTGATAAGTGTGTGTGTGTATGTGTGTGTGTTTAAAATGACACCCCTCTCAAGTAAGCACTTAGAGAACCTGCATACCCCTCTCTCTTCTGTCCACATCCCACAATTATCCATCCCCAGAACAGTTTCTGCAGCCTGGATATACCCCAGTGCATTTACCCCCCCTCTTTTAGTTTACGTTCAGCAAGTCCTCGCATGTTCCCCATGCAGAACCTGCTTCCTGAGGTCTGTGAATGGGTTACTTTGCCTTAAGGTATTTATGTGCAGGATGGATATCTGCTGACCCCTCTTAAACTCAATATAAACTTTAAGATTTCTTCGGAGATTTCTTTTAATCAACAGATGTGTGTAGTTTTTTGTGGCTTGTTTTGTAGGATTCAGTCACAATAAGCCGCACATGATCAGTAGGAGTCTCTCGTTCATGGGTTATCTTGAAGCTGTAAGTCAAAGGCAACGGTGATGGTAGCTACCCCTTTCAAGTGATCGCAATCCTCTCTTAATTCAAGCTGCTTCTATCCCCATTTTAAACATTTACTGTTGTTACATACAAGTAATACATGCAAGTAATATTACTGGATGAAACGCCACAACAGATTTTGCATGCTGTGTTTCTAGCTAACCCCCTTCCCTAGAAAAGCCTAATTGCTCTTAATTATGCTTTTCATATTAATGTGTGTCACGGGTAGCCATAAACAGCAGTACCCTGCCCTATCTGAATGACAATTGGTGTAAATGGAGCACAGATAGCTCAGTAGGCACTGCGAGGGGGGGTGGGGTGGCTTTCATGATGTGGCTGTGACTTGACCACAGGACGACTGCTGGAGGTGGAGGACGCAATGTAGATTCATTCGCCAATAGTGAATCATGCAGGATCAGATGCTAACCTGTTGGTAAGGTATTGCTCTGCTGTGCCACGTTAGCAGCCTGCTGCTTTAATATTGCAGCTCGCTGTGGTAATATTTGCATGCAGGCATGTTTTTAAATCCAGGCTGAGATGCTGACACATTTGGGTCAAACGAGTCCTTTTTTGCTGGGAATGCTGTGCATCTCTTTCACTTTTACTTTGATTGCTTTGATTCTTTATCAGCTACACCAGCTGTATAGGTGCTGTACTGTACTTTACATTTTAGCAAATCTGTCTTTAAACACTGAAATTGATGCTCTCACTCTCATTGATTTCTTGTGCATTGCCTCTGTAAAGTAAAAATCTGTCATTTCTTTTTGGTATTCTTTCTTGGACACACGCAAACACATACAAGTAATATAAGTCCTGTGTTTGAACAGTTCTCCTGTGACACCCCATCAGTGAGCTGAACTGCCATCAGAGCTCCTCCGTGTAGTCTCATGTTAGAGGACTCTGCTGGGTTTTAGGTTACACTGGCTCAGTACGAATGAAGCGCTGTAATAGTTGTGGCGGCAAGTGGCCCTCTGGCTTTTCTGGTCCAAGAGCGCATGGCTGGCAGTTCACCACATTCCTTGTACAAACCACGCCAGAGACTGCAGAAGAATAAATCCAGAATAAAGGAGGAACAGAGCAGACTCAGAGCAGCACAGAGACAAACTGAGCAGAACTCCAGCACGAGATCTGAACTCCCTAAATCCACTGCAAGACCTTCGTGTGCAAACTGTGTGCAGAGTCTTACCTGATAATCTTGTGACTGCAGTTGAAAGTGATAAGACTTGTTACTGGTTGTAGTATTACAACATAAACCTTCAGTAACGCCGTAAAATGCTGACGAAAGGCTTCAAACAACAGAAGTAATACCAATGAGCTGGCATTGGTTCACATCGGATCATAAGCTCTATAAAGAGATATTGGCATATGAATATAGAGCGTCTGTCGGGAAGGGACAGATTTTTACTACTGGAAGCTGTCTGGTTTTAATTTGTAGCTTCAGCTGCTTGCAAGAAAACTGTTTTTGCTAAGAGCAAAGGAGGGACTGCGTGATTTCTGCCAAGTTGTTAAACCTGGATGCTGTGACAGTCGTGGGGGTGGTTGTTGAGTACAATTTAATGATGCATTGGATTTGTGTAGAGCAATCTACCCGTTATAGCTCTAATTCTTAATTGTGCACTTAGCACTGTTATGGCACAGACCAAACATATGTGCACCTCTGCACACAGTCATGGAAACCCATGCAGTGAAGCTCCCAGTGCACAGTTTTTGTACAGATGTTCATGTGAGGTTCACGTCACAATTATACAATTAAAGAGTTGATCTTGGAATATCTAGAAGGGAAGAAATTTCACTAACTGACTTGTTGCATTGGTGGAATACTGTTATACCTGACGTATGTTTCACTAGTAATGACTTAACCTGATGTGCATCCGTGAAATGTAACTACACATCGGGTTGCAACTATTTTGACTGGCCTGAGCAGCGGCATTGATTCCTGCTGTGCATTTTTGGCAGTGTTTGAATTTATGAGTCATTGTCTCGATATAAGAAATAACAATCTTAGCATCAATGCAGGGATTCACAAATGTCAACAAATTCCTAAAGGGAAATTGGTTAAACTGTTAGAATGGACGTGAAGGAATGTACAAAGAAGTGGAAAAACTAGAGGGACGAGTATGTTTACCTCTGGGAAAAACTGTCGACAACAAAGAATGGAGACCCAGGAGGGGGAAAAGTCCTAGCATTTTATTTTTGTCAAGTTGGATGGCACTTCATATAAAACACCGGGGCATGACCATACAGTAATTAACATGTACTGCACCAGCATGAGCATAAATGCCTGTTTCCCACTTACGTATGGTTACGTCATATTCTATTCAAAGATTCTCTGCACAAGTCTAAATCAGGCCTAACCACTGCACTGTTGACTTCAGTGAGCTCTTTAGAATGACCCATTCTTTTACAGATGTTTGTAAAGGCACCTGTTGGGTGTAGAAATGGGACTGAAAACACCTGAATTCAAAGATTATGAGGTATGATCAATAGTTTTGTCAACATACAGCACCGAAAGCAGCGAATATCACTTGACCTCATTCACTTTACTGGACATCAGTGGAACTAGAAATACACTATTCGGTTGTAACGTTTCCCTGGTTCTTGATTTTATGTTTTCAACTGCCGTGATGCTTTTAAAGATCTTTTTATTTAGGTAAAAACTAGAAACTGTAGCCTAAAACGATACATTAGCTAACAGTTAATGGTTTTAGCTTTGGTATTAACAAAAAAACATGGAGCTTGACACTTTAGACTGGCAGGAGTCAACCAACGACTTAAAAACTCTGACAGAAAAACCTGAACTGTCATCTAACGATTTGGCCTTTTTTTGGCTTTTTTATGTATACGTATATTGGCATTCATGAAAAATAGAAGGGGGCGTGATATAATGATAGTAATGATGGATTGCATTTATATAGCACTTTTCGGGACCCCTCAAAGCGCTTTACAATACCACTATTCATTCACTCTCACATTCATACACTGGTGAAGGCAAGCTACAGTTGTAGCCACAGCTGCCCTGGACAGACTGACAGAGGCGAGGCTGCCATATCGCACCATCGGCCCCTCTGGCCATCACCAGTAGGCGGTAGGTGAAGTGTCTTGCCCAAGGACACAACGGCCGAGACTGTCCGAGCCGGGGCTCAAACTGGCAACCTTCCGATTACAAGACGAACACCCAACTCTTGAGCCACGATCGATGTGTACATTTAAAATTGTGCCATTTTCCTGGGCGTAGTTACTGGAATAATGCAGTAAAATGGCTTGTAATTCCACGGTCAACCAGAACCAACACCTTATCTTTAAGATAAGACAAAGTGTGCAGAAGACACATTTACTACATTTGTATCTGTCAAAGAAGTCATCAAACGTGTTTGAAATGAAACAAATCAGGTCACGCAGTACTTTCTCTGACACACAAACACTGCATTTTATGTAACATTTAAGACGAGAGCAGTTCCTCACTTTCACAGGAGCTTTTCTCCTGCCTAAACTGCCCATGACGAACGTTCCGAACCATCCTGTCTGTGGACTTCACTCCAGTCTTCCACTTCATCTATGTGACTGTCGTGCAGCTCTGCAAGCCTGTAATAGAAGTTCTGTGGATGGCAGTAGCGTGTCCCCTCGGTGCTTTAAACTCCGCTGAAGCAGCTCAGACCGATAACCCACATTATTCTGCCGACAGCGTTCTCTTATGCATTTAATTGATCCAGTTGAGCCATTACTGCGACTTTGATTTACTAAGTGAGGCAGCGCTGACGAGTCCATCCAAAGTCAATATTTGTCAATGGTGGAATTCATCACAGAGCTTCAGATAACGTAGGAAGGAAATGTTTTGTCAGTGAGGGAAATCAAATTTTATCGGTAGCGTCCTCTAATGTGATTCGGTTTTTATTTGTCAAGTAACTGAGATTAGTTTATGTAATGGTGGAACAGAGAGGGAGAAAGACACAGAGAGGAAATACATCACTGCTTTTCGACTCTCCGCTTCTCTTTTCCCTTTCATTATCAGAATGCATATTTCTGCAGGTCCAGACAACCTTCCATTGATATAGTAGCCCAGCTAATTATAGAGCAGATTTTCAAAGACTTTGCTCACTCATTCCTGCACCATCCCCCCCTTTCCTCCTCTTCCCAGACAGACACAGAGAAGGCCGAGACAGCCTTGATGCTGAGGCTTGTTGTTTTCATTCAACTGTCATATAGCTGATGTCATTTCTTTCTACTTCCTTTGCGGTTTATATTCATCTCCATGACTTTGCATTTTTATGGAGCAGATTATTAAAAAAAAGTTCTTAGCTGATCAAGCTGGACCAAACTCGTTGTTTGGTTTTGTGTTCTATATTTAAAGTTGAGTCTTTGCACCAAACTGAACTGAAGGCTTCCCGTTCACGAGGCCTCATTAACCACTATATAAATACAGGTCATTTACCATTTTACCATTTACGTGTGCGTCTCAGCACCTCAGCCCCGGGTGGGTTGCCTGGCCTGCGATTGAAGTGGTTTCTGCTGAACCGTTCTGTCAAGTCAACCATTCCCAAAAAGCCAGTGACCAGGAAACCACAGCGCTCCCTTGCACTTCTGAGACCTTGCACCCCACACATGCTCCCTAAATTGGCCTGGATAGCTGGTGTCATTAGGGGAGAAAGGGGGAGAAGCTGGAGGCTCTGTTTGTTTATGAAAGGAGGCGTTTCGCTAAAATTATGGTTAAGGCTTTTCATTGCTTTGATTGAGTGAAACGTGTTAGTTATTACACATTGCATTCCTGCGGTGGGACCCTCCATGAGTGCAAGTGCTCCTCAGGCTGTCTGCTAAAATCCCTCTGCTGGTCTTTTGTATATTTTCAGGTGAATAGGCTCCGGTTCCTCCAGAGAAAGTGAACCGTTGGTTTGTTGTTGGTGAAAGGTTTTGCTTAGAGCAGAAATCAAGCATCGTGATAACGCGTCTCTCTGCCCTGAGGTGTATGTGAGCGTCTCTACCACACAGACAGTTAATGAATAAAATTCTCCAATTCACTGGTGGCAGGGGGAGCCACCCACCCCCTGACCTTAAAAGCCCGCTGACCTCCCAACCCCCTCCAATCACAGCCCATCAAACCACAAAAGAGCAAACACAGCCGCCTCCATCTTGCTTATCACTCGCCCTCTAAAGACTTGACCGGCCAATTAAAGTGGATTTACCGTTTGACATGAGGCTGAATAGCCACAGGTCGCCAGGCCGACAAAACCCAGTCCTGGGCCTGGTCTAATTAAACTGTCAGATCAATAAAGTAAACAAAGTCATTCGTCCTGGTTGTTACTCATGGCTGCTTTTTTGTCTTTTACTTCCTCCAGGTCCTGTAAGTTGACTCAGATTTCAGTACAGTGCCTGTCGTTTTATGGCTAACATGACCTCCGTAGGGCACGGCAAGTAATCAGATGTTAATCATGATTCTGGGCTTACCCACATTGTGACATTTTCTCTAACTGCTTTATTTTTTGTTATAAATTAACCTGTGACTTGCAACATGTCGCCCTTCCAATCTCCCAATGTGGAGTCTTTAAAACATGGCTGTTATCTCTCAGCACCTTATAGCGCTCCAGTTAGTGCATCCAGGAGCGTCGCCAACAGACAAAACTGGAAGATTTCTTCCACAACATCTGCCCAAACGTCTATCCACACGCATCTGTTATCCTGTACTGCAGCTGAAACTACAACATTTCCTCCAAAGATCAAATATACACGTCTGTGCAGGTTAGACTAACTTTACTGCAGCATGCATTTACGACGTCGCACCACATTCTTTTCCGTGGCAACCTGGAGAAATATTGACAGCTCGCAGGGCTGTAAAACCATTGTCGGCTGGCCTTTGTCTCACAAGAAGCCTTTCAGGGCACCCGTGCTGATTCCCTAACTCAAGACTGCCTTTAAATGACTTTATATCCCACCCTGCTTTTCCCTTCCTCTCAGATCACCACCGGCACCAAGACACATTTAAATATTATGCAATGGTATTATTCATAAGAGAAGTTGGATCTTTGCAGGCAAAAAAAAAAGATAAAAAGTCAAGTGGAATTCTTCTGAAGTCCACATGAATAGCCGGCCCGCTGTCGGCTGTTAGACATTAGTAGGAAGTAAAAGATAAAGGATCTTAAACACTGATGGTGAGTCATACATGTAAAAAATATGAAGAGATTTAAATTAAGTGCATGCTTGCAATTATATTTCAAAGACTTTTTACCAACACAACATTATAGACTGCAGTGAATTTTACTCTATAAGTGATCCTTGACCACAACTGTGCGTCATGACTTTAAAGAAACTCATGCAATGTTACTAAACGCTGGAAAAATCTGGAGCAATGTAAGTTGAAACTGACAGAGTGGCTTTTTAACAGGCAGGAAACACGTGTGATTGTTCAGCAGTCTTTGCCATGCAGGTGTTTAGACTGGGCTTTGACTGGAATGTGAACTTCCCTCACCCTGCCTCTGTATACAAGCGCACGGATCAGCCAGGTTGAGTCTTTTAAAGATGAAAGAGCCTTTTCATCAATCACCGCACCATCACCCGAGTGATGCTAAAACAGAAGGCACCTGTTGGATATGTGGGTGTGTGTAAACGTTAAGCCCGTCACTTTAGGTCTATTTTTATCTGCTTCCTTTGTCCTCAGAAGCAGAAGCTGTGACATTGAGGGTTTTAGGTGTCTTTCCCATATTAGAATGGCTGTTTAGGTGCTCAAGCTTTGGATTTCTCCATGTATTTAAGATGTTTGTTTTCAATTACAGTATTCTTTGGCCTATTTCTGCTGTTGGCTGTGAAAATAAAACGATACAATGCTTTTATAAGGTGTTGTAGGTGCATAAAGGCAAAAAACAGGTAATTTTGGCTCTTTGATAGGTGGTTACTAGGCAACTATAACTAGGCAATCATAACATCTAACAAAGATAAGACCCATCAGGGGGCAAAGATGTACGCTTCTGCCAAGTTTGGCTGCTCCAATCCTGATCGTGTAGTTGGAGTTTGTGGCCAGAGAAACAAGCAAACACACGCAGACATATGTCTTACACTGAGATTCAGATTTTAGGTTGATTTTAGCTTTAGCCCTGTGACAGACCTGTCCAGAGCATACCCTGCCTCTTGCTCTAAGACAGCTGGGATAGGCTCCAGCCCCCCCGCGAACCTGAAAAAGGATAAGCGGAAGCGAATGGATGGATGGAGGTTGATTTTAGGTCGATTTTAGAAACTTTTCTGACCCCAAAGCGCTCCCGTGGTTGCAGTGCTAGATTTGTCCATGAGAGTTTTTGACAGCCGTGGCCGTCTTTCTTTGGCTTTGCATGTTTCCCTTGTTTGTGCAGTAGCATCTAATCTCACACACCACACAGGCCTTACCGGTCTGACTCCCAGCAGGAAGTTGTACATACTTAGTCTGTTTTTGTTGTTTAATGACATTTGACTGGTAACAGTGCATTACATCCTGCCACGTGCTGGTAAAACCCAGAGAAAATACAAATGTATTTAAAGATTAAAAGCAGTCAGGCAAAGTATTTGATTTCTTTTTGAAACTCAGTGACTAAATCGTCCCATATCATCATCATATTATAGAAACTCTCTCTGAAAAAACAGATATTCTGTTGCCTGTAACTTTGTCTCTCCGTGATCATTTACATGATTTTATCAATGTTTCAGTTCACCAAGGTCTAATGCGCTCTAAAAATGTGACATTGTTTACCATCTCTGCTTGACAGCCTGCCGCTCCTCTCACAGCAGTGATAATGGTGCTTCGGTTCATGTCGACCTCGCAAACTTAGCAACATTGTCACAAAATTCAGCGACGCTTTTTAAGTAAGCAAATCAGCAAAGGTCACACTGAGTTTGTTCATCGTGTGGGAGGAGACAGTGTGTTGCTTACATTCTTATAGCTTTCTCCCTGTGTGATCTCATCATAACTTTAATGTTTAACTATTGTGTTTTTGTCAGATTTTTCAGGCAGACGACGCCACTTTTATCAATCAAATGGTCAAAAACGACAAGAAAATACACAAAAGGAGGTACTGCTGAAGAAAAAACCTTCTCCAAGTGATCTCATGAACCTCCCTCTGCTCCTCTCATTTGACTTCTGTCATTTCAGAGTCCAACTCTTTCTCTGCGGTCTTATCTGCCCCCTGCTGTGCTTGTTCCCTCCTCTGGGCTTTCTCCCGTCACACTGATTTGCACTTTTGGTGATACAAGAGGCCGCTGGAGTGTTTTTGAACAAACTGACCTGGATACAGAGGTTTTGTTGGTCTGCCTCTTGACACTTCAACACCATGTCACTGTCTAAACTCATTCCTTTATTTATTCCTGCAGTCTTCTGGGGATTATTTCTGTTTTAGGAAAAACACGGATTTCCGTTTGTTCGGACGAGTCGAGGTTTAATGCCTCAGATAACACTGGACAGGTCAGGATGACTCTTCACTAACCAGCTCATTGTGCCGTGAAGCACATAAATTCACCCTCCTTCAGCTTTTGTTCCTCCCTTCTTCTTCTTACCCTCCTCGTCTGGGACATTTCCTCGCCATCCCGATTAATCTTTTATTTTCGCCAGTAATTTCGGAGCCTGTCCACTGCCTCCGGCTTTTTTTTTTTATACTTTGTTCTTCCCTTCTGACTGCAAGCTTTCTCTGAGCTCTCAGAGTCTCTCTCTATCACTGTCCCTCTTTTCAGTATCCTAGTTTCTTTTTTTGGGATTCAGCCAGTTCCGCTCCCAGCAGCCCCACTGGGAAGAGACCATCCTGCTATAGCAGCAAAAAAGTGCAGTGCCATAAAAATGGATGACCTGTTCTCCATTATGTTCTGCTTTTCAGTTTTCTGAATTAAACATTTACTGACCACCAATCAACCCTGAAAATACACGCTTTGTACTCGCAGTAAATCTGCTTGGTTTAATATTTAATGCAGCTTTTCAGCACTTGTGTATAAATCACTCCACAGTGAGTTTTTTTCAAATGAGGGGCTCCAGACTCAGTGTTGACTGCAGACCTTCACTGGAGTCAAACTGGAGTAATCAAGCATCCTGTGACTCAGACTGAAAGAGAAACAGAGTTCTTTAGATTTCCAAGGAAATCCTTTGAGGTTTATTGTGACCATTGTTACTGATCTCATAACACCTCAAACTTCCACTGTCAGTTCTTACCGTTATCTATGTAATTAAGAGAAAATGGGATATTCTAGCTTATTTCTGACATATTTCCAAGAAATTGATTCTCATCCTGAAGGAAATTCCCAGTAACCAGCCTGAAGAGCTCACTGGGGAGTTCAGAGGGAACTTCCACTGATATCTGAGCTCTGGAAACATGTGTTGAAAGAAATGTCGTACTGTTGTTTCTGCACAATAGGTAAATCCACAGACTCCACCTGTTTAGATTCTCACACACCCCGGCATTATGTCTGTCCAGAGCTTGTGTGGAGCTGTGTTCTGTAAGTCTACCATAACAAACTACTGCTTTGTATACTGTACACACAAGAAATGGCACAGTTCATCAGCAGCTAAGTGGGGGGATAACACCTAAGTGTTCAGCACTCTGGGAAGTGGGGATTGGTGGAATAAAGTGAAATTATATTTGACGCAAACCCAGATTTATAACCTCCATCGAAACTGCTGTAGGGCTGTTGGGGCTTTTTCTACTTTCTATCTTCATACCGCTCACACCATCTACAGCAGAGGAGCTTTGTTACTTGAGTTTTAATTCAGTCACACCATTTCTGTCAAGGTTTTGTGTTAGTTAATTATTTTTTGTTTACTTTCTGTTTCACTTGTATCTCATTTTCATCCTTCTGCATGTGTATAGTCAGTGTTTCCCTTTGTCCTTGTCAGTTTGTCTGGTTTTACTCTGTGTTTGATTACTTCACATGGCTCTGCATCCTGTATATGGGTACACCTCAAACAACCCAGACAAAAGAAAATTATTATTTATAACTGCAGTAATATTTGGCAGCATGAATCTGGGAGCTTCCTGACCTTCCATGCTCATATCTGCATATGTAGAAGGCAGACAGAGCAGCAGCAAGAGAGCATAGCAGGCATCAATAGCAGATGGATGGATGGATGGATGGATGGATGGATGGATAGATAGATAGATAGATAGATAGATAGATAGATAGATAGATAGATAGATAGATAGATAGATAGATAGATAGATAGATAGATAGATAGATAGATAGATAGATAGATAGATGGGCTCCAGCCCTTCTGTGACCCTGAATTAGGGGGATGGATGGATGGATGGATGGATGGGCTCCAGCCCTTCTGTGACCCTGAATTAGGGGGATGGATGGGTGGATGGATGGATGGATGGATGGATGGATGGATGGATGGATGGATGGATGGATGGATGGATGGATGGATGGGCTCCAGCCCTTCTGTGACCCTGAATTAGGGGGATGGATGGATGGATGGATGGATGGATGGATGGATGGATGGATAGATAGATAGATAGATAGATAGATAGATAGATAGATAGATAGATAGATAGATAGATAGATAGATAGATAGATAGACTCCAGCCCTTCTGTGACCCTGAATTGGGGAGATGATGGATGGATGGATGGATGGATGGATGGATGGATGGACGGATAGATGGATGGGACTTTAAGTTTGATTTGGTTTTAGCTTTCCTGTTGGGCTAAGTCTTTCTTTCTTGGCTTTCATCTTGGCTCAAGTTGAAATAAACCTGCTGCGGTGAGTCAGGATAGGGAGAGGGGACAAAAAGGGGAGCGCTGGATTTATAGCACAAGGCAAAACAAGAGTACTGTCAAGAAATGCAACAGTGCAATAGTTGTTTGATCTCAACTTTTAACTGTTTAAAGCTGCCGTTGTGCTGAGTATGAATTGCCGTGCTGTTGTTGGAGGGAAGCTGATCGTACTGCAGGGGCTGTCCTGATAAATGGAATATGGGCTTGGGAAGCAAAGAAAACTGACTGGAAAACTTTTTCTCCTCAGTTAATTTGGTAAAGTATGAGTGCTGTGGTCAACAGTGAAAAGCAGTAAATCAGCAGAGAAAGTGAATGCAACCAAAAAGAAGGAAGGCAGGATAGCGATCCTGCTTTGATGCCCCAAGGTGTGTGAAACAGTGATTTCAAGGGTCATCACAGCAGGACAGGAGTTCAGGTTTGTTTTCATATGAAACGTGACCCCGTGGCTTTGTTTTATATGTATCAGCTGCTACCTTATGAAAGTATTCTGATTGTCTAAAAACAAGATTTACAGTTTCGGTCACTACAGTTGTGGTTTTGACTTGTTTTCGCTCTCAGACCCAGGAGAAAAGGTTCCTGGAAATAGCTTTTTATGGGGAGTCTTTTATGGGAAATGCGAGGGCTGTGTTGACCGCTGTTGCATCACAGGACTAATAGAGGGTCGGTCTGCTGTGGATTGTTCACATCGTTTTATCTCAAGAGAGTATTCCCTCCCTCGGGGTGTATCTGATATAGTAGGATGTGATGCACCAGAGAAAAATACCTAAAGGCGGTGCTGTGCTCAAGCCCCATCTGTTGGCTGTCAGCCTGCAGCTTAAAATGCGGCGGAAGGTGTCTTTCATTAGAAGCACTGACTTTCATATTGGCTCTGTCCTCCTTTAGGAATACTGCTAAACTCCAACCCGACATCAGGGTTTGTTTGTGTTTTAGTGTGTGTCATGTTTTCCTTTCACTTTCTGGGAAAAACTGAAATAGTTTGTGAAGTGCATTCCAACTCCTTCACATTTTTAAGTGTCACTGGTGGTTTTATTGTTACCTCACAGAAAATTTAATCAAGTAGTCAAATGGGCAAATGAGGTCGGCAGAAATCGTGTATCTGTGGGGAAAGTGCTGCATAATAAAGATGAACACAGAGCAGATTAGCGAGCCTATTAGGCACTTTTTGTTTTGAATATTGGAATACACAAATTACCCACACCTATCTGTGTGAGAGGTTTGCCCTTCTATCTGCGCACAACAAATTTGACTAGATAGTCCTTCAAAGCAGCTCAGAATTCATTTGCATTCAAACTCTGCATCACGTGCAGTCAGATGTGTCCAAATAGAGCTTAACTTTTCACGACCAAATGTTTCCTAGGCACATTCCGCATGAAGCCACACCCGTATTTAGAGCCGAAGTCCTGAAATATGATCACACAGGGTTTACTTTGAGTCTCTGACCTGGACATCTCAGCCACGTTTGTGGTATTTGTCACTTTTGAGCATTTTTAGTGGAATTATCTGGCAAATAATATGTGCTGCTGAGAAGTTAATTGTACTAACAGCCTGTCCAAGAAGTCTGTGCTTCAGCTTTGATGAATGCTTTCTACCTATGCACTCACCAGTGTGTCAGGGGCAACTTTGGGCATTCCAGTTAGTAGAAGATCTCCTCATCCTTGGCTGAACCTGTATCTGTGCCTTTCTAATCAAGCTTTGCAGTTTTATCTGAAAACTTAGCCCTTCAAACTACATATATGGTCACTTCTGACTCCTAAAAATGATCATGGTGGTGGCCATAATGATGAAATTGAGGCTTGAAAACAGAAAGCCACAAAAAATAGTAACTGTATGGTGGCTATAGAGTCATACAGTCTATGTTCCGAGGCTGAAAACACCCACTCTCCAGAATCCCCACCTTCCAGTTCATGGGGGTAAAGTGGATATGTGTCAGATGATCCAGCTAGAAAAGATAAACTCACACATATACATGCACAGTGATATGTCTGAGTGGGATACAGACATAAAAGCGCTTGTGCAAATGAAATGGAAAGCAGGTCTTGAACAGCTGCCGCGCTGAAACAGGCCGACGTTGGGGCAAAAGTCTACCCTTGCAGATCTCTTTGTGCCGGCGAGCTGCATGCCAGCCGGCTGGCTGCTGGGAACCTTTGTGTGACTCATTACCTCTCTATAGAGCAACACAAAGATGGGGCGCACTTGCCCATCAGAGCTTGGAGTCTCCCGGTCCCAGTCTTCACCTTATCGTGAAGTCAAGGTCACGGCCCCCGTGCTGAGACGACGCCTGGCGTCTTCATCGCCCAGCAGCCAATCGGTGACTGCGATCTCGGTCACGGGATCCGTTTGAATAAAGCTGTCAGTGGGACGTCTCTCCATTCACTTAACGTCTGGGTTGTTACCTTGGCAGCACTTTGTCTAAGAGAAGAAATGTCTCGGGCAGCACCCATTGATAACCATTGATTTGAATTCTTTCACTACATGTGTCCTCAAAGTGTGCCCTTGTCTTCTTTTACTGCCCCCGCTGTTTGCTCACCCTTAAACTAAATGCCACGGTGGCACCAGTCTGTGACAGAAAGGCCTCATTTATCTCCTTGATGATGTCTATTCACTCCTGTCATAAAGCTGCTGGGTCTTTGTTTAGCATAGAACATAATTGTTAGTTTGAACAGGGTGGGCCAAGAGGTGGGGGGAGCTGTACTGTGGATATTGTTTTCGGAGGGGCAGGGAAAAAGGGGAGTGGATGAGGTGGATCAAAGATACCTTGATTCTGACAGAATAACATCGTAATCAAAAGCATGTGTTTCAGGCGATCCAGGTTTAATACAGAGACCTGAGAAAAAGAAGCAGATACGGTGTGAAAAATAGTTGCCGTGTTATTCTGGGCTTATAAACATACTCAACTGCATACTTGTGCAGATTATGATGATTTACCTAAAGCAACAATTTCTCTGTTTTTTTTTTGGGGGGGGGGGGGGGGGTTTCCCTCGCTCTCCCTCAACATGTGTTGATTTTTCTTTTCAGTGAACCAGCTCATATCAGGTTAACCCTCTGTTTCAATGTGGGAACCTGTAAGACTCCATCAGCGCCATCTGTGACACTGCAGATGGCCCTGCTTGTTAAAGTGGGCCATGCTAGGACCCTGCCGTCTACCCAGGACGGGACAATGGAGATTACGGGTGTCTGATCTCTTGGTTTAAACGCACAGTCTCAGGGCTGCAGGACACAGGGAGGGGCTCACTGCCCTGATCTTTGAATCAAGGAATTATAAGACACAATGTCATTTACCCTCTCACTGAAGGTTCACAGGGATATATTCACGTCATCTCACATGTAGCCATGCAGCATTGTCTTGCTTTTGTGCTAGTGTCCACAACTTACATGAGATGAAATAAATAAATCAAGCCTTAAAACACCAGAATTATTAAACAATCATTTCATTCTCCCGTTACTATGGCAGCCAAAGTTTTCTGGATTCTTAACAGACATCATATTAAATATAGATACTCTTATTATGCAGAAATTAAAATGCTACGCTTGACTCAAATGCAGATGTTCTACATACCTCCGGCTGTTTTTACTGACAACTTTGATCAAATTTCCAAAATCTAAAAATACTTCTAAAATATTTTACGTCACTTTTTTTCTCTCTTCTCTGAGTGCATGTTCTCCATGTGCATATCTGGATTTTCTCTAAAAGTCCAAAGACAGCTTGTTCATTTAATTAGTGGCTCTAAATGGGCTGGCGGTTGTCAGTCCCTCTGATAACCCGGCAGCCAGTCCGGGGCGTACACTCCTTCTCGGCCTCCTTATAACCTTGAAGTTGATACACAGTTGGGGAAATGTATGGATAGCTTTGGATCTACATAATATTTTTTCATTTGGGTTTCATTGTTTAGTTAACTATAGCAGCCTGGTACATGAAAAAGGGAGTATTTTATTTTAGACATGAGTGAAAAGCTGTGCGGTCGAACAAAAATCTTTGTACTTTCTGCCTTGAGATCAAGCTTTGCTCTTGTCCGGAGCACATTCCCACACCCTATTTGGTGATCCATGATTCTTGATTGTTGTTGATGTTGGTGCTCTGCCAAAGAACGATCTGTTTGCTCAACCTGTAGGGCTGCCAGAGTGAAACGTAGCTCTCCGGCAAACAGAAGAACGTGCAGAAGATGCAGCGTTAAAGCCTAGGAATGATGGTTTCAGTCTTACTTAATGGGTATGACAGTCAGTTTCCCACGAGTAGAGCCGTTTTGACACTAATTTACTCCTTTAATGTCCATGCTTTTTTTTTCTTTTGCTACATCAGTGATTCTGGCCAGTCATTAAGATTCAAACTCACCTCTTGAGCACTGATCCTGATCTTATTAAGGAAGTGTTGTTCTGCGAGTGAGAGTTTAACATCACAGGCTGAGCCAGATTCTCTTGGCTGCCTCATTTAACATGAATAGCTGATGTGCAGGTCTTCAAAAAAATTTGACGGCTCTCTCCCAGTAATGTGATCAAGCAGTAGAGACGCTGTTCTCGAGCATGTGTGTTTTGGCATTGTGGTGAATCCTTAGTTATTGCGCAACAATCACTTGACTTGTTCCTCTTCCCATAGCTTTTGTTTTCATGACCTTTGTCATGTGAATACTTAAGAAATCCGAGATGTTGGGAAAGATCCAAGGCTAAGGCATAGTCGAGTGATTTAGTTCTCTGTTTAAGCCCTCCTCACCCGTGAAACACCTTGTGATTTATGACTTCATCCGAGGGAGTAAAACAGTCCCAGAAAATGTGTCTGGTCACTTTTCAATCCAAATATTAGAGGTTACTGCACTTCGTATATCTTAAACTGTTATTATACATGTAACTGTATGTATTCTAATATTCTCCAGGCTTGACTCATCCTCTATTACACATGTATTTCTTACATATTTGTTTCTAGAGCAAGGTCTTCATAATAACACCAACCAGTGAAAGTTTATTAATAAATATGGTATATAAATATAAATCTTTTTAAGATTTTGGAGCTTAAATGCCTTTTAGGTGCAGACAAATGAATGATGCACTCAGTTAATGTAACGCTATTAACCCGTTATAACAGTAATTGTGCAGAGAAAACAGTCGAGCTGTAAATGTGCAGCTCTGCACACTGAAGGAGAGAGGACGGAGACGAAGAGAAACAATCAGATGTTTATTTTCCACTTCTGGCTAAAGGTTTAAAGATTGGAAGGAGGAGGACTCAAACACCAACAACAGAGATAATCTAAAATCCAAATCTTTAATCTATGTGCTGGTATTCAGTCAGAGTCCATTAGACCAGAGAAGGAACAAAAACACAAGGAAGACTGGGAACACTGGTAATATCTGAAAAGAACAAGGCAATCTGGAAAATAAATGAAGGAAAGCAAGGGCGTCTATATAGTGGTGTGATTGGGAACAGATGTAGCAGAGTAAGCACAGGTGATAATAATGAGGGTGGGGCAGATTGTTGTAAAGAAGTGGGAAAACTAACCCTGGGAACACACTGGGTGTGGATGCATCACGTTCCAGCTCTGACACGGATGCTTGCCGTTCCATCAGATATGCTGCAGCACATCTCAAAAGTATCCCAGGCTACAGTCTGACTAATACCTCTGTTCACATGGATGTGCAAAAAGGACATGAATATGACAAGAACATGCTAAAGCAACAGGTAGAGATGTAACTGTAACGATATAGAAGGGCTGGCCAATCAGTTGCCTGCAAATAATGACACAAGAAATGGAGATAAAAGTTCACACCTTTAACGTTTCAAAATCTGTTTTCCTTGTTCACAAAGAAACACAGAAACAGTTTCTGCAAATCTTCACCCAGAAACGAGTTTTTTTTTTCTATTTCCACTGACATAAAACAGATTCCGCAACATTCCTGATGTCATCTGAAGCCGTGCTAAGGACAGAACGAAACTCTGTTACAGACATGGACTTAGAGGTGCAGTTTGTGTTTTCTTCTGGCTAACAAGAGGGGAAGTAAGACCAAAGATTACAAAATAATTGTGAAAAATTAACAGCAAATCAATAGTACAGACTAGCCACAGAGCACAGAATAACTTAAAACAGTAAATTGGAGCTGTAAGCTAATTGTGAACATGGACAGTTAACTAGCTCTAGCTCTTGTCTACAGCCAAAAATCTTAGTCCCACCAGCAGGAGGTCAGCTTAAGCCTGTTGGGCCACCGGGCTCGTAATACTCCGGGGGAAAACCCTGCAATTTGCACCGCATGCAAAACCAACTCAGATTCATGCATTACAGTTATGACAATGAAAGAGTACTTTAACGTAATTTGGGGTTCAGTCTATCATTCATCCTTCCATCACTGCTCACTTCATCTCAGTGCCTCCATTATGTTTAAGTCCTGTCTGCAAACAGCAATGCATTTCTAATAGCAACACGCAGGGATGCATGCCTCTCCAGTGATGTCATGTGCGGCCAGTCATGCCAATAAGCAAGAACTACGCCGTGCTTCTTCTTTGAAAGGCACTGGGGCAGCTGCTTCCTTGTTCTCCATCTGTGAAATGTATATGTTCAACCCGGGCCTTTGTTGCTCGGAGACGATGGCACTGACCCAGGGTCAGGGGTATGTATCACACTGTGGCTACCCATTGTGAAAACATACACATTTGTGGTATTTTAATGCAATTTGACTTGGACCAGGTGTCATCTTCTTTCAGCAGCTTTCAAAGGGAAGGAGCGGCGTTTGTAGTGATTGAAGGGGAAATTGAGACTGAGGTATGAGTGGAAATATGCACAGGGATAAGAAGTGGCATCAACAAAGCCATCTGTCAGTTTGAGTGTGGGCAAACAGGAGTGTTAGGCGTGCAATCTGTGTTTTCGCACTGTTGTTATATTTCACAATAAAGGTTATTTTTACACTCTGAAGGACTATAATTGAACCACTAAAGTAGATTCTTATTAAGTGCTTTGCAATAATTATCACAAGACTGTATATAAAAGATGTACATACCCATTATGACATCACCTACTTGTGAAGCCTGTTTTAAAGCCTAGAGTTGAGTGATTTGGACAACACCTTTTGTGTTTTCTGAACCTCAATGTAGCAAGCAACGCAACGGACAAACTGACCTTATACACTCAAATACACAGGCACATCCAAAATTATAGCCTTCTTTAACCCTCTATATTACTCTTATTGGAACCATTATTTTCCAAATTATCATCATGTTGCATTATATCAGATTTGAAACTAGCAATTGTGGCCATAAAATTATTGGGAAAATGTTTACTGAGATCACAAGTAGATGTCGAATGAAAGCTATTTTTTCATAGACTTGACAATCTGACGTCTTTATGCAACTAGAGAATTTGCCCCCTGCTGGTCATTTGAAATAATTCTGATGTAGGGCATTTCTGCACTTGATAGAAGCTAGCATAAAGCTTTATATATATATATATATGACTCAATAAAACTGACCTGTTATGCTCATTTCCAGGTCCATATCTTTATTCATGAATATTGTTAGTGTAGCTTTGCATGATTCAAAGTTCAAACTCATCCTTATTTGTCTTCAGGGCTTGAAAATAAAGCAACTGGGCAACATTTTATCTCTTCTTCAGTTTTAAAACAGCTGATGGAGAGTGTTTAACCCCTAATGTTCCTGTCCCCTCCATCACCTTCAAGAATACTAGATGCCCTAAGAGCAATTATAGTTACGAGTGGCTTTTTCAGGAGGAAGAGCACCCCCTGTAGCAGTCAGATCGGTGGTTTGATCCCCTACTCCTCCTGTCTGCATGCTAAAGCATCTCCTTGGGCAACATAGTGAACCCAGAGTTACCTCTGAAACATCCCTCCAAGAGTGTGTGAGTGTGTGTGAATGTTAGACAAGGTGCTAAGGTATAGAATAAAAGCACTTGCCGCATTGTGTGCAGCATTTCTTCTTCCTCCTCTAGTTTTTTCATACCAGCTTGTAACCAGTGCAGGTCAGAGCTGAGCAGAGGCGCCCTGGCTTGGTGTAATGGTTGCCATAGCACATATAAACTAACATGTTGCTGTTAAACTTGGATGCTTGGACTGTGTGGGTCTATTGATTGTCCCAAGTCAGTTGTAGTTAGTCATATCCACATTTATGGAGGAGCTGAAGATAAAATTTTCTCAAAAATAGTCATGGCTTAACAGCAGGGTTTTTATGGCCTTATTTGCTGTATTACAACGTGAAGAAACACACCCTTTAAAAAAAAAGCCGAATACAAATTGGTGTGTTTGGCAGCTGCAGCATAATTCATGCAGTCATACTGAACTTTCTTTTCCATTTATTGCCCCACACTGGCTGACGTCTGCTGTAAGTGGGAGAAAATGAGCATGATTTACAGTCACTAGTGTTGCATTAACTGTGGTGTTTTACTGGATTCAATTGGTTAGTGTTGACAGTAAGGATTGTTGGTGTCTGGTGTTGTAATCACGTTGCTTTTGTTGACATGGACGGATGTCCGTGGGAGTGGTTGTTGATCACTCGAACAAAGAAGTCTTTCATTGACTGTTCAGACTGGATAGAAATTTTATGATAAGATGTCAAAAACAAGGTCCGTCTTCGCTCACTGGAATTTCACATACAGCTTTGAAAATATGAGGACGGTCCAGTGTGGGCGTGGTGTGAATCATCATTTAGAAGCCAGTTTGTTTGTCTTTTTTAGCTTGTAGAGCTACTGGATAATGAGTGAGTCAGTGTAGTGAATTTGCAATATGATTTTTTTTCTTAATCTGCCTTTTATGATACTGTAGTTTGAACCCTGCTATCTTTTCAGGGTTCTCTTTGTTACTCATTTCTGCAAAGTCGTTTGTGTTGTAGTCCTCCAGTGTCACGCCACATGGCTTTCATTCTTCATGGGCATCAGCGAACGTCTAGGAAATCAGAGGAGCGGGGAGAAGGAAAAGAGAGGGTAACCTTACAGTCCTGACATTTCCAAAGCCCTGAGGGTGAAAGAGTACAGAGGTGACGGAGGATACATTCCTCTGAGCAGATGTGACCTGTCCATCTGGACTTTTACTTTCCGCAAGGTCACAAATAGCTGAGGAGTTACTTGGAAAGGAAGCTGGAAGTGTGATTCTGTCAATTCGCTCATGTTTCTTGTCAGATATTGCGCCATAATTACATTGTTTTCACACCCGAAGGAGTGACGAGGCTAAACCACAATCCACTGAGACCTCATTTCCTTCCACAAACAAACTGTGGAGTGCTTCCAGAGGGGCCCGGCTAGACCTTGATTACTCATTGTTCCTAAATCACTGGGAGTCAGCATGGAAACATACAAACACATCAGATAAAGTTTAGTTCCAGGCGAGATGAGACTCTTTGTGACCTCACACTGGTTCTCTCTAAAAGCCAACGATGCGTTCTAAAAAGTGTCAGCCTGCCTCGTCTCTCTTATGCAAATTGCTGTTTCGTTTTCCTTGGCACTTACAGAAACTGTTGGTCATGTAGCTGTTGTAACATTAAATATTTAACATGACCACAGATGGGAGCAGCAGCATCCTCCACGTTCGCTTCAGGCAGCAGCTTGACAACAACATCTGCAGCTCTGCACTTAACCTCACACTTACAGATGCCTCGTGCTCCGTGCATCGCTTCCATCCTTCCCGTGGCTCATGTTTTGGCTCGTTATCTGAGGCATTTTGGACTTGCGCAAGTTTCTGATTTGTTCTCCGGTTGCATGTGTATCAGCCTTGTTCGCCAGTCTTTCTTTCACTTTTGCTTCTTGCTGTTTATGCAGAGGTGATGTCAACAAGCTTGCGCAAATCTTAACCAGTTTTAATACTGCACAGCTTGCAGCGGCTTGTAGTATTCAAATTTCTTTTCTTTCCAGTGAGGTAATTTCCAGGTGGATCGTAAATACTGCATTCCTCTCTCTACCTGTATGACATAATACTGCTACAAAATTAGAAAAATATACCTTTGTGCCTTTAGAGCAGTCTGACTTTTACATACACTGACCTCAGTTTTTGAATCCATTATTGCAATAACAAATATATGATAGAAAATAATGAAAAGTATTACAAATACACTTTTTAGGATTTGTCAGGAAATAAACCCACCTGAAATAAAAATATTTAAATACTGCAACTTAAAAGAATTAAATTAGTTTATAGTGCAAACAACAATAAAGTCTCAAATGTATTTTCACTGTCAGTGCCAGCCCTTCTGGTGCAGAGAAGACTAGCCTTCATCCATCCAAAGACTGTCACAGATTGTCTAAAAGTACCAGTGTGCTGTTTCAGTGCAAAATGAAATAGAAATGTTTGCTATGTAATAAAAAAAGGCAGAAGGCTGTAATCAAGGCAAAATACTGGTTTCATAGTCAACAAACAGGATTATACTGTAGCTGCCTGTTTATTTACTCATTTATTTGGTTGACAGCACATTGTGCAGTTGCATTTGGATATTTCTTTACATTAAATGTTGAAGTTAAGCTGTACACCTGTCCAAATGGCAATATGTAAAGTGATATCTCATTAGTGTGTTTATATGCCATTTAACATTTTGTGCTGTACCGTATTTTATCGGGTTATAAGGTGCACAGTCGATGAAAGTGTCTGTTTTCATACACCGGATTATAAGGCGCATTAAAACACTTCCCTACCATTAATTCATTAATGTTGAATTCCCTCGCAGCTGCTCTATTGTCTAGTGTCTATCAACACCATGCTGTTGCAGTATATTAGTGGCTAACCTTGTATTGTGGATGAATTATCTCAGTTGTTCTCCTGACTGAAGTTTGGTCCGTTTACAGCATCCTGCCATGCGATTGAATTTGTCCCTAACCATAGGGAACCCTCACAGTGTTTATCGAGTGGAAAAAAGTTAACGTTCATCCTCCAGCTTCACTGTGTTTATGTTATGCTAACATAGCTATGTTGCTAGCACGTAGCACATGCACATGCCAACTACCCCAACTTCAGTAACCCTATAAACGTCACTGCTGTTTAGTTTTCTGTCTTAATTTATGTTGGAAGTGATAGCAGAGCTGTATGTTTAAATTTTTTCAAAAATCTCTCAGTCAGAACATGGTTTATCATGTTTAGGTGGAAACTAGCAAGCTAACTTCCTGCTAACTTCTAACTCCGCTAAGTTTAATAAATTCTATTTTCATGGATGCCTGGATGTTAAACTTAATTGTTACACCTGGTAAAGCAGCAACACTGATCAGTTTATTAAAGATGAAAGAATTTAGACAGTTTTTAACTCTGAGTGATGCTGCAGTGTTTGTTTGACTTTAGGACCTGAAGTAGAGTTTTGGACCCGCAACGCTCCTGACTACGGTAGCCGTAATGCTCCAACAATCCATGCAGCTCCTTAGCTTACCAAAGTTGTACTAAAACATTTTTTGACAGATTTTTGAGTGCCGTGGACCACATAAAATCGGTTTGAGGTCAGTAAGAACAGCCAGAATTCATACATAAGGCATACCAAATTATAAGGTGCACTGTTGACCTTTGAGAAAATTAAAGGATTTTAAGTGCTCCTTATAGGTACTTGTATAGGTACTTGTATTCAGTGCATCCCCATTGTCCCTAAAGTGGAATAAAACATGAGGCTAAGATTAAAATAGTTTTGCACATACAAAAGTATATTCTGAACGGTTTAATTTTCATTAATAAAAGCGTTTCATAAATCTCAATCCCTGACATTTATGTGATGAAAAACAAGAAAAGTAAGATGCAGGATCTATAGCATTTAACATTGTTGATGTGAGTAAAAACCACACAGGTTTTTTGCACCTGACCTCAGACAGATCTGTTTAATCTGGGACGCTGCTCGCCCCTAATCTGCTTTTTCACCGGGACCCTCGTTTGTAAGGTGGCACACTTTTGTCCCTGTGAAGTTTGCTGTCACTGCTGCTGATCCGTACAGAGACAAAGCGTGTGGGAAAAGCCCTTATTTCTCCTCATTAGCATTCAGTCTCAATCACAAGCTCCGCCCACACAGGCGCTGGTGACATCTGGTGCGTTGCGTGCTGATGTCACTGACCCAAGATGCCTTTTAATCACGTGTGTTTTTATTCAAATTTTCTGCCAGTGCGCACACACAGGCCTGTTTCAGTCTAGATATTTGTGGTTAATTGATGCATTTTAACACAATGAAAGATTCTAAACAGGAAATGTCATCAGCAGCAAATTCATAACAGGGCGTTCATAACACTTTATCAGCCTCTAATATTCTTACATTTAAGGAGAAGCGGCAAAGGAATAGGAGTGTGCGTGTTATTATCTCGCAGCTACAATTCATAAACTATACATATCTTGCTAATTAGTACAGATTAATAAAATACTAGACTTTCACTCACCAAAATTTGGAGCACAGATTTCTTTGGACAGCTTTGATTGGTCAAGAAATTCAAAAAGTCACCATCCACTTGCTGATACACAGCCCTTCTCCCAATAATGAATACATTTAAGCCATAATGATATTTAAAAATATACTAGCAATTTTGCCATAAAAGCAGAAACCGGGTATAGAACCAAAAACTGGTTTCTGTAAACATATTGACTTCATAGCTGAATTGGGACATTTTAATGTGGGGATTGAATCATTTGTAAAGTCATTTTTAGCCTGAAGCGATAGTTTGAGGAACTGCAGTTTCTCATATTTATACTTTGTGGATTTTTGGCTAATTTGCTGGACAAGCGCACTGAAAAAAAACCTTCAAGTTGTAATCGTGCTGCTAATCCTGCAGTGAAACCACAAGGGATTGTCTTTGCACTTAACTATGCACAGATTAAAGAAACCAGATCAATTGCATCGATTATGGAGCTTTAGAGAGGTTTCCTGTCTCCATCTGTGTATTTAGTGTTAGCTGTATCCCATCAGCTCTTGGAAGGGAAGCAAAGACGTTGAACTATTCCTCTAATGTTAAAGGGCCTCATTCCTCAGCGTGCTGCATGACTTCAAACCATTCAGACTGTGTGAATAAGTTTAATCCTTAATAACCTGGACAGGCATCAGCGCTGAGGTTCTGATCTGTTAGCGCTGAGCGAGCTGCTTTTGAAGACCTTCGGCGCATTATTCGATATCTCACAGTCCTCTTCTTCGTGATTAGTGGGTCTGTGGAGCAGCAGTGAAGCTTTGGAGCCTCAGACTTGTTCGTTTCTATTGGATTTCCATTGGGGCCTGCCAGGGTGGGATAAACTCGCAGCTCCCAGTGATGTCCCTTTGCCTTAGCTACAGAGTTGATGTGATTACCATCTTAGAAATCACTGTCAGACTGTGGAGACCAAATTACCAAGCTCGATCCCTCTCTCTCTCCCTCCCTGTCTCTCTCGTTGTGTCTTCCTCTCTTCAAGCGCTCCTGCTGAACCAGGTTCACCCCTGCTGTGATATCATGGCCAGTGGAGCCCAACTAATCACAGTCACTTCTCTGGATCATTCCCACACTCTGCAAGCCATTCCGTCAGTGGGATTGTCTCCTCTGCTTAGTCAGAAAAGGGTGTGGGGGGGGGAGCTTATAAGTTTTTTTCCCTCCATGCAGTTCATCTTTTCCTCTTGTGCTTTGCTCTCACTACTGCCCTATGTCAAAGGGAACTTATTGTGCACACAACCACATTAAACTATACAAGTGGCTTGTGTACGAGATTTTGGTGGCTCTAAAAGCATTGTTGGCTTTCCCCTGCGCTCGCATTCCTGCAGCTCTCTTGAACAGCCTCCTGACCACACAAGAAGGCTAAAGCAGAGGAGCCGAGGAGAAGTCGGCGGTGTTTGCCAGTTATCAAATATTTACTGTTTGCACAGTTATTCTTGTGCTTGCGTGTTGGCAGCGTGTGAAGATCTGAGACATCAGGAAGCAGATTAATGAAACCCTGACAATATTTTGGCTCTCGGAAGTTGGGGAATTAGAGTTTAATACACAGTCGCTGATTAGAGAAGCCAGGAGAAATCATTTAGAGGCTTGACGAATAAAGGAGCCACAGAAACAAACCGATGAGTCCCTTTATAAGATAGAAGCTTGTTCAATGGGTGGGGCTGGAGTCCACATGTGTATACCCTACACACACACATACAGGATTATATATGCACATATGTATTTCCCTCTTTTCTATATATAAAAGAAACTCTGATAGGCCCTTAAATCAGGCTTTCCCCTTTATCTTCATCACTGTAGCCACTTTTTACACCAAAGACTGATCGAAGAGACAAATCAGGTACATCAGCTATTGACGGTTTTCCATTGCTAAGCATCACCAACAACTCAGACTCTCATGCTCTTATAGTGGTGGGTCAGATATGTTCAAGGCAAAGCTCAGACTTTAGACCAGATGGGATATTACAAATATAGTCATCTCAGGCACACAGCTTTATCTACAAGCAGAGATCTTCCGTGGTCCACCCAACTGCTTCAGGAGAAAGTTGCTTTAAATGGAGACGAGCGTCTGCCCCAAGGCCCATAGAGAGTCATAGAGGTATTGAGGATAGGTCTCCATTAAGGAGCAAAACAAGGATTACTGGGTTTGAGGTGTGGCTGATCATGTTCATGTTTTTGTGTTTTTGTTTACTTGCATGAAACATGAACCAACAGTATTTATAGCCTGAGCTAATTTGCAGTGTTAGCCCCAAGATTGGCTCTTAAAATACATCAAGCTGAGCAATACATATGGAAGAGTTCAAAACTCTGAACATAACCAAACATAGAGAAACAGTTTAAGGCATAAACTGTAAACTGTAAGACAAGGAGCAGATTATGCAGGACTGAGGTTCCATTCAACTCTATTCTTTTAGTCGCTCGTGAGGTTTAAGCACCAAAAACTACTTGATTATGTTTAGGAAAAGATTGTGGTTTGAGTTTAAATACGCACCTTCACAATAATAATGCTGTGCATTGAAAAATGGCGTTTACATTGTGTGCTTAAATGTAGCATTGAGGACTTACAAGCGTCTGTATGTGATGATTTTTAGACTGAAATCTCTCCAATGATAGCCTAATCCGGTCATTAAGTCTGACGTCACTAGATTTGTTCAGTAGACTGCTACTGGAAAAAACACAGGATGTCAGGGCTTTAGAAGTCCTCAAAGGCCTTTTACCTCCATCCTGAGGGTACTAGCTCATATTCACCAGAGACAATGACAATGATACATCACTGAGGATCTCTTCCCCGTTCCCCACCGTTTGTTCAATAAAGCAGAATCTTAAAATAGTGCAATTATTATCATCCTTCTCTGGGCATGCGTCATCACAGTTTTGCATTGATTTGGAGGATTGTTCAAGATGTTTCTCTCGCGGCGTATTGTCTATTCGATACGCTTTGAATTGGAGGGTGTGCAGCACGTTGCAGAGAAACTAGGACAAAACTGTAATGTGATACATCTAGATGAGTTTAAACACTGGATTTTATGGTGGGTAAACACTCAGCAGGACCCGAGCAGACGTTTGCAATCACATCAAACTGAAAGGTCAGTCAAAATTACATCTGTCCTTTAAAAAGCTTTCATTATGAAATTTCGGTGGGTGTAATTGTGCCCAGATTGTCCTAGCTGCTACTTTAGAGAACCTACCTATAGTTTAGTCTATAAGGTTGCTCTCCCTCAGACAAGTTGCAGGAGATTTCATGAGGCAGGAGAAGGAAGGAAAATCCGGTCAGGGTTCACGTGTAAACTGGACCGGCTGGGGGTGGGGGGGTATGAAATACCCAGCGTTGTGTTGCCAGGCAGGCTGAGCTAAAGCCGCCTGCTCGTATTTATACTGGCCCAATATTTGTGCTGGCTGAGGGATAATCATCCTGCGACTACAGACGCTGTCTTTGCAGAATGGTTTCCTTCAGAATGAGACGAAGCGACAGAGAAATGAGAAGAATGTGCTGATTCACTGTGTCTTTATATCAGATTTGGTCTGTTTATAGTGAACATGTGCAGAAAGATGTACACAAGCAGGTCAGCTGAGGGGTGAAAGTGCTTGTGCGATGTGCCACTATATGGGGGTGTTTACTTAATGAATTATGTCCGTAATTGGGAAAGGGCAATGAAAGTGGAAGACAATTGAATCATCTTGCTTGGTTGGCTTCAGTATTGAGGTCGGCCCCATTTTTGAGCCCCCCCTCCTCTCCCCCACCCTACACACCCCACGAGAGGGACCGGGAGGACTGAACACACACAGAAACAATACAGAGCAACACCATTGGCTAGCAGACCACGCACCCCTGGCCAATAGCAACACATGGACATTATACTGTATTTAGTTCCCCAGAGAGCATGATTTTCTATTCAGAGTGTTTTATTTGAACTTGTTTAAAGCCGGAGTCATGCAGCCGCTGAGCTTACAGCCTAAAATGTGCACGTGTGGAGCAGCAACGTGATTCGTTATTTTAACAAGACCGCATTAGTTATATTTACAACCATCATAACCATGATACAACACAGTTTTTAGTCTCTTTTCAGGAAAATGGGACTTTAAGTGGAGGCAGTGGTACTCTAAGACTGTTAATCTGCAATAGGTTGATCAATCAGCTGATAATGAACTGTCAGCTTGTTAGTGATAACCCGCTGACACTTCAAAGTCAGATCAAAAGAAGTGTTGGTTGCTCTACTGATGTTTAAACTTCACTCGACATCCAGGTTGATGTCATGTGAGTTTTACTCCAGCATTTGGTTACATAACATGAGCATGTCAGGCACTGCCGAGCCCGCGGTGACTTCATAGTCTCTTGGCAGAGCGTGTCTACTTCTGAGGTATTTTCTGAGGAAGTTGCATGTTTTTTTGAAACATGAGAGCTGCTGAGGAATGACCACTTCAAGCTTGCAGAGAAAATAGCCCGTAATTGACGAACACATCCCTAATCCCTTCTTTTTAGTAACCTCATAGTGTTGAAGAATTCATATAATCCTTGACAGCCTGGAAACTGAACGAGGTGCAGTGGCTTAGAGACAGAGGAAGGTTTATCACAGCCTGGGGGTAAGTTTCATGAACGTGACTTGTCCATGTGATGCTCAGAAGTCCACATGAAAGTGGTCAAAACAAGGTAGCGCTGCATTGAACTTTCACTTGGAGGAGGAGTACAACCAAACGTTGGAATCAAGTTACAGTAACCTCTTTTTAGAATTCTGCAGGAAGTCCTCACTCTCACTAAAGGCTAACCGGACAGCAATATTAAGCTTATCGTCCATTTCCATTTCGTTGCGTTGCCCATTGTGTTGCAATCTGACCGAGTCCTTCAGCTCCATTATCTGCTGGCAGTGGTAGCTCCTGTTCTTCTCTGGAGATGAGCTGCAAGCTGAAGGTCTGCTCTAACCAGAACCTGGAGCCAACCGTGAGCCGGTTTCTTTGCTGCTATAGGGAATTCACAGAGACTGCAGCACCTTCTTTGCAACCGATTTCACCCAGCAGTAGGCAGGATCACAACCAATACACTGGATAGCTCTCAAGCAATGTGCACACACTGTCAGCTGAGAAACCTCAGTAATTCACTGGATTGAAAAGGTGACCATATGCTTAAAAGCATATGCAAAGGCCTGGGTTCAAGTCTGCCTTGGGATATTTACTGGAAGCCTTCCTGTTCAAAATAAAGGCTTCAAAAGATGGAAGCTTCTGTTTGCAAGATGAGAGTCTCACTGAAGATGCAGCTGATTTTTTGCTCTGTTATTTATTCTCGTAAGGAATATATTGTGTTATTTAATTACTTTTTAAAGAAATGCGGATGTGCGTCCTTTTGCACGCACTCGCTCTTTCCCCCTGCTGCCACAAACAGAATCGAATTCTGTGGCAAACCCTGCTCTGATCAGGGGACCGTGCCTCCATGCATCACGTCTCATTGAAGTCATGAGCTGAACTTCCTGCACACTTTTTGTTTACATATTTTTCACTTCGTGCTAAGTTAAAACTCATAAGCAAAAAATGAAACAGTCCGGGTGTAAGCTGCGATCTTTGACATAACTACATCAGAATAAAGCTGCAGGAGAAAGGTGAAACCGTATGTGATGATACAATTTTTTACTCAGACACACAAACACACGTGTTGTATTAGCCGGGGAGCTTTAATAGAACCTGGTTCTCGGGGGTGATTGTAGCTGGGGAGGTAGAGAAGGTCATTTGCTAATTGGAAAGTTGGTTGGGTCTCTGGCTGATTTAGCCCCTATCTTAAAGTGTACTCAGGCAAGATGCTTTCTGATGCATTTGCATTGTATGCAGGGCCTTAGGTCCAGTAAAAAAGCCCTACATAAGATCCAATCCAATTTCCAGAATTGATGAATTGATTGAAAAGAAGCAAAATTCCAGTTGCAATTATGGTAAAGAATAAAAACCCTTGTTGTTTGGGTTAATGCTCTGATGGTTATAGCTTATTTATGTATAAAATATCATTTTGGCATCTTTATTTAGTGAGACCAAAGGTCTGATTTAGATTGTTTTTAATGGTGCAGGAACCTTGTTTATGAATTTAGGGTCGTGTTCATTTCAAAGACTTTGTTCTTTGTCTTGTCAGCACAATTCAAACCGTCAGTCTTTGCTTTCTAAACAAAACATGAAGCAGCTTGTACTTTAGCGAGGGCAATATTAGAGGAAGCAAGTACTTTGGATTTTTCCAGACCTTAAACAACTATTTTCCTATGTGGTTATCCTCAGGCCTTAAACAGTAGTAATGTGTTTCTTCTGTGTTGGACGTGGAAACATTTTATATGTAATGATGTTAGCTCGGATGAGGGGAAAAGTGCAGTTTTAATGCTGCTAAGCTGCAGAATTTATGAGTTTTTATGATCTAATATGGATTACGATCCTGCATGAAAATGGCACGTTGAGGCTTTCATCACTGCAACAATAAAATGATGCAGAAAAGTGTTGACGTGTGAGTTTGCATTAAAGGATGTTAGAGCAACAGGACAAAGTGTTTGTTCTGGGCCACAGCGCGATCCCACTGTTTTCTCCATTCAAGTAACCACCGGAATAGTCTGTGATCAAAGAAATCAATGGGGAGGGGTCAGATCTTTGTTTGCCTGCCCGGATGTGTACTAGTGTGTACAAAGCAGAACCATCTGGGTTTGCATCGCTTCAGTCTGAACCGCAGCCCACTTGTCGAATAAACTTGGCTCATCCCCACCTCGGAGAGACCATTTGCTGCCTTGCGGCCCGCGTCATTGTTTACAAAACTGCCTGTCTCTTACGGCTCAACATCTTGAACAATGTTGAAACTGAAAATATCTTAATATTGTGACATGGCCATGTAGTGCAGAGATCTGCGGTTGGGCCGCTGCTGTGTGGTGCAAGCTCTGCCCAGCCGAGGGATTCATTATAACGGAGCGTGTGTTTTACGAGAATTCAGCTGTTTGTCAACAGAATGCCATGTGGCTGAGAGATGTAAATGTGCTGTGGTTTACGTGGTAGTTTACACATTTGGGCTAACGTGTGAAATTCCGCAACACAGTTAGCCGCAAAAAGTTAGAGCGCTCCAACAGACTTTCTCTGAGCTCAAAGATAAGACTTAAGAAGTTGGAGAAAGTAATGAAATTCCTTTCTCCCTGCTGATCCTTCTACTACTCTGCCTTTTCTTGATGCCTTCTTTTCCCTTTTATTGGCCCCCTATGCCTAGTTTTTCCCTAATGCCTGTATTACGGAAAAGCACAGGCAGTACTCCTGGGAGAGTCCCTCAAGTCCCGGCTCATGTGAAAACGTACCGTGATATAATATATGATTTAATGTTAAAAAAAATGCCAGGATCATGGACGGAGAGGGAGCAGCTGATCGGGAGATAAAAGAAATATGAAACATAAACAGGAGCTGTTCGACCAACCTTTGATGTGTGCATCCACAAATCCGTTCCTGCCCGCTCCCTTTTCTGTGCATGAAGGATCGTGCATGGACTGTCGTGCAGAGAGGAACCACTTTAAGCCCCTTTCTCACTCAGATCGGCTTCCACCGCTCACTACATACACCTTCCATGCACACGTGAAGAGACACATGTTTTCTCTTTTCTTTATTGGGCCTTTTGACATGAAGCCATCCAATTAAACTGGATCTTTTCTTTTAGAAAACGGCCTCTTCGCGGTGATTTGTTCGCGTACATAAGAGGCAAACTTGTCTTTTTCCTCCCACTTTACTTCATCCCTGTCACTTGTTCTCTTGCAGATCATCTGTTCTAATCTGCAGCTGTTCCCTGTGTTGAATAATTCATTAAAAAACCTAATTTTCTCAGTTCTTCTTTTGTGTAACTGGTCCTATACTGGCTTTGAAGCTGCACTGGGCGATATGTGTTTTTTAACCTCTCAATATTTACCAGGTTACTGGCAAACAGTCCAGGCTTAGATCAGGTAACAGTCACCTATTTATATACCAATGGTTGGTGAGTGGTTACTGGCAGGCTTGACATTTGAATGCAAAGAGGCATTCAGCACTGGATTGTTAACGTCCTTATGATTGCTTTGGCCACTACCAGCTCGCCACGGTCACCTGTCTGCAAACACTACTCCCCAAAGCTACTCACCAATTGATAGTGAAAGTGTGAAAAGTGCAATGCAGTCCTGGCCATGCCATCATGTGACCGTCATAAAAAAGATTGGATTTGATGGAGCTCGTCTCAGAATTGTAAACAAAAGGCTCAGAAACATGAAACTCCAGCTGAACTGCAATACTACACCTATGGGAATAACCACCTCAGGAAACTCTATATATGCTCTCTATAAAATACAATGCAGCTGCTCAGTGCTCTGGAAGGGCTTGAATCTCAGGCTGCCGACTGACTTCTGATATTTAGGCAGGCGGGGCAGCCAGGGGCCGTGTTAAACAGATACCCAGTTGCTTGTGGGAGGATTCAGTTTCTCTTTATGACAGTCCAGACTGACAGCATCACTGTTAGACGCCGAGGGCGTTAATGAAGCCAAAGCCGCTGCCTCAGCAGTTTAATAAAAGCGCCTACAGCTGAAAATGTAACTGCAGTTGAGTGTTGGGTGCTCGGTGACACCAGCTTCCCTTCTGATGCGATTTGTAAATTTGATGGCAGTCAACAGTGTTGTATTTATGGCTCTGCACCCTCCACGGATACATACGAGACGTATTTAGCACCATAAACCCAGCATCAGCCATTAATCACCAGGACCCAAGTTATTTATAAGCCAGTTTCATTTTCTTTCCTGATTATATCCAGCTTTAATAGTTGATGGCTCGCTTCTTAGAAAGAAGGATCAAATGACTAAATTCACCTGAATATACTTTTTACTGGAATCAGTTTACGTTTTTATTGTACATGTGTGAATAATTAGAGACTCTCAGAGCTTTGCTGTTATCAGAAAAGATTAAAAACCTATGGAAGCCCGTTTCGGCCACACAAAAAAAAAGTATCCATAACTCAAAATTTCTAGCTATCTTTCTCAAAATTTCAAGTTAGCGCTGTCAATCAGTAATCTACGTGAATGATGTCATTTTCTTGTTACCTGGAAGGATATGGCGCAGAGGAATGCGGACTCAAAACTGGATCACAACAAATTGGCGCTTTCGAGAGTATACTTTGCTGATAGTAACGCCATGTGATTCACCTAATAACACACAATTTCATCATTTGTGAAGCCACACTGAAAATACTCAGCAATTTGTGCATTCATGACTGGCTGTAATATTGGTAGCTTAGCTGTAACATTTGCAGCTGAGGGCTTCAGCTTCCGGGTAACAAGGAAATGATGTAATTCACGCAGATTACTGATTGGCAGCGCTAACTCGAAATTTCGAGTTCGTTTTCTAAAAGTTTAGGTTAATAAGTCAAAATTTTGAGAGAATAACTCGAAATTTCGAGTTATGGATACTTTTTTTTGTGGCGGAAACGGGCTGCCATAAAAACCAAGCAGTCACCTCTTAAAGTGCCAAAAGTTGCAGTTCCTCTTTTAGCCACTTGAGGCTTGTCTCAAGAAGTAAGTAAATCTCCATAGACTCCCACATTAAAATAAAAAAACAACAACAAAAAGACAACAACACTAAAATCCACTGAACAAAAAATGAACCTACAAGCTTCTAAGGTGGCTATATCCGACTAACATATAGACTCTATCTATAATGCCTTATAATAACCCGAATGCACAATTTACTCTTACTTAACTGAGGCCTACATATTAATATTTGGCCTTTTTTTTTTAAAAAAAGAAAAAAAAGAAAAGTGTATAATTGCTGTGATGTTCACGTATTATTGATGTTTTTTATGACAATGCTCATGGCTGACTCTGATAGTATGGAGGCTCAAACATCAGCTGAGGCTGAGATCCCCATTTGTAAGCTGCCTATAATCACGATGGCTCTCTACATCGCCACCTCGGTGTCCTAAATTACAGCTGTCCTGCATGTAAAGTGTGTTTGTCTGTGTTCCTGTGTCATATCTGTGTGTCATCAGTAGTGCTGGTATGCTGAAATGCTGACAGTCAAATCCTCACACATATCTGCCTCTCTGACAGACACACCTAAACTGCTATACGCTGCACGAGCTGTTTGTTCAGCTGGAGTGGGCGCTCCTCCCCGTCTTTCAGTCAGAAAACTCTCGGGGTCTGGAGCATCGATAGCAGCGGCATAGAGCAAGAAGTTGTCGTGTTTTTCAGCCCCGATTTGCTCTCCAAGGGTTGTGAACTCCAAAGCGATGTAGAGCAGATTTAAGGGCTTGTATGTTTTTATTGCTTGGCTGCAGCTCCCACAGGTGCTTTAGGGGAAAGAGTCCAACTTGCTTGTTATGATATTGCTCAACTCTTCCTGAAATGAGCTCGTTTTTCTTTTTTGTTTTGCTTGTGTGTTTTGATCAAGCAGAGAACCTGCGTAAAATTACAGGAAATACGCTGAAGTGTTTCCACTGGGAGGCCTGAGAGACTCCACAATCAGCGATAACAGCTTGGCCTCGCTCAGGGTCATTTATTATCTTTGCTGAATACTCTCTGCTTCGCAGCTCACTTTTAGTTTGGATTTCTGTCTCGTTGCTGGAAACTGTTACTGTACACTTCAGCATCAGTGCAGACTTTGCAGTTTTGAGTGTGACATTATAGAAGCAGGTTGGTTTGATCTCGACCTTTGGTCGCACTTGTCCTGTGGTCTGCTTCTTTTACTGGAATCAGTTTCACTGTCGTCTGTTGAGAAAAGTCATCTGGCGGGATTTCAACACCATTTAACAAATTTACTGGATGAAGTTCATTTTTTCTCTTTTTCACCTCTGCTGTGTGCTGGTGGTCTCATACATGCAGCCACTCAAACCAAACTGGAAGCCAGAAACTTGAGCTGGGGAATAAAAACAGCCTCCAGACGACATACTATGTTCAGAAACTATATAAATAAACATTTGTCAGATTGGTTTATTTTCTATCTACCAGGGAAATGCGGGAATTTTACCTTAAGCAATCTAATTTTATACATAAAGTGATTTAAGAGTGAAAACAAATTACTAAAGCTACTTTTATGGCTGACATGGCTAACATAAAAACATTATTTGGCAAAAGCACCAACAGAATGGCTGAAAAAGTAAAGAATCAAGGTGTTGCAATGGCTCGGTTAAAGTCCAGACCTCAACCTGAATGAAATGCTGTGTCAGGACTTTAAGAGAGTTGCGCATAAACAAATTCCCCAACAAACCTCAGCAATGTCGTAAAGAAGAGTGGGACAGAATTCCCCCACAGTGATGTGAGATGGTGAAAAAGTCATGCTGCTACTACCTATTGAATCACAGGTTGTACTTTAGCTTCCACAGGACTGTACAGATGAAAGATGCTAGGCTAATTTATCCACAGCAGAAAATCAGTGTAAAGCAGTTTTCTGGGGATTTCACCATGTGGCACCGTGATTGATGTGTGCATACAAGCGCTCTGTATTTAATTTCCTCTCGACTTTGTCAGGTGAGCAGCTTGCAAGTTGTATAAAGCACCTTTTGAATTATATCTGCCGATTTCATAATGTTTGGTTTGGTAAGCTGCCTGTTTTCTTATGTCATTGAAGTAAGCGCACACACAGATATGTAGCTATCGCCTTTTAGATCAGTCTTTTTGTTTTTCTCTGTCTTAAAAGAACAGAACAAGTTGCAACACCTCCATTATTTTTGATAAATCTCTGGAGATCTGAGTGGCTTAAAAAACTTAACTGCTTGATGCAAACATTTTGCACCCACATGGCCAACATGAAACTAAGAAGTATGTATGGGGACGTTAAGTTGGAACCAGTTTGACGTACTTTTCCAGCCTGCTGGACACACCCATGCTGTATACTCCTGTTTCTGCTGGAGATGTATCCATGTGTCTGAGGGGGAAAACAAACGCAGTAGCTGGTATTCTCGAGAACTCTGACTTGCGTAAAACTGTCACCACACGCCCAACAGAGTGTGTCACGGGTGCCATGTGTTCAGTTGCACCCACTAATTTTACATCATGTCATAACAACGGGACCCATCATTACCAAAATGCTGCTGATTGCAGGTCAGTAGAAGTTAGGGCGTAAGAGCTACAAGAGACATATGTCCTTAGAAAAGACTTAACAGCATGCAGGAATTATAAGAGAAAAGACAAAAAGCCCGGACCAAATAAAAGCAACTCTACAGGGCATGGCTGCTCTTTATCTCCTCCTTTTTAGCCCCAAATAATATTTGCTCTTTCAGCTTGATGGCGCATGTCCCACGAAGCATAATAACCAGCGACCGCCAGGATTTCAAGGCTTCCTGGCATCTGTTCCTACGGCCTGCCATTCACGAGGCACTTACATGAACGAGCCCCCCGGGGGCAGCAGGATATTCAAGAGTCAGGCCTACTTTCTTTTCTAGCCTTTACCCGGGACCACTTCTTTATTTTTCTCAGGAAAGTCCCTCAGGACAGAGCAGCATTCAGAGCCAGGCTGCCGACGCGTGAGCCGTAGCCCGGCAGGTCTGGCATCTGTAAAGTTCTGCAAAAGAGAAAGCCTCCGGGGAGCACGCACGTAGAGATTAGAGGGAGGTGAAGATGTTTGGTTCCTGTTCGGGATGATAAGATTTTCTCAGGAGAAGCAAAGCAGGATTGTTCCCGATGTAATGAAAAACAACCCTGCTACTACAGTAGTGCACCTCTAGAGATTCATCTGAGCTGAATAAATAGTTTCAATTATAACAAGACGTGTTCTTCTAATATCCTGCTGCAATCAACTATTAATGTGTTTTCTTTCTTTCTTTTTCATGTGCCCCCCGACTTTCTGCCTTTATTCTCCCGTTGACGAATAGGTAAGTACCCCTAACACTTGACATACATCTGGAACCCATCTGAGCCTGTAAATTCCAAACAAATAATTTATTCTTGTATGTTTGATAGTTAATATTTCCCACTGCTGCGCATACACACATCTGCAGAGGACTCAGGGTTCACTGCAGGGCTGTACTTTCCTTTCCACAGCTGAGGTACGATGAGCTGCGAGAGACCGCACCCGTGTCCGTGCACATGTGCCCATTTCCATGGAGACGCAAAGCTTAAAATAATACACACAATGGCATCCTTTCTGAAACCTTCTGGCACGAGTTAGTATGAGGTGTCAGTGTGGCGCTGACAGCCCAGCTGTGATTTCCACTCCAGCTCATTGATGCTTTCCGTACCGCTGTGTTAATGAGTAAACACGCACGCTCTGTTTCAGTGGAAATCTTATGCACACACACTCCTACAGCTGGGCACTGCTTTACAGAATCATCAGTGTACGTTTGAATATTTGTGTTGGCCGACAATAGAGAGATACATGTGGTATAATCCCAGTGTGTCCTGGGAGAGTCAGGGTGCGGCTCCGAGTGGGCGACACGCTGGTCTGGAGAAAATGTTTCTCGGTGAAGTGAATGTGATTGGATTGGATTTGTGACGGTTAAAGACACTTTATAAGGAGCAGACAAAGCATTCAAATAAATGTATTGAACAGCTGAAGCAGGGAGCATTTCAACTTATCTCTCTACTCGTTAAAGTTAAGTAAAGATGTATTTAATTAAAGGTTTTGGTTGACTGTATCTCTAATATTGTTAGCGTCTGCACTGAGCCATTACTGGGCATTTAGCTATGTTGTAACCCCAAACTCCTCTGAATCTCTAGGAATAATAATCACAGCATCAATTTAAGGACTCACAAATGTCAGAAGATTCCCAGAGGGAGATCACTGAAACGGAATTGGAATTGGGAAAGGCGTTTGGGAATATACAAAAAGGTGCAAAAAAAACAATGTTTGTTTGAAATATAACATGTAGCAGCACAAATAACTGAAACAATTATCTAAATGAACAAAGGAAAGAAATGAGGAAAGGGTACCCACCACATCCATCCACATTCACCCACTCTTGAGCGACTTGCTCTTAGAAGGACTTTGTGCCCAAGCTTTCCTACTAAATTAAAAGCAATACACAGTTTATGATGAATGCAGACTGTACAGTGGTGGTGTGGTTAGATCTGTCGCAAGAAGGTCCTGAGTTTGGCCGTTGACACAACTCTGCAATCTTGGACTGCAGGTGTACAAGTTTAAAAAACGCCAAAGTGTGTGGCTATCTGCAGAGAAGACCAAAAATAAATAAAAAGTGCACTTGCACTGGCTGATTCATATCAGGAATTTAAACAATGGAGGCATGCACTCCTAACTGAAGACAATTAGGCCTTCAGAGAAAGGAAGAAAGACAGGAGGTGAAGACCCAGAGGAAAGGTACACTGAGGAAATATATTACTTAAATAAAACAGGAGGTGGAAACAAGAAAGAAAGCGGAATGAAACAAGGAGAGAAAGGCAAAGGGAGGCTAAAGACACAAGGAAAAAGTGAACATGAAAAACACGAGAACAGCATGACAATTAAATCAAAACATGGCCCAAAACTACACAAAACCCAGGACCATAGAGGAAAGTCTGTGTGTGGGAAACACTGTGTTGTATTAGCAGTGCTATTTCTCTCTAAATAGTTCCACCTCCTGGTGAAGCTTGTGGGTTTGGGGGCTTTCTGGGTGTGGTGCTGGAAGCCGCCAGGATTTGGTGCTCCATTGTTTTCCCTCTAAGGCCTGCTGGGTTTGCTCTGTGCATATCCATCCATCCTGCCAGCGACTGGTTTGTCTTGGACCAGCCGGGCCGCCGATGTATTCTCTCTCTGATTTGATTCCCAGCAGACAGAAATGTGTGAGGGTCAGCCCAGCTCAGCCTAATGCCGCTCCCTCTTGATGACTTTCCCTGAGACCCCCGCAGGTCACTCTCCTACAAAGCTGAACCCAGTCTGACCATAGCTGTCTGTTAAACCGAGGTTTCCACTGCGATCGTCCAGCGCCAAATCTGCCCTCGTCATCCCTTTTCCAAACCACACCTTGCTCCATGTCTGCGTTCAGGGTTCCCTATTTTCCCGTCGAACACTCTGTCTGTTCTACTTATTGTGCTCCATGTGAGCGGCGAGTGATTCCAGTAAACTGGTGAAACCACAGTCTGAGGCTCACACAGCTCAGTGTTTACACAGGAAACTGTGGTGAAAACCTTCTGCGATTAAGCTATTCAGACACTTACATAACAGTCTGCATATTCCTGTGTACCTTTAGTGCCAGGTTACAAAGCGACTCTCCAACTGTGTGAGGTTGTTGCCCTCACTGATACCGAACGCACACATTACACACGCATGTAAGTTTGTAATCGCTCGAGTGTTTCCGTAACCTCTGCAGCTCCGCCTGTGACCTGAAACTGTAGTGCCACGTAGGCTCCTACCCTCTGACCCCTCAGCTTGTCATACACTGAGCTGATAAATGAGCAGCTGTGCAACACACTGGATGCGCTTCTGTCGCCAGGAGCTGGTTTTTGTTTAAAATTTAAACACTAAGCAGTGTGCAGCCTTTCAGTCAAAGCAGAACGCAGATATAGGCCAGTGCGACCGTGAAACAGTTATACGAGACACATAAGGTCAGGCAGGCGGCAGCGTGCAGACAGGACTCTGCAAGTTTTCTGTTTTATGACAAGAGAAAGAGTTATTTACTCTTAACACACATGCTATTATGACTGACACGGCACTGTGTTTGCCTTTGCACGGCAGGCCATCAATCCCTCAAGAAATGAAAATTGATAAAAAGTCCTAAAAAAAAGCAAAACAAAATGTTTCAATTTACTGTTTTTTCCTCATTTACTAGCAGGAACCACATCTCCAAATGTGATTAAACAGCTTTTATTGATCGTGAAACAGCAAGTTAGGCCTGATGATGGTCTCATTGGGGACTGACTGTGGATTCTGGGGCTGGCAGACCTGGTTGGTACCTATAAGACAGGACGATGCAAAGATTGTGGGCATGCTAGTTCCTCTCATACTCTATCCACTGCTGAGGGACGGAGTTGGAGGGTTGGGTACTTCAACAAGTTTACTTAATATTAGTGCTGTCAGCGTCAATCTCATTGAAAGGACGTTAACGCCATAACTGCATTAATGCGGCAAATCTCCGTTAGCGAGTTACTGCGGATCGCCCTGTGCGCGGGGCAGCACGGCATCAACGCATTAGCGCGGTTACCTCGTTTTTTTTCTGTTCTCAAAGTGATCTCCCTGTTGGAGCTCTGTCTGGGGGGAGTTCTTTTTTCTCCTTGTCTTTCCTGATGTTGTGTATTTTCCATTGTTCGGTTCCGGGTCGCTGCTCGTGTGGTCGACCGGCCAGTGCTACCTAGCCTGACCTGTCTCCCCAATGAGATGTTTGTGTATTGTATGTATGGTCGGCAAGGTCAGTCTCTCAATTTCCCCTCGAGGATGAATAAAGTCTTCTGAATCTGAATTTCTGGTGGAGTGTCAATCTTGTGATAGACTTGGCGTAGTGGTCTGGTCCAAGCCATTTGTAAGGTGTGAGCTGCCTCCTTCCTAAGCGGGCCCTGCCAGGACACATTTTGTAACGCACGTTTAAATATTCAAAGGAACGGTTCAATTAAACACATCCTCCCATGTCTAATGTTGCTTTGTCATGCATGTGGAGTTGTATTGAAATTACATAATGTGCGCAGCATAAATGCAGCCTGTTGACAGGTTAATCTCTCGTTCCCGTCTTGTTTTTCTTGGCTTTGTGCATGTGGAAAGGTAAATTCGCTCCTTCCTCGCTCGTCCTGTCCAACCACAGAGGAAAAAACACTTTTGTTTCACCTTTTTGAATGCAACCGTTTTCCCGTAAGCCTTCTGGTTCATGTTGACAGAGCTGATCGTGCCGAGGCTGCTCAGGTTACTTCTTCTGCTTGTTCTGACTTCAGGGGCTTTCATTATCTTCTTCCTTGTGGTTAACACTACCTTTACTTCCAGTAAAGCTGGGAATGAGTTTTTCTTTTTGTTCTTTAAATCTCTTCCAAAAAAGTTCGCCTTTCTCTGGGTGCTCCTGAGACGGAACAAAAGCAGGAGGTCAAAGGGCGAATGTTTTAATTTGTGAGACTAATAGGCCAGGTGGACCTGGAGGCTACGGAAACCCAGAGAGCCTTTTCAGCTGGGACCAGCCCAGGAACGCCCCTTCCTCCTCTGCTGAGTCTGAGTGTGTGAGTACTTCAAAGGTGCAGGGAAAGCAGGAACCCGTGCCAAGCTCAGCGGGAGGGCCATTACAGCCCAATAGGAGTCAGCTGTGACCTCAAAGACCGTTAAATGATGTGATATGAGAGGGCGTGCTGCAGCCTCCCGAAGGCCTCTGTAGCAAATCAGGAGGGCAGAGCTGTAAAATGAGCTCCTTGCTGATTTAATGGTTGAAGGAATTTTAAGTGTACTTAAAAATATAGGCTGTTACTTTTCTCTTACATGTGTTTTTCACATTTTCCTCTATGTTGTGCATTAAGGAACTGCTCGATTACTTTTTTTTATAGTTTATATTTGTAACTTTTCAGTGTTTTTTTGCTTTTCTATTAAGTTTAAAAATGTAGAAATGGGTAGTTTTTATCACTAAGCATCTGAAAACTGAATATCTATAGTCAGCAACGAGGCTGTGAACAAGTGGCCAATAAATTGGTGATTTACTTGAGTGTTTGCTGATGTGAGCTGACCCCACAGTCTGTATGCAGACATAATAATGAGGTGTCTAGAGGTCAAGAGGTAAAAGGCTGCTGAATGCATCGGCTCTGACCTCTCCCGACCCCGCTGAGTGCGCATGTAGAGGAGAGAAAAATGAATCGCCCATCTCTGCTGGCTGGGAGTTGCTCTCATTCAGTTTTTGTTATACTGAGGCTTTTCTTTTCATCGCTTAGAAGCTGTGAGTCAAAGAGCGTACGCCTGTATTCAAGGGGGTCAGGTTGTATGGCGAGGGCAGGGTAATGAAATATTCACAACACAGAGTGAGAGTCGATTCGAAGTGAAGCTAATATGAATGAGTTGGTTTGGGCTTTTTACAAGATTTTAATGAGAGAACATCTGCGGACGGTAAATTCCAGATGATTTCATCATTGTTTTTGCTCCTGATAAGTGTAAATCAGGATTTAATTACAGTGAGCTGAGAAGTGCAGTGGAAACTCCCACTCATGCTGTTTGAGCTGTTCAGCATGACTAAGGGTTGATTGCACCGCATCGCTGCAAGAGCTGGATTCTCCCTGGATGTTGTCATTCTTTAGTAGCACTTTGATAGATGTACTTATTTTGCTCTTTGGTGGATCAGTAGAATAAGAGGGAGGTTTAAAACTGCAGGTTTAGCTTTCAGAATTGCATTTATCCGAAATCTTTTCTTAATACTCTTTTAAATCTCTGCTTAGAATCTTATATAAGTAGATTTGCAAACATTTTCTTCTAGTTAAGTCTTCTAAAGCTTTCTTTTGTCAATTAAAAAAAATACAGTATCTATATATACTGTGTCAGAGTGAGAAAATAAGAAGTTAAAAGAAAGAAATTGATGCTTGCACCAAGCGTAGCCCATCTTTATTATATATATATCACTGTCACTGTTTACAAACTGAGCATCGTGTAGTATTCAATAAGATTTGAAACTAACAGTTGATCACATAAATTAATCACGAAAGTGTTTAATGAGGTGATAAATCAAGTGAACCAAAGGGTCATTTTTCCATAGACTTTCATGTAATTTGAAGCTTTTGTTGTACTCACCCCCTGCTGGCCACTAAGTAGAATGCAATGGCTTTATTTTTCAAACCCAGAGGCTACGTCAAGGATCTCGAACTCCAGTATGATTGAACAATGCATGATTTAGCCTACATCCATTGAACAGTAGGATTGACAGGAGGTCAACTCACACCCGGTGGGCTGTTGGGTTTGTTATACACTGGCAAAAACCCCATAAAGAGAGCAAAGCATTACTGTAAAACCAAAGTAATGAGCTAAAAGTTGCGACAAGTTGCTACAACTCCCCAAAAGCAACTGCCTTCGCATTTCATTTAGCCATTTGATCTGCTGTTGATATGAAAGCCCAGGTCACCCTTTCTATTTATTCATTTGTCTGGATTCAGCGTCGCATAAATGTGCAGTGACGCTCTCGCAAAACTGCCTGCTCATTACCGTGCTGTAAAACACGCCGCACACTCTCGTGAACATTACACAAGCTGGAAAAGTTTACAAAGGAAATGTTTCTGAGGACGTCAGACGTTCAACACATCCTCCTCCTTTCCCCACCAGAAACGTCTCCCTCGAAAGAGAGGGAGATCTTTTTGTTGGCGTCACGCCTACCCTGCGATGTGCAGCGCTGTGGAGGGTTCAAAATGGAAAGTATTTCAAAGTCACCGCAGCCTGCCGACAGACTTTGTAGTGGTAATTTAAAGCAGCTGAGGAAACAATCGCGCACCGCTCCTCTTCTACAACTCTGAGCCTTCGTCAATCTTCGGGAGGATTTCGGCTCAGCAGCAACAGAGTTTCAGATATTATTCCAAATAATTCTTAACCAGCATGATTTAAAAACTGCGTGTGTGCGTTTAGGGTATGGATAAACTTCAGAAACTTTATAGCTTTGCTGAGGATTGTATCGCAGGAGGGAAGCTTTGGGGTTGTGGTTTTGAAATTTCTTTCCTGTTGATGAATATATTTTTGGGCTTTCCAAGCTTGTATGGTCGTCTGTGTGTTTATGCACTTCGCTCTTGCATTTTCCTTGTTATTTGCCTTCAGTAGAACATTAGGTTTATCATGAGGTCATGTGTTTTAATGTTTTACAATGGAAAACTGTGATATCTGATGGGATTCCCCCTCCCTTTCTTCATTTTCACCCTTCACTGTACCTCCTGGCACACAAGCAGACAGACAGTTTGGCGCTCCAGGCGCTGGTCCAAAATCTAAAGCAGCGTCTCCTGAAAGTACACGTGTGATTTCATTTCACCACCAGACGGGTTTTCGTGTGTGGGCTTGCAGCGCTGCCAACCCCTGCGTGCTGACCTCAAGTCAAGAAACACAAGCAGACTTTAGTGCGTTTTAATTCATCAGGAATAATTTCACACTCCTGCCGTGCTTTTCCCGCCGTGGTGATGTCATTAAAGAACAGATTAGGTAGATTGAAATGTCACTTTTATGGGACTATAAATAGAATCGTGATCCTGATGGGCGTATTCCTCGTTTCTCAGCCGGATAATTAGCTGACTCATATTGAGGGACAGTAAAGCACTTTAGGAAGTTAACCAGCAGTTTGATTACTGCTCAGCAGCTGTTTGCTGTGGTACCTGCAGGCACCTGAGAGCAGCATCGGGCTGCAAAAAAGGCTCATTACCCCCCCTGTGGACCTCCTGGTTCCCAGCATCGCATTCCAAGCAGAGCCCACATCAAAGCTCCAGGTGAGCTGAGGGAGTGCCTGTTTGAATAGGTGTGGTAGGAAGAGAGACAGATGGGAACACCTTCAGTTACTTGTACTAGAATTAGTCTCAACTATGACCAGTCTGTGCAAGTCCAGTGTCAGAGTGGAAACGATCCCAAGGGCCACTTAAATGTTACACGCTAAATACACCAATTAAGTTGGACAGTTACCACATTACCCTTGCTTTAAAAGCAAGTGACACCTTCTACAGCAGTGACAACAAAGACTGTGAAACAGGTGGATAAGCAGGGGCATGAAAGCACAAAGGGCTCTTTTCTTATGGATATATTTGGTGTGATGACTTCTAGTTGAAAGGATGCTGGTTCAATCCCAGGGATTGAACCTAAATGCTCCCAAGGCAATTTAGAGTATGTGTACAAAGTGCTGTGTGTGGTTTAAATGAGCCTTGTATTGAAAAGTGCTCAGTTAAGCTGCAAAGTAAGTGCAACTTCATTTACAAGGTTCCCTTGGCTAATTTTTGCTATGTATAATATAACCACATACCCATTTCTTTTCTGGAGAGTTATGACTGATTAAACATGATAGATTTCCTCAAAGTGCTTTTATGTCTTTGGAGTTTAATATTAAAGTGGACCTATTATGCTTTTTAAAGTTTTCTGTCATATATAAACTGTCCCAGTGTTGGATGCTCATATTAAACTCAGCCAAACCTCCAGATAATGAGGTCGTGGTATGTATTCCCTGTGAGCCTCATTATTTGGACCTTTGGTAAAGAGAAAGTAAGTAAAAGCATAATAGCTTTCTCTTTTAAAAAAAGTGCTTCAGAGATGCAATCATGGTGCAGTTATGGGAAATGTAGGATCCAGGGTCTGTGGGGAGTCACCAGTACCGTGGGGCTGTTATACTATGCAGGGCATTTGGCAAGGCTTGGGTCACATTTACAGTGAGAACATAGCCCTGGTGTGGGGGTATAGCTCAGAGGTAGAGCATTTGACTGCAGATCAAGAGGTCTCTGGTTCAAGTCCAGATGCTCTCTCGCTTGCAAATATGTGAAGCTATTGGACCAATTAAACAGTATTGAGTGTTCACCTTTATCTTTTGTTGTTCAGCATAAAAAAGCCTCCATCATTAGAGCATGAGGCTTCACTGGGTGGCTTCGTTGTTACACTGACACAAATCATATATTTAAGCCTTTGCTGTTCCCATAGCTCAACCCAAACCGAGCACCATCATCAAAACACCAAATGATGGAGGATCATTTAGAAGGACAACTCTATTTTTTTCCATTCTTGAACTCCAAAGTAGCTTCACCCGATTCACATTTCAAAAATAAACCTTATGCATCTTAAATATTTTATCCCCAACCTGAAAAAACAGTTTTAGCTCACCACAGTATAAGCCAGCTTTCTTCTGATTGGCTGGCTCTCACAAGCAATTAGGTATATATACCGTTGCTATTACGTTAGATCTGTTATGCAGTTGGGAGCATGTCTAGAGGAGGCACAAATCCCTTTATGTTTGCATCAGGAAGGGCAAGCAGTGTGAAAAACCTGCAAAAGCAAACATGTGGAGTTGCCTGAGTTGGCTACTTCTTGTGAATAAGAGCAGCCAGATGTAGCTGGCTCTTTAATTGGTTAATATTATGCTATATTTCTGCCATTAATTCTCCTGTTCATCACTCTTATAATCAGCAACATTTCAACATTTCAGCAACTCTTAAGCTTCCCTCAGCTAGCCTGTTGGTTTCTTATTGAATGTCAACAATCTTTTGCCCCACCTGATGGAGCTGGTCAGCAGCGGCGGCAGCGACATCACCATCAGCTGGGTGGATTTGGGCTCAGAGCGGATTACTGGGGAGAGGGGTATTATTGTTTTTTTTCCTACTGGCACTGGGACTCTACTCTTTGTGCTTTCCTAATCAGACCTCAGTGGAGACTTTCTCCAGCAGCTGACTGGACACTCAGCAGGAGAGCAGCGTTGTTTTCTTTAATAATCGCAGATGTTACATTGGAGCATTTTCATTTTTGATTACAGAAAAAATATGAAAGGATAAGTCTCCCAGCAGTTTGGTCTGTTTACTTTTTCTTCAGGTGAGTGCCATGCATCTAGTTTTAGATGCTTTGCATTTGCTTTCACTAACAAATTTGATTAGAAAGTATTGTGCTTGAGTAGTTCAAAGCATCTAAACTATTTATTTAAAGAATGAACTGCAATATTTAACACAAAAGTTCAGGACATGCACTGTCCCGTGCATCCTTCGGCATTCCTCCGTACCCTCCGCGATCCTTCATTGTAGGTTAAGCGGTCAGTGTTGTTTCAGCGGTTTGGATTAACACTCCTCTCCTCCTATAGCACACCATAAACAGATTAGTGGTCTCCAAGTCAGGGCACGGCTGGGCCATCTGTACCCTGCACTGGGTGGGGATGGGGACATGGGGGTGGAGTGTGAGCAGATGTTCCAGAGGGGCTGTAGGTCAGTAGGGCCGAGGGACCGTCAGTCACGAAGGACGCGGAGTTCCTGTTCAGGTGACGGATTTAAAGTGAGTTTAAACCACCGTGCATTGTCATGGCTCTGGGATGCTGCATCGCCCTCACACCCCAAGGTACTGTATAATTTACTGAGGCTTTAATTGAGCCGCATGCACCTCCCACTTCGCTCCTGCTCTGCATGTCAACCACAGCGGTTTCACACTTTGTCACAAGATGTAAGACGCGATGATGAAGAGTTTGTTTTTCACGGTTAGTTTGAACCGTGTTAAAAACCCAAACGCTCCCCACACACTACACTTGTCCTGCAGCGTGAGTAACCCCAAAGAAAAAAAGGAATCAAAGATTCACTCGCGTAAATTACACACAGCTGAAACAGCAATGTGCAAGCTCATCTGTCTGCCTGTTGCATGTACAAAAGTTCAGATTTAGAGTTTTTCTAAAGTTCTACGTGTGACCTAATGGCTGACATCTGCGGCTCTGTCCTCCCAGGCCGCTGGCAAATTGTAGGTGTGTGAGCGTAGGTGTGAGGCTGTTTTGACTTGGCTCCTGTCTGAGCCAAAACCGAGAAAATTACAAGGCAGAGGCAGTCTGGGGATGCATGCAGGCTTTCATTGCCCCTCTTCTCCTGGCCTGCAGGGCTGAGTGCAGTGGGGGATGATCCTGCAGCAAATGAAGAGGTGGAGATGAGATTGATAGGCAGTGTCACAGTGCACATAATAGAGTGTGATTTCACCTCGCCAGGAAAGTTAACAGAAAGATGCCACAAGCAACGACGCAAATATACAGAAATGCTCCTCAAAAAAATTTTTTTCTCTTCTTCTTCTTCTCACCGGAGGCCATGTGGCTCATTTGGCTCAATATAGCCATGCTGCAAATCAATCAGCCCGATGTGAAACAAAGAGAAAGCTGCCAAGAGGTCAATGAGATGGCTGCAGCCTGATGTGTTTTCTTAGGCCTCACTGGGGGCAACAGCTGACCACTAAATTAGCACTAAAAGCTTTGCCCATATGGACTTCTGTGTCCATGAAAACCTCTCTTAAAGGCCTCTAATGAACTCGTGCTCTGGCGCACAAACACAGCCTCACTTAACCAAGATTTCAGCGAGCAAGGTCAAAGGAAGTACTGATGTGTTTTTTAGCTGGAGGACGATAAAAACGGGGAAGGTTGAATGGAGTCAGATGATGAGAGCACAGTGTTTGTCCTAGTTGTGGCTGCTATTGTTGTCAAATGGGTTTTTAGTGTGTTGTGAGACACTGAGGGTGTCACAGCAAGGCCAACAGTTCACAGCTCAGTGGGGAAGCACTGAGGGGAGAGGCTGACAAGCAGTGTCAGAGGGCTCCTCATTTCACCATAATTTACACGACAAACGTATCATCTGCTCCACGTCTGAAATATTGTGGGCGTTTGCTCGGTTATATATTACTGCACCGATATTAAATCTGTGGCAAGTCCAATAAATAAATATAATAAATGCAGATATATCCATCCAGGTCCTACAGGGGTTTTCCTGCATTTAAAAAAAATTGGCAGCTAACAAAGGTGACTGTTTCATGTTTTATATTTTAAACCTGGCTGTTTATTTACAACACGCATGCAAAGTCATATATGGCAGCAGGTAGGAAACATCTGGCGGGCGTAAAACAATTTCATTAAGATTCGAGTGAAGCAGTGCTTCCACACCGGTGTAAATCTTTGCTGAGTTCACCTCCAGCTTCTCCAGCTGTGCAGGAGATGCAACACAGAGCGTGTTTTTAGTTCAGCGAGGTCACACAGCAGAGGGCTTTTAGATCACCCTGGAAAACGTCAGGTTGTGTCGGCGTAGCTGATAAACACGTCGCGTCTCCTGGGGATTTCGCAGTGCTTCTTAGAAAGGACCTGCCAGAGGATTCATAGCAGTGATAGTGATGTTAAAAAAGCACTTAGCATACGCAGCAGTTGGATACACAGGCTGAGGTTTAGTGTCGGGCTGCTGCGCTGGGTCTTCCTGACCTTTAGTAGCTCCAGTCAGGAGTTGGACCGTGTCCTTTTCTGTGTGAACGAGGCTAAAGTTAACTTCTGGCTGCAACACAAAGCAAACTGCGAGCCAGAGCTGCCTCTCATCAGACACAGAGGTCAGATAGAGTGCGATTCGGCAAAGCTGCCCGGTCAAGGACAGGCCCAGAAATGTCAGGCAGGTAAGAGAAGACTGACAGATCTGTCTTTGTGTGCTATCAAAGCAAAAGCTCAGCAGTTAATCCTCAGGATTTTACTTGGATTTCGCTGCAGATGTCTGAGATACTATCTCACGCCAGTGCCTTCAATGAAGGAGTCTTATTTCATGCAACCAAACTATGCTGTTATTTTAATCTACTCATGCTGGTTTCTCTCTGACATCTTGTTCTTGTATGAATAACTCCTGTGCATACTTCAAGCAGTCAACATCCAAATAAGTCCCAGCACAAAGACCAGACTTCATCCTTTTGAACTCAAACTTTCCCCATTCATGCAGCCCCTCCATGCATTATGTGTAATTTGAAGCGGTGCAGTAACTCGAGGAGATGTAAGGGGGAGCAGTGGGGTTATTCCATGTATTGGTCAGTGTTTAGAGGATGAAAGTCACACTATCAGGTTGCATTAATACCTATTGTTTGGCTGCAGGTGATAGCATTGCATTAGTAAACAGGCTATTGTGCTGCTAACATTGGATGTGATTATCTGGATTTTTAGTCTCAGGCTTTAAGCTGACTCTGTTGTTCTCCCAACTAATAAAAAACCCTTCAGTGTTCATATGTAGAAGGAGATAACATTCAAAGCCACCACAAAGCAAAGCTCATCAGTTGCATTTGTTTCAGAAAATGTGGACGTCACACATTTTAACCACAAAAATGCCTGAATGAACGTCCAGTACAGTCGTGATGAAAGCTGCCTTTCCGTGATGCAGCCATCATGTCTCAATAAGGGTTACAAGAAGCATGACGAAATAATGGACTGATAGTAGCCATTGTCCTTTAAAGGAAATCCATGAACGATAAAAATCTGACTGTTAAAGTTATCAGATAACAGGTTGGATAAACTAGTGAAATATCAGCTAATTATGATGAAAAGCTGGTCTCTATAAAGTGACAGAATAAATTAACTAATTAATGACCCACCAGCCAATTCATTAGGTTTACCTGCTTGTTAATACAAGTATCTAATCATCCAATCACGTGGCACCAAATGAATGCATTCAGGCATGTAAACATTGTCAAGACAGCCTGCTGAAATTCAAACAGAGCATCAGAATGGGGAAGGACGGTGACTTTGTCTCTTAAATCCTCCGCAAACAATTTGGTTAGTTCTCTGGGTGACAGTGGCTTATTAATGGCCAGACTGCTTCAAGCTGAAGGCAATAGTAACTCAAATAACCAGTTGTTAAAAACAAGATATGCAGAAGAGCATCTCAAAGCTTGAAGGAGATGAGCTACAGCAGCAAAAGTTCACACCTGGTGCCTCTACAGTCAGTTAGGAACTTCAAGGTTCAAGGTTCTTTGTCACATGCATAGTTATACAAGTATAACACACAGTGAAATGTAGCCTGACACGCTCCTCGACATGTGCAAATATATATATATACATACATACACTGGGTGAATGTGCAGTAGTAGCAGCAAGCAGGTGAATTCTGTACATTAATATGAATAGACATCTGACTATCTGACAACTTGACAACTTGAAACTGATGCTAAGATTTAAAGTGGCTTTTTCCAGACGATTGGAAAAACGTTGCTTCCCACAGAATAGCAAAACCAAGTGATTACTCATAGAGGTTCGTCTGATTGTTGGAGCTTTCTCTATTAATGGAAGGCTCATTCAATTGAGATCTTTTTGTGACCATTTCTCCTCACTAAACTTCCAATGTAAAGCAACACGTTTCAAACTATTACCTAGTCACATGGGTGTGGCTTAATTTGTGCTTCAGTGAGATGTTTTAGGATCATATAGATGCCCTTGTGCCTTATAAATGATGACACTGGATTGTCTGTGACCACACTGTTGAATTTCACTAGAAAAGGTTTGTCATTTTTAGCTATCTCTCTCTCCCTGACAGCGGTATCTAACCTGGATGTGGAGAGTAAGCTGACAGCACACTACCAAGCTCCCTGGCATCAGCAGAGGAACGTTTTCCATCCCTCTACGCGGCCAGAATGTGTGGAAGAGCTCCACAGGCAAGCCAAAACCAGCCTGTGGGCCCTGCACCGAGGTGAGGCCCTCAGGAGCACTCAGCTCCTCAGATTGCAACACAGGAGGGAAAGCTGCTCTCTGTCATGCCTAGTTAATAAACTGCTTCACTTTTCCCTTACGTGCCATTTAAAAACATTTCAGCTATAACATGCATCCTTCCAGGCAGGTCTGCAGCCTGTGTTTGGAGGCATCGTGCCCTCTAGTGGACATGTTGTGCAACTACAACGTAAATAACAAGCATGTTCAGAGGCCATTTTCACACAGACAGTCTATCTACAACTTAAAAAAACCATAAATAGTCAAGCATCAAAGAAGTGCACTTATGAATTCATCAAAATCACTTTAGTCATGCACTCTTAAGCACAACACTACACAATAATTCCTGGGTAAATTCAATGCAGAAAAAATGGCTGACCAAGGACTCATATCTAACCAGATTAATCTGACCCCGCAGGTCGGTCTGCATGTGACACCTCTCGACACTTATATTTTATTATCTCAGTGAACAAATACAATTGATCTTCAGTGTTTTACATCTTTTTTGCTGCAGATCACCAGAGGAGACGATCGGGCAGCAGGGAGCGGAGAGTTACCATCGCAATCTCGCCGGTGCCCCCAATGCCGATGTGTCCCCCCCCTCAGAGGGGAACAAATTTAACAACGGTGAGACGATTGTCCTCGACTTTGATCCAAACTGCTTTAAAAGATCTTCTTGATTTCAGTATGAAAATCACCAAGTCCAGTGACACCATCACTATAATTCATATTGATAGACACAGATGTGAAAAATAATCATCTTTTGATATTCAAATGTTGCTTCTATTGCATTTTAAAGGGAACTTAATCTGCTTTTATTTATTTTCTTACATATACCACACCAGTGGTCAGTGCTTTTACTACCCATGGCCATAGTTTCCAATAAAGAAGTCAGTGCGTATACAAGTAATCCCTGTGAGCCAACAGCTCAGACAAACACTCAGTTTAAGACAGTTTTTTTTTTTCCAATCTTGGCTCTTGCTGACATCAGTAAGAGCAGATATTCCTTATATGATCTCAGGTCAGTCTCCTCTCTTTCCCAGACTGTAAACTAATGAAATGTCACTAGTTTACACCCGGTTGTGTTTTAGTAATGACGCTGTTATTTATAATATTCTAATATGCATTTTTATATAAATATTGTAGTTTTATTTTTAAATGTCAAGGTTATCTTCAGTACCAGTATATTATGGTACAGCTAAATGCTATAATAGCCTGTCCCAGATCACAGAAAAGGATCAGATGGAAAATCCATTCTGGAAAAACTGTGAAACAAATCTGTCCGTACCAGCACTGATGCAGAGCTTTCTTTCTGAACTGAGACACGTCAAGCACCGATATGAATGGTTTGAGGGTTGCGATGACATTACAGCACACACTGTGCTGTGACCATAACTGAGGCTCTGCTTGTGTAGTTAGCCTCCAACTGCATTCCCAGTCATAAATCATTCAGATGTGCCTTATATTTTCTCCTACTGTATTTGTTTAACTGTCCACTTATTGTGCTACAAAACACTAAGTTTCACTTACATCAGGGATCTCGAACTCCAGGACTCGAGCGCCGGTGTCCTGCAGGTTTTAGATCTCATCCAGGATCAACACACCTGAATCAAATGTCATGTCAAAGACATGTTGAGGAAGTCATTTAGCCATTTAAATCTGCTGTGTTGGCTCAAGGACACATCTAAAACCTGCAGGATACCGTTGCCACCGCCATCACTGACACAGACTTTATGGCCTCTAAAACGGGACGGTTATCTCTCAATGCCTTGATTCTAAAAGACATCTTGTGCGCAATGAAGAGCAGCAAGCAGCATCTGAAAAAATGACCATTACACCTGTCCAAGCCTTCTGTCCGAGAAGGGGAGCCAATCAGAAGAAAGTTGGCTTGATGAAGGGAGGGAAAGGGAGTATAAATATAAACAGTATAAGACAAATCAGAGTTTTCAAGAATCTTTTTAAAAATGTAGTTGGAAATGTGCATAATGATTTCCCTTTAAATAATATTTGTATGGTTTTTATTTCCTTTGATCAAAGGAGCCAGAGAGGCATTTTAGAGATGCAACGACACAGTTAGCACAGGTAAAGGGGACTGTGTTTGTCACGTGTGTGCTGCTTCATTCATGTTTTATTCATTTTTTCATCACCATAACTGGTTCAGCATCAGCTCACCAGCCTGCCTTGACCCAAATATTTCAGTGTTCATATTCCTCCCTAATGTTGTCTCTTATGTTTGTGTGTTGAAGATCTCCATGTTCATTCCTGCCATGTGCTTTTGTCCTTTTTTGTTTGTTTGTTTTTCACCCTGTAATTCAGTTCGAATCCACCAGCTCCTCCTCCCCTACCGAATGTTGCCACTTCTCTCCCTGGAGCAGAAAGGTATTGGTCCCTTCCCTCCCTCGCCGTCCTCCTATTCCTAACACCTTATTTCACATGTCCGCCCCGACTGACCTCTACTTATCTCTTTTTAAATGCATGCCCTCTCTCTTACTGGCAGTAGTAGCCATCCTGCTCCACCCGGTTGAGAGGGTGGGGTGATACTGAAGGGGAGCACCTCTTTAAAGTTTCACCCACACATCACATGTTTACATACTGTTGTTGTTGTTGTTTGAGTTCATATGAAGGGCTTGGAGTATGTGAGGAATGTGTATGTGGGCCACAATCACAGCCGCCCGGGTTTCTCTAATGATAGGGTCGGCTTCTCGAAACTTGCGCCTGTGATTACCCATGATCCCTCTGTGCTGTGGTTTCCCCACTGTACAGCTGACAGCCTCGTGTTTCTCTCTTGATTCTCTTTTCTTTTTTTAAACAAGTATCGTGCTTGATGCCCGTCGTGAGACAGGAATGAGCTTCAAACTCTGCCGCTCCTTTTTTATTTCCCCTCATCCCGTACGTGCCCACTCTTCCTCCTTTTTCTCAAATCCCTCGTCTCTTTCTCTCAGCCCGCTCATCCCTCCTCTCAGGCACTCCTGAAACCGTTCTCAAAACAAATCAGCTGTAAATGGTCTTCCTTTGATTTTTTTTTCCCTCCTAGTTGCGAGAAGTTTCCAAGGAAACCAGTTTCTTTTGTGGTCGGGGTTTTGTCAGGGTCTCATTGGTCTGCTGGGAACAGGGAGCACAAAGGCTCGAGGGTTGCCTTTAAATGGGGGTGGGAGGTTGTCGGGTTGTGGAGGTGGGAACCAGTTGAAACTGAGAATCACTCCCAGTTTCACATGTGTCTCTGTGTTGGAATCTCAAGGTAAGAAATTCATTTAGCATGCAGATATAAAGACAAGTGGCTCTGCAGAGTCTGAGGAGGCCCATGGTTGAGGAACGCTGCTGTGAAGTATTTCCTCTCAGAGATTTCTGGACACTTGTTATGATGCAGGAGACCCTCGGAAAAATTTTGGAATGTTGGAGCATGAGCTAAGAATTGAAGTTATAGTTTGTCATATCCTGTGAGTGAAGGAGGCATCATTTTATTTATTTGTAAAGTATCTGTCAAGACGTGTTCTGTAGTGTGTGTGTGTGTGTCAAACTTTTTATTAGCCTGAGGCTCGGACACAGTCGGGTTTCTGAACCTTAATTTTTGCATGACGTAGAGATTCTTTGAATGCTTCTTGTGCTTTCCATTCTCCCTTTTTTCCGAAGCATGCTGTTCATTTCCATGACTTAAAGGTTTCTTTGCACTCCAACATTAAACTCAGCAGCTGGAAGGGCATGTGTATTGATTTACCTCTGTTCTGCCTGCAAAGAAGGGAGCACTGACTGCTGCAGATTATTAATAAGACACTAATCTCTTCATCTACTCTTCAGTTCTTTCCCAAATAAACACTTGGACAATACCAGTCTAATCCCTTACTTTAATCAGCACATTCCCCTTCCTGAAGCTGAGTTTGGTCACTTTCTAACTCCGCCAAACCATATTTCATGTAATGCTGGCCTAACCTTAACAATCTAACCATGCAAATATCCATCTGTTGCAGGCTGCGCCCTCTGACCCCGACTCTGACGGGGTGGCTCTAGGTCACCGGTCTAAGTTTCCCATCCCTAACATCCCCTCCACCCTGGACAAGCAGACTAACTGGTCTAAAGCTCTGCCGCTGCCCACTCCAGAAGAGAGAATGAAAAGCAATTCCCAAGTCATCACCTCATGTGTCATCCCCATTAATGTGACCGGTAAATTGAAATCACTGAATCTGATTGTTGTGACTGAACTAAGGTGTGGTGTGCAGTTGTCAGCAGTTGCAGCCACCTTTCTGGGTTTTTTTTTTCCTGCATATAAACTTTTTTTCCTTTAGTGTTAAATAGGAATATTGATACCACTCAGACAACAAAGCAACAACCAGCTTATATTAAGTTTAGAATAAAGACTGGAAACAAGGAGCCAGCTTGCTTGACTTTGGAAGGTGAAAAAGCAAAGACGCACAGCGTAGAGGCAGCTCTGAAACATTGTAATTACAGCTCATATAATGTATTTTCAAATCTTTACAAAACCTGAAGTGTTTAAAAATAATTTTGTGATTTTTGGCAAAATGAAATTTAAGGCACCAGTCTTGCCATAAAAGTGTAAATTTACATTTTTCCTTTGCTCAAAAAAGAAAAAGGGATATAAAGATTAGTTGGATTTATATGCATTTTAGCAAAGCCAAGCTTATTGTTTAACCTTTGTTTTCAGTCATGCTAAAATAAACAAATCATCCCCTTTTTCAGGCTAATTAGCCATTATAGCAGTAGTTCTACATGCTGACCTTCCTATGTACCCATATTCGTTATAGGTCATGGGGGTGGTTGATTTGTACATAGTGCTAAGCTAGCTCTTTCCCTCTGTTTCTTCTGATTGCTAGAGCTGGCAAGCTAAGCTATTACTTTCCCATAGCTATATTTTTAGAGTAGCGACACAACTTGCTAACACTCAGTAAAAAAAAAAAAAAAAAAAGGTATTTTAATATTTTTTACTTCTACCATAAGTTAGGGATTTACTAATTACTAATTAGCTAATCTAGTTAAAAGTTAGCAAAACTATTAACCTGACTGAAAGTAATGGAGCTGAAAAGCAGTAGTAAATAATGTAAACAGCTGTTATATTTTTTAGATAACACTGTTATAAATTAGCAACAAAAAAATGATTAATTGTTCAGCATAATTTATAAAAATTGGTAAATTCTAGGAAATTACAAGTAGTAAGTCCTAACAGTCAATCTGTTAGCAAATAGCTATAATCATTTTTAGCTAAATGGATTAACCGCTGAAAATATTAGATAATGCTATCCAAAAAAAGAAGAAGAAGAAATATTAGTTTAATATGTTGGCCATTTTTTTTAAGTTGGTGAGCAGTTAAACCTAAAGTTTTTATTTAAAAGGTGTTATCTACATAAGCTAAATTTATGGATTAACAGTTAAAACTGTTAACTAATGCTACTAACAACATTGTAAGCTAGGTTAATGGATAAACAGGACAGTATTTTGCTAAAAACTGTGATTAAACATTTGAAAATTATTTACTAAAAGTATATTAAACTGTTAAAAAAAACTAAAAACATAAATTGAAAACTAAAAGGGAGATGAAGTTAACTATATGTGCTCAAATGAACAATGTTTGGTTTTGGCTCTTCCTCATGATACTAAAATTTTTTTCACTGTCTAATTTTCTTGAAACAATGAAGTACCTGGAAGATATAAGGAAGTGTTGCAGTTCAATCACTACTAAACAAGCCACAATTAATGTTGCTCCAGTCACTCTCAATGTGCAAGTCATGCTTTGTGCCCAGTTAACTTTGTTTTTCATCCTTTGACGCTTTGTGCCTGCTGTTGCAAAGAGGCGAGATGCAATGACATGAATGCTGATTAGTTCTGTCCAGATTGTTGAAAAGGGCAGCCTGACGTTATTTACTCTCGCTCATTTTCACTCAAAAGGAGAGCTGTACAACAACACCGGCCGAGTCAGAGACAGTGGAGGGTAAAAAATGCACATTGTAAGCAAAGCACAGCAATCGCTATGGAGCTGAAAGCTCTGACCTGCAATCACATGACAGTAAATCATATAGAGAGGGAAAGCAGAACCCTGCACATCAGGAGTTCTCTTATGTGTACAAAACCCATCATCAGTACCATTTGTTTTCTGTCCTTTTCCAAAGTTTCTTACAATTACTGCTTTGTCATTACGTTAAGCAGTAAATAACTTACTACTTTGAGTTCTGTCAGATCTCTTTGCTCCACTCCTCACTGCTATTTTTGTGCAACACCTAAATTTGGTACGGCCGAGCGTCACCTTAAATGTTTCTTTATGTGACAGCGTGAGAGTTAAAGAAGGAATCTCTGCAGTCGCCACCAAACAAAGATTCCTCAGATGTGCTGTCTCCATTGCAGGGGTTGGCTTTGACAGAGATGCTAGTGTGCGTTGCTCGCTCGTTCACTCGCAGTCTTTGCTTCAGAGGAGACGGAAGCTGAGGAGACGGAGGACTGTTGCCGGCGTTCCGAGACAGGTGCAGCGAGACTTAGGTATGTTCCTTAAACTGACACATGCGAACACAAACTTGATTCAGTTTCGTTTTTCCTCTATTGTTTTATGTAGTTACTAGAACTAATAGTGAGTGTAGTGCACAAGCGCATATGTTACAATTATAAGGTATTTTTGAATACCAAATTCACATTGGCCAGTACTGCTTTCTGAACTAAATGCATAGTTAAATAGTATTTTTTTTTTTTAACTCAGATAATTACTAAAATACTATCTGGACTACTTTGACTATTGTTTGAATTATCCTGAAACAAATCCAAACTGCTCCTCAATTACTGTGCATAGTTGTGGTAATCTTGTCACATGCTTGCTTTGCTTGATTTTACCTAGTGGACCTTGTTAGCATTTATTTTTCACAACCTTTTCATAGTTGTGGGGTTTAAATGTTTCTCATGTTTGCTGAATGCCGTTTAATTCCACCACACAATTGGCCTAGTATCTGGTATTAAGTAGGATGGGGTTTTTTTTTGCATTTTTGCATTTACTTGTGGCTGGCAAACAGCTTCCCCTGACTTAAAAAATACCAGAAGCTTATAATAAGAGGGAAAATGTTTATTTTAAGATTTTTTTAGACAGCACGATACCTACCTACTACACATTTATTCATCACTGTTGTTTTGGACTGAGTTAGTACCCAATTCAGACTTGTAGATGTATGTATTCTATTGAATACAGTGGTTCTCCAAAAAATACATTTAAAGAACTTCATATGGGTACTGTTTTCTTTCTACCAAACTACAGCTACCAAATTTAACTGTGTATTAAGAAGTGTGCATCTATCAGTGTTGCAAACTGTATTTAGTGGTTAACTATCCCTATAATATTTTCATTGGACCATCAACAGCAGAGTTGATGGAAAATAAGATGGGAAGATGCAAAGTGCCGGTTGGAACTCCCCCACCCCACTCATACTGCTCATTTCCAGCTCCATATTAGTTTTCTTGGACCATGCTTAGAGTAGCTTTGCGTGATTCACAGTTCAAAATAATGCTTGTTTATGTTTTTCTGGGCCTTAATGCAGGCCGTCCTGTCAAAAACAATCTGTACAGGTCCTTCCACTGTATGGCTGAAATTATCATATTTGGCATATCCCTCTCAGTGACATCGTCACAAACCAAGAATAGAAAAACTGCCTGAAAGAGTATTTCAAGCATGTTTGACTCACAAGGATTACTTCTACATATATACTTGATTTTCTTATTTGAAACTTTGGCCATGTTTGATTTGAGCATCCACAATTGTAGCAGTTTATATATGACAGAACATAAAGACAAGCATTACAACAGACACAAATCCCTTGCAGTTTCTCTCAGGAAGGGCAAAAGTGTAAAGATCTGCCAAATCAAACGTGCAACCACCTCCTGTGGTGACACTTTGTGACAAGTGGAGCACCTGAAAGTATTTTTTTTATAACAGGTTACCTTTAAATACATGAAGAAAGACATTTGAATTTCTTATTCTTGTATTTTGTGTGCGTCTTGCTTCTCACAGATTCTGATGACTCTCCTGGCTCCAGAGAGCGGACAGTGATAGTTCACGCCAGTGCAGATATCACCCCTTCCATGCAAGAGTTTGCCAGCCATCTCAACACCAGAGACTCGGGTTGTCAGACAGAAGACTTTTTGATCTCAGGAGCACCATCTCGAAGGAGGATCAGGCTCCAGAGAGGCCAGGGAGTCTCCCTCTCCCTCTCACATTCTGCAGGAAACATCTCCTCCCTCCCTGAGACCTCGGACGCCATGTTCAGTGCCTCCGTTGGAGCACACCTGCGTTCTCGGAGTCTGCCCCGAGACACCAGCCGAATGTTGGACAACGGACATAACGACAGCGACGATGAGGAGGACCTTTCCCCCTTCGACACTGAGGGGTTTCTGACTGGCTCTAGGAAGTTGACTCTGAAGGATGAAGAGGAGAGTACTGATGACCAGGCCATGTCTGAACACCAGCTAGGAAGCCTTAAGTACAAGCAGCTGTCACAGAGTCCGGAGCGCAGCTGGATGGAACGGACCAGATCTCACCTGCCTAGAAAAGCTGACATGGGCAGCTGTGAGATCTCATCTAGCTCGGACACCTTCAGCAGCCCTATGCACTCCATCTCTGCTGCAGCAGTGCTGGGAGGCCAGATAGACCATAAGGAGGACCACCAGTCCTCCAGCGGGAACTGGAGCGGGAGCAGTTCCACATGCCCCTCCCAGACATCAGAAACAATCCCTCCTGCCGCATCTCCACCTCTGACCGGCTCCTCCCACTGTGACTCTGAGCTCTCTTTAAACGCTGCCACTCATACTAACGATGACCAGACAGGCTTCTTGCTGGACCACTATCAGGGCCTCAGGACCCAAAGAGCAGGCTCCTTCTCCTCCACAGCTATGGACATATTAGAAGAAGTTGGTGTCAGCAATCCCATCGAGGGGGAGTGGAGTTACCCCAATCCAGAGCCTCCGGGGTCACAGGGCTTCAGCCCCGAGCCAAGCAGAGAGGCTGAGAGCAGTCTGGGCTGCCCCAGTTTCACCAGTATGGCTACCTGTGAGAGCAGCTTCTCCGACAAACCACCGTCAGAGAAAGCAGACACCGTCTCGCACTACTCTGTGGACAACGAAGGTTACTACACCTCCATGCACTTTGACTGCGGCTTGAAAGGTAGCCAAAGCTTCACTTATAATAACTATGCACCCTCAGGCACTGACTGTGGCCTGTCAGACTCAAGTGGTCACATGACACTGGGAAGACGCTGCCTCTCCTTAAAAAAACCAAAGGTGAAGCCATCGCCACCTAAGAGGAGCTCCTCCTTAAGGAAAATATGCAGTGAGGGAAACATCCCTATTAAGAAAGAACCAAAGATTACATGTGGGCAGCAACTTCATCTGTCTGCAAAGGAGAGGAAACTGCAGCTGGCTTTGTCTGGCTCTCTGGCTCACACTGAAAACTCCTCACTGGTCAGAGAAACCCGGGTAGGCTGGGGGGTTGAGGGCTCAGCTGATCTACCCGACTTAGTCTCCACAGATACACATTCATTTAAGGATGAGGGGGTTTTACAGTCAGACTATGCAGATCTGTGGCTCCTGAATGATTTGAAATCCACAGATCCTTACCGATCGTTGTCAAACTCCAGCACAGCTACAGGTACGACGGTTATTGAATGCATCAAGTCACAGGATAGCTCTGAGTCGCAGACGTCCCAGTCTGGCTCCAGAGCTACCACCCCTTCACTTCCATCAGTCGAGGAAGATTTCAAGCTCATATCCCCAGAGAAGTTGGCAGGCCTGGCAAGCCCATCCAGTGGCTACTCCAGTCAATCAGAAACACCCACCTCCTCATTTCCCTCTACCTTTTTCCCTGGGCCACTGTCTCCATCAAGTGGTAAAAGGAAGCCCAAAGTCCCAGAGAGGAAGTCCTCTCTCTCATCACTTTCACTTCAGTCACTGTCCTCTAGGGATGGTGCAACCTCAAAGAGAGATCTGGAGCTGCCAATTATCCCTCCCTCTCATCTCGACTTAAGTGCCCTTCATAGCGTCAACAACAAGGCGACAGCTTACAAGACCCAGATGCAAATCCTTCACCAAAACAAACAAAAAGCAGCAGTGTCAGCCAAGCCTATAGTACCTCACAACCCAGAGGTATTCAACGCCTATTGCCTGTCCATTACTCCCACGGTGCTGAACTCAGTACACCTCCGATCGATCAGTAAGGAGCAGCATGAAAATCACACCACTTCCAAATTCCAATATCCCACTGTGAACTCACCTAGCAAACTTTCCACTAGTAAATCTTTAGAGCTTAAGAGTCCCGCACTGTACAACTCACACCACCATCATCTTCACCTATCCTCAAAGGAGTCAGGTGTGTTTACCTCAAATGAAGAGCTTACAAGTGGAAGGTCAGCATGTGAGACTGAGACAAGGAACGAGCCGGAGCAAGAGGCTCCTGCAAAGTGTGTGACAACAGTCAGGCTCCAGTCAGACTCATGTTTGAACCAGAAAGGTCCAGAAGTCCCCGAACAAACCAGAAGTCAAGAAAGAGAGACCTGTAGAGAGCTGCCAGAAACACCTGCCTGCCTCGGAGACTTCAGCTCACAGTCTGAGACTTTACAGCAACAGCACTGTGAAGAAGAAGAAGAGGCGTATCCTCCTCCTCCTCCTCCTGTCCTACACAGTTCCCCCAATAGACCCAGCAGTCAGGATAAAGTGCCTGCTACTGACAGTCAGTTGGAGACGCTGCAAAGCAGTCCAATCAGCAATGAAGACAGCAAAGAAATGGATTCATTGGGCGAGTCATCCGAATGTATCTCACAGGAAAGCAAGGAGTCCATGCCAGACATGGAGGACTATTTTAGTAAAGGTAATGACTTAATGTCCTTGTGATCCCCTCCTCAACCCCAGTTTGTACTCAATGCAACTCTCTGCTCTGCACCTTTTTCTCCTGCTTTTTGCCTCTGTACTGTCTGTTGCAGTCATTAGCGCTGCCACAGCAATAAGGTCTGTCATCTCTGTGTGGAGTTTGCATGTTTTCTGTGTGCCTGTCTGGACTTCCTCCTGTGACACAAAGCTGTGTGTGTGTTTGGGTAACTGGTGATTCTGAATTACCTGTAGGTTTGGATGTGAGACTGTGTGGTTATCTGCCTCTCTCTGCTCCTGTGAGGGACTGGCAACCTGCTCAGGCTGATATGATGTACCCTTCATTTTGCTCTGTGACTGCTGGGGTAGACTGCAGCCCCTCTGAGACTGTAAGCTGGATAAACATTTAATAAAATGGGTGGATGGAGGTCAATTCTGCCTGTTTTTGTCCCTAAGTTCTTCCAATTGTGGGAATATTCTCTGAAATAGGATTTATGGCTCAAAAAATTGCTGACCCCTGTAAAGGATCATAGAGCTTGTTAATTGTGAATAAAAGTTCTAGGATGGAGGTGCAAGATAAATTTTAAGGGTGCGGAAACGATCTTTTTTATGTATGTAAACTGAATCTCTTCTGTAATTTTACTTATACAAAAGCTGCTGAAACTTGATATATCTAATAATTGAATGAGCTTTTTGAACAAAACAAATTATGAAAAATTGCTAAATGGTTGGTTAGTGTGGAATATACAGGATGCAGTATATTCATATGTGTGAAATGTTCCTGTTAACAGACTCCACTCTCAGTGACAGCACTCTGTCCTCAGTGCATGATGAGTCAAGGCCAGAGGATGACACCGTGTTTCTGTCCCCCACTAAGTCTCGCACCACTGAGGATTTATTCGCTATGATACACAGGTTAGTATCTTAGATAGATAGGATTTTGTTTGTGTATACTCAAAATGTACAGAAATTCTTTAATCAATGTGGTCTTCTTCAGGTCTAAAAGGAAAGTGTTGGGGAGAAAAGACTCTGCCGAGTTGGGTGTGAGGAATCGCCTCGGTGGCGCTTCGGGGAACACGCCACCTAACAGCACTGCAAGCTCCCCTATCTCTGTGGCATCACCTTCCTCCGCTGTGACCCCACCTGGCCTGCACAGAGTCCCCGGTCCCATTTACAGGAATGCAAAAAAGTCCAGCACCTCCAACGAGGAGTTCAAACTACTGCTGCTTAAGAAAGGAAGCCGCTCCGACACTAGTTACCGCATGTCAGCTACAGAGATCCTCAAGAGTCCCATCACCCCTAAATCACTTGGAGACACTCTAATGGAGTCACCCATACACCCCGACGACAACACCTTCCCTCAGCAGCAGCCCCAATCAGGACAAGACCACCTTTCCAGCCCCTACTTGAAAACCAACGCAGAGGGCTTTTCACCGAAATCCTTCCATACATCTGCGGCCTCAAGGCAGGGACGCTCCAGGATCCCACCACCTGCCAACAGCAGCCGCTACAGCATGCGCAGCAGGCTGTACTCAACGCCCATGCAGGCCATCTCTGAGGGTGAGACAGAGAACTCGGATGGGAGCCCTCATGACGACCACTCATCGCAGGGCTCCACATAAAAAAAAAGCAATAATTAAGTAATTTTATTAGTTTACAGCAAACAGACAAACAAAAAAAGATGGACCAGAATGAGGAGAGAAGGAGAGAAAATTAGACGAACGTGAACATTTTTTAAAGAAAATCATAAATTTAGTAATTGATGGTGTTTTATACAGACTGCATTTCTAAGAAAACATCTTTATGAAATGAACAGTTGGCTCTTGTTTTGCGTCTGCATTATATGGAAAAATATGATTTACAAACCGGAAAATCTTCTCAGTTCTAAATTTAAACGGGGACCTATTTTTCTTTTCTTTATTTTCTATCATATATGTATGGAATTTTGACTTATTAACTCAAAATTTTAAGAAAAGTAACTCCAAATTTAGAGTTAGCTTTGCCAATCAGTAATCTACGTGAATGACGTCATTTTCTTGTTAACCAGAAGGATATGGCGAGTTACTAACTCAAAATTTTGAAGAAAAGTAAGTCAAAATGTTAAGTTACTTTTTGAGAAAGATAACTCGAAATTTGGAGTTATGAATACTTTTTTTTTTTGTGTGGCGGAAACAGGCTTCCATATATATGTGATGCTCATAGCAACACATGGCCAGAGTTCAAGGTATAATAATGAGGTCAGTGCACCTAAAAGTAATCTTTTTTGACCTAAAACTCTGTCAGAATTAATGGAGATCCCCAGTATGGTCAGAGGCGGTACCATCCCATATAAAATAAATAAGCATTATTATGAACTGTGAATCACTCTAAGCTACTCTAGAGTCTGCAAATAAAAGTATGGAGCTGGAAATGAGTTTAATAGCTGTTCTGTTAGTTTAAGGCACATTTCCCAAAGTCTTGTAGACCCAACCCAACAACGTAACGTTTTTAGAAATAAGCAAGAGAAGTTGATCTGTTATAATTAACCGTATGTATTCTGTGAATACAATTAGACGGACATTTCCTCTAACCAGTTACATCGAATGATTTTAATACCCTCAAAATGAACATCAGAATTGACAAATGTCAACATTCAGTCCCTATTCATATTTCCTGTAAACAGAATTGATACTATGTATATTTTACTCAGTTTGTCATATACTAAATTATATCAAAGCTTATTATTAGAATATTTTAACATACTGTACATATAGCAAGAAATGGTAGACGTAATTATTGGTGAGACAGGAAGTGTCAAAGCCGAGCACTAACTTGACAATCTCGTGAGACAAGAAAGGAGCAGGTGTTAACATGGGACATGAAAAAGTGATCAAAAAGTTCGAGGCAGGGAACTCGGAGAGCTGGAAAAGAATGCTGAAGTCATAAAGAAAAACTTACCAATGGTCATTTCTGGTTTGCTGACATGATGTGTTTATGCATTGTCGAAAGAGGCAAGTGGAAAGTACTCAGAGGATCAAATATGCCTTATTTTATCCAACAGGAGAAAATATGTGATGAAGCAGCTAAGGTCACAGCAAGTTGAGTGTTTTTGTGAGATTTTTGATTGTATGGTTAAATATGGAGCCGGGTTATTAAGTCTCTTGAAAAGAGAAATGTCTGGATTTGGCATTTTCTGCCCCTCAATATTCAAAAAAATATAACTTCTATATTTTCTGTCTCAAACCAATCTAAATATATTTATTTTTATAACATACACAAAAAACCTTTGATCAAAAATATGCAATGAAGTGCTGGAATTTTTATTTTTTATTCACATACTTATTTTGTTCATAAGAGATGTGTTTTAGATCTTATACGAGACACTGGTTACAGAGACAAATTGGAAACTTAATTATAAAATTTCATTAAAAATGTAATTAAATGCCAAAAATATAAATGTAAGGTTTTGGTTGTAACCCTGGTATATTTTAGTCCCATGTATTCACCATAATTTTATAAGTACATGGAGCTTATTGGAGTGATGGTACTCAAACATTATGCAAAACTGGCAGAAGCCTTGTTCTTCCCTGTAGGTATGCTGTCAATACCCTTTTAATTTTCATATTAATAACACTATATAACAGGGTACACAATGAGTTAAGTCTGTGAACCTTCATTCCAACTTTTTTGTTTTTTTCCTGCACTGACAAAATGATGTTTGTGAAGTTTTTTTGTCTCTTGCTGTACCTGGAGATATTTATAGATGTGTACATGCAGCTGTTTCCCTTAATAATATTCACACCCCGAGGATGCTTTAGGAGTGAAGTACAGGAATGCTTCTACCAAAGGCTAAAAACACGTGGTGGCATTGAACTGTTGTCGTTTACTTGACTGAAATGTTCTTGAAAACAAACCAATAATAAAGAACTAAACTTACGGTACTAGATGCATTTCATCTAGATACAGACCAACCTCTGTATACAGTACTTGTAGGTTTTAGTGGGGGTTTTTGTACAAACTTGTAAATTAAATAACGTTTTAGAATTGTTACAAAGGTTGTTGAATTGCTTCTTATGTAAAATAAAAAAACATGTTTTTAAAGTTTACATTAATTTCAGACCTTTGTATATTTTTGAGCTGTGGAACACGTTGTCTTGTATTTATTTTTTAGTAAGCATTCTTGAAATCCCATAGTAAATCCTATCAAAGCCAACTGCTAGCACAACAGGCTGCTTAGCAAATGTGTATAAAAAGATGAATAAATGTGACTGCTTTGAAAATGTCTCATGTATCTTTAATTTCTGGCTACTTCAGATCAAAATACCAACCTTTCTTCACGTGTTGCACTCTTACAACACAGCCTGTCTGATAGACTCACGAGCCCCTTCGTCATTAATACATCATGTTGAGATATTTTTATAACACATTTCTATTCGACTTTGCATTAGGGTTAGGGTTAGATATAGTTACCTACTCTTTGGATGTTTAATGCCCGTTTATCCATACCATTAGTTATTTACAGTATTTCATAAAAGTGAGTACACCAGTCCGTGAGTCGTTTGGTACCGGGCCGCAAGAGTTGAGGCTCAGGTGTGAAATTTATGTTTTTCAGGGTTTTTATTGTTATTTTTTATAGTTTTTATCGTTAACTCGGTTTCCCTGGGTCTTTTCCCGTGTGTTATGAATAAATTTTCTTTTTTTTTTGTACCAGTACTGGTTTTATTTTGTTCTATTTATCCATGACACTGTAAAGGTCTGCCCGTGAAAATATTGTCGGACATAAACCGGTCCGTGACGCACAAAAGGTTTGCTGGTATTTTTGAAATCTTTTATTTTTAATCAAATGTTTATCTTGCTATTTATGTCAAACATTAATCTATACTGTCAGCAATTTCTGCCATACACACCTATAGAAGTCACACATACACCTAAAATATATATATTTTTATTTATAATATAGGTATATATTTTAGCTGTTTGTCCCTTGTGTTTAGCTAAATACTTAATTAGCTTCTCTTCACTGTTAGCCAAAAATATCAGCTGCTAGCCATTTAAACCTAATACATTTTAATATTTTATCACTATTTATAGCTAAATAGTTCAACTTTTTATCCATTAAGCCAAGCTAGCATTTTTAAAAATTATTTTTGTCTAGTTTATTCACAGTTTTAGCTTGTTTTTAGGGAACTGTTAGCTTTCAACTGCTAGTCATACTTTGTCAGGGCAAGCAAGGCATCTATTTCTATATTATCAGTATTATCTAAATGTAATGTAAAAACCTCCCAAAGTGAAAGCCTCTTCTTGCATTTCAAACACTTTTGACATAAAGCAGTTCCCCTGCTTACATCCGTCTTTTAAATTACTGCCATCTGTGGCCCCAAGCTTGCTTCTGATTCTACTGGAACCACCAGTCTATGATGGTTATGCCCAGGTACCATCAGTAAAGCCTTAAGGTGGGTGAGCTATGAGACCTGCAGCTGGTTGTTTATGTAAATCTACGTGGTGCCTGACAATGAAAGGTAAAAAGAAAGACCTCCTAGTAAATAACTTGTGTGCTTCTATAGCCAAATATAAACAGTTGGGATGAAAGTTAGCTCAAGCCACAACTTCCAAGCTAGCAAGACGTATCTGTTCATGCTAGCATTAACAGTGCCTATACACATACGCAGCACACACATACCGCATATGTCAAGGTCTGCGGAGGCAGACCGTGCGGAAAGGTGTGTGGTGGACCCAGGTGCGAACACAAACGAGGATGCGGGAGTGGATTCCAACCAAAACGAGCCTTTTATTATGGCTGAAAAACTCATGGAAAAGAACAACAAAGTAACTGAGGGAAAACCTGAACATAGACTGGGAAACTATGACTCTAATGAGATTTAGACTGCAAAATACAAACTATGGCTGGGATACTATGACAAAGGGTAGGGGAGATAACACAGACGACGCGAGACAGACTGTATGAAACACAGAGACTAAATACACATGAGGGATGATCAGGGGAAGTGGCCACACATGGGAACACAGCTGACACACATGAACTTAACGACAGGACAGGAGGAGTGAAACTGAATACACTGACCGTGAATACAGACTTTCAAAGTAAAACAGGAAACATGGAGATTAGACAAGACACATGAACCGGGGAGACGTAGTACAGGGGAGATGACATAACCACACGAAGGGCAAGGGAGACTTAATACACGGGTAGTATGTACAAATGGCTGGACTGCCTTAGTGACCCTAAACAAAGAATAAACATCAAAATAGGCTAAAAACACAAAACACTGGGTCGCACGACCCAGGACCATGACAATACCCCCCCCTCAAGGGCTGGCTCCCGACAGCCCAAAACCGAGAAACCAAACAAAAACAGAAAAACCCCACCCAGGGCGGGAGGCGGGGGACCAGGACGGAGGGACCAGAACAGGAAACAAAACGAACAACAGAACACACAGGAGCACAAGACCAAAGTCAAAACAAAGTTCAGGGGGCCGACCCAGAGCCCACAGGCACAAGAGTACACGGGTCACATGGTCGGGGGGCCGACCAGGCGGGCGGCACAGGTGACAGAGCCGGTCCGGAGGCCGGCCGCGCGGAAGGCAGCGGCGGCGACGAAGGCGACGACGGAGCAGTTCAGGGGGCCGGCCGCGCGGAAGGCAGCGGCGGCTCCCAAGTGTCAGGCGTACCGGCCGACGCTGAAGCAGAGGCTGGCCCAGGCGACGCTGAAGCACAGGCTGGCCCAGGCGACGCTGAAGCGGAGGCTGGACCAGGCGTAGCAGAAGCACCGGCGGAGGCTGGACCAGGCGAGGACGAAGACTCGGATGAAGCTGGACCAGACGAAGCACAGGCTGAAGCAGGACCAGGCGACGACGAGGCGGCCGCAGGTGGCGGCTGGACAGGCTCCTCGGGCCCTCCAGCTGACGAGGCATGAGGCTGAACGGGCCCCTCGGACCCTCCAGCGGAGACAGGAGGCGGAACGGGCCCCTCGGACCCTCCAGCTGACGAGGCATGAGGCTGAACGGGCCCCTCGGACCCTCCAGCGGAGACAGGAGGCTGAACGGGCCCCTCGGGCCCTCCAGCTGACGAGGCATGAGGCTGAACGGGCCCCTCGGGCCCTCCAGCTGACGAGGCAGGAGGCGGAACGGGCCCCTCGGGCCCTCCAGCTGACGAGGCAGGAGGCGGAACGGGCCCCTCGGACCCTCCAGCGGAGACAGGAGGCGGAACGGGCCCCTCGGACCCTCCAGCGGAGACAGGAGGCGGAACGGGCTCCTCGGGCCCTCCAGCTGACGAGGCATGAGGCTGAACGGGCCCCTCGGACCCTCCAGCGGAGACAGGAGGCGGAACGGGCTCCTCGGGCCCTCCAGCTGACGAGGCATGAGGCTGAACGGGCCCCTCGGACCCTCCAGCTGACGAGGCATGAGGCTGAACGGGCCCCTCGGACCCTCCAGCGGAGACAGGAGGCTGAACGGGCCCCTCGGACCCTCCAGCTAACGTGACGTGAAGCGATTGTGTCGCCGCAGGGTGCCGGATAGGCACACCTGGGAGTCCAACAGCAGATGCAGGACAAACAGTTATGTAGGCCCCTGGCTGGACTAGGAGCTGAGGAAACACAGGCTGCTGAGGCACAAACCCAGAGAGAGAGAAAACAGGTAGAACACAGTCTATAGGGCTTAACATCTTGGCATGAAAAACCGTGAAGTGAACAGTGGTAGGGACCACCAGTTCAGAGCCAGCAATCATTAGGTTCCCAGAGTCTGCATCAGTCCAAGGTGGCTCGCAGGTTACTGGCCCAGTCTCAGTAATCCTAGGAGAGGCCAACATAAGCTGGTTGGACTTAACCGATGGTAGTGTGCGGCTCAGAGGAGCTGGTTCAACCATACGGAAAACAAGAATTGCCACTCGATCCACAAAAACAAGGCTTAGATCATCAGGAGCTAACTCCTGAAAAAACAGTAAACACACAGGTATGGACCTAACCAATGTCACCGTGGTAGCATGACTGTGGTGTGTTGGATGGATGTGTTTGTTGGAACCTGCACCTGCAGTGATCTGTGGCGTCAGAGTGATGACTATATTGAGTGGAGAGACAGATACAGGCAAAACGGTACGTAAACCATTAACTGAAGCAGGTGACACTTCAGGCTGAGAGTGAGTGGTTACAACATTGTTCGAGGCTAAAATCTTATCCAGTGACGAGTTCACAGAGACAGGAGAAAACGGTGTCACATTAACCCTGATCTCAGCCTCCATCTCCTGAGTGGAGGTACTGGTGCTGGAGCAAAACAGTTCAGAATCACCCTGTGTATGACCTTCAGGAAGACAGAATTCATATTGTGACGTTACACAGTCCAGGTTACCATGATCAGCATTTATGTTTTCATCTTGACAGGTTAGTGTGAGTTCATGATCGGCGTTCACCGTTTTCAGTTCATTAAACACAAGAGTAGCAGGGAAAACAGGATCACTAGTCATGTTACACTTTAATCCATGATTTGCCAACTCTGCAATATCCTTGCTTACTGTGGCTTCAGAGGGCCCCGGAGTTGAGAAAACACAGTTCTTGAGGTCAGGCTCAAAAACAGATAGCTCAGACTTGGATGGAACCTCAGACATGGTAAAAGACACAAAAGGAAACACCTTCACCCCACTACTCACACTATTACCCTGAGAATCAGTGGAAGTCTCTTTCAGTCTATGTGTAGATTTTGTGGTCCCTGCAGGATTGAGTGAAGCAGTCATGATCGGCTGAGAAGGACTGTCCCTAGCCTGTGGCTTGGTGAATAGCTCATTGCTAGCCATATCACCGGCTAAGTCTGTAGTTACTTCACATGCCGCCCGCTCAGAGGAAACTTGGCTTGACAGAACAGGTTCACTCACCTCCGAGCATCGGGTGATGCGGTGACGACGCGAACGCCGTTTTTTCTTGGCCGTGGGCCCCGTTAACGTGGAAAGTGGAGCCTCCTGCGGTGACGCAGAGGCTGAGGAGGCGAGTGTTGGCGGAGCGTCAGGCGGGAGCTCCTGGCAACTCCGGGGGCCCCCAAAGGCCAGGCGTGTCCCGCGGAAAATCTCACCGTAGTGAGGAGCGAGCCCTGGCTTCCCCCGTTGCTCCTCCAGTTGCGCGCATGCGGCGCTCTGCCGCTCCTCGAGGTCGAAATCCATTACCTCCACAGCTATGGCAAGCCGTTAGAGCCATAGCCTCCTCGTGTCGTTCAGTGGAGGGCGAGACATGCCGTAGCGATGAGCGACGGCGACGTGAACGCCGCTTCCGTCTTGAAGTGGACGCGGATGGAACTTGGTTTTCTATGGTGACTGGCTCCTCGTCTTCCGACCACATCCGCGCCAGAAAGGAAGCGGGAGAAGAGTAGTCTGATCGAGGCAGCGAGGACGGGCGGCCGGTCCGAGGCGGGGCGGCTGGCGGAAGCTCCTCCTCGGAGATAAGCCAGGGCTTCCAGCGTAGCTCATCCTCCCGATACGCTCGCAACACCTGCTGCCGCTCCTCCTCACCGAAGTCAACAGCCTCGGGTATCTCCGTGCAGGCAGGCGGTGGCGAAGATGCGGAAGCTGATGAAGTGTGAGCCAATGGTGTGTCCGTGGTGAGCCTCACCGTTCCGACTCTGACCGCCACTGGCTCATGAGGCGGCGGGGCAACGGCGCGATGGCACGGCTCTGGTGAAGGTGCACGCCCACCGGGCCGCTGCTGCTGCGGACGGAGTCGGAGAGCGGAGACGAGAAGGTCGCTGACGAGGGGGTGCAGCGTCTCCCATAACCAGGGGAACACAGACACGCACACCCCTACCTGGCGGGCGAACTCCTCCCGTTCCTCCTCACTGGAACAGTGCAGCCACTTGTCGCATAGCGACTCCACTGTCCGGACAATCTCCAGTCTTTGTGTCGCTGGGTCCGGCATGCTCGCGTCGTACTGTCAAGGTCTGCGGAGGCAGACCGTGCGGAAAGGTGTGTGGTGGACCCAGGTGCGAACACAAACGAGGATGCGGGAGTGGATTCCAACCAAAACGAGCCTTTTATTATGGCTGAAAAACTCATGGAAAAGAACAACAAAGTAACTGAGGGAAAACCTGAACATAGACTGGGAAACTATGACTCTAATGAGATTTAGACTGCAAAATACAAACTATGGCTGGGATACTATGACAAAGGGTAGGGGAGATAACACAGACGACGCGAGACAGACTGTATGAAACACAGAGACTAAATACACATGAGGGATGATCAGGGGAAGTGGCCACACATGGGAACACAGCTGACACACATGAACTTAACGACAGGACAGGAGGAGTGAAACTGAATACACTGACCGTGAATACAGACTTTCAAAGTAAAACAGGAAACATGGAGATTAGACAAGACACATGAACCGGGGAGACGTAGTACAGGGGAGATGACATAACCACACGAAGGGCAAGGGAGACTTAATACACGGGTAGTATGTACAAATGGCTGGACTGCCTTAGTGACCCTAAACAAAGAATAAACATCAAAATAGGCTAAAACACTGGGTCGCACGACCCAGGACCATGACAGCATATTCACAGCATGCAGTAAAGACAGGCATAATTATGACAAAAATGAACTTAAAACACACTCAGAAACATCAGGGTAGATAAGGTATAATTAATGTTGGAAAAACATTATGCCTACCTCTTTCACAGGGGAATTGTAGAAAAAGGGAGAGGCCAAACAGGTACCCCAAATTTATAGGGTTGCACCATAGAAGAAGAACAGGATGGGGAGGGGTTCTAACTGATAATGAAGATAACTACAGGCTTGGAGGTCCTAAAAGTCAGTTATACCAGGAACAGTGTAGGGTTTAGAACACATTTTGTGTAATTATAACAAAATATAATTTATGACCCGGTTACATTTACACTTTTATGGTAATTGTGGACAAATCTCTGGTCTTTCAGGGAAACTGTTGGGAGACTAGCATGTTGGACAAGCTGCCATGGGATTTTCTTTCACAGCTCTGAGATTAGTTGCCATCTGCCATCAGACCCACTCAAAGTGTTTTTGAAATGCCTTCAGTGTATCTGACAGTTCATAACACCTATGTAGGACAAATGGCTTTTTATCTAGTTGAAGTGAAGACAAATACATTTTGTTATAAAAGTAAAAAAGCACTGCAGAGTTTGACTATAACAGTGTCTAACTGTCTTCATATCCAAAACACATGTTTGGCTTTTAAAACCAAATGCATATTTTAGATGACTTGAAGCTTCTATACTTTATGTTTTTTGCTATGTTTGCCTTTGCTTCTTAACTGCAATGTTGGGCACCAATATGAGCTCACCTGTTTCAGCAGGTAAGCCATGTTCTGATGGCTTTAGATCCAGGGCTGAAGTTCTCCTCAGACCATTTTCTGTCACCCATCATTACTTTCTCCCCACTTTCTCATCTACCCTCAGGACATTTTTTTGCATGTCCAGTAAATGTGCCAACTTCTAGACTTCATGAGGTCTAAAAGAATGACAAGGCTATATTTTACATATTTGCCTCCAGGTTTTACATATAGAACGGTGCACAGGGCACTGTTAGCATTGTTGCCTCACAGCAAGAAGGTCCTGAGTTCAATTCCACCATCAGGCCAAGGTCTTTCTATGTGGAGTTTACATGTTCTCCCCATGTTTGCGTGGGTTCTCTCTGGGTACTCTGGCTTCCTCCCACAGTCCAAAGACATGCAAATGGTTGTCTGTGTCTATGTGTTTGCCCTGTGACAGACTGGTGACCTGTCCAGGTTGTAGGGATAGGCTCCAGCCTCTTTCCTGATATCTTTGAACCAGATTGCTGAAATCTGGGTTCATCACTCCATAGGACATAGTGCCACAAAGTTTCAGTTTAGTTCTTTTGCTGAAACCATTTCTGATGAGTCTTCAGTGAGCAGATGGATTCACTGAAGGGCCAGATGCATCTCTCACGTCTTTTCTAGATTTAAAAAAAAAATCTTACAGACACGACTTTCAGATAGTGTTCATGTGCTGTATATAGCTTTTTAGGTCGGACACTTATTTGGAGCATCACTTGTCCAATTTCCTCAAATTGTTTAAAAACATACTACTTGATGTCATTTTTATGCTTAAATTATTCATAGAGTCTGAAACTGGTCAAGTGCAAGAAGTGTACTGAAAATGAGTGGAGAATGGAGCCAATGTTCAAAGAATGACCTGTAAAGACTTTCAGCAATCCCAGAGAAGTAGACCTTTTTAAAAATAAATAAATAAAAGAAAGTCTCTATCCTTAGAAGCAAAATATAAAGAAATGAAGGTTGGCTCAAGGGTTTTGCACACTACTGTATATCTCAGGATAAACCTCTTTAAGCATATCATCGTTTTTTAAAGAACAATGCAAAACATCTCAAAACAAGATAAAGGGAAAAAAATCAGCCTTTGACATAGCAATAAATTTTACAAATCTATTAAATGAATTAATGAATAAGAAATAAAGGAAGCAAAATGATAAAGCATGCTTGAAAAAGAAAAGTGATGACAGGGAGATCATATTTAAAAGCAGCTTATTTCAGTAAGAGGGAGCTTTTTCCAGCTTCCTTTGAATTGCCAGTAAAAAGGATCTGATCAGAGCTTCTTACACAATTTGAAGAATGAGAAAAAAATAGTTTCAGATGATACGGACAGTTAAAACATTAAAAAATAAACTGATATCAGTGTTGTTGTGATATATCAAGAAATAATGCACTACTGTCCTTTTCAAAATAGGAATCGGACTGAATCCCTGGCGTCTAGAAGCTGGCTGTAGAGGTGGTAAAGCAGGCAGAGATCTGAAGACCTGGAGGTGGAACAGGAATGGGAGTCTGAAAAGCAGAATAACAACAACATACATTTAATATACATAAAACTGAAGCTGATTGGTTTCTAGAAAGTGGGAAAGAATCTTATTGGAGCAGAGCATTTCCACAGCATGTCTTTCATCCTGTCTTCCTTCTCTCACCCCAACCGGTCGCACCAGATGGCCACTCCTCCCTGAGCCTGGTTCTGCCGGAGGTTTCTTCCTGTAAAAGGGAGTTTTTCCTTCCCACTGTCGCCGAAGTGCTTGCTCATAGGCGGCCATATGATTATTGGGATTTTCTCTGTATGTATTATTGTAGGGTCTACCTTACAATATAAAGCGCCTTGAGTCAACTGTTGTTGTGATTTGGTGCTATATAAATAAAATTGAATTGAATTGGATGTCGATGACGAGACTGAGTATTATGGCGTGGGAAAGTGAAACTGATGACAAGAATGGAATAGTGGCTTTATTTCATTGCATACTAAATAATAAAGCAGCACAGATTTGTCGTGATCCTAATTCTGATTTTGATTTTTGAACCTTTTGGGTTGTTTGCTTTCCCTGTTGGTTGTCCTTCTGTGTTAGCCCTGCGATAGACTGGTGACCTGTCGTGGGTGTTGGCCTCTGACAGCTGGGATAGGCTCTATCCCAGCTGTCAGACTGATAGATGGATGGCTTGTTATAATTTAATCTTATTTTGGAGTCTAATTTGTTCCCTCAGTGTTCCCTGTCTTATCCTCTTGTGTCAGCTCCACTATGTTAAGTTCATTCATGTGTCAAGTCTAATCTGATTTATTCTAATCAGATTTGACTTTTGATTCTATAGACAGAATTAAATCAAAGCTAATTTATGTAATTCTTAAAAGAAATACCCAGATAAGTGACCATAGGCCTTTCAAGATGAATAACCAAGTGCCTAGCCTGCAGGTGTCTTTATCTCCATTTCTACTCTCATCATGACCTGTGTCAGGTGTGGTCTGGACTGTGTGAATAGTGCATTCTAGGGGTTTATTTGAGATGAACACTAGAGGGAGTTCTTCATCTGAGTCCACAGCAGGATGTTCTCTGGGTAATTCAATGCAAATTGAGTGTAAATTTCACGTAGGCCTCTTTGTGTCCCATCTGTGATCATTTTAAACATCTGAATGGGTCTGCACATGTTTCCCTATGTATGACAGATTCAGCTCTTAGCTGCAGTTCCTAACAGGCCATATCTCCATATGTTTTGTCACTTCCATGGTCATGAGCCAGCTCCACACTCAGAGCTTTAAGTTCCTTTGTTGCTCTGGCTAATGTCAGACGGGCCCGTGACGGACAAAAACGACTTGTTCTCGGTCACTGCGCGTCAGCTGAGCTGAGATTGTGAGTGAAGGATTTTTTTTTTTTTTAAAAAGGTAAACAAAGCCTTGGACTGTTTGGGTGCCCATCAAAGGGCATGCTGACCAAGACCTCGATTAACGCTGGAGACATGATGGCTTGGCGTGACTGGTGTGGGGAGAAATCGAGTATTTTTGTTCTCAAGGGAAATGTGTGGGATGTGTCACAATGTCACTGAATAGCGTGAGCAGAATAAGACAATTTTTTTGGTTAGACAGCATCTTTCCATGAGGAACTGACCTTCGAGCTTTTATGTCTGACTAAAGTCTGAGATCTCTCACTGTCTTTATGCTGAACATCAGGCTTTGTGTCATTATTTGCCCTCTGGTTCTACAGACAGTACAGTAGACACTGTACACGGCTCAAAAAGAAAATGCCAGCCCAGAATGCTTTTTTTTTTTTTAAATCTTTGTTTAATTATGAAGAGAGAGGACAAAGGCAAGCAAAGACCTCCAAAAGAACATACACGCATTTACAGCTCACTGCAAATGTAAGAGACTGTGTGAAGATTCAGACATTAATAGACAAATAAGGAAGCCCCTGGCCTAATAGTTTATTGTAAAAGGAAGGCATTTTTTTTATTCATTTAACACAAATATATTATTTTAAACTGACTTTTTGAGATTTACATAATAGATATTTGTAGTTTTATCGTGCAGCAGTATTTGTGTAAATACCCTGCTGTAAAAAAGATATCTGTCTCTGTAAAGGTGTCGTCAGATAGGAACTGAAGCACCAACTGTGCAAATGTATGCTGTAAGCAGCTGCCAGTAGTTTTAAATTTTATCTTCCTCATAAACCTGGTTCATAAAGCAGTCAGGTTTGCATAACTTTTCCACAGAAGCATTTACATGTTATATAGATGATTATTTTCATGCAGCCTCTTTGTGCATTACATCTGAATGCATCTAGTGCATAGACACTGTAAAAGATGGACATAGCTGCCATGATGTCACCCAGTGGTTAGTGAAGTCTTGTTATGAAATCTCGAGTCGAGGGGTTTTACAACCTTTGTGTCTGGAAACTGGACATGACGTTGTCTATTTGTACCTGGAAGCTACATCCATCGTTTATTCTACATATGATCAATCTTCAATTTTATGGTAACTTGGAAGTGCCGTATACTGCACTGCCTCAGTAGCTCGAGAAAAGCATATTTTAGCTAATCCGGAACTCAAAATCTATGCTAATCCTAACCCTAAAGGGAGTGGCATGACTGTGCTTTGGTTCTATGACAAGACTTCAAAACCTACTTTGCAGTCAAAATATATGCAGTACCCAGCAATGCTGAGTACTCCTGTCTGTGTTTGTGCTGCTGTCAGTGCTTTCCTTTAGACTCTGCCCTGGAGAACTTTCTTGCAGTCAAATGAAATCATCTAATCTCACCAGCGTCAGCTTGTGCTTTTTTTCTTGATCTGTAACAATTGTTGTTTTTCACTGACGCTTTCTTCTCCAAACCAACCTTTCAACCAATCAGTGTTCTGCCTAAGCATAACATCTTCAGCATCCAGCTACACCCTATTTTTTAGGGTTGCACGTCTGTATTTGTTGCAGACCCATTATCCTACAGTCTGCATAACCAAATACCTATACAAACAGACACAAACGCAGTATCATAAATTCATTTTAACTCTAGATGGGGCACCAATAGCTTGGCGAAAGTAAAGAGCTTGGCTGCTTTCACTCAGACCTTAGCTGCAGTTATTAGCATGTCATATCCCTTCACAGTCTTTGTTTTAAGTCCTTTTGTTGCTCTGCGAAATATGTGAAAACTGTCATAATGGAGAAAATGCCTTGTTCGCAATCAGCGCTTGGACAGCACACGACTTGTAGTTATATAGTATGTATATAACTGCAACCAATGTAGGCAGATAATTTTTAAAAACATATCCAGCCTTTGTTTGGGATTATAATTGTGTATACTTGTAATGAGGTATGTTGAGGCATATTTTTCTAGTATGATCTACACAGAAACTTGAAGAAAAATACCCCAAAGATGTTTCCTTCAGATGGCGAACTCTCTTATATTCATTGTTCCAGCTTTGGTACTGATAGGAGAGCTACAGCATGTGAACAACACATTCATCTCATGTGAGTAACACTGACTGCAGACAGAAGGGGGGAGAGGGCACATCGAGGAGGTAACCACACCAAAGTCACCATCATGCCACCAGGGTACATTGTGAGGCTCATTAAAGTGCATTAAACAACATCCCTGCGGAACAATGAGAGGCCCTGGGGCCCTAAGGCAGAGCCCGAGGCTGGCTGGGACTGATATGGAGACCCAGGGGATCCTGTTCATCCAGGCCTGTCACTACCAGACTCATCTACAGCTGCCAAACTCCATTCTCCTCTGATTCTGTCATCAGCCAGTCAGCAGGCGAATACTGTCTGGAGCTAAAAGAAAGGATAAAACACAAGCCTGTCAGCACTCAGAAAACATGCTGCTGTTCCTATTTGGCTCCTAAATTGTATCTATGGGAAGATTGTGTGGGTTCATGTACAAGCCATGGTACATTGTACGTTTATGATCAAGGTACCACACATTCAGTCATGTCTGTATTTGCTGTTTTTCTTGCCTTGTTATTAAAAAATTAGATTATTATAAACAGTGCTCTCTGTATATTATCAGACATGTACTCGCCTAAATTTCCTGCAAGGTCCCCAGAATTTTCCAGTAAAAACTAAAGTGGATTCATTTAATTGGGAGTGTACTAACCTAGTATCATTTTTCAATATATTGTTTTGGTTGTTGTTCTTTGTTTTGAGCACCATTAGCACAGATGAAAAGGTGCCTATCTGGGCTTGTCTGTTACAATATAAGCATATGCACTGATCCTTATAAATAAGTATTAAATTAGAGAAGATTTATTAGAAAATGTTAGGAAATTATCAGAAAATTTCACACTTTCACCAAGACAAACATGTCTAGACAAACTTATACTGTGTAAAACTGGAAGAATTTTTCTATATTTTTTTTTGTAACTGTTAGGACACGTAATTGTAATTTTAATAATGAAAAAAAAAAGTAATATTATTTATTTTATCTTTGTTTTATCTGTAAAATTACAGGAACACAATATTTAAGCATAAAACATAAACATTACATTAATTTATGAATTCATGTATTTATTTGTTATATTTAGTATTTATTCCATTCATTTTTACCATTACCTAATACTCAAACATAAAAGATTAGGATGTTTATTAGTACGAATGATTAATAATGAGTTAATTATAAGTTAATTATTTATTATTATTTTACGGGTTGTTGTTTTTTACTTTAAGTATTGATTTGTTTGTTTGTTTGCTTGATTCGCTTTTTTGTCCCTGCTAGTGGTGGGGGAGGAGAGGGGGGAGGGGGGAGGAGAGACCCGCTGACGATGCTGCGTGCGCAGCTCTCCGTCTGGAGTCGCTACGACGGGACCGCAATGAAGAGATAAATGGCACCCTTATCTATTTATTTCTAAGTCTCACGGAGCTCGGTCATCGTTAATTAGGAGAGAGTGGCTCAATAAAACAGCCGCGGACACTTCAAAGGTAAGAAACACTGGCGTTTGTCGCAGAGCGGCTTTATTTTCTGCACGAAATACATTAAAGGACCGGAGATGAGGCAGGGTCAACCACCGGTTTTCTGGTCTTTACGTCGCTGAAGCGTATAATTCGTTTCAACCTCATCACGTAGAGTAAATGTGAATTATTCCAGGAGTGTCGGGGTCTCGGTTTTAAAACGTAACAAGGCGTTTTTCCTAATTTCCCTGGCGATTGCGCAGCAGCTAGCTTGTATCGCGTCTGACAGCGCGTTAAATTTACGCCAGCTGAGGGTGATAACAGGTTATTACTGAGCTCCAGGAGCCCTCTGTCCCTGCCCCGGTTGCGGCTTTAATGTCAGCGGGGCTTTCGTGTTGTTGCGCGAGATGTGCGGGGATGTGCGCGCAGCCTCCTCGCTTTTCAAGGCGAGCCGTCGGCGGCTGGCTGCGGGCACCAGACACACCAGGAACTGGGCTCATAATACCGTGCATATTTTTGTGGGAGCACGGCGACGCTGGGTGCAGGGACACAGAAATGTGGAAGGAAAGCAGGAAAATATCCTCAGATGAACCCGGCAGTGTCATACCCAAGGTCTTTTGCAATAGCCTGGGCATTTACTTAGAAGTGGTACAAGAAAACAGCTCCTGCAGATATGAGCTCACCCGGGAGGAAAACACTCAACACGGTCTCCAATTTCTGCTCTTTCTTGTGTAATTTCTTGTTTATAATGTCCAGCTTGTGTGAAAGGAAAACGAGACTTGCAGATGCAGTATATTTCATGTGGAAACAAGTGTCAAATTAAAGGAAAAATATGAACCTTTGACCCCTGCTGTTATAAAGACTGAGGGTCCAGTCTGTGTATAAAAGATGGATACAGCCACAGTGACATCACTAATTGGTTCATGGACACTTTGAAGCCCCAAATTTGCCATTTTGAGCATCATGTGTTTTTGTTCTGGATTCATACCAAAGGATGAAGTTCTCAGTTATACACTGTGTAAAGATGGGACCAACACATCGTGAATAAAATCAGCAAAATTGATATTTGAGTCAATCATGTGGTTGTGCTGAGACATGTGACGTGTCTGTGACATTAGCATGACGTTTGTCTGGTGCTTTCATGAGATGAGCAGAAGCATCAGCCATGCCCGCACTCCATCGTTGGTCCATTCATCCATTGTCCTCTGCTTATCCAAAGGCCAGTCGCAGTGGCAGGTGGTTTCTCATCCTTCTCCCCAGCCACACTTTCCATTTCCTTCTACTGAGATGTATGAGGGAGGTGCCCAGGAGACTTCCCAACCACATGCCCGAACTACCTCATGTGGCTCTTTTTGACATTGAGTTTAGAATCCTCCCCTTCATTCAGCAAACCCCAAGATCTGGAGCTCAGTAACCTTGCTAGGTAGTGGGAAAATTGAGCCCTCTCCTGCAGCCAGGCCCAGGATCAGAGCATCTGCTGCCCAGCTTTCTGCCCATGGGGCATGGTCAGGGTGCTCAGGCACAGCCAGAAAAAAAAAAAAGCTTTCCAGGACAAAACAATACTGAGTATTTTGAGCGTTTTTATTATTATTATAATTATTATTATTATTTGTAAATGGTGAAGTTTTTGTGTCCATTGAGCACTTAAATTAGAGAGGGACTACCTGCCAAAATCACCTAAGATTCAAGCGAGTAGGCTTACCCTGGGAGTACACCAGGTATCAAATTCTGGTTCTGGCTCCACTCAAAACCATGTTGTGGTGGCAAAACAGTTCAAAAGTACCCAATTTATATATTTTGACAGCACTGAATCAAGCTGCAGAGAGCAGGCGTGGAGGGCTGGAAGTCGGTCACACAACAATATAAAGAATTGAGTTAGTTTTCAAAATAATAACTTCTGAAATCCTCCCTGTGTATTCTTGGACTTAGTTAGCAAGACACATTGATAAATTGCTTGCGTGCATCACACAGACAAAGATGCATACATGCAAATTAGTGCCGTGTAAACGTTACACAGAACATTATAGCCTCTCTTCCATCAGCACTGACTCAACTCTATTCTGTTTTTAGGGTACTCCATTAGGTATCAGGTATTTTTTTAGGACCTACTTGGTTCCTACTTGTTCCAAGCCAGCTGAGTCGAGCTGAAAATGTGTCGCAGGACTTTCAGACCTCCTTGCTATAACATCCCCGCCCACATTGAGTTGGTACTCAATTGTAATGGAAAACAAATGAGACCCAAGTGAAGTCAAGTAGAGCGGACCCAAGTAGGTGCTAGTAGAAAAGAGGCATAAGGGAACTGACCCAGCTGTTCCCATGTCACAGTCCTTTAGAACGTAAAAATCTCCTCACTCAATGACTTAGATGAACATGAAAATGATGTGACTCATTTCAGTCTTCGGACCTTGACTCAAGTGAACACGTGGAAGACTTTGCACCAATTTTGGTCCATTAAGTAGATAGAAGCTGTTCTGTTGGGGTTTTTTTGTACGGTTTCCTTTAAATTGCAAGAACATTGATGAGTGTTGTACTAAATAAACAAATACTAAAGCGTACGTGTTAGCTGTACTTAATTAATCTGTGCACTTCTTACACAGTCATAAACCTTGTTTTAGCCTGAATGAAGATATTACTGAAGAAGGTCACACTTTACATGCTTAGAGTTTTATATATTCATTGCGTTTCAGACAGACCTTATGTTTATCTGCATGTTCAAATGGCGGTGATTACTAAAAAAAAGCCATTTGTGACCCACCCATGCATAATAATTACTGACCCGAGGTGCAGATTCTCGCTGTAAATCTATTTTAATGTAGTTGAATCGCTAAATAATCGCCATCTAACCTGGATTTCTCACTGGCACACTGGTTAAAAATGTGACACAGTGATCATCACAATGAGTATTCCAGTGCTAAATTATTGTTATTGTGAAATTTGACTGATTGTGGCATTTAGGGGATCAGCTGGCGGACCACCCGCTGAATAAAAGATGAGCTGCACTGATGTGAAAGCAGTCTGCATCGTGATGAGGCTTCTGTGTGTCTCTCTAATGAGATGTAATTGGCCACTGGAGCGGAGGGGTGTTGAGAGCGATGACCTTTTAGATCATCAGCCGTGCTCTATCCATCCCCGGTGCTTTCGTGTCCTCTGGTCTAAAAGCTAAATCAAGCCCACAACGAGGAGGTAAAAAGAGAAAATAGTCCCTGTAATGTATGTCGACTGCAGTGCAGCTTAATGCAGTTTGAAGGCGAGGCGTTGTTGTTTTTCTCTCTGCTGTTGACTTACTACGGTATACGTTCCACCAATGAGCAAGGGGAAAACACAGAGAGGAAATGTGGAAATCATTACAGTAACGGGGACAGGGGAGGGATCTTATTTGGCTCTCTCAGTTGGGTCTCCTATTTACTCAATTAGCTGTTACTGGCTGGTGAACACAGACCTCTCCCAGATGACGTGTGAGATTTAAATGTGCCGCTGGTCTTATCGGTGTGAAGAAAACATACTCTGCACTCATTCAGACATGGTTACAGGTTTGTTTGTGCTGCATGTTTCCTACATTAGCTCATATATCAGGAAAATTTCATTATCCTGGAGCTGTTTTTAATAGCTTAAGCTACAAACTCTGTTATCACGTGGGACTGCAGATTCTGTTAGCGAGCTAGGACATTAAGCTAAGATTGTAAATAAGCTTTGTCCTGTCCTGTTTATGAGGTGTTGGATGTAGCCAGAGGAGCTGGTTGTATTTTGTTTTTTTGTTTTTCCTCTTGTTACACCACAAGTCCACGGGTTTTGTGAAATTACTTTAACTTATAATTAGTTAAAGTTAAATAATTAGTTAATAAGTTGAAGTAATTTATAGATATATAGATGTCTTTAGTAGAGAAAATGTGTTATGGATTTTACATTTTACTTGGGTCGGCAGCTGAGAAACATTTTAGGTCTCGTTTCAGCATTTTATTATTTTTATTTTAAATCCATCTGAGACAATGGTATCAGCTGTGATCAGTTTACATCCTGTGGCTCTTATTTTGAAAGTTTAGTAGCAACCTGCCCCACCATCTAGAAGGTGGCTGTAGCTTCCACGTCTGAAAAGTGAAACAAGTGCCATGTGCCTTAAACCTGCATTCTTCTTAATGACTAGCAAGGGGTGGCAGTTGTTAAAAAAAACTTCCTGTCTTATTGAGGTTTCTTGCATGACGTCATACATACCTAAGATTTGTCAATGAGTCAACCGCTGGTTTTTATGGGAAAAATGTGTATTTCCTGACTGGCTAGCAGTGTTTCCTGGAGGCCGCTGGCTTATGTTGGGTGAAATCATTTGCAAAAAAATTGCTATGCCAAAAACCTATTGGTGATTGCTTTGGTTCCTTGCTGGTTCCCATTGTTAACTATAGCTTTTCATCTTTGTCAGCAAATACTCACCAACTACCAGCTAAGCAGTAGTAAAACTCGAAAAAGTGGGACACACACTGGAAATGGATAAGCTTTGCCTCCATAATAAAAGCTTTGCGTCAGTGCTGGAACCAACACATTTCCAAAAGTACACCCTTTACTTTGAAGGCTAATGGATCCCGTTTACAGTTCAGTGCACTTTTTACAGTTTCTCTTCAGCTTGGAGAGCTGCTGGGCAATGTCCGCCACTTCCATTTAAGCTGCGAGTGCAGCAATGTGCTGGCCACCAAAGTATTCGAAGGTGGTCTTTACCAGCGAGTTGGGAAATACATGTTTTTTCCTAGCAACTGGCTCACTGACTGGTATGTAGGCCTGTGTGACTCGGGGTTTTGCAATCATTTCCCTGTATTGTCATCATTTTAGTCATAAAGGCGTGTTCAGTTAGCATTTGGTGTCCATTCTCAGAACACCAAAGTGGCGATGCTAAAATGTTTAGCTCATTTCTTAACTTCACTAACTGGCAGGTGATGCCATAGAGGGTACATCCAACTTTTATACTGTCCATGGATATCTTTGACATTATTCAGATGCTTTCAGAGAGGATCTCATCCCGCCCAGTGTCCAACTTTGCCGTGTTGGACTGCAGCTAACCACAGTAGTGCGCTGTAGTAGTAGTGAGCTGGAGGGTCACTTTAGCAAGAACCTGTAGCTGGTGGACAGCTGGTACAGTGCTGCTACACTGGAGAGCAGAAAGAGGACTAGCGTCACCAACAGCAGTCCAAGAAAGACTGTTTTCATGGCATATGGTTTATAGCATTGCTGGGGGGAAGATAACAGCAAAAAAGCAGCAGTTTGGAGGTATTTCATAAGTTGATATGACCAAAACGCTGGGATAACAATGCTTCTTCTGTTACTCGCTCTCCCTTCTGTTATATTCAGTCTAATATCTGTTTGAAAGCTTTTATCGATTACTGTTAAATTTAATAAACTCGTCGGCTCCACTGTCTATGTGATGTGTACTCGCACTGAGAACAGTAGGCAGTAAAGATGCTAGCATTCAGACAAAATCAGAGTAGTTTAGGTAAATTGCATTATTTTTATCCGGCTGTCATTTGTTATCTTATTAGATTACAAATTAAATACATTTATATGCCGGATGCATTCGTTTGTGAAATTTTAATGTACAAAGTTAGGAGAGAAGTTTAAGTTGAGCCTGATGTTTCCTTACACGTAAAATGATTCCCAGTCTTTTCCTCGCAGTGAGAAATGCGCCTTATTAACTTAACATGAGGACCAGACTGGGACTTGATTTTAGCAAACAGCCAAGGTATCGTTATCTAATCAAAACTAAACGATAAATTCAATGAGTGTGCCTTGGATCAAAATAACATCTTCAAATTTCTCGATTTATCTAACACAGAGTCTAAACTCCGGAGAGATTCACTTTTCTTGGGGGAAAAGCATCAAAAGCTGTTTAAAAGTGATTTAATGTTTGCTGAATAGTTCCAGGGCCTGAAATTTATATTTAAAAATTGTGTGTGTGTGGGGGGGGGGGATTCCCCCTTGAATGCTTCCCACAGGGAGGATTTATACTTTGTGGGACTTTAACTATGGGTCATATACGGTCCCATTCTTACCTCAGAATGTGTTTTTCCTTTGTTGTTCTTCTCCAGCTCCAGCATTTCTCTCATTTCTGTCTCTGTTTTGGTGGCTTTGTTTGTTTTTATGACTCTACTGTCATCCTAAAAAAGGAATAAAACAAATTCAATTAACCATAGAATCAAAAACTGAAACTACTATTAGATTCTGTTTAACTCAACTTCAAAGTTAAATTTGAGGCTGTCGAGCCGGTGCTTAAATCTTCGGATGTTCGGTTAGATGGAGTGTAATTTAATTATTGCTGTTTTTAAATAGCTCCTTGGTGTTTTTGTTTTAAAACGAACGCCATATTCTTGCAAACTCTGGCACACAAATGATTCTGTCTCCAGGTAAACCCCCGTTAACCTTGAATAACCTCACCTGCTTCCTTGATGCTGCATGTGGGCGGAGCCTGAGCTGAGACTCGCCCACAGTGTAACAGAAAACAAGTTTTGCGTTTCTCACCAGCAGAAACGACTTAAATTTCGGTCAGTTTGGAGCTTCTCTGCTTTCTTTTCTTCATCCTCCATCTGTCTCGAGCCTCCTCGACCTGACCAACTGAAGCATCTTTAGATCGTAACGCTGGTTTTATAGTAGGCGTGATGGGTGCATCAGTTCATCTTCTTACCCTGATGCATCCATCATTCTGGAACAGGATTAATCTGGACTCATCAGACCACATGACCTTTTTCCGTTGCTCCACAGTCTGATCTTTAAGACCCATGAGAAATCTAAGCCTCTACTTCTAATTAGCCTCACTGATAAGTGGTTTTCTTGAGGCAACACGGCTGTTTAGTCCCAAATCCTCGAGTTCCTCTTCACGTTGTGCTCTTATGCATGTTAAATAGTCAAAGTGAGTTTCAGATGTATAAGTGAACACTGATCACAATCATCCAGGATTATTTTCTCAACCACATTTCTTTTTGAAGATGATGATGATTCATCACTGTCCTTCCAGGTTTAATAATGCATTGCACAGTTCTCAACTCAACCTGTCCTTAGTAGTTTTCTTTGCTTGATGCAGACCAACAATTTGATACTTTGAAAATGGAGTAACATCCTTTCCTCTGAGCTACAGGGAGGGGAGGAGGGTCTCAATTTTTCAGTTGCATCTAATGTCTTTGTATTTACAGAAATATAGATTCTTAGATGCAAATTTGTTCCTCGTTTTCTTTTTTTCTTGGCAGCAAACAATGTTATTTTTCCACAATTACTGTATGATCGTAAAATATGACACCTATACTGTACATGCAGACATCATATATTGTACGTGCATCTTCAGTGAAACCCTGGGTTAACTTCACAAATTGATAGCCAGCTTCATGTGACTGTTTATCCTGACTGTCAGTGTTAGGCTAATGGAAAGATATGTTGGGTATGTTATACTCGTTTCGTGGTATAGGGTCCTAGCCTGATGAGGAAGCTCTTTCTGTGTTCATTACTGTTACCGTTCAGGCACTGAATCCAAAACCCTGAACTGCATCAATGCACAATACTTCAAACTTCTCTTTTTCTTTTGTTTTAATGGTGGAGGAACCCTTCTGTTGCATGTCAGCAGGGATCAGTTTTTTATTGAGCCTTATTATTACGAGATCTTACTTTGACCTTCCCTATCTGTGATAACACAGAGACAAAGCAGAGTCACTGAGTCAGATAATGTAGCTGGGAAAAACAACAATGGTGAACATGATCTGTGTGTACTTTGGTTCACTCTGCTGGTTAAACTTCCTCCTCCTGCTCATCTGCAGAGTTTTACTTTTTATCACATGATTCAAGCGAAGTTGGAGTGAACACCACTGCAGGCTGACTGTATGTCACCCAAGTGGCGATTACTGCTGATGTCGATGGCTCAGAGTAAATCCTGCTTTTGTTTTTCTTTTTTCTTTTTTTTTTGGGGGGTGGGTGATTTCCTCCCTTAAAATAAAGTGAGTCCATATCCCGATGGCAGCCGAGTAAAAAGAGACAATTAAGCTTATTATTTGGGGGAATTTCCTCATTTTGTGCACAGTCAGGCTAACTGATTGGAGTCTCTGACAGCAGCGGCGCTTCAACTAAGAATGACTCCTTTCATAATGGTCAGGGAGGCATTATCGTGTCACGGACCTCATGACCGCGTTATCACACAGGAAATGTCTTGCCCCGAGCTTCCTGGAATGCAAGTGAGACCGCAGCATCCAAATAGTGGAAAAATAGAATAGATCTGAATTTACTATTCAGTCCGAGCTCTGATTCATAAATGTGTCTGATAACCATAACAGAACAATGTAATAAAAATGACATACTCTCAGTGACTAAGGTTAGTCTTAGTTACGGTTATGGTTGTCCCTTTTTAGCAGATTAGGGCAGATTTATAATTTAGTGTTAAATCAGTGTTCGTGTTGTGGCTACAATGTATCTTTCTGAAACTTTACCCTGTAACCTGACGTGCAACTGCCTAGAATATAACTACATGATGCTGTTGTTGCTTAGGCTACATTGTAGGCTCGACGTAGATTTACTGCAGCAGCGTAATTCAGATAGAATTCAAAGGAAAACCATGTGGTATGTATAATATACATGCTAGCTGGAAATAGCAGGTAAGAAAGAGCTACTCACTTTTACCACATACCAAACAGTCACGCTCATGTGGTCGCAGATTCCGAACCGTAGACGCTAAAAGGAGGACGAGCATTTTTGCCGTCGGTGTTGGTGTTTTGAAACTGAATGTATGCTGGGTAATTCTTATTTCGGACACTTTAGTGACCAGAAATTACTAAATAAACTTAATGTGTCATTCAGTTTGACAGGACCTAGAGATTGATCCTGTAAACTCATCAGGAAAGTATTTGCAGAGGTCAAGACAGAGGGCTGTTTTCCCATAGATTGCTTTAGGACTGGAAGTCTTTATTAAACACAGGTATCGCCCCCTGGTGGTTTGTGAAAGGACCAAAAAATTAAAGCACTTGGTGTTGGCTTTACTTTCTTTTATGCTGTGTTTTGTTCCAGCAAATAAATACTCCATTTGTCCAAATCCATTTTTTCCCTAGTCTGTAAAGTCATGACTTTGAATGAGAAAGGTCATCTCCTGGTTCATCAGCATCTCCTCCACCAACATAGTTATGTGATTGCTACATTTTTTTTTGCTTCTCAAGTTTATTTATAGTTTTAAGTTTATTTAAAAAACATAAAAGCATAATGTCTAAAAGACAATAACAGTATCGTACTATGGTATCAAACACGCAGCCCATGAAATGGTAGAGTTTGACCTGGATGGCTTTACAATGTGTGAAATTAAGCAGATTAAGTTATTAGTTACAACAAATTTGCACAGCTGATCTTGTATGTTGATTGCAGCTTCATACAGGAGGGAAAATTTGAATTTTTATCATTTTAAAAAACCTAAAATTCTATTTTTGTCTAGTTATAAAACACTAGTATTAAATATGGACTCAAACACATGACACAAAGCTCACAGTTAATCATGCGTTAGGATCTTTAGGAAGCTCTTGGAAATTTCTTTGTCTTTAAAGGGTGCATTGTCTGAAAAACTGCGAGTCTACAAAGGCTTTTACTCAGTTCTTCTAGAGTATGGTTAGGTCTGTTTTACAGTTCCCAAGGTGCACACACTTCCCAGACCTTTCCTGTGCACGAACCAGTGACAAGATTATCAGCCAGCCGCCTGGCCATGTAATCCATCAGAGCCTTATTACAATATCCCGTCTATGCTTCGCAGAATAATATAAAACCAGCCTGGAGGGAGAGAGAGAGAGAGAGAGCTTCTCCTCGCTGCTCATTGTGGCAACCCAACACCACATAAAAGCCACCCGGAGAGGAAGAAAAAGTGTCATGCTCCTGCCAGAAAATCAGAACTGCATGCGTGCATTTAATTGAGTTTTTTAACTTTAAAGGTTAAAGCATACACTTTGTAGTTTTTTTTCAGGGTATTTAATGTTTCCCTTTTTCTCCAGTACCTGAACATTATCCCGCTCGCTCCCAGCCGTATGAATAATTGACCTCACTGACACGAGATGCACCCAGGGGACGTTTTATCACTGTGGACGGATGGGGGTTGACATCCAGTGCAGGCAGGACATGTGTTGTGCAGAGGTATCATGTAGTGATAGGAAAGCCGACACAGTACGGTTATAAAAGCACAAAAGCATGTGTGATGTCGGATGATGGATAGAGACTGAGATGTGTAGTTGATCAAACATGCTGAGTTCCTGTTTGATCTTTCTGCGTCAATATTGTATCTTGGTGGTCTTGGACCTCTGCAGAGATGAGGGATGGATAGATGGGCAAATATAAAATGGAAATCCTTCACGGCTCAGACTTTAATCAAACACACAGCAGAGAGGAATGTGTGTGTACACAGGGTTACAATAAGATATTTTCAGTGTGGAGTGTTAAACATTTCCCAAGTTATTCAATGAATAACCCGTCTCCACATAAGATGAGATGTTGTAAGACTTCCCGTATCACACATTGATTTAACCTCCTAGGACCTGGCGTCCACATATGTGGACATCACATTTTGGGTTATTTAGACCAAAATACTCAATTTTGCTCTGCAAGGGCCTGATATCCACGTACGAGGACATTATACTGCTACTGTTCTATCAAAATTTTAAACGAATATCCTCATATGTGGCTCTTGATTTTTCATAAAAACAAAAATAAGGAAAAAAAAATCTGGTAATTCTTTGTTTTTACATTCATTGGGCCCCAACATGCCCAAATATCAAAGAGAAATTAAAAATGCATGCTGGGGAAGAGTTTGGGTCTTAGGGGGTTAATACTGGACAATAATCAATGGCTCATTCTCATGCAAAAAGAGGTTAAAGATTAATATAGGGTTTTTTAAAACAAACAAACAAATAAAGATCACATAATTTTCCTATGCCATTAAAGATTGTAATAGGAATACTCCTTTATTTTTGTGTATTATTTACCAGGTTGAGCTGTTTTCGTCATGAATTATTTTAAGCTGTTCAAAGTTTAAAAAGGTAGAGAGAGGCAAGGTTGAAATGATTTGGAGATGTGCAGAGGAGGGACAGTGGATATTGAACAAAGGATGTTAAAAATGGAGCTCCCAGGCAGGAGGAAAAGACCTCGGAGGAGCTTCATGGATGTAGCGAAGGAGAACATGCAGAGGCCTGGCGGAGGATGCTCGGGATGGGGTGAGATGGAGGCGGATGATCTGCTGTGGCGACTCCTACAGGAAGCAACTGAAAGAAGAAGATGATTATAATATTGAGTTATTCTACTTTATTTAAATCATGTTGTTGTAGGTGGTTTTCATTGTTTTGGCTGCTGTAACAAGCATTTCCCAGCTTTGGGGATAAATAAAGTATATATAGAAAGTAAAAACTATATATAGTTAAAAACAGTTTTACACATGGAATAAATGATTGAGGGGACACAGCCAGCTGTTGCTTCTCCTCGGAGTCTCCCATCCTGTGGATGAAGTCTGCTTTCTCTGTCTTGTATCAGCATTAGCGACGGCAGTCGTTGTTCTGCTCTGTGGTCTTGGTGAGCAGAACAAGGATTCGCAGCTCCAGACGGTGGAGATGGAGTCTGATCTCATTTCATTTCATGAAACTTTATTAATCCGAATCAGTGGTGGTTGGCGATCTTCACCTCTCTCTGAGGAAGCAGCTGAATAATGGCGAGGACTGCCGAAATATCAGTCTGGCAATGTAGTCAGCTGGTAGGGTATTGCTGATTATTACATTTTTTTTCTCCCATAATTTACAATTTTTTTTTACAATTTTTTTTTAAAATATAAATATTATATTCACATAACTGAATCTTAGATATCTGTTAACAGCCGAGAACAGGAATGTCTAGGTTAGTTTGTGAGCACTGAACTTAAGATCAGCAGGACTATCTGGGATCATTTTCAAAATAAATAAATAAAAAAAAAACGCTACAATGGGTAATCGTACACTTTGGCTGCCTTTAACTGTGAGCTGTGTGTCATAATCTTTGAGGACTCTGACTCTAACCTTGTTTTGAAGGCTAAAATGACTCTGTTGATATCACCTAGGGGACAAAAACTAAACAGTCTAATTGCCAAGACTTGCGAGAACAATATTTAAACAAATAAAAATTACGTTTTTATATTCATAGTGTTTATATTTGTAGTCCTGTATTGAATCCCAGTCGTAAAGGGCGACCTCATTGTTTGCATTTATTCTGGTTTGTCTGCATTACTCTGTCATCAGCAGTGAAACTGAGCTCACCGTGTTTGACTTGGAGCTAATAAATCTTTAACAGCAGTTACTTCTACGAAAAACAGGAAGATGAAGAGAGATGAAGTCCGTACATGGATTGTTAGAGCTTTGAAAATGCAAAACTGCATTGCCAGAATACTAGCCTTTTATAGCACAATAACCAAGATAGTTACAATATGCTATTGGTTTTTTTCTTTCCTGGAGGTATTAGCATTGTGCTAATCAATATACTGTGTTTGGTAGTAAAATAACACTGTTAAAACAGACCTATCACAGATGTGGTCTCTTAATATATCTGAGCAGCTCACCCAATTGAAGTCTGAATGTGGGAAACACTGCAGGAATGGCTTGTTTGGTTTCAGAGTGTCTCTGTAGCTCGTTTGCTAGCATTAGCAAGCGTGGAAGACGCCACGCACAAACTGAAGACTCTTGGCTTCCCCTTTTGGTTTGCACTGCTGCTTAGTTGTAGTTTTCTCAAATTAAAAAAATGAAAAATTTTCCACTTTGTTATGTTGTCAGCTATCGGTCACAGTCTGAATCACATTGGAAAAATTCCCCCTATTTAGCAGCTCCATAAATAGATGGAAGAGTTTAAAAAAAGAAGATTTTAATATATAGAATTAGCATTTTATTGTTGTGTAGTTGTATATGGAAATAACAATCCCTAAGCATATCTGAACTTAGTTCTTCATATTAGCACAGTATTGGGGCCCCTGCTTTACTCATTGTGTATATATGTTTTAAGATTTTTCACTTTTTATTTTTAAAGTGGGGCTTACCGTCAAACCTTCTGCTCTATGTGTTTCAGGGCTTCTTACAAGAATAATGGACGAAACCCGTCACTGACTTCATGAAGATTGATATTCAGGCTGAATCATGGAGGGTAACGATGACAAGTCTGTAACCATGACCCAGCCACAGACTGAAGTGTGCAACTCTGAGGCGGGAGGAGGAGGAGAGGTCTCCAGCAAAGTGGAAGATGGAGTAAATCCACTCACTCCTGCTGATTCCTGTGATGCTAATATGACAGGACTGACTAAAGGAGGCCTCTCGAACCTGACAGACACTCCTGCACCCCCAGTGGTGAGTCCCACTGCTGAACCTCCAGGAGGTGTGGCTCTTAAAGTGGCTACCACTGTACTCCACCCAGTTTGTCTGGGTGAGAGCCCGCTCATGCTGCCCATTCACCTCCAGATGGCCGGAGCAGCCGGGCCTCAGCTCGGACAGATGGGGGCAGCACCGTACTTGATAACGAGCCAAAGCCCAGTTTCACTGCCCCTGGTCTTGGATCAGCAGGTGATTCAGCACATGAGTCCTTCTGTAATCCCTCAGACCACCAACTGTGCACAGCTCCAGAACAACGTGCTGTTACAGAGTCCTTTGACGTTTGGTTTACCTCCAGCTGTTGATCAGAAGTCCACAGGACAGACGCAGGAGGCTAACTTGCTCTCTCTCCTGCAGAATCCAGCTTTTGCTGCCATCTTGCAGGACCTCTTCCCTTCCCAGGGGAGTTCATCAAGCTGTCAGTCTCCAGGCTCTCCCTTCTTCCCCCTTCCTCCCCTCACCCCTCCCTACACCTCCCCTCTGGCCCCTCTGGTCCCTCCTGCGACACTCTTAGTCCCATACCCGGTCATCATTCCTCTGCCTGTGCCTCTGCCAGTCCCTCTCCCCATCCCTGTCCCTCAGACCGAGGACTCAAAGGGTAACATGCCAAAACCAGTTTGCACTGTCAGTAAAAGCACTCAGACTTCGCCAAAAGATACTACCTCCCCCTCGCAGTCTTCAAGGAAATGCATGCCTCCGTTCCAGCCACAAAATGCATCCCCATCCTCACTTCCTCTAGAGGAAGGACAAGCTCTGGACCTTTCTGTCAGGCCATGTCCAATTGAACCAAAACAGGAATATCCCAGTCCACAGCAGGACAGTGTGCTGGATTTGTCAGTTCCTGGTGTGAGGAAAAAGTGTGCTCAGTCAGACAGAGAAGGAGCCTCACAGTCCGGCCCGGATGGCAGCGGCACATCTTTGTCTCTGGGCGTCGATTCCAAACTCCTCGGCAGTCTGGCATCGCTGGAGTTCAGCCGGCAGCATAAGTGGTTGGTTGACAGCAGTGCTGCTGGGTCTAGTTCTTTGAGTCAGGAGGCGTCTCTTAGCGGTGCTGGAAACCTCGAGATAGTGAGCACCTCGCAGACAGCCAAGGTCATTGTCTCAGTGAAAGACGCAATCCCCGCCATCCTCTGCGGAAAGATAAAAGGCCTTTCAGGAGTCTCAACCAAAAACTTCTCCATAAAACGGGATGGCAGCCAGGGGGCAGCTCTGCAGCAGCTCTACGGTGTGCCGTCGGGATCCCACGGGGAGCAGCACGACCCCAACAACCCTCTTAAAAAGGTCTCTAAAAGCAGAGCTATCAAACTGAAGAAGGTCAGCTCACAGGAGATCCACTTCCTTCCCATTAAGAAGCAGAGACTGGCAGCGCTGCTCCCCAGGAAGTGAGCTCGCTCACTGGGGAGGGAGACTAATCTGTGGACTAGTTTTCTGGTAATCCCTCCAGAGAGTATAACATAAAACACATGTGGGACATTCTGTAATCAAATTGAAACGCTTGTGTCCAACCAAAACTCAGAGTCTGGCTTTAAAAGCGGGGCTCTGACAATGTGACACAGTAGTTACACAAACGGTTTCTTCTGAGTTTTTCTTTTATGATGCACTAGTCTCTACAGTGTTTTACTAAACCATAAATGTTTCAGTGTACGGCAGCTTAGTATGCTCTCTGTGAGTCAGAGATGTCTGTGATTCATGGTAACAGCAAAGACACAAGTTCGATTCCTCCGTTTGGGTTTATGGTTTGTTTCCACATGTATTATGTTTTATATTTTGGTGCACTGAAGAGCGTGTACTGCAGGACGTGACTGAGGCTGTTAAAACATGTCCCATCAGTGGAAATTCACATGGTCATCAGTAGCTCACTGGAGCGATTCATTCTTTCCTGATTGGTTGGGATTTAGCATGACAGGCTCATAATGACTTGGCGAGGCCTGAGCCACAGTTTCATTAAATGAATGTTGGCAGCAGCCACTGATCACAGCAAAATATGTTCTTATTTTAACAACAATAGGGAATAAAAGAAGCTTCTTAATTACTTTCATGTTTAAACTGACCTTTCTATCCAAAAATGAGGAAACTACTAAAAGAGCTATTATTGTTGATGGCTAAATTAGCCAAAGCAGCAAGTGTTTAAAGCACTGTAACTCCCTGCTGTTTCCACTTATTAAAGGGGACCTAGTCTACTTTTCCTTGTTTCCTATCATATGAATATTGTTACAATGGCTGATGCTCATTGATGAGGTCAGTGTATGTACAAGTAATCCTGAAACCCAAAAACTCAAGCTTCAGACTCAAAGCTCGATTTCAGCTTTTGTTTTGTTTCATCTCAGGCACACTTACTGTTCAAACTTCGTCTCCAAGGAGCAGCCAATCAGAAGAAAGTAAAGAGAGGCATTTCTGTAGAATGTAGCTGTGTTCCATTCGGGGGACCCGGCCTTCGTGGTCTATGTGTGCCGGGTCCTTTGAAGGCCGGAAGTGCGAGGCTCTACCATCTAACACTTCTGTTTAATCAGTTTTCTGTTTGATGTTTATTCAGCTGTGTGAGAACTATAACTTTAATCTCAGCCAAACCGATTTACTCAAACTAATAAAACAGAAAAAAGCCAAACAATACATTTTTTTATGTTATCTAAGTGTCTTGCATATCATAATCTTAGTAACAAAAGACCGCAGGAGGTCCGAAAATGATGTACCGGGAGTTTGCTGTTCTCACCGGCTCTAGCGAGCCTAGCTGATCCCCGGCTAGCTATCGAGCTGGTGGGTAACAGACTTCTGTGAAAACGTCAGAGCACTTTTGCAAATATGTGATATTTTGATAAACCGAGCAGATATTTGACGTTTACACAGCTACATTCTCACCTGAAAATATGTTAAAAGTTTATTTTGTGACCCAGAAAGAGTAATAGGAGTCATATTAAAACTAAGCAGCTGCCGCCATTGTTGGAAACTGGAATTGGCTGGGCCGCGCTATGAATTCTGGGATAGGTTGGGCCACGAAGGATACACCCGACCCATCCTTCACATTCGGGGGGAATGAAGGACTGCATTTGGAGCAGCCTTCGAATTGGGACAGCCTTTGTCACCTGGCTTTGACATAATTGGTCTACAAATGCGGTCTCCGAAGGATGTGGCCTAGGTTTTGGGACACAGCTTGTATATGAAAAATGGACTTAGCCACCATGACAGTGACATCTACATTTTGATGCCTTCACTTGAGTATTTTGGCTACAATCATTTTCATTTTTGTGGAGCCACATTTTAATATTTTCAGGTGAGAGGGTGGAGCTCTAAAATATTAGGTAACGTTAGCTATATCTGCTAATTAGCAGGAATTAGCTGAAAGTGTAAAGACAGTGCAGTTGCTCTATTGTTCACTTGAAGCTGTCTCCAATCATCTCCCTAGGCTTAAATCTTAAATTTACAGCTTGTTCTTCTGGTTGAAAAATGTAACATGGTTGTGGCCAAACGTGGGTAAAGTTAAAGTTTCTAAATATGGAGCCTAGAAGCCAATGGGGGACGTCAAGATCGCTATGAAAAGGCACAGTTGTTATGAAGGTGGAAGCTGGCTAAAGAGACCAAAACTGCTTTGTGTACAACTATGTAAACGTGTTTATTTCTGCTGTATAGTTGGGCATTTTAACAGTCTGTGGAGACTGACTCAGTTATGGAGAGAGCCTCAAATGGCCAGTTTAGGAACTGCAGTGTTTGATGATACAGCTTGCTTGTTTCAGCCAGTGGATAAACTGCAGGAGCTCCACCAAGGCAGAGTATAAGATACATCAGGATTATTTTGAGCTGTGAATTATGCAAAGTTGCTTTTAAAACCATGTAGCTGGAAATGAGGAGAATAGGTCCCCTTTAAGTGAATCTGAGGGGAGGTTTGCTATTGATTAAATCAGCTGTGAAGCAGAGCTGAAACTGTAGTGAAAAGCTGCCGTTAAGAAGAAATAATGACCAATTTCTTGGCTTCAGTGAGAGAGAATTCTGTTTGTGTATGTGTTAACTGTGTGATTAGTTTATTAGAACCAGTATTGATGAAAATCCACCCATTTTCAATCGTGTAAACATCTGTTCCAAGTGGTTTAAGTGTCTTTTTTTGTTGTTGTTTTTTTTAATTGTTTTTTTTGAGCATGGTAATTTTCTGTCCCAGAGTTGTGAATGTGGATCATATGTTGAGTGCACTTTGTCATAGTTAGAGGCTGTCCTACCTATTATTCTCCCCAAACTGCATTGCCCCTCTTTTGATTGCAAGAGTTATGTAAATCTGTGAATTACAGGCCAAGAATTAATAACAGCCATATGCAGACTGTCCAGTTGAACAGAGATGGAAAAAATCTTGATGCTCTCCTTCCTTTTTTTTTTTTTTTTTTTTTTGGAAACCAGTTTCTTATTTATATCTGTGTACTTTAGCAGTCTCAGCACATCTTAACTCATGCCTGCAGTCCTTTAAACAGAGCTCTTTGGTTTAGTAGTTTGACCTGATCACTCTAGTTATATAGTAACATCTCTAATTTATTACTTGTGCAACTTTTATTTATACAGCGTGTTTATATAATGAGTGATCAGTTAGGAGGTAAAGAGTGAATTGATATTGTAATACAGCCGAAGCACCTTTTTGCTTCTGACAGCAGATTTATTAAAAGGTCATCATTTGAAATGTGGTGGGAGATAAATGTTTGCTTACTGTACAGTATGTGTACTTTTTTATATGGAAGTGAACTAAAATCTTCAATTCTGAATCGTTTGCCTGAGTTTTCTTTTTTTTAAAAGAAGTTGCAGTCTAAAAGGTTTGTGGTTTCTTGGTGGAAATGGTTTGATATCGGAGGACAACACACTCTGTCATGCAGACGGAGAAGGTAACTGGTAAGTGTACAAACAAAGATGTTTAAATATTTAATTCAATGAGTTTGTTATTGCTTTATCCTTGCTCTTTGTACATGTGGTTTGAATCAAAATGATTTGGTCTCAGACTGGGTTTTAATCCTATCAAATGTCAGTTACGGTCTACAGTTGTGGATCCCCCATTTTTATCTGATCTACTGCCAAAGTCCTGTCAGATGGATCTGAGAGCCCCTTCACCGTAATCTCTCATATTCAAATGTTTTCATTTGCGCTTTAAAATTTATGTTCACCAGTTAAAGTTAGCGGCTAATAAACTGTCACAACTTTTACTTTTATGGCTATATTTTTTATATTTAGTGCAATAATTTTTTTTAATTTAATTTTTTTTTTTTAGCCAGTAGTGAAGTTTGCTTGAAGAATGTAATTTATTTAACTGTTAATTATTGCTCTTAGCTAATAGTATTTTTTTTTACATTTCTTTATTTTTTCAGACTTTCATACTGTTAGCTAATAGTTTTTACAACTAGCAGTAGTTTTAGCTTATATGTTTGAAGTATTTATTCATAATTTGAACTAGATACTTCAAACCTTGATCAGTGTCAGTTTAAAGAATTAAATAATTAAAAATAGTATTTTAATTACTTCCAACTGTTGATTTATACATTTAACTAATAAAGCTGCTAGCAAAACATTTAGATTTCAAAATTATGAACAAAGTTTAAATATATGTGTGTTAAGATTTGGTTGTGCTTCAAAGTATTTTGTTTTCTCTTTCAACTTTTAGTGTTAAGAATTGAAGTTGTTAGCAATGCCTTTAGGTTATATTTTTTACTTGTTTAATCTTACAGAGAATGTGATGATTTCATGGATATTTAAAGTAAGCACTGAGAGAAATTTAGTAATGGCAACATATTAAAAGAACAATATGTCTTATATATAATACATTTATATATACAGTGTCAAAGAAACCTGTCTTTGAGTGAAGATTTAAGGTGACAGGAAATATAAATAAATGCAGCTTGAATCTTTACTGAAGCTCAGTATTTGAAAGAGTTTATTCGCTGCTGTAATAATTAATGATTGAAATAATAACTTTAATATTGGCCATATTATATTTACATTACCAAAGTAAGATGACTTTAGTCTCATGAACAACATTAATTGTTATTTACTAGCTAATCTTAAAATGACTGTTCAGTACAGAAATGAAGCCCAATAATCATGTTTTACAGTCCTGTGGTCTCAGCCTCAGATACTTATCAAATCAAAGTTTGAGGAGTTTATCAATAAAATTACCGAACTATAACATTTTTGTTTTAAATACACAGAAATTCTCACTTTCCTGAATTTTTAAAACATTTTCCTAAATCAGCAAAACTGACAGCGAGCTTTTATATGTGATCCTGGTTAATCAGATGAAAAAGTCAGTAACAACACATCTTTTTGTTTTTGACAGGTTTATAGAAAAGAAGAGAAAATACACAACATCATAAACACATTGTTTATCTGGTGTGATGACTTGTAATGGACAAGTGATGTTTTGCAACACTTTTTTCAAGTAGTTTAAAGAAGATGCAAGAAGGGAAAGAAATCAACAGCACTTGGATCATGTGTTGACTATTTATATGGCACAAGTCTTTAAGTAAGGGAAGAGGGTAACAGGAAGTATATTATAAACAGTATGCTACAAAATCTTGTACTAACAAAGATCACATAAACCTGAGAAATATTGTAGGTAAAGCAAGGCAGAGTTTAGTACTGGGAGTATTTGAACTAAAAGCACTGCGTTAACTATTAAAAAGAAGAACCCCCATCCCCCTTTATCTTCACATTTCTAACTTATTTCCTTAAAATATTACGTTTCTACAAAATGTACATTCTGTCGCTGATATTCATGGTTAAACCCATAAAACTGTACACATCTGTTTTCATTGCTAACAGTGATTGTAATGGTCGAAAGTGACAACACTGAGGTCGGACCGATGAGCTTAAATGACACGACTGATAAAAATATTAAGTCAAACTTAACAAAGAAAGCCCTTAGAAATGTCCGATTTGCACTTCCTAAACATTCCCATCCGTTGAAATTGATAAAACCCTCAACTGGCGTGTGCTTGGGATGCAGACGGTTTGGAGACCACCGAGAATGCCTTGCAGCAGGAGCTGATTCTGCCAGACAAACATCAGAATATAACAATCGCCTTGACGCCGACAAAGTTCAAGGCAAAGAAAGCTCGTGTGAAAGAAGTGGAATGGGTTCATATTCTTCAGGCAGGCAGATAAACCGCTATACATGATAAAAAATAAAATAAAAATAGCATTCAAACCCTGTGGAGGAATATCTGATGGATCTTTTTCTCGGTATACCAACCCTTCCTTATCGATTTAACAATAACAATTGATATAAGAAGAAACATTCACCATCTTTGGGGGATCCAAAACCAGGATCAAAAGATTTCTCCTCCATTTAAAAAAAAAAAAAAAGAAAGAAAGAAAATGTGCGCACATGTGCAATGTAAACACTACGGGGATTATTTTCCTTTGGGATTTCAGAGTCAGCATGTCTATGAGAGCCGAACAGCTTTTTGTTCACTGATGAGGGGATGAGGTAATGTGTCAGCAATGCACGGCACACTTTCTCCACTCGCAAAGTCGGGATGACGTTGTAACATCCATCCGCTCCCTCCAGGTGGAGTCTGGAGTAACATGTAACCCCTGTGTGCCCCATGAGTCAGTATGCAAACGCCGGCTCTCTCGGGGCTTATTGCTCGTGGGTTCTGCCGGGATCTCGTAGTTACAGTTTGCCTTGTTTCAGCCTCTCTATGTGATGGCAGAGCTTCAGTGCGGGCCCCAGTTTCAGACCCATATACTTCATGATCATGTCGCTCCGCAGGAGCATCAGAGCTTTGCCATCAATCTCCTGTGGAAACAGACACCGGGACTTGTATTAGAAAAACAGAAACACTGTCATTAGCTTAAATAACCATGCAGTAATTTTAAAAATATATATATAATTCCAATTGAAAACAAATATTTTGGGGGTCTTCAGCAGTGAGTTAGGCCCCAGTTGTGGGGTTTTTATGCTGAAAGTGCATCTCGCTGCTCTGCCTCCAACCCAGAAAGTCTGCTGGGTGCACAGTGTGTTAGATAAAGACCCAGGTGACACTGCCTTCACAATCAGACACAATATCTGTCAAAGGTTTTAATAAATGAATAGGAGAGTGTGCCCAAACCTTTCACTTTATCAGATTGTTGTAACAGCTGGAGTAAAATGAGGTTCATAACTGAACATAACCATGACCATCTTTTCACAGGTAAAACGATGGAAACCTCGAGGCTTATTCTAGATCTTGTTAAATTAAGGCCATCTTTATCATCTTAGCCTGAGCTGCCTTAAATAGAGTGTTTGCAAAGTTTCCTTTCAGATTTAGATCACAGACGATTGAAAACGGGCTTATTGCCGCCATCTGTGGGTAGTTGAAGATGTGCGATTGAATGAAACTGGAGAAGAAGGAGAAAAAGCAATGAAATTACAGACTTCCTTTCAAGATGGTTCTCCACAAACGAGCTCCAGAGTAAAAATGAATACAAACAATGAAAATCGGATACATTTTTCATTAACTTACATGTTTTCTGAAGAGCTCAGCATGAGGTGCCAAAGCTGTGGGGTCGGCGTCCCTGACGAACTGCATCACCTCTTCGATGGACCAGGAGGAGGGGTTTTTGCTGGGGAACTGCAGACTCTCCCTCTCAGACGCCAGAGCCTCGGGACCTGTGGTGGAGCTGGCAGCTGCACAAAACATTGAAATGGAATTAATTTCTTCTCATGTTCAAACTCCAGTAGCAAATTACAGAGTGACTGGCAGGTTACGTTCATCTGGAACTCTCATGTCTGATTTCCATCTCAGAAAGCTGGAGCTGCCCCACTGACACAACGATCCAAGACAGCGGCAGTTTTAATCTGTAGCTACTGTTGTTTATTTGTAACTCACAAATATTAAATAAGCTATCCACAAACTGCTGATCAGGCTCCATTCATCAAAAGAAAAACCTTTTATGTGGTATTGCTAGTGATGCACAAATGACCATAATAAGAATCAAATCCTCTGAGCCTCCTAGTTGATGAACCGTTGGTAACAAGTTGTTGTGTTTATTATGTTGGCCAAAACATGCTGGGGTCATGCACAGCTGGAGCTTCAACCTCGTACAACAGCTCACAGTCTGCTAATGTGAAAAAAAACAAAACAACAACAACAACAACAAAAACCCCAAAACAAACTATTTGGAGGTCAAAGTGAGAGAAACAAAAATAAGCATGTTTTATTTTCATGCCTGTTTTGTCTGTGATAGTTTCCCCTATTTACTCATTTGGTATAGTAACTTCATTAACACATGGATCACTTAGGATCTGACTTTAACTTCATCAGTGGGGACTACCCATCACGCACTGCTCGCCACTATGGTGAAGTTCATGTCTGAACCATTGGAGAACAGCTGATTACAACTTTATAAGTACATGATTCATTTATGATTTATGTAGATTTGCAGCAGAGCACCTTTTATATTGTGTTATTTAAAAGTCTTTTGAAAACACAGGTGTATCTGACACACACAAGCTCTCTCTCTACCTTCGACTCTTCTGAGGGGTTGTGTGGAGCTCATTTCTGCAGGGTTAGATGAAAGGCGGCGCATCGGTGTGCTGCTGCTGCTGTGATGGTAGAGGCTGCTGGCCTGGGAGTGGTACTCCGAGAAACTCCGCATAGTCTGGGGTCGCGGGGTCATGGAGTTGGAGGCGGAGTCCATGTAGCGCTGCTCCTTTATTAAGCCGTTCTCTTCATGGGGCAGAGTCTCTGCTGGAAAGAGAAACAACATGCACAACTTTAAAATGTCATTTTAGACAGAAAGAACACACACAGAATTGTGAATTTGCAGATCAGCGTCTGTAAAAGTAATCCCTGTGAGTCAAAAGCTCAGGGTTCAGAGACGTCTAAACGTCCACAGTTTTTTCTACTTTTGGCTCAGTATGAGGTCATACAGTGGATCTCTTTTATATGGTCATCTTAGGCGCACAGATCTGGCTGCACAGTCATTGCGCGCACTGCTTGCTTAATTTTGTTTCTCTACATGTTTTAAGATGCCGCAGACACGTCCAGACGCCTTCCTGACCGCTCCGCAGGTCACATTTCATTGCGTGTTGTACTTGTATAACTATGCACGTGACAAATAAACAATCTTCAAAGTTCAACGCACAAATCGTAGCAAAAACCTAATCAGGGGGGTTAGCCTTGACCGTTGAGGGGCAGCCAATCAGAGGAAAGTTTGCCTCAATCCTTTATCACCCACATATCACCGGCTGCCTGTACCCATTTTGTCATTTTGGTTGTAAAACTAATTTTTCAGGAATTAATGGAATTTTCTTTCTAGCCCAAAATGGCCGAGTTAAAGTAATGTGAAGCACAGATGGTAAGATCAGTGTTGCCAACTTAGTGACTTTGTCGCTATATTTAGCGAGTTTTCAGACCCCCTTAGTGACTTCTTTTCTAAAAAGAGACTAGCGACAAATCTGGCGACTTTCTCTGGTGTTATTGGAGACTTATTTATGACGGCTTTTTGACGTGAAAGTGCGTATCGCTCTTACTCTCAACAAGCAGCGGTGCTGCGGTGGGAACCTCGCCCGTGCCAAAGCGCTTACGGGCGGAGGATAGTCCTCCCCCAGCTGCTATCAGGGCAGGAGATGTTCACACCTATGCGTCCAAGCGGCAAATGAATCGCGCATGAGCGAAGCCGCAGCTCTCGCACTGACTGTAACGGAGTCAGTTCTTCTTTTACTGTTATGATGTTTTGTGGATCACAAGGTTTAAAACTACTTATAAACACACAAACACACACAGTAACTCCACTAGAGTGCCTATTTCGGGTCACTTTTTTCTTGGTCCAAGCCCGGATAAAGGAGGAGGATTGGAATTGTGACATTACAAAAAAAAAAAAAAGAAGCAATAATTGGTAAAAGAAATTTTATTTATAGTTCTAAAATCTTTCGAAATGCATTTAGGACTTTTTTTTTTACTCACTTTATGTCTTTTCCACGATGTTATTTCTCTCTCCTACAACATAGGTTACAATTACATTAGCATGACCAATTATGCAAATTAGGCGATGACATCATTTAGCGATTTCTAGCGACTTTTAGGACAGCCAATAGCGATTTTCCTTACTGAGGAGTTGGCAACACTGGGTAAGATCGAGGTGGAGCTGATTTTTCTGATTGCGTTCAGACAGTAGTAGCTTGCGAGTGCTATGCACTACCACAATACACTCTATTTCTGTAAAGCTCGTCTTCTCTTCTTTCCAAAACCATTTGAATTTTCTCTTTATCATATTTTTCTCTTTAACGGTGACTGAGTAACGATCAATTAACAAGTGTTTGTGAAATGGGCCCACTGACAGCAAAGTATTCTAGCTGGGTTCAAGAATAAAAATAAAGAAGTGGAAATGAGGATAATAGCCCCCTCCCGTAAGCTGAAACAAGCACTCCTAACCACATTAATATCTTAGCAGGCTCTAATTAAACACTGAGATTATAACTGTTTTCCTGGGCTTTGCACTCTTTATCTGCTTTTAATGAGGAAGTGTACTGTGCAGCAGTAACAGAGCTAACAACAGCAGAGCTATGGGTCACAATAGAGTGAAGCTACAGTGCTGATGTATTCAGATTCAGGCAGTGAGGACAGTGATTCAGTAACGTCACTTTACTGGGATGATTTCTAATTGTTTGTGCACTGAAGACTTCCCAGTCTGGGAACACTGGGACAGCTAAGTGAGCTCAACCAGCTCTGTTTGACAGGACCAGAATCACGCAAAGCTAGCCTAGCAGAGACCAAGAATAAGCATACAGAGTCAAAAATGTGTGCTTACCGATTACAAAAAAATAAAAAAATATTTTATACAAGGTTGCGTTTTTCCACAAATTAAGGTTTCTGAATAATTTTAATTGGCTGCCATTTTCAAAAATAACTACATTACATCCTGATGTCAGCTGGTTATGACGTCACTCTGGTGTCAAAGGGCATTTTAATGAAAAAACTGATTTAGGTGTGAACTTGAAAATGAAATCAGCTTGAGGCGTTGCCCACCATCACACAAATCTGATATCATGAAAACTGAACAGTAGACTGCTAACAAACAGACAAACGTAACAGATTACATAATCCCGCTCTTCGGGATAAGATCCGTAAGGAAAGCTGTACCTTCTGAAGGATGAGCTTCAGCACGTAAATGTTTAGGAGACAGCGGCGCTGCATACGGTGGAGAGACTCCAGAGAGACTTCGTTTACTCCCTCTTGCCAGTGATGGCGCGTCCATCACCTCTTCTTTCACTGAAACACAGAAACTCACTTTAACTCACACCAGTGGTTTGTGTATAAATTACACCACCACACAAGCTCAAATATCAGTAAAAAGATGACTGTGTGGCTTCTGAGATGTCTTTAGTTCTCAGTTTGATTGCGCTGTCAGATTTTATCTACAGCCTAGTTGCACAATCTGGATCTAACAAGACACCTGCCATTTTTATTCCAAGAGTGTCGTCACTCCACTAGCCTACATGCTTCATTGCCTGATCAGATTCTTTCACACAATCCTAACAAACACTCTTAGTCCATCTGTTTGAGATCCATCTTTTGAAGAGGGCCAAATTTCTCTCAGGAGGGATCTTTGGGTTCCAAGAGCCTCTTTAGCTTTCTTGGAACCATGTTAGTGTTAGCCAGCTCCTCCCAACAGATGACGCACTCGAACTAACGGCTGTTGGCATCCCCACTCCAGCTGAAACCACACAACCGGTTACTACTGACTGTTAGTCAATCGTTAGGTGGTAGGTCCTCTGCACTGGTAGATAGTTGTGGTTTGAGCCACACAAGAAAGCAATCAGGATTTTCCCCCAATTTTTTAATCTCACTGCAGTCAGTCAGCAGCTTTGATGTGTCATGCTCTCATTATTCCCACCATCCAGCAGCTGCACAAACTAAACAGGGTTAAGGAGGATTTTTTAGCAGTGGAAATGAGTCCAAAGTTGTGATATACGACTGTATACATGGACATTCCTCACAGCATACCACTTAATCTTAGACCTCAACTACTGTATGTGCAAAAACTACAGGACCACACAGGACAGAATCTATATTTCATGTTCTTTACACAGGTGAAATAAATCCCAGAGCACTACATCTGTGGCTGTAGGATTCTTTGAGATGCTCTCACCTTTCTGTGACAGGAACAGAAACTTACACCACCTTCATTTAGATGTGCTAAGAGTTTGTCCGTCACGTTCCACTTTTTTCAACAATGGCGAATTCAAAATTCCACATTTCATTTTATATCTGAGAAAGTTTAAAGATAATCACACAGAACTCTCGCTTTTTTTAATGGATGTGTGGAGTTTCTTCTTCCAGATTATTGCAACATTTTTCTTTGTGGTGCAAATGAGACGTTACTCTTGCGTTACTGCTGGTTTAAAATGCAGCAGTCTGGTTTCTTACTGGTTTTAGTAGTAAGGCAGGGCAGGGATAGCTCAGTAGGTAGAGTGGCGGCCCCATGATCGGAAGGTCGGGGGTTCGATTCCCCTGAACAGCTACCCTGAGGTACCCCTGAGCAAGGTACCGTCCCCACACACTGCTCCCCGGGCGCCCAATGGCTGCCCACTGCTTCACTAAGTGAATGGGTTAAATGCAGAGAGGGATTTTCCCCACGGGGACCAATAAAGTACACCTTCTTCTTCTTAGTATTCCATCACCCTGATCCTGGCTTCTCTACCTTTCTCTAGACAGCAGAAACGTTGACCCCATATTGTTGCCCGTTCGTAGCATTAGATCATCAGGTTAGGTCTTCCTGCTGCTTCCAAAGTCCAGGATTAAATACGAAGATGATCAACCTTTTGCATTAGAAGCCCTTGATTGTTGAACAACCTGCCTGAGGGGGATGTGGCCCACTGACATCCCTTCTTTTACTAAACTTCCTTTTATGTAACATCTTCTTCTTATCATCCTCCATCACTTCATATCATTTTGTAATGTCCTTGAAAGTTTCACTTCTGAAAATTTCCTTGGGTATATTTTCTGTTATAGCTGATGGAGTTTTGTCTTTATATTTTTCCTCTGTTCTAAATTTTTCATTTTAAACTGGATTTGTTTGCCCTTGTGTCTCTTTTTATTTGAATTTACCATCCTTGTTTTGCTGGTTTGTCAAAGTATTCTGTAAAAGCAATTTGTAAACAGTGCTATTAAAAATAAAAAGTTGCAGGCTTTACCTGATTTCTTCCTCTCGTAAGCCGAGTAGTGGCTGAACGGCTGGCTGCTGAACAGGTTGTCGCACTGCAGATGACGACACATGGTCTCCAGGAAGCGCAGTACAAAGGAAGCACTGGAAGCTGACGGTAGCCTGACCACACGGACTCCACCATCTGTTCTCACTGTGGTGATGAGAACATGTTTTAGTATTCTATCAATCATCATGCACGGCTGCCTAAGGTGACAATAACAGAACAACTTTATACCTTTGACGACCTCCCCTCCGCCCGAGTCATTCTGCAGAGCGCTGAGCAGGACTTTAGGCTGGTATGCACAGTCTATACATGACTGGACGACCTGCTGGAGCACAGAGTTCACTGGACCTGGTCCAAAGTGGTCAGGTAGATGCTGCATCTGCTTCCTGTCCAGGTGGGGTCCGCAGTTTCCGTGCTTATTAACGTACACACACACTGAAACAACGCAGACACACTGAACTAATCAGACATTCAAATGAGAGCTTTCATTCTGTGCACCAGTAGAGCCGTTAGCGTTTACCTGTCGAAACCACTGAGTTTAGGTTGGCAGGACTTTCCTGTGGCACCTGGATGCTCGGCAGCTGTGTGGAGCCTTGGATCATTTTGGGCTTTCTCTGAAAAACAGATGTTTATAAACAATTTAACAATAAGGAATGTTAAAGTAAAGCTAATTCTTAGTTCTGGGTGTATATGTGTGCTAGGGCAGTAATTATAACCTTGATTAAAGAATTAAAAAAAAAAAAGTTATGAGGGTAGTGTCTGCATTATGGCTGTAAGTCTGACAAAAATGGTTAAATGTCTTAGATACATGCCCTCCTTTGCAGTGTTTACATCTTTCAGAGCCACGTTTGAAAATCCTGCTCTCACTGAAATAAACTGGGTAGAAAAGTGCACCACTGTGAGTGAAAAGGGGGTGCACCTGATGCATTACACAATAAAACATTAAAGTGATGACATGCTGCTGTAAGCTTTAAGCTCGGTTAAAGCAATGCTCAGTGTTTAAAGGTTTCACAGTGTGGACACATTACAGGCAGATTCTGAAGAGCTTTGTTTTCTTTTTATGGAAGCATACTTCCACCTTTCCAGGCTCTCATTACAAATCAAAATGTAATCTGCAAACAATCATAGTCCAAGGAGCCAATCACAACTGCAGTTGCATTTGGTCCATTTTACAGAAATCATAATCACCACAGTTACCAGCTCAGCACACAGACCTGGAAAAACTGAAGCAATTTTGATGTGTAACTTTGTCAGGACACGCAGTTTAAAAGAACATTGGGGTTTTTCATGAAATTATTCAAAGATGTAAATAATGCCCTACAACATCAACTGCTTGCTGTTTAACCACATTGTTTGGAAAATAGGAAACAAAACTCCCCGATACTGTTGTTGGGTAGTACTGTTTTCTTGAGCTTGTTGCCTAGGAAAAAAAAGGAATTTTTGCCACATTTTCAGTGTCGTTTTCATTTCAGGACTGCTGCGGTTGTACGGCAGTTTTCCCAGTTGTTGCATCTATTTTGTGCCTGTGAAAATGAAGCCATTATTGGCGTTCATTGATGATTGTGGACAATCGCTTTCTCATTCCAACATGGATACATTGACTGGATTTCAGTCGAGCATATAACGCTGGTAAGTCCCTCAATCAGAAGATGTTTTGGACTGTGATAAACGGTTTTAGAATCTTCAGGGTCAGAAAAGTGAAAAAAGCAACAATTTGAACATTTCGGATCATTGTCCATAGTTCTGGCATGAAGCATGTTTTAGTTAGTATGATTCAGATATAATGATAATGACAAAGCCCAAAAACAAAAAGGATTTAGTGATAGTTGAACTGACGTAGCTTGTGTATTAATTTTGTGCTAATCAAGCATGTTTTCCTAAACTAGAAGATGATACCTTTCAAATTGAATTGTCATACATGAGTTTTTGCCCACTAATTGTTCTCTTATAGGCTTTTGTATTTGGGTGTGCTGTAAAAGGGAAAATTTAATAAAAATGTGTGGCTGATAACAGATTAAACAGTCAAAGCTGGGCCTCACCTTGCTTCCCGGTTTGGGTCCTCTCTTCTTGTGAACTCGGGGTACCAGCTGTGTGTTTTCAGGTACAGACCCATTTTGGGCCGCGGCTGCCTCGGCCACCGCTTTGAGGAGAGCGATGGTCTCGCTTTTGGGCCGACGGCCTCTGACCCCCTTCCTGACCGGCAAAGGGGGCAGAGGATTGGGGAGTCTGTAGGGGGACTGCATGGATCGCCGACTCGGTTTAGAGGGCGACGAGGGAAGAATCTGCAGGTGCTTCGGCAGAGTAACTGCAAGAAAAACAAATGGAGTCAATGAAAATATGTCCTTGGAATAAAACGTGCATAAAAATGTAAAAATAGGATATTAAAAAAACAAAACGAAAGCAAAACAGATGACATGCAGGTCATGCATATGGACAGGGTTGTCAAAGTGTGTCCCTCAGGTCAGCGCTCAAACACTACAAAAATACCTTACTGCTGCCTCCAGTACCCTCTGGACCCTGAACTGGCTCCCAGTCAAATAAATAGGAACTCATGCTGAATGTTTTTTCTTAATTTAAAAAATAAATAAATTTAAAAAAAAATATATTCTGGGTGCCAGCCTAGGATAGGATAGCATAATGTTACTGAAAATGACACAGGGAGCGCCCCAAATCAAAATAATATTGTGTATCATTCGAACAGAAGCCAGTTTTAAACAAAGTGTTTTTGGATCCATACAAAAAATTTCACCAAGTGAAAGTTTCATGAAATGCTGTAATCTTTGCAGTTTTTGTGTTTCTCTAACCAACAGCACAGACACAACAGCTAATAAGCTACAAAGCCAGAATGACCAGTTCACAGGTTTTGGTGGGTGTTTATATGTGCAGTGATTTCTGTTTCCCTTCTTCTAAACTCTCAACATACTGGAAAAAACAAAACAAAACAAAACAAAAAAAAAAAACTACCACATATCCACACAAAGCAACAGCCCATGTATCCAACAAGTAAATACTTGTGTTTGTGTGTGTGCTAAAGAATACCTAACAATAGCAACGTGCAGAGAAACAAGTGATAAAAATGCTTTTCAAGGTTCTACACAGACCAAATAGTGGTAGGGAAAGACTTTTTCCAGCTTTTAAAGTAGTCTCGGGGCTCATGTATGACACAGAAAACTAAAGAGGGCTTTAAGTCTTTCATCTGTTCTGTGGTTAATAATCTTATCCACTATATAAGGAGTGCTGGTGCAGTAGAGACTACACTGAGCAGCTTTTATGTAAACATATATTCTTCCATGTAAACAGGTACGTAGTGAAGAATATAAATCCCATTCCTCCTCCTCTTTCCTGCTGCTGCTTTCCTCCCTTCCCACTTGTAATTCTGTCCGTTTCATCCCAGCCACCCTAACAGACACGCACACAAACGTAACAGGCCTCCATACTGATCTGCAGCTTCACACACAATACACCGCTCGTCTCCTACGACTGTTGGCTCGGGGCTTCTGACGCTCTCAGAAGCGTCAGAAGCCCCGAGCCTGCGGCTAAGTTCTCATTTCTGAACTTAGCTGCAGTCTACAAAGAGGACCACGTCAAAAAGTAGACATTAAGATGATATAGCAGCGCCGTAGAAAGGAAATCGATCCAGATTGAGCATGTTGTGTGTGAAGCAACAAACTCACAATCAGAGGCAGTGCAGGACTACCGGTCTACTTCTTATTAATCCAACTGTAAAAACAATGGCTGTGGAGCATTTCCTGTCACCAGCTCTGCATGTTGAAGTCAGGAATGAGGGAAACTGAGGACTTGTTGACGGGCAAATCATCCCAGATAATCCTCCTTTCTAACTTAAATATTTACCACAATTTACAAAATGACCTTCATGTTTCACGTTTTATTTAATATGAGCTAAAACCAGCAGCTGACACCACAAAGTTATCAGGAAAGTTCCCTGCAGTCACAGATTGACCACTTTCTACAGCCAGAGGAGTTACAGCCTGCTGGCCATTGGAGAAAGTGCAGGTTTTAGGCATTGGCCAGAAGCTCCGTAATAAATGGGAGCATGCAGATTGTTCAATGGTTCTTTAAAAATGAAAATAATTATTTAAAACAGCTTGTAGACAAAAAGTCAGTTTAGTTTTTGTAAATACAGTCTCAATTTCAAAGCATTTTAACTGTTCTTACACTGAAGCCAGTTTTATCCATTAACTATCACTGCATGCTGATAGGACGGTTAAGGACTGTGGTGGTTGAAGAAGTGTGAAGATATGTGTGAATGTGTGTGTGAATGGGTGAATGACTGAATGTAGTGTAAAGCGCTTTGGGGTCCTTAGGGACTGAGTAAAGCACTATACAAATGCAGGCCATTTACCATATCTTACACCTATCAAAATCCACCCAAAAAATCCACAAACAAAAGCTGTTGGTGCTATGGTTAGCTACAACGTCACAGCATCCCATTAATTCTGGGTGATTTCATAACATTCGCCTATGACACACACAATACACCCCCACCACCCACACACACACACCCACCCACAAAAAAAGAAGGACATTTCTGTGCTTTATCTGCTTGTCCTCTAGCTAAACTCTGACTTTCCACTTTAATGCCATATGGATTCATTTATAAAGCCTTCCGAGAGTTTAGTCAAGAAATACCCACCGCCTTTGTTTAACAACACAACTGAATAACCACCAAAACCACCAACCCAGCCTAAGATGGCCATAATCACAACCACACAACTGAAATAACAACGGTAAAATGGTAATATTCATCCACTCTCCTCAACCAACATATAAATCAAGTATACCGCTTTGAGGTTTGAGCCTTTCAGCATTACTGCCACATATAGTTGCCACACTTACAGTTTGATTATTTGTTGCATTAATTCCCTTTACTTTTTCTTTTCAGTTACCAATCTGCTGCTCCCTTGTTGAGGGTGGAGCTGTTAATAAGAGGACCAAACCATCCTCTGCAACAGCATGGGGCCAATGGACTTTTTTTGCATGAAATTTAGTGAGTGTTCCTATAGTTTAACCCCTTTTTGTTTAGAATGGTTTGCTCTGCTACTTTATAGTTTGTTTATTTACGTTCTTGTTTTGTACATTTTTAGGTCTATACCTATTTCATATTCTTGTGTACTTCTGATATATATTTTTATTTTCTTGGGTTAAATAAAACCCTTTCTTCACACTCGCCAAATCTGAGCATTAGTTAGGTAGTTTTTGGGTCAAGGTGCGGTGACTGAGTGGGTGAGTTCTGTGGAAGTCTACAGAGAAATCATCAGCCCTGAGCTCTGTAAACACTTTCCTGATGAGTTCATGGGCTCATTTATTTTGTTTCACATTGAATAAAACATTAGGTTCATTTTGTAAAATTACAGTTATTTTAACAGTTAGAAAAGCAAAATAGTTAATCTTGTCTGACAAATCATTAGCCAATCGGCATGTAGTTTTTTTCTTGTCACATTTCAAAAAACCAAGATGGCAATGATGAAAACGCTCATCTCTATGTTTAATGACGGGACTGCACTAATTAACAGGTGAGATCACAGTGGCTCACATCCATCTTTTATAGTGTTTATGGGGACAGCACAGTGAGAACTGCTTGTCTAGCTCAGCTAGTTTGATGGAAAATCTGCTTGGGAGTGTAGTGGGTTAAGCATTTGCCTAACAAGCAAAAGATCCCTGGTTCAATCCTGGAAGAAAGTAGGATTGGGATTGCATTAGGAAGGTCACCAAATCAAACATGTGGAGCAATGCCTTATGAATAAGCAAGCAGCCAAAAGTAGCTGCTTCTTCACTTATGAGTCATTGATCTGGGAAGCTCATCTCACATATATCCGGCAAGCAGCACATTCTGAACAATTTGTACATGTTTCATAGTTTTATTTTTACTGTGCTGTGGTGAGGCAACAGTTAAGAAAGATAGCAAGTTCATTCAATATCCAGCTCTTCTGCCAGTGCAGCGATCAGCTGCAGACATTCCTCTTGAATTGAGTGTAAGGTTGCCACGTATGGAGACAGTTTGATACAGTATGCATTGTGAAGATTGTATATATAGACTAGGGCTGGGCCATATTATACCGTTCACGGTAATACCGGTATAATGTTAGGCAACGATAGGAAAATGAAATATCGCGATAGAATGGGAGTAAAACGCGCATGCGCAGTGCCTTTGTTTTCATACGCACATGGCCGATTGTTGAGTGAAACAGATGAACCAGAATTGGTTTGTAAAAATGGTGCAACTTCCGTGATGTGGAACTGGTTTGGTGTTTGTCCGTCAGATACACGACAAAGCACATTTTTTTGCAGAACATGCAAGCGGCCGTTGTTATTGTCATATTTGTCGGACTAAGATGCTCTTAAATCTGGGAGTAATCTGGGTCCTAAACTCCGTATACTTCAGGTCAAACAACACTGCAGCATCACTTAGAGTTAAAAACTGTCTAAATTCTTTCATCTTTAATAAAACGATCAGCATTGCTGCTTTACCAGGTGTAACTATGAAGTTTAACTTCCAGGCATCCATGAAAACTAAAGTTATTACATTTAACGGAGTTAGACGTTAGCAGGAAGCTAGCGGAAGTTAGCTCGCTAGTTTCGCTAGTTACCTAAGCATGATATAGCATGTTCTGACTGAGAGATTTCTGAAAAAAATCAAACGTACAGTTCTGCTATCACTTCCAACATAAATGAAGACAGGAAACTAAACAGCAGTGACGTTTGTAGGGTTACTGAAGTTGGGCTAGCTGGTATATAATGATGTGCTACGTGATCGCTAGCGACACAGCTATGTTAGCATAACATAAACAGTGAAGCTGGAGGACGAACACTAACACTTTTCCACTTATAAAAGTTAACGTGAAGGTTCTTCATGGTTAGAGACAAATGCAATCGCATGGCAGGATGTTGTAAACGGACCAAACTTCAGTCAGGAGAACAACTGAGATAATCCATCCACAATATGAGGTTAGTCATTAATAGACTGCAACAACATGGGAATAGAGCAGCTGCCAGAGAATTCAACATTAATGAATCAATGGTACAGAAGTGGAGGAAGCAAGAAGAATGAGTTTAATAAAGTTTGATTTATCTGACTGCTTTGTTTCGCTTAATGTGCCTTATAATCCCGTGCACCTTATGGTCCGAAAAATACATACTGCACACTGCAGTTTAATGTTGCAAAGCACCTCTTTTTAACTTCAGTGGATATTATACATGGTTATGCTCAGGATATGTCAGCCCATTTCTACTGGAAATGCCTTTTGGTTAAACTTTCAGCAAGGAATTTGCATTTGCACTGTTACATTTTTATAAAGCTTTAATGTACATAAAAACCAGCTTCTTGTTTAAGTGAAAATAAATGGAAGGTTGTCTTTTTGCGCTAGTAATGTTGTGGAGTTGTATTTTGTCTCGCATCAATTATATCGTCGGTTATATCGTTATCGCAAATTTTCAAATATATATTGTGATAAATATTTTTGGCCATATCGCCCTGCTCTAATATAGACTGAAAAAGTAAACTTAAGGAACTTCACATGAAGACATGAAACCTATGGGTGGATGTATTCCAGTTTGAGGGAAATACAAATTATCCAATTTTCCAGACAGAAATGGTAAAATGGAGGGTTACTGGAAGATTACATTTTCCAGTAATAAAATGGGAATGTTTGCAGCTGTGCTTTTTAAGCAGTACACCTGTGACTGTGTCCTCTGATTGGTTGGTCCCTGTCACTTGGTGTCACTTGGTGGTTTATATTTTTTCTTTCCTCTCATCTCTCAGAGAGAGGTGGAAGAAGTGTAAAAGACCTTTATATAACTTCTAAGAGCCATAATATCACTCACTGAAATCCATATTAAAATCTATATTCATGCACATATCCAAATCTGTTATTCTTCTAAAATATGTGCATTTATATGTAATGTAATCACACATACAGAGGCAAACCTCAAGCCTTTTCTACTGTGTGCTCAGCACCTGTTAAAAATTACCCTGTGTATATTTTCCTCTGTCAGACTAAGCAACAAGACAACATGATTAATGTTAATTGCGTTTATATTTATCTAACTGTGGGTGTAATTTCCGGGCTGGTGTGTGGGGGAGAGGAGGAGTGTGCTGCAACTAAATGAGCATGAATGAAAGATTGATTACAAACAATAGCATCTGCCTCAAACCGCATTATTTACAGCAGTGAGGAATGCGCAGATGTCTGCTGCCCCCTACAGTCGAAGACTTACCACTGTTGCCGGGTGGCTGAAGGCTGTGCTTAGTGAGGGAGCACCAGCCTACCGGGAAGATGTCTCGGGAGTCGTACTTGCACCAGTAGTCAAAGGCGCCCCGCCAACCGTCAAACATGATGAAGACCTCATCGCCCTTCACTTCTCCAATTGTGGCGGGGCAGATGAGGTACGGGTTCTTCTTGTCCACCGCCTCCAGCTTCATGCCTGGCTTAAAGCTATTCTGAGGGGGTCTTGGTGGTTCCTGGAAATAAAGGCAACGTCCTCATTCGTCATTGCAGCAGCTTTTAAATACTTTATACTTTTTTAAAAGGTTTACAGAGGTAATACAAACCTTTTTAAAGGCTGTTACTGGTGCCATCTCTGCTCCATTTAAGGTTCTCAGCAGAAACATGGGCCAAGAGGAGGCATTCATCCGAAATCCTGAAATGACAGGAATTTAGGCTTAAAACCAAGTTGAACTAATGCAGAAGACAGAAGTTACTGTTATTAGTAGACCTTGTTATTTAGTCAGTGCTGCTTGTTAGGCAGCATTATGGTATGTTCACATCAAAATTCCACACAATCCATCCATCCATACAAATGTTTAGACCTTTCTGCAACCCCTAAATATTTTCCCCGAACAGTCAACGGAAGCACTTCAATGATAGCTGGAACAAATAACATATTTCCAGAACATACCAGAAAGTCCGAAGATTTCACCCACTTTTCTCCGAGCTCGCTCATTTTCTACTGTCTAAAAGCGAAATTGAATCAAGCAACTCTTGTTCTCCACTTTGTTGCCATCAGTCGAGTCAGCAGCTTGTGGGCTGACAGGCTTTTAAACACAGCAACAAAAGAGTTTGTCTGCATTTTAAATCACGCATTTGAATCATGTTAACTTGTATCTTTGATCTACAGATAGATTATGTATCGAGTGTTTATTAAAATAGACTTTTTTAAAAATACTGTGACGTAAGGCCCTCGTTGTGGGAAGTTTGTTTATTAGGTTTCAGGCGACTCTAAATGCTCAGCATCAGTTTTTTCTACTCTTTAATACTGATGATGTAAATGAGACAGGATATTCCTAAAATAGTCAATTTAGGCACACAGCTCTGTTGCTAAAAAATCTTCTGTTTGTGATGGGTAGCTAAACAGAATACGCACTAAAACAGCTTGTTTCAGACAAAAGATAAACTGGGGGTCTGCACAGAGGCCCAATATGAGCTAAATAAAGATGTACAATATAATGAAAGCAATCCTGTCACCATGTATTTTTATTTTAAAAATATTCCAAACATAATTCTTCACATGTCGGGGCGATCGTGGCTCAAGAGTTGGGAGTTCGCCTTGTAATCAGAAGGTTGCAGGTTCGAGCCCCGGCTTGGACAGTCTCGGTCGTTGTGTCCTTGGGCAAGACATTTCACCCGTTGCCTACTGGTGGTGGTCAGAGGGCCCGGTGGCGCCAGTGTCCGGCAGCCTCGCCTCTGTCAGTGCGCCCCAGGGTGGCTGTGGCTACAATGTAGCTTGCCATCACCAGTGTGTGAATGGGTGGATGACTGGATATGTAAAGCGCTTTGGGGTCCTTAGGGACTAGTAAAAGCGCTATATAAAATACAGGCCATTTACCATTTACATGTCTGACATTGTCTTGACTTCAGGTTGTAACAAAGTCAAAATAATGATGACATGGGAGTTAAGTCTTCCTTATTGAATAATTTGCAGCTCATGTTGTGTGTATTGTTACTAAAGATAAAATCAAAACCTTGTATGTGCTTCTTTCCAATCCTTACCCAGCGGCGGCTGCAGCATATCTCCATTCTTCTCACAGGTGCCGATAGGCTGGATATCAGAGGAGTCGACTAGTCTCCAGAAGTCATTGCTGTTATCACTGCCGTCCAGACGGAGGCGCAGACGGACCCCAGTAATACCCATCACTGTGGCAATGCAAACTGAGGTGGAGTTGCGTGGGTCGTGAGCTTCAAGCTTCATTCCCACCTTGAAGTCATTGGTAGGTGGGACTCTAACCTGAAGATAACAGAAAAATGTCACGAGTGTGGTTGCTGTAATCACAGCAAACAAACATGTTTTTGAACTCTCTATACAGTCTAACAAAAGCTGTCCCAGTACACCCAGTATGAGGTGTTGGGAGCATAAAAAACAAGTATCCAAATGAAGAGAATTTACTGAATCACTGTCCCTAACTGCCTGAATCCAAATACATCAGCACTGAAACCTCACTCAGTGGTGATCCCACAGCTTTGTTACTAGCTCTGCTGTGATTCACAGTACACTTCCTTGTTAAAACCACATAAAAAGGGTGCAAAACCCACACAAACAATCACAATCGAGGGCTTGTCTAGACCTGTATTTGCTTAGATTCTTAGATTCTACTAAAGTAGCTCTGAATGATTTACAATTCAAAATAATCCTTATTTATCTTACACTAGCCTATCTTACACTTGGTGCAGGCCCTCTGTTTGTCCTGTCTGAAACAATTGATCTGATTGGCAGGTCTAAGCAGCATGTAACTGGGACTGCTGCACTCACACTCAGACAGCCGCGTACCGGTCCAGAGTTCATGCATGAAAACAGTCTTTCAGCCCTTCATCAGACCGTTGAAACATTTAGTCAGTGCACCATTGATGTGACCCAGCTGATTAACATCGGCCAAAGCCATTTATAAACTTCATCTTATTTCCCGATTCCAGTGTCACTCAACGAGGCGATATCCCTTACATTTACATTTTCCTCTAAGACACTGGGTCTATATTCATGCAAATGGACCTCAGCAAATGTTTCACTAGACTAGCTGGGGCTCACTTCCTCCAAGGCTGAAAACTGCAGGTCCAGGTTACTCTGGAATGTTTTCTTGAGAACAACTCCAGAATGATCACAGTTTTTGTTATTTCAAATAAATACATTTGTCAGTAATCCTGCTAACACACAAACCAAACCAGTCACATGACCATGACTTTGGTAGCATTTATAAACTCAGGAGGACATACCTGACGAAAACAGGTTGCTGGTGCTGGTATCGATGATGTTTCCTTGAGATATTCTTCCCAGCTAAAAGCATCTAAAGAGAAACAACGAGAAAGCGATGTGAGAAAGTGAAAGTGTATTTCATCTATTAAATACCGTAATTGTCGGGCTATAAGCCGCTACTTTTTGCACAAGCTTTGAACCCTGCGGCTTTTAGTCAGGTGCGGCTTTTCTATAGATTGTCCATGATTTTTGTCATATCGTAAGACGATTTGTTTTGTTTGTTCCGCTGTTGTACGGCACTACGTTGCCTGGCGGAAGGATCGGGGTTCAAGAGTGGTATGTTGGTCACATGTCCATCCGCCAGGCAACATAGTGCCGTACAAGTAGCGCGAAAAACAAACTTCAAAGTAGCGCTACGCGTTCAGCGGGAGTCGTGGATGACGAGCGGCGATAAACTTGCGAAAAGCAAGTTGTGCTCAACTCCACCGGTGGATTCTGACAGCGTGGAAAAGTGTGAAAACATCCACGATCACCAACGGATTTCGAAGGGCTGGACTGCTGCATGATGAAGAGGAGGACACCGCCACGGCCCTTCAGAGGGTGTTCGACTCCGACACTGACAATGAGGATTTCTTTGGTTTTGAAAGTGACAACGAAGGAAAGAAGCTGAGAGTGGATGACGAAGCCATCCTGATCCTGTTCGTATCCGACACTGGAGAAGAGGACTTTGGTGGTTTTAGAGCGCAGGAAGATGGTGGTGAATGACTGACTTTTCTTCTTGTTAAAGCCGTGTCACTGCACCTGAGCCTAAAAGGTAGTCCGAATCTATTTTTCTGGTGTGCTGTAGGTTATTGTTATGTAATACATTTGTTACTCATTTATGAAGCACAGCACATGTGCAAATATGTACCCATAACTTGTTTTTCAAAATATTAATAAAAGGGGTGTGTCTCCAAACAGCCATCTCTTTCCTGACAATTCCCTTTGTGCATATTCTCTTACATATGATGAGTCAACATTGAAACACCTGCGGCTTTTGGTCAGGTGCAGCTAATGTATGTACAAAACAGGATTTTCCCCTGATTTTAGCTTGTGCGGCTAATATTCAGGTGCGCTTTGTAGTCCGGGAAATACGGTATATCAATTATTAAATATTACAGAAATGAATATCCGTGTGCAAAAGCTTGAAATAAAACAGTTTATCAGTGTGTGAAATGTGACATTATACCATGATTTTAGTCCATCTATACAAGCCACACAACTGAGCTTCTCATTTCTTAAAACACTGAGAACAAAATCTCAATAATGACAAGAAATGAAGAACATCTCTTGTGGATGTTTAGCAGTATGTGATACAAACAAACCTCTCTCTGTTGCAATGGCTTGTCATTAAAAGCTCATGAGGAAGTTACATAAAACAACTATAATCCTGCTCTGATTACATAAATACCTATTAGAGTGCATCTTGTGTTTCATCAACTTCATCATGTCTGAGAGTTAAACATGAGAATGAAGTGAATCCTTTCACAATTTAAAAAAAAAACTTGAAGGGGTCATACCTGATTTCTCTTTTTTGGCTTCTTTCTGATCTAAAAATTACAAAGACAACAACAAAAGAAATTTAGAAACATTTTAAACCCCTATATCTTACTTCAGGCAATGTAGGCATTACAATACATTGTCCTTATAAATGTAACTTATATTACAAGCTTTAAATTACAGTCTGAACACAGAACATATTCATAATTATGGAATGTAATAGAGTATAGGCACCCTCTGTTAATTATAGCCATTTCATAAACAAAAAAAGTTAATTTTTCTAGGATAAGTGAAGCCCCGATTAATAGAACTGGTTAGAATATGAATTTAGTCACAATATGGGTGGTTTTCCTTTTTGGCTCAAGCCAAAACTTGTTTGGGTGGGCGCCACATACCCTACAATCTGTGTAACAAACATTTACAAACATCTGAGGGAAACTACTACCAGTTTTTTTTTTTTACATTATGAAAAACCCCCCATTTTTTTCCATTTTGTATAAGCACAAGTACCAGCTTCCTCAAACAAATGAAAGGTCCTTGCCTTTTAGCGGCGTTTTCCCCATGGTGACAGATGACCAATGTGGCACTTTTATGGTGATGAACAAGGTGCCAGATGATCAACCGACTTGTTTCCGTATTCTCTGAAAGTTTGTCCTGAAAACACAAAAATGGATCATTTGGGACAGAAACAAGACAGAAACGCCTTAAAAATATTGAAATAACAACAAGGCAATTTGTCCAAAGCAGAACATCCAACTCGAGGGAGTGTTCGAGCTGAAAATTCCAATTGTGAATTTAGGAATTCCAGCTTCCCACTTCAAATGTTACATAGCATAAGACTCAAAGAGAGGAATAAAAGATGTGCAATTTAGCAAATGAGAAACTGGGATGGACAACTAAAGCCTGACTTATTATACTCCTACATCTATTTGCGCAGGTATTTGGCTACAGAGAGTGAAGTATTATGGGTATTTAAGAAATGCAGACGACTGCCTGCAGACCTCTAAAAAAAACGAATAGAGAAAAAAAACGATGCACCAAACTAGTATCTGGACTGAATATCTGGCAAATATGACATCTTTGTTTTGTGTTAACTTCATCGAGAAGAAGCTAACACAGCATGGAAGAACGGTCAGGTTTGGGGGTCAGGTTTTTACTGTTTGGGAATGGTCCCAGTCTTCCTCAGTGTCAGAGTACCAGGTTATTTATTGATCACAGATAGATATTTGGTATCAGCAGATATCAACATCTATGGTAGTGATATCAGAAAATGAAAATCTTAATTGGTACATCCGTTACAGCAGAATGAAAGAAAACAAAAAAAACAAACATGAATCCTCCTGATCCTCAAAGCGGTAACGCCACCATTATCAACATGAAGTGACAGATCCATGTTGGAGTGAGTGAAGGTATTCAGCCATGAAATCAGGGCAATGCAACAGGTAGAGCCCACATGGCACGTATTTCACCTAATGCCTTCTTAAATCTCTACCATCCAATCTAAATTTCTGTGCACCTCAGGTTTGTTGCAGCAGCCTTTTTTGGTGCCGTGATGTTCCCTCTCACTCTCTTACATGATTAGCATATTGACAAATGGTTGTTACTTCTGCTTGATCCATCAGAGATTTCCCCTAATTTGCATAATTTCCAACTGGCTGTAGGGAACTGAAAGGGAATGTTACCTGTTAAGTACAATATGTATTTTAGTACTGAGCAGTTATTAATAATATCCCTGTGCACCTTTAAGGCTGAGACAGACTGGAGGGTGAGACCTTTTCTTTCAGTGCATATTAACTTTAATTATCTTGACCATTTTTTTACTGCAGCTACTCTGTGGGCACTGACTGTAACAGTATTTGTGAACTGACACAATAAAAGGCTGAAGAGCTTTTGTTCTGAGGTTTCGAGAGTCTGTCTCTGTCTATATTAACCATCCCTGTGTTATTCTTTTAGAGAACTAATGTGCAGATGTTAATTCCAGCTGTTCCTCAGTCTGCTGAAATAATCACAGCAGCTGCTGCTTATGGGTTGGAACAAATTTAACTTCTAAATATTAGCGTTTAGTTCATTATGCTCCTTTTTATGTGAGATCATTTACAATTGTTTACATCTACAGTCATCTCAGAGAGAGAGGAGATGCCAGCATCTGAATAGGGACTCAAATCAGCAGACCTTAAGTTACTAATCAGCTCAACTGACATTTAGCATTTAATATGCTAAAAAACCAGTTGATTCTGAGGAGGTCAGGCATGAGCTTATAGTTTTAAAGGAATAGTGGAGATGTCCCTAAAAATAGCCCACATAGTAAAAGTATGAAGATAGGCAAAGGATACTGTGGTTAGCAAAACGGAAATCAACCTTTTTTCGTAAAGTAAAAAACCATCAGAACCTCTTTCGCGTACAGTATTGTGGTTTTCCAGTAATGGGTCACTCCCACGGAGACAGGAAGCCTCGTACAAGGTGGGTTTTTTCATGAGGTTCAGCTACAACCGGGCCTGTGGTGGGACAGCCCATACGACACAGTCTGCAACTTTGTGTACATTCCCTCAGTTTCATTCCCAAAACATCTGTAGAATGTAACTAACTCCACCACCAGGAGTCCCGTAAGTTAGTGAGTTTGGTATAAAGAAAGCACAACAGCTGTTCTAGGTCAGCAAATAAAAGCTGCGTGCCCTCCCCTCAAATTTACAGTAGAAACACGGTCTCAGTCATTGAGGTAATATTAGCCACGCTGAATTGCCTATTATAATGACGCTAATAACGCCCCGCCTATGAGCTAAATTAACGTTACATCGACCCAAGAGGTTATTATTCACAACACCTACATTTATAACCTCATAATTACCTACAGCCAGAACTACATTTTCTAATTTTTACTCTCAAATCAGCTGGTTATGTCGCCTCACCCACCAGCCTTTTAATGTTAACTTGGATTGTAACAGCTAGCGAGGCTACATGTCGAGGCAGGAAGGTATAATTTAATTAATTTATCATAACGCCGAGTTTTAAAGTGTTCCATATATGATGTATATATGATATATGATGCATCTCTGCTCTCTGTTGTGTAACATTAACGGTTTCAGGTAATAGTCTAGGCCCAATGTTGACAACTGGAACTGCTTGTATGTTAGCTACCGCTGCTGGCTAATAACTAGGTTGGCTAACCTTAGCGTTAACCCTCTGAGAACAGTTTCTTCCACAGTATCGGAGAGAATCGCACGTAGGCAGGATTGAGAAGCTTCCACGGATAATTTCCCCAAACTCCAACTCATTCATTCTGAAGTATTAACTTACAAGTGCCTTCTTTTTTCGACTGAAGATCCACTTTTTTTCTATTCGTCAGCTGCCATTTTTTCACGAATGTAGTGTATCCTTACACGTACGTAATATATGCCAAAGATTGTGCTGAAAGGAGAGTACAGCTACGACACGGGGACTGACTGCAGGAGGAGTAGTTCAATGGCCAATGAATTCGCTTGCTGCTCACAGTAGTAGCCAATCAGGAAAAGACTCAAATAATTTGTCCAATAAGAATCCGGACTGCATTGGCTGTAGTTTCAGCTTCAAAAAACTTGTATGAGTGATCCACTTCAGCGTTCCTTCCTCTTTACAGGGTCTTTCTCCTGTGTCCCCCAGCTGTGCTTCAAAACTGAAAAACTGTAAACATGTAAGAAAACGCCTCGAATAAACAATGTAAGATAAGTGGTCTGGTCTTTAAATACGTAAGGCCAAAACTACAGAACAGAAAATAGTAAAAAGAAAAATAATTAATGCAAAATGCTAAATTCGTATTATAATATAATATAATATAATATAATATAATATAATATAATATAATATAATATAATATCATGAAAAGCAGTAAGTACATTTGGAGCAGAACTAAAGCCCTGTCCTAAATAAAAACTGTTTATGTTAGTGAAACTGTAAAGTGGTTGTGGTTTGTTCTCACTTAAAGTGGGTAGTAATGCGTCATCACAGAAAAATAGCGTATGACTTACGGTCACTGTCCCGTCTTCACTGTTTTTCCCCCGCCCACACATTTTTTTTAAAAAATTTTTCCTCATTAACTTCAGATCAGGAGTGTCAAGATATTTTTTTTCTTCATCTTTAAAAAAAGAAAAAAAAATCCTTAATTTAAGTGTAAAGAAGTATATTCTGATAGACTTCATCTAAGCCACATCCAAGACTTTCTTAAAAACAGCTAACCCCATCAAAGGGTTTTATTTCTTTTCATATTAATTTTCTAATTAGATGAGAGATCCGGTTACAAAGCTGGCGACAAAACAGCCTGAAGTGTTTTCAACATCATTCCTCATCATTCCCAAATTCATTGAATTTTCTGTTATTACATGTATATTACACACGTAACAGGCAAAATGCTTTGGTTTCCTGTCTTTATCTGGATTCACTACAGCAGGAATTACCACAGTGGAAAACAGTGGTGCTATGGGACAAAACACATTCAAATTAACTGTTTTTTATGCTGAAATATTCATAATATAATGAGTGTCTGGTAAAATATGATGGTTTTATACCTAAAAAAAAAAACCTAATATAGTATGGATGCACTGGTATTGTAGTATCTGGTCATACTGACTTTGTTAAATGATAATAACATGCATTTGCCATATTAGTGGTGGATATTAATCAATTTTCCTTCTAGACGCAAGCTTGGACACTTAGCACCCATCTTGACTTATTTGGGCCTCTATCTTTAGCATTAACTAAATTAAATTGATGTCACTGGAACCACCAGTCAAATCAGATAAAAACACTTCTAGTCTGTTTATATTGTTGCAGAATCACAAATTTAAAGTTCAGGATCCCTATTTTGCTCTCTGTTCCACATGTGGCTGTTCCACATCAATTTAAGTTGGCTAAATGTATGAGAGCTTAAAACATTTTAAGCATTTTGACTTAAGAGTCCCATTAGTTAAAATTAGCCTTTAACACTCGTAGTTTTTAGCTTGTAAGGCTTCCCTTTTCCAAATGTTTTTAAACATACACACCAAAATTTAGCTTGTAATCGCTGTAATAGAAATTTGTTTTAAATTCCACTTAAGTGGTGCAACTGCTGTGGTTGTGGTTGTTTGTTTTCACTTGCTCTGCATTTTCTTTTCCAATATAGACAGGAAGTGTGGAGCAAAATGTTGTACGATTGCAGTGACCAAACAGAGCAAATACTGAAAAGTGTCAATCATTTGTGAAAGAATTATAGAGTACATGTTCCTTTTTAATAACAAAAAAAATAACGCTGGGGGGGTGGGGGGGGGGGGGGTGGTTGTCATTTGATAAAAATAAAAAGTGTCTCTAATACCAGGAATCCTTCCATTTTCGACTCAGTTCTTTGTAGGAAAGAAGTTGTTTGTGACACAGAAAATTATAGAAGTTTCACATCCTTATTTGTCACTGGTGAAATGGTGCTGTTTGCCTCAGATGTGCAGAGGGCACCTGTTATAGTGGTTACACCAACAGTGGCCTCACAGCTGTTTAACTTTGCAGAACAGCCACTCAGTGTCCAAGTATCAAACAACATAATAACTAGAGCTCATAATAAATTGATTCAAACATTATCTTGAAAGCTCTGGAATGGGGTGGGTGGGGGTGGAGAAAGGTTAAAACCCAGGACAGGACAGGTCACCATTACATCCCAAGACTAACATGGAGAGACACAAAACCAACCGATTTAGAATTACCATTTAACCCAGTAAGGATGTTTTTGTGGGAGGAAATTGAAGTACCCAAATAGAAAATGGAAACTCCCAAGTTTTACTCTCATAATGTGAAAACATAAATATTCCTTTGCATATAATTCATTCCATTTAAGCTCTCACCAGACCCTATTAGATCACAAGATTTTTATACTGCACCCATGCAAAGTTTTACCTTATTTTTGATTTTCCAGTAAGGTGCAGCTCTCTCTGTATTTGTCCAGTTAATGAAAAAAAAAGGAAAAGTTAGACTCTATCAATGATTTGTGGTTCCATAATTTGATGATCCTGCATTTAAGAACACCTTACCGCTACATTGGTAATTATGTGTGTTTTTCAAATTTACCTTCACTTTTCCTCCAAGCAGACAAACTCAAGTTTAAACTATAATTTATCTGGTTTGAAAGGGTTCTTTAAGGGTTCAAACACATGTAAGTCAAGTCAAGAATTAAGTCTATGTTACCTTATTTGAAATCTTTATTTTCTTTTATACTGTAGGTTAACAAAATCATGTGTTATATAAGAGTAATCCATGTTCATATTTCCATTGAAAGGTTGCACATTTTTTGTGCAATTTAATACATTTTAGTGGGTTTTCATTCTCCTTTATAATCAATGTTGTACCCAAGAGGGTTAAACTTGATTCAGTCGGGATTAAAAAAAACTGCACTGGGAGCGATCGTGTTGGTTGATCTGATGTGGCGTGCACATTTAAAACTGCTCAACTGATTTATTTGCTACGGGGAAATAACTGCCCAATGCAGGCGTGCGCACTGTCTTTGACGTAATAAATACAGGAATTACTCAAACAATAATGAATAATTTCCATGGTTAATATGGACTTAGTTCTCACTGGCTGGGGGAGAAAACCACCTTTTATGACAAAAGAATTTTAAAGGGTGTGGTTTGCTGATTGAAAAGATCTGATGCAAAGAGAAAGGTGAGGTTTTTAAACTCCACCTTGTTTTTGCAGGTTCTGTGTGAATACAGGTATGGGCAGGTGCAGATCTAATCTATGCAATACAGACAGTGTTCCTACTTCAGTGTTACACCTTTAGCAGAAGAGATGAGGCTTTATTCTGTGGTGTAGTAATGTATATTACATCACCGAGACTCCATTGTGTAATATAATTTTCCAAAACCTGGTACTTCCCAGCCACTTCTTCAAAATTATAGTCAAGGACTTCTTGTTCACCTCTTCAAACTTTAAACTTCATAGTGTTTAGTTTTTAATGTTTAGCTTCTTTTTAATGATTTTTATAAAAGGGTTTGGAAGTTCTGAGGTATTGCAGTATAACTGCGACCCTTTCCCGGTCTCAGTCGTCATTGTCATGCCTCTGGGATTTCCTGATAGGATCTTGACTTCATATCTTAGATGCTAAGTTTATCTATCTCAGTCGTGGTTTATGTTTGGTGTTTTGTTAATGTTCCAGTGTTTTAGTTTTCATTTCCTGTTTTCTTTGATTTGTGAGACTTTGTTTCCTGTTTAATTTCACAATGAGCTTCAGTTTTATGACACTAGTTTCTTGGTGTTTTTTTTCTTCTGGTTTCTAGTGATTAACACAGTTTTGTGGATGAGTTTTGGTTTGCATCATCTAACTGTACTCAGTGTTTCTGTTTGTGCCCTCTTCTGTTTTTACACCTCGGGCTGTTTGTGTTTCCTTGTCTCTTACATTTGGTTTATTGTTGGTATTCCTGCCTCCTTTAGTTATTTCCTGTGGTACTTTGATGGTTTTGTTTTCTTTGTGTTTAACTGCGGTTTCCTTGCTGAGTCATCTATGAATGTTTCTTCTGTGCACCCTTTCTTTTGTACATTACTGCTTTCTTCACATTTTTCTTTTTACATTTTTCTTAATTTTGAACCTATGTTATGACAGCATATTTTAAAGCCTTACTCTTTGATTCATTCTAAGGTTTTTCCTTTTATTCCACTGACTAAACTGTTTTTTTTTTTTTCACAGTTAGTCTTAGTTTGAGTAACACCTTTGATTTGAAATAGGAAGTTTGGGCTTAGCCAAACTGTGTTTACAAAACAGCCAACAACACATGGGTATAGTTTATGGTAGGCATGGTAGGAATATGTTCCCACCACCACTAATTTGATCTTAATGGCATATGTTTAAATAAAATACTGTACACTGGCAGGGGAATGTCCAGGGGTGGAGGGAAATATAACCACACCCACCCCAGGTGCCCCCTGTCAAGTTGTCTTTTGCGATATTATTTATTTGATTTTTTTCAGTTTGTGTGCTCAAATATATGACTTTACAGGATAGCTTTTTTCAGATTTGAACTAACCAATAATCTGAGTTTTTGATGTATCTGTCTCAAATCACAGATCCGGATTCATTTTTATAGAGAGGGCTGTGAAAATTTCAAGCTTTTATCTTGAAGTATTTTTTGGGGGGGTCTTTTTCTGGCTTTATTGGATAGGTACAGTGAAGACTGACAGGAAAGCAGAGGGAGAGAGAGGGGAAGACATGCAGCAAAGGGTTGCGGGTCGGACTCAAACCGGGCTGGCCGCTTTCAGCCATATGGCATATGGTCGCCCGCTCATCCCACTGAGTTAAACTGGCACACTCGGCTTTTATCTTTGGTAGTTTCTGGGATATTCATGTCAAACGTTGTCTCTGAAAATCTGGAATACAAAAACTACCACAGACTGTCCAGGATCTCGGTGATGCCATGATGCTACGCTCAAAAAAAATAATTAATTGGATGAAGGTAATTTTATCTTGCCACTTATATTCCATCTAAACAAATCATGTTATATTAATCCATATTGGTTGTGTTGTGTCAACACGATATATGTGTGTAGGTTTAACATAATATTAACATTAACATTCAATAACCTCAGTGATTTTCCTGTGGTTTGACATCTAATGTGATCTTGTGAATTTCGTGAGTCGACTCAAAAAATGAAATTGGGTGGTTGTTACATGCACAAGATCCAAACTTGTAATTTGAACTAAATAATTCCATGTTTCTATGGTGAACGTACTTAAATCATGTAGCATCTGCATGAAATCCAGCAACTTAATTTGTTCTTGTTGAGATGACATCATACAATCCAGTAAGAGTGGCTGGATCCAGGCAACTAACCACTCTTACTGGATTGTATGATGTCATCTCAACAAGAACAAATTAAGTTGCTGGATTTCATGCAGATGCTACATGATTTAATTACGTTCACCATAGAAACATGGAATTATTTAGTTCAAATTACAAGTTTGGATCTTGTGCATGTAACAACCACCCAATTTCATTTTTTTTGAGTGTACGGCCTGAGAAGAGATCCTCTAAGAAACTATCGACTGCCTTGTAAGGAGCATGCACAGACATTACAGGAGTGCATATAAGCACATTGCTGAGCCACATTAAAAAATAAGTCTGTGTTTTTCATTTTATTGAATCTAGGCCTGAAAAGCTTGATGATTTAGGTTTTCAAATGTTTCTCAACAATCCAATTTAGATTTTCACCTGAAATATTTCATTCATCAGGCTGTATAAATTCAATTTTCTCCTAATTTTTTGCAGCTGTGTATTTCAGGAGTACAGGAGTACAGAAGTCTGGTGAGGAACTTTGTCGCATGGAGTCACATAAACCACCTGCAACTCAACACCTCAAAGACTAAGGAACTGGTTGTGGACTTCGGGAGGTCTAGAGCAGGTCCACTGCCGGTTCAGATAGAGGGGGAGGAGGTGGAGGTGGTCAACAAGTACAAGTACCTCGGGCTGTGGGTGGACAATAAACTGGACTGGTCATGCAACACAGAGCACCTGTATAAAAAAGCCCAAAGCCGACTGTACTTCCTCAGGAGGCTGAGGTCTTTTAACATCTGCAGGAAGCTCCTGAGGATGTTTTACCAGTCGGTGGTTGCTGGAGTACTTTTCTATGCTGTGGTGTGCTGGGGGAGCAGCACAGCAAAGAAGGACTCATCCAGGCTGGAGAAACTGATCAGGAGGGCTAGCTCTGTGGTCGGCATGAAGCTGGACACTCTGGTGACAGTGGCAGAGAAAAGGACATTAAAGAAACTGATGGACATTATGGACAATGCCAGGCATCCTCTGCACACGGCCATTAACAACCAGAAGAGTCTGTTCAGTGACAGGTTGCTTCTCCCAAAGACAAGAACTAACAGACTTAAAAACTCCTTTGTCCCACACGCCATCAGACTGTTTAACTCCTCTCTGGAGGGGAGAGGGAGGGGAAACAGGAGGACAAAGGAGGGGGGAACAACTAAGCTGTAGTGCCTCTTCACCTCACTGTGCAATACCTTTTGTGCAATACTTTTGTAAATAGTCAACGGTGCAATAGACTCAATACTTGAAATGTGCAATTCACTTGTATTTTTATTTTTATTCCTATTTATTCTATTTATCCCCTTCGTATATTTTATTTATATTGTCTCTGTATTTATATATATGTGTGTGTGTGTATAACTCTGTAACTTCTGTCGGTGCTGTGCTTTTTTGGAAATCGAATTTCCCAGAGGAACCCACCCGAGGGATTAATAAAGTTCTATCTTATCTTATCTTATCTTATCTTATCTCTTCACTCATCCGGCACCCTTAATATTTCTAATTTCACTGCCCTCACACATTTCAAGTTTATTATTATTCGCTCTTTACCAATATTGTCTCTCCTCTGTATTACTAGCTATGAGCCGGCTATTTTGGAAATAGATCTGAGTCTTGTTAACTGGTTTGTAATGAACATCAGGCTGACATATTAATGGATTTTATGGCTGCAGCAACTGCTGCAAGGAGCATAGTTTTATTATCCCTGTAAATACAAGTTAGAAAGTGGTGCCTCCTGCATTGATTAAGATGGTGATGGCAGTCGTGATTATGGATTAAATAATGACTGTAACTGTATTAATATTTCAGCAAGTGTAAAATTATAGCTAATAACACAGACAATTAGGTCTCATCAAATAAGATTTACCCAATTAAATAAACCATAATTCCACATCACTTTACTCCACTAGGTATGTACTTTCCACTTTCTCTGCATCATGTTTAGGGTCAGTCTGCTTGTCTGTCTTTTGAGTTGTTTCCTGTTTTACTTGGTACTTGTGACAGTCTTCATTTGGACTTCCTGACAGATTCATGTTTTATTTTCCACTTTTTATTTCTCACTTTTCCACATTGCTTCCTTTCTTCATTTTTTCCTTGGCTCTTGTGTTCCTTGGGATCACTTTTGGATCACTATATTACATTCACAGACTCTGCTTCACATAGGCAGCAGTTTTGTTGACTGGAGAGTATGTTAGTTTAAAAAATAACTTTATTTATCCGTAAATTTAAGAATAACTGGCTGAAGGCCTAAGCTTGTTTTTCTTTTACTTTCCATTCTGAAGTGAGGACAAATTGTTTAGAGTCCTCCACAGTTTGTATACTCCAGCAGTGTGCTGCACCTCTTTTATAATTTGAAGGAAAAAACACTTTTCCAAAGGTTAAATCTGAGAAACCTTGATTAGAGTTCCTCTATCAAGCCACTTCTTTTCTCAAGGTGCATTTTGGAACGCAGATATCCTTCAACATGGTGTCCTGAGAGTGATTTCTATGTCGAGGGAAGGATGAGGACAGAGGAGATGAATAGGCACAAGTTTGAGAAATGATAAAAAGCTTTCTGTGTCCTTTCCCTGGATTCATTCAGTTTCAGGACAATCCTGTCGGTGGCAGCATTGGTCAGCACAAACACTCAAAAAGTTATGCAGCAGGTTTTGAATGAAAATAGGCAGGAAGGGGAAAAACAAGTTGCTTTCTGCACACTAAAAATTAATTTGGAATTAATCTAGTAAGCTGTATCTGAAATGTTGCACACAAAGCATGATGGCTGCTCATTGTTAACATGTGCAGTGATAAGGTTTTACAGCCCCGTGGGTATTCAGCTGACATTAATAAGACAGGAATGCTCTCTGAGTGTTACAATCACCTGGAAAATAAATAATTTACTCAATAAAATTAATGTGTGTACAGTTGTTGTTTTGCCTGTATCTGTATGAGTGAACTTTGTCTTAATGGGGCACCTTACGTTTCTGTGCATATGTTTTTCCTCAGGGAGGGTGCAAACTGTCTTTGTGTCCTCAAAGGGCGAGTTTTAAACAGTCTTTGTAAATGACAAGAAACCCCACATCAAGCAACCTGCTGCTTTATGAGAGTGGAAGGCAGAAGCTATCTGCCCTCCTTTAGCTCCAGCTCCTCAGGTTTAAGAGACAAACACCAACTCTACTTTTAAGGTCAGGGTTTAAACTTTCCATTGTGATAAAGCTTACAGTCAGAGCTGGATCAGGTGACCCTGAGACCTCATTTGGATAGATCAAATTCAAATTCAGACCCTTGTAGCTGTTGACGGGTCTCTGAATTGAGGGATAGAGCAGAAAGAAAAGCAGCATTTCTGGGCATTTATACTCCTATCAGATTAATGTACAGTACTGCGCAAAAGTCTTGAGTCACTCTTTATTTCTTCATATGTTGTTCAGTTATCTAGACTTTCTTGTCATTTTTAAAGCAATAGTTCGCCAAGCTTTCTAAAGGTCTTTGAAAGTTTGTCTTTGGACATTGGCTTTCTCACTCGTTTTCAATCCAGTCCTTTTACCTGACCATTTTCAGAGGATTTGTTTGTTTGTTTGTTTTTTGTTAAGTCACTTAATACATATCTATGAATCATTCACACACACATAAAGCCCCCAACTCAAGGGAGGGAGCAGTTTTGTGTCTATACATAACAGAAAACTTACCAAAGAACCAATTTTAAGTTAGATATTAATTTCTTTAGCTAAATCAATGAGAAATGTCAAAAATAGCACATTTTGACAGGAATACGATAGCAGTTTTCCCAAACAACTCTTAGCTGAAAACTTGGCATATCCTGGTAGGGTGTGCAGTGCCTCCTTAAAAGTTTAATGAAACTGGAAAGGTGGAGGACAAAAAGAAGACGTGGCAGATCTAGAAAAAACAAACAAACAACAATCTACAGCAGATGAACATTATCTGGAAGTCACGTCGTTAAGAAATAGCAAAATAAATCCAGCAAAGACCTGACACAGGACCTGAGAGATGCACCTGGCAGTTATCTGCATCTAGCCTGGGCCTCAACATCTTTGAAGCAGTGAGTGATCATCTCAGCAGAGAACAGAACCTAACACAGTGAACATTCATAGAAGAGTGATGAAATGTCCTTTGAGAAGCCTGCAGACTACTTAAAGAAGTTACAAGAAAGCTTGTCTAAGAGAGTTTAGGCTGGGAAGTAAAGGTGGTTGTACCAAATTTTAACTTTCAAGAAACTCTGTATTTTTCGGACTATAAGGCGCACTTAAAATTCTTAGATTTTCTCAAAAATCGACAGTGCACCTTATAATCCGGTGCGCCTTATGTATGAATTCTGGTTGTGCTTACTGACCTCGGACCGATTTTACGTGGTACATGAGAAATCTGTGAAAAAATGTTTTAGTATGACTTTGGTAAGCTACAAAGCTGCACCGCTTGATGGATTGTCGGAGCATTATCCGGGTCCAAACTCCGCTTCAGGTCCCAAAGTCAAACGAGCACTGCAGCATCAATGAGAGTAAAAAACTGTCTAAATTCTTTTATCTTTAATAAAATCATCAGCGTTGCTGCTTTACCAGGTGTAACAATTACGTTTAACATCCAGGCATCTATGAAAACTGAATTTATTAAATTTAACTGAGTTAGAAGCTAGTAGGAAGTTAGCTCGCTAGTTTCCACCTAAACATGATATAGCATGTTCTGACTGAGAGATTTCTGAAAAAATTAAAACAGACAGCTCTGCTTTTACTTCCAACATAAATGAAGACTGAAAACTAAACAGCAGTGACGTTTGTAGGGTTACTGAAGTTGGACTAGCTGGTATATAATGATGTGCTATCTGATCGCTAGCGACATAGCTATGTTAGCATAACATAAACACAGGAAAGCTGGAGGATGAATGCTAACTTTTTTCAATTAGATAAAAGTTAACGTGAGGGTTCCCTATGGTTAGGGACAAATGCAATCGCATGGCAGGATGCTGTAAATGGACCAAACGTCAGTCAGGAGAACAACTGAGATAATCCATCCACAATAAGAGGTTGGTCATTAATATATTGCAACAACATTGGAATAGAGTACCTGCTGGAGAATTTAACATTAATGAATCAATGGTACGGAAGTGGAGGAAGCAAGAACAATGAGTTGAGTAAAGTTTGACTTATCTGACTGTTTTGTTTCGCTTAATGCGCCTTATAATCCGGTGCGCCTTATGGTCCGAAAAATACAATACCTGTAAAGTACCTTTGCTGCAGATTCTGTTGACAGGCTTTATAATGAATCTTGAATCGTGAATCTTTTCCTTTCCACATCCTATCATTTTAACTAAGAATGTGTTCTTCATGACTTTACCGATTAAATAAGTAATTAAATTAATAAGTTCTACTGACTCACTGCACCACCTAGTGGTGAAAATTGGCATTGCAAAAAGTGCAGCCCAGCCTGTGTTTAGCTACAGTGGATTTCTCTTGAAAACAATGCACACGATTTGGATATAAAGTCACAGCAGTTTCTTCACATTCCACTCTAAGTTTTGAGACTGCAGCTGGGAGTCTCAATTTATGGCTCATTCACTCCCTGATGCATTTATATCCCACTATTACACACCATTAACGTGTACTTACTCTCTCTTGTAGTTTGTTTTGTCCAGTTTTTACCCTTACCCTTAAGCAAGGCACTTACTCCTCTCTAATGTAGCTTGTGTATACACCTTACATCAGAACATCCTTAAAAGGCAATCTTTCTGCCTCTTTATGTACTTTGGAGTGGCCTTTAGCTAAATTATGTTGTCATATTTGAACGCGGGGTGTGATTTGCCAGAATTATGTAATTGAGAAATTAGAACAATAATATCCCACCTTCATACCAAACACCCTCAGACCGCAACACAGTTTTCAGCAACCCTCCCCTCGCCCCCCCTCTCTCCGGAAGCCATCTGTGCTGTAATTGGCTGAAACTAAGGGGGAGTTGGAATAAACAACAGTTCCGAGCATTTTCATTGGCCGCTGTCACGTCGCTCGAACTGTTGCCTGGCGATGGGCTCGGAGCTTGTCAACCGCACGATCCAGTTACTGTAGCTGCCTGCTGCAATGAAAATAACGTCGTTGGTGGGTGGATATATTTATATGGGCCTGTTTCCATCGTTTTTCCCCAAAAACAGTGACTGAGTGAGTAGTTTTTTTTAATCTTTACTTGGGTAACACTTAACCTGCGAGGGTGACTCGGATCTCTTATGTGTTAAGGCAGGCGGGAGGTTTGTTATGCATGTTTTCTGAATCAGCTGGTTCAACAACAACTAGGGGAAAAAACTGTTAATTTCTGTTAAGTTGGCTTCATATGTTTGACTTGTTGGGTTTGCTGTTGCTCTGCATTAAAAATGTGGGCGCTACAGTCAGTCTGTGGGCAGTCATAGCTCCCTGTCTCTCTCACACACGCACACGCATACATATGTGCATATATACACAATTAGATACACAGGCTACAGTTAAAAATGATGATTTGTGACAGCTACATTTCACCTTTGTAGCTGTTAAGAATGTGAGAGACTTGTTATAAGAAGCAACACCACAAATGCAGGTGAGATTTTTACATAAACAGCAGTAAATTTCTTTTCCTTTTTTCAACCATAATTTTATCTTAAATTTAAACTTGTGTCTATTGTTGTTTGCGTAATTGTGTGCAATTAACCCAAAAAAAATCACGTTACTCTAAACCTGAGTGACGTTGTTAGATGGATCCCTTTGTTGTTGTTGTTGTTGTTGTTGTTGTTTTTTCTACAAATTTCCACCACTTTGTCAAATTTTAATCATCAGAAAGACACAATTCTGCATAAATACTAGTGCACTGATCATATGAAGAGATTTTGGAGGTTCTGCATTTTCAATTCCACGCACCACGCATGAGTCATGCTGTTGATAGAGACAAAATATACGATCTACAGCCATGCACTGTGCATTCCTGATCATATTATCCTTCCAGGAGTGGGCCTGGTGGGTTAGTTGGCAAAAATCTGCTTGGGAAAAACAATAGGCTTGCATGCCACCTCATGTAGGCTGCAAGCTGAAATGGACCAAAGGAAGCACAGAAACACACTCATGAGTGAAAAATAAAAGGCATTTTCTGCGAGGTGAAAAGTGTTTGAGTTTAGCCTACAGTTGAGGGTTTGCTGCTGAGTAAGATAAGGGAGTAACAGACCACACAGCGATATTTGGTGTTCAGGGAGACTCAGTTTATTTTGGTGCCGAGGTTTTTGCATAGTGATGAGCAGCTCCTGTGCCCACAGCTCTGTAGGAGATTGCAAGTGTGTGTGTGAGTGTGTGTGTAGGCTACACAAGTCCTTGAGCTTTCCAGCTAGGAGAAGATGAAATGGAGAAAGTGGTATCTGGAGTCTTATCTGATTCAATAAAGAGTGTGTGGATACCAGAGGAAATCCTTTGATCACGTTCAAAATGCGTGCGGTGCCCTTTCACTCTCTCTAAACAGGTAGGAATTTACTATTTTCACCATCATTTTCATCAGGTTCTGTAAACTATAATATGGAACCTTTTTATTTACTTAATTTATACTGACGAGACAGTCCACTGATTTCACACATTCGCGTCTATTCGCTCGGTATGTGGAGCCTGCACAGGCTGTTAATACCCTTGTGCAGTGTCTTCTGTGGCTCTAGAGGAGCTTCGTCAAGTCTTGAGAAAATAACCCTTGTGATATGATCAGGGTTATCTTTAGTAAAGCTGAAGATATCAATTAGCTGGGAGAAAGCCTGTGTTTTAAAACTGTGGGCATGGAGATCGAGAAATGAGGGCGTGCAGGCAAAGGAGGACGAGTGATAGATTGTATTAAACTGCTTTCTGGGAATTGGATCCTGCTTTTTTATTTTAATAGGGACCAAAAGTTGGGACATTTCAGCCCCTGCTTCACCCATTTTGATTATTGTTCTTTCTAGTCGCCCTTTCTAAACTCCTCCAGCTTAATAAAAGGGACCTATACAAAGCAGGAATCACCCTTTAACTAAAGGATTGCTAGTTTTGTGACACAGATTCATTTTTTCTCAAGCTTTCGTGAATTCAGTATCGGTAGATTTTCTTTTAACTCTGAGCTAAGAGGGCTCTTTATCTATTTTGATTTGGTGCATTGTTTTCCTGCAGGTGAAGACGAGGCACTGACGGAGGCATGTGACGGATATTATGGCTTACAGCAGGCGTTCGCCTCTCAGGAGCCGACAGCTGGCCGACTCATGCAGTCCTGTAGCCGGGGCCCCCGAGCCTGAGCTCCACCCACCTCACACAGCATACCTTTTGACTTCATGAAGATCCCTGACCTTGGTGATGTAATGAATAAATTTGAAGTCCTTGGGATTGTGGGTGAAGGTAAGTGCGGTCATTTACTTGCTGAAAAGCCTGTTTTGTGCGATTGTTTTTCAGTCTGCAGTAGATAGTAAGAACTAGTCCAGTCCAGCCTTTCATGCACACTTGCATGGCTTTTTAGTGAGCCATCGGTTGATTGTTTTTAACCAATTTGCCTGCAGAACAAGCCCATTAAAAGCCTGACCTTTACAGCTTATTAAGGTCAAGGGCGTCTGTTTTATATTTATTTATCCAAAAGAATTTAAATGTGACAAACTGAAGCTAGATGCTTTAATGTGATTCATACTTTCATGTTCTTATTGGATAAATGAAGTGGTGGTTTGGGGATTTATTTTGCTTTATTGTAGTAAATATCAGCAGGACATGGCTGTGTGATAGTTAAATTCCCCTGAAATGCTTCTCCTGGCTTTTGTTTTGCCTTGAGCTACTTGGTTGATAGAAAGTGGCAGTAGCCCTGAAGGGAGGCCACCCACACGTCCTAGTTTTTACACCCTTACTCTTCTACTCCCACGTCTTAGAAGTTTTATAATGCGTGGCAGAAAGACGCGGGGAAATCTCGAGCTGGATTTTAAAAGCTGCGTGCCTGTCCGATGATGCGCCGGTTGGGAAGGAAGTCAGCACTTTTAGTGTCACATTAAACTGTAAAAGTTGTAGAAATTTTCCTGCTCATCTCTCCGTTTCCTGCCGTAGCACTCATTGCACTGTATGCTCCGCTTGATCCCAGCATCATAGATTTTTCCTCAGTGATCTTGAGGTCAGTCAGTTTTGTTAATGATTTAGTACTAAGTGCTAAGTGCATGCAGCTCACCCCAGCAATTAAAAATACACTGAATTATGTGCAGTTATCTCCAGCTCTTCATTGAAGGACGGAAATGAACGGGAGAAATTATTTTCCATCTTTTAATACTTCAGGCACGTTTTGCAGCTTTTTGTGCACTAATTTAGTAGGAATGGGGTAAGAGATGTGGCTAATGTGTCCCTGCTTTACTAATGACATACAAAATGTCCTAAATTGTCATGAAACCAGGCTGCATACACCAAAAAAATCCTGTCCAGTTTGGTTTCTTGTTAGTCAGTGGATTTTTCACTGGTGGCGGTCATGCTTGCTGGAACCGCTGGAAGTATATGTGAAGATTAAAGCCAAACTAAGATGCTGAAGGTGGCTGATTTAGTGAAAATAAACAAGAGTTTAAGGATGCTGTTGTGTATGGTTATGGTGGTTATGCTATGTGCACAGCACATCCTCAGTCCAACATATAGCTTGATGTGTTATTACACGTTTCTTACTCACCACTGTCTTCTGGGTGGCGCGTACCCAAGATAATTACACGTTCAAGAGGTGAAATTGAGTCTTGGATTATATTAATAATAATAAAGACACAAGTTAAAATTGTTACAGTTGTATAAATAATACATAGACCCCATAGCTTTAGTCTTTAAAGTGTGTTCGACTGTAGAGCAGATAACTTCTCAGCACTGATGTTCTCGTAAAGGAGCACAGATCCATTCGTCATATGTCTGCTTGGTCCAAGAATTCCTCTCGAACCCTCGGGGGATGCATGTGTGTGACTGCCAGGGTCGATAACATCAGATCTACAGTAGCTTGCCAACACTTGTGTCCTACTTTCTGGACCACCTGTCCTTTTTATAAAGGGGAGGTGGGGGGGGTTAGTTCATGTGTAGTTCATGTGTAGTTCATGCGAACATATAGGAAGCATTCGAAGGGGTTATTTCAAAAGCTTTTCTCTTCTCAGTTGGAGTAATACTCCTTGTTTGTTTATGGCTGTAGATCATGGTGGCATGTTAATTACAGAGTTTCAAGCTGATTTTGTGTTTTATTATTTACTGTTATTGATTCTACTTGAAAGAAAAAGTTACTCTGAATGGATGAATAAACAGTAAAGGAAATTAAAGTAATCTTGCTTTTTGCTTCTGTTTCAGGTGCCTATGGTGTTGTTCTGAAGTGCCGACACAAGGTAAGGTTCACATTATTTATGTTTGTAATACACTGTCAATATGAAAAAACGAAGTTTTAAAGGGCAAAAGATTTATGTTTGTCAGCAAAACTCATGAAAAACTAACAGTAAAGCCAGAATGTGCTTATTCCTCTGTGTTGTGGAGCTCTGTTGTTTTCTGTAAAAAACACATAAATGAGTCACGCTGTTGCACTTGGTGACTCGATTGTTCCTTACGGTGAACCGGGGCAGTGTTTTATGGCTCAAGCTAATCTCACATACACTGCTGTAAATACTCACTAGAGCACAAATGTGTATAATTTATGGTCGAACAGTTGCGTTGCTTCTGTTAAAGTAACATTTACAAAAAAGCTACCAGTACTGTGATGATTTCTTTCTTAAGAAGTTAAATATTATACGTGATCTGCTTTAGAAGTGCAATGGGGTAAATAATTATTTGATTTTTGCTCACTTAGAAAGAAATCAACAGTCTCTTGTATTTATGCTAGTTTCATTTTAATGGAGAGAGGGAATATTAACCAAAAGTTGAGGGAAAAAATACGTTATATAAAAGTTATACATTGATTTGCATGTTGCTGAGGGAAATTAGTATTTGATCCTCAAGCAAAACATGACACAACTTAGTACTTTGGTAGAAAAACTGTTGTTGTTGCACAACGGTGAGAGGTTTCTTGTAGTAGGTCACCAGCTTCCTTCTTTACAGAAACTCTCTAACTCCTTTCAGTTTCTTGGCTGCTGCTTGGAAACATGAAGCTTCAGCTCCCTCCACATATTTTCTGTAGTGTTGATGTCTGGAGACCAGCTAGGCCACTCCATGACCTTAATGTACTTCTTCTTTAGTTGCCTTGGCAGTATGTTTTGGGTCATTGCCATGCTTAAAGACCCATCCACGACCCATCTTTTTATATGGTTTTAGCTTGTTTTTTTAAAGCATGGTATAACATGATAAAATGGAGCAACAGTGGACATTTTGGGTTATATTTTTGTAACTATATGTTATACTGAAATGAGCGGTATAGCTAATCCAGGGACCTGATTCATACATGTTTGCTCTTGTTTGTGGAGCACCAGCCTTGTCCTTTGAGTGTGGTGGTCAGAGGGTAATGTTGGTTTGCCTGATAAAGAGATAAAGGCTATCTGAATCAGGCCCAGAGAACTTCTGATCTAGATCGTGTTTGTTTTCCAAAGGAGCAAGCACTCCTCACGAACCTGGTCGCACCGTTTTTGTTTAGTGTTGTTGTCGCATTGGGTTACAGTTACAGATGCTCCTGCAGACTGCTGGATAACTGGTTATAGTCCTTTTGTCTCCACTCAGGAGAGCAAGATCTGCTTTGAAGGATAAATTCATTTCTTCCACTACTTAGATTTTTTTATTCACATAAAGGAGACTCTGTTTAAGCAGTTAATTTTTAGGAAAAGAAAAAGGAAATCAAAACAACCACAAAAAAAAAAAAAAAAATAGCAGACGACCCACACTGCACACAGCCTTGTCATCTCAGTCCATGTGAGGAAGAGGCTGTGCCAGGAATTGACAGCAATCCAGTATGAATAAGAGAGGCTAACTACCTCCTACTTACAGAGATCTGCAAGAAGGAGACAAAAACACTTTCTCAGCCTCTCCTATCAAAATCCTCAGCAGGTTTTTTTTTACTTGCTCTACAATTACCATGCATCTGCCTTCATTTTATCATGTTTATTACAGAAGTGATATTACTCTGTTTATCCAGTGGCCTGGTGTCTAATGCCAGGCAGTTAGCTTAAATGTTATAACAAAAATAAAAAGACAACAACACAAAGGGTTGATGTTGAGGGAGGAAAAATAGGAGCGAGGATATAAATATTATTCAAACTGATTGATCACAGGCCGAGGCGTTCGCAAATGCCAATGTCTCCGTTTTCGAACAACAGAACTCACATCAATAAACCGCCGTTAGGTTCGCACCACAGATGGCGGCTGCTGTCTGCAACGCTCTCGGTATTGTCTTCATTTGTGCGAAAACCCGTCAGCGTCAAAATTCAGCAACAAAAGTTTATCAGAACAGGATGAAATAAAGCTCAGCGTCAGCGTACATCTGCCAGGCTGATATGTTGCCTAATCAGAGACGGAGGAAGTTTTGACAAGGTTTAGGTAGCTCTATCCTAAACCTCATCAGAGCTTTGTTTTTAAAAAAATAATGCTGATTTTGGTATAGTCCTCAGATGTCTGCGTGTACGGCTCTGCTCAGAAGACATTATACCTGAGCGTGATATTCTTCTGTACTCTATATTTTATTTTACACATTGGTTTAATTTGGATTTAATGACACAAACATCAAGCAGAGATGATGATTGTTTAGCTGGTAGAGGAACATTTGGGGGTTAAAGCCTGATTAATCCACGAAGGAGATGGTGGATCTCAACTTAAGCTAAAGGAAAGTGTAGTTGTTGGATGCAATACATGTAGCTTTGTAAGGTAACAATATTCATCTTGCAACATGATACTTACTTACCTCCAGTTTAGCTTTGAAGACACAGATCTGTAGAAACTGTTGAGCTAATCAACCAATAATGGCTGAATGCTCGTGATCTCGGAAGATTTTGCCGTTCTAGTGACTCTCAGATACGAGTGCATTGTTCCTCAATGAGACTCATGTTTTTCTGTTCGTGATGCGATAATAGTGCTTTGGGTAAAAATACACACGTGTATATTAACGAGCTACATCACGAAACGCATTTTCATTAGTTGGTAAAGCGTTTTTGGAATGCATTTTTAATTAGATCATTATTTGGTAAAAAACAATTTCTCGAAACAAACGAGCCCCCAGAAGCCTGACATTTTGTCACACATTGCCTGGGCCTTTTGTTGGTTAGAAACTCAGTAATATATGCATTTTTGATGGAATTTCTGCTGGTGACTTTATTGGTTGATGTGTGAAAGCACCGGAGGATAAATGCTCTGGCTGCAGATCAATGTGGACCTGTGCCATCTGGAAAATATTGTATTGTTAGCGTGAATGAACTGGCATGTTTTTTCAAGGGCTAACTCACAGATCTATGCTGCATAATTATGTGTGCATACACACAGAGGCTGGCACAGTGTCAAACACACTCTTCACGCACTCGCACACACACGTGTGTGTAAGCGGAAAAACACATAAGCTTAGCAAGGCTTTGATGATGCTGTGAGGATGGGCAGGGAAGTGCACTGACCAGAGAAAATGGCTGCATTTATATGGCACTGCAGCTGCTCATTCTCACAAAACACATTTATTTCACCAGTGACACGCCCCTTTGTACTTGCACTACCCAGTACATGTATTTAACAGGAATAATTAGATCCGAGAAAGACGTGGGGCCAGATATAGGAGGGATGGAAATAGGGAAACGTGCATTCAGTTTCTACGCAATAATCAGAATGTGTTTGAAAAGGCGACGGATTACAGTGTGTGCACCCGACATTACAGGATCCTCAAGAGTCAGCTGGGCTGGTTGTTGTACAGAGAGGAGGCGGAGGACATAGATAACTGTTTTTTTTTTTTTATTCAGGTGTAATCATTTTATTGTCAGCAGTAGCAGCAGCAAAGGGGTTTTTCGCAGTAGATAAATATATGCGGATGATTTATTATTCTTGCAGAGTTATTCTCCTTAAATATTTATGCAGACACAAACGGGATAAAAGATTTGATCTTAATGCTGAATGTTTGCTTCTCTGGCATTGTTACACGATTGTGATAACTGCGTGCTTCCTCATCATATTAATAACCGTGATTTGTGATCCTTTTGGCGTCTCTTTACGAAAGATTGTTGATCATTTACTTCATTAATGTGTCTTGAACATTATCCTAAACACTGTGTAGGACATTCGAATGACTAGTTGTCATGATCGATTCTGCGGTTTACTCCTACAAGCGCACATGTGCTGAAGTAAACATTGTGTCAGTTATCCTGACATTTGAAAAACCTTTATTAACTCCTTAAAACCAAGTGTATCATATTAAATGGGTTTTTGAGACGTCCTCAACATCACTAGTGGGATTTTTTTAACCTAACCCGATCTTGTTTGTTTAAGATAAACAACCTTTGAGCAATTTTCTTCAGATATTAGCGGTGAGCAAATGCTGACTTCTATGTCAGCAAATGCTGAGCAGGAAGTCTGTTTACATAGTTGCCACCGAGTAAAAAAGATATATAAAGTAACCTATTATCGTATTACCGTATTACCGTATTTCCTGTTCTGCATATGCCACTACACTTTCAAATAAAGAGGTGGGCGTATGTACAGGAAAGGACAGAGAGAGGTGATTTCCCTAATATGGTCACCTCAGGCACACAGCTCCACCCATCTGCTACTTAAACCTTATGCTTATGAGGGGTGGCAAATGAGAAGAAAGGGGGAGAATTTTTTTTTTAAACAGAGGACGAAGTGCAGGGCTATTTAAAGGCCCAGTGTGAAATAAGCAATGATTATTTTTAACTGTGATTCATGCAAAGCTACCCTAGTAGAGTCCAGGTCTAGTAAAACCTGAAGCTGGAAATGAGCATAATGGGTATCTTTGAGTTGCTTTAGCCTGTCTACTTTTTTTTTTTTAATTCATATTTTTATTAAGGTTTCAAAAGCAGGCATTCACAGTATGTACATCATGTAAGCATTCTTCATACTTAGGTTATCTGCCTTAAATACTGAAATAGTATTTTAATTTACATCCAAGTCATAAGGGAAGAATACTTACAACGATAGAAGTAATTGAAACCATCACATAATCCGAAAATCAAAAAACAAAAAACAAAACTAACAAACCTAAGAAAAGAGAAAAAACAAAAAAAAAAACAAAACAAAAAAAACAAACAAAAAAAAAAACAAACAAACAAAAAAACAAAAAAAAAAAACAAAAAAAAACACAGATGTGTTGGTATGGGGTGATCCTATAAATATATATACATACATCATAATTATTGGTTTGTAATAGTAAAATCTGGCCTATGAGGCGTGATATATTTAACCCAGTTTTCCCAATATGATGTAAATTTCTCCAGCTTGTGGTTAACAGAAGCTGTTATCTTTTCCATGTTATAAGTTTCCATTGTGATTTCCATCCATGTACTTATGTTTGGGCTCTCTGGGGATAGCTTTAGCCTGTCTACAGTTGCTCCTTTTCATGCTGTGTCTGATTTAATCAGTGTCATGTCTGCTGTCATTGATGCCTGCTCTGCTCTGTGTGGGGCTCTTGCTGCCGCTCTCCGCCGCAGGCTTTTCATGCATGCATGTGGAAGGGCGGGAAGGTTCAGAACAGAGCCGTACAGCTAAATATAAATCACTGCAGATGGAAATAACAATCTTCTTTTGACTATAGTGGCCCCGACTGAAATAGGCTCGACAGAATCACCTCATACCTTACAGGGACCCAGTTGTTCTCAGTAATGCTTTTGCACTCTCCAGCTTCACTCACTCTTGTCGCTGCTCTGCCAAATGTTGCCACAGCTTTTTGATAAAGAGAGTGCTCAGAGTAAAACTGCAACATGCTGCTGTGTCAAGAGGGTTGAGCACACAGAGACACAGAGGAGCTTTTGTCTTGTACTTCTGGCTCCTTTGTTATTATTTTCTTGTCGATTTAAATAGATAACCGTAAGAACACGCCTGGGTTCACTAATTCATTTTTGGCCACTCTTTTGGGAATGCAGCCCATCATCATGGTGTGAGGAAATGAGGGGGCTACCAGATTCATGGATGCCGCAGCTACAGATCCACCTTTTGCCAAGTGAGCCACGAGGATGCTTCAGGACTTTTTCTCTTGCCTGCTGATGCTTGATAAAGCCCTATGAATTATGCTAATTTATTGTAAGCTAATTAAGAGGCTTAATCACGCTGATGTCGCTTAAAAGATGTCACAGTGCAGCTGTTTTTTTAAGCTTTAAAGGTTCAAGCTGAAACAGATTTTTTTTTTTTTTTTACCAAAATGCACATTTTCTGCACACAATGATTTTTGTGACTGCCCTTGAGGTGTGACCTATGTGAGCTGCGGAGGCTTGAGACAGACGTGTGTTTGAAAATGCATTTCTATGATGTTTTATCCAACAGTTACACGAGGGATAGGCTTTTATAGCTGTCCAGAAAGGCCACTCTTCAAGGTGTCTGTAAAAAGCTAGTGTGAAACAATAGTCATTTAACTGAGGTTGACAGTTCAGACCAAAAGTGACAGAAATAGTTATAATGAATGAAACTTGATCTGATGACTGATGTGGGAAAGGTGTGGGAGGTTTCCAGAGCTCCTCTATTGAGCCACTCTTTAGTCCTGGTATATAGATTTGAGTCAGTTCTTGGTAGTTATGAAGAAGTTAAATCTAGAACTAAAAGTAAAAGAAAAAGAACTATGAACTGTTTGTGTTGTCACGTTATGTCTGTCTCTTTATCAGTCGGTGGATATTGAGCAGCTTGATGTAGCACTTTTTCTCCACTCCTCTTTTTTCACTTCAAACTCATTTTTTCTTCTGTTGCATATCATTAACTTCCCTTTGCTCTCTCTCGTACACACCTGTCAATATGTTAACTTCACTTCAGTTTTATTTATATAGTGCTTTAACAACAGTAATCTCAATATGCTTTTTATAGTAAGTGAAAACCCTACAATATAAGAGGAAAAAGCCCAACAATCAGACAGTCATCTAAGAATAAACACTTGGAAATGGTGAGGAAGAAGAACTCCCTTTTAACAGGAAGAGACCCTGTTGCTATAGAATCAGGGTCCCCTCTTTTCATCTCTGATGTGTTTATATACCACTACTAGTCATGATGGTTTGCTGCTTCTCAGCAAGGATTGTTTTGTTTGAGGTCTATTCCTGTTGAAGAGTAGTTCTTCCTCCCCACCATCTCCAAGTGCAGTGTGGGGTTTTCTCTATATGTTCTGAAGTAAAATCCGACAATATTTAAATGTCTTGAGATGACTAGCATTACATAAATGAAATGTAACTAAATATTTTATTTATATAATGATACTTCAATACTAACAAGTCAGGTTTCTGATTCATGGTCAGTTTCATGGTGAGAGTAAGTGCATAAAGAAAAGTTTGGATGTGACTCCAGGGTGCAAAAACCCCACCGCTATGAGTTTGATATTATTCTTTTAGTAATATTCAGCTGATATTAAAGCATGTTGATAAGCTCGGGTAAGCAAATTACTCTGATTGAGCGATAAGTTAAAAAGTGAAATTAACAAACTAAGTCCAATATTAATTAATAATAATAATAATAATGGATTGCATTTATATAGCGCTTTTCAAGGCACCCAAAGCGCTTTACAATGCCACTATTCATTCACTCTCACATTCACACACTGATATCACATCATAAATTCTTTTTGCTTTCTAATCTGTATAAATGACAATAAGAAGATTGTATTCTTTAATGCCTACAGTAAAATTAAGTTATTACTGGACTTTGATTGGTTGCATATCATTTGTATCTTTTCTTCAAAATTAAAAATCTGTAAATTTGCAAAAGCACATTTCGAACTTGGCGATAAGGTTTATTCACACTGTTGACGAAACTGGGAATATCAGGACTGGGAGTGGAAACTGCCAGTGAAACTTGCACAACTTTGACCTCACATGTTAAAAAGGTATGTTTGCTCAACGGAGATCACAGACCGAACTCCCACACATGCGGCTCTCATCTGACACACGCACACACAACAGTGTTTAATGGACGAGTGTTCATATGATTACTGCACGTGAGCTTGTGTTTTTGCTCTAAATGAGTGATGTGTTATATTTAACCGCAAACCTTAACGTCATCAGACCAGTCTAGTGCATACTGGCGTCTAATATATAAAATACCCATACTATATTGAAGTCTATCACTGAGAACCTTAATGGAAGAAGAAATGGTTAAAACTGGGGATAAACATGTGACACACTTTCTGTTTGCCATGTGTTGTGTTTTAAGACTTCCCACTAAACTCTGAGACGGGGTGACTTACAAATGAAACTCTTTGTTGAAACTTATCTGAGTCAAATACAAAGGCTTCTCTCTGAAAGCTAATCTAAATCCTGGATAAGGCCTCTGCGTGGCCTTGTACACTGGTGTTTTTGTAGCACGCGACAGTGTGTGGACTGTGGAAGCAGGAATTTAAACATAGCAGTGCAGAATATTTGTTTAAGCAGAGAACATCTCTTATACTACACACCCACGAACTGATTTCTAAAGACAATCAAACCAAAAAAGAGGTAAAAGATGGACAGAAGGGTCATGTCTCCTTTAATAATAATCAGTTAGAAGCAGTGAATTATCTGTTTTCGTCAATTATAAAGAAATTGACCTTCTACATGAAAAGTCACGGCCCTTGAATGCAGCGGCGTCAGCTCGATGCTTTAATTGGATTCCAGTCAGACTCACGTGAATTTAAATGAGTCATTCTCACAACAAAGACATATGCAAACGATATATGACTCAGAAAAATGTCATGGGTCATGTTGGGACCTTGTGCACCTTTCTATCAATCAAATATTGATATTCAAAGCTGTTTTCAGTTAAGTAATATTTCATGCTGTGTGTGCAGGGGTTGAAGAAACTAAAGAAACTCAGCTTGTCCGCTCTCCATATTGGAGCGTCTCCTCTCTGTGATGGAACTTGAAACAATAAAACTTTATTTATAAAATAAAACATGTCTACAGCTGGGCAGTGTGAGCGAATAATTACATTAGTCTATATGAAATATGCCCAGATTTGTCAACACACCCAGTCTGATGAGGCTTTGGAGCACATCTTTATTGAAGTATGTGTGCCTTCACTGAGTGTTGTTTTTATATTGTAACATTTATTACAAACTTCTTAAATCCTAACCCTGGCAAACACCCTCCACATTATAATAATTAAAAACAAAGACTGCAACAGCTGAATGGTGTGGAAGGTTACAGTGTAAGGTTAAGTTAAGACATTCATTTTCTGCAGAAGTCTAAATCAGGCATTAGTCGTAGAAATATAGCTACATGGCGCAGACGCAACTGCTGTGATTGGCCTGTTCAGTACTGTTGCACTTCCTGCTATTTTTTGCAGCAGTTTTTCAATTTGTCTGTGAAAGAATAACAATCAACTTTTCAATATAACGAAAAATAATCACAACGGACTCACAAATGTCGGCAGATTCCGACATTAAATTGTTGAAACTACTAGGATGGATGTGAGGGAATGACAAAAGTCCCATCATGTTTGGTTCCATCATGGCTGAACTGCATAGGAAACACATGGACACAAAAACAACATGGATCACTCAGAAAGACTCACAAAACAGAACTAAAACAAAAATGTAACTAAAATAAACAAATGTGCTGTAGAAACTGAAATGAAACTGAATTCAAATCAAAATAGAAACAAAAACTCATCACAAAATACGGAATTATATATAACTGATGACAAGACAAACTCCTTTTGGGACTTTTTAAAAATTAGCTGGCAGAAACAGACACAGCTCCTCTCTGGGGCGTCTCCGGTCTCTTCTGTTCCCCCATCCCATCAGGCTGTTAGTTACTATTACCCAGCATGCCATTTGCTGCTTTCATTTTGTAACTGTGCAGAAAGAAATGGTTTATATTTCGCAAATTAAAATGTCTCATAAAGATATTTTAATCACATGACTGGGAAGAGTCACAAACACAGGTTTCCTATTAACACACCCTCTCATACTACTAGTTACTAATAATGAATTTAAACCGCCTAATAAGCCACAAAAGCATCAGTCTTTAAGAAATTCACATCATGTGTAAAACGATGTAAACTGAGAATTTCACATAAAAATGTATTCAGATCGGATAATCATGATGCTTCATATGTAATTAACACCATGGGAACAAGCAAAACATTTTATTTTTTAATAAAGTTGTGAAGTTAGACATGATATATAATTATTAAAGCATGTTTGCATCTTAGACCAGCGAGTGTCTAACTCAGTTTCACTGGAGGTCAGACACTGACATGCTTTAATTCACTGAAAATATTCAGTGACGTACAGTCTGGTCCACATAAAGAACTCATGAAGCAACATAATGATTACAACAAGCTGCTTACCACACAGCCAACTCACATCTACCATCTATTCACAAGCTTGAATGTGACAGATACTGGCAGTAAAGTGTATTCAACGTCAGAAAATACATCTGGATGTTCAGAGAAAATAATAAAGTCTCAGTTTCATTCTTGCAGATATTTCTACAAATCTCACAAAAATGTAAAATAATGGTCTAGTTTAGCTTTTAGCTTACCTTACAGCCGTAACTATAAGCTAACATTAAAACAACATGTAAATTTTTGCAGTGTGACTAAAATTTCCTGACTCAGCTGCTTTTTCTTCGCTGTAACATTTGATCAAAGAAACATTTTGCTGTATTCAAACTCCTCTTTTTTAGTTTCAGCTCCCTGTGTGCTTTCAGACTAATAACACAAATTATAATTTTTATGGCTAATAGATGCAGAGCTACTCGGGTTTGACGTGTCCACAAAGATAGAAAGCAAAAATCATCACTACAGACTTATTTGTCAAATATCAATAAACCTTTCAGGGAAAGTGTTCCTGTCAGAGCATCAATACGATCTGTATGTCTTAGGAGTCTGCAATGATTGCAGCATAAAGGATACAGCAGCACAGGTATGAGTGCGTGAGGTGTCATCTTCCTCTTCTACAAAAACATCAACAAACAGGCGGCTGTTTTCCACGTCAAAACATAACTTAAAACCACCTGGTTTGTTTTTGTGGATGTTACGTTGGCCCGTTATGCCTGCATAGGCCATGTATGAAGTACAATCACATTACTGCTGACAGAATAAATGATGAACAAGCACAGAAACAGCAGGTGTGAGGTGTTTATTACCAAATAATGTCATTAAATTCTTTTTTTTCTCATTTCCTGTAACCTTCATTCAAAAAACATCTAACGTTTTAGCGACAGATGCACAGGTAAATTGCACATGTTCAGAAACATAATTTAAAGTTAGTACAATATACTAAAAACAACATTTTAATCTCCTAACCCTTATGAAATAAGACAAGCACAGCTATAAAAATGTAAAGATTTACTTTTCCAACTACAGTGTGAATAAGAGGGGCAGCTAGTTTTAGAATGAGCTGAGTTTTTAAGCAGTGGCATATTTAAATTTAAAACACGTACTGTATTTTGTAACATTTTACAGTTGCTTCATTATTCATTTCAGCGCTCAAGATCACATGACATAAATGCTTCATGATTTTTTTCTTTTGCATTTTTTTTTTGCATTTTTTTGCATTTCAGTTCAAAAGAGTCCAGAGACTGTGTGAGTTGCACAGAATATTTAGCTTTCATACTGTTATATAATGTGGAGTAAATTATGCAGGATATAGAAGTCCACAGTTGTGACATTATTTCCTTGCAAGCCTCTTTTCCCGTAGTAAGATCAGGTGTATTTTTGACTTTCAGACTTGCAGCTGTGAAATTTTGGAATAAAGAACGGCAAAAAAAAAGAAGGTAAACCTATCATTATTTTATTTGAAAGGGTCGTTTTTAGTACATGGATGAAAATTGTCAGCCGATTGCTCCCTGTAGTCACTGATTGCAAATTGAACATATTAAGCTTTACTGTGTTTCTTCCCTTGAGATGCTCTGCAGGCCTTCACTGCGACTGCCTTCAGTTGGGTCTCTCTGCATTCAGTCTTGTCTTCAGTAACTGAAAAGCATGCTTTGTTGGGTTTGAGATCAGGTGACTGACTTGGCCTTTGAAGAATATCCCATTTCAAGCAGCCCAAGAGTTTCTGTCCTAAAACTCACTCTTGCTGTTCTCTAGCTGAGAGTATAGCACCGTACCCTCTATCCTGCTACTTTATCAGCAGTCAGAATAAACGCCGGTGACCCGGTTCCCCTGGCAGCCATACATATCTGCATTATATCACTTCCTCCACTATGATGCGGTATGTTCGGATTAGGAGTCGTTTCTCTCCCTTTCCAAACTTTCCTCTTCCCATAATTCTGTTGCAAGTTCATCTCAGTTTCATCTGTCCAGTGGTTAGCACCTTCCTCTAAAGCACCTGTATCTCCATTCATGAAGGCGTCTTTCGATTGTAGATTTTGAAACCTTGACATTTCCCTGAGAGTGTTCTTGACTTGATTGGATGCTATTTTTTGGAACTGTGGAAATAATTCTCTTATCGTGCACTTTAATTGTTTTCTGTGGCCTTTTGGACCTTTTAGTGTTGCTGAGCCAGTCCATTCATTCTTTTTAAGAATGTACCAGATTCTTGGTGTGGCCACTCGTAAAGTTTTTGTTTTGATTTTGTTGTTGTCCTAATGATGACCCCGCACATTTGCATTTGCACCTTATCTCTTTAGACTTTGAATTTAAAATTAGAATGAAAAACTCTTAAGTACAAATTTGACGTCTGGAATCAACTTGAAATATTATGTCTGCTTCATTTGTCATGAAATAACAAGGGTGCAGGCTTCACCTGGCCCTGAAACTGCTTGTCAGTCAATTGTCCAACAGTTTTTGAGCCATGAGAAGAGATGCTAATGATATGTTGGCATGAAAATCAAAGGGAAAGACAGGCTTAAGTTGATTTTGACAGGTATCTCCATGCATTACTTGACATGCAAGAAGGATCTGACAGCTAAGTAAACAAGTAAATTAATTTCCCTCCTGCAGTAAGTTGGCACTTTCATTAATTAGTATGAGGAAACTTTGCGGACAATAATAAATGCTTTGCATGGGTTGAATTGAATTGGGTTGAAACAGGTTTTGTGATCTGAGGGTTAAGAACAGAGCGAATGTTCTACTGAGTAGCAGAAAGCATCACATGATCACATGAGTCATCCTGTTAATAGCAAGTGAACACGAACATATGTGGCACATGCCAGGGCACAATGCTTGCTTCTTATGGTGAAGGCTCCTGGCAGCTCCACTGTGGCGTGGGGTTGTATTTTCCTGGCATGGTTCAGGTTCATAAAACCCCCGAGGGCCGGAGATTGATGCCAAAAGGAAGTCGTCCTTAGCGAATATGTTCAGGAAATGGTGGAGGATCAGTCAGTCATTTTTCACTAGGATACAGCCGAGTGAGACCATATATCACAGCCTGTTAATGCAGCAAATGCCACCTCACTGCCGTTTTAAAATATTTGGTATTAAGATGAATGTTTGGTGTATTGTTTGCAGCCTCAGGCTCAAGACTTGGGTGCCAGCTACCGTGGTACTGTGGGTGCCTTTGCTACCAATCAAGTCGATGACTAGAGCATACATATAAAATTTTAATCAAATTTGTACCACAGTGAGGTTTTACATCTATCTGCTCTCTGTTTTTTAGTAAAGAGTAAATTATTCACTAAAATGTCTCCCACTCTCAGACGCTGAATTTTTAAATAAATGTTTAAAAAAGTTCTTAAACACGGGCTGTGTGGGGTTATTCGCATTAAACTGCTTTTTGATGTGTTTGCAATAGAAAAGCACCTCAATCAGGGCCACAGTAGGACCAAATAACATTGTTATTTCACTCTACGCTCATTTATATTTACACGGGTGCAGAGAACAACATACTTACCTTCATACAACAGCGAGAACCGAGCACACACTAGTCCAAGCATCAGTGACATCACGTGTGAAAGGAAGAGATGGGTTGCAAAGTTGCTTGCAGGTGCACAGCAACTATGGGCAGACTAAAGCAGCTTTAGTAGTGTATAAGAGGATAAAGAGATCAACTTTAGCTTTGGGATATTAGTTGATATGCCAAGATTGTCTGACTGAACTAACTAAAGATTGTGCTTTGCCACCCCACATGTACTGCCAGCAGTCATGCATGACTAAATGATGTAAGGCCAAGGCTATATGGGGCATCTTCCCATCTATAAAGGCTATATTTTTTAAAACAATAGAAAGAAGCCTCTGGTATATTTTAAAATAGATGTCTGAATATAAAGTTTTCCATACAAAACTTACAATGTCCACAGGTCCTCCATTTGTCCACCTCTGGACGCCCGGCATATATCCATACAGTGGTTACACTTGTCCCATACTTCTGCGAACATGACTTGTGCTACCTACCAGCAACCATGTGAAACCTCTTGCTAACAGTGCATGTCTCGATTGTTATCAGTGAATGGCTGTGGAATAAAAGCACAAATCCGACGATGATTTCTTTTGGATACACCCTGTATAATCCAGGAGATTTTTATCTGTTTATTTTATTAGGGTATAAACTATATAAGCCTTAGTGAACCCAGGTTTGACGCTGCTGAGCTGCAGGTTTAAATCTTTGCATTACTGGCTGTTGATTGATTGATTTTCTTTTTTTCCCCATATCATTAACCAACACAAAGCCTGACTTTTAGATCGTAACACGGCACTTTTAGTGGGGATTTTGCCTATTGTGTTAATTCACCTTAAGCTTTTTTCATGCCAGTTCATGTCATGCTGTTTCCATGACAGAGGTGGGTATTGTTTAATACCTACCTCTGAGTGCACAGAAGCAATTAGGCTTTGGCTTTGAAAGCATATGCTTTTAAACTGTGAGGTTACTCTCAGAATAGCACGTTTATTTATTTTTTTGCCTTTTGACCCTCCACATCTGACCGGAATCTGGCACCCTTGTATTTTTGCACTGTGGCTTCATGCTAGAAAGTAGACTGTGAAGGAGTAACACTAGGTGTGATGTCTAATTAGGTTGTGGCCACAAGTGTAATACGTGGTGCTCAAACATATTTAGCTTATAGAGTCATTTAAGACGTTTTTTTGCTGTGTGATTCATGGATAATTTACTCTTTAATGCTGTGTCACTTTGCCTACTGAGACAGAAACCTATTATCTGCTGGAGATTAGTCGTGTTTGCATTGCCTTTGCCTGTAACTTGCCATGCTGCAATTCAAAAATTAGCAATTAGTGTATTGACTAGATCTAACAGGCCCATCAGTGTTTTAGGAGCTGCCGTGTAGCATCAAGTGAGTCACGACCACTCTGCAGTCATCTGTTGTTTGTCCTATCTTAATCATTTTTTTCATATTATCTTTTATTTTAGTACTGCTTCAAGTCTTCTTCTTTTTTTTTTCGAGATTATATAACTGCTGGTGCTTTTTCCGCCAATAATTGAACTGATGCAGTAATTTTTTTCCCTCCCATATAAGCTGTCAATAACATCTAGATTTATTTAGTGGGAAAAAAAATGTCTACCGCCCCATTTGAAGCGAACAGTTATTTTTGCACCCAGTGAACAGAAACTGGGACAGAAGAGGAAAAACAGGACTTTCACAGCATTAAATGGGTCACCTTGAGTGGAACACTTGCCTATGTGGTCCTATTAGGAGCCAGAGAGAGAGAGAAAGACAGAGAGAGATGTAGAGGGGGCACATGTTTCCTGTCTGAATGTTAAAGTTGTAACTGTCTCCTGATAGATGGAGGCTATTTAAAGTATAAATCTGAAGCTTTGTCAAGCGCAGACTGTTGGTGCAGCCTTTTGTGTGCGCACGTCCTGGATATGGGCTTTTTCTTTTTGTCACGTGTTTATACATTACAGAGCTCAACGTGCACAGAAAGCACTACCTGGCTTCAGCCGACTTTAACATGCAGTTTAGTTTTAGTGAATCATTTACCTAAAGTTCCTTTTAGCTTTTGCCTTGACCCCATTTATTCAGTCATTGCCCAGCCCTGCACAAACACTTTTCACTAGTACCATAAAGCAAGCCAACCCAGTTTACTTTGCAAGAGTGCATGTTAGGATTAAATTCACTTATTATTTATTTAAATAGTGCCAGATCAGCTGTCATTTTAAAGTGCTGCATAATGTTAGGTGAACACCCTACAATATTCAGAGTTTCCCACAGGATTGCATTGTGGCAGTATCAAAGCGGAGGGGGCATATGCACTCGCAAGCACTCATTTAGCAGCAAATGAACCTTCAAACTAAGAGCGAGCAGATTGTCTAACAGTGACGTTATTGTCTTGGGCAAATGAAAAGTACTAATATATCACAAATAAGGCCCACGTAAAGCCGCTAATGTCACAGAGAGAACCCCGGTGAGCAAGCGTTTGGTGACAGTGGGGAGGAAGAACTCCATTTTAACAGGAAGATACCTCTGGAAGAACCCAGCACAGGTAGGAGCATCCATCAACCTCAAACAGCTGAGGTAAGCGAGAAGAGGAACATACAGAAGTGAAAAGAGGAAGAGAGATGCTCAGTGGATCATAGGATGTGCACCAGCAATTTGAGACAATAGCAGGATGATTGAGTAATAGTTCTGGGTCACCTGATTCAGCCCTCACTATAAGCTCTGTCGAAAAGGAAAGTTTTAATTTTAAAAGGAAACCTTTCTATGCTTCTTTCACTTTATGGTGACATGTTTAATCCAACTAAGGCTATGCAAAAGCTTTATTTACACTACTGCATTGACTCCTTGTTCAAGTGGAGGCCATTTTTTCACTTTTGACCTGGTTTCTCTGCTTTGCTCTCCGATCGCAGGTGAAACTGTGCATGCTGGACTTCGTGCTCATAAATACTGAACAGCAGGTTATTTTACTGAAACTCAGAAAGGAGACAAGGCTTTAGGGCTATCGGAGTCTAAACCCATATTTCAAAGCTGTAAAAATAAAAACAAAAACAAAACAAAAACAGTAAATGTCTTCACTGGCAGAAGGCACAATAATAATGCCAAGGACAATCTCACATTTTATTTCACAGAATCATTATCCTGCAGCTAACCTTAATCCAATTCAATTTATGCAGCACCAATTCACATCGACAGTCACCTCATTGCTTTTTATTGTAAAGTAAAAACAACAGAATATTAGAAAGAAAACCTCAATGATCTACCAATCCCCTTTGAGCAGCACTTGGTGACAGTGGGGAGGGAAAACTCCCCACTTTTAAGGAAAAACTTCCTTAACAAGAAGAAAACTAACAGACCCAGGTTCAGCGAGGGTCAGACATCTGCTGTGTTGCTGCGGTGTGACGGAAAAGAAGACAGCATAAAGTGTCCAAGGACTCCTCGGGTTACTCTACCTACACCATATATTACCAAACAGACCAATCAGAGCTGGTGAAATCATTGAACATCACCTAGAGTCCCCTGCATTGTCTGAAGTGCTGGCTCAGCAGCCTTCTGTACAGAGGTGCTCACTGGGCCAAAGAAGGAAAACTCTGGCTCTTTGTACAGTATCAATAGTTCTGTTGGGGCAAAATTAAAGCTGCAACCTAAACATTTTTCACCAGCCTCTCGCTTTGCTTTGGGGTAATTTTTCTGCTACCATTGAACATTTTATTGGCTTTGCACTTGGAGCATTTATCATCACGGAGAACTACAGAGCTGTTATTACCAAATCTCACAGCCTGGCGGTTCACGTTTGATCTCCTTGTTTGGACAGTTGAGCATGGGATCTTGACACTAATAATATGAAGCTTTACAAGCCTGTGACACAAAACCAATGCTCCTAATGCTGGGTTCAGTGTTGTAGTTTGCCACAGAAGATCGGCAGCAAACACTTCAAACCAGATGGAAAAATGATGCACAAAGTAACACGGCAGAGTTATGACTGCATCCTCCACTGACTAATTGTGGAAAACACAGGAGATGACTGATTTAATCAAGATTATGAACGATGAATAACTTAATTTAATTTGACGTCTTTTATCAGTTCCAGTGGGTGAGATTTGCATAGTTACAAAACCGATTTATCAGTGTCTGGAAGTGAAAAATAATCCCACAGTGGGAGCTTTAATCACAACCAAAGCGACATCACAGGCGCCGTATATTTCCAGATGTTTTTAAAGGCGAAACAAACAGCTGCTGCATTTCTGGTTCGGGTGTGGCCAGAAATTAAAAGTAAACAAAAGCTGGTGATCTTCCGTTTTTATGGGCCGATGATTTTTTTTTTTTAGTAACCGTATAAACAATGAAAGATGGTGGATTGGCCAGATGCTGGCAGATGTGTAAAAATAACTCGTTTGGTGGCGGATATGGCGGAGCTGCCAAGAGGCCAGGTGGATGAGGGAAAGGGGAGGCAGGAGGAGAGACCCGAGGCGGCCGCCGGTCCGAGTGTCAGGTGAACTGAACTTCAGGTAAGAAGTTATGACCTGCAGTCTGTCTGGGTCAGATATAAACCAAGTTTAGTTGGAGTTTATTTTCGTTGTGCTGAGTTTTTACAGTCAGTTACAATAACTCGTACTGCGTACTAGCTAGCATGACGGAGTTTCTATACAGCTGGGTGGGTGCTATGATGTTACTGATAGTGAATTTTATTTTATTCACAAGGTTGGTTAGTAAAGTTGCCAACCGTGCCATAAAAAACGGAATCGTCCCGTATTCAGAGAAAATATTATGCGTTTCATATTGAGCTGAAAAGGAACATAGTTTGTCCCGTACTTCAGTTGGCATGGAAAAAGACACAAAGCTGGATTTATTCTGTGTCTTTACCTGCAGCTGCCTCTTCTTCTCTCGTTCAATCATGAAACTGATCATTGATCAGCTGATCTCTCTTGTTTGTTTATCGCCGACTTTGCGCCAGAAAGAGGAAACGTCAGCTGTTGTTAGGATTTATTTAATATTAATTTCCAGTATCAGCTGATGTTTGCTGGAGCCACAGCCAAAAGCTGCTGGTCATGATATCTTTTTTTTTATCTGGTGAGAGGGAAACATGAAGATGAAACCAGGAGATGTTCTTACTGAATCATCAGAGCTGAACAGGTGATGGAGAAACAGGTTTACCTTTTAGGTGACATGAATGGGTTGAAGGGAAGTTATGAACTGTTTCTGAGAGACAAATAACACCAGGATCCTTTTTTTATGTAGCTGACAGCTGGTAACTGTGCAGGGGCGGGTCTAGCAAAGTGTTGCCAGGGGACCAGGTAGGGCATTAACAGGGAAAGGGGGGCACAAAGAAATACTTTTCTTTCTTATTCTCATTTAAAATGTCTCGCTTTTATTAAATAATTATCTGAATCTTACAACCAAAGTTTTTATCTTTATACCAACAAGACAGTGTACATCACTGTCACAACAGCGTTTGTTTTCATTCAAAGGCTTTATGGCTTTTCCTATAATACCTAGTGGGCCGGTCTCTAGTCAAAATGCCCAGGCCGGTTTTTTGTCCCAGTCTAGCCCTGGGCACGACACGCAGTGAACTAATCTGAGAGGGTGCATTAAAAAATGAATGGCCGGGTCAGCGGTGCACATCACAAATTAGCTCGCATAGACACATAAGTTGTGCCGCTTCTTAATGATGGTATCTTAGCTAACAACCCCAATTATCAGATTCAACTTGTAATTGGCTAAAAATCACTTAGCCTACTGGTGAGACGGACGTTGCTAGCTGTCAGTTTTTTCAAGCGATGTTGAAATTTCCACATTCCAACACTTCAAATGCTTCAGGAGCTCTCCGCTCAGCGCAGCAACTGTTGATATACAGCGTTATTAAATTTATTGCTAATGCAATTATATGGCACATTGACTTCTGAGGAAATTTTAGATGGCACTCGTCATCAAAAAGGTTGCCTACCCCTGTTATATCCAAAGCCGACCTTTTGTACGCTGCTGTTTTTGGTGATGATCATCATGTTATGGTACCTGTCATGCGCCGTGGTGCGCGGGCACGAAAGGATCCAGGCGCAGACTCCGAGCTAACAAAAAGACACTTTATTAAAACAACGAAAGGCGACCCGGGGAAAGTAGAGAGCAAAACAGAAACTAAAAATCCGGGGAAACAATGACACGAGGAAGCCGGGATCGGGACGGCGGGGGGCTGCAATAGAAAGGGGAGATGATTACTAGGGAGCCAGGAAGCGGGGAGAACATATCAGGACTGAGTTAGAGTAGGGGCTTACGATAGAACGGAACCGTGGGAGCTCGGGAGGGAAGTGTGGCAGTCCGTGGGGGCAGGAAGTCCGTGGAATGGCGAGTGGGCCAGGTGAGCGCCGCGAGATCCAGTTGAGCCGGAGGACAGGCAGGTAGCAGACGCCGAGTAGAAATCTGGACAGAAGTAGGCAGGTTAAACAAAGTTCCAAGCAGAAGAGAATGCACACTTTTCGTGGAAGTCTGGTTACCACTGTGGGGATGACTACGGACTGGCGTGGAGCATCCGTCAGCGCCGGATTAAGTGGATCTCCATGTAATCACCGGGATGGAGAGCAGGTGTGCTAGTGATGGCCCAGCCCGGGGGTGTGGCTACCCGAGCATCACGCATTCCACAGACCATGACAGTACCTGGCCTTAGGAAACATCAAACAGGTGTTTGTGCCATCCGGGCGGTGGGAGAGGGACTGTGCTCGTAGTAAATAATCATTTACCCAGCTTGGTTTCTCTCTCACATGAATGAGCTTCACAGTCCATCGCCACATGGGAATTCCTACAAAGCTTAAAATAAAAGGCAACTCAGAAAGGTTCAGAGCGCCTGGTGTTCTGCGCCGATCCCTACAACATTAACATGCTGTCATAATGAACTACAAAACTCTTTTGACTGTTATAATTTGCTCCTGGATGGCTGTTATCAGCTGAGAGATGAGAGCGAGCGCTGTGTATGTGTGCCGGATTTGCCATCACTCTGGCTGCAATTTGTACCTGAAGCAGAAATAACTTGAACCGACTTAAATGACTGATGTGATGCAGTGTGAACTGGAGCAAAGAAAGAGGAAAGTTTGCAGTCATTCGCCGGGTGGTTTAGGTGTTTTTCTGCGGAGGTGGAGATGATGGGAGTGTTCTCTTTGAGGACCCACTTCTGAGACCTCGGGCTGGTGCGATACAGCGCTTCTTCCCTCTGCTGTGGCAAGTGTGTGTTTACTGGCACGCTGCTGTGTCCGTGTCAGAGAGTGCAGAAAAACATTTTATATTATCAGAGATGTCAACAATGCTGTTTTCAAAGGTTGTTTTGGGGGGGAAATGGGCAGTGGTCTCTGGGTGGAACTGAGGTGAGACAAGAAGTAAAATCAACTGAAACACCTACAGATCAAATAAACAGGCCACACGTCATTTTAAAGTGGCCCTAAGGTGCTTTTTTCCCCCTTATTTTCTGACTTATACACTCACAGGCCACCTGCTCAACTTCTTACTAATCCAAATATCTCATCAACCATACACATGAAAGCAACTCAGTGCACTTGGGCATGTAGATGTGGTCTTAGTTTTCCACATTCAGTGAGCTTGTTGTCACTGCATACCTTGCTTTTTGATGTACTGCTCACAGAGGCAAGGCCAGAAACCTTCACAAATTTTTCGCGATCCAAACAGTTTCTTTAGCTCTAGAAATACTTGTAATTTTCCATCGATTTTTCACACTTCCTGTGTGTAATGGCAACATCACCAGATAAAGAGTAGCAGTGTATTTTGCAAAGGCATCCAATAAACCAAATTAGACCATTTGGTGGGCAGGTTCTGGCCTTGGTCCACATCTTTGATGGCTGATCTTTAAACTTGCAGCTTCAGAGAGTTTTTTTTCTACTTTTCGATATTTATGATTTCAAAGTTAGGGGATGTACTTTATATGATTCATGTGATGACCGTCTTATTGGAGTTATTTGCTGGTTTATGTATGTAGTTTTTTTGTGCTGGTTAAAAATAACTGCAAGCTGGTGAGACTTTGACGATGTGTATCTGCTGTGTCCTTTAAAGTAATTGCTCACTTTATCTTCAATCCAGGTTCCTTATTTATATGAGAGTTGAGTGATGAAGAAGATCTTTTTCGTTTCGCTGTCATGAAAGCGGAAATATACAACAATCAAAATCTAAAGGAAAACAAACCCAAAAAAATGTCCCACATTAGAATCAGCAGATTGTTTTAAACAGTGGCATCGGTCCAGACTTTCACCATCTGTCCATCCCTGCATGCAGTTTAAGCTTCTGATTTTCTGCGTCCTGATGTTTTGAACTGAATGTGTAGCTTCTGATCAGGTCTAATTTCCTCCATTAGTGATCAAGGTTGAGAAAGGTTGTTTAGTCTCTGCTGCTCGCCGTCTTCCTTCACTCAGGCTGGCGTGCTCTGACCCCGCTGTGAGTCATCTTGCATTTCTCGATGCTGGCAGGAGTGCTGGCTGTTCGCTCTGATCCATGCTGTAGTGGTGCGACGCTGCCTTTGGCTTTCTGAAGGAGGGGTGGGGGGGAACTGGAGCACAGCTCTGAGCCATAGGCAGAAATACCAGGCCTAACTAGGACATGTCAAAAAACGGGGCTAGTGGCGGGGTGTCTCTCTCGCAGAGAACTTCCTGAAGGGATGACAAGAAGTATCTTGCCGTTGATGAGTTCCGAATTTCTTCTTCTGCTCCACTTATTGTTGATAATTTTGTACCTTATACCTTTTAACAAATAACACAGATGCTTTTTAGAATTATTGAGCTTTAAAGTTTTGCAGGTACACTGGTTCTGTTTGTGCTGCACTTCAACAGTGACTCATTCTCCCAGTTTTTTCTATGGTATGACCCCTTATTACAAAGCAAAGCCTAGTCATCGAGCGTTTGATTTGCCCATCGCACTAGAGCTGCAGATAATGATCCATTTACAATTTTTCTATGGACCTTCTCTGCTTTTCTTTATTTTCTGTCATATATATGCTGTTAAAATGGAGACTGTTCATATAAAGCATGGCCAGAGTTTGAATAATTAGGTCAGTGTCTGTACAAGTAATCACTGTGATCTAAAAGCTCAGATTTTGCGCAGCTCTAAATGCTTTTTCTGACATCACAGAAAGTTGATATGCCCAATATCCTCCTGAGAACCGAGGAAACAAGTATTTTTCAGTTAAATTTTTTGTGATGTCTTGCCTATTTGCAGCTAAAAGAGGCCACCCAAACACATGAGATGTCCTTGGCCAGGATGTCTTCTTTTGACTTCAACGGTGGTTAATAGGATAGCTCAAATAAGTCAAAAGATACAGACCAAAACCAAATGTCCATTAAGAGGACATAAATGTATAGGCTGGTTCTCATGAGGATATGGTCATCTCAAAATAGACAAATGTCTCGCTTATTAATCACTCAAGTAAGTACTCTTGTATATGAATCCTGTTTATTGATTTCATTTGCTTACATTTCAACTAGGAAACTTGGTGTAATTTGAGATTAGATACATATAATCAGATTAAATAACATTGTAACCTCTCAGATCCACATCGTGACCCTTTCTGGATGTCCTGAGCCCCATGTGAGCCTTTTTGCAACTTGTTTTTCTGTTTTTGGGTGCTAACAAGCTCAGTTAGCACGGTGCAGACTATCATAGACCGAATGGCCCATTTTCCAGTCTGGCCTCTACAACATCTCCCTGCACACTCTCAACCCGCTACATTAAGTGCTGCTCCAAACCAACAAATCTTCCCCTTTAAAGTAGGTTACAGAGCCCTCCTACCTTGAGTCTGCGCTGATGCAGGTGTACTAACCTCAATTTGTGAAGGTGTAGGACCTTTTTTATGTCCCATATGCAGGAAACCGCATGCACCAGTGAAGGAGATCTTTGTGATTATACCAGGACTGTTAGAGTAATGAAGAGAATTGATGGGTTTGGACACAGTTTTTGAAACATGCTTCACACATTATTTAGTTTTTTAATGTTTTTGTTATCAATTCTGATATTAAAGACCAAAATGAAGATAAAAATTAAGGCAAATGGTAGCATTTAAGGAATTGTTGGTGATAATGGAGCAAATTTCCATTAATGATTGACAAACTCTTTATACCTTTATACTGGCATCATGATCTGATAGCGGTATAAATCTCTGAAGATGCTGATTACCAGTTCCTGTTTCTGTCTGAGAAAGTTGAGGGTGTCTTAAAGCTTGCATGCAACTTCATAAGTTTTCAGATGGGCTGTTTGTAGAAATAACTATCAGATAATATGCATTAAAGAACATTGAAGGCAAAGGTTATCACAAAGAAAGAAACTGGCCTCTATCAAGCTATACCAATGTTCATTTAATTGGTTGAGGTGTGTATTTTAATATGAGGGTCTATGGCAGACTTGGGCAATTAATTTTCCCAAGGGGGCACATGAGGAATGGACTGTTGTGGAGTCCTGGTCCACAACAGTTCAGTTTTATCAAGTGAGAGATATCTAGCTTAAAGTCAGAGTCAATGTCAGACAGGACAGGGTATCTGGATTTGTTAAACTTCATCACTGAGAATGTTGGTTCACATATGATGGTAGATCCAAAGAGAACATCTTCTAATCTTTAGCACTGGCATACAAAACAGCTCCCGGTGTATAAGAATATAAATGCTTATTTCACTTCTGGGTTCTTTTTAGTCACTTGATCTTGTATCTTTTTCAAAAGTCCACCATTCTTCCGTGTCAGATTTGGACAAAGTCCAGTTTTTCCCATTTCAGCTCAAGCCTTTCCAAGCAAGCACTTACCTCCATGAACAAATCATTCCCTGTCCCTTTCACTGAGTGCATTGCTGCCAGCTCCTCCAAAATCTCCAACTCTGTCTTCATCCCGCTTACAAAGATGAGTAACTGGGCAGATATCACAACTCTCATCCAGAGCCGAGTAGCCATCGGCTCATTGTCAAACACTTCTTTTTTTCTCAGGGCATATCAGCTCAGGAAAGTTGACCAAACACTCTAATAAACTCCCCAGCAGAGATTGGCTCACTTACTTTGGTTTATAATTTTTGTGGGAAATAACAAAACTGGTCTTGACTGCTCCATCCTTGGATGTGTAAAAAGTCATGTCGATTTTGCAGCTTTCCTCGCAAACGTTCAGATGTCCGTTCTCACTTTTTTCCAGCTTCAAAGTTGCTGCTTGAAACACAGTTTCAGGTTCAAAGCAATATCCCCATCCTGCATGCTAACGTGAATGCTACTGATATTTAATTAGGCATGCTTTTTGTAGATTTGGACTTGAACATCTGTTTGTGTTGCTGATTAAATAATTTATATACTTTCAGCCACAGTCCCCACAGCTGAATGCAAAAATGTGTTATTCTCACTACTGAACGCAGTAGTAAAGGCAGCAGCAGTAACACTAATATTCATGATTTGAGTCAGCCTCACTGTTGTGTTTTTCCACTGTCGTGATGCAATGACAGGATTGATTTCTGTGTTTTTGCTGCAGGACACCAATGAAATTGTGGCCATTAAGAAATTCAAGGACAGCGAAGGTAAGAGGGCTCTTCGCTCCCGATGGGCAGGCCTCATCAGAGAGCACTTATGATTTCTATTGTAATGCAGGCTGTCCTCGTCCTTTATTTCTACTGGCCTGCTGCATCCCATATCTATCACAACATGGCAGCTCAGTGTGATCCTCATTTCCTGTCTGTCTCACCTCCACGCAGAAAATGAAGAGGTCAAAGAAACGACCCTGCGGGAGCTCAAAATGCTCCGCACGCTCAAGCAGGAGAATATTGTTGAGCTGAAAGAAGCCTTCCGCCGAAGAGGGAAGCTGTACCTTGTTTTCGAATATGTGGAGAAGGTAGGTTTCCTCCACAGGCCGATACCTGCGCTGACTCTGGTGTTACTCTCACCCGTCGCCTGTAGCAGAACAAGTTCAGCACACTCTTCTCTTCTTCTGGCTTCACTTACCGTAACATCAACAGAACGATGAATGAAGGTGGTTATCAGCTCAATAATTCAATCCAGGGTTTTCCCAACCTCGCTGTGAAAGAGATAACATTGGCAGCATATGACGAATGACAAACACAGGGAGGTATACTGGCAACAGAGCAGGATATTTTCCAAAATAACAGCAAACTATAATATTTGAAAAAATACAAAGAGGTTAAACACATAATAGAGGCTGAAAGCAACAGAGCTGCAGCAGCCAAAGCAGCAGCGGGCGAGTTTGTGTGATAGGGAAAGGCTGTAGAGCACTGTGGTATTAAAACACCTGGTCTGAATGTGTAGGACTAGTAAAGGTACAAGTAAAGAACAACCAGAAGAAACATCATTCAAACCTGTAAGTTGCTCAAAATCCAAATTTCAAGTTGGCCAGCAAATATGAGGCTTAGCTTATCACTAAATTAAGTTCTATTCAACATTATAATTGTTTAAAATTGCTCACAAAATCAGGTAAAAAGCAGAAAAAAGTCCTCGTCTTCAAAATAAAATACTTTAGACCAGAGCTATTAAACGCATTACAGCTTCAGAAATGGCAGCCCGAAGCAGTCAACGCATTGTTCTCACTTAATGAACCTTCTATTCACAAAATAGATAATTAAAAAATAGGTATTGTTTCTCAAATATGAACCATTTTTCTCCAACAGAAAAAAAAACAGACTTTTGTCACACTTTAAAAAGCATGTCGATCTCTTACCTCAAATACAACCTGCACCAGAGGTGGTCAGGTCTGGACGGGTCCTCCCGATGCTGAAAACTCAGGGTTAAACCTAGAATTCGTTCGCTAAACCCCCAAATCCCTCATGATAATAAAGAGCTCAGCTTTGATTTCTTCAACTGTGTCTTTTTCCCTCTCTCTTTTAGAATATGCTCGAACTGCTCGAGGAGTTACCAAACGGTGTGCCGAGTGAAAAAGCGCGCAGCTACATCTTCCAGCTAATCAAAGCAATTCACTGGTGCCATAAGCATGACATTGTTCACCGAGGTAAGGCGTTTTTCTTGACCTGAACATAGCGTACAGAGTGTTAGTACGATAGAGGAGAGGCCCCCAGAGCAGGAAGACAAATGCAGCATTATTTTGCTTACACTGGAGAAAAAACATGGTCATTCCATATAAAATCCACCAAACTGGAGAAAATTTCCCACACGAGCCCTTCAGAATCACCTGGTTTCCATAGTGTAGTGATTTACATGTGTGTCTAACAAGCAAAAGGTCCCTGGTTTGAGCCCATGAGAAGACACAAATACCTTTGGGGTTGCATCTGGTGTAAAAATCTGTGGCAACCCCTTGTGAATAGGGTATGCTGATAGTGCTCTTTATGTGAGACTGCACAGCACTTTTATTACTTGTCCTCCTTTCCCACATCTTGAGACAGTATCCCAAATTTTGACTGAAAATGTGGTGTGAAGTGATACAATATTTCTGTCTCATAATTGGTTAAAAATGGCTAAAATTGTAAGATATGGTGCAAAAAAACATGTATGAGAGTATGGATGCATCTTTACTGAAACCCAAAGACGGCTAAAGATCTTTTATTAGCAAGAGAGTTGGAAATGTTGCATTTAAATGTAATATATTTGACTACCTCTCAGTATTATTAACACGTCTCACTTTGTCCCACGTTCAGTTTGTTGTGATATGGTCACCTTACTCATTAAGAAGAGAGCCGCCAAAAGGAGCTTTGATGCATCATGTAAAATTTTACCTTCTTACTATGAATATTTTCCAAGTGCATCACAATTTGGTGTTTTTTAATTTGTTCAGTCCTCCTATGTTTTTAAATACAGAAGACTGATATAAAATACATTTGAGAATTGTTAAAACTTTGAGCATCAATATTATGGGATACATCATACTCTCTGTAACATCTAAATATTTTTGGGTCCAGCTTCATGGTTCGTATCACTATGTGAGACAGGTGTTTGGTCAGAATAGGCTCACTTTCTATCTGTTTAGCTTCATAGTTTCATCTTTTTCTTTTGGCTGCTCCCTTTAGAGGTCACCACAGTGGATCATCTACCTCCATCTCGCCCTGTCCCTAGCATCCTCCTCTGTCACACCAACCCTGTGCATATCCTCATCCATGAACTTCCTCTGAGTTTCCTCTTTTCCTCCTGTCTGGCAGCTCCCTATTCAACATCCTTTGCCCATTGCATCCACTGTCCCTCCTCTGCACATGTTCAAACATCTCAAACTATAACTTTGTCTCAAACCCGCTCAGCCTGAGCTGTGCCTCTAATATACTCATTCCATACCTATCAATCCTGGTCAATCCCCATGATATCATAGCATCTTCAGCATTATATCTATCAGCATTATAACTAAGCGATGTACTGTTCACTAGAAGAGCTTTTGGTGAATCAGTGGCAGCAGAGCAGGAAACCAGATGGCCCATGTGAGCTTTTGGCACACTGAGAGCAACAGAGCAGGCATCCAAATGGCCTGTAGTATATCCAGGCACCCATATGACAATGTTATCGAGGGATTCAGTGTATGGGTTATAGTTTTTTTCCCCCCAATCTGTGCATTTTTGCTGATGAAATTCCATTTCTCTGAAGGGTAATCATTCAAATCGCTCTCTCAATGAAACAGATGAATGTGTGGTGGCAGAAACTGATGGAAGTGATGTAATAGCGATGATGATAATGATGCCCCTCTCCAGCTTACTCTCCATCTGTGTTCTTCCTCCTCAGACATAAAGCCAGAAAACCTTCTCATCAGCTCCGATGACGTCCTCAAGTTATGTGACTTCGGTGAGCCCCTCTATTCGATCCTCGCGCTGTAAGAAAGGTGCTCAAACAGTCAGAGCTGTGATGTAAAAGGAGTGTTTTCAACAGATACTATATTTGGCTGAAACCAGTGCTTCAGGAGTGCAGCAGGCAGGCTTCATCCGGTTATCTAAAGCGGTGTGTGCGCCTCCCCTCTCTGCGGCTGGTCATTCTTCTTTCATCTCAATTAATGAAATGTGTTGGGCAACAAGAGCATAATCATGCTTCAGCTCAGTCTGGCGGCGCCACAACAGAAGCAGGGGGAAACGTAAAACATGGCGTGGCCAGAATCACACAGGCAATCTGGTGTGAGAGACTGAAGACCTGCTGTTTGCTCTGTGTCAGCCAAAGGCATTGAGAGAAGAGACACGGGCCAAACAGACTCCGCTGTGAAGGTTTACGTTTCAGACCGAGTCTTGCCGCGCGCAGTCACTTTCACTGTGTGTTGTTTTGATCGGGGAGTTGGAGCTCTGAGAAACTGGAAATGAATGGCTGGGTTAATGTAGTAAATGTCCAATTGTGAGGGAAAAGTTTCTCCTTGTTTAAACTTGTTTAACCTAATATCATGTAAAGGTTCAAAGGGTTTCACAGGCAATATAAAAACACTATAAATATGCTGTCTATCTATTCATCTATCTATCTATCCATCTATCTATCTATCTATATACACACACACACACACACACACACACACACACACACATATATATACACACACACACACACACACACACACACACACACACACACACACACACACACACACACACATATATATATATATATATATATATATGCAGAAGTGACTAGCACAAGTCACCATCAAGTGCGGGATCTACCAAGGAGATGCTCTGTCCCCACTGCTGTTCTGCATAGGCCTGAACCCCCTCAGTGAGATCATTAACAAGACTGGCTACGAATACCGACTACGGAACGGAGCAGTTGTCAGCCACCTCCTGTACATGGATGACATCAAGCTGTATGCCAAGAGTGAACGAGACATCGATTCACTGATCCACACTACCAGGCTATACAGCAATGACATTGGAATGTCGTTCGGACTGGAGAAGTGTAGTCGGATGGTAACAAAGAGAGGGAAGGTAGTCAGAACTGAGGGGATTGAACTACCAGAAGGCAACATTGCAGACATAGAGGACAGTTACAAGTACCTGGGGATCCCGCAGGCAAATGGGAACCATGAAGAGGCCGCTAGAAAAGCTGCAACCACCAAGTACCTTCAGAGGGTCAGGCAAGTCCTGAGGAGTCAGCTGATCACGCCCTGCCCGTGATCAGGTACCCTGCTGGGGTAATAGGCTGGCCAAAGGAGGAGATAGAAGCCACTGACATATAGACAAGAAAGCCCCTTACCATGCATGGAGGGTTTCACCCCAAGTCCAGCACCCTGAGGCTGTACGCTAAGCGGAAGGAAGGGGGCCGGGGACTGGTGAGTGTCAGCACCACAGTCCAGGATGAGACAACGAACATCCAAGAATACATCATGAAGATGGCCCCAACTGACCGAGTGCTCAGTGAATACCTCAGGCAGCAGAAACCCAAGAAAGAGGAGGGAGACGAGGAACCATCATGGAAGGACAGGCCCCTGCACGGTATGTACCACCGGCAGATAGAGGAGGTGGCTATTATCCAGAAATCCTACCAGTGGCTGGACAAAGCTGGACTGAAAGACAGCACAGAGGCACTAATCATGGCAGCACAAGAACAAGCTCTGAGCACAAGATCCATAGAGGCTGGGGTCTATCACACCAGGCAAGACCCCAGGTGCAGGCTGTGTAAAGATGCCCCAGAGACAATCCAGCACATAACAGCAGGGTGCAAGATGCTAGCAGGCAAGGCATACATGGAACGCCATAACCAAGTGGCCGGCATAGTGTACAGGAACATCTGTGCCGAGTATAACCTGGAAGTCCCGAGGTCAAAATGGGAGATGCCCCCAAGGGTGGTGGAGAATGACCGAGCTAAGATCCTGTGGGACTTCCAGATACAGACGGACAAAATGGTGGTGGCTAACCAACCGGACATAGTGGTGGTAGACAAACAGAAGAAGACGGCCGTAGTGATCGATGTAGCGGTTCCGAATGACAGCAATATCAGGAAGAAGGAACACGAGAAGCTGGAGAAATACCAAGGGCTCAGAGAAGAGCTCGAAAGGATGTGGAGGGTGAAGGTAACGGTGGTCCCCGTGGTAACCGGAGCACTAGGTGCGGTGACTCCCAAGCTAGGCGAGTGGCTCCAGCAGATCCCGGGAACAACATCGGAGATCTCTGTCCAGAAGAGCGCAGTCCTGGGAACAGCTAAGATACTGCGCAGGACCCTCAAGCTCCCAGGCCTCTGGTAGAGGACCCGAGCTTGAAGGATAAACTGCCCGCAGGGGCGTGCTGGGTGTTTTTATATATATATCTATATGCCAGCTGTCATGAAAAATAAACGGTAAAAATGACCAACTTCATGTTTTTATACTCTAATCTGAATGAGCACACTGGATCTAATTTGAATAAAAATTTCACTGGAATTAATCAAGCATAAGACTCAACCGCTTAAATGAGTTTTTGTCTCCAGGAAGTAAATAACTATAATTTGGCATCTTAATCAATAAATTAAAAATGTTTTTTACTATTTTTTCTTCTTTTTGAAAAACATTGAATTAGAAAATGCATGGATGACAACAATAATTACATTTTAGCAGTAAGAGAATCCTTTTGATTAAAAGGCTTGTGCATACTAGTGATACCAGCACAAAAACCATTTTGGTAATTACTAATACTGTTAATTTAGGACAGCTGTGGTATAAACCTCACATTTGGTGGGGGTCTAATAAATTTCCATTGCACCATATATAATGTAGAATGAAGAAGTCTCTTTCAATTAGGATACTTTTTAATATTATTTGATCATAATTAGAAATCCTAGAAGGCAGCTATTTTAATATACAGTAACAGTCATATTATTTAAAAAAAAAACTCAGATTGATTGGAAATAAACTTATTTCCCAGCATGTTGAGTACCGTTCTTGAAAACTGTAATCAAATTGATAGGAAAACAAACTAAAACAGTTAAAATAACTGAATAAGCTAAATGCACGAGTGCCAAAGTGCAGACAAGCTGCAAAAAATGTTGAAGATGCAGTCACCCTGTATCTGTTGGTTATGTGAGTAATTGGCAATAAAACATACCAACATGAATATTAAACTGGAACGTGTCTATATGTATGTAAGAGAGCTAGAGGCTCTAAAGGTGTGCTTCGATGCTTGTGCAGCCAAAAAAGCGTCTCACATTAATCAGCTGAAGAATTCAAAAGGCAGGATCTGCTGCTGTCAAAGTGTTCAGGAAAAAAAGATCACATCTGGCGTCGTCTCTGACCTAACTTTACAAACTACTTTGTAAGTCAAAGCTTTAAAGCATAATGAGCGTCCAGAGAGACATTCAGCTGAAATTCATTTTTAGGTTTCTCAGCATGTGGAGCATAACTAAAAGCTCCTCATCATATCCTATTGCTTTCTCTGTCTTCTCTTGCCAGGCTTTGCACGTAATCTCTCTGAGGGGACTGACGCCAATTACACCGAGTATGTGGCCACTAGATGGTACCGGTCTCCGGAGCTCCTGCTCGGGTACGCCTGCTATTTTTTTACGTTTTCCCTTTAAGCTCTGTCCAGTCACCACACTGACATAAATTCTTATTAGCTCTCATTATGCGTGGCCTCTCACCACCCTCTTAAATCTGCGGTCTCAGGGCTCCTTACGGGAAGGCGGTGGACATGTGGTCAGTGGGCTGCATCTTAGGAGAGCTGAGTGACGGGCAGCCGCTGTTCCCGGGAGAGAGCGAGATCGACCAGCTCTTTACCATCCAGAAAGTGCTGGGACCCCTGCCACCAGAGCAGATGAAGCTCTTCTATAACAACCCTCGCTTCCACGGGCTGAGGGTAACTTCAGGCCCCCCCCCCCATACTCTGCTGACCCATCCCTCCATGCTGCTCTTATCACTGCTTTTCTTTCCTCTCTCTCCTTGCTGTCTCTTAAGGCCTCCTCCTCCTCTGTTTCTTCTTCCCTTATTTATTTTCTCTGTACACTCTCTTCTCCTTCTTCTTCTTCTTTTTCTGGCTGAGTTTGCTGTGCCGTGACTGACTGGATCACAATGACTCATCGTGTATCATGTATCCTGTATGCACTGTGAAGGAAGGCTGTGATAAGTCTTCTGTGGCAGGCTGGTGGTGCAGCAGACCTGGGTCGTCCTTCCCTTCGCCTCACTGCCCACAACCCAGGATTTAATTATTAGTTAGCAAACTCCCCCTCTGTGAATGCCTGGCAGTGAATACCCAGTGATAAGACCACTTCTTGATTAAGCTGCATAATAAGCGAAACGCTTTACGGTCTACACCTTGAATTTTCAGCTTCTATCCACCTCTTAAACACCCAAGTTGTTGTTCCTCAGTAAAATCCTTGCTCCGGTAAAGACAGGCACACGTTGGCCGTGTCTGTTTCTTAAAAAAAAAAAATAGCGCCTGCTATTGTTAGTACTTGCTCAAGGGGAAAAAAAACGAGCTCTACCTCCACATTTATGTGCTTGTTGTCATTTAAATGAGATCCTGCAAACTTCGCTGATCCCTGCACATTATCGCTCACAGTCAGATCATCCTATTAACACCACGAGAGGGGAGAAATAGTGTTTGATGGAAACACGCATGCTGTTTTTATTAAAATAAATCAGACCAACAAGAAACCACACGACACTTTTGAGTGAACAGAGGACGCTTGATGGTTGTTTCATCACGTTTCCCACCTACGATGTGCTTTTCTGTAACACTCAGAAATGTGTGATGTAAAAAGAACGGCTTCTGGACTCTTTTTTTCCGCCTGCAAACGGCAAATTCAAAATATTCAGAGGAAAAATTCTATTAGAAATGAAAGGTTGACAATGGAGGATTTGCACGTGGTTGAAATCACAAGTTGTGTATTTGGGCATTTCTAAAAGAGTTCACCAAAGCATTGTCATGGTTACAGGATTTTCCAATCAAGCTTAGAAAAAGATTTCTTCAATACCAAATCCGATTATACAGAGATACAAACAAACCTGTCACAGGAGACAACAAGTAAACGATGTTCGACAACAACACCGATATTAAAATATAAGGTAACAAGAACTCACAAGATAGGGCTACAATTTCAGGAGTTTCTTTTTTATTGGGTAGCATTCAGGGGACCAAGAATGAGGCAGAGTGTGAATTGGTGAAGAAAACACTGGGTCATGTGCAGCCCTATGTACTGATAGCTTGTCAGCTACCTTTATTAGCAATAAGGTGAAGTAATTAGTGTCACTGTGGAGGATTTTTATCCTTCTTGACAACATTGCTTCAGTTCTTTTAGGTTTACACGCATCCGCTCTGTTAAGGTCCAGACACAGCACATGGCCTTTGATTGGACCATTCCATTTCCATGAATCTTGCTTGGAATCGTGTTCCTGTTGTGTGACTCAGTTTGTGCCAGGCTTTAGCTGTGGGACAGATGGCCTCACATTTGACTCTAGAATACTTTGGTATACAGAGGAGTTCATGTGCGACTCACTGACCATAAGGTACCCAGAGCTTGTGGGTGCTAAACGAGCCCAAATCATCACCCCTTCACCATCATCATCATCGTGGCTCAAGAGTTGGCAGTTCGTCTTGTAATCGGAAGGTTGCCGGTTCGAGCCCCGGTTCCGACAGTCTCTGTCGTTGTGTCCTTGGGCAAGACACTTCACCTGTTGCCTACTGGGGGTGGTCAGAGGGCCCAGTGGCGTCAGTGTCTGGCAGCCTCGCCTCTGTCAGTGCGCCCCAGGGCAGCTGTGGCTACAATGTAGCTTGCCATCATCAATGGGTGAATGACTGAATGTAGTGTAAAGCGCTTTGGGGTCCTTAGGGACTAAGTAAAGCGCTGTACAAATACAGGCCATTTACCATGCCTGATAGTTTTTATGAGGTAGTGGTTTTCTGCAAACATGGTGCTGTGCATTTTAGCCAAACATATTGATTTTGTTCTCATCTGTCTAAAGGACATTGTTCCAGAAGTCTTGTGCTCTCCGACATGAAAACTTACTTCAGAAACAATCATATTTTAACTATATTTTAACTTTCATGTATTTAGACTCTTTACTGAAGTAAAGATGATAAAGACATTCAAGTAATAACAGGAAGGTTTAATTTAAAATACGATGAAGGTGTCTAAAATAAAAATATTTAATATGCAAGTGATCTTAGTTCTGATTAAATAATGCTGCACACCATAGTGTTGCAGCTGGAGATTAATTGAATTGAAATACTCCTGGGTGGCTGTATCTGTTATAACAGCATGATACGTTAGCAGTTTTATATTTTAAAATATGCAATATAATAAATAAGTAAAGCTTTAAAATAAATAGGTTGGAGTACAAGGGACAATATGTATAGTGGTGTTGAAAATACAGGGGAGTAGAAGAAAGTATAGCATAAAAATACCTTTAAAAAAACGACAAGTACATCAGAACTGTACTTCAGTGAAGTACTTGTTACGTTACACCACTGGTGCTGTTTATACTTTGATCCCCTGCTGGATTAACAATACTCCAGTTCAGTGACACTGACAGGGGAGCAAAAGGGGGGCAATCATTTTTCAGGGAGGGATGGTACAACTCAACTATAATTCCATCCATACATTCATCCATCTTCCTCTGATCCACTTCACACCTACAGTGAAACCACTTTAGAGTCGCCAGTTAATCTAAAACCCACACAGACAAGGATGAACATGCAACCGCCACACACAGAGGCCTCAGGCGGTCAGTGGATTCAAACCCAGAACCTGAGGCAGTAGTGCTAACCACTGCACCACTGTGCTGCCTACTAAAACCCCATGTATTTTAATCTAAGAAACAACCATAAGTCTGATAACTGATAACCTTTGATTCCATTCATTCCATGATTTTGTCTCTGTCCATTAAAATGAAACCACCATAAAAATCAGAGGCTCTTCGTGTTTTTGTGTAAGTGACCAAACTTACAAATTCAGCAAGGGTTCAAATAATTACTTCCCCCATTGTAAATAGCATTATTAACATTTGATATGGTCAGGTCTCTAAAAGAGGAAGACACTTTAACCTCAGGATACTCTCATACTGACGATCGATCACTAAGGACATTTGATGCTGTTGTTTAGTAAAAGCGTCTTATTTTCCACTTATTTATGGTGGTTATCATCAAGGTGGTTATCCACATGTGGGGCATAGAGCAACTGCTTGAAGTTGTGGACAAGTGGAACTATATGGAGTATTTTCTTATTTATGACATGAAAGTTTTTTGACTGTACCATTATCCACTGTCTCTGCTAATGTTGCAGTTTCCTACTGTGAGTCACCCTCAAACCTTGGAGCGGAGATACCTGGGAATCATCGACGCAGCCCTGCTCGACCTGCTGAAGGTGAGGCGAGCCGAGCGACTTTAATGGTTTTATTCTTAACTTTTGTCTGTTTTCAGAGTATCGTGAAAACGTCCAGTTAACCACAATAATTTTCATAAACTAGACATCTGATAGTTGCATCATTATCACGGTGTTTACGTCGTGACTGCACGGTGCCTCCTCCCTGCTTCGGCATCTCTCAGCTCATATCCTGGTTCCACTGCTGTTATTGCTGTGTCTACACTGTAAACAGGAGCTCCATGTCAAGAATGTAGGCTGTGCTTGTGCTCTTGCGCTTTTCCCAGCAGATAATGACTCACCGCTAACATGATGATGATGATGCCATCTCAGGACTGACTTAAGCAAGGACAGGCGTCTCTCTAAGAACTAATCGGGCTTTTTTGTGTTGAGTTCAGATACAATTTAATAACGTTTGTTTGCTAATCGTTAATGCTGAGCTGCACGGCTACCAAAGAGCTTCTGATGTTGACCCAAAATGTAGCTTCCACTGTATATTTGTGTTATTCAAAAACAAAGCTGCATCCAGATTTCAGTTTGAGTTTGTTCATACATTAAAGTGAGTTCAGAGAGACTATTAAATACATTATTTGGGTAAGAAAAAGCAAATGTCACAAATCACATTTCACATCATTGTTTGGCTCGTTTGGTGACTGTGAGACACAATTAAATGCGGCAGCAGCTTGACTTTTATGATAATGGCGATGATTCATAGTAGCACGACTGTTTCAGTTTGTTTGAGAGGTCTGCATGTTCGGGGTGTCTTCAGCGCTCACGGGCTCCATCTGTGTGGTTTGTGGTTTAGAACATGCTGCTCCTGAACCCCACCGAGCGCTTTCTCACAGAGCAGAGCCTGAACCACCACGCCTTCCAGACCCTGCGGATGGTGGAGCGGCCTGGGCCACCCACACCCACACCTGTACGCTCCTCTAAGAGAAAACCTCACCACGGAGACAACACTACCCCCAGCAGGTCAGCAGTGAGCACTATATTTGGGGAAAGCTTGCCAGTGTAGATGTATTAATGGGTCGTTTCATGAACAAATGCTGCCAGATGTTTTTAATCAGCAGCCACCATCCAGCAACATTTGACAGAATATTTCAGGATAATTCATATATTGTCTGTCTGGTTCAGTCTGTAATTATTCTGCATCTCAGTGCACTTTTGTTTCCTAAATTTTAACTAACGCTATTTACATATTGAAATAAAGACCTTGTTTTTGGATACTTTTCATCACTTCATTTTTCTTTGCTGTTCATATTACCAAGACAACAGTGAATTAAGATTTTTATATCTAGTCTTTTGGGAGGTTTTGATGTACTTTATGCTACTCATATTCTTTCATCACCCTGCACTTACACCAAACCTCATCCAATAAATAAAAATAAATAGCTGATGTTTTTAAAATTTCTATTGCAGTGTTTGGCCATGATAGTCACTGAGTGACAATATAATGTGACAGCATCAAGTGAGACTCTTTTAGCTATATACTTAACCCTTTAAGACCTACCATAGAACCAAGTCCGCCAGAGCTTATATTATATTTTTACATGCTGTAGAGCCATTTTTGGGAGTATTTTAAGTTGATATACATCAATACAACCATTATAGCCCAAATTTTAATAATATGTCTGCATTAAGTGCACAGTAATTACATAAATTGCAAAAAAGTGCAATAAACTACAAAATATTTGAAAATCATTTTTGTTTTTTTTAACATATATTTCTAGTTAGAGAAATTTAAGAGGCTTATCCCTCAAAACTGTAAATACAAAAAGTTGCACAAAATAGTTTCCCACCACAGGGAATTTATTTTAAGTGTCTTCATAGTTTTATTTTTGAAATACACCAATTTTTATACACTGCAGGAAAAATGAAAATAAATATTATAATGCAAATTTGCAAAAAAACAGCATATGCATCAAATTAAACTATTTCCAGCAGTGCAATATGAGTCCTAAGCATCCCAGAAACGACACAGAAAGTCATAAAGTCAAACATAACTTTTAAAAACACCAGTATAGGCTCATAAGGCCCTGATGGTACAAAACTACATTTCCGCAAAATGACGTCACTTCCGGTTTCGGGCAGGTCATGGCGGACATGCGATAGTTCGCGCTGATCGAGTAGGAAGTGTTACAAACAGCTGGTCGGATTTGCAAAGCATGTTTTTGGAATATTATGTTTTTGTTGCTGCAAGTGTTTTTTATGCAGTTTTTGCAAAGCCATATGTGGACGGAAACTGTAACCTAGGACAAGCTGATGGCATGAGATGCAAGTACAACTCCTCCGGTTTCATATGCAAAAAAAATTATTGCGCTAGCTTACGTGGTTGCAGTGCTACCGGGATTTTAAAAAAGTTACGCAAAACGGAGCGTGCCCGCTCCGACCAGCTTTAAAGGGTTAACATCCACTCTACTTTACTAAAAAATCCACTGTGTCAACGACACTGTATCATCGACACACAGAAAAAAGCTCATAATAAACTGCAGGTTTCATGTCATTCATATGTATTGGGAAGAACAGGGGCCTTGCAATTGATCCCTGTGGAACACCTTTCCTTATTAAATGCAGTAAGTGGTACCTTTGCTGCCACTGAGTTCATTATTACATGTTTTTGTCTCTGCTTTTCCTTAGGAGCCATGGGGGAAAGAGCTCAGGAAGCCACCGCTCCAGCAGCAGAGAGTGCTCCAGCTTACCCCGACATGAAGACCTCCACCCCAACAACGACAGCTTTCTCAACGGCAACATGTCTGCAGCCATCAACCTCAGCCCCACACTGCATCCTAAGAACTACCAGCCGCAGATCTTCAACCACTCCACCGCCTGCAGCATGGACCTGGCCAGCAGCAACCTGCCTCATCTGCTCAGCCCCGGTGAGACCAAGTCCAAGGGCGACTTTGAGATGAACTTGGGGTCCAAGGTGTCAGATGGCCCAGGGGCGAAGTACCTCAAATCCAACTTCCGCTCACAGCAGAACCGCCACTCTTTTGTAGAAGGGAAGACCAACACGCTTCAGTCAGGGGACAAACACAGCCGACACAACTACATGGAGTCCCACAGCTCCACGCCATCCTCCTCTAAGTTTGCCTACCTGAACTTGTCCAAGAGCTATGGCACGCTTAGCGATGCCAAGTCAGTGGGGAACTTAAATGATGTGCATCTTTATGCAGATGAACCCACGTCTCGCTATTTTCCTTCCAGCTGCCTCGACCTCACAGCTCCGGGCAGCCCAGCGGCCCGCCGAGTGGAGAGGCTGGGACCTGGCACAGGTGGCCGAGGAAGCATGCGCTCAGAGAGAGAGAGCAACACTCTGGACTCCTCCTACAGGCGCTCCTCCACCCGCCATAAAACTTCAGAGGAGTCCAAGTCACCAGACTCCCTGGATCCCGGGGAGAGTGAAAGGAGCCATTCCCATTCTCTCTCTGCCCCACATGACCCTCTGTCTTATGGTCAGGGATACACCAGCCCCTTCTCCTCCCAGCAGAGGCCACACCGCCACTCCATGTACGTACGGAGGGATCACCAGAGGACGCACGGGGGAGACGAGGGACTGTTGGTCGGGCAGGGAATACCCACCAGAGCCAGCAGCCTCCAGCTCCTGTCCCCACAGCTGCAGCACCGCACACTGCCTCGCCACTCTGGGGGCTCCTCCAGAGAAGAAGACATGAGCAGGGTCAGTCCTCAGCCCACATCAAAACTCTCCAGCTTTAGGGAAAGCCTTCAGAATGTAATCATAACAAATGCCTACACCAGGTTTTGTTGGACGGCTCTGCCTCAGTCTCAGTTTGTCCAGTGACGCAGCCAGGACTTATTCTGGTGGCGTCTGAAAACATGGTGTGTGTTTAGGTTCTCAGCCAGATCTTGTGTCCCAGGTTTATAATGAATTGGAAAGGCAGGATTAGCATAGCTGCAGCTTCATCTGTGAACATTTGAGGTGCTAAGAGTGTGGCTTTCTTTTTAGGACATGCAGTGAATCATGCTACCCGTATATTTATATATACTGTATACACACATATAGTATATATATACCGTGTGTGTATTTGTATGTGCTGCAATGCTGAGCTCACTTCATGCTTCATCATGTCTCCATTAACAGAACGAACAGGCACCCACTGAGGTCACCCACAGCAGACCTCCAATAAGGGACTCCACAAGGGACAACACCGCATCTTTTCACACACAGCGGAAAAAAAGCGAGGTCCGACATTCTGCCTGCACCCACCATTCCCCACCCACATCCAGTCTTCCGAGCGCGCGGATGTGGGTGGATACTGCTGTCATGAACTGCTCTCTCTTTCTCTTTTTTCTCTGTCTCTCCTGCATCAGATGCCTCTTCATTTTCTCTGTGTGCTTTGCTTCCCTCTAATGTGACTTCTTATGGTAGTGCAGTCGAGCTCGTCATCGCATCGCATTTCAGTTCTGGGCTACATTTATAGCCCGCACAGATGTTTTATTATAACGGCCAATCATAAATCAATACGCCCCCACCTTATTTTTCTGTCCCTTCAGGTAAATAAAGGTATCGTTTCAGACAGAGAGGCATGCAAAGCAGGCAGCCTCGGAGATTTTATGTCATAAGTTTCTCTGTTGTGACTCAGGTTGGCTTATATCATGACCAGCAAACAGAAGATGGGGGTTCTTCCAAAGAGAACCGCAACATCTACAGCGAATCCATGCCAAGGCGGGTGGGCAGCTTCTACAGAGGTTGGTTTAATCAGGAGTGATATTTATGGCTGTGGCTTTCTCGCTTTCATTGCTGCAGTAAGGGGGGAAGATTAACTCCAGACACATCACTAGAGGGAATATTATTTTTTACTAATCACTGATCAGCTGCTTCTATATAGAGAATTATTATATTATTGCAGATTCTTGAGATGTCTACACTAAGTTAGAGAGAAATACAGCTGTTTTACTCAAAACTAAAAATAGCCATCTTATCACCAGACTCGGTGATCTTCATCCTCTAATGTCTGTAGATTTCATAGCAGTTGATTAAAACGGTCGGGCAGTGGGCCCGTTCAAAATCAAAAGCCTTACCTAAATTAAATTTGGCTGATCTCCAGTTCGAGGTCATCTTCGCGGGCATGTCCAGACAGCTGCTATTTTTAGCCCACTCTCTGGAAGTTCTGTTCTTACCGCTTCCACTGTGCACTCGGCTATTTCACCACACACCTCAAACTTGAGAAGAGAGCATAAAACTTGTGTTTCAAACCGACTGGAATTTCACAAGATAACCGCTGGCGATGAGAGCTGGGTTTCCAGCGACAGCTAAGCAGTTTGCAGCCATTTCCACCAGATTTGCCTCGCTGTGGTTTTGTCCACTTTCCAAAAATTAAAATCAAGTTAAAGGATCACAGTTTTGACATGTTGGAGGAGATTCAGCACACACTGCAGAAGTACAAGGAGACAGAGATCTAAAAAATAATAGCAGCACTGAAAATGATCCAGTGGTGCACAAGAGGATGATCAACAGGAGACTGATCAAAAGGAATCGTGTTTCATTCTTTTAAGCCCGTCCTGGAACTTTTTACTCAAACCTAATTACAATATGTCAGGAAGCTGCTGAAAGCAGGCTTAAGAGTTTTGACAGTAACGCAGACTGACTGAGATAACTTATTAAAAGATGTGCTTGCCACTGTTTTGGAGTGCACAGTATGCTATAATGGAAAGAACATCTGATGCTAATGTGTTCAACTTCCTCTTTAAAGTAGTGTCCTTGAGGCAGCAGCTATTTTAAGACCAAGCCATGTGTGGCTATTCAGACATGAGGACTGGCTCCATTGTATCACAATAGTGACATTTCAACTGGAGTATAATCTTGAGGAAGAAGGTGAAATTACAGTGAGCCAAACAGGGCGAAATGTAGTAGGTGGTGAGCACACCGTGAGCTAGCAAAGACTGCATGTACCACCGCTACGGTCAACTGGACGCTCTCCTTTAGATATCTCAGGGAGTCACTTCAGCTTTGGGATGATTTTGTGATTGTTGGGGACAAAAGTGTGATGCAGACTCTTCAAGCGTGTTTCTGAATGTGGTTGCCTTTGGGCACTGCAGAATCTTCCACTGAAAATTGAAGAGCGTCCCTTTGCAAAGCCTTAAGCTGAGCGTTATTGCCCTCCTGGTAATGTTACCCGGCTTAATCCTCCTAAAAGGGACCATGACTTGCAAAATTATTTTGTATTAGACAAAAATGGAATTTAGACCAAGCGCAGTAAAGATCCAAAGGGCTGTTTTTTCCTCATAGACTTCAGTACGGCCAAACTTCTTTTTACAAGCAGAAAGGATGCAATAATAAGCACTTCTTTGCTTCACATTTATACAGTCTGTGGTCTGAACAGGACTTCGCCATAGTTGTTGCTAACCGTTGCTGCTCTACACACGTAACTCATTCAAGATGCTACACCTGTGCATTAGCATTAAAATGGAATAATATCTGGTTTGCTGAAAATGAGTTAAACCATATGGAAATTTGTGCATTGTTTGGCATTAGTCCATTTCCATAATACGAGGGACGCAAAAACTCCATCAGGGTATTTTTATATTCGCTTCTTTAGCATTTTTGGGGGCGGCCAATGTTTAAAACTTTGAGTTTGACACACGATTACTTTAGTGTATGAATTTGCTTTAAAGTCTAACTTATGGAACTGCACAGGAGCCTTTGTGGGCGCCATTGTTGTTTGCACTGGTGTGTCAAGTCGTACTTGGAGAAAAATCTTGAGGAACACTTTCAATTCAATTCAATTCAATAAACTTTATTGATCCCGAAGGTTGGCCCCGAAGAAAATTGGGTTGCTTTTATTGAAAGGAAGAGGAAGGTCAAAAGAGAGAAAAGTAAAACATCTAATCGAAACAGAACACCATCGATCGCATTAGCGAAATGCACAAATTTGATACAATTGCAGTCTGTTACATTTTCAGTTCGCTGAGGTCTTTTGCGTGTGCCAATCAATTTCCGATGTTTACACGGCATGTTGCAGCCAAGCCAACATGTCACAGCTGTTAAAGTCTACAGCACTGTTAGTTATGGTATAAATTTCTATTTACTTGCAGCTTTTTTAAATTATATTCCCTGTTTTTTGTTGTGTATCTTTGGAAATCTCGAGTTATGTTTTAATCTTAATTTATTTGTATTACCCGCCTAAACTTTAGATATATGTTTGGGTCAGAGCTAGAATTATGACATCTAATGACCTGTGTTTATGTGTTTATTTCTCTGTATATTGGACGTAAATTAACCCATTTGTTGTGTTTGTTGAACAGTCCCGTCTCCCCGGCCAGACAATTCCTTCCACGACAGCCGGGGTCAGAGTCGGGGCTCGGGCTTGTCTGGCGACGGCGGCAGTTTGGCGAATCACTCCAAACGACAGCCGGCGTTTGACCCCTGGTAATTATATCTTCTAACCACGACCGAAAATAGTTTCACACCAAAAGAACAGCAGCGTTTATTCTCTTCGCTGTCTGTGGCGCTGTCAGAACAGTATACCGTCAGATTTAATTTCACACCGGCCACATGACGTGGCATTTTTAACAGAAATTCTTACTGGGAGTTAAAACTTTTTAGCCGAGACATCACGCTCATTACTCTTTGTTTTTATTTCAGGACTGGCCCAGATACTGTAGTCTTGAGTGCCTCTGAGCCTTCCAAAGAAAAGGAGAAGCAGGGTTTCTTCAGAGCAATAAAGAAGAAAAAGAAGAAATCTCAGATGGTATGTTGTGTGTGAAGTACGTCTGAGGACTTACGCCCACATGTGGATGCAGTGTTTTCCCATCTATGAGCCTCATCGGCACCTTTACAGAAATATAAAACCATTTATTGTTGTTGTTGTTGTTGTCATGTGCATCATGTTTACCTCTACCACCAGTCATGTGCCTCTGTAATTACAGATGGAAGTCCCTGATGGAAGGCCTCCTGTCATCAAGAAATGTCTTTTCCCTCTGTTTAGCCCAAAGAATAACATAAAGCATAGTTCCTCTGTGAGAGTCCTCCCTGTAGTGTCCTCTCCCATGGTACATGCTGTTTTACACTATCCTACTCACCTCCTGCCTCTGTGTCACCCATCTAACATTGCATGCTTTAACAGCATTGGTCAACACTGTTTTAATGTGTGATTTTTAAGCCTGGTTTTCCTGGTGGTGAGTTGAGTGAATGAATCAATAAACCAGCTGGATCCATCTATTCGAGAAAAAAAAAGCTCCCACTTTGAAGAAAAGCATGCACTTGACTGCAATCGGTTTAAAAGGATGGATCTGACGGGTCATTTTTGTGCTTCTGATCACTCGCCAGTGATTTCAGCCATGGCCCTAACAGCATGTCTCTGCTTATGAGCTGAGGATGGACGAGAGCGCTCAGGCTTTAGCTGAGCACACACGGTTTCAGGAGTTTGCGTGCTTGTTTTCACAAAGCTTTACTGCTTACCGGCATCATGCAGAGGCATTTGATCAATTTCTCTATGTGCACCTAAACCCGTGACTTTATTACAGAGCAAAGATCACAAAGTGATGGTGGAGCTACGATGGTACTTGCTTAATATAAAAGCGACCACATTTTGGCGTGTTAAACTAGCTGCCAGCTCTGTGGCAGTGGTGGTTCAGCATGAAACAGGTGTTTGAGGCTCTTTCTTCCCTTTGCGTTTCTATTTATAAGTGACAGTTTGCTCAGATTCGGGGAGGGGGGGTTACATGCTGATGACAGAGCACAAATAAATGCAATCTGGCCAGGAGGAGGAATCAGGCAGTCAGACTCGGAGTCGGTGGAAAACGGCATTTACTGCATGAAGAGGATATCATTTGAACTGCGTTTGAATTACGCTCAGAAAACATCTTTTATTTATCAGAAACGAGTGGAGTGTTCTCTTCTCTTCCTCAGATCAGCAAACACATTGGGGTTTGGCTTCTGATGCATGTTTTTTGTCCGTTTTCTTTTTATTTCTTCTTCACTGCACTGGAGATCAATAAGTAACAACGCAGGTTATCAGATGTAACTTCACATTTATGTCTGTGATGAATGAGCGCATGTAAAGGGTAACATGAAACACAGAAATCTGTTTACTGAAGACGCTCATTTCCAGCTCAGACTCTGATAGAGTAGCTTTTGCATGACTCACAGTTCAAAATAATCCTTATTTAAGTTGATTAGCTGTCTAAAAAGCACAATTTTAGCTCTCTTTTCCTCTCAGGTACCTTTCTACTGATTGGCTGCTACTCAAAAACAGAAGGTGCAGGGATTGCCTATTCTCTCTGACATCATGCAGAACCAGAAGTAGAAAAAACTGTTAGAAATGAGTGCTTAGGCCAGTTGGAAAGAATATAAATTAACTTCATAAATAAAAACAGTTTAGCAGATTATGTGAGTGTTTTATGTTGCCCTAAACATTGTGCACTGCTGTCCTAGTCATGAGTGTGAAATGTGATTGGATGAGTAAATTATACCTCCGTGCTCTGTGTCACAGGTTTCCAGTGAAGGCGTGGATACGGTCATCCAAAAGTCCTCCAGGTCTTCAAGTCACCAGAGCAACCGCCACAGGTCACGTGACAAGAGCAGAGACCGGGACCAAGACCGAGACAGGGACAAGGACTGGCCGCCTGAGAAACTGTCCGATTCACACTCTTCGGTGAGAGTTCTCCTCGTGCGCTGTTGTGAAGTGCTTGATCTAAACATTTATTCATGAGCTGCGTTTCGTTACATACGCTCTTCCCGAGGAGAGCGCCAAATAGAAATAAGAGCAGGTATCCTCGTCTAGAAGATCTAATCAATGCAAATCAGCATCACCTGCTAACCAAGATGTCAGGGAGAGAAAAAACAGATGGCGAACACAAAGGGTGATAATTTCTTCTAGAAAAAATGCTCTTTTTCGCTCCTAAAGATTGAAATTTTGTATAAATGTTTCAAGAACTGAACTGTAACTGAGCCAAATAAGTTGTAGACTTTTATATTTTACCAATTTTCCTGTCTGTCCAGGATGATTTAGTAATCAAATAAACTGTGACTCAGATGTTGGTGTTTAATAAAAGCAAAGACACACCTTAATCCCTTCCCTGCAGTAATCATAAGAGACTGTCTGACTGGACTGATCGTCCGTCATCGACGGGATTAAACCTGTCGTGAGCGCAATTTTTCTTTCCTCTGATATTTTGTGTTCTGTCGTGTCTTTCAGAGCCAACCGCTGAAGTCGCTGCGCAAGCTCCTGCACCTTTCCTCCTCATCGTCCAACCAGACCGCATCTTCTGACATGCGCTACCAGCCGCTGCCTAACTCATCCTCTGCTCAAGGCGGTTTCACCGAGAGCCGGGGTCACTCAGGGGTCAGCACGCCCCAGCTCAAGGCCCGACAGTCAGCGTACCCGCTGCCCGGACAGCTGGATTCGGGCTGGCACACGTCCGCCCTGGGCCGCCCCGAGGGCAACCCCTACCCGGAGCAAATGAGCATCAAAGGAGGCCAGAACGGGCACGGCTTCGGACGCCCGTCCAGATCTCGTATGCCAAATCTCAACGACCTGAAAGAGACAGCTCTGTGATCTCCAGCGCCCCACTGCTCTCACGCGTGTGTCAGACTCCTCTGTTACCACCTCCCTCCTGTAACACCTGCTCCACACACACACACAAACACACACACCAAACCATCAGTTCAAACACTGCTTGCAAACAGGCCAAAAGCCTTTTTACGTCCAGATTTTTTTAAAGCTTCCATGTTTGATAGACTTTATATTAATACCTATGTAATTCTGATTATAATTTGTATTATAAAGTAAATATATTACAAATTCAGTGTATATATATATAAATGGATAGATAAAGTGTAGATTTTAAGTGTAAGTATTTTTGTTTCTATTAAATATAGAAATATAGTACATTTTACTGCGTAGTATTATTTAAGACTAATCTAAGGCATTCGAAGCAAATGCAGTTTTATCAGTTGTTACAATAGAGATTGGTAATGTCAGTATCTCGTGTTCATCTCGTCCAGGATTGTAATTCTGTGTCCAAGCTGTCTTGCCTATGGATGTGCTCTGTCAGACTGGTTACAGACGCTCAAATGTGCAACTGCGAGCCAGTGCAGCCGTGTTGAAATCTAGCTATAACCTGTGCAGTTTCTCTGAGCTGCAATTGACAATCTAAAAGCTTACGTTTTATTGCTCTTTTCCTTCTTTCTTTTTTCTGAAAAGATTTTAGGTTTTACGTCTTAAGTGCAGCCATTTTAGAAACTACGGTGCCATCAACTAACAGAAAGCCTAACCTACATCGCCCTCTGTGGGAGATATCGAAGCACTGCATTTCCTGTTTTCTGACTGAGATTGTCAGGCACATTTAGACTTTTCCATGCACTGTATGTGTAAATGACCATTTGCATAATATAAACCAATGTTACGCAAATAGAGCAAACCTCACAGTTTAAAACAAATGTGTATCTATACAAAGGAGATGCAGGAGCGTTAACGTGCCCTTACGGATGAATTATAACGTGTTCAAATGTTCTGCAATGCTTTGAGCAAACGTCAACAAACATCTGCAGCTGATAACAAAGGAAGTGGCTTTTCTCTGAAAACTACAGGATTCAATAAAGACTCTGTTGTTTGATTTTTTTTTTTTTTTTAACTTCCAAGTGGTTCTGCTTGTTTGACCAGTTAAAAACATGTAGAAATGCACCCAAAAAAAACCCCATTTAAAGTTTAACTGCTGTAAATGTAGATTTCTTTATTTTTTAGAAGGTAACAGCAGTTAGAGGAACAGATAAGCCATTCTGGGTGTATGTGGTACAATGACTCCCAGCCTGTGAAAATAACCCAAGCACCACTCCTCCACCTGTTAGCTATTTAACTCCACACATTACAATATTTAAAAGTGGATATTACAAGTTTTCTTTGTTTAATACACTTAAACTGTCAGTATTAGGGTAATGGAACAGCATCTCTTTTAGTAACCCTTTTAGCCAGACTGACTGACTGACCAGATGTTTCTGCCATTCATACGTCCATTTACTTGATTTGTATACATTCAGTTTTTCTACCAAGCACATTTTCCTTAAATATCAATTATATGAGTAATTAAACCTTTGATTTTGTTAATTTCAGCTGCATTTTACTCCAAATTATTACTTCATGTTTATTGAGGGTAAATAATAATTTTGTTTTGAGTTTACACTTAGCTGTTTCAACTATTTATCCATTATTTTAATTACTTCCACCTAACCATCCATTTAAAAGCTCCAGCTTTTTCAGCTAGTTTAATGTTTTCCAGCTGCTATTTTCCCATTTATTAAATACTTTAAGCTGAACTATTTTTCACATTTATCTATTTCTCTGTTTTCAACCGTTATTCCACTATTAGCCGTTCCAGCTGTTAGTTGAACGTCATCAGCCGTTATAATTTTTATTTTTTTGCAACAGTTTCTTTTCTTCTTCTCTTTTTTAATTGAAGCTAAAATATGCTTATCCCAGCCAATTATCGATGTACTCTGGCCTTTTCTTTCTTTAGCCATTTCACCATCGCCCACCTGTTTTCTGACTGAGGTCGGCTTTCCTTTAACATTAACCGTTCGCCCATTTCTTTCCACAGCTGTAGTATTTCTTTCAGCTGCAGCATCCTCGCCCTGGTTGGGAATCACTGTACTGCTGTATTTTTAACTGTTTGCACACACTGAACCACTTGGGATATGCTTTGGAGAAATCTTAAAATGGAAAGGCAGCGGGGGGCAGAATCTGTACTGTAACGTTGTTTTTCTGTTGGAAATAAAGTGCCATGAGAGTAGCTTGGCAGAAATAAATCCTAACCTTTTTAATGTTGCACTTTGAAGAGACTACGTGGCTCAGCAATATTGCTCTGTAAATTCTTCCTCACTTTCATGTTCGTGTGCGCAGTGTGTGAATATTGAAAGACGAGGGAGGGGGGGGCCCCCGCCGGCTCCTGCTGTAACGCGCTGAGCCCAGACATGACCGTGTCGTATTGTGTGTGGTGCATCTGTAAGGACTGTGCACACTCTGTACTTGACACGATACGTTTCTCTCTTTGGATTATTGTTTCGCTGAAGGAGCACCGTGTATTATATTAATACTGATGTGTGACTACTTGTTTGGTAATATTTATAACAGAGGATGTTTATCAACTGTTTAAATGAAATCAAGTATTAAGTTTGTGCTTTTATTACAGACACAAATTAGTAGCATAGTCAGTGTTTATCTGCTTTTTTTTTCCCAACAGAGCATTTACATGACAGCATAAACTCCCAGATGAATGCTTAACAATTTTAGATTATTCATGTTTACATATGTAACAGTAAATCTCAAATAAAACAAGCCCGTTTGATTTGACTCTGAACATGTAGAAGCTTTTTTATTTCCTGACGCAGTTAATAACTGCTTTATTGAAGGTAACAAATTTCAATTTGATCTGGAACAGTTTGGTGTTTACGTAACAGCACAATGCGCTTTTGGAAACTTTAATACAGACAAATAATCCATCAGAGGACACCAGAGATGTCCACCTGCCCAGAGAACTGTGAGCCTCACCAAATGGGGACAGACTAGACTTGTATCAAAGGATCTTACAGTGTTAGACAAATATTCCCCTTTTGGCAAGTGACAGGGTTGGCAGGGGAATGATGGTCAGTGAGGTAAGAAACACTTCAGGTGCATTTGTTCATGCACATCAGCAGCTCCATCCTCATGGCAATGCGGGTGTGCCAGCCCAGCGGCAGCAGGCGTATATAACGAGCCACAATAGGCGGGCGCAGCAGGTTTTGTACCGTGGAAGAGCGATCGGAGTTTCCGTAGAAGACCTAAACAAAAAGAAAGTACACAGCATTTAAACATCCAGAGTGCTCATTTTGTATCATTTACACACACAATAATCAGAAAAGGCTCATGAAGAGGACCTTCTATGATTACTTCCACCTCCATAGTTTTATTCTTTGAATAGCTTTGCATGATTTCACAGTTCAAAGTACTGTAATCCTTATTTATATTAACGGTGCAAACACTCAGTTCATCTACTATATGAATCAAACAATTTTAGCTCCCTTTGACTCAACTTTACTCTGATTAGCTTCTCATCATTAACCAGAAGCTTTGATTTGCACAGCTATGTGCATGATGTGACCATATTAGTATCCTATATTTTTGACAGCTTAGAAAGCCAAGCCAAATAAACTCGGCAGCAGCTATGTGTGGTGAACTACTAAATCATTCACGAGGACTTAAAGCAGTACCATATATATAGCAGAAAAGCATAATAGGTCCACATAAAATTACAATATAACAGCCTCTTAGTTGGATATATTTAAACACTTTAGTGTGTACTGATTGGTGTAGGCCAGAGATTTCAAACTCATTTTATATTGTGAGCTTTATGCGGCTCACTTCGAGCATAAATCAAATCAAAATTAATTTATATAGCACATTTAAAAACAACAGTTTTGATCATAAAATAAAAATAAAAATAAGACAAACACAACGCAAGACGAGACAAACATAGAAACCAACCAAATGATAATCAAACTATCTTACATCAAAGCCAGAGTAAAAAGATGGGTCTTTAAACGAGATTTAAAAGACTGAACAGTCTCAGAAGAGCGAATGGCAAAAGGGAGGTTGTTCCACAGTCTAGGAGCTGCAATAGCAAAGGCACGATCGCCTCTGGTTTTCAACCTAGACTTAGGTTGCATTAAGAGCATCTGGTTAGAAGATCTTAATGCTTTTATAGGATTATACAAATGAATAAGTTCTGTTAAATAGCTAGGGGCAGTGTTATTTAAGATTTTATAAGTGAGGTGGACAGATGAAATGCCCTTCTCTGTCAATGTAAAGATGTTTAACTGCACATATAAACCCTGAGATTACTGCAATTTAATAATAATGATGGATTGCATTTATATAGCGCTTTTCAAGGCACCCAAAGCGCTTTACAATTCCACTATTCATGGAAGAGGCTGCCATATCGCGCCATCGGCCCCTCTGGCCAACACCAGTAGGCGGTAGGTGAAGTGTCTTGCCCAAGGACACAATGACCAGGACAGAGAGCCCAGGGATCGAACCAGCAACCTTCTGGTTACAGATGAGCTTCCCAACCCCCTGAGCCACGGTAATCCCAATAACAGATCTCAGTTTTTCCAAATTACAAAGAAATAATGCTGAAGTAAATGAAAGTGGAAATTTTGGGGGTAATTTAAATGGTAAAAAAGGCCACAGGACTCAGTTATTATGATGCTTTCATATGTGACTCCTGTTTAGTGTACCTACCCTGTTATTCCCAGTCTGGTCTTTGTAGTAGATCCAGTTAAGAGTTTCTAAAGTGCGGTACTGGATGCTGTATTTAGTGATCCACTCATCAGCGTCGCAGCGGCCCTGGGTGAGGACACCCGACACCACGCTCACCTCCTTCAGGTCGATCTGGATCCACTGGTACTGATCGTTGAATTTGGACAGCCATGCGCACCTAACAAAGATTCACATTCCCAGTTATTTGTTTATCTGGGGTGCGCTGTGTGACACGAACTGGAGACTGGGTGGCCTTGACTCACCCAAAGCCCTGGTTGTTAAGGCGAGCCTTGTTCGGGATCCAGGAGGAGTACCAGCCGGTGTACTGGTCCTGACTGGAGCAGCTGATTTGGTCTGAGGTCACAGATCCAGATTCAAATCCCAGCGGTCTGTGGTACGGACATTCTGTGAAAGGAAACATTTCCAGGTTACTGTGGCATTAAATCGTATGAATTCCTGAAAATAAACACTTAGTAAACTTTCTAAACACTTCCAATGAGCTGGGATGCAGCGATTGGTTCGTTTTTGTGTTAAAAATGACTTAATGCCATTTGATGTTTTGAAGCAGAGCACAGGGTAGATTTAACTGAGCACAAACATTACACGTTCACATGGTAGCAACTACACTATGTTATGTTCTGTATGGGGTGGTCATGATGCTATACTATATGCCTTTTGCTTAGACGAGCAGTGAGCAACAGGTACCAACAACCTTACTGACATTGTGCAAGCACAACAAAATTACTGTTGTGCTAAGCTCATCAAATAACAAAAAAAAAAAAAAAAAAAAGTAGAAAATGTTAGAAATATGAAATATCAAAATATTGGATTAACATTGTCAAAAAACAACAACTGCATATTTGCAGAAAACCAAATCAGCACAAAGATCTCACACCAGCTGTCAGCACTGTTGTGGAGAGGTGATGAAATGGACTTGTTTTGCAGCCACAGGACCAGGACACCTTGCAGTCATTGAGTCGACCGTGAGCTCTTCCGTATATCAAAGTATTCTAGGGGCAGATGTGAGGCCACGTGCCCCGCAGTTAAAACTTGCGCAAGACTGGGTCATGAGGCAGGGCAATGATTAAAGCCCAGCAGCATCTCTATCAAGGAATCAAGGTGCTGCCAAGGCCGAGTCAAAGTCCAGACCTCAGCCTCACTTTAATGCTTTTCACCTTAACCTCAATGAACTCAAGGAATGCTGTGAAGAAGCGTGCGACAAAATCCCTCCGCAGTGATATGACAGAATGATAAAGTCATATGGAAAACAATAATTTCAAGTCATTGCTGCATAATGCTTCTGCAGTTTCACAATAAATAATGACACGGTGGAATATGTCATGTGTCGTCCTTCTTCTGATGCATTATTTACCCAATGTTTAAGACCAGGTAAGGACCAGATGGTTTTCCCGGTTGGTTAAACCAAAGAAGTGAAACAGGGTTTACTTTCTTTTTTCCATGATGATAAATTGACTTCAGGTAATAAAAAATATATCAGTTACTTCAGATGAAAATTACTCCCTCTCACCCCTGACTGGATTGGTTTGAAGCTGTCAGAAAAGCGGATGATAGAAGTGATAGAAGAGCTGCCTGAAATGAAATGTTTATTCCATTTTAAAGACATTAAGAACGCAGCAAAGTATCCTCTTCCAGCTTTTCCTCGTGTAATAGTCCAACTTTGCTAATCAGAACTCTTGCATGATGAGGTAGAAGAAAATGATCGGGGCATTTTCTGATGTGTGCTTCCTTTGCTGGTATCATAGGTGAAGGTCATGGCCTATTTGGGCTCCCTAATCTGTTCGTCGCATTCCAGCACAGGTAATGAGATTATCTGAAAAGCATTTGCCTGTGCAAGCTTCTTCCTCACAGCTGTTCATTTCTTAACCTTCAGTGCAAGCCTCTTTCATCTTACAGGCTGAAAAACTGCAAGATCAGAGAGGTGATTGTGCACTGCTGCAGCATGAAAGCACATGAGGACACAGCCAGCCTCCATCAGCTGTTTGATCCATCACAGATGTTAAATAAAGATCCACAGGACACAACTCTGCCCACCATTCATCTTCACATGCGTGACTTTCTCCTGCAAGTTAGTGTCCTTTGTATAAAGGGGAACCCATTAATCACTTTTTAAAACCTAAAAAAGGGCATCCAGCATGAGTATAAGTGAAACAGACAGAGGACTACACAGGTGGAGTTCTCACCTGGCATGCAGTTCAGCAGGTGACTTTGAGATGGTGGCGGTGTTGGCAGTGAGGTCGGGGGAACAGGTGGGATGACAGCAGGGATGCGTGCAGACTCGCAGTCACAGGTGCAGGCTTTCGCTTTTGTGCTCCAGGTTTCGATCACCTCCTGGTCCTCCTCCTGCAGGTCCAGGTCCTGGATGACCTCCTCCTCCTTCTCCTGGAGATCACACAGGGTGGAATGAATCGAGAGTTTGCTCTCAGAGTTTAAGACTTTTAAACCACATTTTAGACCTTTTTGAGACTCTTTCTTACCTCCTCTGAGTGAACAGTGACAAGGGCTATACACCCCATTGACAGAAGCATGAAACGTAAGAGCAGATGATAGAATAAAATGTGTAAGAAAAAAGAAAATGACCTAAAAGAAGCACCATGTCAAACAATCTTATGAATTATTGGATTGCATCTGAGGATTGCATGAAGGAAACACCAAGGAAAAGCTTTTTACCCTCTTTATAATTTCACTTGCAGCAGCAGCATTTTTGTGTAGTACTACGCACTGCTGTTTTAATAACTTGTGGGACCATTAGCATTATCATAAAGGCACAATAACTGTTGCGATTATTTTAAGGGAGGATCAGCTGCACAGTGACTTACCCTGAGAGAGAAGCAGGAGGAAAAGCACAGCAGCTCGACAAGCAGGCATCTCCATCTTTCCTCTTCAGCTGTGCTGAAATGAGATGTGTATGATACCCACTGCAAGTGGATGGGATTACTGTAATCCACAGGCCTGCAATGGCCTTACCTAATGCTCCTTATTGGCCCTTAGACACCTCCCTCAGGTGCTCTTGCACTGAATGTCATCACCTCATCAATAAAAAGTGGGCATCATTCGTGATGGCAGTGGTGTCTTTGAGGTTTTACACTCAGTTGAAAAAGCTAATTTTGTCACTAAGGTCATTTATGGTCCTATTATACATCACACATTTGTTTTTATCATAAATATACTTTTTCATTTATCTGTGCCTGATAAAGGCTGCTTTAGGTAAGCCATATCTAGACACAGACCAGTACCAGCGAATTAGTATTCAGTTTGGGTACAAACAAATATGATCAAATAGGCCTGAAAGCAGCAGGTTTGTCTATGACAAAAAAATCACTTTAAATTCAAAGAAATCAGAAATAGTTACAAACATTTTAATATTCGTTTAATATGTTTGACTTACACTGGGATGGATCACAGTTACCCACAATTGCCATCATCCATAAAACTCACAACCTACAAGTTTAATAATTTGTTTAAAAAGGCTACTGTAAATATAGGCGGAGATTTTAATTTTGTAAGTTTGAGAGTTACTTACAATTCAGAGTTATCCCAGCATGAAGAGATGGGATGTAATCTCACATCTGCTTGTTTTTGTCAGTTATCTGGCTGATAATTGTAATTTATAACATGACAAGTTGCCCTAAGGTGCCTGAAATCTTATAAAAGCTGGTTGTTTAAATGTGGGTCAAAAAGATGACCATGGCAGATGTTGCAAGTTGATTGTTCCAAAAGTCTTATTTCTAGAATATTGAAGCTTTGCAGTGACGTTAATCCGTTCAAATCCCCAATCAGTGCTGGCTGTCCAATTAAAATAGACACACTAGAGTTCCAGTTAGGAAACCACAACAGTTTCCCCACCAAGTAAGCACAAAGTATTCTGTTTTGAGAACTTAATTTTCTATTCAGATGTTCATTTTGCCCTTTAAAAAGTTTGCAATCCTGCACCTCTACCATTAAAATGTCTTGGAGAGCTTTGTTTATAACACCTTTAAGACCAGATCCTCAGGTGACACACACACCTGCTTTTAATTAAGATTCATTTCCATCCTTTCATCATCATTTTCATGTCATTTACCGATTTTACAGTATGTTTTTGTAAGTGTTGGCCTAGATGTTTTTTAGGTTTTGCATATATCATATTCTTCTACAGCACATGAAAGTTATTGGCTAAACCTGATACGCTGTATCCTTACTCTTATGAGAATACTTCTGTGTGTTTTAACTGACAAATAAAAAAAACAAAGCTAACAGTAAGTACCGAGGCTCAGTTCAGCACTGCAGCTTGAATTGCCCAAAATTTCAGTTTTAAGTGTGGAAAAAGTTCTCTCAGGTGTGTCATCACCTGACAGGTTGTGGACTGAATGGCCACTCTGCAGCACACAAACCAAACTGAGTCAGATGGGAGACTTAATGTATGTCGGAATGGCGCAAGACTTCTATTAAAATGTTTGAAGAGTTTAGTGAATGATCTGATGTGTTTCAGCAGGCAAAAACTTAACTCCGTAAAAAATCCACAGAAAGGGACGTCATTAACATGCAAAAGTAGAAAATAAATAGGGTAGGGAAAATTTAAAAAGCCAAAAATACATTTTTTGCAACATACTGTGGTGCTTTGTCTTTTTGTCTTTGAATGGTTTTTGGCCAGCAGAAACTATTAAAATGACAAGGAAGGGTAAACTTAGACATAAGAAGAATATAATGTATATAGAGAGATTATATTAAATAATAAAATACATTTTTAATTTTGTAATAGATTCAGTGTAATCAATTTAAATATTTAATTATTTTTTAGATTTAGTAATTTAATTTTTATTTTTTCAGTTTTTGTTCTCCATATCTTTTCAGTCTCACTTCAGGTTGTTCCGTCTCTGTTTAATCATTCAGCATATGTTTGAGGTAATGAAGTTTGAATGGGCGGGACGGAGTGGTTTGATTGCTGTCCGTAGCAGCCAATCATTTGTATGTTGTCTAATTAGCGCGTTGACAAAGGCGGGGACTACAAAAACATGTCAGCCAATAAAAATCATCATGTTCGCCCTAGTGGCCAATCAAAAGGTTGTTATAGACTGGCCGTGTTTCTGGGTGGTGTTGGGTGGCTCATTTCTTCCGAGGGGGGTATACACAGTGTTATTATTCAAGGTAAGTAGTTTTGAATGTGTGAAATTTTGTTTTTCCATTAAAATGTACAAACGCGCTCGGTCACCTGTGGGTTTTTTAACAGGCTCTATGATAACAGGACGTGCTAAAGGTAGCAGTCGCTGAATAACGGTGTTAACGGTACTTCCTTTCGTCTGTGTTCATAGCGGCTGAAACGGGATGATTTCAGTCATGTTTCTGGTTTAGCTACATGGATTTAAATGCTTTAAAATTTGGCCGTGAAAATAACTGTGGGGTTGCATGTGTTTGAATGCTTTTAGTGAATTTAAAACATGCCCTGTGCGCTGTTTTCCGTCAACTGTTTACCCTATATTTAAAACTGAAGTGAAAATAGTGTTGGTATGATGGAGGGCTGTCGAAGTCGATCGATATAGCTTTTTTTTTTTGTACCGATACCAAGACTCATTCTTAGTAATCCAGGGGATTGGTATCAAAATTTACAGTCAGATAAAATGCTGGTGCTTTAGCAATATGCAGACCACATTTTATGACAGGAAAGCTGTTATTCAAAGCTTTGCTGCTTTTTTTCTAATTACTTATACATTAGATTTAGATTTAGATAGAACTTTATTAATCCCTCGGGTGGGTTCCTCTGGGAAATTCGATTTCCAAAAAAGCACAGCACCGACAGAAGTTACAGAGTTATACACACACACACATATATATAAATACAGAGACAATATAAATAAAATATACGAAGGGGATAAATAGAATAAATAGGAATAAAAATAAAAATACAAGTGAATTGCACATTTCAAGTATTGAGTCTATTGCACCGTTGACTATTTACAAAAGTATTGCACAAAAGGTATTGCACAGTGAGGTGAAGAGGCACTACAGCTTAGTTGTTCCCCCCTCCTTTGTCCTCCTGTTTCCCCTCCCTCTCCCCTCCAGAGAGGAGTTAAACAGTCTGATGGCGTGTGGGACAAAGGAGTTTTTAAGTCTGTTAGTTCTTGTCTTTGGGAGAAGCAACCTGTCACTGAACAGACTCTTCTGGTTGTTAATGGCCGTGTGCAGAGGATGCCTGGCATTGTCCATAATGTCCATCAGTTTCTTTAATGTCCTTTTCTCTGCCACTGTCACCAGAGTGTCCAGCTTCATGCCGACCACAGAGCTAGCCCTCCTGATCAGTTTCTCCAGCCTGGATGATAATGTGTACATGCAACGATAATTGGAGTTGATGCGTTATTGTTCTGTTATTTACTCTTAATTTACTCACTTGTTTTTGGCATGCCACTTTGTCAACTTTTTAGTGTTGTGCATTTTCCCATCCTTATTTTTCATGTATTTTTAAGGGAATTTGAATAAATTTAAATGTATTACCAATACCAAGAGAAATCCTTGCAGTAGACTGGCAGCCTGTCTGTGGTGTGCCCAACCTTTCAGCAATTGGCAGCTGGGTTAGGCTCCAGCCCCTCCCTGAAATCCTGATTTAAATAAGCGAAAGAAAGTGGATGGATGGATGGATGGATGAATGGAATACCAATAGAATTGACAGTAGATACTCCTCTTTTTTCTGATAGAGAACTGAGTTTCTCTGTTACTACCACACTTACTTCTTTGATCAATTTTAATGTTCTTCTATTACAGTTTTAGCTGTTTGGGGTAGTCTGAAGCTCGCTGTTAACTTAGGTGAAGGGATGCACACAACTACTCAACTAGATATTTAAACATTAAGCAAATTATTATTATTATTATTATTATTATTATTATTATTAATGTACAACAATGTTTTTGTGTTGGTTTTAAAGCACTGTTTACACAGGACTTGCAGCAATGTCATGACCATAGACGATAGAAAGTCAGTAATATTTGGAGAAGAAAAGCAACAACAACAAAAAAACATTAGTGACGTGATGTAGGTAGGGTCCTAAGATAAACCTTCCTTATTTCAAGATGAACAATCGAAGCTACTGATGTTGTTGGCTGGTGTTAGCTATTTTCTGATATATTGGTATTGGCATGTATATTAGATTATAAATGAAAATTTAAAAAGTGGAGAAGAAATCACAGAAACACCAGCTGTGTTATTATGAGTAACAATGTAATCCACAAGCTTTGGGATAATTAAAACAAGATTATTTTTAAACAATGCTGTCATACTGTCTTAGTAAGGATTGTTAAACAAATACATGTAACAGATGTTAGGGAAATAGTTGATGTATGTTACAACTGTCTAGGTTTTGTATGTCAGAAAGGAAAAAAAATATTGGCTTATGTATGAGAGTTTTAAATAATCAAATATCGGTATCAGTATTGGTCTAAAAAAAATCATGTATCAGTCAAGTTATAATCGATAGCAGGCTTTTTATCTTTTACACATGGCAGCAGATCATCCAAAAACAGCAACTCACTGTCTAATTTGCACTGGTTGTCCTTTATTATTCATTTTCCAAAATTTGATTGACCTGATTAAATTATTTTTAGGCATCATTTTTATTCAATTTAACTTGTCAGCATGTTACATCACATAAAAAGTGCTGTGAATTTCTTTTTTGAATGCCTTTTTTGTGTCTCTTTGTGCAGATGTCTTTAACCGCCCACTCCTTCCTCTCATGTCTTTATTCACAGCCCCTCTGGTTTTTGTGTCATCTCTTCATTTCAGATGCAGTTCATGCTTCTTTTCAGTCGGCAAGGCAAGCTTAGGCTCCAAAAATGGTACGTGCCTTTGTCTGATAAAGAGAAAAAGAAGATCACCAGAGAGTTGGTGCAGACAGTCCTGGCACGGAAGCCTAAAATGTGCAGCTTTCTGGAGTGGAGAGACCTTAAAATTGTGTACAAGAGGTGGGTAGGAACTGGACTTGTTTCTGAACAAAATGTGTTCTGGTTGAACGCCCTCAGAATAGAATATTTTCACACGTCCCTGGGCAATTCATAGGCCCGTCATTCATAGACATGGCTCTGCTGGGGAATCAGGAGAGTGTTACCAAAGAGATGAAGGCATCATCATGACAGCACTCAGACTACAACAAGAAAGAGCATTAATTTAGTCTCATTATATCCTGTTGCTGTGCCAACGGACAAGGAGGCAGACTGCTTGTGAACCGGAGTGACCCCACTGGGATGGACTAACAGAGCCCCTGAACTGCTGATCAGTCTGCAACCATTGCCCCACCACACAGATGTTTATGTCCTCAGTTAAATTCTCACTAAGTGTTAATAGTTCTTAGTATTTTTTTTACATATGTAAAAGATAGATGTAGCAAATGTGATATTACCCATTGGTTTAGGACATTTTGAAGGACCGCTGCTAGGATTTTGACCATCACTGTGTTGGGTTTTTGGAATCAGAAGTGACCACATGTGAACAACAGGGTGGAGTACTAAGTTATCAGTGTGTTATTAGGCCTTGTTAGCAAGCCATTTCTTTAAATGATACTGGTGGATTACCAATCGGTGCTAAGTAACAACTTAAGAAAAAAATCTAAAATTTCACTCAAATTTAAATTGACTGTATAAATGCATGGTGTTTGATGGCCTTGGTTTGGAGCCACAGTATCTTGGTACCTTGCAGTTATTGAGTCGACTATGAGCTCCTCTGTATCTCTTCTAGAGACAAATGTGAGGACGTCTGTGTGACAGCTAAAGCTTGTCTTAAATTGGATTGTGCAACAGGACAATCCCAAGCATAGCAGTAAAATCTCATGGTTATAGCCACTGTGACATTGCCTGTTAGTTTGTAGAAACTGATTTGAAGCCTGATTTGAAGCCATGAGTTTAGTATTTTGGTAACTCTTCCCTCAACATGATAGCCACAGCCTAAAGCACGTTCAGCTTCATCATCTATTTTACTCTAAATGGGACCATAATTTATAATATGAATATCAAGTTGGTTCGAAGAAGGTCTAAAACCAGTGACCAAGATCATAAACTTACCGGGAAAATGTATGCTTAGTTTGTAGATAATGTGAACTGTTGGGTAATTTTCCCAAAGGGAGGGAGGGAGACAGGACAAAAGACACGCTGTGGAGGAGAGCCAGAGACTAATGACAGCTAATGATTAAATGCAGAGACTGAAAAGAAGTGAATGAACAAGAAGGACTCGGTGCATCATGGGAGGCCCCCAGAGGCCTAGGCCTATTGCAGCATAACTGAGGGATGGTCACCTGATCTACCTATAAGCTTTATCAAAAAGAAAAGTTTTAAGCCTAATACTTAAAAGTAGAGAGGATTTTTGTCCCCTGAATCCAGACTAGGAGCTAGTTCCACAGAAACCCTGGAAGCTCTGCCTCCCATTCTACTTTTGAATACCATATGAATGACAAGTTAGCCAGTAGTCCAAGTGCAAAGTGCTCTATTTGGTTGATATATTATTATGATGTCTTAAAGATAAGATGGGTTTGGTTATTCAAGACCTTGCATGTGATGAGAAAGAGAATAAGTGATTCTTGATTTAACAGGGAGCCAATGAAATGAAGGCAAACATAGAAATATGTCAGAATTCTACAGAATTCTGGATCAACCGAAGCCTTTTCGAGGATTATTTAGGACAGCCTGATAATAATGAATTAACAGTAGTCCAGTCTAGAAGTAATAAATACAAGAACTAGTTTTTCAGCATCACTCTGACACAGGATGTTTCTAATTTTAGCAATATTGTGCAATTGCAAGAAAGCGGTCCTACCTTTTTGTTTAGTATGTGCATTGAATGACATATCCTGGCCAAAAATTACTCAGACATCCCTCACAGTGTTATTAGAGTTCAAGGTAATGCTATCCAGAGTAAGCATCTGGTTAGATAATATTTTTAAAGCTGAGTACAGTAACCTAATTTTTATCTGAGTTTAAAAGCAGGAAATGAAATGCCGTAAATATCTTTAAGACATTCCTACATTTTAACTAATTGCTGTGTGTGATATTTGGCTTCAGGGATAGATAAAGCTGGGTATCATCTGCATAGCAATGAGAATGTATGCTATACCTTCTAAGTATACTGCTGAAACGGAGCACGTATAATGTAAATAGAATTGGTCTTCTTTTCTTTTATGCATGAGACAGATTTCTGGATTGTTTAGCTCTGGCTAAAAGTTTCTTTGCAGAAAGAAATTGTCTAATTTTGAGCAACAACATGGATCTGTATGTTGACACTAATGCATCAACCAACAGCCTGTCAGTGTGTAGACGTGTAACTTGTAACACTGAAAATTTCTCTGTATAATTTCTCACATCTTACAGTAATTTAGATGCTTGCAAGCATCGGTTTAAAACTGATCTTCATATTTTCTTTAAATGTGACAGAGAAACAGAGCAAATTAGAAGCAAATAACGAAGCTTAATATTAGTTTTTAACAAATGACTGATTCTTCCACATGCATTTTTGTTCTTTTGAGCTGAACCAGGACCAAAATCTCAGTGAGTTTAATAGAAAGCTGAGAACTGAAACTGTGCCTAAATTCTTAAAATGCATGCTGTTTCCCATCTGATATGTCAGAATTGATCCAGGATCAGAAACAAGGATGGATCCTTTGCCAGTGGCACTACTCATGGTGATATTTGGTGCCAAATTAAACTGTCCGTAGCTCTAAAACGTAGCTCAAAGCCAGCAGTGGGTAAAAAACCTTTCTGACATAATTATGCAAACACATTTTGGGCTAATCTACTTGTAAATCTGATTCTTACCAAAAACCTTTGAGAAGCACGTAGTCCAGTTTGTTAACACTTGAGTTATTTTGAAGCCTGTATTTACAATTTTCACATTAGTTGTTTAACTGGACATAAACACTGCACGAATAGAATCACCAGTCACATTAAAAAAAAGGCTTTTGGTTTATAAAAGTGCTTGAAGTTACATTTTTATTATGCATGTGAGAAGTTATTTGACTTTTCTGCTTCATTATGGCTCAATCCAACATGAACAGCTTCTCTGCACGTGCTATCAGGGTGCTGAACAATTCTAGTGCACCGTGATTGGATAATATGTTTCCAGGCTCAGATGTTGATTGGCTCTTTGAATGTTGGGCTGCTGCCATCTTTACAGTTTCACAGTTCTCCCATAAATTTCTTTAAGGCTTCTCCTTATATGTCAACTGTGATTGGATGCTTTGCCAGCAGAACTCATGCTGATATTTTTCCCAAAGTAGACTAAATTGAAATTCAAAGTGTACCTCCAAGTAAGGCTCTAAACTGTCTGCCACATGTGAAATGTTAATATAACCCTTACTTACGTGTTAAGCAACATTCTATAAAGATGTCTTATTGAAGACTAATCCACTTATAAAACAGGGGGACCTGTGCCATCAGGCTGCCAATGCAACATAAAGATGTTCTTTACTTTGGGAGCCTTCTCTACACAGAGTGTGCATTATCTTTTAAAGCGTTGACTTGTTTCTGGAGTGAGTCAGCTCCAATAAAAATGCTGTCTCACTGCTCTTTTGTAATGACTGAACCGAGCCCTTTGTGCTTCCTGCTTGGCTACACCTTGCATTAATTTTCACAAACTGTAGACAAAGATAGACAACAGCTCGAAACAATCAAGAATTCACCACCAGAAAACAGCCTGGCTAATAAGCAGCTTTGCTGTTCTCTGTGACCTCTGCGAGTATTGTACACGTGTCTTTTTAAGAATCTGCAGCCCTGTCCATTGTGTCCTGCTGCTCCTCTGGTTTCAGAGGATCAACTGACCAGCTCCTTTATTAGCCAATCATCACATGCCTAGTGCCTTAGGGATTATCAGGGATAAAGAACTATGGCAGAATGGGTCTTAACTGTTTCAGCCTTCTGCGTCCGGCTTCTGGCTTTTAAATGAATACCCTGTGCACAGTAAACAGCAGGCCTTAATAATAACGGAGAAATGCCCTCTCAGCACCATTTCAGTGAGACAGTACATCACTGTGAGAGCCTGTCGCAGCTTTACAAATGCCTGAAGTCTGCTCCTTGGCTTTGGCTATTTGATGGTGTAGTTTTCACAACGAAAGATTGTTATTTAAAGGGATAGTTCACCTCAAAATCTAATTCATGTTATTTTTTCTCTGGGCTGTAGTGATGGTTATCTTTTTTGGGTGTACGGCATGCAGTTTTGGAGACATCAGCTGTGGAGATATTTGCCCTCTCTTGATTATATCGAAGACCCTGAGACATTTAAAGGACACAGCAGCCTCCTTCATGCACTCTGGCAGGAAATATAGACTCTATAAATCACACAGCAAATGCAATGCATGTTGTACTACCCTGTATATTGTTTCGACTATGTAGTTTTTCCTATTTTAGCCTTTAAGAATGAATGAAAATAACAGCCCCCACTGTGCTGATGGGGATGACTTTTTCTACTTGACAGTTGTAATTAAAACAACAGTTTTCATATGAAACTTTCTCAGAATTATTTTTCTGAGAAAGCAGGGAACAAACTTTTTCAGTTGAAGTGAATTTGCTTCTCGCTGTGTTGCAGATATGCCAGCCTGTATTTCTGCTGTGCCATTGAGGACCAGGACAACGAGCTCATCACGCTGGAGATCATCCACAGATATGTGGAGCTGTTGGATAAATACTTTGGCAGTGTGCGTTTGTGATGTCTGACTTCCTAATATTATTCTTAGTTATAATTCCCACGTGCTGAGCTGTTCATTAATGTTTAAAGTTATTGCATGTTGGTCACCAGGTTTGTGAACTGGACATTATTTTTAACTTTGAGAAGGCCTACTTCATCCTGGATGAATTCCTGCTGGGTGGAGAAGCTCAAGAGACGTCTAAAAAGAATGTGCTGAAGGCCATCGAGCAGGCTGACCTGCTACAAGAGGTAAGATATGTGATAAAACCACCATGGGAACAATAACAGTTTCAAATACTACATTTCTGGTAAAGATATTTTACACTAGTACACCACTATTTCCTATGTATATATTATATTATATTGAGGATTTCTGGAAATCTGGAGACATCCCCAGTTATTGGTGGTGGCAGCAAGTAAGGTTTAATACTTTTTGGCTCAGTTTGCAAGTCATGCATTAAAGCCAGTCTTTAGACAAAAAACATTTTGTAGTAGTTATTTTTCTTTTAGTCGAGGGTGGATTTAATCCAAGTATGGTAAACTGGTCTGTGATTGTTTCTTTTATTGTTTTATTGCATTTTATCACTACTTCTCAAAAAAATTATTTTTAATTCGCTAATGAAAATATGTTAATGAAAAAGCATGTTGTGGCTTTTCTAAGAAAGAAACATGTAGCTTCTTCTTCTTTCTTAGAAAAGCCACAGTGCGTAGGCCAGCATGGGGGAGGTGACCCACTGGTGGAAATGCTGAAAGTGGTGTAGAGAGGACAAGCAGCAATCTGGCAGCCAGAGACCATGGGAGTTTGATGAAATGTTGTGATTTGTAGACAGGTGAAATGGGTGATTAAAGAGTCAAAGTGATTGAAGTGACTGCCAGTGGAAGCAGTGACATATAAGCTAGTAAATACATGGTTATCAACCTATTTGGAACGTGGAACAGCTGCTTTGTTGAACAGCTGTCAGCTACAAAGCTGCTCCATGAGCGAATCGTTTTATATCGTTTATCACCAGGTTATTATCTCTCTGAAAATCTTTATGTCTATGGTGAAAATAAAATGTGTTTATAGTTCGAAGGGAGATGCATGAATTGTCTCTATGAAATTGCAGATATTTTTAAAAAGTCTTTCCAAGACCCTGAGATTGTTGTTCAGATATACTCCAGTGAAAAAGACAGCTACAATCAAAGGTTTGTAGCTGAGAATGTCAGACTTTCAATTTTGTAAATAATGAGTCTTCCTGTCTGACAACACAAAGTTACTGAGACCTGCAGACTAAACCAGCCACAAAGTCACTTTTTCTGTGGTTTTTTCTTCTTGTTCCATTTCTCACTGCAGTGTCATCAAGTGATCCTCTAATAAGATTCAGTCAGTGATTTCCTGTAAAAGCTCCATAATAGAATCCATTCTCAGCTTCTAATGCCAAGCAAACATTAAGAAATATTGGTTTTGCATCGGTAACTGCTGCAGCCTTAAATAGAAAAGCTGATATTTTGACTGCCTTATTTTCTTTCATAGGTATGCTGTCATAATGGTGGATGATTGTAGTTTCATCAGACCAATCAGAATGAAATAAAAAGATAGAAGAGAAGAAGTGAAGGGCTTCACCAAGGAGCAGTATCAGACAAATAAGGATTATTTTGAAATACAGGTCATGCAAAGCTACTCTACTAGAGTCAGAAAAAAATATGGAGCTTGAAATCAGCACCATTGGTCCACGTTAATTAAATTAATGTGAGGATTATAGTTTTTATTGTAATAGTTAAATTTCATGCAGCACGGTGGCACGGTGGTTAGCACTGTTGCCGCACAGCAAGAAGGTCCTGAGGTCAATTCCACCATCAGGCCGGGGTCTTTCTGTGTGGAGTTTGCATGTTCTCCCCGTGTTTGCGTGGGTTCTCTCCAGGTACTCCGGCTTCCTCCCACCGTCCAAAGACATGGAACTTGTGGGGATAGGTTAATTGGATAATCCAAATTGCCACTAGGTGTGAATGTGAGTGCGAATGGTTGTCTGTCCCTGTGTGTTGGCCCTGCGACAGACTGGCGACCTGTCCAGGGTGTACCCCGCCTCTCGCCCTATGACAGCTGGGATAGGCTCCAGCGACCCTGAAAAGGATAAGTGGTAGCGAATGGATGAATGGATAGTTAAATTTCATATAGTAGAAGTAAAAAATGTTTCTTAGAGTTTACCTCAAAGTGACAGCTGATTTTACTTTACACTCTCCAGTCAACCCAGGAAGTTGTTCAGCTCTTTTCATAATGCTCGACTTGAGTTATTTATAGTGTTTTTAAAGCATTCACAAGAACTAATACTCAGATAAGTCTCACTGTTTTAGAGTCACGCAAAGAAACGTGGACCTCGTTACCCTCAACTTCAACTAGAACTTTCTTTACCCTTTATTATTTTTACAGAAGGTTCAATGTTGAGTTCTTGTGTCTTTCTATGTTGCATCACTTCCCTTAAGTAGAGGGAAGGCTCGGCACTGCTGGTGCTATATGTTTATTCTCTTTTTACACATTTTCTCACATTGGAGTCCTGATGATCATTTCTGTCTTTAATTTTCAGTGCTGCATGAATACAGCCCTCAGATGATTCATGCAGCCATATTTTTGAAAATATTTTGTGTGTCTTGCTTTTAGTTTGCTTGATCTTAATCCTGATTTCTGCTGACACATTTCTCCCTTTGCTTGTTTATTCTTTACTGTTGTGATTTGCAGAATATAGACTTTCAGATGCGCCTGTTTGCAGGTAACACTTTGTTAAAAAATCCCTATTCTGTAGTGTTAGATCTGTAGCTTTAGATTCACCAACACAATGTTAAATCCAGCAGAAAAAAAAGATACCAGCAACACCAAAGTCTCAAGTGTCATCAGCACACTTTGAATTTTGAAGTTGCTGATATGTTTTCTGCCTCATACTGACCCTATATCAACTCCAATGTCTCTGATGTCACTGTAAACCTAACCAGCAACATTTAATGTGACGAATAGTTACACAAAATTGCTTAAAAATAAAATAGCATTCAGTAGTTTTTAATGAAGAGCCTACATTTCTAAGTTACTTATAAAAGTTTCTGCACAGGCCTGGTTCAAGGTTGGATGTGGGCAGTGCTCAGGTTGTAGTCTTCAAACAAACCCTCATTGTATTCACTGCTGTGACAAACAGGACACTTCTGTTCTAGATTAGCATTTCATATAGTGGGAGCGTAATTATAGCATCAAAACCACAGTATCGCAGCAAGGGTCATTTTGACCATAAGCGCTGTCAGCAGGATACCAGTACACACTGATCACAGCTCCACAGCTGGTTTTTCACCCCACTCTCAATCCCGGGCACAATTAATGTTGTTTTGTCAGCGTCTGACGTAAAAAGGGCGATTTTACTAAACGGAATAAAATAGCGTTGATAGGTGTGGTTAGTTTTATCGGTGATTTACAAACGTTGCACTGTTTTCTAACCACAACAAAAACACGGTTCATTTCAATATGACATACCCAATGTGCCAAGAGCTCTGACTTCAGCAAGTGTACGGGACATGCAAAGAGACACAAAAGCACTTGTGACCCAGACACAAGAGCATGACAACAGCGGTATCTGGTATGGCAAAGTCAGTGGATACTTTACTACAGGCTTAAAATTCCATAAGTGAAATGCTGTTGCACATCCTTGGAATAATAACAAGAAGCACCTCCACTCACCCTGGACAACAAGAACTGCAGGGCGCAAAAAGAAAGTGTCCTAGAAGCCAGGGAGAAACCAGAAAGCATCAAAAATAGGCCATGTTTGTGCATAATATCATGACTTATGCATATTATATTCACATTTGTTTTATTTCTTGCAGTTTCAGTACAGTAAATCTATTTTAAAAGTTATGTTTTTCAAGATGGCACTTTGATTATTATTTTAAGCATTCAGTTTTTTCTCTTTTTAATAGAGCTATCTATAAAGACTACAGCTTCTGTTGAATTTATTTCAGCATATGACAACAATAGCATTTTCTGTATTAAATGCTAAAATAGCCAACACATTGACCATTGAGACAACTGTCAAATGTGTACATCTGTCCATGGTCCTGAAATTATAGCTATAGTTTTTTAACACAAATGCATTGATCAGAATAAAAACAAAAAGCACTTCCAAACTATCAAACCAATTCAGAACATCAAAATGAAAAATGGGCTGCTATTATGACTTCCTGTGCCTGCCATCCAGGATCCTATCCTGAAACTGATCAAGCCTTGATTAGTTTTAAATTGCAAAGATGAGTTGCACTCATCAGTGCTGATTGTCTCAGTATGATTTGAATATGTTGGCAGTCTGTTTCCGTTAATAATACAGACAGCAGTTATTTGCAGTCCTTCACCAATCTGCCTGCGAGTGGTTGCAGTCAGTCTGAGTTGGACCATGATTGTTTAGAGCACCAGGTGACCTATGCATTTGGCTTAAGATTGAAAGTGATCGCCCAGAGGCTGAACGTGTTGCCTCCTCAGCCTCTAGGTCACTGCAACTAGTGGGAATTGATTTCCAAAGATGCAACCATGGAGGTATCATTTTTTTCTTTTTCTTTTTTTTTTTAACTAGTTGCGAGGTTGCCATCCTACTTTACTCTAGTGTGACAGAATGCTAACCAAGTTTAAGTAGCTAAAGCTAAATGAATAATTTATAGTGCTTTATTTAACCAAGTAGTTTTTAGTAAACATTAAAAAAATCAGCATGTGAAGAAGAAACGGACATCCTGAACAAAACAACGTGAAGCACAGTCTCCAAGGTGACAGACCTTCGGCTCATGCCATTACCATGTGTGTGTGCGCTCCCACTGTTTATTGAATGTATAAAGATCAAAAGGTAACACCCACGGAGAGCTTCAGAAAAGAGCGGACTGTTCTCAGTTTTACCAATTTGTTCTGGCCAAGTCAGGAAACACTTCAATGTTTCGATCTAGTGGCTTTCATTGGAGCATGTCTGGTACAATGTAAGTCTAATCAGTCAGTTAGACAGCAGACTGATTGGTTTCCTGGATTTGTTTGTCGAACATTTCGTCTGTTAGTGCTCCAAAAGGCCACCACTAATGAGTTCTAGGAAAGGAAATCAGGCCACGGCTGACAGCCCATTAACATCTACATGGATAAAAGTGATGTGAACCATGGAGAATTTCTGAGGAACACTTACTTTTTGTAAAGCATAAATAAAAAGATTTTATAAATGCTCCTATTAACGATTAAAATTGTTTATTTATTTTACAGTTTAATTGAAGTGAATTGACTAAAAAAATGGTTCTATCCTTTATATTTGATAGAAATAGAAATGTCTGTGAAGACATTCAGGAAATACGACAGATTAAAAAAAGTTTGAAATTTCACTCAAGTTACAACTGAATATAAATTGGACCTAAGTGAGTGATGTGAAGCTGGAAAGCATTTAGAAGTCTGAATGTGGTTGTTTGCCATTAGTTGCGAGGCTGCTGCCACCACCCAGCCAAACCCATTATCCCAGAGGACAAACCGTAAAGCTGTTCATTGATTTATCGACAGCAGGACCATCAGATGGAGAACATACTGTACTGAAAGGCTTAGAGTAAGGCTTTTTCCTGTAAGTGTATAAAGTAGGTAGATCTTTAAAATGATTTAGCTGATTTTCTCACTTAGGAGGAAGTGAGTTCAAAATCTGAAGGGGACGAAGCCAAATCTGAGTAGGAGAAAGGGAATGAGGTCTCTGACTGGCTCAATTCTGTATTTATAGAGCCAGAGTGAAGACTGGGGAAGTTTGCCAAATGAGGAGATCTTATAAAGAACGAGAGTCCGTCCATGCCTCCATCCAGAGTATTGATAAGTACTAGACTGGTACAGTCAGTCAGTCAGCATGGGTTTCCAGTTCTGCGTGCCGTCAACTGCATGTACGCCTGTCAGTGTGACTGTCTCATAACTCTGAGTCTAGATACAGGCTGCGATCAAAGGGTAGTCCGACTCTGCCCATACAAAGAAGAAACCTTTGCCTCTTTTAAATTTGATTTGTTTCAATGTAAAAAAAAAATCATCTTCCTCTGCACCTCTGGACCACACCCAGCGCCTGTGTGACTCATTTGGACCATTTGCATGTGTGTTCTGCAGTTACACAACCTAACCTAACATTACGCAAAGAGCAACTCCTACGTCAAACCAAATTCCTAAGGTGCATGCTCATTGTATTTTTACATTTGTGCAAGGTTAATTCATTCAGTACAAAGTTTGATGACTTTGCACGAAAACAAAAACAGGTTTAAGTTCCTAGTTCGGCTGTTAATTGTCTCATTAGGTGGTACACGTAATAGATTTGTCTGTTGTTGCTGATTCTACTATAAGGCAGGAGATTATGCATAAACCACCGGAACTGTAGCATGTGCCATCGTGCCCTCACTCACAGAGACATACCAACCCACACACTGCTTATCAACCACACTAACAGCTCTTTTCCACTAATACCTACTTGAGTTGGTTCGGCACGGCTCGACTCAGTTTTTAGGGATTTCCACTGAGTTGTAGTACCTGGTACCGGGCACTTTTTTTAGTACCTACTCGGCCAGGGGTCCAAATGATCTGAGGCAGTCTGAAAATATAATGCCAACAGACTGCATGGCACAGATTGACGTCACTCAATGAGTCATGAGTCTCTATCATGAAAATCAAAACCACCATTATTTAAAAAAACAAAAACATCCCCTAGCAAAGATAAATTGGCTTCACGAAAAATAATACCCTCATCCCCGAGTCTGCCAAAAAGCCATACACCGTGTAGCAGATGTCCTCCTTTGTTGTGGCTAGGGCTGCCACAAACGATTATTTTGATAGTCGACTAATCAGATCATGCATCCATTGGACGAACAACGTACAGCTTATTGCACCAGCATGCATCTGCTCTTATATAACTATCATTAGCTTACAGCTTGCTATCTAAAATATAACAGGACACCGGAGTATATTCTCGAGCATCTCACACTTCTGATAATCAGTTGTCTGCTTGACGTTTATTCAGCTGTGTAAAAACTATAACTTTAATCTCAGCCAAACCGATTTACTCAGGAACAAATAAAATACTGAAAAAATCCAAACAATAACATTTTTAAGTTATCTAAGTGACTTATACAGTATATCATGTTTAACCTGAGTAGCAAAAGACAGCAGTGGGTTTGAAAACGATTTGCCGGGAGTCCGGTGTTCTCAGCGGCTCTAGTGAGCCTTGAATCCCGGCTAACTATCGAGCTAGTGGGTAACAGACGTCTCCGAAAAAGTCGGAGTGCTTTTGAAAATATGTGGTGTCTTGATAAATTGAGCCGATATTTGAAGTTTACACAGCTACATTCTCGCCTGAAAATATGTTAAACGTTTATTTTGTGACCCAGAAAGAATAATAAGAGTAATATTAAAACTAACTAGCTGCCGCCATTGTTGGAAACTGCGCTGGGCCGCGCTATGAATTCTGGGACACAGCTTCTTCTTCTTCGGGGTTTAACAGCAGCTGGCATCCTTGTACATGCAGTGCTGCCATCTTCTGTTTCAGTTCGTTATTACACTCTTAAATCCTACTACTTATTCCTGCAGCTTTTGTGATCTTACAAAGCTTCAAACAACGCATCGACGATTTTAATAGTCGACGTAATCGTGACTAGTCGACTAATCGTGGCAGCCCTAGTTGTGGCATTCATGGCCTCACAGGCATCACAGGACTTTTGACCGCATTGCTATAACAACCCTACACAATTTGGTGGTACTCAGTTTTAATGGAAAACAACAGAAACCAAGTTGAGTTGAGCTGAGTCAATACCAGTGGAAAAGGTCTATTACTGCCAGATTTGGTCACCTTTTTGACACTTTGGTCAAGACCTTAGATCCATCGGAGCGGTGCCTGCAGAGGTGAATTGCTGCCGCTGAGCAATCCAAACACAGAAATAATGGAAGTTGTCCAGAGGTGCAAAACTTGATGATCATGAAAGGAGATTGGACAAATTTGAGGTCAGGTAAGGTTTTCATTTTGATCGCACCTCGTACGTGACACAACATGAGGGTCATAACAGGCACCAAGTCAGTTTTGAATGTTTAGACATGTCTGAGTAGACTACCAGGCAGCATAATCCGAACCTTCCTACTTTTGCTTTGGTCGATTCTGATTGTAAATTTTGATTACTGTAACGTTATTGCAGAAAATTAAAACTATTAATTCTTGTCATTTAAATTTTTTCTGGGATTTTAAATTGAAACAAATATGCTGCCTGTGTGAAGACCAGCTGTTGTTCTAACAGCACTGAATGAAACTGTTCAAATTTATGATTTCTGAACAATGAAACTACGCTATAAAATTATTATATAAGCATTTGTACTAATACTGTTCACTTTCATTCATTCTTATTAATTGCCAATATATATTGAGACAGATAGATTGCTTTTTTTTTTTTATAATTACAAATCCAGAAGAAAAGACCAAAACCAAAGTGACGCTCTCTCCATGTTTGCTGATGTGGTTGATAGCTGTCACAACAACCACATCTGTGCTTAAAAAATAAAAATCTTATGAATATAAATATGTTTTAATAATTATTTAAACATTTAAATAATTATTTGTAGTTCCTATCAAACTTTGCTCACTTATTATAAATATTAGCATTTTTTAGGACTACAGTGGAACCCCGACTTACGAATACCCCATTTAACGAAAAATTCAAGTTACGAAGGCACTTAACTGCAATATTTCTGCCCGTGTTATGGCAAAATGCCCGCGTAACGAAATCCGCTGGCTCTGATTGGCTGAGCCCACAATGCCTACAATGCCCACAATGCCCTCCGAATCATGTGACAACCCCTTTGGCTTTCGTACTTGCGCTTCGCTTTTCCAGTTGAGCGACGTATTGTTGTTGCAGTTAGCAATTAGCCTATTACCTATTGTTCACTCAAAAGGCGCGATGGGTGCTTCGACTTACGAAAGACCCTCGGGAACGAATTAATTTCGTAAGTTGGGGTTCCACTGTACTTTGGGTGTAGAATAATACACGTGGTGTGGTACAAACTGTTTCCAGCAGCGTAATGGTGTTTGTTGGATTACCTTAAAGTTAACGACAGGATGATTATTTGGGATCATGAAGGAATGTGTCACACAGTGGAGCTCTGAGACACAGAGGAATGAGTCAGACCAGTTCATCGATGGTTTTGGTCTTTTCACAGTGAGAATCAAGAATGTCACCAGCATGAAAACCAGCGCTTGATAATTAGTCACTATTCTGATGCCTCTTGTTTTTTTTAGTTATTTTAAATTCAGGAGAGCAATCACATCAAATTAAAAGTGCTCCTGGTGATTGAGAAACTGTTTAGTTCACAAATTTCTTGACAGTGTAATTCAGTAATCAGGCTACTCAGCAGGAAGCTTTAACACCACAGGGTAACAGTGGAACATCAGATGATAAACAAACAGACAAATCAGGCTCCATTTTAATTACTTTAGGGGCAAGAATGTTTCATTTTAATTTTCCTTAAATTTAAACTTATATTAAGTTTGTGGATACTAAAAACTGCAGGTAAAAGTGATGCGGGAGGAGCTGGGCTCATTCTGAGTTAGGTCCTTGTGCCTTTAGGCATTAGTAAGTGCATAGTGCAGTAATTACATGGAAAACATACCACAGGGGATTTGGTTGAAGCGATTTCAATAAGCCTTTAATGAAATATTTCTCAGGAGCTGGCCATTACTTTGGTGCCAGGAAGGAGATCTTCTTTTGGAATAATGATGCCTCAGAAGGTTTCCAGCCCTGCATGGGAGACATCAGAGATAAATTGAGCAGAGCCATCGCCACAAAGAGGGCACAGTTATTGTGGTGGTGCACGGTTAATCTCCTACTCCCTCAGCAGAGTCTGTAGATGTGTAGTACCCGCATTGTAGGTTGCTGAGAGTCGTGACGACGGTGTATCATACTTACTTTGTCCTTGTAAAAATGTTTGCCTCACAGGTATGGTGGTTCCAAATATGGCCTCTGAGTCTTCTGGTCTTTTCCAGAATTAGCCCTGCTAAGGTGAATGCGTCGTGTCTGTGGATTTAGGCTGTGTGTACCGCTAGAGCCCTCATGTCTCAGTGTTTTAACTGTGTGAACTAATCAGCCACAACATTAAAACCACTGACAGTGAGGTGAGTGACACTAATTATCTCATCACAGAGGCTCCAAGCCCATTGTTCCTTCAGTGGTCTGGTTTCAGTCATTATGCAAAGGTACTGTTTATAAGGTCGGGAAAACCTGCAGTCAGCTGAGACTGAAGAAGTCACTTAGATGAGTGACTAAACGTTTCTCCCACTGAAAACGCTACGTTCAGATGAACAGAATCAACTTTGGAGGATTTACTTACCTGGATGATTGAGCATGCATCAAGACATAATGCACTACTGACCCCAAAGGTGTCACTTTATCAAGTAGATGCTGTTTGTCAACCACTAAACAACAAAGACAGAAGAAAAGCACTACTGGTCCAATGCATGGCGTGCAGTGCAGTCTACTGTGCGAATAGGAGAAACGTTTAAAGCCATGGATGACTGCTACCATCAGAAAGTTTGGAAAAATAGGAGAAAACGAGGTCCAAACTCTGCCAGGTAAAGTTATTCTACTATAACCACACAGTCATATCAGAGCGGGGGCCACATTTGAGGAATAGTCAAATTGCTCCCACTCTTATCCACATCTTTAATACGATAAAGAGTAGAGAAACATACTTGCAGCTATACAGTTGAAACAGCTGTGAACCTCTAATATGTAGCACAATAAGATGATTCCCATTTCAGCAGTTGATTGGCTCTTTGGAGCCATCTTTGTTATTACAGAATTCTCTAATAATTTGTTTGTAGTACACAGCTGTCAGTACCTACTAAAAGTGGTCCAGGGAAGGATGATCAGTGACAGGAAGAATTTAAGAGAAAGACATGGGACTCAAAAAATCTTGAATTTTCAAAACCTCATTTTGGTGTGAAGTCAGCAAACATTTTAAGCATTTTTTTTACCGGACCTGACCGGTGATTCTGTTCATGCTGCGTCTATTGAAAATAATGTTAATTTAGATAAAGCTTTAAAATAAATCAATGAAAAGGATCCAAGATGCCTATGAGTAGCAAGACATGTTTCTAGAGGGGCTTTGCTAGTGCACAGGAACCATGATCTAATTTAGTCTTGCTGAACTGCTAAAATCTCCTACAACTCACACATGAGTGGAACAGCTGAACCGTGGCGCCATGGAAGGAAGAGGCCTGGACTGCACTGTTTACCTGCAGAAAGATGGCACCTGGACACAATATGGGAAGAAGGCAGCCCTGTGGGAGCAGCACAGTGATCTGTGTTATGTTCTGCTGGGAAACATTGGGAAACATTTTGACTTTTACTGGAATGCTGTTACAAACCACATACACCCCTCTATGACAGAGATGTTCCCTGATGGCGGTCACTTATTTCTGCAAGATAATGGGTCCTGTCATAGTGAAGAACAAGTACAGGAAGATTTTAAAGAACCAAAGTCCAAGATCCCGATTAGACTTATACATTCCAAAGATTTCAATCTCCAAGATGAGTTGATAAAACACATTAAATATATGAAGGTCCACCTCAAAACTTCCAACATATAAAGAATGTGCTGTGAACGTCTTGGTGTCTGATACCTCAGGAGAAATTCTGAAGTCTTGATGAGTCAGAGCTGTTTCGGTGGCTTTTAATGTTGTGACTGATCGTTGTCTGTGTGTAGCATAGTTCGTGCTGGTTTAGACGGTCTTCCTGGTCTCGTTCATCGACTCCTTTTCACAGTAACCAGTCGTTTAACTCTTAAATTACATGTTTACACTGGAAACTGAGGTCTGTCCTTTGGTGCGTTCACGCCAGACATGAAGCAACGTCTCACCTTGAGTTACTCATACAAATACGGGTGCATTGAAAAAACACAAATGTTCGCCGCTAGCAGCCTACAAGAAGAGGAGGCGTACACTCAATAGCTGGAATCAAGTTACACTTATCTATTTTCAGAACATATCATGAACTCCTACAGTTTTGTTTTTCTCCAACTCTGTCTCCTTTTTTTTCATGGATGTAAAAGTGACGTTGAGCCATGCAATTCGATCTCCCCTGACATGCGTCAGTAAGCTCAATTGGTGACGTTCAGAGCATCACAGCTGATGAGGTTTTGCAACACAGTGTGAAGTGAATTTTTTTGCAAAACTTTAAATAACCTCATGTGGATGCAAGTTTTAAACGCATCTTATCACTTTGCCTGCATTAATTCACCTCTTCATGTTGACTTGATATGTAAAAACTTTGCTTCGTGTTTGGAGTGAACTCATCACTAATCTGTCTTTATTCTACTTTCATATGTTAACATTTCAGTGACGCTGTCCACTACTACGACTTGTATGATTACAGCTATGTTGTACCTGCTGTGAGATAACGTTTAATAAGTTAGACAGTGTTTGTACTTTCACGCTGAAAATGATTGTTTCACCTTTGGGAGTTTTTTCTTTAATAAGGTAAGACGGAAAATGGGTACGTTTTTTCTAGAATTAGCCACACTTATGTATTACCAGCTTTTAAGCTAAGCCAGAAAGCAAACATTTGCCAAACTTTCCTTTGAGAGGAAAAGAGGAAACAATGGTGAGAGTCTTTTGTCCTGCCTGCTGCTCTGTCTCCTGCACGTTATGAATGAAGTGGCTGTTGGAAGCAGTATTGCCTTTGTTTACTAAGCTGTGTGCATTTCTCTCCTCCAGCCCCGTCATGAGTACTTTAATGTGCCTGTGTACTGATTGGCTGCCACCGCTGCTGCTGCTGCTGCTGCTATCCACCTTGCATGCTGAGCTCCTCAGTGCCTGGCACCTTCCTTTCTGCACGCGGCACCTGACATTGTCATTGGTTTGGGGGTGTAACAGTATTTTCAGTTTTCATTCATTTTCATACATGACAGTCATGATACAATATTATCAAATTCAAATTTAAAACAACCATGAATGGAAGCATTTACACAAAGAGATCTGCATCCTGTTTATGGGGCGTGAAAACGTAATCAATATTGTTATCGATCCATTTGATATTTTGCGGTGATGCATTGTCACATGCCTGTCATTGCTCCACTGAACTCTTTGTATCATTTCAACAGTTTCCTTGTTATTGTTGTAAAGCAGCAAATTAAGTGCCATCATGACCCAAAAATAAAATATTAACAATAATTTAAAGTGGACCTATTATACTGCAGGAGTCTGCATGAAAACTCTTAGATTAAACGCTTTTCTGGGTCACACTGAATAAAACTTAAGAGTCTGTTTTGCAAATTTTGGTCATTCCAACTCTCAGAAAGGAGGTAACCCAAGTATACATGTTGGTTTGTGGTTTCACAGTCAGATATGACCAAAATCTGATATCCCGATATAAAACATCTATCGTCCGATAACGATATAAATCACAAAAATTTTACATTTTCTGTAAATTCTGTGAATCTCGGGTAGCTGAAGTGTTTCCAGCTGGGCGTCGTGTATCTGGAGTCGAGTTTTTTACCGATGCATTAAATGACACATTTTTAGACATAGGTTGTAACTGCCGCCGTTTTCTTTGTGAGAATTTATTACACGGCGTGCTGCGGGGAAAAGCCTGTTCTAATGTTTGAGTCTAAGGTTTATTTTTTAGCACCTGACGGCTCCTTTTTTGCTTCTCATCGGTAAATACTCTGCATACTCTTTCACGTGATTCAGTTTATTTTGAAAAGTCTCAACAGGATCTTGAGCTTTATTGTGAAAGGTTTATGTAGAAAATAAACAAGCGGACACGTGATGGTGTTGCCATCGTTGTTGCTAACGACAACGCATAAAAACAGGCGCTTGTCCTTTGGTAGTGTGGTTATATTAAATATAAGAGAAAGAGAGAACTTTAGGAAATTAATATAGCCACTACAGTGACCATCAAAACGATGAAAAAATATTGCCCTAAACAGTTTATTTTGCAACAGCACAAAACAAACGATAGCGTAAAATGAAACGATAGACGTTTTTATATCGTCATCTGATATATATCGTTATATTGAACAGCCCTAGTCAGAGCCACGCCTTGCTCATTGCAACCAGTTTCAAAAAGAAGATGTGACGGCAAGAGCGTTCATCTCGAGAGACTTCCACAACCAATCGGTGATGTCACTGCTCTTTTATACCTCTGTGGTTGTTAAAAGAAACACTAGAGACAGTGTTTCTTTCTTTTAATTCCAGTTTGTTTCCTCCGCTCCTCTGCTTTGTGTTTTGAGCTAAAGCTAGCTTCAGGATATTTTGAACAAGTCAGGTCCAACAAACAGCGTCTCGCATTTAATTTACTTTTGGCTGCCGTAGTCATCCACTGAAAATCTGGCGTTGTGACAGCTTTGAGTCAAACTGTTTATGAAAATTGTGTAACAGAAAATAATAGGTCCACTCTAAATAGCAGTTCCACTTAGTAAATAACTTCTTCCGCTTCATAGCTGCATCACTTTCTGGAAAAAACGCATTAAGTTGACCTTGTTAATCATGATGGCATACAAGACTGATTTAGATTTATGTCAAATAAGAGATTATATCAGTTTTTTATGATAGATGTTCTTCACAAAATGTTTCTTTCATTTTTTTGTTCATTTGTGCTGTTTCTACTTGGTCTTTGGGCAAACAAGTAGTACAGGTGCTGACTGTGTTTTAAAAATACAGTTCAGTACTTTTAAAAGTATTTAATTATAAACACAGAGAATTTCAAAATTCTTGAAGTCCAGATCACAAAATACAAACCTGAGCTTTAATTAAACACAGACTCCACGCTCACCACTCATACCTGAGTCAGTATTACATCCATGAGGGGTTCATCCAGTTTTTTCATGTTTTTAACTTGTTTTGACTCACAGGTCATGTTTGTGGGAAGTGAATGCAATAGAAGTCATGTTCACCCATTTCTGTATCTCATCTGTTTTGCTTGTATCTTCTCACTCTCACATCATACGTATCTGTTTGATTTTTAGGTTTTTCTTTTTGCTGTGATCTTGTAAAACGTTCTTATGAGCGTGAAAATCAAACCAGTGTTCACACTGAAGCGCACAGTAGACGTTTTAATAGTTTTTAAGTGTCTGTCTCTTAATAAGCAGAGTTATTTTAAAAAATATTCACAGATCATGATTATTTCCTATTTAAATAAATATTAAAAAAAGTTTTTCAAGGTAAGTGGTTTCAGAGGAATTCTGCCTAAATGAATATTGTATTTGCAATGATTGCACGGATTAAAGATTCTTCGGGGTTTTATGTTGATTATAGACGTTAAAACGCTTGAAACAATTAGACCTACAAATATGTTTTCTATTATAAATAAATAAATATTTCATATGAAATGTCTTTTCTGTGGCTTGCTAATGAAAGCCAGCTGAATAAATGGACCCTCACTTTATTGATGTACGTAATGGATACATAATAAATTGTTTACGATTCTCTGTCACATCAGCACACTGGTGTCTTTCTTTAATATAACCGTTGTTCTCTGAGTTTATGGATTTCCCCCCTGTGGCTCTCTGAAATTGGAGGGTTTTTTCCACAGCTTTTATTTTCTGTCTGAATTGTGCAGAACGCCATTCGTTTCCCAGATTAACGGGTTTAGCCTACATAATCGGCAACGAGGGATTCATCACTCTGACAAAATATTTCCCCTGTGTGAAAAGTCTATAAAGGGTGATTAATGCAGAGTGGATGTTTCGAGGTCACGTCTGAACATTTTGCACTGAAAATGAAACCACAGACGCCACTGTGTGGAAGTGTTAGCTTAAATGAATTTTATGTCACTGCTCTGATGAATTTACTCTCTTTACTTTGTGCTGAACCTTTTTTTAGGATGCCAAAGTAAGTGATTCTCTTTGTTTCTGACACAAGCCCTGAAATTTGTTAACTACAACTTGTGACACTAGTTAGGGTAGAATTAGCAAAGTAGATGTGCATTAAATAGGATAGAGCCTGTCTGTCCTGTTATTTGTTTATTTATTCCAAGTTAGTGCATATATAAATGTGAGGGATGTTGAATGGTGAACATTTTTTCTATAAAATCACCAGTTTATTAACAAAACTGAAGTATGAGGTTGTGGGTGGCTCTTGCTTGTTCTGCTTTCACTTGTATTTAAATGTATTCCTTTGTAGAACAGCCAATAAAGTGTTAAAGAGCAGGTCAGGAAGTCGGGCCTTCTATGCATCCTATTGGCAAACCTCATATAGATCATGATGTTTTAAGATGCTTTAGACCCCTGCAAACCTGCAAGCTCCTTTGCACCTCAGCTCGTCCTTCTCTGACTGAATAAAGATTGAGATTGAGAGTAAAAGATAAATCAGCACCCAAGTACCTTAAACCTGCATTTTCTTTTTTAATTGACACCAGGGGCGACTCTTCTGGTCCTACCCGAGTCTATGGGAAAACGGGCCATGACTCACTTTCACTGTGCCCCTGATTAGTTGCTAGTTTCACGTCATACTGAATCAAAGATTAAGTTCAGTTTTTCATTTTTATCTTTGTATTTTTAGAGTCAGAAAGGAGAATTAGCCAGGTTGTGCTCGTTGGCTGATGTCAAACACTAGTCATCTATAGTTGACGTTAAGGCTGCTGCTTCTGTTTTGTATACCTGCTGTGATTGTCTGTCGTGATGTCAGCCAATTTTTTTCCCCCTCATTTTAAAATTTTTTACAAATGAATAAAAACTCAAATTGACAGATGACAATATGACATCACATCAAGCACAGAAGCAAATGAACAGAAATAGTGGAGTGGAGGCAAAAAGGTGGATTTTATGTATTTCTTTAAATTTGCATGGCGTTTGGTCAGTGAGGATCAGTAGGTTGGACATATAACAGATGGGGATTGTGGGATCCTGAGGCTGGGGAGCCTGGACAGCTGCCCCATGACCCAGAACTGGAGCACAAAGCCAGAATGGGTAGAAATAATCATCTATTTCAGTGGGACAGAGTGATGTTACTTAAACCCATTATGTTCATTTTATGAGTGGTGATGCTGTGAAAACACGTGTTTGTGAGATATTGGGGGGGTAAAGGATGCAGATTGTTCTTAAAACAAGAGATGATGATCAATTATGACGTTTTTTCATTTGGCGTTAGTGATGGTTCTAAGGTGTGTTTGTAACAAGTACATAAGCTAAAATAATTTAAGTTGGTTATGAGTAGTTGGGCTAATTCAGAAGATATCAGATTCGGCTCTAGGAGGTGAGTGAAGAACAATAAACATACAACCACAGATATTGTGATTACAGTTATTATTTATAGTGAAAATAAAGTGCAATTACCAAATACCAATATTTACAAAATCTGCAGACAGGAAAAGATAAAACATAATTCAAGCTTGTAAAATATCCGCTGCACAGCGGTGCAGCAACCTCGTCCAACCTCTGGCAAACAATGTCCATAAAGTTTATTTCATGATTGATATAAGTCCAACGCGTATGACAGTCTAGACAGGTTGAAATTGGAAGTATGATGATCAGCACTAAGATTCCAAGACTGAAATCTCGGAAGTGAGATTTAGGGGACTGAAAACCAAGAGGGGAGAGTGTAGGCCGCAGCAGCCTCCTACCAGACCGCAGGAAGTTGTAGCTGGGGTTCTGGCTCGTTGGGCCTAGCTCGCCATCCAAAGTAGTGGTGTCGCTGTGGTCTCTCCAATCAATCAATCAATCAATCAAAATTTATTTATATAGCACATTTTTAAGACCGAAGTACACCAAAGTGCTTTCCATTAAAATCGCAGTACAAATAAAATCACAATAAAATATAAATTACAAATATATAAAATATAAGATAATTACATAATCTAAATACAGAGCCAGATGTAAAATACCCTAATTTGCCTTAAATGCTAGATCAAACAAATACGTTTTTAAATGTGATTTAAAAGACTGAATGGAATCTGACGCGCGAATATGAAGAGGGAGAGTATTCCATAGCCTGGGTGCAGCAACGGCAAAGGCACGGTCTCCTCTGGTCTTCAGCCGAGACCTAGGTTGCACCAAGAGCAGTTGGCCCGATGATCTTAGTGCTCTCTGAGGGCTGTACAGACAGAGGAGATCAGCTAAGTAGTCAGGTGCCATATTGTTCAAAATTTTATAAGTAAACAATAGAATTTTAAAATCAATTCGATATCTGATAGGAAGCCAGTGTAAATTTTTCAGAACAGGGGTGATGGAGTCAAACTTTCTAGTGCCGGTCAAGAGACGTGCTGCGGCATTCTGGACCAGCTGCAGACGCTGCAGAAGGGAAGATTGTAGACCCAAGTAGAGAGAATTACAATAGTCCAGTCTTGACATAATGAAAGCATGAATGAGTTTCTCCATATCTTTGTGTGGTATGTAGGGTTTAGCCTTAGAGATTAGGCGTAGTTGATGGAAGCTAGTTTTTACCACAGTAGAGACCTGTTTGTCAAGTTTGAAGGAGCTATCCATGAAAACTCCAAGATTCCTGGCAGTATCAGTAAGGTGGTTAGCAACAGGCCCAAATGTGTCAGTCAATTGTCCCAGAGGCATATTTTGGTCAAAAACAATAATTTCTGTCTTCTTTCCATTTAAAGTAAGAAAGTTACGTGATAACCAGTCCTTGACATCACTCAGACAATCAAACAGAGGATGTGGTGAGGATAAAGCATCCCCAGTCAGGTGAAGGTAGATTTGAATATCATCAGCGTAACAGTGAAAAGAGACATTGTGTTTTTCAAAAATGGAGCTCAAGGGCAACATATACAGAGAAAACAACACAGGACCCAGTACCGAGCCCTGGGGCACACCACAGCGGAAACGGGCAGAAGAAGAGGAATATTTTCCCATCGAGACGGAGAACGACCTCTCAGAAAAATATGATTTAAACCAAGATAAAACATTTCCTTTGAGGCCTACTACATGTTCCAGTCTTGCCAAGAGGATATCATGATCAACCGTATCAAAGGCTGAGGTCAAATCCAATAGTACTAAGACCGCAGAGCGCCCAGAGTCAGCAATTAAGAGAAGGTCATTAAAGACTCTTAGTAGGGCAGTTTCGGTGCTGTGACGCGGTCTAAATCCAGACTGAAATTTATCACTTATACCGTTGCTCTCTAAATAGGTCTGTAGTTGCCGAAGCACTATTTTCTCTAAGACTTTTGACATAAAAGGAAGTTTAGAAATCGGCCTGTAATTAGCTAGAATGTTACGATCAAGGGAACTTTTCTTGATGACAGGTTGCACGACTGCATGTTTAAAGACAGTCGGAACATAGCCAGATGACAGTGAGAAGTTCATTAGAAATAAAATACAAGACCCGATTGTATTCAATGTATCCTTAATGATACGAGAGGGAATAATGTCGTGCAAAGAATTTGAGCTTCTCAGATTAGCCACCACTAGCCTGCACATTCACTACGTGCGATGTCACATACGAGCCCCACGCATCTACCCGCGGCGGTATCAAAATACTGTTGCTTCCATCCGCTAACGCCTCTCCCCCGCGTCGTTTCGAGGCGACAACCCGGAAGGCATATAATAGTGCCTCGCGAATAGGATTGGTCACAACAGGCACGTGCAGCCTCGCGGCGTGGCGTGCGTCATGACGCGTCACGATGCCTTCACGGACACGCTCCGGTTGGAATTTAAGATTCCGATTTAGTTATAGATGCAGTTCTTTTCATTTTTATGTGGGTTACATCCTCCCCGCCTTAACCATGCACGTCCCGTCGCATGTTAACCGCTAGACAACGTGAACAGACGAAGGACGGCTAGCATCATGGCCCAATGCATTGGAAAGACTATGCAACAAAGATAAGACAGGTGGTAGAGGGGGCAGTGTAATGTCTTTGTTGGGACACTTTCGACCCCTTAGTATCAACTGAAAAACACCACAGCCTACTGGAGTATGTAGCTGACCATGTACATCCCTTCATGACCACAATATCCATCTCCTGATGGCTATTTTCAGCAGGATGACCCATCATGACACAAAACTCAGATCATTTCAAACTGTTTTCTTGGATATGACAATAAGTTCACCGTACTCAAATGGCCTCCACAGTCACCAGATCTCAGTACACTAAATCTTGGGATGTGGTGAAACAGGAGGTTCAAATCATAGATCTGCAGCAACTGTGTGATGCTGTCATGTCAGTATGGACCAAAATCTTAGGAATGTTTTCAGCACTTTGCAAAATCTATGGCATGAATAACTGAGGTAGTTCTGAAGTGAAAAAGGGGACCAACCCAGAGGACACGCCACCTGCTGGCCATTATAAAGAATGCAGGTTTAAGACCTATAAGTTACGAACGTCTTTAATGTCCAGTCCTATGTATCCTCACGGGGAGATCTGAGGACCAACAGAAATTACAATTTTATTTTGACTATATTACTCCCAACTTTCAACCATAACAGGCTATTTTTCTCTAAAATCTAAAAAAGGCCAAGAGGATGTGCAGAAGTCTATTATCCTCCCAGATTACTTGAGTTAGAAAAGCTGAAAGGTTAAAGGTTAGATTTTTGCCCAGTGGTGCCTAAAAACAGCCTAGCCCAGCTTAAATTCACTTTTAAAATCTTCATGTAGATTAATGTGGCTTTGATTAGATTTATAGTATCGAATGTAACAAGGAAATCAATCCGAATCTATTTTACAAGCAATCATTTCCTTAGAATATTTCTGTAGTGCTTCCACTGCTGATAACAGCAGATGAAACATGGTGTGTTTGTGTGCGCGTCCAGCTGAGCGCTTCACTGGAGCTGTGGTTCTTCTTTCTCGTCACAGGAAGCAGAGACCCCGCGCAGCGTGCTGGAGGAAATCGGACTGACATAAACACCATCTTCATCGCCATCCACACTCCCCCATCAGCCAGCTACTCTGCTATATGTAGCTGATAACAGTTCACCTTTCAACACACACACACCAATATAATTTCCCTGTGCATCTGTGTAACACGACTCTGCCTTGTTTTCTACTGTTTTTAAAGACAAATGATGTAGCACTCTGTGTGTATCTCCTGCTGAGTTATTGATTTGTTTCAGTGTGATGACATTAACTGTTTACCGAGACACAAATCCAGCTTAATTAAGCTTCATGCTGCTTTCAAATCCACACCAGGACGCTGTGCTGAGTGAATTCCTGCTTGATTTTTTATTTATTTTTGGACGCTGATGCGATCTCTTTATTCAGTGTGAGGTGTTAGCAGTGTTCTGAATTTAAAATATGTTAGTTAAACCCAAAGAAGTGGCTGTAATACAAAGGCAAGTATTACATTAACAAAGCCAAAAAGTTTTGTTTTCTCTCATATCTGCATTGTGATAATCCTGAACTCAGTATATCCTACAGCCAGTATATTTATACTTTAATAAATGAGACTTATTTGAATGGGCCAACCCACTTTGATCTCATGCGAGCCACACTAGTATGCCCACGGCTCCTTTGTGCTCGAATTAAACTAAAACCTTCACCACCAGGGGCAGCAGTTTCAGATGTGTGCCGCTGATTCGTTAACCTTAAATATTTCTTTGGCCTGTACTGGACCCCCGGCCGCATGTTTGACACCCCTGCTTTTTTGCATCTTAAACTGAAATTACTGTGAAATAATTTGAAAACAGAAAATATGTGAAATTAAGAATTTTCTCTCAGTTTACCAGCAACCCTCGCTCCTATATTTGGTTTCTAAATGATGTTCCAATTAATGCTGAATGCCTTAATCGCTCACTGATGTTACTATTGCATAACGGATATATTTGCATGCCACTGGAACTGAATTATTTATTTATTGTTTTTATTGATGTTTACAGTTTTTTCTTGATGTTTACTACTGTGATGATTATTTTGTTTTATTTTTATAAAAACATGTCACTGAATCTGTAGGTAACATTTTATAATAACCATCATATGCACACCGTAATTGGTACCTGATTGAACATTGATAGTGATTTAATGTTAACAAACAGTGAAATGATAATTAAGGATGTGGTTAATGGTTGGATGTTATACATTTTAAACCACACAGTCAGAGCCCACAGCTTAATTAACTATCAATGTAGCGTTTAGTAGCAATGGCTAATATAAAGTGTTACCAAACATTCAACAACAGCCACAGTACAGATGAGGTGACATCGAGTTCCCAGAAGGTTTACGAGCCAGGATATGAACTCATTCAGCTCTTTGTTTCTTTACTGGCTAGTCACAGATTTTATCGTGATGTGATTTACAATGAATAGAAGCTATTACAGATGGTTTATAAAGTGAAGCACCTTCAGCATGAGAGCAGATTGTGTGTTATATTACCAGACATGTGTTTACATTATTATTGTCTGAAATGGACAAAAGAGGAAGGTTGTGTTTGTTAGTGTAGGTATTTCCTGTTCTTTAGTTCTCTGTTGTTGTCCACAAATATCTTTAAACCATGAGATTTACTTTCTTAATCAGTTAATCACAAACTTTATGTTATTGTGGCAACAGGGTGCACAGAGGATTAATGGGAGGTTGTGTGGAACAGCTGAAGGGACCAAAATAAAATTGAGATAAAGAGGCTCAGATTTTGGGTTTGTTAGGGAGATCTGTCCCATTCACATTAAAAGTATTCTTCTCATTTCCAGATAGAACATGATGATTAACACAGCTTTAAGTTCACACTCAGGATAACTGGCTTTGGTGTTATTTGATGGATGTAACCAGGACATTAGCTTAAAATCACTGACTCTGTCTCCAATCTGTAGTAAATAGTAGTTACTACAGTGCATGGTCTCATGTTCCCAATCCCATAAATATCGTTTTTTCATAATGTCACTGAATATAAACATACTGTATAATTATTAGTATAATTCTGACTGCCTGATTACATCTCTGCAGTTTTCATGAACTCATTCAGAAACATTTATAGCTGAAGTCGTCACTGCGTCCAGCAGAGGTTGAAACAGAGTAGTTATTTGGCTTCATGGTGGTGTTTACCTGTTTCGTGTTCTGAAGGTCTTTCTTTGAGTGCAGGTAAGCATGTACTGTAGATTACTGATGTTGTATTGCATATACTTCTTTTAAAAGATGTAATATTTGTCAGCACCAGTCCAGTGCTCGTGAAGAGCATTGTACTTAGAAAACTTGAACGTTAGAGCTCGTAAAGACACCTCCATCACTCCTGTGTTAGATTTGTGTGAAGTGCATCCAACAGGGGGTCTAGCGACATTGTGCTCCACCCATCTACACCCTGAGCTGAGGTCTCATCAGGACTACTCTGCTAAAACCGTTTCACTGTCTTTTGAGTATAAACGACTCTTCGGCCTGTGACAGCCACACACTGTACAGCATGTAAACTACCTATTTACTGTGACACTGCTTAAGTGACCATGCATTAAATAGCAATAGTGTCGTAAATGTACTGAAAATAATTTACAGCCGCTTGGATGAAAAAGCAAATGTTTCACACATTTAAAGTGGACCTGTTCTGCTGATTTCCCTTCTCTTTGACTCTGTTAGTGTCGCTTTGAATGATTCGCAGTTAAAAAATAATCTGGGCCTAAATGCAGCCACTCAGTTCATCTCCTGAAGCTAGTCAAGCTGCTCCTGATTGGCTGCCCCTTGTAAACTTGTTTTACAGCAGGTGGGCGTGTCTATTAGGGATATCCAAAAAATAAGAAAAACTGCCTGAAACTAAATTTTTGGCTCAAAGAAATGACTTTTACATACATCCACCATCTTTACAGTATAAGACAGATAATAAGGAAAAACATAATAGGTCCACTTTTTGACACACTGGGCACAGGACTGTACAAATATCATAAAGTGGTGTCTATTTTCTGCTCTGTGCAAGTTTGTTTTAATCCAAACGTCACAGCTCGTTTACACTTTGAACTACTCTTAAGCCTCTGGCTGTTTTCTATAACTTCACATGAGCATTTTTCATGTACAACTGATAGTGTGTGGTTTACAGTATATCGGCAGTGTGACTTATGGAGAACAGACGCTATTCCATACTGTGTATAAAGTGAATTATACAGCAGCTTCAGCGTGAGTGCCGAGCAGCCTGTGCGTGATGTGTTTACAGCTATCATTGTCTGAAATGGACAAAAAAAAGAAAGAGGAAGTTAATGTTTTGTTGTCAGGTTCAGCAATAAAGAGAGAGTATCACAAACAGCCGGGCTCCTCTCATTCATTCAAGTCTCACTCACACCACACGGCTTTTCAATGATGTCTGGAACTGCAGAAAAACATCTTTAATGTACAAAAATAAGGGGGGAAAAGTCCCAAAAAACATAAACAAGAGGAAGACTGCTTCGGACCGGCATGGTTTCACATTAAACAATGCATTCAAAAAACCTGCATGTTCACTCATCTGTTTAATAAATTTGGTGAAATACATGGAGTCCAAAGCCTGTAGGTATTTTATTAACAGCATTTAAAAAGCATGACAAACCAACAAATCATTTGTATGTATGAAAAAGGGTGGCTCAGTCGAGGATAAACTTTGAGAGTTATACTTCACTGGTTTCATGAAATTCTCCAGATCAAAACTAAAATCTCTGGTTTAATGAATTACAGAGAATCTTCACTGTTCATAGTCCGGTTTAATATATAATTTCTGCCAGAAATGTAGCTTCCACACAAGCCTGCTGTGCAAACGAAGCAGCGCTTGTATTCTTCCTTCAGTGTGTTGCTTGTTTTTTTGCCATAGCCTCACATAATATGTATGATGAAAGACTGCATATAAATAATGGGCACAGCCACTGTGATGTCACATGTGACCCAAACTGGTTATCTTTAGTGTCTCAGCTTTTTAAAACCGAGGTACAATGGATCTGACTGTGAAACCCAAGAATGCTGTAAGCTCATTTGTTAATGACTTATCAATCACAACTTAGCCCCGCCCTGAAGCACAAATATATACTGTAAACTTCTATTAATGTGAGACACATTGTCTTTGTAACATCCATTTTCTCTTCACATTTTGAATTAAACACGCATGAATGCAAACTTCCCAGCTCTTCATCTGGGGAGCGCATGGATCCACGGAGAGCTGTTGGAAGACCGAAGATGTAAGAAATCACCAAAGCGCCTCTGAAGGTGTCGCTCATTACTCTAACTCTCCTCCTTCAGCATCTCTTCGATCTCCTTGTCCCAGTTATCATCGTGGGTTTCGCTGTCAGCCAACACGTCGTACTCCCGAAGTTCTTCCTGCAGCTCTCTCTCCCAGTCTGGCATCTCCTCTGAAAACAAACAAACAAACAAAAAAAACACACTGAGCTCACACACACACACACACAGTACAATGTCCCAGTTTAACCACAGCACTCACCCTGCTCTGGATTTAGGTTTTCCCTCTTGTCCAGAACCAGCTCTCGCATCTCTTTGCACAGGTCGTCCTTGTTGATCTCACAGGAGTCAAAAGTATCACTTACAAATTCAGACAGCTGCAGACTGGTGGAGAGTTCTTCTTCATCCTTTCATAACGCAAACAGAAGCTCAGATTCAGCTTTAAAATCTGCTTTATAATGACCTTTCTGCAGCAATAATAAATGATAAAACTATTACCTTTAATTAGTTAACTTTTTACCACCAAACAATGAAATGACAGCGTTTGCAAAACCTCATAAATGATTAAGGGTCGCAGAGTAGTGTGTGTATAAATATTATCTAGATCAGATGGCGGTGGTGTAAATCACATGACTGAACCTGGAGGTCATTCTTTGTGTCCTGATTCCCTCTCTGTACAGTTGCTTTTTCCCCACCAGCTGACTGGTTAAATTCAGGAACCAAAACCAACAAAAAGATGAAAAGTTTGTGTTTTCGGTTCAAATAAAGTTATGAGAGTGAGCAGTAGCAGTTAAATATTTATCACAAAACCACAAAAACAGCCGATAATCATTAAAAAATAAATACCCCTTATAAAACACGTGCCAATCAGAATTAACCTGAAGAATCTCTTGTCAAAATAATACAAAATTCAATATTAATGACCAGCAAATATTAACAGTAAAATAATCCTTTACTGTATCCTTTATAAGACTATTAAGGTGTCATTTATAACACGTAGGTATCATAGCATGCTGCTGAGGTTTGTTTTGTTTTGTTTTGTTTCATTGACCACTGATAAGAAAAACTCACTCCGTGTCACTAAAATCACAAACATGAAGAAAAGTAAAACATTTTAAATTTGTTTTTTTTAAATCCTCTGATAACTGAGATATGTAAGAAAAGCTTTCGAAAACCAGAAACCACATATTCTGCCAGCCTTTGTTTAGGATTGTTTAGATCTCAGAGGTTAAAAACAGGTAATCTTACCTCACTTGATTTTGGTTGGAGGCTGCTGGCTTTTGATTTAACGGCATCTACAAAAATAAATAAATAAATAAATAAATGAAATGTCATCATTGTGAAAAGGTATTTAAGGGAAAAATGTTCTAATACTAATAACATTTTTTTTTAAATCCCACTGCTATCAGGACAACAAGAAAAGATAAATTAGTTTTCACACTATATGTTCATACAAAAGCATGCATCAGTCTGCAGGAGGGTGGAGCTAGATCCTACTGATCAAAATGCTGCTTCTGGAATCACATCATTACCTGGAGCCGAAGAGCATGCCTTTTCAAACCTAATGGTGCTTTTAACGTTGCCTTTAAGCACAGACTGTATATAAAAGATGAGCTGCCGGGTCTGAAAATTCAAACCAACCCCAAAATGTCTTAAACCTGAATGCTCTCCAATGACCAGCAGAGGGCGACGCCTGTGGTTGCAAGTCAGAATGTATAAAAGTCTAGGGCCGAAAAGACCCTCTGCTTCTTTATTCGAAAATCCAATTAGTTTGTGGTCTCACTCTAAAGCATTTGATTTCTTCGTGAACACAACTGAGCTGTCTCGGATTTACAAGTTGACTATGTATGAGAGTATTGTCTATGACGTCCTCTTCATTGTGACATCTACCTTTTAAAAAGCAATGACGAAAACACTCAGCCTTTAAAAACAGGACTTCTTAAAACATTTCCCCATCTTATGGACGCAGTCTAAGCCACGAGCGTCAACCATATCGTTGATGGAACAGAAACGGAACGTTAAATCGTCTAATCCTGCTCATGAAAGCTTTACAAACTATGAACACTGAAAATAAATAAATAAGTACAATTATTCAAAACACTGCAACTCTTGGTGTTTTAAGAACATTACTGCACAAAAAGCATGTTAAGATCTAAATGTTACGATCTAGTAGCACACGGATGTTTTAGTTAAGTTACAAAATAATTCACATGTGAATATTTTGTGGCTTTATAGATGTGCAGTTGATGTAATGAGATATACTGATGGGATCGCACTTTTTTTCCTTCTGACGTCTCCGTCTGTTTGCCATTTTTAATGGATTGTTCACTGAATACATTTTTACTTGTACTTTTTCAAAAGGAAATTTTTTTACTGACTTTTTATGTTGCTGTGCAGCGTTTTTGCTCATTCAATCCACTTAAGATCAACCTGGACTGTATGTGGCCCATTAAATAAAAACGTGTTTCACTCTATGCTCAGAAAGGTCCAGAAGTTAACTCACTTTTTTCTTTATTGCACAATAAACTTGCACTCTCTGTTCTAACTAGAAATGCTATCAGTCAAAATCAAAACAAATCTTCCTTGAATACTAAGATAAAGAATTACACAAATACTTACAGTCATATTTGTACATTCTTACATTTGATCAACTTTCATATCATAGCTTTAAAAATCAACATCAGTATTTAATGCAGAGGTTTTACAGGAGAGAGCAGACTGTACCATTTTGATGAGGATCTTTGCAAGGGTAGGAGGTTTTCTTCACATCAATCCACTCAGCCGCCTGTTGGGCTGCGAGAGCTGTGAGCTGAGCCGACTGTTTTATCAAAGACACGCGGTAGAAGTAATTCTTCCAAAAGACTTCCTCTTTCACCCTGAGGAGAACAGCATGGAGGAAAACGCAGTCACCCCTGAGGGATGCAGGGAGGCTCACATTGAAAACACAGCAGTTAACGTAGTTAACTTATGACACACTCACTGTTTGGGGACCAGATGGAAGCGCATCTTCCTCAGGAGCTCGTCTTCCTCTAGCATAACCATGGCGACTGGATACATTTGGTCAAAGTCAAAGTAAAACTGCACCCCAGCAGGGGGGTCACGCAAAAAATTTCTTTTATCCTGAAACAATGCAGTAAAGTTACAGTGAGGCATAATTTAAGTAACTTTCTATAATAAATGAAATGCTTTTTAAAGATATTTACAGCTGAGAGAGCTAATATTTGTTCCTGTATGGCATCCTCTTCATTATAACCCACCCACAGAGGCACAGCAGCACCTACAAGCGGCGAAAAGCAGCAGAGATGTTCTGAGGTGTTCTGAAAATATTTTTCAGCTACAATTAAATGTAAGCTTTAATTAATGATTAAAAACCGATATACAGTTTGGTCCACATGTTTGTGGACAAAAACGCATTTTCTGTGCATCAGCACTGTTGATTTTAAATCAAACATCTACATCAATTAAAAGAGCTTTTGTTACATTTCATGTCATAAGTACACAACAGAAGTACTCACCATACTCTTTAGCTCTTTTCTCCTGAACAAACCTTTCTTGTTCCTTCTGGAAATCACCCAAAATGGTCTAAGGGAAGAAGAACAAACCTTCAAACATTCCAAACTTACCCTAAATAGTAAAAACTTGATATCAGCCTCAGACAATAGATGAAACTTTTCACCTTATCAATAATTCCACTGATCTTCCCCTCCTCCACGCTCTTCTTTAAGGTTTGAGCTGTTTCTACTACGGACTCGGATAATTTTTTTGAGGCGCTGCTGGCAAAATTATAAATGTAACCTGTAAAGAAGCCAGAAAAACCCACATTACTGTGTTGCATAGTTGCAATTAATCAACAAATGGAGAAAATAATCAGCAGAATAATACATTATCAAAAATAATCATAAGTGAAAGTTGCATTTACAAAAGAATACAAAATGAGCATCATCTAAACAAACTACAAGAGGTGCAATTTTAAAACATAAGTAATTTCAGTTAACTATAATGAAAGTCAAATCTGATAGTGGATGACTATAAGGTAGCTATCATCACAAATTGATTTGTTTGTATTGTAATCAATGATTTCTCCCCAAAGCTCAAATCGTGCTAAAAACCTATAAAAACTGACCACAAAACCAAAACATTAAGAAACACAACAACAATATGTGGACTGCAGCGGACTCACCACTGAAACCTTTTGCTTTTTGGAGAAGCTGAGCATCTGTCCCAGCATCTCTGCCCTGCTGGTCGCTCGGTTTGTTTATTTCACTAAAGCGTTTTTCTTCGTTAGCATCAGCAGGCTCTTCTGTAACTTGGCCGCTTTCTTTCTCTGCTCCAAGCCAGCTTGACCAGTTCTTAAACATACTTTATGTATTTAGTCTAAATACTTTAAAATGAGTTATTTAACATGCTCTAACTATGCCTTTTAAACTCTAAAGTTTAGTTTTCCGATAGTTTAAAACTTATGTGATGGCTACTCGTCAAGTTTCACCTCTTACCCACTTCCGCGAATCGTTGTCCCATCTGGTTTGAGCTAACCTACCATCCGTAGTTGTGGTTGTCATGGAAAGGAACGCTCTGAGTGGATTCCGCCTTCGTTTCATTCACCGACGTTTCAGAAAATTATACGTTTCTATCGGACTTTTATTCCTCGTGATTGTATAAAGTCACCCACAGAGAGACAAAAAACAACAGCTTTGCAACATGATAGCTGTAGCGGTAGTACACCGAAAAATGAGACGATCGGAGTTTTATATTCTCTTTAAGTCTTTTATTCATTACCAAACGGCTAGGTGGCGAGGTAGCAAAATTAGCATTATAGTTGCAGCAGCTGTTGCTGTATTGTAAAAACTGATAACGAAATTTTTAGTGCACATAATAACCATACAGCAGCTCATAATATTCAGAGTTCATTCATGTGTGCTTTATTTATTTACTTTTTTATTTACTTAATGGCTCTGAACCAAAATATAATAAGAATGCATGATATTCACAAGGATAGCTACACTAGCAACTCTGCATTTTTGTTATAAGAAGCATGACAGTAAAATTAAGCGTATGAGAAAATAGCCCAATTACGTGGCTAATATTTGTTTTTTTTCCGCCTGTGTACATATTTAAACAATAATTTGAATGTGTTTAAAGGTACAGTAATGAATTTTTGAGGATATGAAATAGAAAAAAATATTGTACTCATAAATATACATTGATTAGTGTTTTTCTTTTTGTTTGTTTGTTTTTTAATTGCGTCTTCCACACTTTTAAGAGGCACACGTTTTAAAAGTTTTATTAGTTTTACAAATAATTAAGATTATTTCATCAAAGATTGTAAAGGAAAAATGTACACTGGGATTAACTAATAAACAAAGCTAACATAGCTAACACATTTGAATATTAATTGCATTTGAAGAACTTAATAGAAAAGTTACAATTTTATTTGGAATAACGTGGTATTAGTTTAGTTATGCTAAAACAAAGACAGTATAAAAAAAACAGAGCAATGATTGTGAGACAGATTGAACATTGCCTACATTTTAAAACTGATCTCACAGCTACAACAAAATAAGAAAAAAAACCCACAAATAAATTAATTATTGTAAAAGTAGAACAACAACAGTTTATCACACCATCCACAACTGCATCCAGTTGCACACTGCTTCTCAGTCTGCAGCCCTCTTCCGCTCTGCTTCTTAGGCCTGAAACCCATTAATCAGTGCTATTAACGAGTTTGTAGATAATGAGATGCTGACCAGATCAGACATCAGCAGATATCAGCAGAGCGCACATGAAATCTGGGTATCAAAATCTTTGAGTAGCTCTCATGGATTGAACCACTGTCAGGGATGCAGCATTGATGTTCTGCATAAAAAATTTCAAATTCTGATTCATCTAACCACACAGCAGTTTCTAAGTTACCTTGGTCTATTCTAAACTAAATTAGACCCATAGAAAATGACAGTATTGCTGGATGATGTTCACATATGGAGCTTTCACCTTTGGTTTTGGATGGTACAGTGAACTCTGTTATAATACAGTTATTTCTGGAAGTGGTCTTTAGCCTTGTCGCTTGCACAGATGTACTGTAGATCATGAGATCTACAATACAAAGTCTTCACAGTTTATACTGAGGTACAGTATTTTGAAGTTAATCTGTAATTTGTAGATGCAATTTTTTGCAGACTGGTGAAACTGCCCATCTTTACTTCTGAGAACCTGTGCCTCTTTAAGCTGCTGTTTTTATATGCAATCATGGTACTGAACTGCTGACAGTCTGATTAGTTATGAAATGTTACTCCAGCTGTTTTATTTTAGTACTTCTTACTTTTCCAGAGTTGTTTTGCACCTGTCCCAACTTCTTTGAGATGTGCTGCTGCATTCAAATTCCTCATTAGCTAATAAAAGAATTCTCCCACAGATTTTAATTCTGTCTCTGTCCATGACTAAAACCAAAATAAGAGGTTATTTATTTGGATAAATAAAGTGGGAAAGTAGAAATATAGCTATAGTTACTACGTAACGTGTTTGTCAGTTTTTATTTAATATTATTACTAAAATTAGCCGTTTTAGATTACACTTGCTTGTTCTTCCCGCCTTTCCTTTTGGCTAACGGTAGGTGTCGCGCTTGCGCTGCAGCTTTGTTCTGCCACACTTGTTATCCCTGCAGTCCATGGATGGAGCTAGTTTAGCTTAGCTGATTTAACCTCTCCCGAGTGTGTCAGTGTGTCGTTCTCGGTTTGTAACATGAAGTAGGAGGATACGGCTGGAGCTGCTGCGTTTGAAACAGCGTAAGGTCGCCACTTCGTTTAAGAGTTAGCGTACGATTTATTTTTTAAAAAGTTGTTCCTTTTAAAATAAAACCAGTTAAAAAAGATGAAGTATGTGTAACGTAAACCTGGGATATTACTCCGTGCCAACCCGACGAAGCTTTCCTGTTCACCGGTTCATCCAAAACTTGGATTCTCAGGTAAGGTCCGCCGTTTCAGAGCGACTTTTGTAATATTTTTCCCAAAATAGCTGCGCACCTCATGGAGTAGGTGAGTTTCTTTGATTTTGCTGGTGTGGGACGAAGTTTGTGTTGCCTATGTGAGCGACCAGGTCGGTGTTACTCGGCTTATTTGGTGGTTGAGCTGGATGGTTTCCATTGTGCTGCTGGTGCGTTTAATTCTCTCGCACGTAAGAGCATTAAGTTTAAATCACCCTGTCTGCAGTTTGACAACAACAGGTGTTACAGGTTTCCTGCTTTAGTCTCGCAGAGCTCCGTACAGATGGACGTAGAAGATATTTTATCACTTAAAGAAGTTAATAAATGAAAGTCTGCATGTTCGTGGTAGGTTCCTTTCAAAATAAGAGCCCTAAATCCAATGTTTTGTCACTGTAACCAGAGTCCGCGTTATTTTTCAGGCGTTTTTATTTAGTTTTTAATATGTTTTATTTCTTATAGTTCCGCTCAGTTCAGCTTCCAAAGTGTTTTTACTTTCCCAGTTTACCTTTTATTTCTTAATTTGTTTACTGTCTCGTCACTTTTTTATATAATCTAATCTGCACTGTGGCTCATTTCATATAAAATCAACTTATGTTATTTTGTTCAGTAATTTTAGTATATTAAATAAAGTTTTGTCTTCATTTCCTGAATTTTTTCAGAATTGGAGTGCCTCGAAGTACATACGGGTGGGTTGAAATGTAGTTTTTTCAAGCATTTTTAAACCCTCATAAGTTCATATCAACTGGAGATATCTACATAAGTTTTTCATGGCTGAAAAACACGTTATGCTCTGTCACAAAGTACTGCGAAGTCAATCAAAAGCCAAAATCTTTGTTTGGGCCATTTTTTTTTCTATAATCAGCTCTGAGCATCATTATCATGGGATATAACAGAGTTTCAATAGCAGCTGTATCAATTTAATGTCTGTGAAACAGAGTAACAGAAACAGTCACTGGCACTCTGGAACCTTTGCCTGTTTCCTGATGATTCACTGGAGGAAAACTTCAAAAACTGCAAATTTTTGGGTAGACTTTTATATGACACATCTGCATATGGGATAGGTGGCTGGTGAAAACATGTTACATTATTTCAAAGGTTCCCTTTTTTTTTTCTTTTTTTTTTTAACATACATTTTGATACCAGGCCCATCTTTTAGTCAGGATGTGTTCTGTGCTAAAAGACTTTTTCAATATGGTCAACACTCAGGAATTTGGAGGACAGAAGGAATCCTGGTTAGAAGTTGAGCCGGTGTTGCAGCAGCCAAAACATTAAATATAACATGCCGCCAAATAGCTCAAATAAAGTACAAAACTTGACAAGACAAGGTAGCTCAGTAAGGTAAAAATAAACAAAATAAAGGAGTTTTATAACATTTTTAAAAAGTAAAACAAAGAAATGAGCTCTGTTTAAAAAAAAAAAAAAAAAAAAAAAAAAAAAATTAACAAATAATTGCCAAGTAAAAAGCTCAATAGAGGGACTTCAGTTAGTAAAAAATATCAACAAAATACAATACAGGTATTGTGGTATACGCCAGGAAAGATTTATACTGATGTATCAATAGCCATGGCATCATGTATGTTGTCTCATATGAAAACTGGAGATGAACTGGTGTTTATGAAGTGCTTTTCTAGTCCTACGGATCTTCAAAATGCCTCAAACTAAAAGATAGCATTTTATTCTATGACCTTTAGGCCCTTTATTCACCTCAAGAACTTATGTCTTTTGAAGGAAGATATGAATCCTATGAGGCGTATAGTGTTTGTAGTAAGTGTCTGTATGGCTGTGGTAGTTTTTGTGTGATCTTGGTGACAAACTGCAGTGGTTACATAGCTCTTAATTTACAGTGAAACATCTTATCAACCAGTCTAATTCAGAGTCTTTAAGTTTTTCCAGCCACTGGTATGTGACACATTATTAATAAAAAGTCAGTAGTTTATTTTTTAGCCAGTGGAAGAGATGCAGAAAGTGATGAGTTCATTGAGTTGATTTCAATGGGAGTTACAGCTTTGTGTCATCAGCATATCACTGGGACAAACTGTGCTAAAATGGTATGCGTTAGAAATAGACTGGACCAAACAATAAGCCTTATGGAAACAGTCCCCTGTGGTAAACTATTATTTTAGAGCGGTACCCATTATGATATATTGACTGGATATCTATCTCTCCTTTTTTTTTTTTTTTTTACTTTTATAGCAGTACAATGGATGCTGAAGGATATAAAAATGATCTGCGCTGTACAGAAACGGAGAGCTTTTGGCATGTGGTGCAGAAATCAGGAGATCTGGATCAGAGGAGCAGAGACTGTGAGAGCTTCAAGCTGGTGGAAGTATTTCTGTCAGGAGGTGCCCCGTGGGGGTTCACGCTCAGAGGGGGACTTGAACACCGGGAGCCACTGCTCATAACCAAGGTAAATATTTTCATTTAGTCTTTTTATAGTAAACACAGGTGAGAGTTAAAGTGCTGAGGTTGTGAGTCAGAGAGCAGGATCTAATGCTTTTTAAAAAAAATCTAATCAAGCTTTTGAATTTCATCTTTTTAAATGTTTTTTTTTATTCAGACAGTGATGCCATGCTCTGATTTTTCATAGGGATGTAGAGGTCAAAGTTTTAGTCTGATGTATTGCTCAATTTGATTTAAGGACTTTAAAGAAATGTTATAAATGATTATATTTAGTGGTTTGGTAAATTTTCAATAGCTGTCATAGATCACCCATGGACAAAATACAACAAATTGACGATCTCAATTGGGCTGCTGATGTCCTCAAACAAAACAACCTCCCCGCTTCAAAAAAACTAAACAAAAAAAACAATCAATAAAAAGTGTAGCTTGAGGGCACTGACCACGTGCCATACGGCTGAGAGCAGCCGCTCCGGCTTCAAGTCCGACCCAGGGGGCCTTTGCATGTCTCTCTCTCTCTCTCTTGCTCTCTCTCTATTTAAAACAACATTTTTTTTAAAAAGTGTACCTTGGACAGGAACAGTGTGCACCTGCATTAAAAAGCAAATATCAGCTGATTCTTCACTGAGCCTCTCATCCCTCGGATGGACTCAAGCTCCATCATCTTGGGCTATGGTTTGCCTCAGAGAGCTCTGGGCAGCAGCTCACAGCAGAATAAGGCTGACCGTCACCAGCTGCAGTTCAAGACGGTGGAGTTAGTTCGTCCAATCACAGGATGAGGGTAACAGCGACCAGCCTGCTAAAACAGGAAAATGAGATGGGAAGGGTCGGTGCGCACTGTGTGGTGTTGACTGAACTTTAAAACGAAGAGAATGTGGATTGTCCTTTTAATATGAAGGAAAAACCACTAACAATGTGTATTATGTTATTCAGTGTGGTGCTCGTTGATTACTAAATCAAAATCAGTCTGCCCCTCTGAAGAAGGATGTTGCCCATCCCTGGTACAGACTTCATTCATACATGTGTTTTTCATAATTATTTTTTTTCAGTTTCTTGTGTAATATTTCAGTGTGAGCTGCTGTTATTTGACTAAAGTCAGCATTTTAAATCCCCGAAACCTAAACATTAAACAGGTCAAGCACCATATCTCATTTGCTATGTGGGTGTTTACGTGAGCTGCAGTTTGCGTACAGCACCCAGCAGGAGGAGAGTGTGTAACCACAGAGCCTGCCAGTCAGCTCTCAGACCTCAATGAACCCTCACTGTAAGCTCATTTCTCTGTTGACTGTGTAATGATTGACAACAAAAGACCTTGCTAGTTATTTGACTCGGTAAAATACCAACTGCTGTTTGTTGGGAGCTGTGGCATTGCTTGGTCTTAGTTTGCCATTCCTGTGTTGACGTTCCAAAGTCCATCCCAGATGGATGAGACTCCACCACAGGACACTTAGGACCACTGCCACCCCGCAAACGTGATTGAAATGACTCGCATCCTGACTGTTTACGAGCTATCCATTTCATGGTATGCTGCAGTTTTTTGGTTTGTTGGTGTCAGTATTTATTACTAATGTTCTGGCCCTGAACATCATAATAAGGACCAACAGAAGCGGACCTGTTTGGATCAGATGGTGAGATGTTAACTCTTTACTCGCAGCTTTTGATCTGTAAAATATTTAATAGATTTTTTTCAGACTCTTTCCTAGTTGGTGTAATTTTTCTTAATAATCTCATAAGTGAATTAGTCATGGCTAGGATTTAACAGAGTTTAGTTAGCTGTCACTTAGCCTCTGGTCAGTGTTATTATATCTCACCTGGATATTTGCTTTCTCTTACTTTTGTGCTGGGGTAGATTTCATTTGGAGGAAAGCTTGTGGTGCCAGGATCTGGGGAGGAATGCTGCTTTGTTTGATTTTCTAAATGTAGTGAATTATCCATGACAGTTCGAAGCCTACTGGAATGGCATGATGGGATGAATTAAATCGGGGTTAGTGATTTGTGCTCTTTTGGAGTGGCTCTCAGATTATAAGCAGTGATTTATGAAGGTGGGTTGGTGAATTATTTGGGTTAACTAGATGATGATGCAACCAAACCTCGTGTTCTTTCTGATTGATAGGAGGACAAAATTAAGAGCATTTCTCCTTTTTGCCTAAACAATGACACACGTAGGTGAAAGTGCAGATTAGTTGGAGGGTAAGCCTTGGAACATGGTAAACAAAAACTAATAAAACAAGTCATGTAAAAATGCCTTAGTTGGTAAAGAAACACAATCTAACTTAAGTTAAAAAATAATATGTATTAAAATGGTAAGAGAGGAATTCTCTTTAGTTTTAGTCTTTTTGGACATGTGTCAACAAAAACATCACAATCCTTTGTTGGCTGTTTTTGTGCCTTCATGTGCAAGAGTGGCACATGTGAGCTAGAATGAACTCTTAATAGTTGTTCAATTTGAAGAAAAGTTAGACTAGTGGTGTGCTGCTAGGCCATGTGCAACTACATTTGTAGTACACTATGCTGAAACCCTGCCATCGTGATGTTGTTTGCACTTATACTCAAGGCTGGTGTGTTTGCATTGCTCTGCTATCACAAGTGAAACTGATCATGTTTAACTTGAAGTGTTATGTTTACTGACACAGTGGAAAAGAGGACACTTTATAACCGGCCAAGTCCATACACGGATTGTTAGAGTTATGAAAATTCACATTATCCCATTATCTTCTTTGTGCTCATCAAAATATTGTGTTTATACTGCATATTGTTAGGGTCTGTGTCATGATTACATCTCTTCATATTTCTGGGAAAGTACCCGTCAGGCTGTGTCATAGATACAGTCGCGCTGTATCAGAACTCAAGCATGACAATGCAGGAACTTCACACCTTTGGTAGTTTCCTGTACTTCACCCACTTTTCACTTTCCAGTATCCAATTTGACATTCAGCCCCAGTCAACCCTGTGAGGTCTAAAACTTCATCAGTGATGACACAAACCCTCACCTTGTTTTTTCCCCTTTTAGGCAAAAAGCATTTGAATAGTTTTTGATGTGTTCCAGTTAGAATGATAATTTTGTTTTGTTTCCCAAGTCTTCTGAGAACAGTTTTTTAAAAACAAAGTACATGTTTCGATAGCAGAGAGTTAACCTTGGGGTTATCAGTGATGACAGCCTGGACCTTATTATGTTAAAGAGTTAAATTCAATTCGCCATTGAAGTAGAAGTAACCTACAGCCATCTCAGTCTTATAGTGTTTGCTTGTAGCTCATATTTTTGAGTGAAAATTAATTTGATTTGAGATTTCTCCAGTAACGTGATCTGCTTGGATTACGATCCAAGCAGACAGATGCCAAATAAGGGCCCTGATGGCAGCACATCATAAAGGTAGCGGGGATATATTCCAGGCTGAAGGCTGCACCTTACAAATTACCACATCCAACCATATTTCTTGCCATCCAACCATATTCGTGTTTACACAAATCTAAACAATGCATTCAGGGCTTTACCCTGTTCCGCACTGGAGATATTTCTTTGCTAATGCTACCTGAAAATAAACCAGTAATCACCGCAATAGCTCCAGACTTCCAAGTCATTAGCAAACCTCCACTCTGCTCAGCTGTTTTGTCCTATAAGAGGCAGAAAATAGATGGATAGATGCCTTTTATCAGTACACAGAGACTGTCACAGCAATCGAGGCAATTTCTAACTAGAAACGTTGGCTTATCTCGGTCTGGTGACGCATGAGTTATTCTCTAGTGAGTGTTGACGTAAAGCATGGCATTAAACAGAAAAATGTAACCGTACCTCCAGGAACCCTCTATAGAATTTCAGGTTACTCAAACACATCTCCCACTATCACCATGAGCACAGGCCTTCCCCAGGAGGTCTAGGTTGAGCCTTCTTCTGTATTCACTCTTTATCCATAATCTTTACTGTCAAACAAGATGACAGAACAGATGACCCAACAGACATTGGTTTATCTCCAACAATAAGAATACACACAGGCGAAAGGTAATGAACATGGCAGCTCCAGTAGCAGTCTTATGCTCAACAGCAAGACAGAGGAGACCGTGGCAGATTTCAGAAAGAAAAGAAATGCCCTGAGTCCAGTGACCATAAACGATTGTGGAGAGAATCCACTTTTTGTGAAGGCTAACCAAGGATTGCCTACCCAGGTTCATTGTTTCTGCACTGCAGTGCTTTGACAATAAAGGTTATCCTTGAATCTTGAGTTTTATTGCTATATTAATGTGAGAGTCAGTTTCAGCCAGTTCACAGGGAAGTTGATTGATGTAAATGGCATCACTGACCTAACCCAACATGAAAAAACAAAGAAAAATACTGACATTGTGCCATCAAGGCTTCGGTCTTAATAACCTACACCTCTCTTTACAGTTCATAGTTTTTCCTCTTAGTTTTGGTTTCTAATAGGTCCATGACTTTTTGTGAAATCCAGTTTCAGTGTGAGTAATGAGCATTAAGCACCTAATTTGGTTTTGGCAAGTATGTCTTTCATGTATCAACCAAAAGGGCATAGTCTCCCTATTTGTCTGCTTAAATCAGTACTTTTGTTGGCTCTTTTTCTCTTAGGTCCCTTCAGTTAAATATTTTATTGTAAATGGGCCCAGAGTTTGATGACAGGTTCAGGCTACTGGTTAAAAATATCCTGGATCTAATTAAAATTCTGAACATTCTTCTCATAGCTCAGTTATGCTCAAGGTCTTCGTGGACTTAAAGCCCTTAGCCCCAGTAAACTTAAATAATCCTGTTTTACACAAGACAGCTGGGTATGCAGCCCTAATATGTTTCCTCCACTAAGGGCTACATTTTATATGTAGCAACATATAGTTTGCTCTTAAAGACATCCTTCAATGTCTCTGTGCTTACATGCTGTGATAAATCACGCGCAGGTGAACAGGTTTTAGCAATTAATGAATCCTCTTTGTGACCGCGTAGTTTTGAGTGCTCTAGAATTGCTCAACCTCTTAAGAAACGATGATTCATAGAGCAGGATTATGGTTCATGTGGGGCAAAAGACTTCAGAACAGAGAGATGTCTGTCAGGAACCTCATATCTTGCATGCTTTGGCAAGGAGGCTAGAGCAGCTAGGGATCGGATCGCCAACCTTCTTATTGATGGATGATCTGCTGTACATCTTGAGCCTAAGCCACCCCAAAAAGAAACTTTGAGGAATTCATATCTTGGGTATGTTGAACTTGGTTCATAGTACAAAGCGCAGGTTCTGAAGATCCACTTTAACCAAAATCTACATCAAGTGGACAGTTGCTTTGAGTGCTGCTACACCAAGTTAATCAACAGAACAATGGTGACCAGCTCTAGTCTGAGTTGGAGTTCAGCCACAGGATGAAAGTCTGCCTGAAGAAGCAGCGGATTGCTCTGGTATTTGTTTGGAAACCGTTCCATATTCAGTTTTTTGTTTGTTTTTTTTAGTACGCCATATGGATTTAGAGAATATAATTTTAAACATACTCAAAATAGTTGGTACAGATTGTTCAAAAGAAGTGTGAATACTCTTCTATCACTTGTACTTCTGAAAGTGTCATGACAGAAATGGTGTCCAGTAATTTATTCCCGCCTGCTTGGAATTGATGGCAATAAAATATCGAGGTGAATAACTGTCACAGATGTGTGGGTCACAAGCAGATGTTTGTAAAGTGTCTTAAAAAGTGCTCAATATTATTGAAAAAAAGTTCACTTTGGGGTTACTTTCAGTGAGTTTTTTTTTTTTTTTTTCTCCTTCCTTGCTCGAGCTTTGTCAAAGTACAGTGACTATTCTTAGTAATGTGTGCAAACATGATACATAAGCTGTGTGTTCAGCACACTGCGCAGGAGATCTGTCAGTAGAAAAGACTCATCCCTTACCCTCATCGCCACCACATCCTTCCCTTCATGACCCACATGGGGACAGAGGGCTATTTTTGAGGAGTCCAGGATGGCTGCAGTCAAACTGATTGCAGCCTGAAAGGAGATGGTAAACAAAGAGCATGGTATGGTTCATGCTGATTGAGCTTTAATGGTGAAACATGCTGGAAGAAGCAATGTGAATCCCCTGCCTTCATGTCATATGAACAAAAGCCCTGACATTTTGTGTGGTTTTTAAGCTGTTCTCCGGAACCGTTAGATTTACATTATTCAAATCTTCTTTTCCTTCTATGTTTCATGTTAATTTGTATGAAATGAAGAGACTTGCATGTAGCCCAAGGGTGTCATGGGCAAGTTGCTGATCTTGAAAACAGCTTTTCTTGTATGTGCACTGCCTAAACAGCAGTTTGAAGAAAACAGTTTTTACCTCAATTTTTATACTGAAAGTTATTTTTTTAAAGGTATTTTTTTTAAACTTGTTTCTGTCCTTCTGTGATGTAAAAGTTAGTGTTCCTGCGCATATAGGAACACAAGTCAAACATTAAATGCTCTTTCACCTGCCAGCTCCCGAGTATGCCACTGTATCAGTTGTGAGTGGGTATTTAAATAGGTATTTATGCCCCACTTCTCTCTTATACAACCTCATACTTGACAGGTGCTATGTATTTTTTTCATGTGCAAGCTACAGCTATTAGCTGTTACTTTTACGTATAAAAATACCCTGAAAGCGTTAGCAAGACTAAAGAACTTCAAGTATTTGATTATGTAAACAAATTCAGACTATTCGTTGACAGCACCTCATATCTTTTTAGCTGAAGGTTGGCCTCTAGTGGATTCTTCTGGTCCTAGTTGCCCAGTTAACCCTATATGTCACACCCATAGTTGGTAAAGACTCGCTTAATCCAGGATGAGTTTATTTTGGGGTTTTTTGGCTATAATTTTCACTGATTTTCATTTACATCCACCTGTCTGCTGTGTGGATGTGTCGGTAATTCATACTCTCCATACTCCACAACTGCTGCCACACAAGCTGTCTTGTGACCTAAGCATCTTCAGCGATGGCTTTGTTTCCTTTTTTGCTTTCCTCTGTTCCTAAACTAGCACCACCTATCGTTTATGAGACTGCAGCAAGTACATCATGGCTCAAGCGCTAGTACAAATGGTTACGGGGTATGAGGACACCACAGTTCACCCGAGCAGTATCCTGAATCCTTTTTGTTTTTCTTCACGCTGATGTGTTGCTGCAGTTTTAAATCTTACCATATTTGGCTGTTTAGGTTTCTCCATCATTAACCAACACAAAATACCACATTTAAATCATAGCACACCACTTTTATGAACTTCTTACTTTCCTCTTCTTCCTTTTTTTTTTTTTTTTTTTTTTTTTTTTTTTAATTTTTTTTTTTAAGGATTTTTTTTATTTTTTATGCTTTTTGGCCCCTTTCACATCTGAAATGAGTCCAGCACCCTTGGCCTTCAGTAAGAATTGGGGCCACAAAAGGGAGACAGTTTAGAGAAAGGAAAAACATCACGAGATTTATTCTATACCGTTATACCGTTTGCTTCCTGGTGTCTGACACCTCTATTTAAGACGTTTTATGTTAATTTTACCCAAACCAAAACTACTAAGTTAAAACTGCCTTCATGGGAAACTCGGTGCGATTTCTGTTTCTTAGTACAGGCTATAGTGTTTCTACAAGTGGGAATAGTTTCAACTTTCAGTGAAACTGAGGGTGTTTTGTAAGCACTTTTAAACATTGTAACTCTCAGCAAATGTATCAGTGATTCTCTACAGAAAGCATGACCATATCAGGATCAGATCAGGAATCTCTCCAGCCAGCATAAAAATCCACCCTGCCTGAACCTCCGCGTTACAGAAAAATGAAAATAGGCTGCAGTGTGATTAGTGCTATCTGGGGCTCTGAGGATAAAGGCTGTATAAGAAGGAATGGTCTGTAAACCTACACATACTTGTGCGGTTGAGTCATGCAGCCCCCCTCTCTCAGGTTGAGTGCTTGGAGGACTGATAATCAGCTGCAGATTTCGACTTTTGTATGTTAATGTGCCAACCGCCAAGCAAAGTCTTGCAGCTTTTCTTTCCACGCTGACCATCATGCCATCATGCACGTCTCACATCTGAGTTTCTGACCTTCTGAACCCTCACGATTTCTCACGTCAGGGTTCCCATCTGTGTAAGCTGTGCTTCAGTCAGTGTATCTAAAAGAAGTTCACTGTGTTCGCTATACATCCCTTTGTGCTATTCCAGGTGTTTTTTCCCCCTCTCAAACAAACGCAGAACAGTTTGTTTTTTCATCATCATCACGCCACCGGCTTGTTCAGCAGCCTTTTGAAGTGTTTTATAGCCTTTGATTCGTCTCTTTAGAAGTCTGCTGGCCTGCTGTTCATTTTGATAACCAGTGGAGTGTGTGTTCTGTCACTGCTACTCTATAAAATCTACAGAGAGTGAATGTCAGCAAGAGACTCGGCTCTGACACATTTTTAAAAATGTTGAATTTTATTAAAAAAGCAGAATGTAGCTATGTTGCCATTTTGAAAATGAAAGTATTTCATGGTGATGAATCACAATGTGAAATTGCGGTTCGATAAACAATGTTTAAAATACCAATATGAAAAAAGAACTATAATTAAAGTCATCTTTAAGCTTGTTAATCATTTTAAATATGAGCTAAGGAAGGTGATGTCTTTATAAAAGCTGTAAAGTAAGGACTTGCACACCTATTTCTGTCCCTGCGTGTTATTAGTATGATACCAACATTCAATTTTTAGATGTTAGCATTATCCTCAATGTCAGTGTGTGTTTAAGGACACCTGCTCTTATTTACCTTGGATCAAATGTATCACTCTGCACAAAAACTCAGCAGTCATAGCATTTATAGACACAAAGCAATTATCTTATACCAACAGCCTACATTTTAGAATATTTGTTAGACTGAAATACAAAGCATTAAACATTAAAATGAAACTCTTCATAAGCTTGTCAACTCACTCCTTCTTGCTGTTGAGCCATGGCTCGCTGTTCATGGCAGGTAAAAATGGCCTTCAGGCCAACAGGAAATGGCCCGGTGCTCCAAACACATAGTTTAATACAGTTTTATAAACCAATCCGTTGATTTGACCCTAGCAGCTGGCAATATAGCCTCAGAATTCAGTCACAGTATTTCAAGGAAAATGAAGTGCGTTTTCCATCCTCCTTTTCCCATGACCTGCTATCATTGATAACGCACTGCCTAATTCAAAGAGTGACTCTACTACCACAACTTGCCAGCAGCAGCCACACCATTATAGTACCAATAGCAGTGAGACGGATGCAGTTACATTAGCCGTTACTCACTGTTCTGCACCGTTTGCTGTCATAAGGAGTGCAACTAACAAGCGCTCCAGCGACATTTGCTTGAGCCAGTTTGTTTACTTTTGCCCACATATCACCCGCTATGGTTATTTTCTCCTCACCTGCCTTGGTATCCCAGTTGTACTCAACGGTGTCTTTTTGCCTCAAGTGGTGAAACAAGTTTGTTGGTTTCTAATTACTTGTTTTTATCTTTGCCTAATATTAAAAACAGTTTGATCTGAAACAAAAATTAAAAAGAAATCAAGACATTAAGAAATATTTTTCACAACACTGTCGCTCCCTTCTAAGGAGCTGACATCCGAGACCGACTCGCTGCGCTCACACTCAGACACGTTTGGGTTGTTGCTGTGTACACTACGGAGCATAAACACACAGTATGTCATTGATATCTCAGTGTGACACTTTTATATCATGTAAAAATTTATACTGTTAACATACTGGTATTATACTGGTATGGCAGACAGTGTGATACTGCATAGTTGGCTCGGTAGTTGAATATTAGCCAGTGGCGGATGGCGGTAAATGCCACTGTATTTAGAGATTTATGTCTGGGCTCTAAGTGAGTCTGTATTTGTATTTCAATTATGTATTTGTTTATTTAGCCACTATTGGCAAATTAAAACTAACGTTTATGATAATCAAAAGTCATACAATCACACCATTTTTTAATTGTTTATTTAATTAATAATCCTAAATAAAATGTGGCTTTATTTAAAATGTCATATTTACATGACATTTGGGTTTAAAGGTTTGTCTTTTTTTAATATTTTGAACAGTTTATTAGATAAATAAGAATATAACAGTTTAATTTAAATGAATTCACTGAAATAAAACTCGTGTTTGCAGCCGTTACACAAGCACTACATTTTAAGGTCACACCAGAAGGTTTTTAAAACTACAGTAAATATCAGGGATTTGCTTATCAGCAGTTTCAAAGTGCTGAGAGGCAGTAAGTAACACCAGGCTTAGTTTGTATCAGGATACTTGATCTTTTTGACAACACAGCAGTGGGAGCCTCTAAGATATAAAAAGTCTCTTTTAAACTGTATACTCTGTACAGAGGGAGCTGTTAGCTATTCTATGATGTAACAATAATCACTATAAGGGTAAAATCTACCCCATCGGGCAAGCTTTTGTTATATCCATATTCATTTTATTGTTTTTCTTTCTTCTTCTTTTTGATGGAGGAGTTTATTAGTTTTTTTTTTTCCTTGCATACATAAAACTTTCAAGAGGTCTTGTTCTTCTCTCCAAATAAAAGTTGTAATGGCAACACATTCAAACATTTTTATTTGATTTAGTTTTCATTTTTTTCGAGAATATATTTTTTTTTAAGTCTAGCAGTAACAGAAAAAGTCTACAGACCTGTGTTAAGCAGGCTATTGAAAACTCTTTGTCTTGGCTGCATTCAGGATAATTAAATTTGGAACGTTATGTTCATAGATGTAGTCATCCCAAAAGAGCCAAGAAATTCACTGTTTTGCCTTTTTAATCTGGTAACTTACTTTTGGAAGTAAGTTGTTATAGTGAAATTTCCTTTTATAATATATTTCTTTCTTACTACTCAGAAGAGTAACTCTTCAGAGTAGCTTTTTTTTTTTCTCCATTCCTTGGGGACATTGGTTATGTTGTCCAGATGATGTGTACCCTACCTGTACATTATACAATTTTGCTTTCCAGTCATTTTTATACCAAAAGGATTTAACTGACAAAGATCAGTCAGGTTGAACAGTTTTTATCTTGTGCATTGAGTATCTGCCTCAAGGCTTCTGGAGCAGTAAATGTCTCCACTCGGGGTCTGTTAGTCACAGTTCACTGCAAAACATTATAGCGCCTAAAATATGTTTAACTGGATAAATCCTTCCAGATGTCAAGGACATCTATACAAACAAACTGGTAATAAAAAAAACACACAATTATGTAACAGAACAAAAACAAAACAAATAAACCATAAAGGTAAAAAAAGAAGAAGAAATTTTAACTACAAAATAAATCTAGTAAATAAACAGAACCCTGACATAATTCTTAAAACTATAAGGAGTTTCGTTTGAGCTGACAAAGTCAAGCATATTTCAATGTGAAAAGATTATGAATATCGGATATTTAAAGGCTATTTTATTTATAATCAAAATCATTAAGGCTTTGTTACCAACTTTCTTTGATACCAAAGAGGCATTAAAGAAAAATCGAGTTTCTAAATTCATAATATTAGGCAGCAGGAAGGTTAGTCATAATTTGAACAAATGAAATGTTCCATCAGAATTGGAAAATTGTTGTAAAGTATATTCTTAAATAGCATACACAAATATATCTGCACGTGACTTTCCATTATTCCTGCCCACACCATTGGATCAATTACTATGAAAAATGTGTCTATAATTTTAAAATGATCACAACTGCATTTATAAACATACAACTAGGGTCCTATGACACCACTGAGTTGCTTGAAGGTGAAGTAACTCTGTTTTGTGTCTGCTTTCCAGGTTGAGGAGGGCAGTAAAGCAGAAGCTGTGGGTCTGCAGGTGGGAGACGAGCTTGTCAACATCAACGAGATTCCCCTGACTGGATATAGACAGGAGGCAATCTGCCTCGTAAAGGGATCCCACAAGACCCTCAGTCTGGTGGTGAAAAGGTAGGTAACCTGTCCCCAGTTACAGGATGTTTACATCCCCTTCGCCCGATGGGTCGCTGTGGTAACAACTCCAACCATGGAGATGGAGGATCCTGCTTCTCACAGCTGTTTGAGTGTATGCAGTCCAGCCTTTCAGGGATTTCACTATTTGAGTTCCCAGCAGCTGGATGTTCCTGTTTTACCAGGTTGTTTTAGCCCGTAGTCATTAGGAGTTAGTGGCGTGTGAAAGTTGTTCATGACGAAACGGTTCGAAGAAGGAAGTAAGGATATGAATGACATCATTTTTCTGTTGGATCCCACACAGGAAGGTGTGGCAAGCACGCACACACAAGAGGAAGCTGTTAGGCAAATCCCCTTATATGGCACTGAGATTTTTTTTTTTTTTTTTTTTTTTTTTTTTTTTTTTTTTAAATCTTCGCCAGTTGGTCTCACATGCTCCATGATGAGGCTTTTCTTGTTTGTGTTGTTTTCAGATAGCAGCACTTTAGCCACATGTCACTGTCTTTTCTCTTTAACCAGTGAATAGATCGTTAAGATATCAGGAAACCACAATCAGTTATTATAGTTACCAAGAAACAAACTAAGAAAACTAAATATAAAGACCAATTGAAAATTGTTTTGTACTTGAAGAAATAAAAAAGCATATGAAGAAAAAAAAAAAAAAAAAAATATATATATATATATATATATATATATATATATATATATAAAAAAAAAACACACCCAGCGCGCCCCTGCGGGCGGTTTATCCTTCAAGCTCGGGTCCTCTACCAGAGGCCTGGGAGCTTGAGGGTCCTGCGCAGTATCTTAGCTGTTCCCAGGACTGCGCTCTTCTGGACAGAGATCTCCGATGTTATTCCCGGGATCTGCTGGAGCCACTCGCCTAGCTTGGGAGTCACCGCACCTAGTGCTCCGATTACCACGGGGACCACCGTTACCTTCACCCTCCACATCCTCTCGAGCTCTTCTCTGAGCCCTTGGTATTTCTCCAGCTTCTCATGTTCCTTCTTCCTGATATTGCTGTCATTCGGAACCGCTACATCGATCACTACGGCCGTCTTCTTCTGTTTGTCTACCACCACTATGTCCGGTTGGTTAGCCACCACCATTTTGTCCGTCTGTATCTGGAAGTCCCACAGGATCTTAGCTCGGTCATTCTCCACCACCCTTGGGGGCATCTCCCATTTTGACCTCGGGACTTCCAGGTTATACTCGGCACAGATGTTCCTGTACACTATGCCGGCCACTTGGTTATGGCGTTCCATGTATGCCTTGCCTGCTAGCATCTTGCACCCTGCTGTTATGTGCTGGATTGTCTCTGGGGCATCTTTACACAGCCTGCACCTGGGGTCTTGCCTGGTGTGATAGACCCCAGCCTCTATGGATCTTGTGTATATATATATATATATATATATATATATATATATATATATATATATATATATATATATATATATATATATATATATATATATATTATAAAGTTTGTATCTGTTTTCAATATAAGATCCCTTGAAAAATCATATAAATGAAACTTGTATGTGTTTTGGATACTTACTAAAACAATGTATGAAAGTAACGAGAAAGTGGCCACTTTCATGAGTAAATCATATAAGCCTTATATGATTCACTATATGAAGTAGGCCGCATCTTATGCAAGTCTTTTATAAGTCTTTACTATTTCTTTTCCCTATGGGTATAGTTTAGGTTTGGTTGAATCTGAACCACCAGCCTCAGGAGGCTGGGCTTTACTGAACTGTTCTGAGCTACTTATTACCAATGAGAAGTGACTACCAGTGAGAGTAAAGGATGCTGTTGACTGGGATATGACAGCATGGTTAATGCATAAAAGGGTCTCTTAGGCAACTGGACCTGGGACTGTCCTCTCGTGACCAACTGTCAGCTGCAATATGATGTGGGATGAACAAATTGACTGTTCCCATTTGCAGCGTGGCAGATGCCTCAAAAACTAAAATTAGCACTGAAACAAATAAAAACAACATTGAAATAAATCCACTCTCAAAACTAACTGAAACGAACATAGAATTAAAACTGAATGGAAAATAAAAACCAATACGGCTATAATAACAGACTACAATCACTGTAATTACATCAGTGTGCTGGTTAAAAGCCACTTGTTGTGACTTATGGTTTACTTTTCATATCTGGTATAAGTGATGACTCATTTGTCAGTCCTGCTTACAGACGGGTTTGTTCTGTGTCAAACAGAACTCTCATTGTGTCCTCTTTGCAGCCTGCATTTCTTTCTGTGTTCTATCATATCATAACGTAACCCCTGAACAAATCCTACCGTACAAGGAGGTTCACTCACCATTTATCTCTCCACAAGGACGAGGCTGTGTGACTTGCTTATTGTGGTCTGTTCTCAATGGACGTGTTTATTGTTGAGTCTGGAAACTAGCAGGTTTTACTGTTTATAGCAAGCTGTGTTCATTTCATGACCAAGCAGAAATATGTAAGAACACGTAAACTTGTGCATGCGTTCACTTTACGCTTCAAAAAAAAAAAAAAGGCCTGTAAACCACACTTACTTAATCAGCTCATTACTGTAAGTGTGAGTTTCATAAACATTATTTTTGCCAGCTCTAATAAACAGGGTGTGTCAATGCAGGTCATTATCTACCTACACCCCAGTTTTCCTAATACCCTCTATAAACAGCCACCTCTGAAACTACCTTTCCTTTAGGGAAAAACATTTGAAGATATTCAGAATGCATTTAAACCTTTCCCCTTTTTTTAAGAAGAAAGACTTATGTGTAGACTCTCATGATGTGATCTGTTTTTAAGGTTAAAAAAAAGTAGTTGGGTTCAGCGATGGTATAATAATTTCACATAGGATAGTTCAGTGTCTGCATGTAGCCTCCGAAACCAAAATTTCATTTTCAACCTCAGTTTTTCTTTAGAGTGGAAGAATAACTAAAACATCCTGAGAGATGGATGACCTGCATGAACATAACCATGTGACTGATTTAAGATGCCGAAAGATCATTACCAATTAGAGCTACTTTTTATAGTGGAGCTGATAAAAATAGCTACTCTGATAACTTCTGTATGAATAAAAATGTAATTAATTTACATCAGATTTGATCAAACTACTCCAAAAAGCATGTGAGGATCAAAGTTATTGTTATTTATTTATTTATTCTTTTTTTTTTATTCTTTTTTTTTTTAGTATTTATTTATTTTTAGTACTCATGGCTCCGTAAAATGTCAGAGAGAGGACTCAGCCTAATAAGGTCATATCAGAAGCCCCACCAATTAAAAAGAAGTTTGGTCTTGAAGGGAAGCTAAAATTGCTTTTTTAGATTGATGTTAAACTGAGGGGCTGCACCAAGTACAAAAACAGGGAGCTGGAAGTGAGGATACAGGCGCCACCTTTAATGTATGTTATCTGGGGCTTAACATAGAGAAAGTTGCACTGAAATGGCAGCAGGAATGTAGATCTTTCTGACTTGATCAGATAGCAGAAAAGTGAATGAGGGTTAGCTGCTGTGGAGCAATCAGAGGCTGTAAGAAGATAAAAATGCTGAAGGTAGACCTGGGAAACACCACCCGCACTCACCTTCTTCTTTTGCACTTTTTACATGAAGTATGATAAATTACTATACCTCAGTCATACACTACTCACAAGAATTAAAGGAACACTTAAAAAACTCATCAAAAAAATCATGCTGGATATCGATACTGATATGTGCGAAGTAGAAACGCCCCAGTCAGATGGTGGATTCAAATCCAAGACCTTCTTGGTGTGAGAAAGTTTTCGGACTTAAAATTTAAAAAACTTGTATTTCTCATTAGCTAACATGGAGTTTTGTTATGCAGTGCAACTCCCTGTAAATTTCCAATCATACCCTGGTATTGCAGGACTGTATGAGACTGTTTGACCTTTTGTTAGCTTAAGGTAAATTAACTGTACCTAACAGCATGAATTTGTCTTTTCTGTAATAAATATCTGGAGAGCGGTTAGACTTGTAAACTTCACATAATGTCTGACTGCCATATATGTTATTCCTTGTGAAAAAGAGGAGGGAATTTTGGATTTATTATGCGACAGGGGAGCAGGATGTATGAGTAAAGGATCTGGGTATTGTCATTTCAGACGTTTCCTTACAAGGTCAGGTCTTATTGTTCATGTTGCACTTTACAGACTTCCAGTCCCACGGGACTCTTTCTGCTCGTCTGTGGTGAAGAATTTGCTTTGTTCCGGCTGTCTGAGATGGCATCTCCACTCAGTCATTTTCCAAGGCCACAATAACAAGTCTGTGTCTGATTTAGCTCACAACAGAGTGATAGTGGTACATTTACTGAGCCTCAAAGCTTCAATTTCAGCCCCATTTTGTCTATTTTTCATCCAGCTGCAGTCTGATTGTTGTGTAGAAAACTTGTGTTAAGGTTTTAAAATGTTAAAGTGACTCTTTCCTCATCACTAACACGGAGCCCTGATCTGTGTCTGTGTGTGTAACACCTTTGTTGTTATTTTAGGGATAATATTGGATAGTTGAACAGGGACCAGAAAGCTGTCAGGACCTGCTCCAGTTTACAGGTGTGGCCTCTGCACAGACAGCAGGAGGGAGGAGCTTGATGCAGTGAGCCATGTTTCTTTGTTTTGTTTTTTTAGGTTTTTTTGCATGCGGTGACTAATTTGAGATAGTGAGCATAATGTCAAAGGGGAGAGGCTCGTCGCAAGTCACACGAGAATCACAAAGGTGTGGTTACGTGTGGGAAAAGCATCTCGTATTTGCACACGCCTCGACAAAACAAACGTGCTTCAGCGTCAGCGTGCGGCGTGCAGAGATCTCTTGGGTTTTCCAGAAAAACACATTTTGGTCTACTTCAAAAACACAATAAGGGTGTGAGCTGAGCTAAAGCTAAATTGCACCTTCCATCCACAATTTGTTTTAAACTTGCCAGCACTAACTACAGCATGCAGTCAAACACTATAATTCTCCCACACACTGCATTTGCATGAGCGCCAACATGTTATTGTTGCTGTTTGTGGAGTCTGAAATACAAAATTAGTCGAGTTTAGTCAAAGTCCTGCATGAAAGTTTCGGATCTTAAGTATTAAGTTGTGCTTTTTTTATGGCCCACTGAGTTTAGTTTGTTTTTAATTTTATTTCCCTTGTAACTTATGGTTATTTTGGCTTTTATTTGGGTATTATTATTTTTTACTATCTTTTCATTCTTATATAATATGGGCGCTAACTCTCACTTGTTGCCAGCCTTACATGGCCACTTGAGGAACTCTACTTTTTCAGTCATTTTTCTGCATCCGGTTTAGTTAACAATACTGGTCGGAGTCTAAATTGAAATTGCTTGTCTTTGGTAACCTATTTTTCATTCAGATAGCAAATTGTTTAAATTGAAAACAAGACAGTGACATGATACCAGAACGATACGTAATATTGAAATTGTGGTGCTATAAAAAGGTGTGCAAAAGCATTATCAGTGGTACAGTTTTACACTGAGTATAAAATAGTTGCATAAAGTATAAAATATAAGCTCAAATGAAGTGCTTATGTATGTTCTTGGTCTTTAGGACTATATAGTAGGGACTGTTAAGAAGTTGTTGTATTGTAATGTTGCTGTTGAAGGTTGTGTCTCTAGAGTAAAGCTCTTGATGAAGAAACTTTTTTTTTTCCTCCGTGCAGTTCACTTTATTTTGTTTGTTTCTGCAGTTTGGAGCTGTCAGGGTTTCAGTCCCTACGAGGCCCCCTACAGTCTGGACTGGCTTCCTTTCAGGCATTTGCTGTACATGCCACTAACTGTGGAGTGAATCATTAAACTGTACATGCGGCTTGTAGTGCGTTGTGGCATTTGGTTTCCTGCTCTTGGTATTATTACAACGCTACCACAGTCACAAACCAGCCTCGTTATTTTGTACTGAAAGAGACGTCTCCAATACTCAGAATGCGTGTCTGTGTCTGATTCAGATACATGAAGGCTGCGCAGTGTTTCAGTGAACAATCCAGTTATACCTGGAAAAGCTTACTGGCATCAGTGCAAGCATTCAGCGGGGGGTGCAGAGCTTACATTTGCTGGGCTTTGTTTTTCTAAATAAGCCCATGCACTATGTTGGGTATGCAGTGTGCTGAATTGTTGTTGTAAGCAGATTTCTTAAAATTGTTTGTCTCAAGTGAGGAAATGATAGTTTAGATCAGTGATTCATGAAGTGTGATCCGTAGCCTTTTGATGGACCATGAAGGTACTGCAGCAGAGTTCATGCAGGCCCTTAAAAAGATTTTGAGTAAATTGAAGAAATTAGTGTCTTAAAATCTAATGTATCTTTGAAAAGTGAAGTTACTTGCTTAGCATGCCTGGGAGTATGGCTGTTGGGATGGCATTAAAATTCATAGTACAGGAGATATCAAGATGAAAAACAAATTCAACTAAAGATTAATCATTTTTATGAGCACTCCAATTCTCCAACTATAACTCTGACTTGTTCCTAAAATGCAAATCTTTCATTAAAGCTTTCTGTATTCAAGTGAATAAAATGTCAAAGCTACCATGTGGATTTGACAGAGAGAGGTGAAGTGACATAGTATTAATCAAAGACAATGAAGACAACATGTTATCTTTCCAAAAGGGTAATAAATGTTTCCCAGCAAGTAAATTATAGTCAGGGCTGGATTAGGGGACCCTAAACCCTCCCTTAATTACGTTGGAATAGGTCTTGGCTTCTGGGTTTCCCATGATGCACTGAGTGTTTCTTTCACCAAGTGCTTGCTCAGAGTCGGTCAGTCACATTCAGGTGACTGTGATTTGGCATTGTATAAATAAAACTGAATTGAACTGAGTGATCTGAGTGATGTTCTTCTATCTTCTACCTTAAAGAACATCTCTCTGAACATGTTGAGTGTTCAGAGAACACTCAACATGTGGGGTTCCTGTTCCAGAGGGGCATGATTCAACACAAACCATGTCCTTACACAATTACACATTAGCTATTAGTGCCTAAACATGACACTGTAGTTTTTAAGATATACTGAAGCAGCAAGTGGATGTGGAATAAGAAAACAAACGAAGCAAGTTGAAACCACTTACTAGGGATTAAAGTGATATCATGCATCCCGAGCTGCTGGTTACTTGAGATGTCACTGATTGTTACAGTGATAACTTCAGGTCTTAAGGTCAGTAACCCTGAGGGGTAAGGTATCTATCTATCTATCTGTAATCTGATCGAACCCGACAACCTTTGTGAAACCAGCCTTGTAATGTAATGTATGGATGTTGTTTTGAGACATAATACTGGGAGGGTCAGCCGTGATGTTTAGATTGTCAGCCTCCGAAAATGAAAAAGGTTTCCAGGTGTTTCTGGTCTCTGGTCAGTGCAGCAGCCGGTGACTTGACAGCTGGTATGCCACTCAGCCCAGGAATGTGCTGGTCATTACGTGCTGCTCACAGTTCACCTCTCTCACCCGAAACATGACTGGTTTGATTGTAGGATTTGCTGAAGAAGGTCTTTGTGAGTGCCTTTTTAGAGACCAAATACAGCCCAACAGTTTACCTGAAAAGTGCAGGTTTGGCAACCTCACCTTTTGTAGTTGTTGTTTTTAATGCTCCATCTTTTCAGGTCACTAACATGTGCTTTCTTGTTACATTTAGGTTTTTAATCGTAGATATTGCAACAAATGTTAACGATATCAGCTGCGTTTGTTAAACCTGTGAAGAACATAATCCCACAGCTGAGCCTCACAATGCAGACCTTGTTCAGATGGATTGTACGCTTGATTGCTTCCCTCACAATAGAAGACTGTGAATTTTATTGCCTTCCTATCAGCTTTAGGGTGCAACCTTTCTTCACTAATCTTCTTGCCTGTCACCAGACCTCTTGCTGGTGGTGCCAGAGCACATTTTTAGTCAGGGGAAAAAAACACACAGGAATTTGTGCTTGCTCTCCATCGCACAAAGTTAAATATTCTTGTAAGAAATTGATTGATTTTTTTAAATTTTTTTTGAAGGTGGCATGACAGGTCATTGAAAGTGAAATTGAAATGAAGGAAAATAAGAGTTTAAATGTCTTATAGTTTCCATTAATTTGGGGGGAAACAGCCAACACAGTTATTGGATAGGATTTTTGTTAATTTCCCAACTATTTATTTAAGATGTGTGACATTAGCTCACACACTGCAGGCAATAACCTAATAGAACAAATGACACATCTGCCACTTCTCTACTTCTCAGCATCAGTAGATTCTAGTGCAGAGGTGGGCAACCTTTTTTTTCCTCATAGGGCCAGACTGACTTGGATACAAGAAGCAAAATGCCAAAGATTGACAAGGCAAAAAAACCCGAGACACACAGTGGTGAAGAGTGTCTACAAATGTCTTCATTTTCTGTGACCCATGTTACTTTACTGTAATTTTGATACCATCACAGAAAAGATCTGTATCAACAAATAAAGAAAACCTCTATTTATGAGCACATGGTACTACAAATACAGCGAAATTAGTGAATTACTTTCCACCAAGATTTTTCATGGGATTTATTTTGTCTGAGACAATCAGATGGTTTAAACATTGAGCCCTATCTTACTTTGAAACTTAAGTTGCTGTTTTTCTGCTTTCCTGTGATAGTGATGGTCCCCATAGTCCACCACCCCCATAGTCAGACAGACTTGAAGTCCACCATGATGGCAGTTTTTGTTCTGTTCTGGAGAGCCTCTGTGAGCTGGAGGGTCACTCTAACCAGAGCCTGCTGCAGGTGGAGATGCCTCCCCAGAAACGTTCTGGCTCTTATTGCTTTATGTTTTGGGTGGCTGACATAGTTTCATTTGCCTTTTAGGTTGTTAGTGTTAGATAAAGATGGTTTGCAAGCCATTTTCAGCCCTTGGGCCATATTTTGCTCTTGTGTGATGTCGTTAATTAGGAACATGCACTGGTAACCTGGATGTTTTCTGATAATTAATGTCAGAAAGGTTTAATTTTAAAGGGCAATATCAACCTGTCAGTGACTTTTCAAAAGAAATTACAACGTAAGGTTTCCTTTTTTTTTGCTTTCTCTGCATTTTGATACCAGGCTCATCTTCAGAAATAATTTTCTAATTTACTTTGACACCAGTTATAAGGCTACACTTAAGAAGAGTAAGAAGCACAATTTAATGCAAAGTCTGTTGTTGTTGCTGATGTTTCTTCCTTAGCCATGCTCTATAATGGAGGCTTTCGGGAAACTGGGTGCCCTCACACCCTAGAGATCAACCTGTTGCCATAGTAATGGTATAAATGCATGTCTGCCTCACAACAGGGGAGATGGGAAGGGAAGAGAAAAGTCCGGCATTTCATCCCATCATTAGCATATTAGCCCTTTGGAGCCAATGAGACGGGGCAAGGTACGGGCTGGCTGTGACAATAGCCCTCCTCCTCCATTTCTGCCCACTCCTGCACCCCCTCTCAGGGGAAAAACCCAAGTAATCCTGAAGGAAATCTCCTCTCTGCTCAGCCTAAATCTATCAGGAGGACTTAGTTTTAGTAATGGCTATTCTGTGTTGAATATTGCACGTGAGCTATCCCTGGCCTGTGAGTTTGGTGGTATGGATGATACCCAGCGGCCTGTGTGCCTCTTTATTTCGGTGCGTCTTTGAAGTGGCATTGGAATGTGGTGCCTGACCAGCACATGGACGCAGCTGGTCCTTCAAACTGATTTCCAGCCTGATATTATAGGAGTATCTTTTAAAAAGCAGATTTCCTTCTTTGTGTCATTTCTGAATTCCTTCGTGCAGATCTTTGGTGAGTGCTAATGAACTTTTATTTAATGATTTATTCGCTTCTTAAATTCAAACCTTTGATTTCAATGTTTGGAGGCTTTTTTTGTCCTGTCACACATCTGGGGCCTCTGTGCTTGTTTTTCTGACCCTAATACTCTGTTATTGTTGTGATTGCTTCTGTCTTATCACTCAGTAAGAGGTCACCCATTATTTTAGGTTAAGCCATGATCAGCAAGACTTAACATTTCAAAACCAGATGCATATTAATCTTTGACTGAAAGGATTTTAGCTCCCAAAAAAAATTTGTGAATAAAGTATTATTAATTAACTGACCATTAGTTGTTAAGCTTTTTGGGTTTTTTTTGCTGGTACTTGTCATTTGAAACTGAATCTAAACTGGTCAGTCAGTAAAAATCTACACCCCCCCCCCTCATGCCATCTGATTCACTTTCCAAGCATATCTGTGCTGGTCCAGCTGTAGCCCTGACGATAGGCCTAATAAAACCAGCCTCATTTGCATACCAATAGCAGGCGCCATGTGTGGTTAGCGGCTAGTGCCCCAGAAACATGGACTGATGGGAGATGAGGAAGACCGAGCCCCCGTGTTGGCTTTTCTTTGTCCTCTAAATAGGCCTTAACTCTAATCCACAATAAATTTTGTGGAATCGTCCCACTTTATTGAGCTTCACCTTAAATCTCAATCTATAAAAAGAGTGCAGGGTGCAAAAATAAAAGCTTAGGTTATGAAAATTGTTTTCATGTCTCCGTCTGAAGGAAGTTGCTGTTTGAATCGCTTGCCATCAGACTGCTGAGAGCAAAGTGACTTAAGGGGCAGAAACTATTGACCCCGAGGTTTCTAGCACAGAGTTCAGAACATTATTTTCCAGAGAGCCATACTGGAAGTAGACAAAGTGCAACACATTGAATAAGTGAATTAAAACACGATGGGCATAGTTCTGAAGTGTTAAACTCCATCAGTTGATAGATGGATAATGGATTTTCTAACCCAGGAGGCCTGAGTCCCTGATTCAGCAAACGCGTCCTTTAAAAATGACAGAAAAAGTTTGTTGTCCCCAGAGTTCAGGCAGTACCATCAAAATGTAAAAAAAATCATTTTGTTTGGTTTCTCGTGTAATATTTGAGAATATTTTTACCAACTCAAACTTTATTAGTAGCCTACAACTGCATTGCTGAGGAGCACTGAATGATGTTATTCTCACCTATAAAAATATGTTTCAACCAAAAACACATTTTTGTTTAGCGAATTGGCAAAAATTGCAGAATAATGAGAGAAAACAAAAAGCACAGCTGCACAGTTGTTTAGTTTTATTAGAGCCCAGCCAATTCATTGCTGGGTCAGTATTTACAGGTCTATCAATATCAGCGATTATAAAGACTGATAAATGATGTGATCTGTGTCCAGGAAGCATGTTTAACAAACTCTGAGTTAATTAACTCAATTAAGTAACAGTCAGCCGTATCTTCACCATGAGTTAAGCACATGTGAGAGTAGGTAGGGAAAGCTGTCATAAATAGAGCCCTGCTAGAACAGAGCCTTCCAGCAGACCGTATCAGTGCTGACCATAATATAATATGAGGGTTTTTGCTCAACTTGAAATTTCATTAGATGAAACATTTAATTTCTAAATCTAATTATTCAGCTGTAACCTGAGAGGGACAAAATGTAGGTGACAGAAACTGAAGATAAAATCTGGAGAAACTCATCAGACACAGTTTACTGACGGCCCTGTGGTATTAGTTGCTGAGATGGCAACAGCAGCTCGGGGTTGGATTTGCCCTCCCGTCAGGTTTTTTTTATTAGGTAAAAGTTATTTTTGCTACAGGTTATTACCATTTTGTTGTTCCAGTAATTATCCAGTGAGGATAAAAAAAGCTTCATGAGATTGAAATAAGAACTATTTCCAATCTGATCCAACATCAGCCTTCACTGATTGATGATGGCTCTCTTACAGCCATACCAGAGATGTTTTAGGAGTGAAGAGTTCAGTAATAGTTTCACATTTAACTGAAAAAATGCAGATTGGCTTTCCAAGTCTTTAATGAATTTAAAGTTTTGTCAGTTAAAGAAGACATGCTGTAAGAAATGTCTAAGCTTGTATATATTTTAAATATTCCATTGTAGTTGTGGGAGGATGAGCTATTTTAAATAAGAATTAAGCCATTATAAATGGGGCCAAATCTGCAGCTTTACTTTAGACTCTGTTACCACGGTAACTGACTCAGAATTAAAGGTAAATCTTTCTGTAACAAAAACCTGAGTTTCCCTCATCTTAGGGTCAACGAGTTGTTAGCTAGACCTGCCTCCCAAAACAGGGTACAGGTTAGATAAAAGTCAGCGAACAACTACAAACAACGACTGTTAAGTTTCTTGTGTCTGAACACATGAAACATAAACGAGTGATAATCAGCCTGTAATATTTTTCGATGCCAAATATCTGCATCGGTCTTAAAAATCTTGAGCATTAGTAACACCGTCTATATCATATAAAGTCACAGTTATCGTGATTCCTCTATTTCAGCTGTTTTGTTATAGGTTGAGTTTAGTGTTTTGGCTCATTTGACACAAATTTCCAGATTGGCGAGAAATGTTGAATTATAAAACCAAACACTCGGTTATTTTAACGACCGCAGGTGTAACTACAAGGTTCTCCTCATTTCCTCGTTCCTGTCAAACTGTGTCAGTTTAACCTCGGTGGGGACAGAGAGGCGGTCTGGGAGGCAGACGACAGCTTGGATTGAGGGGTGAAGAGGCTGATCTGACTGTGTAAGAGATCGTCTGTCCTCTTAAGCGCCCCCACCCCATGCTGGGCTGCTGTTCCCTCACAGACCATATGGCAAAGTCTGAGCTCACCTCAGCTACGCTCACATAATGAGCCTAATGACTGATCAGTGAAACTGCATTTGCTCTGTAATGTACTTTTCTGTCCATCGTGACCAGGTATGACCTCATGCACATGCCCAGACTTTGAGCATGCTCATGCTGTGACAGTGTCATCAGTTTTTGACAAGTAGAGGGCGCTCTAGCACTACATATCAGCAGGCGTCTCCAGAGCTGTAATACACGTTCCTCGGCTGTCCTGCCTATGAGAATACTCAGTGATAAATAATGCCTCCCATTAATTATAATTATATTTTTATATTATTATGATTTTTGGCTTCCACTGACGATTAAAACAATATAATCAAAAAGATAACCGTCTTTTTATAAGTTTCATATATCCACATTAATGGCATTCATTTCTGCCTGTAGGCTTTTGCAGCACAACATAAAAATGCAGTGACTAGAAGGGGAAAAATTACCACAAAAATCAAAGCCTATAATGATAAAAGCATAAATATATTTGACCCTACACAAATTTCCCATATCCATGCCACACCAATGTGTCCATTACAGTTTGTACACATGTAAATAAAAGTTGTAGGTGAAGTAGGGCTGGGGGTCATTTGAAGGTTCAGGATCACTTGTCCTGCTCAGTTTGTGAGACACTGCCCTCTAAGTGTGAGGTTGTCCTGTGTATGCCAGTCGAGCTCTTAGTATGTGTGTATGTGTTCCTCCCCTTGCTGCCCAGGAATATGAAAATGGTGGATATTGTAGCTCAGAAAATGCCCTCAGAGAATGACGTGCTTGTGGCGAGAAGCTTTCTTACGAAGATTTTGCGAAGTTCCATGAGGTACGAACCTGCAGCTTCATTGTAATCCGTAGTGAACATTTTCTTTTCTTCCTCTCCTGTCCTTCATTCCTTTTTGTCTGCCCTGTGCCCATAATCACATAAATCATATATGTAGTGATTTTATTACTGCTCTCATAGAAAGTCTATCTGCACCCATCGGCATGCCTTTCTGTGTTGTGGTTCATTAGATGAATGATGTTCATCCCATTCATACAGCATGCAGTTCATTATCTGCTAGTAACTGATAATACAATTAATGAAACTTTGTTGTTTTTCATGTTTGTTTGATTTGTGACATGGATCTCAGAAAGCAGCACCTAAAAGGGTAGGTTCCTTATAAATATAAATGTCTGGTTAATCAGGGAAGTAATAGTTTGACAGACAAGCAGCAGCTCACTCAAGGTGTAGATTCAAACAGAAAAATCACACAGAGCCGATACGTGTAGGAAGAAAACTGAAAATGATGAATACACTCAATGAGAAGGACGACGACATGCATAACAAATGAGAAAGCTGTGATTTTAAGAACAGGCTTAAAGGTTGTTACTGATTCTCTGAGCCTCACCTCTTCAGGCAGGTCGTTCCACGCTGAGGGGTCCTGATGGTCAAAGTTCCATCACCTCTGGATTTAACTGAGCCCAACTCGAGGAACGAAGGCTGCAAAGTGGCTTTTATAGGATATATAACTGCTATATAGTTGTTGTTGTTTTTAAAAAAAGCAAGCAGGGAGCTGATTGTTTTGGGCAAAACCAGCAAATAGCCAGGGTGCTGCTCTTGGAGGAGAGTGAGTGGCTTTTCATTCATGCCTTGTCAGTCATAGTGGAGGGAGGGTGTTCACTCTATATAAAATCAGTCAGATCTAAAGAAAGTTCCCAAAGAAACAGTTTGTTTGGGGTTTTTTTTTTTTTTGTAAATTAACTTTAGTATATTTAATTAAACTAAACTTTGCCTTCATATAATTAAGATTTCCTGAGTTATAGGTACTCAAAGTACATAGCTTAGGTTGAAATGATACTTTTAAGTTTCCTTTTTTTCCTAATAATTTGTTGAAGAAAACTTCAAAAACCAGGTTTTAGCTTTAGATTGTGACACTTGGAGTGGGTGTAAAATTGATTTTAAGAAAAGCTTGCATGGGTTTTTTTTTTTTTTTGGGGGGGGGTTTAATGTGGATATCTCCTTTACTGAAGGTGGTTTGGGGCCTGTACAGACCCAAACCTTCAAGGACAGAGATGGGCGTACTTCAGGCCTTTTTGCAGAGCTTTAATGACTGAAATTAGTTGGTTCACGATAGTGTAGACACCTATGAATGATTTTTCTTTCCCCAAAAGTGATTTATTTCTGCAACAGCTGCGATTTTTGCTTCACATATTCACATAACCGATTGTCCCTCTTTGATTAGTCACTAAAGTTTTACATAGTGCTCACTCCCGACCATTTTATTATTTAAATTTCAACTCAGGGTGAAGACCATTAAAGGTGTAATGAGTGGTTTCACCTCTGAACAATCAGGCCTGGCTCTCGTGTTTCAGCAGAATGAAAAAAACATATCGCAGCAGAAGTCTGACTCCAGTGTGATTTAAAAAAAAATCCAACCTTACACAAAATGTGCAATGTTTTTGCTTATCGGGTCACATTAGTGGCTTTAGCAGCATCTTCCAGTTGTAGTGGCTCATTATGTGGAAGCACATACTGTTTTCCATAAGGATTTGGTCTCTAATCCTAGTCTGTGTTTTTTGCCCTCTCTGCAGGAGGAATGAACCTATAAGTAGGCCTCACTCCTGGCACTCCACCAAGTTCAATGAAAGCCAACCAGGGACTGCCAAAACACAGTCTCCACCCGCGGCAGTCTGGCACACTCACTATGATGCAAGGTACCTCAGACTCTGAATGTTGCACATAAGCACTTTTGATCAGCAGTATGTGATTATGTGCTTCGTGTCCTGCAAGCTCTAAATCAAGGGCGTCAAACCCGTTTTTGTTCATGGGCCCAATTGGATCTCAACTGGGCCTGACCAGCAAAACCACTCCAGAAGAAATTTTCCCCACTAAATTTATCTTTCAGTGTTTAAAAGAAACCAAAAAATTAAACTTCAACGAAGAAATTTCACAAACAATCCTTTATAAAGCAAGTGATGAAGCCCCTGAAATGTGCAACCTCATTTACAGAGTGGAGCTATGAGGCAAAAAACCTAAACTGTAAAATATTTCTTTTTTTACTTGGGACTTTGCTTAGTTTTAAATATATTTTAAATGCAAAACAAATACATTAAAAGTAGTAGCTTTGGTGGAAGACACTGGTACAACCCAACATACAAAGAGTTAAGACCAGGCTAAGAGTCTGTCTCATGAGGGCAGCTATGAGTACCTGCCAGCCTGCCTCTGCTGAAGGATGTTTTAAGGTGCCGACAAGGACGAAGAGAGGACCAGACCCGATGACTCACTCACCACAGGAGCCCTCCATGGTGTCAAGGTTTGAGTGACAGAGCCGAAGCTATTACCACCTAAAGATGGTCAAAGATACTGAGAGAATAGGAGACACAGCTGCAGGTAGCAGATAGTCAATCCTTTCACTGGCCCACATACCTTGAAAACCTTGAAAGGTTTGTCTTCTAGATAGATCTTGGTGACAGAAGGCTCTTTTTTTAGTGATGTTTGGCTTAAGCCGAACTAAACATCCAGTGAGTGACCTTTCATAGACGTGCTGAACAGAAAGGGCTGCTTTTGATTTGTAACATAAGAAAAAAAAACATGAGCTTCATAGTGAAAATGAACACACGAAGTACCAAATGCTTTCTATCTCAGTTGTTTTTTTTATTATTGGAAATAAAAAAGAAATTAAAATTGGATTAATTTATTTTTGTATTTAGTTTTTGTATTTCAAGCAATAGTCATGATGTAGACCAGTCTCACATCATACCCCTACACCGAAAGGCCAAATACACAATAAGGCAGGGGTGTCAAGCATGTGGTGCAGGAGCCAGAACCAGGCCGCCAAAGTGTCTTTCTTTCATCATGCTACTCTGTGCTGGACCCACCTGAGATTCAATTGGCCTGAATGTAGCAAATGGCTCAAATAATGTATATTTAACAGGTTTTAAGATAAAGTGTTTAATCTGTGTTTACTTGTGTTGTGTCTGTGTTGTTTGGTGTCCAAAAAGCTTATAATTAACTACATCTAAATGTGATAAAACGAACAGGTTACATAGTGGTACAGATTTAGATCCCTTTATTATTAACGGCAAACTTTTACAGCTGAAAAACCAGTTGTTCAAAAATCTGTCATTTCTCTTAACCTCTAGCTCGTCATCGGCCAATCTCTCCACCAGCTGGGAGCAAACAAACCTGCGCAGAGTGTCCGACCAGTTCAGCTCTCACGGCAGCATGGACAGCCTAGAGCATGTGTCACACCCATACGCCGCTGGTCAGCTCTCACACGCCAAATCAAACAACAGCATGGAGCAACTCGGAGGAGGGAAAAGGGACTCGGCCTACAGCTCTTTCTCCACCAGCTCCAGCACGCCGGACTACACCCTCTCAAAAAGCAATGCTGCTTCAACAGAGAACATGGTCTACAAAGTCGGGCAGTGGGAGGGGGGAGGAAAGCACAACAGCAGTGGCAGAAATGGCCACAGCCTGGCTGCAGAGGGAGTCAGACAGGATGACAGGCTCACGTATTTTCAGATGCCAGGCGTCAGCTCAGGCTGCGATGGTCCACAGACCGAGGAACCGGCTGGTTCCCACCATTCAACTTCAAGTAGAACCAGCTTTGGGCCTGTTTGGAACGTCCCCGAGAAAAAGAAAACTGCTTCTTCTTCTCCTCCGCCTCCACCACCACCCACACGCAGTGATAGTTTTGCTGCTACTAAAGTCCATGAAAGAGGGCTGATGATTGCTCACCCCGAAGGAATCGATTCCCACCTGCAATCCAGAGCTTCATGTGAAAATCGCTGTCACAACATTTCCCTGAAGAACGACCATGACAGTTTTTACTTTCAGTCTGAAAAATCCCATCAGGACCAGTTCACTTCAAACAAACGGTATTCCCACTCCAGTGACGTTCGGCAGCCCACCCATGTTAACCAACCTTACCATCAAAGACACCACAGCGAGAAAACCACTTTTCATCCTCAGCCTTGGGCTACTTCTGCACCAAAGCCAAAGAACGTAGGTGGGTACTATTACAGCATGCAGGAGGTATCTGCTAACGGTTCAACACAACACACTGGCCAGAGCCAGAGAAAGAACTTAAGTTCCTCTACAGGCCCTGACCAAAACACAGAGAGCAGCGGGCACAGCCGTTACTACTGTGTGACTACATGCCAGCCCACACAGCCGAACCCTGTGTCTTTGTCAGGAATACCAGAGGACAGGGGCTGTGCGACATATCTGCCACAGACTGGAAATGAGCGAACCTCTCACAGTCCGCTGACGGTTGCTAAAGTGAAGTATCATCTGCCCCAACAGCAGCAGCACTCACACACTAAAGACACCAATGGGTACAGCAAGCACCAAGTCACTAGTGTACATGAAAACCCGGCACTTAAAACGGGCTCAGAAGATTGGGGAGGCCAGAGAGGGCACAATACACAGACAGAAGAATCTCGGCACAGCAGTCAGTCTGAACAGCGCCGGCTTCTACCACTGCAGCACAGAGAACTGCCCCAAGAAGTCAAGCACGACAGCCAAAAGAGCAACAACATCTCCCCCCAGGCCAACCCCATGCTCCACTCACTGTCTTTGGATGTCGCAGGGCAAGATGATAGAGGAAGAGGCGGTGCAGTTTCTGACGAGTCCACTGAAGCTAAGCAGTTAAAGCGCGAAGACCGCTTTGCCACCACACTGAGAAACGAAATCCAGATGAGAAGAGCAAAGCTGCAGAAAAGTAAAAGTGCGGCTGTCCTCCCCTGGGTTGAGGGTCAGGCTAAAGAAGATCAGGACATCCGGAAGTCCACCGAAAGTACAACTCCAACCTCCTCCTCCAGCTCCTACAAGGACCACCTGAAGGAAGTGCAAGAGAGGGTGCTCAAGGCTACATCTTTCAGGAGGAGAGACCTGGAGCTAGTTTTACCAGAGCACTCTAATGCTGAGGCTTTACCTAACTACCCATTCTCGGCACATGCGCGCAAAGATGTCACGCCTCTGCCAGCTGTCACACAGTCAGCAACGAGCCATTCAGGAGGTCAGGTGACTCGCACTGGTGGTCGAAAGCATTTTCCTGCAGAAAAGAAAGTTAAGTCTTTCTCTGAACCAGACAAAATTCACAAAGTGGGGACGAAAGAGGGTGTCGCTCCAAGTGATAATACAAGCTCCTCATTAGACCAGCAGAAACTCTTTGAAGACGGTAAGAAACCAGGTCTACCTCACCACATGCCCCTTGAGAGCCATATCAAGCGCCAAAGTCGAGAAGCCGCCTCTGTTGGTGCAACAGAAAATGCAATGAAAGGAATCAAAGGTAGAGATTACGCTGAGGAGGCCTTCAGAGTTTCTACACAAAAGCAGTCCATCCAAGACCAGCAAAGACTGGGCACGTTTGCCGAGTATGAGGCCAGCTGGAATACACAGAAGAAACCTTCAGAGAAAAGGGTCTCTGGACGGTACAAGTCAGCTGATAACATACTCGATCCAGGAACCGAGGAGAGAGCCAGAACCACCTGTTCCCATGAGAGGTTCAGATCGTCTCCATCTACAGAAGTCTACGAACAGGTGAGGCATGAAATCTCACGAGGTCCATGATCTCAGAGTAACTTTTGTTAAGATAGAATTATCAATGCACGAAAATTTTTTCGCCATTTTGAAGTCCCTGGTGTGTCAAACCCTCTTGGTGGCCTTTACATCTCATTAAGAGCAAAAGTGCTGACTGAAGGTACAGCGACAAAAGAGAAGCCAAGTCAAATATTAATCCATGTTTATTCTTAGTGGCACACCCTCAACTTAAGCAAGAGAAAGGGGCAACCCTTTCACTGGTGAGAAACCAGGAAGCAGCATCATGAGTTGGTTTGAATAATTATCGAAAGAAAAAGTTAAGCCTCTGGGATACCTGGGAGCCTGTCTGCCGTGGATGTTTGTGCGTAAATGCATTTGTTCGACTTTATTTACAGAAGATTCCAGTTCCTGCAAAGAAGTCAGAGGCAGAGTATTCAGAGCCGGAGAGTAAACCTGCTGAACCACTCAGCTCTGACACATGGTGAGTAAATCCAAAGACGTTATGAAAGAGCGATATCATGGCACTGGATGAATCCTGAATTAAAAGCTGTGTGAGAATTAGGCAACAGCAAAAGTGGTGATAAAGTAGCAACTTCCTGTCGGTGAAAAGGCTTGTTAGAGGTCTTGTTTTGGGTCAAAGGCTGCAATGCATGAATAGTTTTTAATCAGATTTGGCTGTTGATTCTACAACACTAATATAATATGTTTTGTGCTTTTATTTAGATTTTAATGATTTAATTGTTTTCAATTCATTGTTGGTTTCCAGAGTGGGTTTGCTAGTTTCTGTTTGGTCTTTATCGTTTTAATGATGTTTAGTTTTGGTTTACTTTTTTATTATAATCTGGGGAGTTTATTTTTCTGGGGCTGATTTAAGTTGAGAGCAGGTAGTGCAAACACTCGACTCTCAGTCATATAGACCTCCCAGTATCAGGAATGGTCTCCTCTAAGGCCTCCTGAGATTGTCTTGTGTTGACAGATTAGCCCAAACCCATAATATCTTAAGCTAAAGCAGTTATTGTTTAATATTTTTGGTATTTTAGAAGTTTTTTAGTAAGTTAGTTTTTTGGGTTATACTGGGGTACACAACTAATACAGTTAATACAGTTAAAACACAGTGATTATCATTTGTGAAATACTCAGTCACTATTTCCATCTCCCTGAACACACATTTTTTTAATGTAGTGAAATAACCACACTTAGACGATATAGGCATGCAGGAGTTGTGAAATATTCCCATACTCACACCAAGACTAAATTACACTTTGTGTTATTTTAATGTGTTAGCGCTGCGACAGGTTGCTGACCTGTCCAGGGTGTACCTGCCTCTTGCCCAGTGGTAGCTGTGGTAGGCTCTGCGACCCTAAATTGGATAAGCAGATCAGAGTGAATGGGTGGATGGTGTTATTTTAAATGCGTTACTAATTTTCAAAAAGCTGTATAATGACTGTTTATGCAGATTTTGTGTATCAGTGATCTTTAAAATCATTATTCTAGATAATAAGGCTGCTCAAATAAGGGTCTCGGGGCATTTCAACATGGCTACCAAATGGCAAAACATGCTTCTATAAAGATTTTGGTAAAATGTCATGAAAATATGCCAGCTATGGCATTGGGCTGGTGTTATCTCCACTATACAGCACCAGCAGAACAATTGGTGTTCTTACATGTATTTGCATCAATGCTTATCTCACAGGCTAATGTTGTAAAATTATTATCTTCAGTGAACAATTTAACATTGAATACTTGTTTTGCTCTTGCCGCACCATCTTCGTGTTATTATGCTCATGAGCGTTATCAGTAAAAGAGGGCACAGAGCTTTTGGGGGAACACTGAAGTCTTTATAATCTGTTAACAGTGGCGCTGTCTGGGCGCAGCTGTAACAACATAAGCCGTCTCTCTGGCTGACTATTGTCTCGTTTAGTGGAGGCTTAGCGGTGTAGGCGAGGCATCTGAAAGTGTCCGTGACGGCAATAAAGCATTTCTTCAGCCCTGCATGGGAATATATGAGGGCCCGGAGTGCAGGGGGCCAGCTCGAAGGCATGACATTATCATCGATAAGATCTGCCAGTCTGCATAACTGGTTTTTTTGTCAGTTCCAGCTGTGTGATTCTGAGAATGCAGGACTGTTTGGTGCAACACAAATATCCAGACTGGGATATCTCAGCTATTACAGCTACTGAATTCCACCATGAAATTAATTTGTGCGATTTAAGTACATAATGAACAAAATAAATAACTTGAGCAATCATATTTATGTCCTTTTTCTCTAACTAATCACCTCTGAGTGTGACAGGGACCAGGGGACTGATTTAAGTTATGTATATAGTTAATAAATATATAGACACAAATTTCTCCATTGTAAGTAAGTGTGGAAATATTATGTGTCATACAGTATGTTTATATTTAAGCTTCATAATCCTGCGAAGCTGTCTGTCGATGTCTGTCTGTGTGTTTGCTAAAACGGATTAATGACTGATTAATCTCGCTCCTTGGTGACTGTTTGTGTTGCTGGTGACAGCTGACGAGTTCTCCTTTGATGACTCTGATATATTGTGTAAAATGCTCAAATGTAGCGTCACCTGTTCCACCTGTCCTTCTCTATCAGCAAATCCACTGCTTTGATTGTTTCGTGTTTTTCCACTAGCTACATCCGGCCCGTCGCGTCCTTCCTCAAATGTATGGATGGTAAAACTAAAATATTGTAGTTTAGCTTTAATTATTATAGAAGCTCAAGATGGGATCATTTTAAAAAGGTCAGTCAGTAGTTTTGAAAGGTTTCTCTGATTATTATGATTCAGTTTTGAGCCATGTATGGTGACGTGGGGAGGGTGACTTCATGCTTTGTAACCAGTTATTCAGGAGTCTTTTGTCACTACCTAAACTCTCATGGGGGTGTCGAGTATCCGATGTTGAGCAACCTCTCATGTTTCCATAACAACCACGGATCAGAGGGTGGTATTGTCATTGATAGTCTGCGAGATGACTTAAGTGATCCGTGCTCCACCCAGTTATTGTTACTGATACAAGTGTAAAGAGACACCAACAGGTGCCTTCTGTCACAGAGAGCCGCCAGACACTCACTTTTTCTTCAGTTCAGTGGAAATGACGAGATTAAAGCGTCACATTGGGTGAGTTATTTAATACGTATTTGTCTGTTTTAGCCCTAAAGTGACCAAGCTAAAGTAGCAGATGTCATTTATTACACTTTGTAAAGGAATATATCATTTTTAATGGGTCCGTTTATGTTTTCTTTATCTATGGCAGATACTCTAAATTATAAAGAATAATACCTTTTAAAACTTATGGTACGCATGAGCAGGGTTTTTCCTGCTCTTTGGTGGGTGTCTCTATATGTAAACATAATTAAGTCAAGCCAGAGACTCTGTGTTACCTTTATTTAGAAGTTTATGTATTTCTACTGATATTTGGATGTTTCTTTTACCCCCATTTTTAAAACATAAATAAATAATAATAATAATGGTGAGATGTGATAGACTTTTACTCAGTCTTTCACACTAAAATGTTACCTTTTTAAAACCTTTTTAAAAAAGTAAATGCTTCAAAATAACTGCCCTGAGACATTAAAATCGCTGTGGGGTGGTGGCACTTGATTATGATTATTTACAGTTTGTCAAAGATGACAACTAAAAAAAAAAACTCATTAAAAACTAAAATAAATGACTGTGAAGAATTTAAATAAATGCACCTTTAGGTCATTAGATCAAAATTTCACCAAAGCAACAAAAATAAAAAATAATTAAAAATATAAAATAAGTGGAAGACAAAAGCGACTGTTTCATGAACATTGATAATCATACCTCAGTTTTACATATTTTTATTTTTATTTTTTTACCAGCGTACCACGTTCTCACACTTTGCCCGGTGGAAGCAGTTGTTCATCATGCAACTTGTTGCAGCTTGTATGGGTTCATATTGGGATGTTTGAGTTACGGCGTCTGCCTGTCCACCTGGAGTGGCATTTTATCTTACAATGGCAGATTAAAGCTGCATGGTAAATGAATCAGTGTTGTCTGAATGCTCCACATTAAGGTTGTATTGGAGCATGTATGGAAATGTAATCTGTGTGCAGGAAACCACACTATTACAGCTAGATGTTTGCATGCTTTAATCATGTCTGCGTGATGAAGGCATTCAGACATGATTAAATCAGGTTGACAGTGGAAAGCATGTATGGCGATGCTCTCGGTGTGCTGCTGCTAAAACGTCAACCACTCAGTTCTCTGCTTGGGGCTGGTCCCTCTCATCTCTCTACACACGTGTAAAAAAATAAAATAAAAAAATCGTAATCTGTACCAAAAGCTTTTAAATGGAGCCGAAACCTTCAATTTAGTTTTATGTAGCACAAGTTCACAACAACCGTCACCTAAAGCAGCCTTACCGAACGGTCTTTAAGAAACCCGAAGAAGTCCAGTCACTTTCTTTCCAAGCTCCCATGACCTGGATCACCGAGAACCAACATTGCTCTTGAAGTTGGACTGAAGTTAATTGGTTGCCGGGTTGTCGCTGTGTATGATCTGGCTGTTCTGTTCACTCACCCATACTTTGTGTCAGTATGTCAGTGCAGTGGCTGCTGAAAACCTTGCTAAATGTTCTGTGGTGCAAATATAACCATGGAAAACCAAAGAGGCAGTCTGTCTTCTGGTAAAATTACATATTAAGTTTATTTTTTGAGCAACCTGGCAGAGGAAAACAGACCAACGGACATCAACTGTTAAGTGACTACATTATACTTTATTATTCCTGTGATAAAAAATAATTTTGCAGAGGCAGATGGGGGGAATCCCCACGCCTCTTCATGCCTCTCCATGCAGCCTTGCAAATCGCACCCAGTATATAATGGCTCTGTTAATGACCTGTTTTCTCTGCACTGCAGAGTCGAATCATACTTAATGATAAACACCTACAAGTTTAAATCTGTTTATAATCACCTTCAGCTCTCTGAAGACCTCCACACATCACGTTCTCCTCCTCCACTGTTTCCACTCCAAGGAGTTAAAACTCCAAACATGAATGAGGCGGGGGGAAAAAAGTGCTCTTCTGCTTCTAGAGGATTATTTATTCCTCTTTGCAGGCTTTGTGGGAACTGAAATATTCCTCCTCAGGCTGCCAGCTGAACAGTTACCCGCAGAAAGAGGGAGAGACGTGTGTCTTGTCGTGCTGGTGTAATGATAGTGGCTGCTGGAGAACAAGGCCCCTGCCACAGCGTATTATTTGATTGAGCTGCTGATGATAGCCCACGCTGCCTGGCTGTGTAATTAAAAGCTTTCCTTTGTGTTCCTCAGGTTCCCTGACAGAGCTCCAGGTGATTGTAAAGTGAGAGACAAGCCTGCAGAGTTTGAACATTACTCAGCGCCACCCCCTCCTCCCATGACGGGAGCAGACCCCGACTGCAGACACAGAGCTGCTGCTGCCACCCTCAGCCACAGACCCACATCTATTTCTCTCGACCTCACAGAGACTGCCCCCCCTCAGCCTGAGGACCACAGTCACACAGACCCGCACTCTGGACTCTGGAGAAAGCCCCCTGCACTAGAGAACCCTCTGCCTCCACCCAGATGCCCAGAGGTCGACTCCCACGAGTCCTCTGCCGGTTCCCAGAGTGAAGGCTTAAACCTCTCTGATCATAACTCCGCCTTCAACCACACCCACGCTGTTAAAGGAGACTCTGAGCAGGGCAAAGGACAAGGGGCAGGACATCATCTCTCAGCCTCTCCCTCTGCGTCCTCCTACAGACCTTCAGGGCTGGCCAGCATGGAGGGGCACCGCTCACCATCTCCTCAGTTTTCCCCACAGAGACTCAGCGACAGGCCTCCGGTCTCTCTTCAGGATGAATTCTCAAACAGGTAACGTTTGGGGTTTTTTTTTTTTTCCCCCACACATTTCAAAGCTGCACAACATTCTGAACAGCTACTGTAACTCCTCCGCTCATCGCGTCTTTATGCTTCAAGTACAAAGGGGCTCATTGAGAGTCGCTGCCTCTGTAGAGTCAACATGTGAGTGCTATCAAGGCACAGTAAATTAGAGGGATTCTCTGTAGTTCAATTCAGGGCACAAGCAGTTCTGAGATTATTCTGCTCAAAATGTAAACGCCTCCATTTCTTAAGCCCCAAATATGAAACTGTTTGTTCATTTTCTTGATTCGGACCTAATTGATATCATCTGTAGCAAACGTATGACTGTACAGTACCACAGAAAGTGGTGGGAGGAGTCCAGAGGTCTCGGATATCTGAGCACACTGGGCATGGAAAAAATCTCCTCTGCCATCATGCAATGAAACTTTAAATCAGCTCATGGCTGAGAGAACCACAACAGGACGTTTTCTTCTTGTCTAAGTGGAAATTTTCTTCTCTCTCTCTTTTGCAGGATGGAGCATGTGATAGAAAACCAAAGCTCTGCAGTGAGGAAAGTGCCCATCAGGATTGTGCACTCGGGAGGAAATGCAGAGAAGGAAAATACACCGTTTTTGCAGCACAGCAGCCCCCCTGCCATTGAAGCCGAGGGGCACGCCGTGACTCGGCTCGGCAGCCTCGGAGCTGCAGGTCAGGACTCTGTCTTCTGCGCCTTCACCAGGCAGAAGGAGCCCGATGGGGTCCCACACCCTCAAAAGCAACAGATGCCCCAGAGAGACACATACATGACCACTATAGGAGATCACCTCCAACCGCCGCCACCCACAGACGTGTCCAGCAGCAATAAATTGGCGACAAACACAGGAGTGTCCAAGGCAGAGGATCAGAAAAGAGAGGAGCTGGCCAGGGACATCATGGGGAAGGATAAGTCACTAGCAGATATTCTGGATCAGAGCAAGATGAAGACCACAATGGACTTGATGGAGGGCATCTTCCCTCAAGGGGAGCAGCTGGTGGAAGAAGCTCACCAGCGCAGGAAGGTGCAGCCGAAGCAGACAAACTCCCGGCCCGCTGAGGAAAGGTGAGCATCGAGGTCATCCATAGGTGCTACTCGTGTATGCTGTCACCAGGGGGCAGTGTCAGAAGAATGAGGAAGAACCGGGCTGTTGGTTCTTTAGCCTCGTTCCACTGCAGATAAGACGGCAGAAATGATTCAATCATAATGGAGTGGAACTGACCACTACCAACAGCGTCTGTGAACTTTTAATTTTTTAATTTATTTTTTTATTTTTAATTTGGTGAACTTGTCTTTCACTTTCATTGGCTGAGAAGCTGTCTTGAACAATCAACTTTCAGGCCTTTCAGTGCATCTCTGACACAGTTTTGTTTTTGGTGTCACTTCATGTCGCACTGGTAGCGTTTTAGGAGCTTTAAGCATGTACTGGATTTTTTTTTTTTTTTAAACTGAAAAAACACCTCTTGTATCCAACTTCCTGTCCTCCTTGTCTTCTCTGCACTGCTTCATGTGTTTGTAAAAGTAAATTATTGATGATTATAGAGTCTGCGTGCAGGCAGAATGCTGATTGGTTGAAAAGTTGGCTTGAACAGGAAAAGGAGTGGCAGCTGTATTAACTACAAAAGGGAAGAAGGATGGAAAAAATCCTCTTGTGTGATAAAACTAGCAGGAGAAGCTCAGACGGCAGATGATGGTCTTTTAATTTAAAGCTATAACAGAGCAGTGGCTGTTACTGAATGTGTTACTGTAGAATTTGCATAACCAAGCAAATCACAGTGCTTCATCTTTAGTTTTGTGATGCTTGGAAATGTGATTTGAAGCTCTGAGCAGCACAATGAAATTTTTCAGGCTTCGGTTCGAGTTGCCCAGTGTTAAAGTCATTGGCTGTAGAGATGTCTGGAAAAGAAATGATTTTTTTTTTCTTTCATGATTACAGCTTTAATAACCTCACTCTGCTCCGTGTTAGTGTGCAAAAAAGGTTTCATTTTTCCCATACTTACAGACTTAACTGCAAATCTGATGTAGGGGTGAACTGTCCCTTTAAATGTTTGTATTCCCCTCGCTACAAAACTGCTCCTGTAATCAATTTTAACTTTTACTTACAAGCAAGCACCCACATGAAAAAGCGCTGACTCCCATCATCTTTGCAGTCGTGAAGCTGCTTTTATGGCATATTTAAACTTGTGACCTGTTACCTGTTTAACACACCTTGTTCAAACTGATGAGTGTGTCTGCATATACTTGTTAGTCATGAGGTGAAACTTCCTGGAAAATGCTCTTTTCATGCTTTTCTGCATTTCTGAGTTTCTTACTGAATTTATTTCAGGGAAAAGGAGGACAACGTGGCAGCAGCTACCTCGATGGTGACCAGCTCTGCATATTACAGCACATCTGCTCCCAAAGCTGAGCTCCTTATTAAGATGAAGGGCATGCAGGACCAGGAGCAGGAGGAGGAGGACTCTGAAGATGAGCTGGACAATGATTTGGCCAATAAGAAGGTACCAGAAACCAGTGTTTGCTTGTTAAAAAGCTTTACCCTTCGCACTGTTTTGGACTAATCTCTCAGCTTCATCTTTTTCTGCAGCAAGAGCTGATCGACAGCCTCAGCAAGAAGCTCCAGGTGCTCCGGGAGGCCCGGGAGAGTCTTCAGGAGGACATCCTGGACAACAACGCTCTGGGAGAAGAGGTGGAAGCCCAGGTCCAGCAGGTCTGCAAACCCAACGAGCTGGACAAGTTCAAGATGTTTGTGGGGGACCTGGATAAAGTGGTGAGCCTTCTGCTGTCCCTGTCGGGGCGCCTGGCCAGAGTGGAGAACGCCCTCAACAGTCTGGAGGAGGATGCTACGCCAGAGGAGAGGGTGAGCAAACCTTCAGGAATTACTTTATCTAAAGTTCCACTTCAGGCACAAACAAGTGGTGGAAAATGAATAAAAGAAGCTCAGTGTGAGTGTTCAGCTGGAAAAGGTCAGTTAGTCTATTTCATGAAGCCACGCTAAACTTGACCTGCTTGCTAAGAAAATTTTGCGAGTTACATGCGATTGAAGTACAAAAGAATTTACCATATGCACTTTTTCAGATTTCCTCCAGTAATAAAGCATTCAGGGTACCAGTGCTCATTTCCGTTCCTCTGCATCAGGGATGTCAAACATCACGGTCTGCATCCAGCCCACTTTAATCAGTGATATGTCCTCTCTGCCGGTGTACAGTAGTTAAACTACACATTTAATCCCTGAGTTTTCTTATATATAAAAAAAGAAGTGCAATTTTAACAGAAATCTGTCAATATAACTCTTTGGGCTTAATTTTAAAGAATTAAATGTTTATGACTTAATTACTTTGGTGTAGTATTAATGGCCGTGGAGGAGGTCTTTATCAGTAACTGCAGAAAAAAGTACAAAACTTCTGAAAATGGAGTTAAAATCCAAAATCTCTGTTCTCTGTCACATTTCCCAAAGCCATCCAGTGGGCGGGACGGAAGTCTTTGCTGGGCTGATTCTGGCCCCAGCGCCTTATGTTTGGCACCTGCTTACATCAGAGTTGAAGATAAAACGCTGAACAAAAGCACGATTTTGGCTTTGCATTGTTGTTACTTGGAGTGGGTGTAATTGATTTGGTTTTGGTGTTTAATATTGTTTTTCAGCCCTGAAAATTTTGTGTCTGACTCCATTTTATTCATATTAATTTATGAAAGCTAGAAAAGGTAGAATTTTTTTAAAGCTGTCCTTTTTTAAATATTTTTTTATGTACTTTGAGGGCTTGTAAATCTATTAAAACTATTTTTTTAATCATTATATGAATGGAAAGTTTTGCATGGCTTCATAAAATGTTTCAGTTATTGTATTGAGTAAGTCAGATTTGACTAATACTATATGTATAAATAAATAGGCAGTACTTCAGAGGCTCACACAGGATGCAGCGTGTGCTGGGCTCACGTGAGGACAGAGGACAAAGGAAAGTAGCTCTATCCTGAACCCTTTGTTCTCATTACATCAGGAGCTTTAAGGCATCTGTGGAGCTACTGGAAGGAAGATCTAACAAGTTGAAGCTTTTCTTTGATGGAAATTTATTTAGATGTATCGATACCAAGTGAATAATTTGATATGGGATAGTTAATATACATCCTTTCACACTCTCTCTTTCTTCTTCATCAGCGTACGCTGATTGAGAAGAGGAAGCTGCTGATCCGACAGCACGAGGACGCAAAGGAGCTGAAGGAGAACCTGGACCGCAGAGAGGGTGTGGTTTACGAGATCCTGGCGAGCTACCTGCAGGAGGACAGCCTCGCGGACTACGAGCACTTTGTGAAGATGAAGTCGGCGCTCATTATCGAGCAGCGCAAGCTCGAGGATAAAATCAAGCTGGGCGAGGAGCAGCTGAAGTGTCTGATGGACAGCCTGCCCATAGAGCAGCGGCTGGCCCTCTGAGGAGGACAGACACTGCTGGGTCTGAGAGTCACGTGGTTTCGGCTGCACATGAGCCCTGTGGCCAGCAGATGGCGGCATAGTTAAGAAAATCTGCACATAAACAGCCTATTTGGTGCATTTTCCTGACTTTGTGAGCATGTGTGTACATCACAACCACAAAAAACTCCACAAAACTTTCTTTTTGTAAAGATGGTGGTATTTTTTTTGGGGGGGGGGGGCAACCAACCACTAATGCCCTTTTATGATATTTTTGCTTTGTTTCTTATGATTTATTTTTTTTTTTTTTTTAGTAATTTATTATAGCCTTTTGAATCTGGAGGAGACAGTATTTTATCTTCAACCGATTTAGCTGATGCGTGCTACACACTGAGCATTTAAGAGTATTTATCAAGTATAAATGTCACGAGATCTGTCAAATCTGGCTAAATATGTCAGTAAATTCATCATTCTTTACCTTTTACACTCAAACTAGTGGCCTTTTTTTTTTTTTTTTTTTTAAATAAAATATTCGTGCCCCTGCTTTCCTCACTGAAGAAACATTTCCTCGAGATGAAGATGCACGCACCTGCAGAGAGAGGAGAGTGTTTAACATCACTAAACAGAAGCAGCACTTGACGTCCAGGCTTGATTGGTCACATTTGAAGTGCGCCGAGAACCACTGCACACACTCTTCAGTCCACTTCTGCAGGTCGCATTATTCAGAGCGCTTTTTAGATTTATTCACAGGCAGAAAAGTGTAAAAATCCACAGGATGATGTCACCATGTACATGTTGACCAGGTGTTTCTGTTTCGTCTTCTCACGTCACCGCGGTTTTGTTTTTCATGGTGCAGAAGTTGAATCTCAACACTAAAAGATGTTCAGATTGATGATTATGCAAACAGATATGGATAAAGAGGTTCTTTTTTTCTTTCTTTTTTTTTTACCTTGACCTTCAAATTTCAGACTCTATGGATTAAATCTGTCTCCCAGATACTGGAGAACTTTTTTTTTTCCCCTGCACATTTCAGTTTGTTACAGTTTCACACACTTCGTGCACTTCTACATCCTAAATGTCTTAAAAACGTTATCAGCTGTGCTCCTTTCTGTCAAATAAACGAGTCTGCTGTAGAGTCTGACTGAGGTCTTCTTCTCTCTGATGTCATTCATTAACTCCACCACACCTTCCTCTCTCTACTGATAAACACTCTTACATAGCAGGGAGTGTATTTAACAGCCCCTTCACGTAACCAAAGCTAATCACACTTCATCGGAAGGATTCGATCTTTATTAATAAGGTGAGACGCATCTAGGTGAGTCAAATAATTAAATATTATTAGGAGTGGTTTAAAGATTTGAATGAATAATCATTAACTACAGCAGTGCTGGCACAGACGGTATGTACGGCTACAATAAAACGAGCTCTTTCCTCGTTTCTACTGTAGCTTTGTTCCTAGTTTCACAATAACTGGCAGAACTCTGTTTTTGAAACATCGGAAGGTAATGTCTTTCTCCTTAACGTACTGAATCTGAAGATGTTAAACCGATCGTATCTTAGCAGAACTTAGTCGAATTAGTGACCTAAAGTGCAGATGTGTGGCTTTTAGTGCTGTCTGTTATTCTTAAATATTAATAACCTGAATATTTGTTAACGTATGCTTAATGCCTGTGCTTTATTTATAGCTGCTTTATTATAAAAGTCAATCAATGTCCACGCTGTTAACGTAAGAAAACAAAGACTACCTTTAAGAACGTGTGCAGTAGTTCAGGGTGAGCGGAGTGAATAAAAAGCGAAACTACTAACTAATATAATAACATGTAATGCTACATTATCTTATACATATAAAACATTTTTTTTAATGTTTTGCTGTCTATTCAAAGGGGACGTTTGCATAGTTATCAACATATCTCCAGCAACAGGTTAAATATTCTAATACACTGACTTCAGTCACTGATTAGTTTCTGTTCTCTGTATTTGGCATGAGAAGATGTTCCTGCTGTAGCCAAAGTTAGGACACGCTCACATTAATATGAGATAAACTAAATTATAATTTGGGAGTTAAGAGAATAAAAAATAGTAATAACAAGCTGGAATTAACTGAAGGTTTAATGGGAACGGAAAGCTTTTCACATAAGTGGAAAAACATTCGATAAACAGAAAGGGTTTAAATTATGAATATAAAAGTTAAAAGTAGTTGGGGGGTTTTATTTATACCAAATGAGACTGTAAATATGTGTTCTATCTCTCATGTAGTCTTGTTCTTGTTGACCTGGACCTGAGTGCAAAATTTAATTTTATATCCTGTTCAAATGACAATAAAAATCCTACAAAAATATCATTAGCAGTTGAAATGTTTCAGGCTTGACAAAATCATGGATAAAAGGTAGAAGCTGTGAGTTAACAGTTGATATTTTTATCTGAGAGCATAGATTAAAAGATCAAATCGATGCCTGATAATATGGACGAACAGGTTAGATAAATGTTTATTATGGTTTTTCTCAAAAGTTTGAACACATTTCCAGAACCTGTGGCTCAGTTTCACACAGCTCTAAACATATGATCCTGGTCAAAAACTCCTCAAGTATCTTGCAAAATAAAATGCAGCAGTTTTCACCTACAGCGTGTATGTATAACGAGAAACACTACATAGAAAATCAACGCACAGATACAAAAAGTTCACAGCAATATTTAGAAATGGTTCTTTATTTGTCAAAGTGTTCACCTGAATTTTTTTTTTTTTAAAGACACAAACTGCAGTGAAAAGGAAACTTCGCACTCCATAAATGTTAAAGAGGTAAGTATTTTTCAGTTGCATTGAATAGATAGAATAAACTGTAGGAAACTAAACAGCAGAAAGCAGAAGAGAAAGAACCATTTTAACATAAACCAGTGACACACTCCGGGGCCTGATCAACCCTGGCAGGGCCTCCTTGGATGAGGGTGTCTAGTGATAATGGCCGAAACACCCGATGAATCCAAGGTCCACTACTGACGATGTGTCCCAAATTTTAATATGATAATTTAGATCAGATCTCTAATCCCTAAACCTAACCAAGGAAAAATGGCAGATTAGCCTGGGTAAAAGAATGAAAGTCGAGGCACACAACGATGTTTGCCGCTGGTAAAGTTTCTGGGCTGCTTTTCCTCATAACAGCCATCCCCCAAGGTTTTCTCCGTTAAAGCAATGCATTGTCAGGGATTGTAACATCTAGTCCTTTACTGAATCAGTTGGACAAGCAATGAGTTAAAATATTTTTTTGAGTGTTCAATAAACATAATAAAGAGCGACACTTGAAGTAGTCATTAAAAGTAATGGAAAAATGAGTAACTTCATAAATTATTAGCCTTAAAAAAACGAATCAACGTATGTAATCACTAAAAAAATGATGAGATGAACCTGGTTCAGGTCTAGTTTAAAATGAGTTCTTTTATATGGTGCTAATTCTGCTGCATCAGCAAACCACTTTGCAACCCAGCTTCTAGCTTTCATATCATACCACTGTCTTCATGTACCACCAAGTTTAAATGACTGCAGATGGAAATAATATGCTGCCTTAAATGTGGTGACCAAACCCTTTAAAGGTTCCCTCAGAGCTCTTTTCAAATCAAAATACCCTTTATGAATATTTAAGAATAATGCCGTAGTCTTAACTTGTACATGAGAAGCGCACAGGTCATCTTACCACGGCCCTGTGTGTGTTGTTGTTTGCAGCAGGAGTGATGGCTCCAGCGATCGGTCGCTCTGAGAATTAGTGGTCAGACTGGACAACAATGCTTTACCTCACTCACACGGCTCACTGGCAGTTCCTGGGCCTGATAGTCGGATTCCTGGCATGGATCCTCACCATGACCACCGCCGGCCTCAACGAGTGGCGTCTCTGGCGAGTAGGCAATGCGTCCATCATCAGCTCGAGTGAGGCCTGGGTTGGTATTTGGAGGACGTGTTTCTACAGTCATGTCCTTCCCGATATGGAGAACTGTCGAAGCATCAGCATATCGGACAGCTTTCTTCCCGTGGAGATCCCTGTGGCTCAGGTGCTGATGATGCTCGCGGCCATCTTTGGCCTTGCCGGGAACATCTGTGCTGCAGTGGCGGTGAGGATGGCCTACTTCTCTGTTGAAGATCGCAGGAGCATCAGGCTAGTCTTCCTGCTGGCAGGGGCGCTGTATTTGCTCACAGGAATGTCCTCCTTGGTGCCACTGGCGTGGAACATGAACTCTGTGCTGAAAAACAGCACCATAGACTTTCCTCCTGAGTTCCAAATCCCTGCTCCTCCTGTCAGCCAGCGAGTTGGCTCAGCCATTGGAGTGGGCCTCTGCGCCTCCATTGCGACACTCTTAAGTGGCCTGCTTTTCCTTTGCTACAGGTACGCTTGGCGGACCGTGAGCACAGCGGGCCCTGGCGACCAGCTCAATGGCCCCTGGACAGTGACAACACTGCCACGCAAGTCTGAACTGGTAAATAGAGCAGGCATGGATAACGCTGCCTTTCACAGTGAATAAAACTCAACAGAATAAAATCTATGAAGGGAGACTGACTTTAGGGCTTTTTGTTTTGTTTTGTATTTTTTAAAAAGAGGCTAGGTTTGATACTAGAACTAAAAAAAAGACTGACTTGCCATATCTCAACCAGAAAACCAAAACAAAGAGCTAAAAGATGCTAAAATTCCTTGTGAACATACAAGGGATATTGATCAATTGTACTTTTATCATAAAAACAATGATTTCATTGTACTGAAAATAAAAGCCAGTGACTATTTACCCTATAGTTTCTATTTTAGGTTTATGTGACTGATTGAAGTTCAGGGATGGCTGCTTATCTACAAAAGTAATAATAAACTTTATCTCTGTTACTGAGGAGTGGTGTGTATGTGTGTGAGTGTGTTAGTGGCCTCAGCTTTTATGTAAGAACTGTTACGATCAGTGTTATTGCCACACAAGCCCGTGGGAGGCGACATAACATTTCAAGGTGTGGCTTCTTAGGAGTCCTGCGTGAGGAGGGGTGAGAGTCGGCCAGGTTGACCCGCACACGTGACCTGGGTAGGAGGCTGACGAGAGCAGGCATGTGAGCGTGAAGAGGGGGCTGCTTCATTGGGGTGATTGTTACCATGGAAGGCACTCATACACACACTGGCCCTGTGGCTGGCTCTACCTCTCTGGAGGCGGCTAGCTGATGGAGAACAAAAAGCCCTCTTCAGACAAGCACAGCACTCAGAAACGCAAGGCTCAGAAGTGGATGACCAGTAGAGCTGCTTTAAATACTGCAGAAAACTACTATTTGAATTAGGTGTAACCAAATTTTATTATTAAAAAAAAAAACAAAAAACAGGCCTGTAAAAAGTAGTAAATAATTATTTGTCTAAAATGTTCGTCTGTCTCCACAAACCCTACCTACCTATCTCACTTGTGCTGTACATATCCTTTAGCAGATAAAGCTGTTGTGCTTTGTTCTCTATCTTTATCATTTACGGTGTTTTATGGAGGAAAACTGATAAGAAGACTGATTGCAAATGTGTCATATCAAAGTCTGTAGAATTAAACCCAAAGGTAACCGCAGCTGGATAACATCTCACTCCATAATATGAGATTTTACTTGCAGAAGATCTGGAATAAAACTCTAGATGAGCAATTATATCTTAAAGCCGCTGTATTTTCCTGAAGAACTGCCACAATACCCAGTGGCAATGTTCAGTAATCAAGACCAAAATCGTTTTATTACTCTGTGCCTGTTCACGTGTCGCCAGCGGTGGAAAAAACGTTGTCTCAAAGTATTGATTAGCGACTGAAATTGATAGCTAAAAGCCTTTAGCTATCACAATTACATTTGTTTTCTTATATTATTACCAATTAAAACTCTTACCAATGAATTAAAAGTTGAAATACGAAGCTAAAAATGCAGATAAAATGTTGTTAGCTAAAAGGATAGATTAGCAGTTGAAATTGTTAGCTTAAAAAAAAAAAGCTATTAAACTGTAGTTATAAGCAATTGATGATTTAAAATATGAATAACTTAAAAAAATAAATGAAAGAAAGGCTAAACGTAATACTTAATAGTAAACATCTAGTATATAGCATTTTTCTCAAAGCCCACGCTAAGGTTCCGGTATTTACAGAAGGAGATTTCAGGTACCATGGATGTGCTTTTCCTTTTTTTACTTTAACTACACTTGGTAGTGATTCCTGTGCAATTTTGTATTTTGCTGATATTTATGATATTAATGAACTGATATTCTTTATATTTAACTGTGATAAAATATAATTATTGCTATTTCACAGTTGCTGCTTCAACACTTTACCAGTAAAATCGAAACATCAGGTGCAGAAGATAGTTAAATGGTTTTGTAAATGGTTAAAATAGAAAATCTTGCTCAAGAGTGACTCATGTATTGCAAAACTTTAGTTTCCATCATCTAACATTGAAACAGAAACTTGGATGATCTTTATCTCCATCTGAACTACCAGAATGGGTCATGATTTGGGTCATGTTTGCTTATCAACCCATCTACACAGGTTTGTTTATTTGCAGTCGGATGCATTTAGAGTAAATTATTCACGACTACAAGACATATAATTTTCCTTGACGTTTCAGTGGCATTTACAGTAAACAAAGCAAAAAGAAAATATCTGCAGCTATTTTTATGCCTCCCTGATGCCCACACATAGGGAGACTATGTGGCATCGGAGGACAGGATTGTCCCTCTCAGTGGGCCTCAGAACCACCTCTTCAGGAGCAAAGTCTGGCATGTCATTGGCACCTCAGGTAACATATGCTCCTGTGACAACTTCATTATCTCTCATTAGCTTCATTCTATAAGAACTAACTCCACAGACATGCACCAACCATGGAGGTTTATAAATCCTCATCCTCCCATGCAATAACACATTATGTCAATGTACTTTGAGCGTATGTAAATGACACAGACAGTTATGGATGGCAGAGCGCGGTGGCACCCTCTGACCTCAGCAAATTTGTGTAATTATGTCAGCTTGTGCTACATTCTTCACAGTACACAGTGCCCATTAATGCGTTCATTAAACACAGCTTAGCTCAGCGAGTGACCAGGAAATCTTGTGGAATTAGACTCAAGCTGTGTTTCCACCGCCGCAGACACACCTGACAAACCAACGGACAGGTTTTTAGTCCCATTTGGTCGCCTGAGAGTCACAGACGAGCAGGGGGGGCTGATGAGGGATTGAGGAAAAGAGCAGCCATGTTTCTACCTCTGACATAACTGGAGTCAAACCTGCTCATGGCTTCAGAAAACATTTTAACAAATACAGGAAATTTACCTTTTTTAATAAAAAAAAAGAGCCATTTTTCACCAGGATTGCAATGAAATTCTTTATGTGAATCATCTCAGTGTGCAACTCAAGAATAGTTTGTGCTTTAAGAGTTATTCTGTATGTTTACAGACTAATAATTGACAATTACAGCATTTAAAAAGCTCAAGAGTCCTGCTAAACAGGCTTGAAATTATATTTTTCTTGTAAGAGAAAAATTTTGAAACCACTCCAGAGTAATGGATAAAAAGGCCTTTTATAAAACATTTCTTTATAAAATAGATTTATTCTTGCTGATCACAGCAGATCGTCTTATAATGTCTGATTGTGCAGGTGAGTCATGTAAAAGGGCTGAAACAAGGCGTAAATGTCACCATCGTATGTTGTCTCGGTGGTTTACATCATTGCTGTAAAGCGGTCCGACGTGCAGATCTACAGGTGATTGTGTTGTGATTTCAGTCTCTACACAGGTAAATCATCTGTTAAACGTACTCTGTGCGCTTCCTGTAATTTACACCTGTGCCCATCACCTGGTACCGCCGCTGCAGCACAGGCTGAGGCTCCACCTGAGAGCACGAGGACGAGGTGATCAAGATCAGGCCGGCAACTATGAGGAGAAATCCTGCTGCCCAGCCGCAGTACAAAGCGTCTCCAAACTCCCACCGAGGCACCACGTCAGGCACTTTGTCATCAAAGAAATGCATCACTGCTATATGTGCCATATAGGACACGGGAATCAGACACAGAACCCCAGAAACCATCCCGAGCACCCCTCCCGTGATGATTAAAATCCTCTTGGTTTGTTGACCGCTGTCCTCTTTACAGCTGTGGACCAAGTCAAGTCCAGGTATTCCCACGAGAATTCCCAGCATGCCCACAGCGAGGGCAGCACACATGAGGATGCGGGCCAGCTTGAGGTCTGTGGAAAGGCCCAGCAGGCTGTCATAAGCCCTACACTCCATCCCTCCAACGTCCTGGACCACGCAGGTCTCCCACAGGCCCAGCTCGTAGCTCTCCACAGGCAGCAGCGCAGTGCTCATGGTCAGCCACTGCGGTAAGATAGTGGTGGTTAAAGCGCACAGCCATGCTCCAACGTAGACCAGCATCCCCAGCAGCTCCAAAGCGCAGGCGCACGTGTCCATGTTTCTCTCCCCCTCTCTCTGGCCTCCACGCTTGACAGAGCCACAAGAGTTCTTCTTCTCCTTCTCTGGCTGCACTTCAGATGGAGAGGCCTGTCGCTGTACAGTCGGGACAGGAACTGCTCAAAACACCTGATAATTAGAGTTGACCGCTCTAGCTCTGAGGCTTGGAGTTCGTTCTCAAACAGTTCCCACTCAGAGGAGCACACATCTTCTGCTGCTGGAGGGAGAGGGGGGCCCGCATGGCCCTCCCCTTTGTGGTCCTCCTGCTCTCGCTGCTGTGCCAATGGGCAGCAGGGGCAGAGGCAGAGATGGCCACGATTTTTACAAGACCATTCCTATATGCTCTTCCAAAACTGCATGCCATAAGGGATGTCGTTAAAAAAAAAAACAACTGCTTGAAGTTCAGTTTGCATCCTGCAATCCAGCAATAACTGGGTACAAACATATGAACAAGGGGCCACACACTACAGCAAACTCAGCTTATTATTTGCAAATGCTAAACACTCTTGTCATAAACTTAGTTGCCATTAAAGCCCTTCATCTCTGTCCTCAAAGGGTTTTTCCTGTAGCCATGAGTAGAAAAACATTTCAGTGTTAGAGTATCATAAAGGCAGTGTTGCACAACTAGGCCTTTGAGTGATTTATTACCAGTGAAAAATGTTATGTAAGGACAGTAATGCTGAGATTTGCTCATAACCATTTAAGTTAAATTTAAAAATATATGAATATTTTTGTCATATTCCTTGTGGTGGGATAGCTGCTCACAGTCAGGCTGTCTGCTGCATGTGACTAAATCTGAAACAACAGAGCAGCTTATTGTGTGCTCTCGTATGAACACTGCATGGTTGTGGGAAATGATCGTAGGAGGCAATAGATCAAAGCTGAGATGTGAGAAAATGTTTCCCGTTCATAAACTCATAGACAGCCGTACAAACCACAAACAAACACACAAACAAAAATGCACAGATAATATCCCCGGGCTGCCAAACTCCTCCTGCTCCGGCGAAGAAAACACTCAGCTGACTGCTGTGATGTCCTCACAAACACTTAAGGAATACCAAACGATACCAGAAACAAGCTTAATCTCAGCTTTAAAGGGACGTCTCTGCAGCTATAGACAAGTTACTCATGATGTTCCTGGCCAAGAATGTCACATTACACATCCAACTTAATTTCTGTCTCTGAAAATATAAAAAATTAAAGTGTAGTTGCAGTTCCCCTTCTTACCCACAGAGGCCGCCAAATATCCTGCACAAATAAATAAATTGGCATGTGGTGGGGGATATTATTCAGAGTTTAAAAGAGTATTTTTTAATACTCTGAGAGAGAGTCTCACCTAGTGTCTGGTTTTACTGCTCCTCCTAATCCTCTTTCTAACTTGTTCTTCCACAGTTTTAAACTTAGCTGGATGCACAGTGTTAATTATGCTGACCACAAAATAGTTTGTAAATTTAAGTGAAAACCCCCTCACTACTGCACAAAGAAAGACACACACTTATTGGAGGTATTTGTCCTTCTTGCTGTGACGCAGCTGAGAAGATCCTGGCCTGTTTTAGTCATATTGTGTTTTATGTACCTCTGTACCATTCTACTTCTTGTGTTTTTTCATAAACAATACATAACTTATAAGTAATAATAAAAAAAAACTTTATTGCCATTTATTTTATCATAGCTTATAAAAACCTTAATTGTAGATTTTTAATTTTGACTCGCTGAAAATGGGAGAAACCAGGAGGGAAGATAAGAATTGAGTATTTCAGAGGGACATCTTAGATTGACCAATTTGGAGACAAAGTTAAAGAGGCAAGCCTGAAATGATTTGGTATTAGTACATACAATACTATACTAATATAGTATCTAAAGTACAGAGGAGGTATAGTGGATATTGGATAATGCATGTTGAGTATGGAGCTTCCAAGCAGGAGGAAAGGAGGAAGATCTCAAAACATTCACTAATGTAATGAAGAAGGACATGCAGAGGGTTGGTGTGACAGATGAGGATGCAAAGAAGAGGGTCAGATGGAGGCAGATGATCCCCTTTGGGAACAAAAGGGAAAACCTACAAGAAGAAGATGATAGTTGCATATTTTAGGTAATTTGGATATTATTTGGTGGGGTGGGCTGCTTTTAACCATGTAAAGCACTTTGTGCTACATCTTTGTATGAAAAGTGATTTATAAATAAAGATTGATTGATTGATATTTGAATCTACTTTTAGCTACTTAAGTAAGAATAATTGTAAAACAGTTGAAACGCCAGGAAGTTGATCTGGGTGGCCGGTGTATGAGCTGTTGCAGTGCCAATTAAGGCCAAGAGGTGGCGCAGGTGCACTACTAAAACGACTCCTTCAAACAACAGCGTGATCGGGGGAGTTTCCCTAGATTTTATATTAAAATGATATCTTTTTTATAACTGTCTTATATTAATATTAAAATTAAAAATTACTTATTTAAATTGTATATACACAAACAGAAGCTACTCTTGAGATACATTAATGAGTGAATCAACAGGTTTGTGTCGCAGCGTTAGCTAAATCACTCAGCTGAATTAACATTAAAATGAAACTTTAAGTCTATTTTATAAGGTATGTTTTCGCGGCGCCGTGAAGCTTTAATGAAAGTGTTGAGCTCTGAAGTTTCCTCATTGGACAGGGGGAACTGGCTCCGTCGTACGTATGCAAATCCGCTCCCGAATATGGACACGGGGAATGAAATATGGCGGAGAAGGCGAACATGGAGAAACGAGCACTGAGAGAGCCCCGCCGCGCTGATTTTGGAGGGTTGTAGAAAGAAGAAGAGGAAAGTGGATGTACCCCCGGTGGCACTTTTTCCAGCCTCGGTGGAAAGTTTTGTATCTGCGTTTCTTTTCTCCAGCGCGTCCAGGTCGTTTGGTTGTAATGCAGTGAGGAGCGACTTTTTCAGGGGGATAAAAGCAGGGCAGGGGGCTGCAGCCCTCTCACCGTCTCGACGCTATGCCGTGGGTCAGCGGCGGAAAGCGGAGAGAGAGCTCGGAACTGCCGCTGCCCGCGGGCTGGGAGGAAGCCCGGGATTACGATGGCAGAGTGTTTTTCATCGACCACAACACCCGGCAAACTTCATGGATTGACCCCAGAGATAGGTACGCTTAAGGCCCTGGAGTAGTGTTATTACACACACTAACAAAAAGTAATCTTAATACAACGAGACTTCTTTATAAACTGACATAACTCACAGGAGAGCAGGGGCGTTTCCAGGGGGGGTTTAATGGGGTGGCACAGAGGGACCGAGAATGAGACAGGGTTGGCTCACTGGAAAATAATTGTAGAAAAGTAATATAGAAAACATAAACGAACTACGAACCATCCTATTCCTTCAAATAGAAGCTTTTATGTGCAAAATGGCTCTTCACATAAGCCTGAAAATTTCATTCAAAGCTATTTGAAAAAGTTTCACCATCAACATACACTGTTCTTCTTCTTAGTTTTAGTTTCCTAAAGAAACCTACAACTTTGATCACAGAGAATATCGTCCCCCCCCCCCCCCACATAATACATCCTTAAATTTTCTTTCTTTTTTCTGGTTATTTTTATTTACTACATTTGGCCTTATGTTGAACCCGTCAATTTAAGATTTTGTTTTGATGCACTTGATGATAGTAAGCTGTTCTGTATGCATGTCACCAGTTTAGTTCTTAGTTCTAGACCAGGGTTCCCCAATCTCAGTCCACGAGGGCCGGGGGCCCTGCAGGTTTTAGATCTCACCCTGGGTCAACACACCTGAATCACATGATTAGCTCATTACCAGGCCTCTGGAGAACTTCAAGACATGTTGAGAAGGTCATTTATCCATTTAAATCAGCTGTGATGGATCAAGGACACATCTAAAACCTACAGGGACACCGGCCCTCATGGACTGAGATTGGGGACCCCTGGTCTAGACTAAGACGAAGATTATTAGCACTGTGGGAACCAAAATTTCTTGTGTAGTATCTTGTTGAACTTAAGAGATGAACTTAGGCGTATAAATAAGGAAAAGTCAATGAAATCGCCTCTTCCCCTTCCTATTATTTTATTTATTTATTTATTTTTTTTATAGGGTGGCACAAAGCAAGAGGGGATTCACGGGAAATCAGAAAATATAATGTAGACCGTAAATGAAAGTAGAAAGCATTGCAGATCCCTGTGCTATAATAGAGTTTATGAGAGTGTGAAAATGGTTTGATGAATAACTGTTTAAAGCGGATGTGGAAACTGTTTCTGTTATTTTCATTTAAGTTTATGGTCGACATATAGCTCAATATGATTTAAAGCAAACTCTAAATTTTTCCTACCTTTAATAAATGTCCTAGTTTTCACATTTAATGAACCAGTTTACAAAAAATATAACTGGATAGAACTGTCTTAAAATATAGGCGAACTAAATAAGTGGGTGAGTCTATCATGTAGATAAACAATAGTATTTTATGCCTGTATTATATTATTCTTGTAAAAATGTCATTATTTTAGTATTTGACTTGGATCTTCAGTCCTCCCTTCAGCTGGCAGTTTTTATTGGGAAACACTAAGTAAGCAATAATGTCAGTGCAGTTTCCATATAAAGACACTGAGAGGATTTAAAAGTTTTATCATTAAATATACTTAAAGTACTTATCATCCAGAATCATGATTATTCATTTAATAATTTTTATAACTGTAATATTGTAGCTGGAGATTATTTTAATTACTTTATTACCGATTGATTGATGGATTGATAATACTTTATTCATCCCGAGGGAAATAGTCTGATCTCTCCTATATTATTAGCTGTATATTTTAAAATCAAATTATATTTGTAATATCGTATTTACATATAAAATAGAGTAAGAGTAGAAAGTAGAATAATATAGAAATAAAGTAGAAGTATAAATAATAAATGTACTATATTAGACTATAACACTGGCCCTGTTCATGTTCTTGTAAAATTACCCGCATATCTGGACAATGCCCCTGTTGGAGCAAGGTTGTAATTACTATCAGAGGTTGTGTTTTGGGGATAAGTAAAGTTTAAGTTTGGCACACAGCACTATACACGAGGCTAAAATAAACATGAAGATTAGGTGCCAAAGAAAAATATAAGACGCAGTAAAATAAACAGGTAGTTTTAAAATAAGTAAATAACAATTCAATAAAAGAGTCTTCAACAGAAGACCAGTTTTTGACTGCTTTTTAAAAGAATCCACAGGGGCAGCTTCTTTATTGTGAGGTTGTGGTGAATCATGTGGCCACAGTCGATGATCGTCTGAGGTTTGGGAGCAGCTGTGGGCCTCCACAGCGCCTACAGAAGCTCCCTTACAAACATGATCATGGTCTAATGATCCCGCATGTCGGTTTAAACATGAAATTTGACAGTTTGGACGTAAAATTAGACAGCAGCTCAGCCTTTCTATTGTTGCAGAGGAGTTGTTTTTGTCCAAGTTAACCCTGTCAGCGTGGTCACCTGAGCTATTTATCTGTCCCTTCTTCACTTAGAAGAAAACCTATTGAGTGTGTGTTCGCATGTGTGTCAAACCTCAGTCATCCAGACTCATCAGTAAGCCCTGCAGATTTATGACTTCCAGTGACCTGAAACATTCCTGGCTCACACACCTAATACAGAGCGCCATTGTTATCCAGCTCCCCTTTCCTTTCCACACAAAGACACCTCCTAAAGACCAGTCAGAGAGTGAAGAGCTGCTCTCATGTTTGTCATGTCCAGCCTTCAAAAGATGACAATTTTAGTGTGTGATTTCCATTGCATGGAGATTTCAGCATGGAGATTAGTAGTCGGACATGTGCTTTAAACTCCAACTCCCAGAAATCTTTGTGAAAGTATGTGAGGAATGCTCGCTGGGCCACTGAGAAAGCTGCAAGGATGTGCTTTTTGCGGGGACTGGGATTTTTACCAGCCCAGAAGCAAGCTCAATCAGGCATTCAAAGCAGACTTTGTTGTGAGATTACTGGGAATTACAGCAAGTATTTTAGCTCTGATGTATTATGAGGGGAAAGGCTGAAATTCACAAAAACCGAGCTCAAAGTATGGCGAGTACTAGTGTACATTTTACTCCAGCAGTGGGCTTCTAGTAGCTGCGTGTAATCTAGATAAGGAAAACCTGATTTCCTCGTGAGTTGATTAACCGTTGTTGTTTGCAGCTAATAGCAGTTTCACATATTTTTATAGTCATCAGCATTTGAGGGAGGGCCTTCTTTAGTAAGACTAAAGAATGTTTTCTGTATTTGTTCTGGTGCTACTCCGTGATTTATAGGCTTTCTCATTGGAGGAATGTCTGCTGTCACCACCTGATACTGACTTTCCAATAAATCACATCGCAGCACAAACCTTCTGCTAATGAGCAGCAGATACAAAAAGGTGTCAGCTGTTCTGTCAGGGTTTTAAAAAAGCAGATAAATGAGGCTGTTTGCATGCACGTATGTCAAGAGCAGAGAGATGAATGCAGAGATAAGAGGTTCGTAATTTCTCCTGTCAAGTCTCGGTTTGACAGCTGCTCTGCTGAATTGAAATCAAAGGATGAACGTTACTCATTGGGTGTTGAACCCCTGAGAATCAGCTGATCTGCTCTGTCCAATGACTTTTTTTGTAAAGCCTTGCAAAAGTTTGCTTTCTTACTGTTCATATTTTTGGAGTTACAGGATCTGAGAATACACTGGGCTGGGTTGAAATTTGGTGCTTTTTAGTTGGCGTGATTTTTTTTTTTCCTGCATTTTTCCTCCTAACTTTGTAAATACAAGAGACAACTTTTTACTTTTCGATACATTTTTATGACTAAAAAGAATGCTATTTTTAAAGAAGAAATCACCTAAATTAACCCACCTTTATCTATTTGAGGTCCTGTGACAAAAAACAAAGACAAAAAAAATCTGCTGATTCTGAGGGGGTCAGGAGGGAACTTCTTACAGCAGGGTCATTTTGTGACTCATTTGTTTTTATAGGACTTCATCATGAGATCTGGGTTTTACCTGAGGCTGCTAAATGGAAAAAAATATCAGCCAGACACTTAAAAGACAAATCATGTGATGAGATTCTTTGGAGGTGTTGTGGAATTATAAAAATGCAATAAATGTAGTCAGGTGAAGACTGTTTGTGTGTTTAACCCTCAAGCCACCAAGATAATGACCAGAGGCGTTCTCCTGCAGTAAATATTTCTACTCTGCTAGGTGCTTACATCGGAGTGTGAGTGTGTGTGTATTAATGATAAAAAGCACGTAGAATGAATAAAATAAAGTGTTGCATGTATGATTGGGTGCGTAGTAAGAGTAGAAAAGCGTTATTTACATACCAGTCGGGGGAGCGGGGTGGAGGTGGAATGCTCTATATTTTGGGAATAATATGATCTGTTTTACAGAAAACACTGGCCTCAGATTTGCAGTTTAACTCCTGGCTCTCAAGAAACAAAAAGTACAGTACAGCAGCTTGTGTGATCTAGTGTGTTGCTCACCAGGTCTGCCTGATGCGCCTTGAGTCTGCTGACTCGCAGAGAGGAGCGTCAGTAGTGGATTATCACTGCTAATCGCTAAAACAGAGGCACCATTGAAGCTGGAACATAATTGTCAGTGATGATCACGATGAGCTGTAATGGGGCGGCGTATCAGCCAGAGGTCGAGTTTGTTCCTGCCGAAGATGGAGACGTTTTGGTTAGATGAGGGTGTGTAGTGACTCATTAGACGGACTTGCCAATGCAGTGCACAGATACCTGAGAAATTGAGGGTTTCTCTGTTTACTTTGGTATAGCAAGTAAATAAGTATAAGGTAATACAGACTCATTTCTTTCAATGTACAGCTCTCAAAAATGAGCCTTTGGTGGGTGACTGTGCACGTTTGGTAGGCGTGTGGTATAAAAATGGCTGTGTTGCCTGACTTTACAGAAGTGCGTGCGTTTTCTTGTTGGCCATTCCATAAACAAAAATGTATTTGAAGCTTGAATAAATTAAACCCATTTACAGAAAACTTAAAAATCACCATCCAAGAATTTTTTTCCCCTTGATGGAAGGCCAAAACCTCAGTGGTTTTTAATATGAAGGAAAATCCCTGAAGAAGAAAATGCTTCATGTGATGATGATGATGGTATGAAGACGATGCAGCTGGGTGGGCTGAAGATTTTCAGACTTTTGAAGTGGTATAAGATGACCGGGGACTGATAATTAACTGATATTTCTTGTAAGTCAGCGTAAATATCAACAGAAAAGTTCGAGGTTCCCTAAAACCATGCTGGTGTGCATGCAGGAAAACCCTGATAAATGCGGATTAATCATAAGGAACCAGGAAAACCCCTGACTTTGCAAGCAGCTGAGACCCCGTCCGAACTGATTGCCTTAATTTCTGATGCTTTTTTTTTTTTTTTTTTTTTTTTTGGGCTGACGGTGGATACCTCAAGCTGCTTTCGGCCAGCTCCTGCAGATAAGTTGAGCAGCTCTGAGGAGCTTTTTTGTTGCTGTGGAATGAACGTTATGTTAGGCATGCCTACACTAATGCCCGGGGGCTCTGCTCGCTCGCGGCCCCAGACAAAGCAGCAGAACAGAGGCAGTTCCCACGTGTCTACCTCCTCCTCTCATCCTGGGCCCTGTAGGCCTCCTTTATTAGCTCTGTTATGCAATGGCCATGGCCGGCCTGCCGCTCAGCAAAGGGAGGCCTTTATGCTTGGTCACAAAGCACATCAAATTCAATTATTCTGGAAAGGGTGAGCTGTGTTGCCAGCACCGAAGGGTTATTCACATGCGCTGAACCCCGCTGTTATTTTGCTTCCCCCAGTGTTTTCATTATGATGGCTCTTTTTTGTCTTTCGGTTGCGGGAGGTTGCGAACATGTCATTGCTTGATCTGGTGTCATTTTGCCCGTGTTCTTTTTCATGAGCAGACAATATGTTTGTCTTCAGCTTTCACCTCACTCCTTCTGGAAGCGCAAACACTTTGTCCTTCAGCAGTTAGTGCTGCAGGCGCCTTTGACGTCCAGGTTTCCCAGCTGACTGTCTTGTGGTTTGTTTGTTTTTTTGGGGATGATTTATTGCTACAAAAACAAGAAAAACACTCACTCGTAGCTTAAACCCTGCTTTATGTTGTTCCTCAATATGCTTTTCTCTGGCAGCGTCAGCCATCAGTCAGATGTGTAGGTTGGCAGTGTTTTATGTGTATATTGTGAAGAATGCTACCTAAACAGGACATGCCAGACTCCATGGACCAGCCTTCAGCTCTGGGTGACCATTGTTTTTTTGTTTTTTTTTGTTTTGTTTTTTCTTCCTCTTCCATGCATCTGCACAATTCTTATTCAAAAGTGAAGAAAAATGCTGTTGACAACCTGGACTCTACTGTTTTTCTGTGCTTTTACAACTACAAAAACTACAGTTTCTCTGTTATTATATTTCAACAGATCTTGATGTGCTTCTGGTTGATTTGAGTTATTTTGAAACTATTTATAAAGCTTTCAAAAACATTAATGTTAACAATTAAACATAAGACCCAGGAAACCCCAGCAGAACAGGTAATTCATTTCGAAGCAGCGTCTTTTAGTTTTTTTTAAAGAATGTAAAACGTGTCTATCTGCTTGTTAAGCCTGACATAATTAGCTATTTCCGGGCATAAATGCTCCTTCAGTTCCCAAAAGCAAACAAACACTGAGGCACCTTTGACAGTTAAAAAACAATCCACATTTTTTTTTCAGCTCCAATAAAATGATCAGTATGGCTGTTCTCCCAGATGTTACAATAAAATTTAATATCCAGGCATGAAGGAAAGAGAGTTTACAAGACATCTGAAAATCATATATCATGTTCCTGTGCAGCACTGCAGCAACTCTGGACGTAAGCAAAGACTGAAAACTGACTCCAGCAAAGGTTGAAGGGTTAGTGCAGTTGAGCTAGCTGACATTATGATGTTCTACCTGGTGGCTACCTACAAAGCTATCAGTAGGCATATAGTAGTGTAGGCGAAACTGCATCCTGTCTAACAGGATGTTAGTCATTCTTATGACGGTGCATGGTTTGGATTACGCACTATGAAAAAGGCCTGATCCTAAGCCGTGGTGTTCATAGCTGTAGTAAAAGCCTCATTTTAAAGAGAACTTGTAACAAAATGCTTGAGAGGCTGAGAATGATGACTGAACTGTTGTGGGGAAACAAGAAGCAAAGCACTAGAGCAGGTTAAAAAGACGAGAGCCTCATGAAGGCAGCGCTTAGACCCAGAAACGGGGTTATGACATCATCACTATTTTTTCTTAAAAAGATTTATATAAAGCAGTGGTTCCCATTTCAGGACCTGAAAGACTCCACTGATCAGGCTGTTTGAAAACCACTAAATTACAGTCGCTGATGTCATTTCTAAAACCTAAGCAGTGGAAATGCACAGATAAATCAGCCTGATGTTAAATGACACAATAGTTACCCTTGGCAGTGGTCAATAATAATGTGCAACATTAATTTTATGCTTTAGAAGATTTCAGAAGTATTGTAATAAAGAGTCATTATGCTAATTTCCAGCTCAATATTTTTATTATTGAACTCTAATAGAGTTGGTTTCTATAATTCACAGTATATAAATGAAATAATCTTTATTTATCACATACTGTACCTTGGTGCAAGGCCTCCAATTCATCCTCAAGCTGCTTTAGTGCCTCTTTTGAAACCAGTTTTCTTCTGATTGGCTGCCACTTGCAAAGAGAAGGTGGTTGGGCGGGATTTTGTACTCATAACCAGTTCTATGTGCCTGGGATGAACGTATTAGGGATACTATCCTGTCTTTAAGTGATGACGTGATGAATCCTAATTCCAGGCCCAAACTACTCTTCGTTTAATAAGGCTGTTGTGTATTTTCATGCGTTGTATCTTGTTCTATTTAATCTCAACAAGCCCCTGAAAACAGTCAGTGATCACTGTCGGTAGGGCAGGGATATGGCCAAAAATATTTATCACGATATATATTTGGAAATTTGCGATAACGATATAACTGATGATATAATTGACGCGAGACAAAATACTTTACAACTCCACAACTTTATTGGTGCAAAAAAAAAAGCCCATCAATGCATTTTCACTGAAACAAGCAGCTGTTTTTTATGTGCATTAAATCTATATAAAAATTTAACAATGCAAATGCAAATTCCTTGCTGACAGTTTAACCAAAAGGCATTTCCAGTGGAAATGGGCTGACATATCCTGAGCATATAATATCCACAAAACTAAAAAAGAGGTAATACACACACAATATGGTAATATTATGTTGAAGCATGTACGTAATAGCAGTACGTATCACTCTACAAGGCTCCCGACTATGGTAGCCGTAATCCTCCGACAATCCATCAAGCGGTGCGGCTTCGTAGCTTATCAAAGTTGTACTAAAACATTTTGAGCGCCGTGTACCACATAAAATCTGCCATGTGCGTATGAAAACAAAGGCACTGTTGCGCATTTTACCCATATTTTATCACGATATTTCATTTTCTTATCATTGCCTAACGTTATACCGGTATTACCGTGAATGGTATGATAAGGCCTAGCATTCATCTTCCAGCTTCACTGTTTATATTATGCTAACATAGCTGTGTCGCTAGCAATCACATAGCACATCATTACATGCGAATTATCCAAACTTCAGTAACCCTACAAATGTCACTGCTGTTTACTTTCCTGTCTTCATTTATGTTGGAAGTAGTAGCAGAGCTGTATGTCTTAATTTTTTCAGAAATCCCTCAGTCAGAACATGGTATATTTAGATGGAAACTAGCGAGCTAACTCCCTGCTAACTTCTAACTCCGCTAAGTTTAATAAATTCTGTTTTCATGGATGCCTGGATGTTAAACTTAATTGTTACACCTGGTAAAGCAGCAACGCTGATCATTTTATTAAAGATGAAAAGATTTAGACAGTTTTTAACTCGCAGTGATGCCGCAGTGATCGTGTGACTTTAGGGACCTGCAGCGGAGTTGGGCCCAGGCACGGCTAATGACGTCAGACTTAAAGACGGGATACAGGTCAAAGTATAGAAAGAACTATTTGAAGATCTCTGTTTGGTTCACAGGGATTACTTCAGCATAACTTTATTATTTGAAATTCTTAACCACAACAACAGGATATGTAAAATAGAAAATAGTTGTTCCCCTTAAAATTGTCCATCTATCTTTTATAACATTTTTGCTTCTCTGTCACACTGAGGGGAAAAATACAAAAGCTTAAAAAAACAAACAAAAAAGCCAGTAATTTCACAATTCTGCATCCCTACTAACTACCAGTTAAACAGAGTGTTCATCCAGCTGTATTTAATTGCAGTATTTTGCTATTGTCCTTAGCTAACTACTGTCTTGAGTTTGTGACTACCCCCAAACTCTCAATAATTCATTTAGAGCGTGTTTTCATTAAGAGAAAATGTGGAGATGCGGTGCTATGTGCTAATTTTGAATTGAAGCTCCAGACCAGATTATGTGTTCAGCCTAAGTTGCCTTCTTCATTTTCCTTTTTAAATACGCCCAACAAAAGCTCCACCTTGCTTCTATCTCGTGTTGTATTGGGGAGATGACAAACAGTTTGCAAGCCAAAAAGAAGTGCTGTTGCCTCAAAAATTCCTTTCTGTGTTAAAAAAGAAATGTGAAAACAACTTGGGGAGGAATGTCATTTATGTCCAGACTGTCAGAGGGGTCTGGTGCAGCGTTTCAGAGTGAGGCCTGAAGCAGCTGGCAGACAGACGGACGCACAGACACCCGGTTCTCCCATTATGTGTTAAATCTTATAGAAATAGGTTTCTATAAGTAGCCTAAGATCCCCGTCTCTGTACACATTTAGACAGCGCCTGAACACATGGACAGGGCTTGTCCGCTGGAGCTGAAAGCTAAAAGACTGTGTAGCAAGTCTTGAAGGGCTTCATTTTTATGAAACGGGGCTTTAGCTCTAATATCACCTTAGCTAAAAATATTGAAGTAGCTCTTTCTAATTACAGCTCTGAATACTACAGTATAAATGAAGATTTGGTAATGCTGTGTTCGTAAGACCTCATCTGTGTAATCTCCAAGTGGTTGCTGGGTGAAATCGGTCTCTTGGCATCTTTCACCAAATGGTCTAGTGACCACCAAGTAGTCAACCTTAACCTAGAAATGGAGTGGTTAAATTCCATTTCTAGGTTAAAGTTGACTAGCTAGGTCCAGAAGAGAGGCACAGAGGAAAGCCAACCTAAGATTCACTTCCTTTAAATTTTCATGGAAATTCTGATCCACTTCCTTTACACAAAAATCAGCCCTTGGTACCTCTAACAGCCTTAGAAACAACAAAGAGATTATTTTTAAATTGCCTTACTGTCCAAAAAAAAAAAAGTTTAATACACAAACAAAACCTGCGTGATGCACCTTTAAATCAGGGCCCAACCCAAAGTGATTTACATTTTCCCGTCAGTGTCACATTTGGATGCAATGAATAGTCTTTATCTTTAAATCCATAAGGTTGGAAATTTCACACTGATGCTGAGAGTGGACCAGGTGGTAAAATCGATGTGTTTCTGACAACTCCACTCTCTGGTCTTCTTGCCAGTACCACTGCTACCTTTAGCTGTATTTCTTTTCTTACATTTTCTAGATCTCATCACTTGTTCATCTAATGTCTCTTACTAAACTAGGCGGCATTTCATCAGTCCGTTTTTAACCAAGTAAGAAGAGTCAGCTGAAGTAGTGTCAGAGGCTGCATTATATGAAGCTAAAAGCCTGGATTAATGAAGAAATGTCTCTGCGTGGTGTTTTAGGTTTTCTTAAGACGGCAAACACAAAGAAAACCTGGTTATGTTGAACCAGAAGCATAGTCCACCCCTCTGATTAAATGAGCAGTGCTTGTTGTGCAAAGATCTCTCCTCTGGTCAGATTTGTAGACTTCAGCAGTAGGATTGTGGGATCATAAAAGTCTTTCAGTGGCTGATTAAGTGTTTCGTGATTCTGATTTGATTCTTCTGCTGTGGCTGACTGGCTGTTTTATAACATAGCTGCATTTATAGTGAACCAAACAGTGTCAAAAATGCATTATATACGGACTGTTTGGGGCTGTTTGTATTAAAAAAGTTGGCGTAATGAGCTGTATGTTTTTTAATTTATTATGAGCTGTATTATGAACCAAATAAAAGCCGGCAGCAGCAAGAGAGCCTTTGAATTGTTGTTAGGTTCTTGAAAACATGTGGCTGTCAAACCTTAGTGAGCTCATTGTGGTCGAGCTGAAGGATAGTAACCCAGATTCAGGGTATTAAATCCAGCTTCTGAGGTCCCGTAAAGAAATGTGTGAAGGCAGTATTATTTTTAGTGGAATGTGCAGACTTCTTTCTGGAGAATTTTAATTGTTGCAGCTCCGAAACAAAGGCTAAGGAGCTGGTGGTGATGACCCAGCTAGACGTGGTTCGGTGGCCCAGACTCGAGTTTCACATGCCTTTCCCATGCAGCAGGCCGTCGCCGCTACAGATAGAAATATCCTCTGGGACAACCCAGGATGGCACAGATTATTCTAGAATTAGCAAATGTCTTCAACAACTAAATATATTTTGCTGAGAATTTGCGGTGCACGAGCAAGCCCGGCAGCATTTCATTCCTCCACAGCTGAACATGCTTGTCATTCTCGCAGCCTCTATTTTTTTCCGTTTCAGATATGTCTCATTTTCTGTTTCCGCTCAGATTGAAAGAGGATCCTGGAGAATGTTTAATGTTTTAGAATAAACCATTAACCGCTGACAAAGCCTCAACATGCATGCGAGTATTATTTTTTTATTTAAAAATGTTTTCTCAGGTTTATTTATTGTCTTAATACTTCTTTGGTGTTTCTGGTCATTCTTTGTTTGTTTTCTTTTTCATTTCTGGAAGAAAATGGCTAATTTTGTGACAAGAACTATGTCAACACCAATTATTTTCTAACCAAGCCAACACAGGTCCAAATGTCCAGTGCAGTCTGACCTTAGATGGTCTTTGAGTTTTGTGTTTTGGCTTCTGCATGCTCCATCCAGACAGTTCTCTCGCCTAAACCACTTTGGGTATTTCCAGTAGCGCGAACACGTCTAAAGTCAGCCTTTTTCTGCTGTTTGCTTCATGTGACAAAGTGAAAGTATGAACTTTATCCAAACCTGATTCTCCTGATATTTGATTAATACTCATTTATTTGTTTCCAAAACCCGAGGTGATGAATTGAGATTTGTTAGTTTGATTTGTATTAAGATTAAGTCAACACAAAGTTTGGAACTGGAGAACAACCCATGACTCAGAAACTGGAAATGAAGGATTTTTGACAAATTGTTAAAACAATGGCTCCTGTTAGTTTTACTCAAAATATCCACAAAGTAAAGAGCTGATGTCTGCTAAGTTTCATAGAACCAGTCCTTGGTCTACAGGAGTCCTGTTGAGAGAGGATGAGAGGATGTAGTCATCTCAGCTTCGAGATGAGTTGATGTCAGCATTACTGCTCAGAATGGCATTCCTAAAATGCTGATGTTATGCATGTATATCCCTACTGCGTTCACCTTCATAATTAACCTTTTTTGCCGTGCTGACAAACTGGGCTTTATATGTGGCTTTTAATGTGGTGGTTATTAGTCTAATTCATCATTTGGTCATTTTATCCATTATGTACTTCAACCTTATGTTAAAGCTTGAGGAAATTTAAGGGGGTCACTTAGGTTAATATTTATTTTGGGGAGATTTTGGAGTCGTTAAAATAATCGGTTCAGTACTTGTTAAGATATTTCAGTCTGGAACAAATTTGATGGACAGCACAACCCATAGACAGATTTTGCCATCCAGAGAGACACACTGGCTAAAAACTGCCTAAAAGTCCCTGAGAGCACCTGCTGTGTAGGGAGTGTAATCCTGCAGCAGCTCTAAAATAATCCTAATGGAATATGATTATTATAGAAATAAGTGCTTGGGCCTAAAACGGCCAAACAGTATTGGGGTGGGTAAAGCATCCCGTTGGTTGTCTCACACATGCTCTGCATCCTCTGCAGATCTCTGATGTAGTCCATATCAGCGTCCTAGTAAAGTTTGATTGCACCTTTCAGAGCAGTGGAGGTCCTGTGTTCTGCCTCCCGCACCATCATCTAAACCAGTGATTTCCACACATTGTGTGCCATGGAGCACCAAAGGGGAAAACCCAAGTGAAGGCAAATCTGTATTCACATCTGTGCTAAACAGATTCTTGGTCACCAGACATTAGGCTGCCGTCTGGACTTTCCTCAGCTTCAATCTGGGACAAACAGATTAATGTTTGTGATAAATGTTTCACTGCTTCAGTGTGAAACGGGAGCTTTACTGACCTCTTGGAATTCCTCATAAAGTGTTGTTCGGTGTTGTGAACGGTAACTACTAGCTACTGGTGAGGGGAGGGGGCGTGTGGCTGTCAGCCAGAGGAGGCAAAGACGCCACTGCTCGTGTCAGTATTGTTGGAAATGAGCATCTAATCCAATAGTGATAGTAATTTTTAGTATAAGTTAGTATTTGAGTGATTTTTTTTTTTCCCCTTTGGAACAACCGTATTTGGCTACTGTAAAAAGTTGGATTGCATTTATACTTTGCAACAAGCTCTTCTATCATGTTTGTTATCCACTGCTATATCAGCCCATTTAGCACAATCAAGCAAACCATCTCAGACTCTGTTTCAGATCCAGTGGGGTTTTTGTTGTTGTTGTTGTTGTTTTTTAAGGTGGGCCAAGTTTTGATCTGAATGGTTTGTTTTCCACGTGTCTGTTTGGCTTGCTTGGTGTCAACATGAACAAGTTTCTTCAGAAAGGCGACTCGCTCCAGCTCATTGCTGCATCCTTCTCGCTGTCCGAGCCTGTTGTGTCACTTTGTAATAATTCCTGTGCGAATGGATTTCCATTTGACAGAAGAAAGGTTGAAACTTTTCCGTTGTATGGGAATGAGTGCATACAGGATACTATCCAAAGTTTGGCGCATTTGTCACAAAAACACGCCGCACACCTTGACTTTCTTCAAGGGGCAACAGCTTGCTTTAGAGCTGTCATCAAATTGGAATTTGATTATATGATTGGATTTTTAAATACTAAAAAACAAACTTATTTTAATGTGCTTTTGGAAGCACTAGTGTGCCTCAGTGTACCACGTGGGAACCACGGGCTTGAACCAAATGGAGCCTTTACAATTGTGAGACTGTCTCATTTTTGTGCCCCGTGTAGGAAACGTCCCGACTTAAATCTCTCACATTTTATTCAGGCACAGCTGTTTCACTGTGTCAACTGAGGCTGACTGTCAGAAAAGGTCATAAAAATTTCTTCTGGTTAAAAGTGGACCAGAAATGCAGACTTACTACACACAGCTAGCTTCAGTTGTCCAGTTTTTCTGGCTGAATCTATACTGTCACATTGGCCGTCTCCTGCTCTGTGCTGCTGTGTGTCCCTCTGCTGCTGCTGTGAGTTTTTTGTGCAGTGGTTACAGACTCTCCCAAGACCAAGACATTACTTGGAAAAACAGAGGCTGCTGTCACAAGACCGTGTAACAAACCAAACATTCAGAAATTCAGATTCAGATCTCTGAGAGGACATGTTTTTCCCTTCTGCCTTTTTTCTTTTTTTCTTAGTCTCCCCAGGGAGGTCAGAGGGCAGTTCAGGACTAACCTCCCTCTGACGTCACATAGCTTCCCGTCCAAAGCCTCTCGTGGTTGTTCTATTTCTATCACCATTTCAAATCACCCAAAATAAAGCAGAACTACTATACATTATTGCTGCTCTTCATATAACCTTGCATTGCTTTTTTACTATAGATTTTTTTGTCTCATTGTTTCTCCTACAGTTCCTTTCTGCACATGAAACCTGACAGCAGCTGTGTTACAGTCAGTGTTTATTTAAGTATTTACAAGTGCAGTTGGTGTCTGTTTACCTTTAACAAACATTTAAAGCAGGAGCAGGTAGGGAGTGTGCTCTTGTTTGCCTTGTCCTGGTGTTTGGCAGCGGGACAGTGCACATAGTTCATCCCTTTAACCCTGCTTCAGCCTGCCTCTGGTAGATTTGAGCAGTTATTTGTGAAGCTGCTGCAGGCCTGTGCACTTTATTTTAGGGGAATATTTGGGTATTAAGTGTGCCAGTGTTTCTAGTTAGGAGAGGCCACTGATGAAGAAAATATGATCAAACAATTCATCTGTGAATCATTTAGTCTAAGTCGAAGTTTGACCTCTTCAGGTGTGGACATTATTAAAACATGAATGGGTCAGCTAGCTGTGGCTCAGGTGTTATAGCTATTGCATTGATTGATCCTTGATTGAAAAGCAAATTAAAAGTGTGTAAAATAAAACGGCATGTGAATATAAATGGTGTAGCTCGTAGACTAGAAAAACACTATCCTACCAATCAAATGCCGGGACAGTGATCTACTCACCTGTAATCCTACATGTAAAGCACATGTTAAAAGGTCAGCAGTTTGAAGGCGTTTCACACCTTCTACCTGTAATAATTTCGTTTACTGGTAATTGCTAATTGGTCAAGTCACAGCTCAAAACTTTGACGAGGAAACTTTTCCTGTCAGCTTCTCTTTCTTCTCACTTTTGTTGTGTTTGGTGTAGCACTTGGATTTGTCGTTGTCAGGAAGAAGTTATTCAGGTGCTTCATCAGACAGTATTGTGAACAGTGAACGTGCTTAAGCTGTTTTGCTTGAAAAAAATAATGAATCCATTTGTAAAATACCCAAGGCATCGCAAATATTATAAAACATACATTGCTATCCATGATTGGCCATGATCACTCAGCGGTCGATTCTTTGTATTGTCTTAAAGGATCGCATCATAATGTTGACTGAAGCCATTTTCTGGTTCTCAAAGGGGAATATTTGGGTCTTTGTTGGGTCAGTGTTTGTAGAAAGCAGAGGTCAGTTATAAGGAAAAAATGTAATGTCGCACATAATACTTCAGAGGTTCAGCTTCTCTTGTCTCTGTAATATAAAAAAAAACATTTATGAAACTGAGGCAAAGAAAATGTTGCCAGTTGCAGTTCTATTAATCTCATTTTGCTTCTTAACTTTCATAGCAATAAACGGTAAATAACCGTCATACACGAGTTAAAGACGATGGCTATGCTGTGATTTTGGCTACATGTACAGTGATTTCAGAAATCAGCTTTATTTCCTCTCACGTTCTGAAGCTTTTCTAATAAACACATCAGGGAGAAAGAGATACTGATGATCCTGCTCCAGGACATCAAGATGTTATGACGAATTATTTTTTCTGTCAAAACCGTTTTCTGGAGGGGAAAAAAAAATTTGTCGAAAGGGATTTGAAAATTGGCCAAATCCAGTGTCAAAGCTGCTAATTTAGCAACAGTGAGGTGAGCTGAAGCATGATAATCACTGCTCTCAGTGAGAGGGATGTCAAGCATTGAAAAAACAGAATCCCCAAATCTGAAAACTCGATACCTACTCAGCTGAATATTAGGCTTCCTTAACTAATAATTTATGAACACATGTTTGAACGTTTAATACTGACTTACAACACATGCAGAGCTGCACTTAAGCAGCAGATTAGGGGTTTTATTGAATTAGAGGTAAGCTCCTGTGACCAATCATCAATTAGGATTCAGTACAGCTTTGTTTGTGTTAGAACGCCTTGTTTTTATGTCACTTCAATGAGAGCGAAGGGCTAATTCTGCATTGACTCATCAACTGGCTCTTAATCCGAATGCCAATTCTTTGACCGAAATGAGGTAGTGAGATCTGGTGAAGTGAGTTTGCTCTGAGGAATGCTGTGCAGAATGTCTCAGCGTCTCTCTCCGGGCCATCCCCTCATTGTATGCATACCTCGACAGGATCAGGACTAATGCGCTGTCTGCATTGTGAGCATAGTGTGGTGGTTGCTGTTCCTCCTTTTTCCTTTTGTGCTGATTTGATGGAAATTAGCTACTGTATGAACTGCTGTCATCAAACCTGCTGCTCCATGACTCACTGATATGATTTGTTAGGGTAGTAGAGATCATCATGTGTCAGGCTGTCAGTCGCCTTGCCCTTGTTCTTTGTGTTTTTTTTGTGGCTCCTTTCGATTTTGAGTATCAGCAGCTCTTCTCTGAGCCCCTCCTGCTCCTGCATGAATAAACTCTTCATGCCATCTCTAAAGCCTAGTTTATGGTCGCTGTTTTTGCCCTTGTGAATGTTGATGCATTGTAAATATGATGTCACATCCACTGGCATTCACTCTGCTTTGGTGTCATTTTCGCTATTGATTGTTGTTAGGCACACAGGTACGCGTACATGGGTGTACGAGTTGGTCAGCCCTCACCACCGTTTCAATGTTATATTGGTAAAGGAACTCAGAGACTCTCAGATTACAGAGTGGAAGATGCTGCAACAGCTGGAAAAGATGAGGCAACTATGAAAAAACCTCTGATCCCTTTTGATTTCTTCTACTCTACTCATTTCTGCCACTTGTGATCAGGATCATCTTTCAGCCAATGACAGTAACTCATGGCCATAGCTGAAGGTGGGATTGACAGCTTCAATTTGACATTCGGCTTTCTCTGTTCGCCACAACAGATGCCACTACAGTGCTGCAGTCTGTCAATTTTCCACTTTACTCTGGGGGGGATTGCTGCCTCATAATAGCTCAATCTGGGGCTAGTTTTTTGTAGCAATGTTTGTTATTTAGTGTTCACTTTTAGCCACAGCTAAATTGCATACCTAGTTTTAGTTTTAGATTTAATTTTATTAAATGCAGTTGGTGATAGTCACCTGACTGTGGCATCTTTCCTTCCTGTGTTTCTAATTACCGTTGGGTTCTCTGGTCAGGTCGTGCAGACTCAAGACAGACTTCTCTGTCCTGGACTTTCAGTTTTAGTCCTTGTTCTGCTCTACAGATCCAGTGGAGTGGGGCGAGGACTAGCTGCAGTCCATGGATGTGGAGTTAAACCACAGGATGTAATGATGCGTGAAAGTGTCAGCTGGTTGTTTTGCTCAGGTAGTTACTTGTCACAAATAAAGTACTTTATGTACACACATGCACATACTCACCGCTGCCACAAATAGAATGTAAATTCATAAACATGTGAAGGTCACTGACTCAAAGTCATTATATCTGACTCCAAAGCCTCCTGAAGCTCATGATTCATATTCATTTGTCTAAAATCTGTCAGGGAAGAGAAAGACGTGTTTTTTGGCGGGTAAAACAAATACTGAACATGTCATAAATGTTTTTTAGTAAATATATTTTTAAAGGTGCTATTGACATGTGGCAGTGGGTCATGAGCGATGGTGCAGAGGAGTCACGGACTGTATTGTGCATATGATCTGTTTAAGAATGCTTAAACAGATCATACTGGTATTATGGCATGTAAAGTATGCTCTATGCACTAATTATTAGAGGTGGGAATCACCATACATCCCACGATACGATATTATCACAATACTTAACGCACGATATGATATTATTGCGATTTTTTTTTTAAATATCTGCGATATTCAGATTCTGTACATAAAGGTTTATCAATATTCATTTTATCTAATATCAAAGCCTCGCACTCAGTCTTTCTCTCATTTCAGTCATTTTTATTGTTGTACTACAGTCTAGCCCAACTTAACTGAATGCAACCATCTGGTACAATTATAGCTATTCTGAACTATGCAATTTATGAAAACTATGCAGCCCATTCAGCAACTGAAGAATTTGAAAGTAAATTAAAACAAAATATAATTTTACATTAAATAAAAAAGTTCTAAACTTAATTAAAATAAAACATGTCTTAAATTAAAATAAGTAAACTGTCATGTTTATTGCTGCCAAAAAAAAGTTAAACACATTTGGACAGTGAAGGAATGTCAGGATTCTTGCTCAGAAAAAGGATCAACATGCTCTGAAGTCAGAGCACAAAAACTTTTTTTGTAACAAAATATCGATTTCTGCTGTCCCTGTATCGATACATTATTAGCAAACAAAATATCACGATACTACACAGTATCGATTTTTTTTTTTCCCCCCACCCCTACTAATTATGCAAAATTTTGTATCAAGGTCATAGGTACATTTGTGAAAGATTTAGCTTTTTGACCATGTAGGGTTCACCTGCCTGCTACCACTTATAGTATATCGAGCAACTTTGCTATTTGATTGGTGCATTTCAGGTTATGATGTTTGATGTTTTTTTTATGCCAATTTCTGTGAAATGTATTTTTGCATTTTTGAATTGTGTTGTTTTTCTCGTATTACACGTTCTCAACTGTTTTGGTCATTTAACCACACGAACACATAAAGAATAAATGTTTGCTTTTGTTCATTAGAACTTAACACACCATTTTACTGTATGTACATAATAAATGACGCAGAAAATGTATTTGTATGAATGTTTAAATGAGAGTAACTAAACAGGATGGGAATGTAGTGAGGTTTATTGATCAGTGTTTTGATATTGAAAAAGAAGTGAGAGTTTGCAGGATACATGTTTTTATTCTGTATATGATCTTCATTGCGGGTTATTGTTTGCACTGAAATATTCTCAATAATTTTCAGGATCACCAAACCGCTGACGTTCGCCGACTGTGTTGGAGATGAGCTGCCTCTCGGGTGGGAGGAAGTTTATGACCAACAAGTGGGAGTTTACTACATTGACCACATTAACAGTGAGTACATTAACTTGGCTTTTGTCCCCTCAGCATAAAAATTAAGCACAAGTAAATGCAACTTGTATTAAAAAGACTTTATTTGACTATAACTTGGCAGAGTGAAAGCCCACTGAATTTTAATACAGTGTACTTATAGTTTGTAGTTTCACATGTCTTTGTGCAATTATTTGTTGACTCCTGTCTTTGTCGTCCTGTCAGAGACCACCCAGATTGAGAACCCGCGGACTCAATGGCGGCAGGAGCAGGAGCACATGCTGAAGGAGTACCTTGTGGTGGCCCAGGAGGCCCTCAAAGCCAAGAAGGAGATATACCTGGTCAAGCAACAGCGACTGGAGCTGGCTCAGCAGGAAATGATGCTCTTCCACGAGCTCTCTGAGGACAATCGCTCCATCACCAGCAGTAAGACGCACAGATGTCCTTCACTCGTCTGATAGTGTACACCATATTTTGTTTTATAATAAGATGCACAAAGGAGATGAACAGAAAGGAATGAAAATGGATGCGAAAAATATGAGCCTGAAGCTCTCATGGGAACCAAACATGACCTTGGCTGACCCAGTTATCTAGTCTGGACATGTATTACTGCTGATATCCCTTTAAAGACTTTTGGGAGGGGTGCAGGTCTATAGAAAATTTTCCAAATCCTCCCTTTTAACTACCTCCACCCAATAAACCCTGACTCCTGCCAGCTGTCACACACACGGTGTCCAGGGGGCATCTGAGAGATGACACCTTAAAATCATCACGGCTAACTAACTCGAACCTGTCTGCTTTTCCTTTCTGTGTGTCCACAGCGGTCTCTGGCTCCTCCTCAAACGCGAAATACGACCCTGACCAAATCAAAATGGAAATAGCCTGTAGACGAGAGCGGGTAAGTCATTATCGCAGGAGAACAATGGGCTGCAGTGAGGGGCCCTTTTGGGCAGAGAAAGGGGCTGGGGTGTGGCCCCTACAGGATACAGTGGCTCTGGCCTGGGGCCTCAGGAGGATGAGGATGAGATCATGAAGGGATCAAGCTGAGGTCCCTGATGGGGTTATATAGGACATTTCTCTCTGATCAGTACTATGGGCGAGGGTGTTTCTCCTGCATGAACAACATTTTAACCTGAAGTGTTGAGTAAGGTGTAATTTTGATGTTACTGAAGAAATCTGTTGACAAATCAGAGAAATTGAGTTTCTTTAAAGATTATATTGACAAATTAGGCAACGTCCATAAATAAACATATTTACAGTGATTAAAGACCAGATAACTCAGATTTCCTGGTAATCAATGAAGGTCAATATAATCTGTGTTAAATATTAGGATTAATTTATGTGACCACCATCATTACAGTAATATCAATGCAATCAATGAAATAGTTTTAGACTGATTGGAACCTCTTGTATCCACTTGTAACTCTCTATTAAGAACTTGCAGCATGGTGGTTCGCACGGTAGCCGCACAGCAAGAATGTCCTGAGTTCAATTCCACCATCAGGCCGGGGTCTTTCTGTGTGGAGTTTGCATGTTCTCCCCGTGTTTGCGTGGGTTCCCTCCGGGTACTCCGGCTTCCTCCCACAGTCCAAAGACATGCAGTTAGTGGGGATAGGTTAATTGATTAATCTAAATTATTAATAGGTGTGACTCTGTGCGTGAATGTGAGCACGAATGGTTGTCTGTGTCTCTATATGTTGGCCCTGCGACAGACTGACGACCTGTCCAGGGTGTACGCCGCCTCTCGCCCAATGACAGCTGGGATAGGCTCCAGCGACCCTGGAGAGGATAAGCGGAAGCGAATGGATATTTAAAAACTAATATGACCTTAAAAGATACACGTGTTCATTTCCCTCTCCATGTTGTTATTATTCTTGGACTCTACAAGCATAGCTTTACATGATTTACTGTTTACAGTGATCTTGGTTTATTTTATACTGGGCCTTGGTGCACCTTATCACCCACAGACAGTATAAAAGGTGGATCGAGCTACTGTCATGTCACTTTTTGTCTTTTTTTTTTTTTTTTTTTTTTTTTGAAGCCTCGATGAGAGTTTTCTCCATCTCCATCGTAGTTGCCGCAGACCGGATCTGATTGTGAGGGGCGGGGTCTGACCATGAAAATGCCCATCCATTGGGTAACGACTTGTGATTGATGGGTTTTTAGACATTGAGTTTCCTTTCTATAACACAGATAATCCTCCATCTGGTCGCCTTCAGAAAGAAGGCAGAAAGCTTCATCCCTGTTTATACTGTCTTTGCCATCAGCTCACACTCTGGAATGAATTGTTTAGCCCCTCCCACTTTTAAAACAGACTTTCTGCTGATTGGTTGTCTTTTAAAAACTGAGGGTTTTAACAGCATACGGGTGTAGCTGTGTGCCTGAGAGGCTCATATTAAAGCTGTTTATTCTCATTGAGCTCGTAGAGAGCCAAGAGTAGAAAAAACTTGTGGAACTGAGAATTTAGAGCGGTCTGAAGACTGAACTGTTTCTTTCACAGAGATTCCTTCTACATAGGCGGACCTCATTTGAAACAGTGGGATGTTCAATGAGCGCATGCTCTGTGGTAACTGTAATAACTCCCCTCTGTTAACATTCCCGTTGTCAGCATGTTGTCTGACACTGTCCCAGATATGAACAATATTTATTGGAACAGGTTGGCAGCCTGTTTAAAGCAACATCATCTTCCTTGTAAGGATCTGAATATCGTTCTAGGTTTTACTTATGGGATGGAAATGGTATCTTGTGTTGTTTATCGATGTGGCCCTCATGAATTTGTGCACACACCGAGGAAGAAACGATTGCGAGGAGAAAAAAGGGCCCTTAAATCAGGAAGATTCTCATTAGGCAGATGTAAGATCAATGTGTTTGTACTGCATTCAGCTCGCAGCTGTAGCTGTTAGTGCAAGAAAACTTTAGTCAAAGCAGCCACAGCACTAACATTATGCCCAAAATATGTTCAAATAGGTGAATTATTAAAAAAAAAAAAAGACCTTCTGTGCAGTTGAGGTTTAGGGGAAACTATCCATAGGGACCTGTTTGTTATAACAGGCTCTAAACATGTTTATTTCTGCTGTAACCTGGAGTCAGCCTCAAGTGGCCATTAGAAGAGCTGCAGTTTTTTGACTTTGTTGCTTCTGTGTTTAAAAATAATTCAACAAACATCAGATAAATTAGAATAATGCCTCTTTTTAAAAAATCTTGACTCCCTATATATTGTATTACAGGCCTTCTCCTAACCTTTGATTGTCTCTAAACTTGGTAAATTAAAATTCACGTGCCCTCTGTAACTCTGAAATTGTTCCCTTTCCCTATTTCATATTAAAATAATATTTTTAAAAATCTTTAACTGGGTCACACTTCACAGCCACCATATCAATTATAGATTTCTATTTTTCTAAACCCTCTCAAGCACAAAACGCCTCAGTGTGTGATTGTGTGTGTGTGTGTGTGTGTGCGGTCCTCTATATAAACATAGCTGAGCATTCCTGTATGTGAATAGTCGTGACTTGGCACTTTTGGCCGGTGTCGGTGGTGAGAGAAGCCCATTGTGTGCCACGCTAACCCGGTGCTCGCTTCTGTCCGCAGCTCTCCCGACTGAAGCAGGAGCTGGCCCAGGTGAAGCAGGAGCTGCAGTATAAGGAAATGGGAGTGGAGACCCTGCAGGAGTGAGTGTTCCTCTGCCTCTGTGTGTCCCAGGCCCACCCTTCCTCCCATGGCCGCCTTTCTCCTTCCTACAACACTCGGCCTTGTTGCTCCCCACCCAGCGGCCTTTTCCCTTTTTTATTCTTTCTCACACTGTATGTTTGGTCTCATCCTTTAGGTTCCTTTAAAACCTTTTCCCTTTCCTCGCCACACTTTTATGTTGTCTATATTGTTGAACAGAGCTTTCAAATGTAAATATTATAATCTTTTAAAACAGTTTCCACTCCTCACAGTTTAGACACGATTTCGTTTACCTAAGACTGATTCAAATTTCAAAGATTTCAAGCAAAAAGGCCTTTGACTCATTTAAAAAAGAAAAAGAAGATATTTAAGTTAATAGGAATATATTGTGATTTAAAGTAACTTTTCTCTATTATTCATTGTACTTCTAGTTTTTGTTGCTTTTCACACACATTCACATGGCGTCTTCCTGTGCTGGGAACATTTCTAAGCAGCTCCAAATTTCATGTTAGAAATAGAAGCTCCACCTCTGAGAGGAGAAAAAAAGAGAGAATGTTTCAGAAAAGGCAAATGGAGGGAGTTTTTGATGGAAAAGGGGACTCCACCTCAGGAAGAGGATGCACCAGTGGAGTGCAGAGAGCCAAGGCTCAGCCTGGAGAGGAAGTTGTTCCATGGAGAAGGGGGGGTAGAGGTGGAGGGGGTGAAAAGGGGGGGGAGGTGTGGGCTTGAAAGCAGTTTCAAAAACACAGAGATATCTGGCAGCAAATTCCTCTGCACTTCCTGAGTCCTGGCAAAGAGTCCCTTATCTCTTAGATAATACACAACTCAAGTAATTCCCAGAATAGACAGGAGAATACACAGCTTGCAGAAAACGGAGACGCATCCTCTTCTTGAATTTTTTTTACGTGTGTGTATACGTGCTCATATGCATGTTTATGTCTTTGTTAGCCTTTGTGTATGTGTGTGCGCGTCCCTTTGTTCCCTCTGGGTCACCCGGTAGGGCTGAGGCCATGAGGAACCCTACGGCTGTTGTTTTGGGGTTGTTGTTTTTTTTCTCCAATCTCAGCTGTTGTCAGCGATATAGCTAATTGTTCTCCACGCCATGTCGCATCAGATAAAGCAAACCAACAGTTTCTGGTGTAGAGCCCTCCTGCTCCTTAATCTTCATAGCTCGACTTAAAGAATTCAGGAGTTGGACTTAGGAGTTTTAATCTTTTGGACAGTTTGCCATACAGACGTCTCATCTGTTCTCCATCTTATCTTGATGAATTTCTCTGAATTTTTGGATGCTTCACATGCTTCCTCTGACCTGTTTCTGTAGCCAACATCGCAATCAGCAGCTCTAAGAATTGAACTAAAATAAATGTAAGCATATATGATGCTGTACGGCACGGGGGAGGTGGGGCGGTTCAATACAGCCAAGCACAGAAGGGTGGGCAGTGTCCTGTTTTCTGCTAAACACATAAACCTATAAACTCCTCGGCCCTGCCAATGGGCCGGGGGGAACAAAGCAGGGCTTGTTTTGGGAGGAAGAGGCAGGGTCGGGTGGATGAACAGTACCTGCTGTTGAAGGAGAGTGAAGGAAGCGGGTTGTGGCGAGAGGGGAGGCCACGTGCCAGGTCCACTAACGGAGGAGGCACGGTCCTGTGCTCTTCCAGCTCCCCACCAACCAATCACCTACCTAACCACACACACACAGACTAGGGATACAAGATTTACTCTGCAAGCACGATGAAATGCGCAGATAGGTCATATTTGGTGTACTGTGATATGTTTTTGTTTATTTTTTAATGTCATGATCTGTAGGATAAACCCACGCAGAGATTTCACCTGCTAAATCAGGGAGAGCCCAAACAATCCCTGATTGTTGAAAGTAAACGAACGGAGCCTTTATACCAGTCTGTCACATGCAGTTTCAGTATTTCTGAACTAACCACAGTCTAAAGAAACACTTGACTCATTCATGAATACAATACAGTAAGACTTCAGATGTTCATCAGATTATTTTGTGACTTTACTCACCACTGACAAGTTTTCCCAATACAAAGCACCGTATCTTGTTGTGCAAGTGAATGAGAGATTCATTCCTAATTTTAAACTACTTTAGATACAAATAAGAAAGTAAAGGTAGGTAAGAGTCAGATTGGTGATAAATAACAGTTCAGTAGAGCCGATTAGCTCTCATTCTTAATCCTTGTGCTTCTTTTGGTAATTACTCTTATTACTTTTAGTGTCCGAAATTAAATCCATTTCAGTTTTATCCTGTCTTAAAGTCAAAGATGAACAAAGATGCTGGAAAACATTAACATAAGTTTAAACTTTTAGTTCTGACATCGACCTCTATGGAAGCCCAAAAATGACAGAAGACTCATGAATGATTATCAGAAAAAAATAATATATTTGTTTAAAAATCTTTTTATATTATTAACTAATAATGTTCAGTTTGCGGGCTTCATATATCCATCTCAACCTCACTTAGAAAATCACCGACATACATGATGCTGATATACCTTTAGTTTAGTTTATTAGGACCCACGTTAGCTACAGCCGTGCAGCAACTTTTCTCCCTGGAGGTCATAAAGGGAAACTTTACATTGTTACAGTGCAGCAAAGCTACTTAGAGACGTAGCAAATTAAAAAAGCTGTAACTCCAAAAACACACACGAGAACACAAGCTTGTTAAAACCGTCGGACCATAAAAAAACTGGTTTGTCTTGTGTTGTCTTCATAGCTCAGTTCATTAGTTGGATTGAATTTGATTTTCAGCAGATGTCTTTTCAAACATCTTTGATTTTAAGCTTTTTAAGAACATAGGAAAAATACTGAAACCATGAAGGTTTGCCCTCTGGGACCAGGGCTTTCAGAGTGTGGCCTGTGGGTTAAAGACTGCCCTTATTAACATTTTATGGGGCGTCCATGAGTGCTGACTGCACTACTATACATTTAATTAATTCACAGTTCATGTCATACTGTGATAAAGAAACAAAACACAAGAACAAGGTGGCATTTCTCTTCACATTGAACTATTCTAGTGTTACCATCACAGCAGGCTTCCCTTCATCCACCAGCTTTCTACTGCTTATCTGGGCCCTGTGCTCAGACCTCTCTCCCACCATCTCCTGCAGCTCTTTCATGGGGATATTGAGTCATTCCCAAGCCAGGAGAGGCATATAAACCCTCCAGCATGCAGTGAGTCTGCCACAGGCCCTCTTCCTGGTAAGTCCAGGAACGCCTCACATCAAATGTGCTGGGAAACCACCTCCTCCTGCTTTCAGTTTGGAGGAGTAGTGGTTCTACTCCTGAACCCTGTCTCTAATGAACATCCCAGCTGCCCTTCAGAGGAAGCTGATTTCTGCCCTTTGGTTCTTTTTTTTTTTTTTTTTTTTTTTTTTTTTTTTTGGTCACTACCCAGAGCTCATGGCCATAGGTGAGGGTGGGAATGTAGATCGACCAGTAATTCTGAACAGCTTCCCTTTCACGCTTCGCTGGCTCTTCCTTATAAAAATCAGAGGAGTGTACACATCACTGGTGATGCCACACAAACCCATCCCCATTCTCCTGTCCTTCATAAACAAGGCCCTAAAAGCCCTCCCATCACAGGGAATTAGTCACATGGGCCTTCAGTTACCCTGACAGTTACCTTTACTGTCAATGAATGTAACAGCCACTTTAAAGTAAAAAAAAAAAAAAAAAAAACCCAAACAAACTACAAAACAACAACAAAAAAAATCAAAATAAACCACATTACATGCCACTCGGTCATAATGTTTCGAGAGCCCTTGCTGTACATCAGAGCTTCATTATACTTTGCAAAAGCCAAGAGTGTCTTAGCAGATATAAAATGTGTATTTTTTACCTTCCAGGATTGACAGAAAGATGTCCTCCAGTCAGACAAACTACAAGCTGGACGAGGCTCAAGCCATCTTCAACGAACTGCGTAGCATCAAGAAGGCCATCAGCACAGGCGAGAAGGAGAGGCAGGACCTCATCCAGGTGTCTCTTTTTTCCCCTTCTTCTTTAAAGATCATGTTGACTTGCTAGCTTCAGAAGTTCTCAGTTTTTTTGTTTTTTTTTGTTGTTGACATGTTCGATACTGACCTCTAGTGTCTGTCAGCCTCTGCTACTTCGCCTCATTGTCTATTATTAAAGCACATTTCCAGACATCTGAATCACCCACCAAGTTTCAGGTTTTGTCAGCAAACCAAAATATACGACGCAGCAATAAATTGTGAATAATCGAGCGGTAACAGGATGATAATGATGACCACATTTGCAGATGCATTTCCTGGCAGCATCACGATCTATTTTTGAGCACGCAGTGGAGGCAGATGACACTTTTTGACATATTTTTTTTCTTTATCAAAAGAAAAATTCACACAAGGCATTTAAGAAAAAGCAAACGATCAAACGTTTATCATACAAACACGTTAAAGCACCTACTCACATAAACTAAAACGGAGGCATTTAATTTGGCTAAAAACTCCCTGTAATAATTCAGTAAAAACAAACTCTGCATGATTCACAATAAACAATTACACTGATAACAGAAAGTAAAAAACGGTCTCCAGACCTTTTCAGACTTGTCTTCTTTGGCCTTCAGTATTTATGTTATTCTTTCTAGTAGAAGGTTTGATGTTAACTTTTATTTTATTTTTATTTTTTACCACTCTGGCTGTGGGGGCATTTTCCAAGCTATCTTTAAGTGACCGTAACTGGTGACCACCAAAGAAATTTGAACCTTTTTTCTTCTTCTTTCGACTGCTTCTTTTAGGGATCACAACTGCAGGTCATCTGAATCCATCTCACCTTATTCCTAACATCCTCTTCTGTCACACCAACCCTCTGCATGTACCTCCTTCACTATGTTCATGAAATTTCTGAGGTCTTCCTCTTTTCTCGCTGTCTGACAGCTCCATATTAAACATCCTTTGTCCAATATGTCCACTGTCTGAACTGTCTCAGCCTCTCTTACTTTCTCTCAGTCTACTCAACCTAATCTGTCCTTTATTATAATGATTTCTTATCCTGTCCATTCTTGTCATTCCCAATGAAAGCTTTAATATCTTCAACTCCTCCAGATGCGCTTCCTGTCTTTTCGACAGTGCCGCTGTCCATAAACCGTACATCATAGCAGGTCTCGCTAACATCTTGCAGTGAAAATCAATAGAAGCAAGACGGAGTACACCTGTGTGAATAAGAAAGAAGCAGGCCGTTGTTCCCAAAGAACAAAAACTACTCTTGACTGTTTATTAAAATGAAGTCATATCTCTAACATATCCCGGTATAAGTTAAATAAAGATTATTTTGAACTCTGAATCATCCGAAGGTTTGAATTATTTAAGAGTATAAATATGGAGTTGGAAATGAACATAACGTGTCCTCTTTCTCACAGAGCCTGGCTAAGCTGACTGTTAACTTCCAAAGCAGCTTGTCGGTGAGCGATTCGGCCAGCGAGATGGCGAACAGCACTGGGACCGTGGGTGACAATCTGCAGCAGTACTGTGACACTGGCTGTCAGACTGACATCATGGGGGAGGTAGGAGACGCCGCTACACCTCCCTGTCTCACCCTAAATTAATAGTCAGCATCCCAGATGATGAGTGTATTACTTTATTTAACTCCCTGCATAAATTTGAAGTGACTAAAGCCAAATAATCTGATCGTATCGTGTAATCTGGTCCATTGCCTTATTTCTCTTCAGTATGTTTCCCAAGACTCCTCATATTTGGTGGACAAAGTGAAACTGAACTGGCAGTACGAGGAAGCCAAGAAAAAGTAAGTGTGCCTGGCTGTTTGTTATTCGTACTACTATGACACACCAGCAGTGGGAGGATGTGTTATGAATAGTATTTGCGCCCGGTGGACGTGGCTGCTGAGCGATGTCTGGCCGGCAGAATGAGCTGGGTGGTCACATTCTTGCCTGGCCACGCTGCTGCTGCTGACTGTGTGCTGCCTTTGTGCACACAGCCAAAGGGAGAGGACTGCCCACGGCCAGCCTCCATGTCAAACCCTGTTTCTCCGCAGGGTGATTTAATATAGACACTGTTTGGCTAAATATATCCCAGCTCACCCTATAGCGTAGACCAACTTATATGTTGGCAAAATCAACACTGGATAAAGCATGGAATTCCTTTACATAAAAAAAAAAAAAAAAAAAAAGGGTGCTTACGAATTCAGCACAGGTTCGTCCAGTAATTTGGGCTGTAAATGTGACTCAGGCCACTTCGGTTAAATCTATGTGTTAGTTGGTCACCATATCAGGATCTCTCAAAAAAATCAAGGGAACATCTCTCACTAATTCACTGAGGACAAATGTGATGATGTGACAGCAGTCAGTGGAAATTCTCAACTGTTTGAAGGCTGGATTCAAAATCATATCAATGATTAAAGTGAAACATTGAAATCAGAAGCTAATCCAGCTGATGTCGTCATGTGTCCCAGTACTGCGTACCAACCCTACGTGCCTATATGCACTGACACGCTTATGAGGAAGCTCATTTAGGTCAATTGTATCTGTGATGCTGTTCTGGCGGATTGCGCAGCTCATGGCCATAGGAGAGGGTCGTTAAACGAGTAAATCGGTTTTGCTTTCACACTCAGGTCATGCCTTATCCAAACTATGTGTCATTATTATAAGAAAATTAAATTACAGTGGAAATTATATGACCCAGTTCACAAAAATGACAGACGGTGAGAAAATCTAGAACAAACTTCTGATGTTTGTGTTGTCTAATGATTCCTGGTCAGACAGTCTTCCAGCTATAAAGAGGTTACAGCAGCAACATCCTGAGTTATTACTTTGGCTCGATACACATTAAAAAAAAAAAAAAAAAAGATTCATGTTGCTGTTGTGACCCAGCAGCTGTAGTGCCAACCATGACATCAGGAGGGGAAGAGAGGCAGGGAGGGAGGGGGGAGACCTGTGGAAACTTGCATGCTCTGTCACTGAGTCACTCTGTCTCAAATCCATCTCACATAAACACAGTTATTTCATCCAAGCTGAGAAATCACTCTGTGAGAACCCAATTAACTCTGAGCAAACATCTGGATCGTATACACCTGTAAGAGCACTCGCTGATGCAGCAGGTAGCTCGGGCAGAAATTACAGACACTGAATGCTGTCATTATAAATCACAGCATGAAGCGTCAGCAGGGCTCAAGTGTGCAGTGTTAAGTGGAGCCGATTGTACGTGTGTTGCTATAAACACTTGTGCAGAGTAAACAGAAGCTGTACATAATGCTGCAGGTAGCATTTATTCAGCAGTCGCTCATAAAAATATTAATATGGGGCCACAGAGGTTGTGAATGTGAGTGTATGTAAACTTTAAACCACAACTATTATCATGAAGTTCTGAGTCTGAAAGACTGATTTTTTTTAATTTCTTCTTAATCATGGTATGTGAATTTAAAGTGAACGTGAAATTTACGATGTAAAAATGTAAAGGGTTTATACAGCATGTGTAATCTTTCCCGCTCCTCTCTCAGGGTGCAGAGCATACAGCACCAGCTAGCACAGCTGGACAGTGAGAGCTGGTCGGGGCGGGCCGAGGCAGACCGCGACCGGGACTTCTTGCAACTCCTGCGCGAGAAGGAGGCCCTCCTGCAGGAGATCATTCATGTCAGCAAGCAGCAGCACCTGCCGGAGAAGCTGCTGGAGCTGGAGGAGGAGCGCTCCAGGCTGGAGGAGGAGGTGCAGAGGGCACAGAGCTCCCAAAGCCAGGGAGCCAATCAGAGGTGAGAATGATGACAGTGTGCTCTCTTACTGTATTATTTGTTTATGCATCTTAAATTTGCCTGTCAGAGTGATAATTTACAGTCAGGTGCACTTTAATGTTATTTAATAAATATTGGGTTAATAAGTAACAGTTATCATCAGAACACACCAATAGCACCATATTGGATATATAATAATAAAGACACCTGAAGACTCATTCCACATTCAAACAGATGCCAAATGAAGCCAAAGGTTACTTTGTGTCATAAATGAAGATAATCTCAAGGTGAATGGTCTCACCATAACAGTAGTCAAGCGATCGAGTAAACAAAATGTGTATCGAGTAAACAAAATGTGTATCACAGTTCAAATTACAACTCTTTATACAAACATTTTCATATTTATGGAATAAGCAAGAAAGACATAAAAACAACAAAACAAGAGAAGCCACAGAGAAACAAATGGAAAGAAGTTTATAGCAAGAAAATATAAAGTCATATAGATGGAAATGCTGAGATGTCATATGGTCCTCTCGAGTAATGGAGCCTGTGAAGTGCCGCCAGTTTTTTTTTTTTTGTTTGTTTTTTTGTTTGTTTTTTAAATCAGCTTGCTTTACCTAACACGTCATATTGTTCTACATCCATTAAAGGTACTTGGAACAATAATTTGTTGACACTGTATGAACTGAGAGTGGTACACATTGTGTTTAAATGTTAACAGGGCATCAGTATTTCCAATCTTTTTACACTCATTTGGAAATTATTATCTTCTCTGCCCCATCATCGCCTCCACTGCCTTCATCATAGCTGTCATATGTCTGTGAACTTAGCAGCCTGTGGGGTTTCTTTTTGTATCAAGGGGATGCACATATACTCACATACTAAAATGAAAAGCTGTAAATCCATCATCATAAATCGCAGTGAGCTGTTGGACTGTGTGTCCATTTCCATACTACATACTAACTGTCAGCAGGTTTCCGTATGTGGTTTGTTCACACTGGAAAAATGACAAACCAAAGAAAACTCAAAACAGTTTCCATGCAGAAACAATTTGTTACTGATATTTTTATTTATTGCCCGCTTTGTTTCAGCTTTTTATCGCACAGTTTTTAAACATTTACTAAAACCTTTTAGAATGGGTTTGAAGTGTGTATAAAAATGAGCTGATCAGGGGAAGGATGCCTCAAATAACTCTCCTTACATGAAACCATAACATAGTGTATCTCGTTCACTATCAGATTAGGTTTGCAGCTGTGTTCTTCTAGAGGGAATATACCAGTGCCCTCGTAGCCCAGTTTATCCTGTAAGATTAAACGCAGTGAGCTGTTACACAAGCCTGTCGGCTGATATGTGATGCCATACATTGAACTCTGGATTTCTTATACATCGAAGTGAATCTCCCAACAGGATCCTGCAGCAGGAGAAGAGGAATGTTCTGCTGAGACAGCTGGAGGAGGCAACACGCATCACCACCTACCTTCACTCCCAGCTGAAAAGGTGCAGCACACACTCCTAAAGTTCCTCAGTCATTGTCTGTGTCTGCTCTCTCATGAGTCACATGTTCTGTAGTTTTGCCACCACTGGGAGTTTTAAATTAAAGTGAAATTGTAATCAAAATAAAACAGAAGTGCAGACAGCTTTAAATAACTATAATAAATAAAGTTTTCATTTACTGAATTCATAAAAGGCATTATTTAGATTTCTACCCATTTCTCTCCTGCTCCTTTGTCTTGTCTGCCTCCAGCCTGTCGGCCAGTTCTCTGACCGTGTCGTCCAGCAGCAGCCGCGGCTCTTTAGCCTCCAGTCGGGGTTCCCTGGCGTCCAGCCGAGGCTCCCTCAGCTCCATCAGTTTCAGTGACATCTACGGTCTCCCCCAATATGAGCGCCACGAGGGCGCTGGAGAGCCCCTTGAGCCTCACCTCCGTTACCTGCTTCCCCCAGAGACCGTCTCAAGAGACTGCTCCATGTTTACCCCCGACCCTCTGACCCAGAGCAAAACCAAACGCTCCCACGACACCCCGCAGTCCCTGGCTTCGCTGTCCTCCCGCTCCTCGCTCTCCTCCCTGTCACCGCCCAGCTCGCCAATGGACACGCCCTACCACTCTGCCCCTCAGGACTGTCCCCTCACCCAGATGACGGAGGAATACATGGAGCAGGCGGGCCGCGGTATTTTAGAGGGGCTGCGGGCGCAGTCACAAACCCTATCACACACCTCCATGATAAGCAGTGAGGAAACGGTCAGCCCGGCCGCTGTGCATCAACTGGATAACAAGATTCACAGAGACAGTGGGGCTCAGGCGGCTTTCACCTCCACAGGTAAGCGAAGAAACTCTGTATAAACCTAACTCAGAGTTCACAAAAAAAAGTTATATTAATGGGTCAAAATGATTAAAACGGTCACTGTGCTGTTTTCTGTTTTGCTGTTATTATCTTGTTTTGCCTTTCAGCACATTTCCTTATCGTCACTGTAGACATTCAATAAAGTTAAAATTCACTCTCTGCCAAGATATTTAGCTACTTAATTTGATTTAATTATAATAAATGTTCACAGAAACCCCAAAGAAGTTGAGTTTGTGGGTAATTATCATGATCTCAATAAAAGAATAAAGGCAAAAGAGCAGAAATTCTAAATGACACAATGTCTAATCAGTAAAAGACAGCAAGAGACAACAGCTCACTCATTCTGTGAGCTGCTTTTCCTGAGGCAGGCTGTCTTCCTGAGACTCTAAAGATATGATTTTACCTAAAATGCTAAAGCCTACCTGCTAATGCATTGAATTAACTCCAAATCTTTGTAGGAGTTACTCTGAGGGGAAACAGTGCCAACAGAAGTGGCAGGAGAGCCAGGAGAGTCTCTGCAGGTGTTTCTGAGGATGCTCTGGCCACCGACAGCGGGGTGTTTGAGGCCTGGGGCAGAAGGTGAGTAGAGGTCCATTCTCACGGTATTAAAGCTAAACTTTAACACCTCCTAGTGGAGAAGGAGAGTACTACACCCGAAATAAGAACGCGTTCAGAATTTGTGACTGTGGTGTTTGCATGGCATTGCATTTCATTATAAATTCAGGTAGTTATAATCCTGTCCATAGAGGCTTGACTACCTTTAGTAGACTAAACAAAAAGCTTGTGTCCAGTAAAGTGGGAAAACTCTTTGCTCATTCACCATTTTTCCATTCGTCCAACAGGGCGGAGGAGTTTGATGAGATGTCATACGTGAAAGAGCTGACGTCTGCGAGCGAGCCCACCCAGATCCAACTGGGACTGCTGTGAGTAAACAAGTTAGTGCAGACAGTGCGTGGGTGGCAAAGCTCGTTCCTCGTTAATATCTCTGGATGAACTGTATTCTCTCTTCACAGGTGGGAGTCCAGTTCTCAGTCTCTGCGACTGCATCTGTTACAAGTCAAAAATTTAAATAGGTCAATTGTGAGAGACGGCTATAAAGTGTGAGTACTTTCAGCTCTGAAAATGAAAGAAATACTTGTGGAAGAGTTAAAGTGGCAGAAGGAGATGACTCTATATTAATCAGATGGTTAGTTTATGGGATGCACAGGGAAACTGCTGCTACTCCAGTTTAGGTTAAAAAGAACAGACTTGATGGATTTCTAGTTTAAAAGTCAACTTTTTAAAAAATTTATGCAGTTTTTTTTTTTTTTTTTTTTAATCATTAATCTGTTTAGCTAAATTTCCCATATCTTTTCTAACTCGTATTGAGACTGTCAGGCCACTGAGATGATAGGCCTGGTGCACAGGCTGGAGCATTGGCTCACTATCCTGTTTTTATTACATGGAATAAGAATAAAATATCAACAGCAAAACAACACTGCACGAGCTGTATTCAGCCATAAACATTACAGTTAAAAGGATGTCCGAGTACTTCGTTAGACTTTCCTTGATCTTTGCACTTTGCGTTTAAAGGTACCCACTTATCTCCAGTTTGCCTCCTGCAGTTGTTCGTGGAATATCAGGGGAAGAAATTTCACAAACTGATATGTTGCATCATATCACAGAGGAATTTATTGAGCTCTTTAGAACAGCCCATTTTTAAAATAGTTGTTTAATGTAAAGGCAGACTCAATGACAAAGGGAGTAGAAACTTCCTTCTTCCTATAGTGTTCCTTTTACTTGAGCCAACACTCTGAATCTTTTCTGTCTCAGCACTCTGAGGACACTCATTTGCATTAAGTAGAAGTCTGAGTATTGTTCTTTTCATGCGTTGTTCTTCAGGTATGTGAAGGTGCACCTGATTTCACTGGACGGCAGCAGGGCCTGTGCGTTTTACTGTTGTACAGCATTGGAGCCACAATCCCAGATGACTTTCAACGAAGGCTTCCGCATTCCTGTCCCAGCAAACGCCCTGGCGGTGTGCGTTCTGCAGCTGTCTGTCTGCTCACTGGGACCTCAGGCTCAGGAAGAGCTGCTGGTGGGTCTGAAGGGCTCAGCTACCATAACCTCACTGCTGGTGGAGACTGGGGTTACAGCTGTTCAGATTAAAATGTCCTGTGTTTGCCTGCAGGGTAAAGCCCAGGTGAGCCTGGCAGATTGTGAGGGGAGCCCAGAGATGGTTTACCACTGGCTGCGAGTGCAGATGTTGAATGGGACAGAGTCACAAAGGCCTGAACAGAGGAACGTCATCCAACGCAGACACCAGGATGGCCAGGTTGACGAACAAAGGCCCGGAGCCATGGTAAACATATTTTATTTAGTCAATAACAGCAGTGTCAGGAAGCAGCTGGACGGTGCTGCTCAGGTAAAAATCAGTTAAAAACAAAGACTTTGGCTGTGTGACTGCGTCTGGAGGACCTGGTCAGGGAGAATTCAGACCAAATAGTCATTTTGCACAAAACATTAAGGTGTCAAATCGCGTATATAAACCAGATTGACATTACAGTTGCTACATCCACAATAAAGCCGCAGCCTGTGGTTCCAAGAGCTGAGCCTGAGTAAACTAATTTTGTTCACTGGATCCTGTAAGTTGTAATCCTGCTAATTCTTTTGGATAAATTCACATTCCCATTGTTGAATAGCAGCTTGTAGCCAATGGCCTGCAGGCGTGTAGCTTGTTCAAGTGCGTAATTGACAAGAATGTGTGTCAGAAGCCAAGTCAGCCTGCATGCTCCAGCCTCAGCAGTCAGAGGGAGGGGAGTGATGAAAGACTGAAGATCTTTTTTGAGGGATTAAAATGTGATGTTACAGGACACTGCATGCAATCTGCTGTCACGCAACACCCCCACCCACCTGGAGGAGCGGGAGAAGAAGGACGAGCCTGGGGAGGCAGCGTCGGAAAGGTGACATTATCCTCCTCTCAGGCTAGATTTTGCTTTGACAAATAAATACATCGTTTTGGCCCCTGTCATGTTTGTACCTTTATGAGGATGGTGCATTTTTCAGGAGTTGGCAGGCGGAGTCAGTGGACAGCGGCTGCAGCAACAGCATTGCATTCGCCGCTCCCTGCTCAGAGGGCCTGTGTGCAGAGGGAATCTGCATCACCACCGGAGGACGCTGTGACCAGACAGTCTGCAAACCCTCAACAATAAAGGTACGAGGTGACGCTTTGGTAGTGAGGAGATTCTTATTGGGGGAAAAAAATCTGGCATTAAAAGTTCTGTTCATACATTTTTTGTAGGTAGAAAAGGCAACCATGACAGAAGGCATGTTCCCGGAGCCGGTGCGAGTCCGACCTAAAGAGCGGGGAGGCCGCTGGGGTCACGCCTCGCCGTTCATGCGTGGTAGCACCATCGTTCGCTCCCAGACCTTCTCACCGGGCGCTCGGAATCAGTATGTGTGCAGGGTGAGTATTTTATTTTATTATAAAAGTGACAGCATATAGATACGAATATAAGATGTGTAGTGTAATTCTCATCTTTCTTTCCTGTCATGCTGTATATCCATCTGGATGAAAAGGCCGTGCACGATTAATGTGCAGACAATGTGCAGGAAAGCCCCCCCTCATTTTAAGTATTTAAAATGTTGTGTCTCTGTGTCTCTTTCCAGAAATCATGACCTAGTTACTAAAATACCCAAATAAAATCCACAAACGCTGTTGTGAGCAGTTTCATGTCGGAACTAATTTCTCTCTACTGTCTACATTTGCCAACCAAAAGAAGTGCACAGCTAGTTTCTGCTCAGCTGTGAGGGGACGACTTTAAGTGTTTACATCCTGTGTAGATTTGCGCTTTCGTCTGCAGCGCTAAGATCGGTGGGTGTAGTGCGGTAACAGGTTTGTGTTTTTAGACTAACTGGGTCATGATTTGTGGAAAGAAACATGAATGAGTGTCTCACATTTTTTGTGAGATGAATGATTTTTAGTCCTTTGTGCCACACTTAACTCTTATCTATGAATCATTCAACCATAAAAAAGGCCCCGAATTCAAAGTACGAAGCAGTGTTGTTTACATGTAACACACGACTTGGTAAAGAACCAAATGCATCTTAAATCTATGAAAAACTAATTGAATATATGAAAAATGCCAAAGACAATATATTTGCATAAAATGGTATAGAACGAGGAATAAGCTGAAAACTTTTGGAATACTGTGCAAAGTGTCCATAAAGTGGAAATGGCAGTCCTAAAAAACTACATCAGTGCATTGTCTTCCTTCTCTCACTCCAACCAGTCGCAGCAGATGGCCCCGCCCCTCCCTGAGCCTGGTTCTGCCGGAGGTTTCTTCCTGTTAAAAGAGAGTTTTTCCTTCCCACTGTCGCCAAATAGCTTGCTCATAGGGGGTCATATGGTTGTTGGGTTTTTTTTCTCTGAAGGTATTATTGTAGGGTCTACCTTACTATATAAAGTGCCTTGAGGCGACTGTTGTTGTGATTTGGTGCTATATAAATAAATTGAATTGAATTGGACCTGAAGCTGAAGTGGAAATGGCAGTCCTAAAATAAATCGGTGTATAAAAGAAAGAAATAGGACCTGGCACAGGACCTGAGAGATACATTTGGCCCTGAAGCCTCATCAGATGTTGTCTCAGTGGAAGAGTGGCTGTCAAGTAGCCATTCTTAAGGAAGGGAAACAGGGAGCAAAGGCTGAGGTGTTCCAAATTACAGGCATCACTGAGGGCCATCGTACTTATGGAGCGATCCAATTTTATTCCAAAATCTATAAACCATGGTTTGTTGTAGTTTGAGGCTACATTTCAGTCAGCAGTGTTGGGAATCTTGTCGAAGTGATGTGATTAATTTAGCATCTGATGGGAAACAACAATGGACTGGCCTCCCCAGAGCCCGGACCTTAACATTATTGAAGTAGTGTGGGATCATGTTCTTCCAAAGAAGAGCTTTGAATGTCCTTGAAAGCCTGGAGAACTGTTCCTGAACACTACTTACAGAAGGCTGGTCTGAGAGAGTCCAAGATGTGTTAAAGGATAAAGGTGGTCGCACCAAATATTGACATTCAAGCTAATTAGAATTGTTCAAACTGTTTTTGGTGCACAAAGCCTTGCAGGGAAGTCCGTGTCTCCACTTGTCTGTAATTAACTAAAACATTTGGGCCAGTTTAAACTGCCATATTTTCCATATTCATAACAAAATGTAAAGAAATTAGGGTCGGCTCAAGAGTTTTGCACATTACTAAGTGTGGCTCACTTTAAAATAAGGCAACTCGCACTAAAATAATCTAGCTGGATTATTTGGCACCATGGGGCAGTGGAAACATGTATTTGATTTTAGGGTGAGCTGTGGCCTTAAAGTGGATGTTATTGTTTCTTTCAGCTGTATCGCAGTGACAGTGACAGCTCAACTCTACCAAAGAAGTCGCCTTTTGTTAGAAACACATTGGAAAGAAGAACACTGCGATATAAGCAGGTACGTTCTCATTATGTCTCTTTCACCCTGTGCCTGTACGGGTTTTTTTGTCGTTTACCTGAGTTGTCTGTGTGTGAGCAGCAGTCGTACCGCTCCCCCCTGGCCGAGCAGCCGACGCGCACCTCCCTGGACCTGGAGCTGGATCTCCAGGCCTGCAGGACCCGTCAGAGGCAGCTGATGGAGGAGCTGAGCGCCCTGAGAGAGCTGAAGCTGCGACTGGAGGAGCCGCAGACCAGGGAGGCCACCGAGCTCCCCAACTGGGCGCTGAGGGACGAGCGCTTTCGATGCCTGCTCAGAGAGGCCCAGAGACAGGTGAGGAAACCGAGTGGGCTGCAGCTCCCTTACAAATACGCCTCTCCCAGCAGCGTTTGACAGTTTTTGCTGCTTTACAGGCCAACCAAAGCAAGCAGGAGCAACGTCAGGAAGAGGCGGCAGAGAGGAGGCTGAGGAAGGCCTCTAAGGAGGTTCTACAGATGAGAGGGCAGAGCCAGAAGGAGCCGCTGCCTGTGCAGACGTTCAGGTGAGAAATGCACTGATCAGTTTTCACATTGTTAGTCACGGCACCGAAGTCCAGGAAAATTACTGTGCCTGTCAGCAGAGGCTGCACTTCAGGTTAAACTGATGTGATATATAAGTCAGCTAAAATCTGTTTCAGCTGTATGCTATGAACACCCGCTGACCCCAGAAGAAGTCTTAAATTTAGCTTGGCATCTATTCCTTCCTCGTGTTCTGAAGAAAGATATCGTGGAAGAGGACTGTTGTTTAGAAACTTAAGATCTACAGAGCTCCTACTTTATTCATATCACATATCCATAGTTTAAATCGGGAACCTTACATAATGTTACATTTGTGGTTATTTCCATCAGAAGAAAGTCATGGCAGGCCCAAACAGTGGGTTCCACTAAATTAAATTCTTTAAGACTTAAATAATCAGAAATGTGACAAGTAGCAGGAGAAGAATTTCTAAAACTTTTACTGGCAAATAAGTCAAGTTCATGCAAAGACTGATCTTTCTTCTTCATTCATAACGTCTGCAAATCTCTGACACATTGGACATCAAAGTCTAGACCTAACTGATCAGCGACGATCCATTCCTGCTTTATCAGCACTCCAAGTTGCTGATCCACCTGCTCTTTAAGGACTAACTAAAAATATCCATCAATTCAGGACCAATTTGGTGACCATGTGTGCATTTTTCCAGCCTTACACAGCACAATGTCACAATGCAAAAATGACACATTGTGCAAAACTGACCGAAAATCTACGGTCAAAGCAGCAAAGTGTACGAAACACAAAACGACAGAACTTTTGTCTACACTGATTTAAAAGTCAAACACCAAAGAGACACGGCACAGTTCACAAGATCACTGCTGATTAGGAAGCTTTTACTAAAAACGGCATATTAATTATAACAAGTCGTCGTCTTTGCCTGCAGAGAGAAGATGGCTTTTTTCACAAGACCAAGGTTCAACATACCTCCTTTGCCGGCTGACGATGTATGAGAGCTCGTCTCTGTGTTATGTGACTAAACATGAAGTATTTGTGCCTTTTTTTTTTTTTTTTTTTTTTTTTTTGAGCTTATGAAGTACCAAGATTTCTTCTAAGGCCACAGGCGACGTGACCAGCAGACTATGAAGACTCAAAGCTCAAAGGTTTCACATTTTCAGAAACATTTGTGTGATTATTGTAAACACAAACACACTAAAGATGCACAGTTATCGACGACAGCGCGGCTGCTCGTTTCCTTTTTTTGAGGAAAGTGACTTTCGAACAATCTCCCTCTCTGCTCCTGTATGACTATCTTCTGTTTGTGCTTACAAAAGGCTGGAAGACGGGAACAAAAGTCAGTTTGAACAAATTCACTGTACTGTAACTTATTTTATAGTACTTTTCCTTGAAGGAAATAAAAAAGAACTCTTCCTGCTTTTTTTAAGTGTATTTTGTAGCTTTGAACAAATAGCACTTCAGTGTTTTTACATACAGTAAAATTGAATTATTGTCTGATTTGTCTCCTAATTCTTAAGAGTTATTTGCATAAAAAGTCACTTTGTAATCCACTTTTGTTACAGATGTCATTGTCCTTTTATTGTTATTAAAATTAATATTATTTCATGTACTTTTCAATATATGGATGAATATATGAAACACTGTATTCAGATTTTTTTCTTAATGTATGAACATCTGCAGTGTTACCTCTTGTGAAGATAAAACCATTAATCTGTATCTCGCTTGTAATCAGTTGTGCAAAAAGCAGGATTTTAATGTATTTATTCAACCTGTGCGAGGATGGAGGTGGTGTCATATTCTGCACACGCAGGCGCTTTCTTTAAATGTGTCACAGCATTACACAAGATTTTTCTCTAACCACAGCCAGCCTCCGATGACCCATTTGAGTCTAAATTTGCAGATTCTTGAGAAGCAGGCAGCTGTGTCAGCTAATTATCTTTATACAACATCCTGTTGAAGTTTTTTCATAACGCAAGGAGAGGCAGCAGATGTAATTCGACTGCAGCGCCGCTTCAGAGGTTTCGTTAGCAGACAAAGCGACTCAGTTGGATTTCTCATGGAGGCATCAGAGGCAGCGACGTGTTGACACATCTGCAATCAAACCTTAAAGTTCTCATGGTTCGTCTCTAAACCGAAAAATTCAGCTTGCTTTTTGTAGAGGCCCCACGAAGCCCAGGAGCGTGCCTCTGCTTGTCTGTATTTTTTGGGGGCAATTTTACAAACGCTTGTGCATTTTTTCAGAGGACAGCTCGGGGGCAAGTCATTCAATACTTTTATTGTAACATAGCATCAAGGATCCCCTGAGAATAGTTTCCAATGCAGAAGGAACATGAAAAACACCAGATTACCCCCCTGCTCTTTTTGTTGTATTCAGTACAAAAGGTTAGATGCTAGGGGGGACGACAACACACTTTAACGCTCATACAGAAAAAAATAATTGCTAAAACTTTTTAAGAATAACTTAGTTGGAACATAAATTAACAAAAGTGGGTTAGAGAAAATGAATTCGGGTGCAGCTTACAGAGAGGTATAAATGCAAATACAAAAGCCACAAACCATTTTTACCCGCACCTGCATTCTCTTTAAACAATACGAACCACACACAATATAAGAAAACACGATGACAAACCACTGTGTTATGCGTCCAGTTGAGCAGCTGTTCAAAATGAACAGGCACCTGTAATAAGTCATAAAGGCTGAGAGAATATAGTATCTGGGTCAATGTTTGCACATCGTAAGTGAGAGCCCTGCTGTTCCACTCAAACACATATACATCTGTTTGTAGTGACGTGTAGGAGATGTCCAGTAAAACAAACAAACATTCACGAATCTGTGTTTTCAGGCTTTAAAATTAAAGGGGAACTATTATGTTTTGCCTAAATTTCTGTCACATGCAGTACTGTGTAAAAGGCCTGAGCCACACTTCATTTCTTCACATCCAGGGAGCCAGACTTTAAGTAGACTTGAGCTTTCAGCCCAGTCCCCGTACCTGTCCATTTTCAGAGGAACTTCTTTTGTTAGTTAAGCCACTCAGTCACCTACTTATCACCAGAGCACAAAAAAGGCACCTAACTCAAGGGATGAACCAGTGTTGTGTTTTTACATAATACAACTTTGCAAAGAAGTTCTTTTTAAATTGTATCTCTTGGTGCTTTTGCAAGTCTGCCAGTTGGATGCTGTATTTCCGTGTCTTTTGTTTATTATATGAAAAAAGCCAAAGCTAACACAGTTTGATAGACATAAAATAGTAAGTTTACATCAACAAGGTGATTCCCTCATCAGAAGTGGTCTCAGTGAAAGGCTGTGAAGAAGCCATTTGTAAGGAAGGGAAAAAGAAGTATGCGAAATTACACGAGAACTGGAGCGAAGAATCAGTGGTAACAAATTCAAATTGGAAAATTTTTGGTTTAAATCACGGTCAGTCCATAAGGATGAGATCAGGGGCCAATAGCGGTCATCTGTAAAACATGGTGGGGAATCTTGTCAAAATTCATGGTCTTAGGAATGCTGAAAGTACCATCAGGTTTTGATCCACCATCCAATACTTTCCTCTGATTGACATTGTGTATGAGACCACTGTCAATCTGCTAAAAGCAAATCCGGACAGAAAAGACAAAAAAACCAACACGCAACACTGTTAGTCATGAAGCCCGGACGTCAACATTATTGAAGTGTGATCTTGACAGAGAACAGAACAAAAGGCAGCCGACATTCAAAAAACAGCTTTGAATGAAGCCTGGAGAAAATTACCAGAAGGTTCGTCTCAGAGAGTTTAGGCTATGTTGGAGAATAAAGGTGATAATGTATTTTAAAAAATGAGCAGTGACTCAAGACTTTTGCACAGTACTGTAGATCGCTCCAGTTTGAGATGTTTAATATAAACATGTACAAGGAGATCAGTGTATATACATAAAGTAAATCCCAGGCTGTTGAACCCGTGTATCTACTGTTCGCCCAGCTTGACCAATGTTCAACCAGGTGAAACCAGGTTGAACCAGGTCTGGTATTGTTGGGCCCTGAGTGAAAGCAGTGCTAAAGTTGGGGTTGAAACCTGTTCTGCTATCAGCGTTTTCCCTGCTGTGCTCTGCGTGAAGTGTACATTATTGAGGAGCAATTTACTAGTCCTATAAATCAAGTGTAACCATCAACTACTAGGAGGCACACCCTCAGTTTAAGTCCAACGTATGTGCTCGAGATGTGAAAACGAAAGCTTTCCTCAAACAGTTCTCACATAAAATTTAATTTGTTTTTTGCACGCACACACCGTTCTGCCTGTTCTGCACACTCACATCCAGAGACTGTGTCCTCACAGCTGTGTTCTTTTCAAAAACGCAACTTCGTGATTACCTGCACACGACGCATTCAGGCGACATGTGCAAACTGTAGCTTTAACAAAACAACATGGCTTGCACTCTCCTCGGTCTCTGCAGCTGTACGGTGAATAAGGATTGCTTTGATCTGTGAATCAGGCAAAGCTCCCGATTCCAAGAGTAACATTATCTTGGGCTGGGAATGATAATAGACCCCCTTTAAAAAACAACAACAAAACAACAAAAACAAAACAAACAAAAAACACGAGGTGGAGTAGCACCAGTTCACATACAGCATGATGCACAACGGCAAAGATATATATATTTAAAAAAAAAAAAAAAAAAAGCCTGAGTCTGCACGTCTATCTCAGACCAACACTGGCATTTCTCTATATGTTAATTTAAACACACAACATCTGTCTGTTCACAAAAGCACCTCATCACTCTGTCCACCTCCTTAATGACCAACAGCCAATAAGATTTAAGTCCAGTCTGTGAATCCAGCTCAGAGTTTTTTTAAATGGGGATGGAGACTATGGTCGGAAGCTCCCCGATAGGAGGTGGGTTGTACTTCTCGACCCTCATCAGCCGCCGCAGGATGTCATCCCGATCACGTGGCCATCCATATACATGTGTGTTCTGGAGCCAGTTAGGCACGTGGCACTGATTATACATTCAAACAAAACAACAAGAAACAAAACAGGGTGTGAGACTGGGTGGTGGGTGGAATCAGTGGCGTGATCTCACTTAGGAAGACATGTAAAAATTACCTTTTTAGCCCCGGGGAACAGGATAGGAATGAATCTGAAATTCTTGCTTCCATTCTGGATGAATTCATTCTGCAGCTGAGTGACACACACAGGAAAACCACATACACAATTTGATTTCACAGCGGCGATGAGAGCACGCAGTTTTTCGCTCTCGTTAAGATTATTTCAGTCTTCGTTTGGACCACATTCAGGTCGCTCACCTGTTTATGTATGTAAACCGTGTTGTAGGTCCTCTCGTCGCTCTCCAGGCCAGCAGGGGAAGCGGTCACCGTCTCGTAGTACTTGGGGCTGATGATGATGATGATGAGATACTCTTTCTAAGACAAGAGAAAATTACAACTGGCAGTAAGCTACTGCAGCTATCAAACTTCTTCATGCAACAAGTTCACACTTGCAGAACGTCTTGAGTTCCTAGATGTGAAAATGACTTCCTCTGTAGGCAGATTACTCAATTTAAATTGTTTGCATTCCATTTGATCATCATGAAAGAATTTCACCGACAGTTTGCTTTTTTTTTTTTTTTTTTACCTCACTCAGGTATCGCTCCATGAAGTCAATCTTGCTTATGCTTCTGAACTGCTGCTCGAAAATGTCGATCTGAAACAAGCAAAGCTGCGAGTCAGACAGTTTAACCCTGCGCAGAAAACACACAAATTCTTTATACATTTTAATTGTGTAAAGCCAGTTAACAGGACAAGCTGACAAATAACACGCAATAACTTGTAAGATATTAACAGAAACTCAGAGTCACCAACAAAATGAAAGCAAGAAATATGTAACGTGATGAGCTGATGAGAGTCTAGACTAAAAGTTCATCTGTAGCATCCAGCATTCACTCTGGGAGGAAATTACAAAAATAGGCAGGAATCACAATTTAGTTCAAAAATCACTTGTTTAAATGGATATACAGTAAGCTATTTAATAAGCTATTTATTATATACTATATTTATAATAATTGCACCTAAATTTGTAACTTTAGTATTACAATGACAAAGTTTTTTAAAATGTTTGTTAAAATCTAGCCAGCTGAATTTTAACTGTTTTTTTTCCAGCTCCTGACATTTTAAGTTGCTCAAACAAAACACACAAAAAGACTAAAAGCTGCACGTACGTGCGTGTCAAAGCCGTTGTGCCGCAGCAGAGCCACAAATTTGATGATCTCGTTGACATGCTTGTCGTTGTCTGCTTCGTAAGTGACGAAGACACGCCCTGCAACAAAAACAAACTTTTTCAGAGGCGGGATCGTCTGACAACAGGACCAGGCGTCTAATCTGCTCGTGAGCACTCACTCTGCTCCAGAGACAGCGGCGCGCTGCAAGGAGGGCGCTTCTCTTTGACTGGAACGTTGTGTCCGCTGTATGTAGTTAAAAAAAAATTATTTTAATAGCAGAAACAAGCAACAGAGTGAGAAAGAATTTAATTGTAATTTAAAAAAAATAAATAAATAAAAAAATCAAAACTCACATCTGTGTGAATCCACCTGCAGGAACTCTGCAGTCACCTGCATCTGCAGCAGTACAGACAAAATAAATACCGGCTGCGGTCTGTGCGTGGTTTAAAGGTTAAAAAAGGGTCCGGCAAACTTACAGTACTGGCGGTAAGCTGGGTGGTACTCAGGCCAGGGATGCTTGTTGACCATAGGCTCCCTGTTGAAGGCGTCTGCAGGGCACTGAGCACAGCAGGCGGGCCCCTGTGGTGCACACGAGTATGGCGATAACGTGTGGTGGTACAGGTTGGCTGAAGGCGGGTTGGAGCGCAGAGAGAGAGGCTGCTCTAAGCTGCCCATGCTGCTGTGAGTGCCGGGGAGGGACAGGAACTTGCATCTGGAGAGGCAGCTCTCTCCAGAACAGCTGGAGTAATCTTTCTGGCTCAGACAGGACGGCAGGCTGTTGGGGTATCCCGACCAACTGCTGGCGAAACTCGGGTGGAGCCAGCCGCTGTATGCCTGGCTCGGGAAAGGAGTTTGGGGGCTGTACCCAGCTGGCAAGCTGCGAGAGGGCTGGGATGGGCAGAAGCTGGACTGGGGGAAGATCCTAATGTGCTTGTGCTCCTCTGTGTCCAGGCTCTGCTTGCCGAACAGAGAGCCATCACGGTCTGAAAAAGGGTGGTGGCCCAGAGGGTCGGAGGCGGACTCCGGTTTGGAAAGAATGCTGGGGTCTCTCAGCTCTGCACTCATGGTTTCATCGTCTTCTTCAGGTGTGTTGCGGTGACTGACCAGGTGGCTGATGTGACTGTGAGCCGGAACATTTACCAAAACGGGGGAAGGCAAATTAATTTCAGTCTGACTTTAGTGGAACTTCTGTTTCACCCACTTTATCAGCTCTTATCAAGTGTGATATCCTCTGTGACTTTCAAGTGAAAGCACAGCAGAAAGGCGCTGGGATGCGTGCAGTGTTTCTCTCACCTAGTAGTTGTTGAAACCGAGTAGACCGACGTGGGCAGCATCATTGGACCTTTTCCTCCTGACATCCATGTGTGTGGGGTTTGAGATGCACATGAAATTCTGCTGGAGATAAAAACACACACGTGGGTATTTAAAGAACCCGAAAATGTGAAATTATGATGTGAACAGGAGGTGTAAACAGTCCCTTGTCTGTGAGACAAGATGAACGGCAGTACATGTTGTGATTAACATCCAGATAAAAGTTGATATATTTAGTTGACATATTTAAAGAAACAGAGCTGATGAGCTGTTAAAGCCAAATTTATGAACGGCCCTACATTACTGCAAACTCCACACAGTGCACAGTAGGTAGCGTGGTCCCCCCATGGGGCGTGGTCACCTCATGATCGGAAGGTCGGGGGTTCAAATCCACTGAACGGCTACCCTGAGGTACCCCTGAGCAAGGTACAGTCCCTACACACTGCTCCCCGGACGCTGGATTGGTGGCTGCCGACTGCTTCACTGAGTGAACGGGTTAAATGCAGAGAGAATAATTTCCCCACGGGGATCAATAAAGTATACATTATTATTATTATTATTATTATTAATAATAATACCTGCAGAAACACTCTTGGTGAGGCAGGCTGTGTAAATAAATTACACTTTCTTTTGTGTGATTGTTTTGTTATTTCTATAATATTACAGTAGTAGTTAGTAGACGGAGGTCGGATTATTTTTTTTTAATCCTGTTTGGACGTTTTATTATAATAAACCCAGCTCAGTCAACTCGGGACCACTTTTATTCGAGGTGAACAAACTCATAAAGCACTTCTGATATCTGCCCACACTCGGTGTCTTTTTGACTTGATTTGCAAGAAACGTGCCTCCCACACAGGGGACTTTTCTCTAAATGTTTAATGGTCAACACATCAGGAAACGCACATGTGGGAATAAGGAAATGATGGTTCTCATTTACCGGAGAAATCAAACCACAAACATTTTAAAATGTAAAACTTGCCTCTGGGATTTCAGAGGTCTTCCCGATGTCTTTTTGTGTTTTGTTTTTAAAGCGCTCAAACTTCCATGAAAACTGCTTTCAGTGAATTAAAGAGAAAAAAAAGTCTATCGCATCCCCTTAGATCGTTTTTTAGGGTCACCGTTCATTTTTCCACTGACTTTCTCCACAGAGAAGCCGTGTAACCTCGTTTTAGGTGGGTTTGTCTTCCAACACACCCCTGATAGTTCCCGTAAATGTAAATCACACTCATTAAAAGCCGATCTGTGGTCGCAGTTTGCACTTTCCACTGACGCTGACCCAGATATTTCTTCGTCTGCTTAAATTTCAGGCTGACTTCCTGCGGTTCAACATAAAGCATAAACACACACACACACACACACACACACACACACAGCGTTCCAATAATCACACTTTCAATTTTCACATCACTACGAGCGTTAAATTAGCTGTAGTACAATCTGCCGTGACTTTCACTTCTGTCTGAGCTTAAAGAAAGAAGAAAAATGCTCAAAGACAAAGAGAAAACTAAATAACAAACTATTAATATATATATATCTATATATAGATATATATATATATATAGATATATATATATATATTTAAGGTGTGATAAGCGTGAGGTGGTTTGTAAAGCGCGTGACCAGGTAACGTGTTGTGTAAGCGTAATAACTCAACTCACCGACGCTGCTTCCACTCATCAAGCCTCCTTCAGGTCACTGAGCCGCGGCGTGGAAACACAGGAACACCTCAAAGGGGAAAACGGTCCTCGAAGAGTCTCAGAGAAATATTAATTAACGAAAGAAGAGCTCGAGCCTCAGTAATAATTGTCCTTTTTACCCACGTCTCCGCGAGACACATGAAAGACACTGACGCACAGACCGGAGCCAGTTTGATCTTTAGCGTTCTGCCTCGCTGCACCGCCCACCCCAAAAACTCCACCTTCACCCAATAGACTTCCTCCACACACACACACACACACACACACACACACACACACACACACACACACACACACACACACACACACACACACACACACACAGAGTTTACTAATTGATTTACATGTAGTCATTAAACCTCCTGATCCACAGACTGTATTGAAAAGATGGAGGTAGCCACTGTTTAATGTGACCTGTTGGTTTTGGACCCTACATTTAAAAGCAGTGTCAGCTGGTGAGTGATCATATTTGGAAAGAGAGGATGAAGAGCGGAATTATTTTTTATTTTTTTATTTGTGGCTCCTTATAAAAAAGTGCCACGCCTTAATAATGTAACCTGAGTCTTCAAGTTGAAAATGATAAGTAGGGATGGGAATTAATAAGAATTCAGCGATTCCATATCACTTATTGATTCTCACTGGGTTTCCACTGGCTCTGCTTTGAGAGTCGCCGCCATCGCTAAGCAGCATATCAAAGACATTACATGCATGCAAATGAACTCTATGCTGTGGGTCAAATGTTAGTGACTGCTGAAGCTATTTCCCCTCTTTGTTGTGATCAGTGTTGGATTAACTACTCAGGAAGTAACATATTACACAAATTACAGACAACTTTTCTTAAAAGTAATGCAGTATGTAACTTGAGTAATTAAGTAATGTACTTAACACCGTCTCACAATCACCATTCAAAAATATAAACCTGAGGCTACAGCCCCACACACCAACACAAATCCCTGTCCTAATCAGTACACACATATGATTTCCTCTTAGATTTAGGTATGAACAAAAAGCCCACAGCACAAAGTTCAAAACCAGCACAGAGACTTCAAAGCAATCGCTACAGTGATTCGACTGAAGAAACACGAACACTGGCTCCAGCCTGAGTGCTCATCTGTTTGTTGGGCTGGGGTCGGCATTCACTCAGCTATAACATGACTCTGGCTATTCTTGGCTATCTTGCCGTTAGCATCATATCGCTGTTGTTTTTGTTCTGGATGCACTTAACGCTTTACCGTCGCGCTCTCGTCCTTTTGTGCAATAAAAATGAAAATATCAAAAACTTTCAAAGCTCAATTCACCTTACAAATAAAGAGCAGCACTCAGCCGTGAGATAATTCATTCAAATTAAAATATTTACACCTCTCTGCACTAAATCAGCAGATTAACTATTTTCTCTAACGTTAATCTGGTCCCACAGTTAGATTTTTTTATGTTCTTCATAGATTGTTAATTGGCATCTTATCATCATCATCTGAAAATGTATTATTAATAAACTGTTTATTTATTTGCAGTTGGGTGTTTTCATCATGAGGCGATGTGCATTCAAAATGCACATTGCCACGTTTTGGTGAAAACCAATCACAGCATATCAGTGCAAACACCTCATACCAACTGTCTGCATAGCAACAAACCTACAAGAGAAAAAAAAGAAAAGAATCAAGGTCAAAGAGTCGAAATTCCTCCACAGCGATGTGAGAGGCTGAAAATGTTACACAGAAAACAATGACTTCAACTTATGGCTGCTGAGGGTGGTTTTAGAAGCATGGCGTCTACTTAGTTTTTCACACAGTGCTTCTGCATTTTGGTTTAGTCTGTTAGATAAATAATGTCAGCGTGTAACACGTCATGTTTTGCTGTTCATCTGAGGTTGTATTTAATTAATCTTAACACCCGAGAAGGACCAGATGATCCTAAAACTTGCTGTTAAAACTTAAGAATTAAAAGAGGGCCACGTTTTGGCTTTGATATTTGACTTTGGGAACAGCTGATCTCTAATGGTGGTCAGTTTCAGCTAATAGCAAATGTTTTGTAAATCGCTACAGAAGTAATTTTTCTCATAAATCATATGTTTGTACTATACTAATAACCCTAAGACTTCAGAGTGCAGAAAGGTGATGCATCCATATGCTTAAATCTGGTCCTGTTTGTCTCATTGGTGTGTTTACACCTGCTTTAAAGTTTATGTAAATAGGCAGGCATGATGGGGGGTGGGGTATAGATCACAAGACTGTAAACATGCAGACTGCAGTTCCTATCCTGTTCAGTTTTGCTTTCACTTGTTTTTTTGGTTAGGTTTAGTAAAAGGTTGTGGTTTGGGTAGTATTCTGAGAGGCCCATCCTGCTGCAGTATTTGCATCATGGCAGACACTATGTATCTCTGAGACTGTAGCTGTTTGCAAATTATAAGAAGAATAAAATTCTGAATACAAAACTATGAGAATTCTGCAACAGAAGAATAGATTTCATAATAACTTAAACCTACTTATTTGGGGATAAACTTCAAAACAGAAGTGTTTTTTTAATCAAATTTGATTAGCGATTGTTTACATGTATTTATGTTATGGTATCGCATTTCATATGATATCAATCGCCATGTATGGGCGTGTCCTGACACCACTCCTGCTGTAGGTACCACAATTTTCACAGTGCTTAAGTACAGAGAAAGCAAAGCTCCAGTGCAAAGAGCTGTTTTTTCCACTCTGACATTTTTTTCCTGTTTTTACGGAAATGTAACTAGCAAATTTCATCATTATTAGTTAGAAAACATGTAATCACCATTTCATTGTTTAATGGTAAAGTTACTCTAAATTAATAGATAATTAAACTGTAATCTACAGTTCTTTAATGATAGTAGATACACATCATGACTTTCTTCCCACCCAGAAAACAAAACACCTGAATTCATCAAAACTAACAACAAAACACAAAGTCCAACATCTTAAAACCCGTTTATTTGCTCATTAGATGTTCTGTTGAAAAGTTTCCTCTTTGGAGTGTGGCACAAAAAATTACAGGATTTTTTTCTAAATATGCAAAAAAAAAAAATCAATAAAAATAAATTACTTTTACTAAAAAAAAAAATCATTCAGTGATGGAAAAAGAAATTTGGTTCTTTTCGGTTTCACACTATCTTATTTTGAAGGAAGATTTAATATGGAGTCAAGGAATCCCTGAAAACGTAACTAAAATAACTTACGACAAGACTATTTTAAGTGTAACCTTCATAAGTAAGACTATTGATAAAGGAGTTTATAATCTAATAAAATGTTATTAGAGACACTGAAACTGCCTTAAAATCTTAAAAGCAAGCACAGAATTTTATTCTGCAAACCAGAAATCACTTGGATGCTGAGATGCCTCAGGTCAAGGTCAAAGTGTAAAGGATATGAACCCGTATAATAGATCTATAGTTACATTAGGATCGTTTTTTCCCCTTCCTATACAACTTGAAGTTGCCTCACCCGTTTCTTTATCATAGATATTCAGCCTATACCCGCATCTGTCCAGTCATCTCACTGTTTGTCTGTGGTCATAAAGATTTGATCAAATTGGATGCGACAAAACTTTCATGAAAATTAAGAGAAACCTGAGCTCAGTGATCACCTACACCAAGAATCTTCCAAATCACTTTAAGCATATTTGCACTGCACAAGACATAATGTGGATTGCACAACACTGGTCACTATATTCTTCATTTCCAGTTAATACTTGTACAGCTGCTGTTATTGTGTATATATTTATTTATTTATTTATATTTCTTCATACATTCTTATATAGTTCTATACTGTGTATTGTGTATTTTGTTGTACAGTTAATTTATTTTCAACTTTAATTTAATTTATATATTTTATCTTATTCTTTCCCAGTTAAATTTACCCTTCATTCTAATTTGTGTTGTACAGTTATTTCATTTTTAACCTTAATTTATATTTTATTCCTTCCTTATTTAAATTTACCCTTTTTAATTTTTCATATTTATTTCCTATCTTATTCATAGCCTTTTCCTTTTTTTTCCCTTTAGGTCACGAGCAGTTGTCTAAGCATTTCACTGCATATCGTACTGTGTATGACTGTGTACGTGACAAATAAAATTTGAATTTGATTTGAATCTAAGTGTAATAAGATCATGAAGGGGTAAATTTGTGTCCAAGAGGAGATTTAGAAAAACTCACCAGTTAATAATCTACTCTTCATGCAGGATAAATGCAGTTTCCAGTAATTCCCATGAGCTCAGGCCTCAGACTTCTCTAAACAACGAGAGTGGGGAAAAACCTGCCTGCAGCTAAGTATGATGTCAGTGACAGAGGGATAGTGATAATATGGTCACAGCAGCCCAGAAGCACCTCCTACCTGTTGATCAAAACTTCTATTTGTGAGAGACAGCCAATCAAAACAAATTTCTCTTATAGGGAGAGAAGCAAGCTATATTTTTTCAGTAGTGAATAGTGCAAAGCTACTTTAGTAGAGTTCAAAGTAGCAAAAATGCAGAGATGGAAAGGAGCAGATTAGGTCCACTTCAGAATGGCTCATTCTCTTTTAGTCAGAGTCACTCAGAGCCTAAAATAGTTCCACGTTAGTTGATTTTTGTTAAAAACGAGCTTGTAGATGTCTCATATCTGCAACTGGATGTGAATTCAAACTACACAGTTTAAATTCACATTTCTGTTTGCACAGGTTTCAGAGACATGCATGTTAGGTTAATTTGTGTTTCTACAGTAGCTTGCAAAAGTATTCGGCCCCCTTGAATTTTCCCACATTTTGTCACATCACAGCCACAAACATGAATCAATTTTAATGGAATTCCACGTGAAAGACCAACACAAAGTGGTGTACACGTGAGAAGTCGAACAAAAATCATACATGATTCCAAACATTTTTCACAAATAAATAACTGCAAAGTGGGGTGTGCGTAATTATTCAGCCTCCTGAGTCAATACTTTGTAGAACCACCTTTTGCTGCAATTACAGCTGCCAGTCTTTTAGGGCATGTCTCTACCAGCTTTGCACATCTAGAGACTGAAATCTTTGCCCATTCTTCTTTGCAAAACAGCTCCAGCTCAGATTAGATGGACAGCGTTTGTGAACAGCAGTTTTCAGATTTTGCCACATATTCTCGATTGGATTTAGATCTGGACTTTGACTGGGCCAGTCTAACACATGGATATGTTTTGTTTTAAACCATTCCATTGTTGCCCTGGCTTTATGTTTAGGGTCGTTGTCCTGCTGGAAGGTGAACCTCCGCCCCAGTCTCAAGTCTCTTTTGCAGAATCCAAGAGGTTTTCCTCCAAGATTGCCCTGTATTTGGCTCCATCCATCTTCCCATCAACTCTGACCAGCTTCCCTGTCCCTGCTGAAGAGAAGCACCCCCAGAGCATGATGCTGCCACCACCATATTTGACAGTGGGGATGGTGTGTTCAGAGTGATGTGCAGTGTTGGTTTTCTGCCACACATAGCGTTTTGCATTTTGGTCAAAAAGTTCCATTTTGGTCTCATCTGACCAGAGCACCTTCTTCCACATGTTTGCTGTGTCCCCCACATGTTTGCTGTGTCCCCCACATGGCTTGTGGCAAACTGCAAATGGGACTTCTTATGGTTTTCTGTTAACAATGGCTTTCTTCTTGCCGCTCTTCCATAAAGGCCAACTTTGTGCAGTGCACGACTAATAGTAGTCCTATGGACAGATTCCCCCAGCTGAGCTGTAGATCTCTGCAGCTCGTCCTGAGTCACCATGGGCCTCTTGGCTGCATTTCTGATCAGCCTTGTTCGGCCTGTGAGTTTAGGTGGACGGCCTTTTCTTGGTAGGTTTACAGTTGTGCCATACTCCTTCCATTTCTGAATGATCACTTGAACAGTGCTCCGTGGGATGTTCAAGGCTTGGGAAATCTTTTTGTAGCCTAAGCCTGCTTTAAATTTCTCAATAACTTTATCCCTGACCTGTCTGGTGTGTTCTTTGGACTTCATGGTGTTGTGGCTCCCAATATTCTCTTAGACAACCTCTGAGGCCGTCACAGAGCAGCTGTAATTGTACTGACCTTAGATTACACACAGGTGCACTCTATTTAGTCATTAGCACTCATCAGGTCTCTATGGTCTCTCTCAGTTGCCCATAGACATTGCTATGGGCAACTGACTGCACTCAGACCAAAGGGGGGCTGAATAATTACGCACACCCCACTTTGCAGTTATTTATTTGTAAAGAATGTTTGGAATCATGTAAATTGGCAGTAGGTATGAATGGTTGCCTGTCTCTGTGCGCCGGCCCGATGATGCACTGGTGCCCTGTCGAGGGATGACAGCTGGGACAGGCTATGCCCCGTGAGCCTGAATTGACAAAATTAGGTGTATGAATGATTTTGTGTCATTTATATTTCTTTTAAACCTAGTAATGTATTTATGTAAAACACATCAAACCTCCTCCTTTGTTGTTGTTCGTTTACTCCTTATGCTGCTTAAAGATAATCAATTTTAATAGCTATCAAATGATCTGCACTATGTGTCAAGCATCCAACAGTGAACTCAGAGTTCATTGTGACGAAGCACAATTTAATGACGTAATTTAAAAACACACCAATAAAACAGTGTGTTATCTGAGCTTATGTAGGTACTGTGCAGTGTTGATTCTTGTTTGTTTGGAAAAGCAGGACTCGAGCCAGGCCCTCTGCACAGGAACAGCCTGACTGTACTGACGCAGCAGATCCTGGAGCTCCTGGTTCGAACAAAACAAAGAGATAGTATTTAATTTACATCGTTTACAACCTAAAGAAATTTAATCTGCCTCAAGAAAATGCCTCGTAACTCTTTCCGCCCCACCTCGACAAATAAACATTACTGGAAAAGATTATGTATGTCAAACGTCAGATAAGCATCAGTGAGAGTTACCATGACACTAACCTGTGAGTGGATGTTGTTCTCCACCTCTGCTACTATGTGGGTGACATCCGGACTCATGATCTCCTCCTCATCTCCATCATAAGTGCACTTCAGCTAAGGAGGAGTTATAACATTATTTGAGCATCGTACCACACCTCTGTAGTTCGCAATTGTGGCTTTTAAGCTTTCGGGCTCTTTTCTCAACAAAACCACACAAACTGCCGCAGATGAAAGCACGCAGGAGACAGTAACTGTTAAAACACCAAGCTGTGGCAACCAGTATTAAAGGATATGTGATAAGATAGCGGGCCAGCCTCTTCCTCTCTGATGCAGGCAAGTTGTAGAAAAACACACGGACCCCGTTCATGAAACTAGGGAGGTCTGCAGGGCTCTGGAGTGTAGCCGAGGGCCCGGAGGTTGCAGAGTCGGTGTCATCAGAATTTTGCAACTGTAGCCCCGGGGAGGATGCTGAAGTGGATGTCTGGGGTATAGCTGTGTTCTTGACATTTCTGCTATGATAGTATCTGAAAGTTTGGTTAAGAGAAGATTACAGACATCACAACTACTACTACTGAGTCCATGCTCTGAAAGCACTAAAAGATACATGAATGTGGGGATGCCTCTGGAAGCAAGGTGCTTCCTGATGAGCCTCTCTGTGCCGTACCAGTTGAAACCTTTGGTAGCGTGACCGATACGTGGAAGATGAACACTTGCTTTGTGTGGGAAAAAGACAACAAGGGTTAGTGGCTGTTAGCAGTAGCCTCCTGCAGTCTTTACCATTGAAAGTATTTTAGTGCAGAGGGTTACAACAATAAGAAAACACTGTGGTGAATGAGAATTAAGTCAAGCCAATTTATTTGTAGCCCAGTATCACGTGTAAAGGTTCAAAGGACATGAGGAGAAATAATAATCAAGTCACAAAGAATTTAAGAGGCATAAAAAAAGAAGAGTATTTGCAATAAAGACCTATTGAGCCAAAGAGAGAAGAGAGGGAGAAAGAAAACAAACCTGGTTTGATAATGTGCACAGCTGTGCCTCGATTACTAAATGTAAGATTTAAGAAGCGTCTTTACGAGTTTCTTAAAGGTATCGGTTGATTTTGGGGCACAAACAGCAAAAGCAGCGAGTGCAAAGTCTTTTAATCAGTTCATCTAGCGTGCAACATAACTAGAGGAAATATAAATTCCCGCTTCATTGGTTGTTCTTCTGCAGTTGTGTTTGTAAGAATTTGTGCGTGCACACATCAGATGGCACACAGCACGTCCTGTAAATCCTGCCAATCAGGTCTTACAGTAATAACGCATCATTTTCAATGTGTGTTATTATTGTAAGGTGTTTGGTTATTATTCGAACCTTTACAAGGGTTTATGTGAGCACTGCTGACTTGACACTTAAAAAATTTTTTTTCACAATTTCACCAGTCTCAGGCTACATGAAAACAAAAAAAAAGACATTTCACACTTTTTTGTATTAAAATAGCATGAAATGCTTTACTGCACCCTTGGTTCTTTTGGCCGCTTTGTAAATCTTCTTCAGGCCTTCATCCAGAGCACTCAGAAAGATCCCAGACAAGTTGTTGGCTTTGTCTCGCTGCTGTGCCACTATTAGGGCTAACTGGGTGACAGGAAGGAGATGGAAGCTGATCAACACATTATCTGATCACTGTTGCATGGCACTGAGTGCTGTTCCTCACAGCTTTGCAAGCCTGTCACCACACATTAACCCAAAGCAGGTATATCACACAACTGATCACTACTACTGCAAAGAAACAAAAAATATTGTGAAACAAGCATGTTTTTTAAGACATTCAGGGTGTTTTATGCAGCAGAGTTCTTCAACCAGAACCTACTTGATCTTGGCTGTTCAATCTGGACTGTTTGTCATTAATTGGGAACAGAAGCACACTTCCAAGATCCAAATCTGAAACAAATCATATTTAATTTTGTGACTCATTCTTCAGTCAGACCACCAAAGAAGAAATAAAATGCTTTTTTACTGTCAATCTTACCTTTCATCTTTCCAGCTAACTCATACTGCTTTCGCGGCTCGTCTGATCTCACCTCCAGTGCTGTAAACAGACCTCCTCTTCCCCACCGACCTGAGTCATCTACACAGGAATCACTACTTTGGTAAATAACACATGCTGTGGTTTGGTTTTCAAACTTATTGTGCCCAAGGCGCACCAAACACTAATTAAAAGCCACACCTGCATCATATCGTGGCAAAGTTACCATCTGACATGTTGCCAGTTGTTTTGGTTTGAACTGATAAATTAAGGTATTAATTAAGACTTTGCACGACATCAAAGTTTTCACACCAGGTTCTTTTACGCAATCCAACATTCAGTCCTGCTGCAACTGGTACAGATCTAGTTCTCTTTTGTGTAAGATAAATCTTTCTCTCTACAGAGGCCTGTTTGGCACCATGTTGGCATTAATCAGCTTCTCTAAGGTAGAAACCGTTGGTTAGGGTCTGCTCAACAGACTTTTTTTTTCTTTCCTATTTCCATTAGTGAGTCGTTCAGTAGTTCTTATTTGCTTTGCACAAGAAAATGATCAATTTTGTACTTTTTTGTTAACTTTTGCACTATAAGTCAGGGCTTTTAGTGTATCACACTGTAATAACAGGTAATTATCTAGTAGCCTCCTAAAACTGAGAGACTTAATGCTAAGGATGTGGTTACTGTGACTGACAGCTGTCCTGACAGTCTTATTCAGGTTCAACCTCTCCACTGTTGGTGTTTTTTGGAGGATTTTTAATCCAATGCACATCATATGTTTTACTCACCAGACCATATGAGGAGCTGAAGTTTGTGCTTTAATTCTGGTGAAAATAATTCTTGGTCTTAGCTTATTACTTAGCACCTGTACCTGTACCGAAAGGTGACATCATGTAATGTCCATATCCATCTATAGTTCCTACAAAGCGCACACTGAATTAAAAAAAATTCTAATGTGTCAGTTTACGAAGTAACAAGAAAAATTGTACATATATTTATTAGTTTCAGGTTGGCCATTCTTGTATTTTGCTCGTTTGTGTTGTTGTGTTTGCACATCTCTGTTGCTTGTGGGGCTCGCACACAAGAATTTCACTCGCATGTGCTGTGCCAGTGTGCCTGCACATGTGATGTGACAATAAAAAGTGATTTGATTTGATTTGATTTGAAAATGGGGCACGTACCAACGCAGTGGACGATGATGGCATCTCCCCGGGCGGTGTGAGGATGAGTAACATCCCCCAGAACGTAGTGGATATCCGTGCTGTCAGAGTCTGTGGAGCACATGCTGCTGCCATCCTCCTCTTCTTCCTCCTCTTCCTCACTGTCCACAGACGGCAGGCACCGAGATCTGTACCCGCAGGACTCCCACCAGGCCATTCTGCACAACGAACCCACAAGTCAAATAAAGGGAAAAACTGTTTGTGCAAAAGAAGTCTCAGAATTGTTTTAAAAAAGCAAATAAACTAATAAATCTTTACTTTTTCTTGTATTTCTGCTCTTCCTGCTTCTTCTTCATCTCCTCCTGCATTTTGGCTCTCTTGGCTGCAGCCTCCTCCCTCCTCTGCCGCCTCAGCTCCAGCTCAGCCTCCGTGACAGGCTTCCTCTTCCTCGTTGGAATCCCAAGGGCTACCGACAGTGAAACCTGAGAACCCATCGAGAAAAATCACACTCATATAACGCTTGCAACACTGGGATTATCAGCGTAAGAAAACATGTGAGGCTGCTTTGTATCCATCCTTTAAGTAACACTGAAAGCCTGGGTTTTTGTGGTTGCTGGGATTTCCTGTAATATTCATTCAAATCAACCCACAGATAAAATTAAAGTCAATTAAATGTTGCTCAGTCCAGAGTATACATTTGATCCATTTTCCATTTTTTTATTTGTGCAGTTTAATTTCAGTTGAGATTTTATGAGTTTCAGTAATCGCTTTGGTATTTGGAGAATTTTGAGGTGGATAATATTTGTCAGGCGCAAAATGTAAGAAAGTAGAATTTATAATATAAACAAAGCTTTCTAACTGTTGACTGTCAGTCCTGCGGTGATCCCATTCTCAATAAACACATCTACCAATGTGACAGTGTTTGAATATTTAGCAAAGTTAACAAAAACTAGCTTAGTTAGTTTTCGTTAACTATAATGCTCTCGTTAGCGATGTTAAAGCTACAGCTCCTCCAGAGTTAACAACCCGGTCCCATAGGAGCTACAACACTGTGTGTGGTAGGGAAAAAACCCAAGGCAACAAGAATCTTGTGATTAAAATAGGTTTTAACTGGTATTCACTTTTGATAACATTAAAAAAAGGCTGACAGCTGAAGGAAAAATTGTGACATGTAATGGTGAAATATGACCGAGGACCAAAAACAGCCTGCGGAACGTTTCAATCACCTGCTACATCCTGAAAGGAAGAGATAACAATCCGTCCAACAATAATAAAAGAGGCAGCATTATTATGAGAAATCGACAACAAGTCTGAACTACTTCTTCACCTGAATTCAAAGCAATGACCTTCATAGATGTGCCTGTGAAGTTTTTAGTCAGCTACTGTGATCATCACAGTGTTCCCTTCATTTTTCATGGGGGTGGATGTGTCCTCCGTCCAAGTGTTCCTCGTCTGCTAATTAACTTTAAACTGCAGAGCCACGATGAGTGTCTAACATGGCTAATTTCTTTTAAGTTTTCAGCATTCTGTCTATACATAACTAACCTCATGTGGGATGCATGTCCTTACAAAGATAATTCTGTTTTAATTTAAAGTCGGGGCGTCTTACTCCAGTTTTGTGTCGCAGAGCTCGTCCCTCTCCTGCTGCTCTCTGAAACCCGGTCAGCTGCTCCTCCAACAAACGATCAAAGCTCTTCTGGTCCTCAGAGCTGGGGTCCTTACTGTAGTCTTTCCCCTCAAAGAAGTACAGGTGGTCTAAAGGAGCAGAGGGGACAGAGGTTTGAGATAATCATCACAAAGAGAGAAAAGACTATGTCGGCTGTGATGAAGCACAGAGGAGGTCAAAATCTGCATGTAAACTAACAGGCTCCTGGCTTCTTTAAAGGCTTTTAATGGAGGTGTCAAACTTAAGGGACACGAGAGAAATGAGAATCACATCGGGGGCAAGACATATTTAGTTTGTCCTGCTTTCATTTTGTCAAAAGCCCATTTTTCTCTACTTAAACTTATCTCGTTGCCCGTGAGGAAAATTTTATGGAATCATCTAATTTATTGGGATGAAATTTGCTGCACATTACACCCGAAACACTTTCTCAGAAAAATCATCTTCTTAATGGCCTCCCTGACTTTCATTTCCTGTGCTGCGGTGAGACTTCCTTTTACAGAGTCGTCACTTTGAGATGGGTTCAAACTTATTTTGCTCTAGATTTGTGTCTTTTTGACGGAGCACCTTCCCGCCCCTCTTTGCTGTCCATGACTCAGTATCTCTGCTGGTGTTTGAATTCAAAATGATGATACAAATTATATCATTTAAAAACAGCCGTCATTTTATGACACATCAGTAAACGGGCCTTTCTTCATGGTAAAAAAAAAGAAAAAAAAAAAGTACCCACTCATTGCCAGTTATGCCATGCTGTGTTAGTTAGCTGTTAGGCTTCAGCTGTATGAGGGGGGGATGACTGGTTTTAATATATAATATAAAAATAATCTAGTTCTTGGAAGGTCTTCAGGTTGAGTTGTAACGCCTTGAGTCTTTACCTTTTCAGACATTCTGCCGTAGATTTGCTGCTGTGTTTGAGATCATTGTCCTTCTGCATGACCCAGCTTCGGTCAGGCAGCCAGCCTCATATTTGACTCTAGAATACTTTGTTATACAGAGGAGTTCATGGACGAGTCACTGACTGCAATGTTCCCTGATGCTGTGGCTGCAAAACGAGCCCGGATCATCATGCCTCCGCCACGATTGACCGCATGCAATAGGTATTTGTGACAAACATGGCGCCGTGCATTATGCCAAACACCTCCAATTGGGTGTCTTCAGTCAAAAGATGTTGTTGCCCAAGTCTTGTGGTTTGGGCTGATGCAGGTTTGCAAACCTAAGCTGTGATGCCGTAGAGAGAAGATGTTTTCTCCTGGTAATCCTTCCAGGATTCTTCCATGTTTTTCTAACTGTACTGTCATGAACTTTAACATTTAACATGCTAACTGAGGCCTGTAGAGTCTCAGATGCCACTCCAAGGTTTTTTTGCAGTTTCTTTGAGCCTTGCACTGTCTGACTTCAAGGTGAATTTACTGGGACATCCACTCCTGGAAAGGCTGTGGCATTGTGTTAACACACACCTCAATATACCACAACAGAAAACTGGTAAAATCTCTGCTTTTATACTACATTCGATAAGCAGCACCTGGCTGCAATGTACCCTTTTAATCCCTATGGAAGAAGTAAGGTTGTTTTTACCTTTTTTATTTTTATAGGACTGTATTTGAACACTTATCTGTCTTACTCTCAATGTGATTCTCATTTTCTCTTGCAGCCCTATGTGAAACTAAATTTGTCACTCCTGACCTAAAGTGATTTGCAGATTTCCTCTGTTTTCTTTGCAACCTCTAGTGATGAGCCCAAGAGAAGCAATCTTGGGTGTTTTCTCCTCTGTGGTTTGCAGTTCAAGAACCAAAAGTAAGACGGAGTCGCTTACATGCAGGAACAACATGTTCGCTATACCACACCAGTTACATTATATTAGTAGTTTTTGAAATTCGCACACTAAGAATAGCCCATAGTGATTTGAGATTTCAACATGTACACTATAATGAAACATACTCTGCCCGTCAGCTTCAGATCCTTTCCCTTCATCATCCTCTTCATTTTCTTCATGCTGGGAGTAGTCCTCATCATCCACCCAATGACCATTATGTGACAGGCCAAGGATCTTCTCCAGTTTCACATCTTGTATGGAGCTCTCATCAGATGACAAAAGCTTATCAATGCCAAACTTCAAGATCTCGCTTAGCTGTGCCGAAGAGGAAATGTGAGCAGAGGAGGTGAAAACTGGAGAGGTTTTCATACAAAGCGGACACACAGTAAACTGAGCACTGAAGGATTCAGAGATTATCAGGGATTATCCTGCAGTGATAGAATTTATTTTCAGTGATTTAAAGCTCACAAACCTGCAGCCCTCCTGCAGCTGACTGAGCTTGATCCAGTAAAGAGAAGCGGCCTTCTTCAATAACAGTGTTGGTGAGCTGCAACTTGGACACAGCGCGAGAGTACATGATCTCCTCCACAGTGTCTCGTGCCAGGAGGCGGATCACTTTCACAGGCCTGTAGGAAATCATTCAAATATTGAACCCCAACATCACATTGAACTTCCATTAAGATGAGAATTGTTAAATTCATAGAGTAAAGCTCAAGCTACCCATAATCAATCAGTCAATTAATCTTTACTTTTATAGCTCATTTCCTGTAGATTACTGCAAAGTGCTTCACAGACGACTGACATGCAGATATTAATACAATAGAAAATGTAATAAAAATAGACTAAAAGTTAGGTGAATCAAACTGAAAGGATAAACGTATATAAATTCAACTGCAGCAGTCTGAGACTGTAAATGTAGGTACATATACAGTGGTTGGAGATCTATTAACCAATCATGTCTGAGATTTGATTACATACAGTCTATGTGGCGCAAAAGAGAGTCTACATTTGCTGAAATTCACGATAAGTATGGGTTATTATCTAGCCTTGTTCTGAAACAAATTTACAGTCATTACGGACGTAAACAGATCTCTTGGACCTGATATCTACTGGCTAAGTCAGAGCCGAGTATGGCAGCCAAGTCAGCAGTCTAGCTGACTGATGCCAGACTGACAGTGTCATGCCAAGGCAGTGTTGGTATACAGCAAACACCCCCACAATGTTAAGGAGAACAACCGACTAATACTACCTTAAAACATGAAAGTCTGTTAGTCCAGAACACTTCAAAAACCTTTCAAGTTCAGTCACAAAAGCCATCAAAGGGGACATGAAACGCAACACATATAAAGGCTAATTTACATTTTATTTTAAAAAGTGACAGATTTTTTATTGTTGTTTTGTCCATGGCACGCATCGGCCTACTTTTCCTACAGACATACTGTTAGGATATCCAATCGTGCTTCAGTAAGAAACACAGTTATGTTTGTGGTGTGCATGTAGTGCTGTTATGTTGTAAACTGGATGTGCTCGTGGGAAAAGAAAGATTTTTTTACTGCATAAAATAGTTTTGATCGCATCAGCTGACTGCGCCCCTTACTTGGCCAGACGAGGAAAAATGTGAGTTTCTAACACCAGCTTGTCGGTCCGGTGAATCACCTCACACCTGGATCAAACAGGCTCTCCTCCACCTCCACGCAGTCCTCATTTATAAAGTGCGTAACAAACCCGAATATTACGGCTAACAGCTCGATTTCCCCCCTTGAGTGCAGCTAGCCAAACAGCGGGGAGCCAGATACTGCTAACGAGACGGAGAGTGAAAGTAAACAACGTAACATAAAACTCATTGTAGCAACACAAAAATGACCCCTTTAGACTGATTTTTAGTTGTTTTTATTTTTAGTCTCCTTGCTCTTCTTGGAGTTATCGGTTCTGTCACTAGTTAGCTAACAGAAACTAATGTAAGTTTATTAGCTGCAACCAACCAACCGGTTAACGTCATTTACTGACAGAAGATGGTGTTAAAGATGTTTAACTTTAGGTATTTATTTCTTAAATCCAGTTTCACAGACAGTGTTACATCTATGTCAGTTGAGAGTAGGTCTCAGTGTTATAAATAACCTTTATATGTGTAGTGTTTCATGTCCCCTTTAATGAAGACCACCACAAGAGAAAAAGACATGAAGACCAAGTAGATCATTTAATCGAAACTTAGGCTACGTTCATACTGCAGGTCTTAATGCTCAAATCCAATTTTTGGATCAAATCCGATTTTTTTGTCTGCTTGTTCACACTACAAATAAAACGCATGCGCAAAAGAAGACGTCACACACAACGCGCTCTGTCTAGACCCAGACCAAACAGTGTTATTTGACTGATGGCTGTTAATATAAAGACTTGTTTCGGACTTTACATTTCCCAATTTTGCTTTAAGTTATCAAGTTATTTAGATATGGCCTAATAATTATCCTTATTGCGGTTTTAGAGAGGAGCGATAGTTGCAGATTTCTGTCAGAATCTGCAGATTATACAGTACAAATAAAATGTTCACGTTTCTCCAACGTTGTCTTCCAAACAGTTTCACTGGATGGCCAGCAAGCGTTCGCGATGTCTTCTTGGGCGCTGATATTTGGCGTCTGTCTTGTGTCAGTGACGTAGAAGACTGATTTAATGCGACGTGACCGTTCAAACAGCAGTCGCTTTCTAAAACATCAGATATGTATCGGATTCAGTACCACATACGAAAGTGACCCAGATCGGATTTGAAAATATCAGATTTGTGCTGTTCACACTGTCATACCATGATCGGATATGGGTCGCAAAAGGTCAAAAAAGTCGGATTTGATGCGCATTCGCCTGAAGTTCATGGTGAAACCACTCTTAAGGTCAGCTGTTGGAGGTGTAGTGTGATGTGTTGCGACTTGCAGATATGTGCAAAATATTATAATATGTAAAATATTCGAATAACTAACAACAGATCATATCTTTCTCTCCGAACTCATCTCGTTCTTTGCCAGTATGCCCCTCTCCATCAGCCGTATTTGTACCTCACCTCTGAATGCTCTACCTGTTGATCCCCACCCTGCACCTGATTTTTTGCAACGTATCCTACAAATATTTTAAAAGCTATATATTTCTTTAAAAGAAATATAGAGTTTCTGTCTAACCAGAGGACAAAGGGTTATATAAATATTGAAACAACATAACACATAATCTTTAATAAGAAGCTAAATGGAGACAGCGACAACCACTAAGTTTTAAGGTGGAATATTTTCTCGCTTGTTGTGAACAGATCAGTATATCAACGTGACACCTCTAACAATTCATTCGATTTTAAGCTGGTCTCTGCATAATACACGAACTGCACTGCCTGAACTGGTCCGGTTATTTCAACAACAGTTACTGCATGAAAGAAAAACAAAAGGGGAGCTCTGCACTCATACTACAGTCATGATACTACAGCAACATTAAAAAAAGGCTGACAGCTGAAGGAAAAATTGTGACATGTAATGGTGAAATATGACCGAGGACCAAAGACAGCCTGCGGAACGTTTCAATCACCTGCAACATCCTGAAAGGAAGAGATAACAATCCGTCCAACAATATTAAAAGAGGCAGCATTATTATGAGAAATCGACAACAAGTCTGAACTACTTCTTCACCTGAATTCAAAGCAATGACCTTCATAGATGTGCCTGTGAAGTTTTTAGTCAGCTACTTTAAAAATATACTTTCTATTGTTGTCTCTGATTACATTAATCAGGAACATCCGGAACAAATGGTTTCGCAGACCGCAGATGTGTACTACAAAGCAGGATTTGAACGTATCCAGGTAAGTTGGCGGTTAAGTTCTTGTGTACATTTCCATGATAACATATGCTGCAGACCTAAACTGCTCTGCAGCGGTTTATGACTGGAGATCAAAAGGTACAAAATTATCGCCTACTGACCAATCAGTTCTCTAGGAAACAGCTTGGCTGTTCCTGGAAGGTCTTTTGGACCACTGTGCACAGGCAGTAGTAGTTCTAATGGCACCGAAAGTCTGCCTTTTCCTGATTAGCAACACAAGTTGACTTCACATGGATTCAACCATTCCTTTGATTTTGGTCCTTATTGACATGACGGCATCACACAGTTGCGGGTTTGCCGGTTGCACATCCATGCTATGATTCTCCTGTTTCACTACATCCCAAAGGCGGTCTGCAGAAGATGAGTACATTGTGGTCATGAAGGGATGGACCTTGTCAGTGACAACACTCAGGTAGGCCATGCTGTTTAAATGATGTGATCGGATATGGGTCGCAAAGGGTCAAAAAAGTCGGATTTGATGCGCATTCGCCTGAAGTTCATGGTGAAACCACTCTTAAGGTCAGCTGTTGGAGGTGTAGTGTGATGTGTTGCGACTTGCAGATATGTGCAAAATATTATAATATGTAAAATATTCGAATAACTAACAACAGATCATATCTTTCTCTCCGAACTCATCTCGTTCTTTGCCAGTATGCCCCTCTCCATCAGCCGTATTTGTACCTCACCTCTGAATGCTCTACCTGTTGATCCCCACCCTGCACCTGATTTTTTGCAACGTATCCTACAAATATTTTAAAAGCTATATATCTCTTTAAAAGAAATATAGAGTTTCTGTCTAACCAGAGGACAAAGGGTTATATAAATATTGAAACAACATAACACATAATCTTTAATAAGAAGCTAAATGGAGACAGCGACAACCACTAAGTTTTAAGGTGGAATATTTTCTCGCTTGTTGTGAACAGATCAGTATATCAACGTGACACCTCTAACAATTCATTCGATTTTAAGCTGGTCTCTGCATAATACACGAACTGCACTGCCTGAACTGGTCCGGTTATTTCAACAACAGTTACTGCATGAAAGAAAAACAAAAGGGGAGCTCTGCACTCATACTACAGTCATGATACTACAGCAACATTAAAAAAAGGCTGACAGCTGAAGGAAAAATTGTGACATGTAATGGTGAAATATGACCGAGGACCAAAGACAGCCTGCGGAACGTTTCAATCACCTGCAACATCCTGAAAGGAAGAGATAACAATCCGTCCAACAATATTAAAAGAGGCAGCATTATTATGAGAAATCGACAACAAGTCTTAACTACTTCTTCACCTGAATTCAAAGCAATGACCTTCATAGATGTGCCTGTGAAGTTTTTAGTCAGCTACTTTAAAAATATACTTTCTATTGTTGTCTCTGATTACATTAATCAGGAACATCCGGAACAAATGGTTTCGCAGACCGCAGATGTGTACTACAAAGCAGGATTTGAACGTATCCAGGTAACTTGGCGGTTAAGTTCTTGTGTACATTTCCATGATAACATATGCTGCAGACCTAAACTGCTCTGCAGCGGTTTATGACTGGAGATCAAAAGGTACAAAATTATCGCCTACTGACCAATCAGTTCTCTAGGAAACAGCTTGGCTGTTCCTGGAAGGTCTTTTGGACCACTGTGCACAGGCAGTAGTAGTTCTAATGGCACCGAAAGTCTGCCTTTTCCTGATTAGCAACACAAGTTGACTTCACATGGATTCAACCATTCCTTTGATTTTGGTCCTTATTGACATGACGGCATCACACAGTTGCGGGTTTGCCGATTGCACATCCATGCTATGATTCTCCTGTTTCACTACATCCCAAAGGCGGTCTGCAGAAGATGAGTACATTGTGGTCATGAAGGGATGGACCTTGTCAGTGACAACACTCAGGTAGGCCATGCTGTTTAAATGATGTGATCGGATATGGGTCGCAAAGGGTCAAAAAAGTCGGATTTGATGCGCATTCGCCTGAAGTTCATGGTGAAACCACTCTTAAGGTCAGCTGTTGGAGGTGTAGTGTGATGTGTTGCGACTTGCAGATATGTGCAAAATATTATAATATGTAAAATATTCGAATAACTAACAACAGATCATATCTTTCTCTCCGAACTCATCTCGTTCTTTGCCAGTATGCCCCTCTCCATCAGCCGTATTTGTACCTCACCTCTGAATGCTCTACCTGTTGATCCCCACCCTGCACCTGATTTTTTGCAACGTATCCTACAAATATTTTAAAAGCTATATATCTCTTTAAAAGAAATATAGAGTTTCTGTCTAACCAGAGGACAAAGGGTTATATAAATATTGAAACAACATAACACATAATCTTTAATAAGAAGCTAAATGGAGACAGCGACAACCACTAAGTTTTAAGGTGGAATATTTTCTCGCTTGTTGTGAACAGATCAGTATATCAACGTGACACCTCTAACAATTCATTCGATTTTAAGCTGGTCTCTGCATAATACACGAACTGCACTGCCTGAACTGGTCCGGTTATTTCAACAACAGTTACTGCATGAAAGAAAAACAAAAGGGGAGCTCTGCACTCATACTACAGTCATGATACTACAGCAAGACTTAACAAGTTCAATGAAAATTCAATTGTTTTTCTTAATAATGAGCCAAAACACACTTTCAGGCCTGCCACTCACAATCATCCACCCTAAACCCAACGGAAATGGTTTCAGGTGAGCTGGACCACAGAGTAAAAGTAAAGCAGCCAAGGACAGCTCAGGAGGTGCAGGAATTCTTTCAACGAGAACCTCCTGGCAATGCCCTCATGTTGCTGGTTGTGAAATGATGAGTGTGCAACATAATCTTGGCTTGTTTAACTTGTTTTTACGACATAAATCAAAAGATATCGCAGACATTGTTCCCCAGCATGGGAAAAAATAAAAATATGGAAAAACACTACCAAAGTAAGTGTTAACATTTTTGTCTCGCTCTGCTGCATCAATTTTGTTGCTTTCTGTAAGCATCCCTATGAAGCCTTATTGATGTGCAATAGCTAGGTTGCATGCAGGGAGTACTCTTTCACACCTAACTAGAGATAAGCCTAATGAGATAGTTATTTTCTTCAGCAAAACAGGACATCGTGCAGAAGTTTTCACCACTTCTTTGTGCTGTCAATGCTGCACGTCCCTTTGCGAAACGGTGCGACTTTCAGGACACCTAAATGAAATACCGATTGGATCCTGCTTGGAATCATTTCTCGTATGCTTCACCTGTTCTGACCAATCCGGTGGCTGCGTGCGGCAGCCTGCAAGTCATTTTGAGGGTTGAAGTCACTATCCACAAAAATGACAGTGTCAGCAGCTGTCAGGTTCATCCCTACTCCCCCTGCAAAGACAGAGGGAAAGAACAAAAACTGAAAATTGTGGCTCTCGATTTTTGTGCACGCAATAAAGAAACAGTAGGATTGGTGCATTTACTGTAAACAGGTTAAAGAAAATCATAATCTGTGACAGGAAACATGCTGGCCTTATTTACACAGGCGTTTCATTCTGCTGCAGCTCTTATCTCCTGTCATCACTCCCCTTTCCTCTCTCAGCCACTTCTGTGTTAGAAAGTCAGCTCAAGCTGAGCTTGCAGGCTTGTCTGCATATCTGAATCTACAGCAGAGTTCACAGAAGTGTTATCTTAAAAATTGCCACAGTCTTGTTTGTGAAATGCACTCTCAGCACTTTTGGCATCTAAAATGTCTACAGTAGAAGGGGTTACTGCTTCCCCTTTTCATATGCCTAGTTCCCAATCATAACCAGTGCGGTGCGTGATAGCGGATCATATGATGACTTTCTATCCCTATTTAGGTTTGTGTTTTTTTTAGCAGGAACCAGGATCTCTTTCAGGATCGTCTTTGACCGATCTACTATTTAGGTTTTGTCTACCCGTTTCTTGCCCATGCAGGTGAGGCTGAGAGCGCAGAAGTATTTGGTATTGAGTAGCAGGGGAGGGAAGAGGTGGTAGCTTGCTCTGAAGCTGCATTTTGTAAACAAATGCCAGCTTTTTTCCACATCCTCCTGCCTAAAGACCTGCTTCTTAAACATCCCTCTGAAATTTTCTGTGGCTAACCAATAACAGCCACTTCTTGTATGGGCTCTCCATGTGACATTTACCAGTGAGTTATATTAGTTATGTTGCAGTAAAATGAAAAAGCAAAAGATCCAGACATTTGTCTGAAGAATATCTTAAATAGAACCTATTCTGTCCCAGCTCTGCATTTCCATTCTTCTACTAGAACAGCTCTGCACGAGTTCAAAATGCAGCCCCTCAGTTCATCCTCTGACTGAAACAAGTAATTTTAGGTCCTCCACCTTTTTTCTGATTGCCGACAGCAGCTGGGTGGGGCTCCGGTGCCTCTGATGACCATATTAGGAATATCTGCACTCATTGAGTGAAAAAAAGGTTTTTAAAAAAGGAAAAAAAGGAGAACCTGACTGAAACTGAACATTTAGATCAGTCGGAAGTCTGCGCTATTGACTCACAGGAATTACTTGAATAGACTTCATTACTTGAAACGGTTTAACATGAGTTTATATATAAGTATATCAAAGAAAATACTACACCAGGGCTTTATTTACCGGCTTTAGTGCTGAGCAGAAAGACGAAGACATCTTTGCTGCTGAAGTTTTTCACTGCTAGGTTTCGTTCCTCCCCTCGGACTGACCCATCCAGACGTTCGTAGCTGTAACCTGAACAGAAAAGCTGAATTCAGCATTTATTTATAACTAAGAATAAATCAAATGGTTTTCAAGTTTGCCATTATGAAGAATGAGAATAATTACTAATTAATTCATGCCATTAAGAACAATTAATAGTAAGTCAATGAACAATAACCCCTCATGTTCACTCTCACTCACCTCTGTACTCCATGTAGTCCTGGAGAATATCGAGCATCCTCGTCATCTGAGAGAACAGCAGGATCCGATGGCCCCTTCAACCACAGATATGAAAACACAAATATTGTAAGACTCAATTTAAAGACGAATATGTGACTTAGAATATCACAGCATTACAGCAATGCCGCACTAAACCACCAGGTGGAGCCAAATAACACATCAGCAAACCCTTTGTGGAGGAATGTCAGCATGCTGTCCAAAAGACAAAGTTTTCCACTGGCTTCAATGAGATGTTCCCCCATCTCAAATGGCTCTGGCTCAACTCCTATCCAAGAAACAGACACACAAACATAGAATGTAATGGAAGCGGCTTTATCCTGTCCCACTGAAAACACACCTACGCCTCAGGTCTTTCCTGTAGCAGAGAGAACTAAAGCCAGTCTTTTTTACATCATCACTCTGCACCTCTCACCGTCAAACAGATAAGGGTGGTCAACACACTTCCTCAGGTTCATCAAGATGTTCAGCAACCGAGTTTTGCTGCCTTGGTCATTTCCAAAAGCCTCTGAAAGAAGAGTTTTAGAAGCAGATTGAATTTACAAATGACTGATGCCACTAAACAGATACTATTAGAACTATTATTTCCACTTGGCACCTTTAAAAACAGCCTACAAAGTGGAAAAAGCCAAAATCAAACAACAACAAAATCAGTGTAAAGTTATAAGACATGAAACAAGGACATAAGGACATAACAAAATGCCTTTGTTATGAGTTTTTGGTGGTTCTCAAATGTAACTTAACACCCGAGTGTTTCTTAGATGTAGACTAGTTGGTTAGTCTCATTTTTGTTCCTCGTTTAGTTGACTGAGAAATTAGTTGCCAGGAACATCCCTAGTAAAACTAGTAAACTAATAATAAAAGCTATGAAGCAACCATGAGAGCTCAGAATATTCGTGCCTTGATCACCTTCAGGTTTATTCATCGACTTTGGAACAGACAAAAAAATAGCACATTTCTCCTACACAGCTGGAGACCAGACCCAGAAGTTCTTTAAGGTGATGAGTAAAACCTTAAAACCAACTCTAAAATAGAGAGAACTGATAGAGAGAAGTCAGGATTTAGTGTCTGTTATGCCAACTGTAAAAATCAGTGATAAGCTGAGCTGGTGCTTTCTTGCTAATGCTATAAGTAAAGAGGCAGGGTAAGTACTGCAGAGAAAATGCATTTATAAATGACACAGCACACCATAGCGCCCAAGTCTCACCCAGATCCTTCATCAGAACAGCTTTGTAGTATTTCTTCTGCAGAGCGGACATGCCGTGATAAACCACCAGCTCGGTTTTCTTGGGCAGATCGACGGCCACCTGAGACTTGACTCTACGGAGCAGGAAGGGCTCCAGGATGCTTTGGAGCTCAGCAGCTATAAAAGTAATAAGATTCATGGTTAGCGTTCCTACAGTGCATTACTGTACTCCACTTTTTCGTGACCAATATTCACCCATTATATTTCAAAACATTTATTTGGATATGGAGAGACGCATGGACTCAGAAATAACACTGAATGTAAGCTATGCTTTGTTATGCTATAATTATGTATCGTACCCAACGCAGGCTGACTTTGTACATCAGAGTAAGAGTTGACAAAGCTGTCTGTGTCTTCTGGTATAAAGATATTGGGCTGGATGAAGCTCAGCAGGGAGTAGAGCTCCTGCAGGTTGTTCTGAATGGGAGTCCCTGTCAGCAAGACTCTGAATCCCACGAAAAACTACAAGAGAAGAACACAAACAAACTGATTTAAGAGGTCAAGGGAAAGACAATGAAGAAATCTGCCCAAACCAGGTGTTGCTTAGTACCTCTGTCAAAGTTTTGTGCAACAGCGAGTTTTGATTCTTCAACCTGTGAGCTTCATCAACCACAAGCACCTTCCACTTCCACCTGAGGAAGAGATCAGGGAAATATCAGCACATGAAAACTTTGTTCTCAGTGAACAAACCTTTAAAGACCATTATTCTCTTCCTTTTCTTCTGTCACATATAATTTGATACAAAGGTGGATTGCTTATATTAAAAATGGCTCACGTTTAAAAGAATGACCCCTCTCTAATAATCTCTGTAGATTACTACAGACACACAGGCTTCAGACTAATATTAAAGCTTTGTTTGTGACAGTTTTTTCTAGTCTTGGTTTTGTAGTGTGGCTAGAATAACATGATCATCTCAGGCATACAGGTCGCTAACCTAGATAACTACAGTTTAAGCCGATCTTACTGGGTGAAGGCCGGGAAGAGCCGACACAGAGCGACCTAAAAGCAATATCTCTGTTGGTACTGGTCCTTTTTTCTGTCACCTCTTGCTTAAAACTATATAAACTTGTATTAGGGCCCCACAGTTAAATTTTCCTCACAGTACATTGCTTCCAGAGTAGTTTATGTAGATCAAGAATAAGTACAAACTCACCGTTTCAAGAATGAAGCATCTTTGAGACACAGCTGGAAATAACAGGTAAAAAAAAAATATATATATATATCAGTTTTAACAAAGGTGAAACCTTATCCTGTTTTGTTTTCACTTAATAGCCTCCGACCTCATATGTAGTGAGAAGAACATGGAAGTCCTGAGAGTTCGCCTCCTGCTGGATCTCTGTCCGCCTTTCTTTGTCTCCTTTGTAAACCAGGACCGTCAGTGAGGGAGCGAAGCTGAAAGCGAGGCACACACAGGTTTACAGACAGCGCTAAAAGCACATTATCAAATGAAATGCAATTACTGATTAATGTAGCTCCACCTTTCCAACTCATTCCTCCAGTTCTCCAGGACAGAGAGTGGGCTCAGCACCAGAAATGGTCCTTTCTTCCTGAGAGCCCCTGACATGTACACCAGCAGAGAGATTGTCTGAAGGGATACATGATGACCAGGACACCGTTAGAACATGTAAATAATAAGCCATATATAAAGCAGCCCCCAAATGGTCAGATTCATGAGTGTGTGACACATAAGGGGAAAACTTCTCATTCAATTGAAGCAAAGTGTGTAATTTGTCTAACAAGCCACTTGGAAACCAAGAATCTCTCTTCAGAGAAACATTGCTTAACTTTGAAGAGCACTGGCTCTGATCCAGTGTATGCTAATGTTATAAAGGTGTAAGCCTATGGAGTAGAAAAACTGCATTAAAATAAATGTAATTATAGTAATTATACAAATGTCACGTTAGGTCCAAGTGACAGAAAAGTGCTATAAAAAATATAACGAAAGGCACAATTGATATGTCACATGGCACTGAGGCTTTTTAGAATCAACTTCTGGGCACCCCCAGTGTAACAGATGCTCCAAGCCTCACCGCCTATATAAAAACTGTCCAGCCATGCCAGGGCTCTGGATTACAGGTAAACAGATGATGTCATACCTGGCAGGTTTTACCCAAGCCCATCTCGTCTCCTAAGATGCATCCCTGCTGGTTCTTCAGGCACTGAGTTAACCAGTGCACCCCGTCCAGCTGGTAGGGTCTCAGCTGTATCCCTGTGAGGAGAAAGATCATCACCGCTGGAGCACGTTTAATATAATCTCTGAAAATTACATGTAGGACGGCGCTGAAAGTGTATTAATCTGCTCTAAGTGCGTTTAGTTTGTATCCACAGAAAACGCCATGTCACTGTGAATGAGTGAAGACAGCCTGAAGTTTGTATGTACTTTGCAGGTCAGTCGTCCAGGTTAAAAATAGCCTTTCTACCTCTCAATCCCCATTTCTTCAGGTCACTTTGAGCAACATCCGCCTTCTTTTTCTCCGCGATGCTGTTTTTTATTCTCACCAAAATGTCCGACATGTTTGCTGACCGGCAGGACTACAATTTATACGAAAGACGACTTTATCGCAGACATGCGAGTTCCCACTGTTGTTTTCATGCAGTTTATGCTTCCTGACTGGGTCACGTGACGCTACGGAAAGGCGCGCGGTTTTTTAAACTTCGCCAAAAGTTTGTTTTCTTTCTTGAGCAACGCTCATTTCTTTATATTTTGCTAGGAAAACGGGAAATATATGCAAACATAAATGCAACTACAGAATATAAGGGGAAAACTGTTTTTAAATTCTAGAAACGATTAAGAATTTGCACATTTTACAAACTTTGGCTTTTTGTGACAGGTCGCTAGTAACTAAGTGCCTGATAATAAAATTTAATGGTGCTTTCTTTGCTAGAAGTCACACTGGTTAATCTCTGAAGCCCGGGGTCTTTTTTATGCTTGAATTACTCATGACCTCAGAAAACAAAAGACATTCCTCTTTAAATGGACGGGTTCGAGGACTGGACTGAAAATGAGCGAAAAGGAAGCCAATGTCCAACAAAAAGACTTTACAAAAAAGGCTCCCTAGAAACAAAATAATAAGAAAAGGTCTTAAAAGCTCCACAAATAGATGTAAAAATAAGTGCTTCGAGTTTTAACGTGAAACAGATTTTCTGACAGTTTAGTTCTGAAAACAGAAACAAGAACCAAAAATATAAACTTATACTAAATGAGAGATAATTCCTGATAACTAAAAATTCACCATTTAAAAAAATACATTTTGCATATTATAATATTAACAGGACCTGTTCATACCCTGATTAACTATTTGAGCTTCACATTCAAATACCAACACAATTTAAGACCATAAGAACTTTTAATAAAAATAGATTTTTTCTGAGCAAGATGAAAACAAAAATCAACAACAACAAATTTAAAAAGTTTAAAATACTGATTTATTACAGATATTTACACATATTACAAACAAAGTCTACAATCATTATAAACTGGTTAAATTTGAGTGGTCACCAAAAATTAATCAATCAATCAATGAAGCACAACTGAGAAAGATAAATAGAAAATTTGCTTCTTTTTCACCTATAAACAAATGTCTGAGCAGCAGGAAGGGCCAGAGACTCTCTAAAGGAGCCAATTTTAGCAACTTCAGTAAGAGACCTGCCCCATTCTTCAACACTTCATCCAAGCTGAACCTTCACCGCAAACACACATGGCCTATTTCATGCACATGGCCAGCATCCTCATGATTGCTTCTCTGGAAGGTAAAGAACATAAACCAGACATTTAGGCTTTGAACACCACTTTTTTCTGATTATTTATACAGAAGATTTGAATAAATGGAGCAAAATCTACAAACCTCACACATGGGATGTATGACAAGCTGTACCTGAAAACACACACATTTTATGTAACAAAAAACAATTTAAGACTGAAAAAAAAAATTAATTAGATATGTAGAGACTCACCAGGTAAATGACAAGACTTGCAAGATAACAAACAACAAAGCAAGTCCAAAGTTCTTCCACTGTGAGAAAAAAAGAGAGAGATTGGGATCAAACACTGACATTAATCCAACAGATAAACAGATAAAGTTAGAAGTGATCATAAGTATTTTTTGGAGGCTCACTCACCCAGAAAGCCGCACAGAGAGTCAGAACGAGACAAGTCTAAAGCAATGACAGAGAGACTTTTAGCTTTAATTTGAAGGGTTTTAACAAAAGTCTGTGTAAACTGTTTTTGAAGTACAGCTATTTTTTGGACACAGACCCTCATTTTTAGGCTCTCACATTAACTGTACAAACTAACATAGTTGTAAATATAAGGATTGTTTAATACTTTGATAAAAATCATTGACTGCTTAAAGTCTAGAAACCATGGATATTACCAAATGTCTTGCTGTGCTAGACCTTTACTTCTGCTGCCTTTATTTACTCCTAGTTTGTGAGTCTTTCTGCATTCAGTTATGTAGTTAATAACTGAAAAGCATGCTCTATTGATTTTCTCATTTCTTTTCCTGAGAAACTGTTGGATTAGTGTGCAGTTTGCTTTGGGTCTATTTGCACTGTGAAGTGCAGTCTGGTCAGTTTATACCCCTGCACACTTCACAGGTCATCCCGCAACTTCTATCAACAGTCACATCATCAATAAACACCAGTAACCAAGTTGCACTAGCAGCCATACATGCCCATGCAATAACATCGCCTCCATCATGTTTTACAGATAATGTGGTACACTTCAGATCATGAGCAGTTTCTCTCCTTCTTTTCCTTTCCATTCATTCTGGTACAAGGTCATCCTGGTTTCATCTGTCTTATATTTTCTGTGGTCTTCCCTTAGGCTTTTTGGTTTTGCTGAGCGAGTCAGTGCATTCCTTCTTTTTATGACTCTACCAGTTTGCTCATTTGGCTATCCCTAAAGTTTTTGGTTTCTATCTGATGTTGTTTTGTTTCAGCCCAGTGATGACCTCCCTCACTTGCACTAACATCTCTTAGGGCCTGTTAGTTAACTATAATACCCTTGCTTCCAGTTGTATATGTCAGAACTGCAAAGTATGATGCTTGGGCATTACATAGGCGACATGGCCATGCTCATAACCACATTAAAGCTGAGAAAATCTTCAGATCTACAACACAGGTGTCACATTAGTGTCTGATTTAATTATTTACCTACATGTAGTTTAAATATTTGCATACTGAGCATTGAAAGAAAGAGGATGGTAACCTAATTGCACCTGCTGTGGGACATTCTGAGAGCAAATCTTCCATCACAGCAAATATTGTAGTTTTAAAGAGAGACGTTTGCACATCAGGGTCTGATTTTTGTCAGTCCATCCACAACCAAGTTTTATGAACTCTAGCTTGGTGTTGTCATGCAATCCTCTAAGCAGAAAGCTGTGTTATGCAATCCTTTCACCTTTAACCAGCTCTTGAACTCTTAAGGAAAACAGAATTTTTTTTGCAATGAATCTAAATTTACTGAACTCAGTCCACTCATGTTTGTGTAACATGTTCTGTCTTTTGGGGGTTGATTTTTTTATTTTTATTTTTTGCACTTACCAACATAAGGGTAGTAGCCAGCGCTCTTGTTTTGTCACACATCCTTTTCAGCTGCTTCATTGGGCCCATCAGAAACATTGTGCTATTGGACACAGTGAAATGTGCAAGAAAGAAAAGCATGTATTAAGTGTGTAAAACATGCAAAATAAGCTTCCCATTTCAAGGTATTTTTTTCATCACTAACCTGCACAGAGCACATATGTTGCCAAATGTGTAAAAGACAATAAAGAGAGTGATCCCAATCTTGGGGAGGAAGAGCACACACACTCCCTGCAAGACACACGTGAATGCAGGTGGATCACACGTCATGTTTTATAAGCCTCACTTTAAGGAGGGACTAGGCAGTGTCGCCAAATGAAAGAGCATCACATCTTCAGCATTCCTCAGAGCAAGAAGAACCAGTAGGGCAACACCAGCTTTCTCTGAGCTCTTCCTCGTTGTGGAGAGCGACTGAATATTGTCGTAGAAAAAACAAAAACAAAAAACACAGAAATTAAATTCTTACCAGAACTGTGCATGCAGCTCCCACCACGAAGCAGGCGATGAATCCCTTTATACGTGTGCCCCAGCCTAAAGTCGAAGCTTGGTTCATTTGCTGCATTAGTAGAGATTGAATAAACGATCGATTAATGATCCAGCTGAGATTACTAGCCACAACAGTGAAAGATGGGATTAAGGCTTTACCTGTATAATGTTCCGGTCATCTCTGCGCGCCTCCTCACCGCTCAGAACCGACTTTAATTTATCCATGCCCGAGGAGCTTTAAAATTCGGCTTAATTGGTGAAGAATTATAGTTGTTTCCTGAACTGATAGGAACTTTGCCGGGTTTTCTCAGATCTGTGTGAATGGACAACAGCGTCACATGCCAGCAGAGGGAGAGCCGGATGAGCTGCCAGTACCTTACCTGGCCAGGTGGGTCACTTCATCGTCACACCTGAACCGGAACAGCAGCAAAGACGTCTCACTCTGATCTTTTTTCCCCAGACGTGACTCAGTGTTAGAAAAATTTAAACGCACCACCCAGTACAGCCATGAGTGAACAAGAGGGTCCAGACACCACTTTTATTTATTTTTTTCGGAGATAACAAGTTTTCTCTTAAAACTGTAAAAATAACTATACAAGTTAAATAATTGTTTTGATTCCCCGGGGAAAACAAAGTGGTTTGGTCCATCGTATATAATTCACTTCTTTACTTTGTAAAGCTGGGCTTAAAACAATTTATTTCTACTAGTTAGTGGTAGAAATAAATTGTTACACCTCTCTTGCATTTCTGAATGAATTGATAGAAATAATCAAATAAAGCACCTTTTGCGTTTTTCGTAGTATTTTAACCGAACTGCTTATCATACCTCCATTAAATGTGCAAAGACTGTCACACAGAGGCCCACTTTTTTCAAGACCGAGTGTTTAATCTTGTCAAAACAGAACATCTTTGTTTATCCCTCTTGTCAACAGATGTTTTGTGTTGCCCTGCCCTGACAAAAATAAATCTGCACAAGCACTTTATTAGGACTGATCATTTGGTATTAATGTGATTGTGTTCTAAAAATCAGGGGTTCTCAGGCATTTTAGGGCTAGTAGTAGTCTTAGTATTTGAACTATTAGACTTCCCTTTATTGGTAGAAACCACATCCTTTGCTGTCACCTTTATAATAATTTGTCGCAAATTAATTGATCATTTCAATGACCCTGTCTGAGAGCCACTGATAGATGATGGTGATTATGGATACATGAATAAAGAGAACCAACTTTAAAACATATAAAAAAGTAAAATTTGATCATAGAGGCTACCATAAATTCTGTATTGAGTAGCACATTGTAAACACTTACATACTAGCTATAATGTTATGCAAGGTGTGAAGGAAATGATAGGAATTAAATAAAATTAAAAAAAATTTACTGTTTGAACAATTTTATTTTTCTTTTTATAGTTTGACACTTGGTTTGAGTCACTTGCTAACATGAAACAATATAAAATGTACAACTAGTGCTTTCAAGTAATACACATGATGATGCAGTGACGTTTTCACCACAAAATAGCACTACTGAATACCAAACTGTGGAAGAAGTTTAGCAAGTCAAAAGTAAAGCATGAAATCCATTAAAAGCTTTTCATTTATATTGAATGCGCAAAGTAGTAACAAAGATATGACAGAGTATATGAAAATTATATTGCTGTAAAATAAATAAGAGCAGCTTGTGACTGCATACCTCCACTAAGGTAGGTAATCCCCTCCGCACCTTGCATGAACCGACTCTCTGCATCCAGATTAATTTATATTTTCACAAAAGATGTTATCTTTTGATATTTATTATTAAAACTGTATTTTGTAGCTGTGATGTTGTGAAACATCCAGTCTTGTTCTCTTGCAATGGTAAATGATTCAAAACCTTCTGGATCCAGGTGGCGATGCACATATTTTTATAGTTTATATATACAGTCACAAATTTTGCCAAGCCACAAGAGTTCTGTCCAGTAATCCTGCTGAAAAATAAACTGAACAAATCATAAAGCTTCTCTGGAGGAGGTAATAACAAAAGTACGTTTAAAATGTTGTACAGCTGGTTAATTAAGGCAGAGGTAGAGACGCATTTCTAAGGTTAAGGTTCCGTATCCACATCAGTTTCCACATCTGTGTGCCTTGCTTCTTATTCTGCTCCTGGAAATTTGAGCGTTTTATCCCTGATTGTTCTATAATGTTCATGAGCCACAACGTAGATGCACAACAGTCTTCCTCACATAAGCTCATCCTCAGACTCTGGATCTCGCTCTCTTGCCTTCAGAAGTCCCATTTCCACTGGAGGAGTCTTCTTCAGTCTGGAGCGAACCGCACTTCAAGAGGAAAATAACAACAAACACGAGAATCACGCATATTGTAAACTGTGCAGGTCTCCAGGATAAATAAACAAGTGTCTATCAGATATAGAAAAATACAGTACATTTTTGTCCCTATAGGTATGCACTAGGGCTAATGATTGGAACTAAAATTAAATGTATAACTTTTGAAATCCAAAGGTTTTCTTTTTGTTTGTTTTTTTTAATTGATGTGTTACAGTGGTCCCTCGCTATATTGCGGTTCACTTTTCGCGGCCTCGCTGTTTTGCGGATTTTTTCGGGGGTGCAATTTTTCATTTATTTATTTTTTTAAACAGCGCAATGTGTTCTGCGTCCTGATCGGCTATAGACCATTTTCAATCAATCTCGTGCTGTGTCTTTTATACAGTACAGAATTCGTTCAGCCTGTCAAATCTACATAAATCTTCGCTAGCAGAAGACAACAAACACAACAGTGTCTACGTCAAAGGATTATAAGGAGCATTAAGTAAACCAAACAGTCAGATGAGTAAAACTTCACTCAATTCCTTCTTCTTGCTTCCTCTACTTCCGTATCATTAATTCATTAATGTTGAATTGTCTCGCAGCTGCTCTATTCACATGTTCTGGACTTGAAAACAGGGTTTGATCTTTGGTTTCATTCTATAATACTGGACTTATTTTTCTACGGAGGTTTGAACTTTGAGAGTGTTTAAACAAGAGAGAAGCGCGTCAAAATGTCGATGCCTGTCTGAGAAAAGTGTATAAAGTGTGTAGTGAGGGTTTTTTTACAGCCTTAAAACATCTATAATAATTGTAAAAAATAAAGTTCCCTACTTCGCGGATTTCACCTTTCGTGGGTTATTTTTAGAACATAACACCTGCGATAAACGAGGGAACACTGTTTTTTAAATCTACATTCTTGAGCAGCAAAAACACATTTATTACACATTTTCTCTCTTGGATTTTATGGTGAAATAGTGGCAAAAACCAAATTTGATTAAATATGAATCAGAGGTTTGTTCTCCTTGTATCTGGTTATATCTGCACCTATGGCCAATTTAAAGCCTTATGTGCTAAATAAGACAAAAAAAATGCATTTCCAATTCTTTGAATATATCTAAATCACAATGGGATGTCTTATTGGATTGTCTTTTGTGGAGCAGGTTCTTACCAGCTGACGATGCAATAGAGCACGCTCACTATAAGCATGGCGAAGGCGAGGTGCCAGGAGTAACACATGGTAATGAACATCATATTGTTGGGATCTTTCAAGTCCCACTCGGGGCCGCGGGGCGGGTACAGCACAAAACCAACCTGTGGTTTAGAGGAGAAAACATTGGGAGTAACTATAAATCAGCAAACATAAACATCTGCTCATAAAGCCACATTCAGATTTACCTCCCAGAACCAGGTCCCCTGAACCACCGTTAGCGTGCACCGCAGCAGCTCCAGAATGATGTTGCCTCGGTGAAAGATCTCCAGGAAGGCAACAAGAGTCTCTCCAAAGACCGCGTACAGAAGGAGCAGATGCACGTGGACATCCAGCATGCTCCTGCCATGGAGGTGGTAGAGAAAAAGAAATCCTGCAGAGAACAAAAAGCTGGTAATGTAGGTAAATGTGTTTGTCTTGATCAGTTAAACTGCATCTAAACTTCAAATATTTATCCCAAGCCATCGCCACAGATTGTCTTAAATTCAAACAGTGCGAAAATAATTGACTCAAAATGCTGTAAAAATGCAGAAAGTCCTATCTGTGCTTGGTTTAAATTAGGCTTAATTAACCCCACAGGGTACACTTAAAATGACCTTTGAATGGAAGGAACTCAATTTGATTAACAAGAAATGTATTTATACAAGTTTATTGGAAAATGTACAGACAGGCAACAAGTTGTAAATAAAAACCTGAATTAAAAAAAAAAGATCAGAGTATGAAAGTTGGTCTGTTGTATGGGAACATACGGCAGAAGCAGTGAAAACAGTCCATCTACAATTACAGCGATGGATAATAAAGGTGGATATAATGGCGCACATTCATAAACCCCTCAATATAAAGCTTGGCCAAACACTAATGGAGGATTTTTTTGTGTTTTAGATGTAAGACTATCTTCGAGAACAGTATTGTTTAGACTTTGAAGGAACCAAGGATTAAACTGATTAACTTATTAGTAAGCGATCTGCCCTGAAGCACTGGCTTGAAATAAAAAGGATATCAAAGGATCTCAAAGACAATGATTACATTTTATTCTTCTTACCTTCATTAAAGAAAGCAATTGCCAGCATTAACCGATCCAGTGCCAGTGGTGCCGCTTCTGTGGTGTGGATAATCAGAGACACTGTTGCAAAGAGCCCAAAGAACAAGTACATGGTGGCGTGGTGCCAGCTGTGCAGATGGTCCCAGTGTTTCTCTACGAAGTCGTACAACTGAAGCTTCGGTCCACCCGATCCAAACTGTTCTGCCAACATCCCTGAAAGCACCACATCAGAGGAAACACGCACATCTCCTTAATTAAAGCCCTGATTTGTCTTGGATTTACTCGAGAAGAGTCTTGCTAGTTATATCTGATATATGGATGCATTAAGAAGCTTTTTGGACACGCTTACCAACAAGGGAGAAAAAGAGTATGACTGAGCTCTCAATGATCTCCAGCCGTCGCTGTGAGGCTCTGCTAGCCAGACGAGTAGAACCAATACCCTTGTTCCTGCGCGTGGCATGCCAAATCGAGTACTTTACCGTCCACCAAATCCCGGCAACAAGGAAGAAGGTCCCAGGGAGAGCGTGGCCTCTGAAGCTGCCCATGATACCTCTCAACACCTAGAGAAACAGATTAGGTACTTCATGGAATTAGAAGTACATATTACAAAAACACTTCTTCCCACTACTAACATGTTTATTTAAATCAGCCAGATATGACTTGAAACAAACAATAATTTAACCTAACTTATCATCTGAAGAGTAGACAAGATCTATTTTTAGCACAACTGGAATAAGTGGATAAAAGAAAAGGGAAAAAAGTGCAACAGTGCCCATAATTTAGTTAAACAGCGTAATCAAACATAATTAGCGTGTGTGTTGGCGACCGTCCTCCAGCTGAGCTCAGCAGAAGTGCGTCTAGCTGTGGGAGGAGGCCTGTTAGGAGTGTCACGAGTCATTTACCTTTACGTGCAAAAATAGAAACCCATTTCTTAACATGCACTCCAGAAAAAGCACTTTGTTTGCAAAGACTGCAGCAGCATCTAACACTGAGTATAGGATCCTCTTGATAATGACTAAATATCATTAAACCTGCACCGACTTATGTGGACTGCTGAAGTCTTTGTCTGGCCAGTTTCTTAACAATTACTTTCACTCACACGATCTCAGTTGGTCATTATCAGAGACTGAATGAAAGACTAATGGGGACCATCATTTACAAAAGGAACACCCTGTTGTATTCAAGAAGAGCTGAAACTAGAGCCTGAGCTTATAACCCATATGTAAAGGTTTTACTGAGGTCAAAGGGTGAAAAAGACCAAGATTATTTTAATAGTCTATTATGCACCAAAATATATTTTTGAAAACAGAATCACCACCCCCTGCTGGTTATTAGAAAGAATGCAGGCTCAATAATTTCCCTTTTCAGACGTGGAAACTATGTCTATTGTGTCAAGTTAAATTATGTTTCTAGGTCAAACAAAAGGTTAATAGGAAAACTTGCAGACTTATCTAAAAAATAAAACTCAGAATTTGATATTCTCCTTTTTCAAAAGGCAGGAAAAAGCATGAAAAGCAGTCAATACGTCATTATATTGAGAAACATGTCAAAATGAGAAACAATTTACATCATTTACCAAGCTTGATATAGTCCAACATAGTTCATATTATCATTAAAACAAGACTTTGGAACAATTTTATCATATTAACTTAAAATGTTACTTATGTGATCAGAGGTACTGGAATGGTAAACATAATGATATTGTCTCCGACTTCTATAAATTCATAAGGCTTCATATTTAATTAAAGAAAGAAAGCTTTTTAAAGTGTTTGACTGCAGTGCTCTTAGGTAATGACTGCACTTTGTAAAGTGAGAGCAAAGCTGGAGTGGTATGAATAGCAGGCAGAGAATAAGAAAAAGGCACATGGCTGTACTGTCCTTTGTGATGGAGATGACCAGGCAATATTCTGCTCGGCAACAGAGGAAACCTTTGAAGGAGGACACTCAATAGAAACCGATTGAGATGTTAAACCCAGCTCATCTGTGTCCGACAGTCTTTTGGGGGTGCAGCCTCTCCAGACTGAGGAAAACACTCCAGTCTCCATGGCACTCAAGAGCCACTAGAGGATTCATCAGTGTTTGGCTGATTCAGTGTTTTGGCTGATTTAGTTTAGCCACAAACACTAGTCATCTGCGCCAGACCGTTTTTATGACAACGACGTAAAATAAAATAAAGTATGCTTTTATTACACCAACATGGTGGGAGTGGTGTAGTAAAAGTGTTCGCCACAAGTACAAATATGATTTCTATTCTGTGAATTGGTCAAAACTATGAGCGTGAAGAGGTTTTGGTGCATATGTTTGAGGCTGGGATGTCTGGGAGGCAGCTGTCTTCAAAGGGTGTTCCTGTTTGAGTTTTGCTATTAAAAATATAACAAAAAACAAACAAGCAAACAAAAAAAACTTCAGATGAGCTAATTAGAAAGGGTGCACACTTCAATAAAGTAGGTTTTTCTGTAAGTTTTTGAGTAAATGTAGCATGGTGCATACCACCACTGATCCCGTCTCATCCACTGTAAGATTAACAATATTCTACATCAAGCCAAAATTAAATATAGACATTACTGAATAAGTAGCGTCTGCATCACATTTGTGAACCTACAATATGTGATACTTCACTCTAAGGGTTTATACTAAACGTTTTAGCAAGTTTAAATTTCCAAGCCAATCTGAAGTGAAATTACTCTGATTTATCTCTCCTGAACGTAAACTTTGAGGACAGTGATGTCTTGAGGTCTACAAAAAGAAAAAGAAAAAAAATGGAAACAGTCGTTTGACAGAATCAGAACTTTCTTTTTTTTTTAGTAGTTTTTTTTTTCTTTTTTAAGTAGTTTATTTTAGCTTCAGGAGATGAAACAGTGTTGTGGAAGTTAAATCGTGAAATCACTCAGCAACATTGTCTAAACGGCCACCCGATGTCTTGTACATAATTCTCGATGGAGACCTTCCTAATCTTTTTTCCCCTTCCTTCCTTTCTTCCTTTCTTTCTTTCTTTCTTTCTTGACCTGGCTTTACATTTTATCTACACATGACACAGTAGGCTTGATTTTCTTTACTGTGAGAGGAAAAGAGAGGGTCTCTTACCCAAGTTTGTTTTTCTCCGAAGATCAAAAGTTAGTGGAAGTATTCAGACAGAAAAGGGGAAGAAATTTTTTAACGCATCTTCACTTTGCCCCCCAATCGCATAAAATCTTTTTTTTTCTTTTGGAAAAGAATATGGGTCTCTCTCTTATAGCCTAGACACAAGAAGTAAACATCTTCTCCGAGTCGGAATCCCAGCAGGATCCAGACCAGATCCGTTTCACAACCCTTTTTTCCTCCCCTACTCTAAACACTTCGAGCTTTTCTCTTATCAAACCCTCCCATTGGATGAGTGTGAGCTTGCGTCACCTGTCTGTGCGGTCATTGGTTGGAGGTAACGTCAATCTCAGGTGTCCACGTGTGCACTTTCACTCCGCCTGCTCGTGCACGGCTCGGTCCCTCCTCACTCTGGGAAAACCGCTACTTTCCGTCGTGCCAGGGCAGGCCTGGCTGGGCCGGGACAAGATTTCCAGCACGTACACCACAGCTGGAAGACTTCCTCATCCTCAGGCAGGAGGTTTCTTGACCAAGTCTCGTTTTACTCGCTTAATTGTCTCCAACCAGTCCACACAGTTTAAGTTACAATAGAGGAAAAAAGTAGAAAGTCGTGAATGTTCATGAAGGAAACGACTGGCCACGTAGGGGCGTCTCCAAGATTTTTTTTTCAGTGGGGCGACATAGAGGATTAGGGCCACTGGAAAAAAAAAGTGGGCACGTCTTTTTTCTTCTTCTTTTCCTGAATTCTGAGAAAAAAAGTCAGAATTCTGACTTTTTTCTCAGATTTTTTTTTCCAGTGGCCCTAATCCTCTTCCGTAGGAGTACCAGGGGCCTTGAAAGAAAGAAGAGAACTTATTATGCAGAGTTATCAATTATAGTACTGGGCCATAATTATTCATTATAGCACTTTAATGTTGTAGCTGGTGTTAACCATTACATTATATGTAATTAAGGTTAACACATCCAGCTAACCAACAGTTAAGAAAAACTTTCTGTACAAGCACATGGCCTTGCTTTACTATTATTTACCCTCTTCATGCTGGTGGCTGTGAGATTAAAATGATATGATGCATTTATGAAGTGTTGTAGGTGCATAACGTTAGAGGAAATAAACTCATTTTACTAGGTGGTTTCTAGGCAACATCAAGATATAGATATTTGGCATATTAGATAAGAAACTTTGTGCGTCACATTTGGTTGCTCAGTGTGAAGATCAAAATCGTAAACTCAGGTGAATCAAGCAGGCAGCTCAGAAAGGAGCAACACTGACACTTGGGATAACTGGCAGAGGAGGATGAGACACAGGCGAGCATACTTAGAAGGTTACAGCAATCAAAGGGTCAGGGAAAGATGGACAGAAAACAACCCTTCAAAGTAAAACAGAAAATAACCAGAGGAGAAAAACCTAACTACCTGAACACTTGTTTTTACTTGTTTCATTAACCTGGGTAAGGCGGATAGAATAAGGAAACAACAAAAGGGATCAAGAGATAAACAAAGAGATACAGAACAGGTGTTTCACTCATTTCATTGTGTTTTTATTCAAGAGTGCAAAAACAACAACAACAGTGAAATGGAAACAGTGAACACAGCAGCTGGAAGTTGGTGCTGCTGAGAGTCATAAAAAGTTCTTCAGCTTTTTAAGCACAAGGTTGGAAAATGTAATTAAACACATAACCTCCGTGGTGTAAGCATACTGAACCCAACAGCCTTTAACTGTTCTGCAGAGTGCAAAGGTTTTGTGTCTTTGTGCATAAATCTAATGGTAGTTATGAGCATTTGCTGGTTAAATGAACTGCTATAGCAGCATTTTAAAATTGCATTCTAATTTTCATTAACTACAGAGCTATCCTTTATATAACTGCATATTTACATGGCTAAATATATACATAGGCCAGCTCTTTTTAGTTGGACTTTGTGTACATACTGTAAACTTCTCACATGGAAGTGCAAAACACACAGCACAAGAGAGATGTTTGAAAACGATCGAATAGAAGTCACACGCAAAAACCTTTACATGCAAAACAAAAGCTAATTGGGTAAGGCAGGAAGACGGTGCAGATGTACGATAAGATATGACACTGATGCAGGGGAGGAGTTTTGTTACTTAAGAGAAAGCATTGTGAATGCAGGCAATAAATAAATGTGCATGCTCAATCCTTCAAAATAGCAGAGCAGAGCTATTGCTAGTGCAGCTGTTGAAATTTCTCTACTGGGTAATCAGCATTGACTGAAATACACCAACCACCTTCTGCAGAATATGCAAAAAACCCATACTGACAGGTGACAAAGAAGGAAAATCAACTTCATGCTTCTCAATAAGGTATTGAGCTGCCATGTGCTGACAGAGCAATTCTAATGCACCTTAGCACCGACTGAAGCCTCTGAAACATTATCATTCCAAAAGACATTCTCTCATATGGTGTACAGCACTGCTTAACTTAAAATCATGTTCTGAGTAATAAAAGCATTCAGTAACCCCTTGTGTCGAGTAGAAGGTGGCATCTTTCATTGTAGCATAAAAGTAACCAGTCAGACAAAGTTTGTATCGCTATACAGTGACGCTGTCTGGACTCAAATCAGTGCACCAAAACATAGCCACTGGACCCCTTCAGTGCGTGGGTCACTGGTTTTGATGGTTTTCCTTTAATTTGTCACCTGTCTTAGAGCTGATTCTCTGTAGTTTTCAGCTTTTTTTAAGACTGTTTTCAAGATTTTTAATTAAAACTATATCAGGAACTTGTGATTATTATAAGATGTCAGTCAAATGTTGTCAAAAAATATATAGAATATTTGTGTGTATGAATGGTTTTGGGAAAATATTTACGTTCCCCATATTTCTGTGCTAAATATAAAACCAAAGTCAGAAACTAGTCAGCTTAGCATTAAACTTTTAACATTTAAAAGCTTTAAACTGAGGGGAAACAGCTTGCCAAAGATGTGCTCAGTGGAACTCAGATGGGAGGTCTTATGAGCCCTGAAATTCGACTGCTACTGATGCACACATTCATATGCTACCTGCTGTAAGAAGACTAATTTATGAGTTGTTTGTTTATATTTCATGATGTGATTTTATATCTAAGTTCAACTTCAGAACTTGGAAATATTCAACCTCAACCACAAACTCAGCAGAATTCAGGCAGATTATTTTGTTCATTACCAAAAAATATTGTCAGTTTTGAGGATATTTGCTCCACCTAACTGCATGTCATTAGAAATTGTTTAGAATCATTTTTGGACAAAAACAAAATAAGAACAAGAAAGACTAATCCTCCCCTGATAGTGCATTAATTTACAAGAGCTCTTATATAAATAATCACCGTCCAATGACAGCTCGTGTCTCTCACATGAGATATCCTCACTCTCATTTCCTGCTTCCTTCAGGGACAGAAGACAGTTTTGCAGAGGGTGTTCATGCAGAAAGAACGAGGCGTGGAGATGGAGAGGAGGAGGTCTTGGGGTCACATATACATGCAGACATTTCAAGTGTAGGTGCAGGACCATTATGGGACGGTGGTGCGACAAGAAGGCCAATAGAGGGGCTTTAGCATGGATACGTAGACACGGCATGTGGGACAGTTCCTTTTCCTCCATAGCCACTGCTCCATGCACTGAAACACATTTTAAAACACACCATTGCATCATTGTTGCTATGATCTGTATCATGTATCATTTATGCAGTCATTGATATTTTCAACTGATGCCAGGAGGTCATTTCCAACATGTTGATGCATGAGCAACAGGATCTACGTTCACAGACCCTAACCCTTAGCTGGAAGGGACAGTGTTGCTGCCTATTTGAGCAGCTTTCTCTGTTTCAAAGGCTACGAGTCAAAGAAGGTTTTAAATAAATTTCTTTACAGTTAATAATGTGGTGCCTTGCTTTTTATTGACTTTTATTATATTCACTTTGACAAAATGTTAACATGTTTACAAGTTCTGATTGTCAACAGATTCAACAGTATATAAAGTGACTCACTGTAGTTCTGATGAAATGCTTTTATAAACTGTAAATATTCTCTATTGATTATAAAGTATATTTATTCTAAAGTGATATTTAAAACCATTTAATTAGTATAATCATAGAGGTATCTTCTCATCCAATAACGTGCTGTAAGTCTAATAACTGAATACAATGACCGTTACATACAGAGGCGTTTCCAGGAAATTTTATATGGTTTTGGCACAGAGGGACCCAAGAACCAGTAAGGGTGGTGTAGAGCACAGAAAAGGAGAAAACACCAAATGAAATCAGAAAAAAATGCCAAACGAAACCACTTGAAAATTGTTTGAAAATCCACTGAGTTATGGTGATTTTAACTTTGACCAGACTTGTATCCATGGATACCAATGCTGGTACTAGTGTTGAATCGATACTAGAGCAATAGGATTGATACTTTGTTTCTAACCAATAGTGAAATGTGTGAAAAACAATAGTGAAAAATCCCTGAAACTTTTTGTGCTGGCCGTCATGCCTACTTTATTTATTTAAACAACATAAACTGATCCAACATAAACCGATCCAAAGTGCTTTAGAAACAGGCACACAGCTGAATTGTTTTGGTGAAAGGAAAAATCACAGTGATTTCATTAAAGTGTGTTCAGACTTTGTATATTGATGATACTTCATCTCATCTTCAATACATAAGCTGCTTTCATTGGTTAAATGGTATCGGTAATACTGGCCCTGTATTTAGTTAGTATTGAATCAATGCCAAAATTTGCAGAATGCAGCACTAGAGTCAGGAAACAACAAGCAGTGGATCAAACCACTGTGAGGCATGTCATGGGGGAGTCATACATCCATAACTGAGCAGAAGAGCTTTTAGTGTGTATTATCATATTATATAACATTATATAGTTATATTTACAATAATGTATTGAGGAGTACCACAGTGTTTTTACAGCAAAAATGTAACTGGACACCTTACATCCCCCTGTTATTTTCACTCATGTTTGCATTTATATAATAAAGATTAAGCTGGGGCACCAGGTGGACCTAATAAATTTCAGGCCCCAAGCCAACACTTTAGCAACACCCCTGTTTACATAGTCATGGTGCAGTACAGTTTGTCATACTGAGGTTTTAAAGCAGAAAACTTTGAGTTCAAACCTTTAAACTCGGTCTCAATTTTTTTTTTCTAACTCTAACCCTTTTCAAACATTTTTAACTCTGTGTTTGCACACTGAAGAGAAGAAGTTGCAATTATTCCAAAAGTGACCTAAAACTCTGGCCCAGAGGGGATTTGAGGCCCTGATTTTTCAGTGTCACATCGTAGTAAAAGTTCAGGAGAAATCCTGATGTTTTCACTGCAAATCATGCATTTTCCCCTTCTTGAAAACAATATCAGCGATGTCTCCTCAGGGAATGTTGACGATGGAGTGTGTGCTGCTCCTTCTCCGTGGAAATCTGTCCATCTGCAGACCTCCTCCTCTCCTCATAGAGCTTCCTCCCCTGTAAAACAGCTGCTTCACTGCTGCTTCGGGGCCGACACTGCTCTAACCTCCGAGCTGCCTTCAGCACCCACCAGATGGAAACATCATAATGAGTAAGTATCCAGTTCCTGGGACCTCAGGCTGTTCAGTGTACTCCATGCATCTACAGGGATATGTTTCTGCTGCAGGCATTGTGTTTTCATTCCAGTTCACATCATGCATGTCAGGGAACAGGCTGATATCATGCATCAGAGATCTGGTGTCTGACTTGCAGGGATTTTAGGGAACACAGTGTAGACAGAGGTCATGCAGTAGATCTGACGTGTGCAGGTTCTCTTACCTCTTTATGAAAGCGGTGTGTACAATGTGGCACTCCCCTCCCATTCTTACGCATGTCCTCATGACAGATCAGGCACAACGTATCGTCCTTCTTCTGTGAGAAAAAGAAACAACATCTGACCAAGATTTCAATAACTTATGTATTTATAAAAATAATAAACCTGTATTATTGCATCAGTGGGAGATTAAGTGACAGGAACTTCATATATGTAACTTATATACCAAAGTGAAGGAGCTCCATTTAATTTCAGTAAACTAATAAATAAAGATATAATTTTTCACAAAGTTATGATAAGCTGTAAATGTTATTTGCACTGTGTATGTTATGTATCACGTTTTTTTTATTGATTTCCTGTGACACCACAAAGATACAGAAACACCGTTTCATTAACATTAAACCCCTGACAATGAGTTTTAACAGGGCTTGACAAAAAATTTTGTTCCAAGAAAAATCAGGTATAAAAATGAAAAAGGATTAAACATGCATTCACAACTATATTCTTTAGTATGCCGACAAAAAGCATGGACAATAGAAGAAAAAGAAAACTTCAAGGTCCTTGTGTGCATTCAAGACCAGTTAATTATGTGGGTATTTGTAGGTTATGTAATTCACAGCTTTGTCTTTGGCAGCACATAAAAGTAATGCAGCGTTTCAGGCTCCTTAATTTTTACGGGCTTCGTAATTTTATATGAGGAGGAGAAAGACCATCAAGTCTGATCGTCCTTCGGTCATCTATAACACTATGAGAAGGTAAAAATCTGTAAGGACCATTTATCGTTCGTTTAGTTAATGTTATAAATCCTCCTGCTCACCAGAGACGTGGTCTTCTTATCATTTAGACAGAGCTTCTTCTCAAGTGTCTCTGTGAGCTCTGGGATGGTGGTGATGCGATTCTCTGCGATCACAGTCTTAGCGCGGATGTTGTCATCTGCAGAGGCACGGCGAGGCTTCTGGTGGACCCTGGTTTCCCCCTTATCCTCTCTTGATTTGACGTGGCTGGGAGTGGGCGCCATTGTAGCCGCATGAAACCTGTTTAACTTCATGACATCTAACTGTGACTGAGGATTAAGAACACAACGATAAGTGTTATTACACCACGTAACAACACTTGAGAGTAAAATTATTGTGTCACATTCCCTCTAATAGTGAGGCGGAGTTGTAAGAAGATTAAACTAGAGAGACAACCATGTCTGCCTTATGTCTGTCAATGGGGTTAAACACTCACTCGCTAATATCCTTAAGTAACATGTTGGCAAAGCAGCTACCTATATATAGTTTGACTCTAGACTCAGGACAGAACGTAAATATATATTTACACAACAGCAATAATCTGATAATGCAACTCCAGTAAAACATCAAAGGTGAAGGTACAGATGAATTTCAGTGTTTGGCTAGACTTGTAAATCTGTAACTACTGAACTGTTCTCTTCAAATGATGTATTTCTGGAGCACTCATTACTAAACCAAGGTTTAACTCTTAATGGGAGCTTTAAATAGCGATGCACTAGACACAGGCTGACATTCTACAACCCCAGAAGTTATTTCTGGTTCTACTTAACTTTATTACTGCTGCTGAGGAAAAAAATACGATGTCTAGATGTTCCTTTGACTTTAAATTTGAGGAAAAAAAATAACATGAGAGATCTGTGACAATGTGATTTTTTCTGTTTAAAGAAACTAAACAATGTGATAAATGTTACTTTAAATAGGTCAAAATATGTGTAAAGGTGTGAAAAGTGCAGTCAACGCTGATGCACCTTAATATGTCAGATTTTCTGTTGATCTACTATCTCAGTTAGTACTGTCAAGACTTCTTTAACTGAGCAGGTTCTTCAATTTTGAATTAATCGCCTACCACCGCTTTAGGGTGTAGCTACTTTAGGAGTCAAACGTTTTTATATGTGCAGTGTATTTTTTCTTTGGATCAACCCCTCACTTCGATTTCATAAACCTCGATCTCACCAGCCAAAATTTCAAACTTTAAGCTTCAAACAGGACTTCAAAAAAAGAACGGTCATAGGGGTTAATTACATCTTTTATATATATATACTATGTTTTTATGGTATTTGCAAGAAGCTTTTTTTGTTTTGCGGTGCAAGGAAGTGGCTTGTTATGTTGATGTTGCTAGTTTTAACTGTTATAGGACAAACATTGCTATTTGTAGCTGCCCGCCTTGTTGACTGATAAACGTCCTGGAACATTTAGTAACGTCATGGGCTCATCTGTGACACCATTTTTGCATTTGCTGCATTTTAAAAGATAAATGTAGTATGAAGAAAGGCTAAAAATATTCAGAATAGTTGTTATTTGAATGAGAATTTCTTTATTTCCCAGAATAAACTTATATAGCATAGGCTTTCAGCAAAATTGTTATTTTAAATATACTGACCAATAGTTCCACTATCAGACCAAGAATCTGTGCATTACTTCTCTATTTGCTTGCTTAAAAACAGAGCATACGGGGAACTGCAGGCTTCAGTTTAAACAGCACTTCTTCTGATTATTAGTGAAAGGTTACACTATGCTACTACATTTGTTTTTTTGCATTTGTCAGTGCTTCCTTCATGATGAGAACTGATTGTGCTCACCCAGTGTTGTCTGTAAACTACTTGCTTGTAAGTTTCTTTTCTTCCACAGAGAGACCACTTTATATGTGTGCACTTACACTGTTGTGACTCTTATCACCTGCTTTAGATTAGAAAGAGTTTCTTTGGCTCCTTCCATCCTTTAGTTTTCGCTTAACTCCTATGAAATTTGTCATCACACTAATGAAAATATACCAGAAAACTATAAAGTAAGCACCACTATTCACCACACAGGCCATGACACTTGACTATGCTGATAGATAAGTTACCCTGTTCTGTGTTATTAATAAAAAATACAAATCACTAAATTGTGCGCCATTCATGTTGGTTGCTCTTCTGCTTGTTTGCTGCTTTAAGTTGTACCTCTATTTTTTGCTAAACATCCACATAGCCAGAGGTTATGGAAGAGTTGGAACGCTATTGAATGAAGAATATGTGTAAGAGCTTTGGCATGCGGCAGCCCATGACTTAAAAACATTGTTTATATAAGAAAATGATATCAGATGTGAAGGCATTTTTAGTTGGAAAAAATACTTTTCCTACAGACCTACACAGACACAGCTACAACACAAACACCAGACTGGTCTGTATTCATTATAGAACTATACTGTTTTTCCTAATGAGACTGTGAACAGCTCAGCACGTGGCACGGCATTTGCAGTGTTTGATCGCTCTGATGTAAAGTAATAGAAAACAACTCACTTAGAGCATCAATAATTTCGTACTTTGCAGGCTTTCATGGGGAAATTTACCAAAACAACAGTTTGCACACTACTAGAGGCTTTTTGTTCGGAAGCTTTAATATTTAATTAGTTCTCATACCAGCTTGTAAAACATACATGTGCATTATTCTGCTGTCATAGTCCATATTTTGTCTTTTTCAGAGAAAATAAAACTCTGTGTTTTATAAATATTCCATGCAGTGATATTTGCAGTCAGTGAAGGTATGGGATCTTTCTAACACCCTGAGCTGCTTTTAAAGAAATACATAGAAAGTATACTGTCTGATAAATGTACTTTATTATATTTATTAAACTGGCCTTTAATTAGTATAGTGAAATACATTCATCAGAGAGTGCATATATTTTATTTTCCCTCCAATTATCAATGAAGGGCTATACAGAATAAAATTTAAGATGTTTATAGTGTCAAGTGTACAAGCATGCTGTCCATATGTGGTGTAAAACTGGACAAGAGAAACTGCAAAAAATGTTTGTTAAAAGTGTTTTGCTGCTGTTTAAATGTCAGTGCATGCATCAAGTCGAATGCTGCAGAGCTGAACACATACGTGAAGTGCAGCCGGTCCTTACCGCAGTCGGGAGTGATGCTCGTCTATCAACTTGTGTTTTTGAAGGCCTGTGTTTTCTTTCTCTGGAATGTACAGCGTCTGGTCCGTGACCCCAGTAACTGCTCATCCATTTTGTGAAGTTACTATCATCGTCCTCGTCATTGTCCATAATGATAGCAGGCAGAAGCCGTAGAGACATGATGGAGCTGTGCAGGGAGCTTCTTGGTGCAGCAGGTCTTGGTACAACAGATGAAAGTGAATGGGGTGAGTACTGACAACACTCAGCTGACCTATTGAGTGTCTAACAGACCAGCTGCTCTGCTACACTGCACTGTCCCACATGGCAAAAGTGACTTACTTCAATTAGATGCCTCTAGTGAATCAAGCTGTCGCTTTTGTTGTTATCCTTGGACAATCTAAAAATAACCTGCAGAGATTTAGCTCCAGTCTTTAAATAAGTGAATCCTCTATAATCTATTTAACGTCACTGGTAGAACATAAACTGGAGGTGATTGGAATAAACAGCGAGGTGGTAGCTGTGACGGAACAGCTAGTATTTTGGCACAGGGTGGGTGATGTGACCACTCCTTTTAATCTTTCCATTACAGTCATCAGCCTCGGGGTAGACAACTGAAACTCCAATTTCCCCATACTTTCCACTCGCTGAGTACATCAAACCTGTCAATAATTATGGAGCGCAGGCAACTGGGTGCTGAGAGCCCAAGGCTTGTGCAATACAGGGCAAAGAGCTTTAATATTACACTGTATACAAGTTTATTTGTTTTGCTCTTTTAAGTCAAGTATGTAAAATCCAGATTTTATACATGAACAATGAAAACATGTAATACAAGGCCATCAGCTAGAAAAGCAACATCTCTGGCATCATAATTCAGTATATATCGTGTCAGTTCAGTCTGAAAAATTAGTAGTAGTAGTAGTATTAAATACTATTGATATTACTACACAAAGGGGATTGTGTATTATTGGAAATATTCATGTTAGACACACCATGTTTTCATTAGGTTTTTGTGTTTTTTAACAAAAAAGCAGAAGAAATTATATAAAAGTCTTTTTCTGCTCTTTTACAAACTCAAAGTTTCCCTGTGCTAATAATGTTGTAAAGATCTCAAAGAGAAGGGCAGGGCAGGCACTGTTATGAGACATTCATGCTGCTTTATCATGTAACCTCAGATCCCCACTGAGAAAGAGATTACGGTAATCTGTGTTCTTTCCAAAAATAAGGATGAAACAAGGTCACACCTGAAGACAAATGACCACATTTTATTAAATAAATGAAGAGTACTATCCGTGTGCGCCGTTGAGATATTATAATATCAACGAGCCTCCATCCAGTATTATTATGGGGTCTTTATCTTACAATATAAAACACTTTGAGGCGACTGCTGTTGTGATTTGGTGCTATAAATAAAATTGAATTGAATTAAAAGTATTGAAAACAATCTCGTATTCATACATTACAAATCTGCACAGGTTTTTTTTTTTTAAAATATAAAATTAAAATTGTGTTTCAGATTTAGGATAAACCCTCTGTATCAAACAACTAAAACAGGAGAGAATAGCTATACAATACAACACCACACCATATAATACATAATAAAAATACAATGACTTATTGATAATTTGTTATTACTGATAAGTGACTGTGTACAGCAGCTTGTTGCATACCATACAAGCATGCATTCATGCAGACACATAATCGTACTCTTAATCGATTAATTACATAATCATCATGCTTTTTTTAAAGGCCGAATGACCACGATAATCAGTATAAAATGTTTCAGAAAATGCTATCGTATTAAAGCTAGTTTAAATCAAAGCAGAGGCATAACCTACTTGATAAGTTGAAGAAGGCTGTTCCAAAATTTAGTTTTGGTCACCTCTACATTTAAAATCAGAATGCACAACACTTAAAATACCCTGAGTGGAATTGGGTTTTAACAGTTTTAACAGTTCTTATGAAAGCAGGGGCCGGCCTTTCAGTCTTTTGTATGATAGTAAAATTAGAAAATGAATTTCAGATTTCACTGGAGGCCAATGAAGGGAGGCAAGGAATGCACAAACACAATATTTTATATTGTTTTATTGAGACCTTATTATACATTTACATACAAAACATACAGTCTACATCAGAGATGGGCAGTAACGCGTTACTTGTAACGCGTTACTGTAATCTGATTACTTTTTTCAAGTAACGAGTAAAGTAAGGGATTACTATTGCAAAATCGGTAATTAGATTACCGTTACTTTCCCGTAGGAACGCTGCGTTACTGCGTTACTAAAACCGTGATTTTTTTTGCGAGAATGTCTCACGACAGTGACGTAAGCGAGTGCGCCGTTGGTGACAGCAGCTGTGTGCAGATCAACAATGGATAATATATCGAGTGCGGGAGAGAGTATGAGCGTGCAGCGTTTAAAGTGTGGAAGTACTGACCTTACTTTGAGTTTGATTCCATAAAAAGTGACAAAAACATTAGCGTCCATCGTGCGTGGGAAGAAAACTTCTTTTTACAGCGAAAAAAACCCCTAAACTTCCGAGCAAGCACCGAGTAGCTACGACGTGATGGGAAACTCACAGAGACACTCGCGCGGATTCTTCAACTGACCGCAGCACACCTGCACCAGGGTAACCCTCCGCCTACCCTGCTCCTGCTTTACAGGTGAAAATAGAGCAAAAGGACCGCTGAGTCTTTGACTTTATTTATTTTCTGCTGTGTTTTACTTGCATCTGTTTGAAAGAGTGAGTAAAAACACAAAAAATATTTTATTTTATGTGCTGGAATGTGTAGAAAATAGGTTTAAATGTTAAACTAATTTATTCAAGTCAGAGAATGTTGCATATAATTAAATGTTTTGCTTGATGCATAAAGTTAAAAGATTAAAACTGATAAAACAAGTTAAAAAAAGAGACTTTTCCATTTGATTACATTTTGTATGATGGATTATGTAGAAAAAGTAGAATTGGGCTGAAAGATCTATCGCTTTATCACCTCTTCAGGTTGTAAATCGTGTTTTTAAAAAGTAACTAAGTAACTAAGTAATTAATTACTTTTGAAAATAAGTAATCAGTAAAGTAACGGGATTACTTTTTGGGGGGAGTAATCAGTAATTAGTTACTGATTACTTTTTTCAAGTAACTTGACCAACACTGGTCTACATATAGTTAAACCTTAGTGTCACAACAAGTGTTTGCTAAAAGAAAAAAAAAAAGCAACAAAGAAAAAGTTTGTTTTGGGTTTTTTTTAAGGGAAAAGGAATTTGGGTTCCTTAGAAGGAAGGAGATATGAAAGGAAAGGCTTACGTGAGGTATAACATTTCTTATTGGCCCCTCTAAGAGAAACTATAAACTTTTCCAATTTAAGGAATGACATTAGATCTGTCGGTCAAGACTTTTCTGTTGGTGGCTTGGGTGACTTCCAGTGTGGGAGAATACATCTTTGGGCAATTAAAGAGACAAATGAGGCAATACTTTCTGTTTAGTTGACTCAGATAGATCACCTATCTACTCATAGCTATTAGCTGTAAGTATGTTGGGATACGATATCAGTCTCTAGGACTTGATTTTGAAAACATTTTTCTAAAATCCTGTTTAAACATGACATGAGACGGGCCTCACAAGTTTATTATTATTAGAGCAAGTTTATTATTCAAATATGATCTGAATATTTGAGATTTGTAAAAAAAAAAGTGGATTTTATAAATACTATAAATGAAGAACAATGTTTGCAAAATGATCCCTGGAAGCAGGAGTTACCCTGGACTCACTCACTTAATCAACAGACTGCACTGCAGAAAGAGCAGCAACAACAACCTGCATGAATAAAATATACCAGCATGAATTTATGTTAATCAGATTTAAAAATCTAAATGGAATAATCTGCTGTGTTCACATAGCTGATCTGTAAAGATTTACATTTCCAAACAACATGCCACGTGCATCAGGAGAGCACAGACACGTCTCAGTAATCACAGGTTACCAAGTACCTGCTGGCAGCAGCTACAACTGAGCCACGCAGTGCTAACAATAGCAGGCACAGTTTATAGGAATAACAGGTGGAGTCAACAGAAGATCAGACATTCTTAGTAGCCCCTATCCATCCATCCATCCATCCATCCATCCATCCATCCATCTTCCCACAGCTACACACACACCACACATGTAACACACAAGGTTATTGTCTCACATCACATGTGGTGCCAGGCAAAATTGATTTTATGGCCTTCATTGCAAGAATCGATTATGTTCAGGGCGGGCACACGTTTTGTGCTATGCTCAACTTTAACAGATTGATCGATTTTTACATATCTTGCTCTTAATTCAATGAAACTGAAAAACAGAAATATTTGTATTTGAAAAACAAAAAGGATTAAATTCACTACAGAAAGAACCGGAGACAAGTGACAAATTAAAGGAAAAAGTTGAACTCTGGCTCTCCACAGTGAGGGGATTTGGGGCTTTGCTCTGATGACAGGGGGGATTTTGCTGGTATGGTTTGGTAATTGGTTTGGTAAAGTTGTTTTGATTGATCACTTTTATCCTGTGATAAAATATGCAATGGGAGTGGTCTCTCCCAGGTCTCTCCTATTCACACTGCATGGTTCAATGAGCACTCTCAGGTTAATAAAGGTGGTCTGGTTCTTCAAAGAATCTCCCCAATAGAAGAAACTCTTTATTTTAATGATGTTTTTTTTTTTCATATACTTCATGTGGTTCTATTATGGTTCTAGATTTTAGTGTTGTTGTTTTTAAAGTTTGTTAATTAATTTAATATATGTTAAAATTTGAATTTAGGTTGAAGACTGCGTCATGTGTTGAGTTTGTCTTCCCTCATAAACATACTGTTTACATAAGAATACTTACATTTAATATAACAATAAAACAATAGAATATAAACTAGTCAAACATGAAGCATGAAGTCATGACACCACATGAATCATTTTAATTTTATATATGAAACTGACCAAATTTCAACCACCTTGATCATCTATTGTAGATGTTCTAAGATGCTTAACTGTGTTTTGTTTTCTTTTAATTCATCATCTGTGTGTAAATCAGTTATGATATAATTTAAAGCCAGTCCTTGCATTGTCCAACTAATCAGGGAATAGTTTTTCTATGAATAGATGTTACAGTCAGACTCTTCTGACAGCTAGTAGAGTTGACTTTGAAAAATTGCCCACTGCTGGTGACTGTTTGAGGACGGATGGCCCTAGGCACAAATTGAGTAGCCAGGCAGCAGCACGTTCCAGACAGACCAGCACTCCAGCAGATGACGGCTTCTCTCTGTCTCGATCTCCCCTCTCACAGTCTGTTTTGAGCAGAGGCTTGGAAACACACACACACACACACACACACAGAGGTGCCTTGTTTCTCTCACGATCTCTCAGGTAGGTACAGGTCATGAAGGAGAAAGCAACTGAAAAAGTTCCCCACTAGTATTTAAAATCTTTCTTCTTTTTTTTTAAAATTGCAATCTGCAAACAGAATTGGGCAGAATGTGACTAATATTTTGGCCATTACTGAGCTTTCACTTGTTAAGAGAGAATACCTTTTGACCTTTGAGACTTTGTAGTCATGTTCTCAGCCTTCACAGATGACGATTAGCAGTTGGTTCATTAGTTTATAAACTATTTTCAGTTACAGTGAAATCAAATAAAAAGAAAAAGGGGGATCACTGCTGGAGGTTTTATCCCAGGAATGGTGCCTGTCTCGTGGGGAGGGCTGCTCCGTGAGGACGGGGGTGGCGCACACCAATTTGACTCAACTCTACTTTCCAATTAATATTCACAGGTTTCATTTACAAACAATCATTTAGCATGCAATCCCAGTGAGGGGACACCTGTATGACCTGTATTTAATACGCGTAAGACATCGGTCTACATACTCACTTTAAATATATTGTCACGGCAAAACTGTCACAACACAGAATGGACCAAAAACACAGACCCAAGACAGCGGCACAGGTTAGTGTAACGAGATTTATTTACAGTGATTGTGATATGGTGTAAACAGTCATATGTACAGGACGTGACACAATATGAGCTGAGAGCAGGTGAACTATAACAATAGCTGTGGGATAAACTCTGCCAGTGACTATATACAGGTGCAAGGGCAAAGCTAAGGTAAATCCTAATAACATGAACTGTGAGGCATTATAAAACTACAAAGCTATATACAAGGTCATACACACATAGTCATAGAAACACTAACTGTGAGAGGCATACGCTGATTAAAGCTATGAAAGTTACGTGAACAGGAGTGAAAGCTTGATACGGGAGACCCAGGGATGATAGTGGCACGTTAGTGAACTGTAGATTGGAGGCACTGCAACACAGGGAGAGGTGAGTCACAGTGGATCCAACGGAACGGAAAGAAACTGATTCAGTGTGGATATTGTGTGGGGGGCATTTTGACTCTCCCCTCCAATTATGCTCTCACCAGAAGATCTCCAAGGCTGGGATTTTTTCTGAGAGCCCTAATAACTCTCTCCTGGTGAGGCACGCTCCAGTTAGTTTGCCGCAAACTGTTTCACCACTAGATGGAAGCATTGTCAAAGCACTGTCAAATTTGAATTGGAGCATCACTGGGCTGCAATTCACATTGTAGAGGGATACAAAAACAAACAAACACAGACAAACACAGACACAGAAACAGACAATTAATAAAAAATTATATATAAAAAATGCAAAAAGTGAAAAAAAAATTGATTATGTCCTTCTTCCAATGCATTATGGGTCCTCAAAATGGAACCCTTTTTTTCACTCCCAACTCAGCTTCTGTACCTCCTACATCCAGCAGGTGCTATATTGCCCTAAAGGTCTCCTCCAGCTCTATCCTATGATACACATACCTCAATGTCCTACCTTGCAACCATGATTCAACCAGCCACTCCCTCACAGGCCTTTAAATACCACAGTGGGCACCTAAGGGGCTCAAAAATTGAACTTTCTCCGATTGCCACCAAACTTGGCAGGCACGAGCCTACTGCTACCAACACCACTCACACAAAATTTCCCCACTGTGCTTATGCTTCTCCAGTTATTGATGATCGTCACATGACGATTGTGGTTATCGCCAACCCCTTGGTATTTGGACACATGGCTTAGAAGCTTTCAAAATCTTTTTTGATAAATTGAACAATCACCACCCCTTTAATGAAGTTACAGTTTCAACTAAATAAATTCCAAGTTAACTTTTTAGACACAATAGTTTTCTTTAGAAACAATAATAATCAAAGCAAACAACTATTTGTTGTTTTAAGGATACAGATAGACACATACTGTTATATAAAAAAGTTTTCATCCTAGACATGTTTTCAGGAGTATTATTAAATCTCAATTGATTAGATTCCATCGTATCTGTACCTTTAAGATGCATGTGGAAGAAGCTACTTCAGCGTTGTTTAAGGCTTTAAGACCAAGAGGTTACTCAGTCCGCTTTTAAGGGCAGATTTAAAGTGAAGTGAAAGCACTCTTTGATAGGATCAGCCAACAATTAGGAGGAATAATCAGAGTGAATTGATTCAGTTTGTAATCACCTTTTCAAGACACATCGGAGTCTTGAATCAATCTCTTAATACCTCTTTTTTGATGGCCCAACAAGCCCTTCCTCCTTTACAGCAATTTAAAAGTTACAGCTTATAGAAGAAATAAAAATCTAAAGGATATTTTGGTGCACAACAAATTGAATCCTATAAAGAATTTAGATGACAGATTTAAACAAGTACGATATATGGAAAATATTAGTAAGAGAGGGCTTTCTATTCAAAAATGGTTTTTGAAAATCTGTTTCTATTGAGTGTAATTTTTTTATGAAATCAATTTCTCATTTATTAATGGATTAATAATTCACTTTGAAAAATTGATTTAAATGTTTTTATTTTTAAACTATTAAACCAATTACTTTAATTTTGTTTGAATAAATAAAATCATTTTGAAAAATGAATTCACAAATGGATGATTTATTATACAATTCATAATTTAAGCACAGAATTCTTTGTTTCAATGCATGTGGCCTTGTGGTCCTCTATAACTGGCTCCCAGTAAAACTTTTAAAACTTTCACACAGGATGCGTAAATTCCCACATTAAAAATATTTTCGGACTTACCTATTCTTACACAGTGGATGCGTAATTCCACAGGACAAATTTGTGGCATTTATTCTTTCAAACCGAGCTAGATTTTTCTGACGTTTTGGATCCAAATAAACAGATTTGTCCAAACAGACCACTGCATTTGTCATCGTTCAGTCACGCCATTGTACTGAATATGCAACGACACAGAAATAGTAAAATAAACTCCACACTTTGTGTCCATCGATAAAGAAAAAGTTTGACAGTTTAAAGAAATTCAGACAAAGGGGAGACAAACATTCAGACACAGGTTAAGTTTTCACAATAACAGATTTATTGCTGAATAAATGTCACAATGAAGCTGCAATACAAAAATAAAACAAATGAAAATCGACTTCACATCAGTTACCTGTTCATCAGGTGCATTCCTCTACCTCACCTGTACAACATGAAACTAATCGTCTAACACTGACCTGATCACCTGACATGATAACGTCAGGTTACCTGTCCAAACTTTTAATCCTTTAATCAGTTGTCAGTGGTTACCATGACATCATTTACATAAACTGTACATAAAACCAATTGAACGTTTTACTCAAATCAGAAAAGAGCAGATTTAGTTTCCGTAACCTTTGACCCCAAATGTTTTAAAGTAAACCTGCAGAAATTGATACAACTCCAGTTATGTTCATAACAATGCTGACAGTCAGCTGTCAGTCATACTGCAAATTTCAGTCCTTTATTGTGGATGAATGCCCACACAGCCAGAAAAATTACTTACTGACATAAAGAAAGAGGGCATGCTGGGAAAAACTGAGAAAACAGACAAAAAACAAAAACAAAAACACCTGTTATTAGTTTTAGCCTTGCCCCCTCCTCTATTTGTGCCCCTTGCTGGTCTTGAAGGAGACCTGCAGGACTTTGTCCCCCAGGCGGTACCCGTTCAGGCTGTGGATCGCCATGGCAGCTTCCTCGTAGTTTGCCATTGTAACAAAGCCAAAGCCTTTGCACTTATTGGTGTTAAAATCTCGGATCACTTTCACATTCAAGACTGCACCGAACGGGCCAAACATCTGCCACAGCATGGCCTCGTCAGCTTCCTGGCCCAGGTTGTAGATGAAGATGCACCAACCAGAGGATGAGCTCCCCGAGGCCCCACCCCCTCCGCTCATGTGGTCGGTGCTCATTGGAGAAAACCTGGACACACGAAGTATTAGACAGCTGCAGATTAACTGATTCTCATCGAACAGTAACAAACATCTAAGTCAATTAGCTGCTGGATCTCGGGACAAGGTAGGTTAGAGTACTCAGACTACAGTAATCAGGTTATTCTGAGCAGGTCAGCATACCGGAACCTTTGTGCCTGGTGATGGACAGGCCCCCCAAAGCGTCGTGATTGGCCGTGGTACATCTGTGACATCATCTGGGAGTTCCTGGCCTGGTTGGGATTGGCAGCAAACTTGACCGTGATTGGCTCAGCGCTGCCGGGAGGCGTGTGTCCGTTCAGGTGTTTGACAGCGTCATCGGCCTCGGCCCTCTTATCAAAGCGGATGAAGGCCACGCCACGTGACAGACCTAAACAGCCAACCAGAACAGAATTTTTTCAGTTCCAAACATCACAAGCCATCACATGACCCTGAGCTTACTGAGCGCGTGCGGTACCTGAAGCCTGGTCCACTAACACTCTAGAATTGATGATGCGACCGTAGTGCGAGAACATGTCCTCCACGTCCTGCTGACTGAGAGTCCGTGGCAAACCACTGATATACAGGTTCGCATCTTTGATGGCGTCCGAACTCGGCCGTGCAAATGAAACCTGCGGGGAAGTGACAGGAAGTAAGTCAGCTGATCATCTTTACAAAATAATTGTCACAGAAAACAAACTGTGATGAAAATAAAAAATACAGTTACATTGAGTTCAAATAAAATCCAGATTTAAATTTTTAAATATTCAATAAAAATAAATAAAAATCCACAATTTTTCCAAACAACAAAATAAAACACAAAATAAAAGCATCCAAACAGGCTCTGATCACCAAAATAAAAGCATTAATATCATTAATGTCTGAAAGTAAAAGGTGCAGTACGTTGTCTCACTGAATTGAAGAAATTCACAGATTCAGTGTTGACACGTGTCGGTGCGAAAACAATTAAAAACAAAACAGCAGAGTTTGAAAATACCTTCATCCATCAGACAGGTGAGAGTGCCCTCTACTGTCCGGGGAACATAACACATCAGTTGAGACAGGAAAAACAAAGAGCACCTGTGGCACGTTACCTTGATAGTTTTAGACTGTAGCCTCAGGCCATTGAGGGTACTGATAGCCCTCTCTGCATCACTAGGGTTAACAAAGTTAACAAAGCCGTAACCTAAACTGTGGCCTAGAGAAACACAAAGGAAAACAACAAAATAAAAAACAAAAGCGTCTGTTACAGCTGCTACACAGTCCGAGAGAAACAAACACAGAGTTCAAACTAAGTACAGAGATCCATACAGTCAATTGGAAAACATCAGTTTTCTGAACAAACCGAGAAAACCTGCCGCCACCCACCACGCTGCCTGACCGCCGCGCACCTACCACGTTTTAGCTCTCAAAACAGTTAGCCAATGTACCTTGCAGTGTCACCTATTTAAAAAAAATAAAAAATAAAAAATAAATAAAAAAAATCAACTTCGGAAAAAAACTCACTACAAACAAAGAAGTTAAAGGTCATCTCTCCTGTTACACTTCAACACAAGTTAGTTCTCACAGAAAATAAAGTGATGAAAATAAAAACTGCACTTACATCGAGTTGAAATAAAATCCAGATTAAATGTTTAAATATTCAATATAAATATTAATTTATTTTTTATCTGAAAAGGTAAGATCTCACCTGATTTGGCCAGTTCAGGTAAGATCTGTCCATGGAAGTAAATAATTTATCGTCGTCAGTGAATGAGGTTAAAGATGACTCACTGGTGATATATTACTTTGGCATGACGGTGGTTAGCCACATGATGATGATGATGATCAAACCGTCGGCACAAATCATCTGCACATGGTTGTATTGAACGCACGACGACCTGACGATTACACGCTGGCAGGATGCAATCCTGCATCACCCCACACGACTGTTGAAAACGACTGTTTTCTCGACTTGTTCAGAACAAAAAAAATCTTCAAATATTTTTAAAGTTTTACAAACAGCCTGAAAAAAAAAATCAAACAGGTGAAAATACTTTTTAAAACAAACAAACAAAATAAAACCCCACAAAAAATAAAAAACAAAACACCTTTATCAGAGGCTGGACGAAAAAAATTCAACCAAAACTTTCATTCTTTGCTCAGGCACTGACATGCTCGCCATTTGCTCGCCATTTGCTCGCCAATCAAAGTTATTCTGTTTCTGCTGTAGGGCAGAAGACCTGAAAACCTGCAACCAAGCCACGTGTCATCTGAAGACATTCATCACCAGACGGCCGTCGCCTCAAAATGTAATTACAAAGTTTCAAATTCTTATAAAATAAAAAACAAGAAGTTCAGTTAGTGTCAACATATTCTTGCCACACCTCTTTTCTAAATCATTCTTTAATTTGTTTTGAATCATTCAGTAAATAACTTTTTATTTACTTTGTTCGCCCAGCCCTGATGTAACCAATCAGCATTAAGTACCTGTTAGACACTTTGATGTCATTAAACCTGGTGTGAAAAAAAATGAAGATTACAACAACAAAAATATCCAAATTGTTTTATGACAAAAAAAAAAAAAAAAAAGAGAGAGAGAAAAATCACAAAATTCACCTAAAAAAAAGAAGAACAAAAAAACAGAGTTAAAACCCCCCCAAAACAAACAAAATCAGCTGATCGTCTTGAAACCCCCCAAAAAACAACAGTGAACAGGAAATACTGCAAACAGTACTATAACGACTATGTACTGATACTACAACTACTGCAAAATACAGCTGTGACCTACTTCGCAGTATAAGGAGTACAAAGTACAATGAAGCATGAACAAGTACACGTGTTAATGCTGAAATACATTTACTTCAAGTACTGAAATAAAACATATTCACAGTAAAACTTATAATGCTTCAAAAGTAATCTGGTATTTGTCTTTAGTAAAATTATCATCATTAGTCGTAAGCAAAGTAATACCACAGTACTACTGTGTGTAACAGTACCCCAGTAATACCATAGTACTACTAGAGCTGGGCGATAGAACGATGACGATATGTATCGCGATATAACTTTGACTCGATAGAGAAATTAAGCTATCGCGATAGACCTCGCCGCTCTTGTCCTCAAGAAAAAAAAAAAAAAAAAAAAAAGAAGGTCAGCCAATCCAAATTAAGTAGCGCAGAGCCGAACCAATCACAGCCGCAGCATCACGTCGCGTGACTTGTTACGTACAGCACAAGTGCCAAGCCGCACGTGTGTTTGTTTGGGAAGCAGCCAGCGGGTAATGGAGCCAGCGCGTAATGGAGGAAATGAGTGTGCCGACTAGAAAAATCAACCGAGCGTGACCGAAGAGAAAACAGATGACGGTTCCAATGCCGGAGAGATTGTCGAACGGAAGAGCCATAGAAGTTCCGTAGTGTGAAGGTATTTCGGCTATTTCAAGTCTGACAAAAAACAGAGTAGCGTGCACTGTAAATTGTGCCGAAAGCAAGTCTGGAAATACAATAAACTGGTGCATGCATCACACTGTGCGCCACGTTATTGTTTCGGTGAAATGAATTTCTACAATACTGTTAATTCTACTCTCTGCAGTGTTTAAATGCTTACATATACACACAGTTACTGTCCCTCCACACATACGACTCGGTTCTGCTTCTATGCCCCAGCTTTGTTTACTTTTTCCCACCGAGGCTTCTAGACTTCTGATTGGCCAACATTTCGGCACGGTTAGGAATCTAGCGCCACCTGCTGCTTTGGCATGTTCATAGCAGCGTTTTCCTTCATTTCTGCCTTTATGTGTGGACGGGATTATTTTTTAAAACGAAAACGGAAAATCTCTGTTTTCAAAAATACCCGTGTACGTGTGGACGTAGCCTCAGTCTCTGACTGGAAGCGCTAATTCGTCATTCGGCTTTTGTCAGACTAAAGTAACTGTTAAAACTGTTTGAAAAGCTCAGCTATACAACAAGGAGAGATTGAGAATTTCCTTTTAGTTCTCAGTTTATTTGATATTGACAAAAGTTAGTCAGTTTTGTCTGTTCTTCTGTAAAACAAACTAAGATTTATTTTTAGAATTAATATTTTGTTTCTAAGTGGAATTGACAATTTAGTCTGTTTTGTTTGTTCTATTTTGAAACTTAAACGCTTTAGCGGCTGCCTTTTGTGTAGTTTGTAATATTTGCCTTTATTTATCTGAAAAAGTCTCATGTTCCTTAAGTACATCTACCCTGTTGAACTTATTATGGGAAATAAATATTTAAATAAAAACAAGCTGCTGATTATTTCACATTTTACTTGTGAGCAACGGCACATTTAAATCTTACAAATATAGTTATTTGGCTTATATCGTGATAGATATCGTTATCGCCTGAAATGAAAAAACATATCGTGATATGAAAAAATCTCATATCGCCCAGCTCTAAGTACTACCTGAATAATACTGCAGTACGATTGGGGAGCTCAGCACCTGCTGCAGTCCAGGTACTCAGAAGTACTACAGTGATTCTACTGTAGTACTGCAGTAGTGGTACTAACAGTGATACTGCAGCAGCACTTCAGTAGTACTGTATTAGTGGTACTTCAGCACTACATTAGCAGTACTTTCATCGTTACCTGCCACTTTGTCGCGGATGAGCTTGGCAGACTCGACCTCGCCGACGCTGCTGAAGAGGCTGCGTAGCTCGTCCTGGCTCATGCTCTGCGGCAGGTAGTTCACAATCAGGTTCGTGCGTGCGTCTTCGTCCTCCATCATCTGCTCGCCGTACCCGTTATCGTACAGCTCCTGAGGTCATTACATCATCACCATCATCACTTTCACTAAAGTCAAAAAGATGCCAGAATAAAGGAAGTGAACAGATTCAGCCAATCAAAGCGTAGCACTCACATTTCCAGCAGCTCCTTTAGCGGCGAGCGAAGCGTCTCTGACATCACCCTGAGAGTTCTGAACCTCACACACCTGAAACACACACACCACACACACCTGTCATAAACATGCACTAATCCCCAGGCCCTGATTCAGGAATTGGGGTCAGCTAAAACTCTGAGTTTGTTAACCCTGAGATAAGATAGACTTGGGTTTCTGTTCCAGAAAGAGAGCCACCAGGGTAAAGAATTTTGGAAACTAAACTTTGGGTAACCTCTGACAGGTGTTCCCTCTGACTCCTCCCCTCCTCCTGGACCTGAATTAGCTGAGTGACCCTTGCTTTCATAAAGTCACAGCTATTAAGTCAGTCCAACCAACCACTCATCAATATATCAGCACAGAGACAGCTATTCCATCAATGACAGATTACAACTTAGAATCAAATCTCTAGTGACAGTATGAGTGTAATACGATTACAGTTATTGTAGAATCACCGTTTACATGACATCGATCAGCGATCAATCGTCAGGCTCAGTGATGGATTTTAGTGACAATAAGGCTGAAATGACTTTCAGATCCAAACTGAACTAAATGTGTTTAAAGTGACATTTTATAAGCAGACAGTCTGACTGTAATCTGATTACATTTCATGCTGACATAGGTTCACAGATTCAGATTCTGTCATTTGGGATGGGTGACACTCATCTACTAATTGGAAGGTTAGTGGTTCTGCTGCAGTTTGCAGGCCAAAGTGTCCTTGAGCAAGACACCGAAGCCTGAGCTGCTCTATGATGCGTTTATCGGTGCGTGAAGGCGAAACAGAAAGGAGTCAGGTATATTAAAAAGTGTTCGTATGAATGTTCAAAGTCTGAAAATCGCCTGAAAAAGTCTCACCGACTTGACCCAGATCACCCAAAGGAATCATAGGCTCCGGTTTTCAGATAAGCTCTGAATTCTCTTTGCGATTACATTTGTAGTACAAAGCCAGATTGCCGACTTAGCAAGCTTAAGCTCAGAGTTCTGTGCCACAAAGGTGGCATTCTTTGTACCTGTGAGATCACCGTGGTAATGCGTGCCGATCACATGGTCAGGAGCAGGTTTAAATCTGATGGAACTGCCTTGTTTTCACCGATTCTGTCATTTACGGTCTGAGTCAGCGAGACTGAGATCCTCTACTCATCGTTTTATTTGTAAAACCTGTTCAATGGCCTCTGGGTGACATCATGGCCGAAACCCAGGTGTGAAGTCACATGATGCATATGTTCAGCTGCTGATGTAGAAAATGCAGAAACAGTTTGATGTTTGGTCCTCGTGCTATCATTTTGTTAAGCTGGTTAACTGAAAGAAAGCTTGAATTTGTTGAACCCGCTTCACAGCACAGCCTCTGAACAGGTTAAAAACACTTGATCACTACTGATCCACTCACCTTCAGGTACCTGATGTGTCCTCGTCTTTGCGCCATGGAAATGATTCAGGAAGTTAACTGCGTCTGTGAAAAATAGCAAAAGCAGCTGATTATTGATCATTGCTTATCATTTGCAAGCTACTCGATAAACTGAAGGTGATCAGAATTCAATCTGTTTCAATCAGGAAACCCAAACCAGTAACTCTCTGATGATGGGTCCCCAGTTTAGCTCATTTCACTCTGTATTATCTTATGTTCCTGTTGCTACAGTAGCATTATTGATTGAGAAGCACCTGTGAAGTCCGGGTGTTCTCTGTGGATCAATGTGCAGATGTTGATTCCAGATCCCAAAACGTTGATTATGTTCATCTGGACGTGTTCAGTGGGAGAAACGTTTCATCACCATCCAGGTGACTTCTTCAGTCTCAGCTGACTGCAGGTTTCCAACCTTATAAACAGTACATTTGCACAACAACGGAAGCTAACCTACTGAATAAACAATGGAGTCATGCAGTCAGCTGAAAGTCACCTACATGAGGATGAAATGTTTCTCCCATCGGAAAAGCCACATCAAGATTAACAGAATCAACCTTTTGGGAATTACTTACCTGGATGATTGAGCATGCATCAAGACATTGATTCCAGATGTTTCTCGGCCTGTTTGACTCACCTGCAGCTTTCTATAAGATGACATCTGACCCCAAACACTGCCAATCAGAATGACGTCTGAGAATGTCATCAACATTTCTAACCAACCAAAGAGCTCTAGAACTACATTTACCTGCCTGACACCCCGAGAACCGTCTAACCGCTGAAGCACCGCCCACAGGTCCAGGTGAACACATTAACTTAATGGATTAACACATATTTACTTAATCACTAACTTAATTACAGAGATCGCTGGCGTTTCTCAGAAAAACCCGTAGGTTTCCAGTTCCGGTCCAGTTCGCGTTACAGTCGGGTCTCACATGTGGATAGGTAAGCAGGTAAAGTGGGTAAAATAAAAGCGCGCACTTTGAGGCCGCGGAGCTGCTAGCATTAGCCGCTGTTAGCACCGCGGACACACCACGAGGCTACTCGGCCACTCGCACCTTGGCACTCAAAGACGTCACCGTTCTTACCTGTGGGAGTGCGGACAGGTGATCCGGTGTGATTGGGTCAGATTTCGATCCGCAGTTGGAAGATGAGATGATCTGTCGATCCTAACAAGCACGTTCCCTACTGCACACAAAGAACCAACTGCCGCCCAGTGAAGTATCGCGAGATCTCCCCCTGTCCTTCTTCCTCTTCTTCTTCTGTAAAATAGGACTGTGCTCCTTATTTGCCCCCTGCTGGAGTCATTGGGAAAACACGAAAATCAAATCAGAAGTTTTGTTTTGATTTTACTGAAGAACTTTATTTATAAAATAGAACCAACAACACGTGTACCAGAAAACTAAACATGACATCACCCAAACATTAACATCCAGCTGTAAAACATCTGTCTGCTCAGAATGAGATGGTCAACTCCCGCAAATGTTGTACCTTTTATATTGTAAGGAAAAGACCCTACAATAATAAAAAGAAAACAGCAAAACCCCCAACAATCACATGACCCCCTTATGAGCAAGAACTCTGTTGCCAGTGGGAGGGGGAAAAAAAAACCTTTTACAGTTTTTCACAGTTATTTACACACAATTTCTTGTACTTCAGACACAATGACTACAACATGTATCTGATGCACCAACCCCCTGAACCAATCCTGCTAAACTACAAACACAATTTCTGCTTTACACTCAAATTGCAGTTTTAAAACACACTTTTTTTTTAACACACTACATGCAATTCTCTGCATTTGGCACAATTTTCATGAAGAAAATCTTTGTTTTCACAAGAAACACACTTTCATTCAAAATGGTAAGCTCAGTTGCCCTACTTTTCCTACTAACTCATCACATGAAGGGCTCTAGACTGCGACCAATTTGGTCGCAAAATTTTTCAACTTAAAAAATCCTAGGTCGCACAGGTGCGACCAACTGTTTGAGTGGGGAAAAAAAAAGAAAGAAGAAAAAGAAAAGCCCCCACAACTCTGACAGTCTCCGTGTGGTCAAAACAGACACACATTATGCCCCTATTGTGGTCTAAACCAGAGGCGGAGCCAGACATTTGAAACACCCAGGGCTTAGCTCTAAAGGGTAGTATGCATGTGGGATTTTTTTTTTTTTTTTGGGGGGGGGGGGGGGGGGGGGGTTTAGAAATGACTGATTAATTGGCTCTGTTTTGAGTTTTGTTCAAAAAAGAATGACTTCATATAGGGAAAAATATATATCACGTATGCAGGACACCTTAAACTAGTTTTTTAATTAAGCAGCAAGGCAGAACAAAGGTGGGGCTGTATTAAGACACAAGGACTAAACCCCAATTCAACCAGACCCAGAACTGATCCGGAATTAAAACAGGACTACAAGAGTTCAAAATCAGGACTGATGACTTAACCAAGACAGAACCAGAATCAGAACTAGATGATAGTAGCACTAAAAATCATCATAGACCTGCAGTACACTTATTTTTTTAATTCTACCAAAGTACACTATTTAGATTGAGAAAAGTTTATATAATTATTTAGCCTTGTTGTGCAAACAAGCCTGCATAACTTAATAAATGTAGAATTTGAAAAATAGTAAACCTAAAAAGAAACACTAGGTACGAGATACATGAGTACCTATGATACGGTGATACTTTTGGTAAACAACCATTTGACTAACATGTGTGTCTCACCTGCTCTTGTTCATCTCTGTTCTGTCCTCATTCTCCATCTCCCTCTCTGTTCCTCTCTCTCCCTCTTTGTGCTGACAATCATCAAATATACAGTTGAAACCAGATATTTACATACTCTTCAGATCAAAACACAAATACTTTTTTATTTGTAACATCAAATCAGACTAAATGTTTATTTTTTTTAGATTGATAAATATATCATTTATCAATAACATATTTGTTAGCTTTAAGAGTAAAGAGAGAAACTATCTGTATTTCTTAATTGTAAATGGCACCAAATTGTATTCAAAATTGAGCCACACTTATGGAGCTCCACGATTCTTTTCCTGGTGTTTTGGTTGATAAATTTAGGGCTGGGTATTGTCACTGATTTCTAGAATCGATTCAATTCCGATTCACAAGGTCCCGAATCGATTCGATCCACGATTCGATTTAATTCGATTTGATTCAATTCAATTCAATTTGAATCTGGGAAATTTTGACAGTCAGAAAAAGGAAGCTGACACACGCAAGACTTTATCAAAGGTGTGAGCATCACAGCAGATGCCTTTGTGTCAAAGTAGCTGAGGATAAAACACAGAAAAACATGAAGGCGATTTTCCTGGCCTGGATTTTATAAAAATATTCTGCAGTACATCAAAAACGAAAGAAAACCATTAATCAACACATGAACATTACCTCTGACGTTACAGCGGTTTTATTAGAGACACGGCTAAGCGTTTTGCATAATTTAAAAAAGTTTAAATTTGTTCAGTATTGAACGGCAGAAATTAGGTTTTCTTTTCGGAAGTATATAAAAAAAAACTTAAAAAAACGTCGGCCGACAGCGCTGTAAACAACGGTAGACTTGTGCGTAACAAGCAAGCGAATAATGAAGAAAACAGATTTTTAGACGGGAAACTGTTCTTGAAGTACAGAGAGAGAGGGAGAGAGAGGGAGAGAGAGAGAGAGCTGTGCATCGTGGTCGAAGCAAAACAGTAAAAGTAAGAGTGAATACATGACGATGTTTATGTGAAGCGTAGTTTGGATCTTCTTTTGCTGCTGGTTCGGTCAATATTGTTTGGAGAGACATCAAACTAACAGCTGTAGAATCAGCGCATAAAGGGCGTGAACACAAAGCGCGGACAGATCAGAATCAGCGAGCTGTCGGCTTTCAGCCCCGACCGTGAGAAAGGCCACATCTAACTGATTTGAACCGCGGGTTGTGCTGTGTGTTTAAGTCTTTGTGCAGAATCTGTGTTCCTGCTCTCATTTATTGTCTTAGCTGTTTGGTGGTTGTTGAAATTTTGTGAGATTTCACCAGAGATTCTGGCATTTCGGGCAAAATAAATTTATATTAAAAAATCGATTCAGGATTTTAATGAATCGATTTTACATTATCCAAGCCAGAATCGATTTTAATCGATAAATCGATTATAAAAACCCACCCCTAGTTGATATCTCTTAATTTTCCCATTTCAAAGAAACAGGCTCTGTTTTGCCTTTTATGCATCCACAGCTGTGCCACCAATTTACTCACATGGACTCTACTAACCTATCAGAAGCTTCTTCAGCTCAGAATGGAATTGTCTGGAGTTTTCTTATTAATTAACAATAAACTTAGTGTACATGTACTCCTAAATTTGATGAAAGTGATAAAAAATAGGAAGCTCTGTCTCTCTTTATTCTGACATTTAACTAATTCAAAAGATATTTCAATATTTATTTATCCAAAACAAAACAAGTTTACTCTAAATTGATGTTGTACAGTAAAAAAATGTTCTTGTGTTTTCCATAAAGTGTATGTAAATATCTGGTTTCAACTGTGAATATACTGCTGTGTATTGAAGTTCCTCTTGTTTTGCATAGGAATATACTGAACAACATACAAAGCATAATATATAAAATACTACCAGAGTTTTTTCTTTGAAAGAAGCTTCTTATGTCCATTCTTGTATATCAGTGCATTACTGAAACCGATTTATTTAGCCGTGGAGGGTAACAACTGAAAATATGAAATAGACACACATGTAAGCTAAGACTCTCTAAAGAAACAGCATTGTTGTTGTTCGGCTTTTCATCTTGCCATTTGTTGATTCACTTGAAGAGCAAGTAACGTAATATGGGTCAAGCGATCAGTTTGATATCAATCTTTCGTGATACACCGTCATATTTACATTATTTGTACGGTACGAATGATTTGTTTTGGTACCTGGTCAAACTTAAGCTCTCCTTAGTATGGCTGGCTCCATTTCTCCAACAGTGCACTCACAGGCAGCAGCTGCCCCGCCCTCTCACTCAGTCCTTAGTGCCTGAGCTCGGATCATACCAATATCAGGGGGAATTCACGCACAGTCGTAAATTCCCACAGTGTGCACTATGTGCTTCGAATATTGTGTGTACTTTTTGTTTTATACAGTTGTCAGCCAGGCATCTAACTATGAAAAAATTACACTCCAAAAGACCCCAGGCTTCTGACAAAACAACCCGGGCTTAAGACCAGTAAGCCACCCCCACGCTCCGCCCCTGGTCTAAACCAATCAGAGCTAGTCAAGGGCAGGACCTCTCTGATTGGCCATGGTCCAGTTGAACGTGCAGGTGGATAGAGAGAGGTGAGTTGCTTGAATAAAACGATAAAGCTCACAAAACTATTTCAACAACCACCAAACAGGAAATAAAACTTCAGTTACTTTTGACACAAAGGCATCTGCTGTGATGCTCACACCTCTGATGAAGTCTCACATGTATCAGTACTGATAAGTGATCAGAATTATAATATGTCTGACTGTCAAAATTGGATCGAATCAGGACCTCGTGAATCGGAATCAAATGGATTATAGAAATCAGTGACGATACCCAGCCCTAGTGAGCAGTCTAGGCCTGACAGAAGTGGATTTAGCTGTGGGTAATAAGAAAAGATGAAAAGAACTATTGATAACTTTTTTGTTAAGTTAAGGCCTGATCCGTCTGAAATTCATAGCCAGTCCTCTGACACGGAGCTATCAATCTCTGAACCCTGAAATAGCACAGTGTACCCAGAAAACACATTATATGATGGAATAAATGCACTGCCCAAATGGGTAAACACCTTTCACACATAATTGCAATTAAGAAATCAGAGCTATATAAAAGGGCAACAGGTGAACTCTTCTGTTTTGGAGGAATGGATGCTAACCAGAGGAGTGAGACTAAGAGGAGGAGGACAAGGACGATGAAGGCCAAGGAACGTAATCTCCGATGAGCTCAAAGCCACTTTGGTTGGCCATGTGGTCAACCATGGTCTAACAATAAGGGAGGCAAAGTGTACAGCCAAATTTGATCAGGTGCACTGTAGCATCCATCATCCGGACTTTCTGAAGTGAGAATAGGTAAGAAATCTTACAGTACTCAATGAGTACTTTACTGTAGCACAGTATTGCCTGTGGACTGTTCTGTAGAATGTGAAAGTAAAGTATGTGTCATGTATTTGGGAAATGTATTCCTATATTATATTCCTACATAGTAGGCCTATTCATAGTATTTTACAGTATACTATTTGTATTGCAGAGCTGAAAGCTTACCAACACGAGGTGGTCGGGAACGTCTTCTGTCTCCTGAACAGGAGAATGAAATCATTAACATGCTTCTAGAAAATAATGCCATAACAGCACAGCAAATACAAAGAAAAATAATAAAAGACAACAACATGTTTCAAAATACTGATAAGGTCAGCTTATCAACACTGGAACGTGTCCTCAGAAATAATCTGAGGATGAACCAGCTCTACAGGGTGCCATTTGAACGCAATTCAGAAAGAGTCAATGAATTGCAATACATGTGGAAGTAAGTCCCATACAATCCCACAATTAATGCATACTCTCAACAGTATATAAATTACAGTACTGTACATACGCATACTCTGATTATGCTTCACAATAGTGACCACTCCAAGTCTGTATTACATATCATGTTTGTTTCAGAGTTGGTAACTGGTTCACTGTCCACCCACACTTTTTAGTTGTTTATCTCCCTCCATATTCTCCATTCCTCAAGCCCATTATAAGGAATCTTTTTCTGCCTGGAGATGGAAAGTGTATGACCGAAATCCACACACACATATACCCCTTCCCAAGCTATGGAAGATGCATGTGAAGATATAGCAGTTGATGCTATTCATGGCTGGATTCGCCATGCTTGGCAATATTTGCCCTGCTGATCAACCAGGGCAAACATTGCTTGTGATATGGATAAGGTGCTGTTTTCATTCAAATTCCGGTGCTTTCATTCTATTTTTTTTGTTTTCATTCAAATTCCGTTGTATTCATTCTAATTCTGTTGTTTTCATTCTAATTCCGTTGTTTTCATTCAAATTCTGTTGTTTTCATTCAAATTCTGTTGCTTTTATTCAAATTCTGTTCATTTCATTCAAATTCCATTGTTTTCATTCAAAATCTGTTGTTTACTTTCAAAATCTGTTGTTTTCATTCAAGTTCTGTTCTTTTCATTCAAATTCTATTGTTTGTTCTCAAATTCTTTTCTTTTCATTCTAATTCTGTTGCTTTCATTCAAATACTGTTCTTTTCATTCAAATTCTGTTCTTTTCATTCAAATTCGATTCTTCTTATTCTAATTCCGTTCTTTTCATTTTAATTACGTTTTGTTCATTCAAATTCCGGTGCTTTCATTCTATTTTATTTGTTTTCATTCAAATTCCGTTGTTTTAATTCTAATTCCGTTCTTTTCATTCAAATTCTCTTCTTTTCATTCTAAATCCGTTGTTTTCATTCTAATGCTGTTGTTTTTAATGCAAATGCTGTTCTTCTCATTCAAATTCTTTTCTTTTCATTTTAATTCCGTTGTTTTCATTCAAATTCCGGTGCTTTCATTCTATTTTTTGTTTTCATTCAAATTCTGTTGTTTTCATTCAAATTCTCTTCTTTTCATTCTAATTCCGTTGTTTTCATTCAAATTCTGTTGTTTTTATTCAAATGCTGTTCTTCTCATTCTAATTCTACTCTTTTTATTGAAATTCTGTAGTTTTCATTCAAATACTGTTCTTTTCATTTTAATTCCATTGTTTTCATTCAAATTCCCGTGCTTTCAATCTAACCCTTTTGTTTTCATTCAAATGCTGTTCTTTTCATTCAAATTCTTTTCTTTTCATTCTAATTCTGTTCTTTTCATTCAAATTCTTTTCTTTTCATTCTAATTCTGTTGTTTTCATTCAAATTCTGTTGTTTTTATTCTAATTCCGTTGTTTACATTCAAATTCTGTTGTTTTTATTCAAATGCTGTTCTTCTCATTCTAATTCTACTCTTTTTATTGAAATTCTTTTGTTTTCATTCAAATTCTGTTCTTCTCATTCTAATTCTTTTCTTTTCATTTTAATTCCGTTGTTTTCATTCAAATTCCGGTGCTTTCATTCTATTTTTTCTCTTTTCATTCAAATTCTGTTCTTTTCATTCAAATTCCATTCTTTTCCTTTAAATTCCATTGTTTTCATTCAAAATCTGTTCTTTTCATTCACATTCCATTGTTTTCATTCAAATTCTATTGTTTGTTCTCAAATTCTGTTCTTTTCATTTTAATTCCGTTGTTTTCATTCAAATTCCGGTGCTTTCATTCTAATTTTTTTTTGTTTTCATTCAAATTCCATTGTTTTCATTCTAATTCCATTGTTTTCATTCAAATTCTCTTCTTTTCATTCTAATTCCGTTGTTTTCATTCAAATTCTGTTGTTTTTATTCAAATTCTCTTCTTTTCATTCTAATTCCGTTGTTTTCATTCAAATTCTGTTGTTTTTATTCAAATGCTGTTCTTTTATTTTTAATTCCGTTGTTTTCATTCAAATTCCCGTGCTTTCAATCTAACCCTTTTGTTTTCATTCAAATTGCGTTCTTTTCATTCAAATTCCATTCTTTGATTCTGTTCTTTTCATTCAAATTCCATTCTTTTCCTTTAAATTCCGTTGCTTTCATTCAAATTCTGTTCTTTTCATTCAAATTCTTTTCTTTTCATTCTAATTCTGTTGTTTTCATTCAAATTCTGTTCTTTTCATTTTAATTCCGTTGTTTTCATTCAAATTCCCGTGCTTTCAATCTAACCCTTTTGTTTTCATTCAAATTCTGTTCTTTTCATTCAAATTCTTTTCTTTTCATTCTAATTCTGTTCTTTTCATTCAAATTCTTTTCTTTTCATTCTAATTCTGTTGTTTTCATTCAAATTCTGTTGTTTTTATTCTAATTCCGTTGTTTACATTCAAATTCTGTTGTTTTTATTCAAATGCTGTTCTTCTCATTCTAATTCTACTCTTTTTATTCAAATTCTTTTGTTTTCATTCAAATTCTGTTCTTCTCATTCTAATTCTTTTCTTTTCATTTTAATTCCGTTGTTTTCATTCAAATTCCGGTGCTTTCATTCTATTTTTTTTGTTTTCATTCAAATTCCATTGTTTTCATTCTAATTCCATTGTTTTTATTCAAATTCTCTTCTTTTCATTCTAATTCCGTTGTTTTCATTCAAATTCTGTTGTTTTTATTCAAATGCTGTTCTTTTATTTTTAATTCCGTTGTTTTCATTCAAATTCCTGTGCTTTCATTCTAATTCCTTTGTTTTCATTCAAATTAGGTTCTTTTCATTCTAATTCCGTTGTTTTCATTCAAATTCCCGTGCTTTCATTCTAATTCTTTTGTTTTCATTCAAATGGCGTTCTTTTCATTGAAATTCCATTCTTTTGATTCTAATTCTGTTGTTTTCATTCAAATTCTGTTGTTTTCATTCAAATTCTGTTGTTTTCATTCTAATTCTGTTCTTTTCATTCTAATTCCGTTGTTTTCATTCAAACGTTGTTGTTTTTATTCAAATGCTGTTCTTCTCATTCTAATTCTTTTCATTTCATTTTAATTCCGTTGTTTTCATTCAAATTCCCGTGCTTTCATTCTAATGCTTTTGTTTTCATTCAAATTGCGTTCTTTTCATTCAAATTCCATTCTTTTGATTCTAATTCTGTTGTTTTCATTCAAATTCTGTTGTTTTCATTCAAATTCTGTTGTTTTCATTCAAATTCTCTTCTTTTCATTCTAATTCCGTTGTTTTCATTCAAATTCTGTTATTTTCATTCAAATGCTGTTCTTCTCATTCTAATTCTTTTGTTTTCATTTCAATTCTGTTGTTTTCATTCAAATTCCCGTGCTTTCATTCTAATGCTTTTGTTTTCATTAAAATTGCATTCTTTTCATTCAAATTCCATTCTTTTGATTCCAATTCTTTTGTTTTCATTCAAATTCTGTTCTTTTCATTCACATTCCATTGTTTTCATTCAAATTCTATTGTTTGTTCTCAAATTCTGTTCTTTTCATTTTAATTCCGTTGTTTTCATTCAAATTCCGGTGCTTTCATTCTAATTTTTTTTTGTTTTCATTCAAATTCCATTGTTTTCATTCTAATTCCATTGTTTTCATTCAAATTCTCTTCTTTTCATTCTAATTCCGTTGTTTTCATTCAAATTCTGTTGTTTTTATTCAAATTCTCTTCTTTTCATTCTAATTCCGTTGTTTTCATTCAAATTCTGTTGTTTTTATTCAAATGCTGTTCTTTTATTTTTAATTCCGTTGTTTTCATTCAAATTCCCGTGCTTTCAATCTAACCCTTTTGTTTTCATTCAAATTGCGTTCTTTTCATTCAAATTCCATTCTTTGATTCTGTTCTTTTCATTCAAATTCCATTCTTTTCCTTTAAATTCCGTTGCTTTCATTCAAATTCTGTTCTTTTCATTCAAATTCTTTTCTTTTCATTCTAATTCTGTTGTTTTCATTCAAATTCTGTTCTTTTCATTTTAATTCCGTTGTTTTCATTCAAATTCCCGTGCTTTCAATCTAACCCTTTTGTTTTCATTCAAATTCTGTTCTTTTCATTCAAATTCTTTTCTTTTCATTCTAATTCTGTTCTTTTCATTCAAATTCTTTTCTTTTCATTCTAATTCTGTTGTTTTCATTCAAATTCTGTTGTTTTTATTCTAATTCCGTTGTTTACATTCAAATTCTGTTGTTTTTATTCAAATGCTGTTCTTCTCATTCTAATTCTACTCTTTTTATTCAAATTCTTTTGTTTTCATTCAAATTCTGTTCTTCTCATTCTAATTCTTTTCTTTTCATTTTAATTCCGTTGTTTTCATTCAAATTCCGGTGCTTTCATTCTATTTTTTTTGTTTTCATTCAAATTCCATTGTTTTCATTCTAATTCCATTGTTTTTATTCAAATTCTCTTCTTTTCATTCTAATTCCGTTGTTTTCATTCAAATTCTGTTGTTTTTATTCAAATGCTGTTCTTTTATTTTTAATTCCGTTGTTTTCATTCAAATTCCTGTGCTTTCATTCTAATTCCTTTGTTTTCATTCAAATTAGGTTCTTTTCATTCTAATTCCGTTGTTTTCATTCAAATTCCCGTGCTTTCATTCTAATTCTTTTGTTTTCATTCAAATGGCGTTCTTTTCATTGAAATTCCATTCTTTTGATTCTAATTCTGTTGTTTTCATTCAAATTCTGTTGTTTTCATTCAAATTCTGTTGTTTTCATTCTAATTCTGTTCTTTTCATTCTAATTCCGTTGTTTTCATTCAAACGTTGTTGTTTTTATTCAAATGCTGTTCTTCTCATTCTAATTCTTTTCATTTCATTTTAATTCCGTTGTTTTCATTCAAATTCCCGTGCTTTCATTCTAATGCTTTTGTTTTCATTCAAATTGCGTTCTTTTCATTCAAATTCCATTCTTTTGATTCTAATTCTGTTGTTTTCATTCAAATTCTGTTGTTTTCATTCAAATTCTGTTGTTTTCATTCAAATTCTCTTCTTTTCATTCTAATTCCGTTGTTTTCATTCAAATTCTGTTATTTTCATTCAAATGCTGTTCTTCTCATTCTAATTCTTTTGTTTTCATTTCAATTCTGTTGTTTTCATTCAAATTCCCGTGCTTTCATTCTAATGCTTTTGTTTTCATTAAAATTGCATTCTTTTCATTCAAATTCCATTCTTTTGATTCCAATTCTTTTGTTTTCATTCAAATTCTGTTCTTTTCATTCAAATTTCATTCTTTTCCTTTAAATTCTGTTGCTTTCATTCAAATTCTGTTCTTTTCATTCAAATTCTATTGTTTGTTCTCAAATTGTGTTCTTTTCATTCTAATTCTTTTGTTTTCATTTAAAATCTTAAAATTCAAATTCGATTCTTCTCATTCTAATTCTGTTCTTTTCATTTTAATTGCGTTGTTTTCATTCAAATTCCGGTGCTTTCATGCAGAGGCGGAGGCAGACATTTGATACACCCAGGGCTTAGCCCTAAAGGGTAGTATGCATGTGGGATGGGGGCGGGGGGTTATAGGCTCTGTTTTGAGTTTTGTTCAAAAAAGCAGGACTTCATATAGGTTTTAAATTAAGCAGCAAGAACAAAGTCGGGGCTAAACCCCAATTCAACCAGACCCAGAACTGATTCGGAATTAAAACAGGACTACAACAGTTCAAAATCAGGACTACTTAGGACTTAACCAAGACAGAACCAGAATCAGAACTAGATGATAGTAGCACTAAAACCTGCACTACACTTATTTTTTAATTCTACCGAAGTCCACTATTTAGATTCAGAAAGGTTCATATAATTATTTAGCCTTGCTGTGAAAACAAGCCTGCATAACTTAATAAATGTAGAATTTGAAAAATAACAAACCTAAAAAGAAACATTAGGTACGAGATACATGAGGACCTATGATACGGTGATACTTTTGGTAAACAACCATTTGACTAACATGTGTGTCTCACCTGCTTATGTTCATCTCTGTTCTGTCCTCATTCTCTCTCTCTCTCTCTCTGCTCCTCTCTCTCCCTCTTTGTGCTGACAATCAAGCCAAACACCAACATCATCAAATATACAGTTGAAACCAGATATTTACAGACTCTTCAGATAAAAACACTTTTTTAATTGTAACATCAAATCAGACTAAATGTTTATTTTTTTAGATTGATAAATATAAAAACATATTTGTTAACTTTAAGAGTAAAGAGAGAAACTATCTGTATTTCTTAATTGCAAATGGCACCAAATTGTATTCAAACTGAGCCACACTTATGGAGCTCCACAGTTCTTTTCCAGGTGTTTTGGTTGATATCTCTGGATTTTCCCATGTCAAAGAAACAGGCTCTGTGTTTTGCCTTATATCCACATCCACAGCTGTGCCACCAATTTACTCACATGGACTCTACTAACCTATCAGAAGCTTCTTCAGCTCAGAATGGAATCGTCTGGAGTTTTCTTATTAATTAACAATAAACTTAGTGTATATGTACTCCTACATTTGATGAAAGAGATAAAAAATAGAAAGCTCTGTCTCTCTTTATTCTGACATTTAACTAATTCAAAAGATATTTCAATATTTATTTATCCAAAACAAAACAAGTTTACTCTAAACTGATGTTGTGCAGTAAAAAAATGTTCTTGTGTTTTCCATAAAGTGTATGTAAATATCTGGTTTCAACTGTCAATATACTGTGTGTTGAAATTTTTGTTTTGCATAGGAATATACTGAACAACATACAAAGTACAATATATAAAATAACATCTACCTGAGTTTTTTCTTTGAAAGAAGCTCCTTATGTCCATTCTTGTATATCAGTGCATTACTGAAACCGATTTATTTAGCCGTGGAGGGTAACAACTGAAAATATGAAATAAACACACATGTAAGCTAAGACTCTCTAAAAAAACAGCAGTGTTGTTGTTCGGCTTTTCATGTTGCCATTTGTTGATTCACTTGAAGAGCAAGTAACTTAACATGGGTCAAATGATCAGTTTGATATCAATCTTTTGTGATGCACCGTCATATTTACATTATTGGTACAGTACGAATGATTTGCTTTGGTACCTGCTCAAACTTCAGCTCTCCTCTGTCTGCCTGGCTGCGCTTCTCCAACAGCGCACGCGCAGGCAGCAGCTGCCCCGCCCCCTCGCTCAGTCGCTTAGTGTCTGAGCTCGGATCATACCAATATTAGGGGGGATTTACGCACAGTCGTAAATTCCCACAGTGTGCACTATGTGCTTCGAATATTGTGTGTAGTTTTTGTTTTATACAGTTGTCAGCCAGGCATCTAACTATGAAAAAATTACACTCCAAAAGACCCCGGGCTTCTGAAAAAACAACCCGGGCTTAAGCCCAGTAAGCCACCCCCCCGCTCCGCCACTGCTTTCATGATCCGTGTACTTTTCGGTATTTGAAGTTTCGTTTCAGAAAGTATAATTTAAAAAAGAAAATGAGACACTTATTTAATTCTCAACTTAAAAAGCTAAAATGAAAAACGTAAAACAATTGTTTTTTTCATTTTGTCCTTTCGCACATCAGAAACGAAAAACCCAAGAAAAAAGAACGAGAAAGGGCCCTTTATTTATTTTGTCTGAACCGGAAGTTTTAGTAGGTCAACAACCTGTACAAGTGATAAGCAAACTTATGGCAAACACTGTAGTGTGGACATCATGACGTTGGAAAAATACTGGAAATTATATAATCATCGGAAATTATATCAGAGCGTCTGTCATATGAACACGGGGAAGTGAGAGGATTTTCTGCGAGAAATGTTAGAAAGTTTTGTGCTGAGCAAATCACTAGCTGTCGACTCTCGGACACACGGTTGGAGCTTGAGGTGACACAAGCTATAAATGAGGTAAGGTACTTTCTTCCTTCACCTTATGACTGTGTATGGTTGTCTTAACTGGGTTGTAAGGGGGTTAGTCTAGACTGTGTGCGCGCGCCCGCGCGTTTTAGCGTCTTGCGGGTGGTGGGTAACGTTAGTTATTTTAAAGATGTCTCTCACTGGTATTTGTACAGTTAATTAGCACAATACTTTAGCTTTACACATTTGCTTTCAGAATAAGCTACTTTACATTTGTTGTTCTAGTAGTAGCATGATCTTTTATTTTAAACAGGTGGGCCCAACATATGGCCGCAAAATGATGAAGGGCTATCTGTCCACAAAAGGGGTACATGCTGCAGAGGGACGAATTGGGTCAATTTTAAGAGAGGTGCATCAACCTTATCATGAAGCAAGACGCCAGGTAGCCTATGTTATTTAATCTTCCACTAGAACTGTATTCCAATGTTCTTTGTCATATTTGTGATATACATCATGTAATGGTAGGGCCTAATTCTGTTTAACAGATGTACGCCCTGCTTTAACAGTTACTTGACTCTTCCTCAAACGTATGATCAAATCTGCCTTTATCCAGTCAGCTGTCATTTATTTTTGTGATTTTTTTGTAAGGGAGCTCGGAATCTTAATCCCACACCGTACCATGCTGAATGCATGGGGCACAAGGTTCACCTGGACCAAAACGAGAAACTTGTAATGTTTGGAGTCACCCATGTTTTAGCTGTAGATGGATTCAGTAAAAAGATTGTGAGTCATTCCACAATGCCAATCAAAAACAACTTGAGCATCTATGAATATGTTTTCAGGTAATACAACCTCTCAAACCATTTATTTCATCTTAAGTGTTTTGATGGACATGTTAGTCATATTGGACATGAGCTGCACCCAAATTTACAATATTTGAATTTAAATTAGACATGCAACAGATGGGTCTGGTTATGTTCCTGAATATAATATATTAAGAACTTACCAAACATTTTGATCAACATTTTCTATTAATGTAAAAATAAATAAAATGGAATTGCACATGAATCATTTAACTACTTTATTGCAATTAATCAGTGTTCATTTATGAATGGAACAAGGTTCTTGGATTTCCACATATCTTTCAATTGTTCTGACATACATCTAAAGTCTGAGCATGACAGTGACATTGCAAAGAAACTTAAGAAATATATGTTGTCCTACTACAACTAAAATATTACCCAAAAAAAACATGAATGAATACATTCAAAATAATAACACCTTTGCTGGTCTTAAAGCAAAATAGTTAATAAATGTTCTTTATTTTTCCTGTACCAGACCTGCAGTGATCACCTATGGTATGTGGGACCAGGTGCGAGTAGACCATGGAAAGGAATTTTATTTAACACTGTTCATGCAAGAGATGCTGTCACATCATCGCTTCAATCAGGAGAGACTGCCTTATTTACAGACCTCATCCACAAGAGTAAGATTTAAGTACCATTAACATCAGCTGAAATTCTTATACTATTACGTGTACTACTACGTACATTTAAGACATGTTTCTTTTAACTCTTTTAGAACCACACAGTTGAAAGGATTTGGCCTGAAATCAACAACCGTGTCAACTACCCACTAAAAACTGCCCTACTCCAGCTGATGGACCAGGAGGAGATAGATATGGAGGATAACCTTGTGCGATACTGTGTGTCCAATCTAACCTGTCAGCTGTGTAACATTGGTCTTGCAAGTGTGGTAGAATCATGGAATGCTCATAGAATCCCAGGTAAAAAAAAAAAAAAAAAAAAGTCAGATTGCTTACAACCCTGATAATGAACATTTAAACACCTCCTCTATTTTTTACAGGAAAAGGCATACCAAATCACTTTGCAGAACATGGGTGTAAAAGAAGAATTTCTCCAGAGCTCTTGCCAAATGCACTTGAAGCAGCAGACCTTTACAGGCAGCACTTGGGATCTGCACTCAAAGAATATTCGACTTTTGGAGTTGATCCCTTCACAACCGAACAGGACAAACTTAGAACAGAGAGTCATTTTGCAGAAAAATATCCTGATATTTCACATTTGTTTTTTAGAGCCGTAAATGGTGACTTTATGCCATACAAAGAAGCTCTGCTCTGTCTCATAAACATAACTCAGAGAAATGTATGAACCACTGCATCTGTAAACTGTACAGAACAGACAAAAAAAAAAAATCAACTGACTGTAAACATTTGTGTGTACACACTACATTACTCCTCTGCAAAAAAAGATTTCAATACAGAAAATGCAGCTGTTAGACCAGTAATTTGTAGAACTCCGTTGTTACTCTCCCTGCATTTTGCACAGTGCTGTGATGTCTCTTGCCACTGTTCCACACATGTCTTGCAGCCAATAATGCTTCTGCAGCACAGTGAGAACACTGGATCCTCAATGATGTCTGCAAAAGTAAATCAGATAAGTGAGACTGTTATCCATTTATGTTGAATTTAGTTCAAACTATAGGTTCAAAGTCAGTCTTGACATAAATTTACAGACAGCATGCAGAATATTTTTGGTTATTCTGTAATTCCTCTTGTTCACGCTGTTCTGAGAAAGTCCCTGTCTATATTTTTGTCTATAATTGATGAGGGGCAAAATCAGTACATTTTCTCAATTAGCAAGCAAGAAAAATGAAAAAGTTACAGGTACTTGATTCAATATATGCAACTACAGTCCCATTTTAAATGTGAACTTTTTAGTTTTACATTACTGTGAACAGTGTACCGTCACCCATACTGACATTGTAATCAATTTGAAAAGCTATACTTTCATAGTCAAGATTGCAAGGAGAACCCAAATTAAATGTGCATGTAAACTTTTGAATGTTATGTTACAGTAGACCTGCATCTTGATTGTCTGTGCCTAAGTATTTAAATGGACACTGCTGAATAAAGAGCCTATGTTTGGTAAAAAAATGTTTGTCCAAAGTAATGATTGAATGTGGTTTGACATTGTTTTAATTGTAATTAAAATGTTAGTGTAGATGTAATGTATTTACTAAGCAACATTTGAACATACTCATACAAACCACGCAGCTAAATCCCTCCTTGAGTGTCTGCAGCTTGGGGGTTGTGACTTTCTGGGCAACTGCAAGATCAGTGAGCTCTTTGATTGCTGCTGTGACAGCTGGCAGACTTTGAGATGCCAACACCAACTCTTCTATTTTGTCACTCACTTCTCCCAAACTGGCACTGTCATCATCTTTACGGCTGCTACAAATAAAAATGGATAATCAGATGTCAAAGCTACTTACTGGCTTAAAGAAACATCACATCACTTACTGATAGATGATGATTTATGTAGTGATGTCTTACTGCTATTATAGGATTTAAATCAAATTAATTCTTCTATATTGATGTTCATCCTATAGTATATACATATTTATTCACATACCTCAGTTTCTTCCTCTTTGTTCCCTGGAGGCAATTAAAGTCTTGTTCAGGCACAGCAAGAATTTTTCGTGCATTTTGTCTCCAGTACTGTGACCCTACAGATGAAAAACAAAACCAAAGAAACCTGTTTAGAAGCCAATACCATATTACCCAATAAATATTACAAAGAGTCTGGTAAGACATGTCTCTCCATAAGATATGGGCTTTAGCTGTAATATTATGGCTCACCTGTTGTGCCCTCCGACTCCAGAATTGCATTGCCCTGTGCATCTGTCAAAATTATTGGGTTGTAATTACCAATGGCATCTTGCACTTTTCCTACTATCCCTTGAAGCGTAGCCTCAGACTCCAGGAATCGTACAACCACCATTCTATTGGGAATCAACCTCCCACCAACTACATCTGCAAAGTACACTGATCTGTAAAACAAAACATAATAATTTTACATATCTTGTAAAAGACAGCAGGCCACAAATCCATTCAGTGATTGCTATAGGCAAATTGTACTAAAACAGCTTTGCTATTCTTAACAATTCAACTATCCATGCACCTTATGTTTCTTTTTATTTTGCCTGTTCTGTAATTTAATATTCAAGAACACAGACTCATCCTACCTCTGAAATGTTTTGGAGGACATAGGGGAACTTGAAGTAGCCTGCTGTGAACGTGAAGGTGCAGACGCTGCCACAGCTGGTGCTCGCATAAATGCAAAACGCTGCCCGCTGGAACCTGCTGTTGGAATTGACTCCATGTCTTCTCCGTGGACTTCATAGTGACCTCTGGGTGTAATGTCTAATGCGCTGAAAACACCAGAGACCGCACCGGGGAACATAGCCACGTTTGAATCATCCGTGATGTACAGAGTATGCGCGGATACCTGTTTAAGAAAAGTTTCCGTAAATCACGTTGCTCTGCTAACGTGTTACTCCTGTGCACACGGTTAATAGGCTCTAAAGGCTTACTTATTAGCTAGTAGCCGGTAAAAGTCAATGAATAACTATTTACACATTAGCACATGTGCACAATTCACATATTAGCACAATGAAGACGGCTAGACATAGTATTAGTAAAAGTAGGCCTACATGAAATCACCAAATGTTAACGTTAGCCATTCCGCAGTAAGGAAGAACAATAACGTTCATAAAAAAACTGCTGAAAGCAAAGTTTGCGAAGTTTACATATCTACCTGAAAGATGCGACCCAGTTTTTCTGCAGTCATGTCTTCGTCCCGGAGTGTCACTCTCTTAGTTTTCCTAAAAACAACGTAATGGTCCATCCTCTGTTTATTCCAGTGTAACTTTAAGGCCGTCGATCTCTTGTGTGGGGGACGGTGTGCGCGCGCCATAAAAAAACGCGCAGAAGAAGTACTTCCCGTTTCAGACATTGAAAATGCGTCTATTTTTTTGTTTTTGCGCTAGTATACTTTCATTATTTGAATCACGAAGAAATCCAAAAAAGCACGTCTAATTTTAAGTGTATGACGGCTATTTGTTACCACCGAATGAAAAAACAAGTTATTTTCGCCCATTTTATTCTTTATCAAAAATTAAAAAAATGAAAATTCTTTTAAATATCGTTTTTTCGTTTTGGTTTCTGAAACAAAACTTCAAATACCGAAAAGTACACGGACCTTTCATTCCAGTTTTTTTTGTTTTCATTCAAATTACGTTCTTTTCATTCAAATTCCATTGTTTTCATTCTAATTCCGTTGTTTTCATTCAAATTCTCTTCTTTTCATTCTAATTCCGTTGTTTTCATTCAAATTCTGTTGTTTTTATTCAAATGCAGTTCTTCTCATTCTAATTCTACTCTTTTCATTTTAATTCCGTTGTTTTCATTCAAATACTGTTCTTTTCATTCAAATTCTGTAGTTTTCATTCAAATACTGTTCTTTTCATTCAAATTCTGTAGTTTTCATTCAAATACTGTTCTTTTCATTTTAATTCCGTTGTTTTCATTCAAATTCCCGTGCTTTCAATCTAACCCTTTTGTTTTCATTCAAATTGCGTTCTTTTCATTCAAATTCCATTCTTTGATTCTGTTCTTTTCATTCAAATTCCATTCTTTTCCTTTAAATTCCGTTGCTTTCATTCAAATTCTGTTCTTTTCATTCAAATTCTTTTCTTTTCATTCTAATTCTGTTGTTTTCATTCAAATTCTGTTGTTTTTATTCTAATTCCGTTGTTTTCATTCAAATTCTGTTGTTTTTATTCAAATGCTGTTCTTCTCATTCTAATTCTACTCTTTTTATTCAAATTCTTTTGTTTTCATTCAAATTCTGTTCTAATCATTCTAATTCTGTTCTTTTCATTTTAATTCCGTTGTTTTCATTCAAATTCTGTTCTTTTCATTCAAATTCCATTCTTTTCCTTTAAATTCCATTGTTTTCATTCAAATACTGTTCTTTTCATTCAAATTGTTCTTTTCATTCTAATTCTTTTGTTTTCATTCAAAATCTGTTCTTTTCATTCACATTCCATTGTTTTCATTCAAATTCTATTGTTTGTTCTCAAATTCTGTTCTTTTCATTTTAATTCCGTTGTTTTCATTCAAATTCCGGTGCTTTCATTCTATTTTTTTGGTTTTCATTCAAATTCCATTGTTTTCATTCTAATTCCGTTGTTTTCATTCAAATTCTCTTCTTTTCATTCTAATTCCGTTGTTTTCACTCAGGTTCTGTTGTTTTCATTCAAATTCTGTTGCTTTTATTCAAATTCTATTCATTTCCTTCAAATTCTATTGTTTTCATTCTAATTCTGTTGTTTACTTTCAAATGCTTTTCTTCTCATTCTAATTCTACTCTTTTTATTCAAATTCTTTTGTTTTCATTCAAAATCTGTCCTTTTCATTCACATTCTGTTGTTTTCATTCAAATATGATTCTTCTCATTCTAATTCCGTTGTTTTCATTTCAATTCCGTTGTTTTCATTCAAATTCCGGTGCTTTCATTCTAATTCCTTTGTTTTCATTCAAATTAGGTTCTTTTCATTCTAATTCCGTTGTTTTCATTCAAATTCCCGTGCTTTCATTCTAATTCTTTTGTTTTCATTCAAATTGCGTTCTTTTCATTGAAATTCCATTCTTTTGATTCAAATTAGGTTCTTTTCATTCTAATTCCGTTGTTTTCATTCAAATTCCCGTGCTTTCATTATAATTCTTTTGTTGTCATTCAAATTGCGTTCTTTTCATTGAAATTCCATTCTTTTGATTCTAATTCTGTTGTTTTCATTCAAATTCTGTTGTTTTCATTCTAATTCCGTTGTTTTCATTCTAATTCCGTTGTTTTCATTCAAATTCCCGTGCTTTCATTCTAATTCTTTTGTTTTCATTCAAATTGCGTTCTTTTCATTGAAATTCCATTCTTTTGATTCTAATTCCGTTGTTTTCATTCAAATTCCCGTGCTTTCATTCTAATTCTTTTGTTTTCATTCAAATTGCGTTCTTTTCATTGAAATTCCATTCTTTTGATTCTAATTCTGTTGTTTTCATTCTAATTCCGTTGTTTTCATTCAAATTCTGTTATTTTTATTCAAATGCTGTTCTTTTATTTTTAATTCCGTTGTTTTCATTCAAATTCCCGTGCTTTCAATCTAACCCTTTTGTTTTCATTCAAATTGCGTTCTTTTCATTCAAATTCCATTCTTTGATTCTGTTCTTTTCATTCAAATTCCATTCTTTTCCTTTAAATTCCGTTGCTTTCATTCAAATTCTGTTCTTTTCATTCAAATTCTTTTCTTTTCATTTTAATTCCGTTGTTTTCATTCAAATTCCGGTGCTTTCATTCTATTTTTTGTTTTCATTCAAATTCTGTTGTTTTCATTCAAATTCTCTTCTTTTCATTCTAATTCCGTTGTTTTCATTCAAATTCTGTTGTTTTTATTCAAATGCTGTTCTTCTCATTCTAATTCTACTCTTTTTATTGAAATTCTGTAGTTTTCATTCAAATACTGTTCTTTTCATTTTAATTCCATTGTTTTCATTCAAATTCCCGTGCTTTCAATCTAACCCTTTTGTTTTCATTCAAATGCTGTTCTTTTCATTCTAATTCCATTCTTTGATTCTGTTCTTTTCATTCTAATTCTTTTCTTTTCATTCTAATTCTGTTGTTTTCATTCAAATTCTGTTGTTTTTATTCTAATTCCGTTGTTTACATTCAAATTCTGTTGTTTTTATTCAAATGCTGTTCTTTTATTTTTAATTCCGTTGTTTTCATTCAAATTCCCGTGCTTTCAATCTAACCCTTTTGTTTTCATTCAAATTGCGTTCTTTTCATTCAAATTCCATTCTTTGATTCTGTTCTTTTCATTCAAATTCCATTCTTTTCCTTTAAATTCCGTTGCTTTCATTCAAATTCTGTTCTTTTCATTCAAATTCTTTTCTTTTCATTCTAATTCTGTTGTTTTCATTCAAATTCTGTTCTTTTCATTGAAATTCCGTTGTTTTCATTCAAATTCCCGTGCTTTCAATGTAACCCTTTTGTTTTCATTCAAATTCTGTTCTTTTCATTCAAATTCCATTGTTTTCATTCTAATTCCATTGTTTTCATTCAAATTCTCTTCTTTTCATTCTAATTCCGTTGTTTTCATTCAAATTCTGTTGTTTTTATTCAAATTCTCTTCTTTTCATTCTAATTCCGTTGTTTTCATTCAAATTCTGTTGTTTTTATTCAAATGCTGTTCTTTTATTTTTAATTCCGTTGTTTTCATTCAAATTCCCGTGCTTTCATTCTAATTCCTTTGTTTTCATTCAAATTAGGTTCTTTTCATTCTAATTCCGTTGTTTTCATTCAAATTCCCGTGCTTTCATTCTAATTCTTTTGTTTTCATTCAAATGGCGTTCTTTTCATTGAAATTCCATTCTTTTGATTCTAATTCTGTTGTTTTCATTCAAATTCTGTTGTTTTCATTCAAATTCTGTTGTTTTCATTCTAATTCTGTTCTTTTCATTCTAATTCCGTTGTTTTCATTCAAACGTTGTTGTTTTTATTCAAATGCTGTTCTTCTCATTCTAATTCTTTTCTTTTCATTTTAATTCCGTTGTTTTCATTCAAATTCCCGTGCTTTCATTCTAATGCTTTTGTTTTCATTCAAATTGCGTTCTTTTCATTCAAATTCCATTCTTTTGATTCTAATTCTGTTGTTTTCATTCAAATTCTGTTGTTTTCATTCAAATTCTGTTGTTTTCATTCAAATTCTCTTCTTTTCATTCTAATTCCGTTGTTTTCATTCAAATTCTGTTGTTTTTATTCAAATGCCTTTGTTTTCATTCAAATTCTGTTATTTTCATTCAAATGCTGTTCTTCTCATTCTAATTCTTTTGTTTTCATTTCAATTCTGTTGTTTTCATTCAAATTCCCGTGCTTTCATTCTAATGCTTTTGTTTTCATTAAAATTGCATTCTTTTCATTCAAATTCCATTCTTTTGATTCCAATTCTTTTGTTTTCATTCAAATTCTGTTCTTTTCATTCAAATTTCATTCTTTTCCTTTAAATTCTGTTGCTTTCATTCAAATTCTGTTCTTTTCATTCAAATTCTATTGTTTGTTCTCAAATTGTGTTCTTTTCATTCTAATTCTTTTGTTTTCATTTAAAATCTTAAAATTCAAATTCGATTCTTCTCATTCTAATTCTGTTCTTTTCATTTCAATTGCGTTGTTTTCATTCAAATTCCGGTGCTTTCATTCCAGTTTTTTTTGTTTTCATTCAAATTACGTTCTTTTCATTCAAATTCCATTGTTTTCATTCTAATTCCGTTGTTTTCATTCAAATTCTCTTCTTTTCATTCTAATTCCGTTGTTTTCATTCAAATTCTGTTGTTTTTATTCAAATGCAGTTCTTCTCATTCTAATTCTACTCTTTTCATTTTAATTCCGTTGTTTTCATTCAAATACTGTTCTTTTCATTCAAATTCTGTAGTTTTCATTCAAATACTGTTATTTTCATTCAAATGCTGTTCTTCTCATTCTAATTCTTTTCATTTCATTTTAATTCCGTTGTTTTCATTCAAATTCCCGTGCTTTCATTCTAATGCTTTTGTTTTCATTCAAATTGCGTTCTTTTTATTCAAATTCCATTCGTTTTCTTTAAATTCCGTTGCTTTCATTCAAATACTATTCTTTTCATTCAAATTCTTTTGTTTTCATTCAAATTCTGTTCTTCTCATTCTAATTATTTTCTTTTCATTTTACTTGCGTTGTTTTCATTCAAATTCCGGTGCTTTCATTCTATTTTTTTTGGTTTTCATTCAGATTACGTTCTTTTTATTCAAATTCTGTTCCTTTCATTCTAATTCTTGTGTTTTCATTCAAAATTTGTTCTTTTCATTCACATTCCGTTGTTTTCATTCAACTTCGATTCTTCTCATTCTAATTCTGTTCTTTTCATTTTAATTCCGTTGTTTTCATTCAAATTCCGGTGCTTTCATTCTAATTCCGTTGTTTTCCTTCAAATTCCATTCTTTTCCTTTAAATTCCATTGCTTTCATTCAAATACTGTTCTTTTCATTCCAATTCCGGTGTTTATATTCTAATTTTTTTGTTTTCAATCCAATTTCGTTCTTTTCATTCAAATTCCATTGTTTTCATTCTAAATCCATTGTTTTCATTCAAATTCTGTTATCTTTATTCAAATTCTGTTCTTCTCATTCTAATTCTACTCTTTTAATTCAAATTCTGTTGTTTTCATTCAAATGCTGTTCTTTTCATTCTAATTCCGTTGTTTTCATTCAAATTCTGTTGTTTTTATTCAAATGCTGTTCTTCTCATTCTAATTCTACTCTTTTTATTCAAATTCTTTTGTTTTCATTCAAATTCTGTTCTTCTCATTCTAATTCTTTTCTTTTCATTTTAATTCCGTTGTTTTCATTCAAATTCCGGTGCTTTCATTCTATTTTTTTCTCTTTTCATTCAAATTCTGTTCTTTTCATTCAAATTCCATTCTTTTCCTTTAAATTCCATTGTTTTTATTCAAAATCTGTTCTTTTCATTCACATTCCATTGTTTTCATTCAAATTCTATTGTTTGTTCTCAAATTCTGTTCTTTTCATTTTAATTCTGTTCCTTTCATTCAAATTCCGGTGCTTTCATTCTAATTGTTTTTTGTTTTCATTCAAATTCCATTGTTTTCATTCTAATTCCATTGTTTTCATTCAAATTCTCTTCTTTTCATTCTAATTCCGTTGTTTTCATTCAAATTCTGTTGTTTTCATTCTATTTTTTTTGTTTTCATTCAAATTACGTTCTTTTCATTCAAATTACGTTCTTTTCATTTTAATTCCGTTGTTTTCATTCAAATTCTCTTCTTTTCATTCTAATTCCGTTGTTTTCATTCAAATTCTGTTGTTTTTATTCAAATGCTATTCTTCTCATTCTAATTCTACTCTTTTTATTCACATTCTTTAGTTTTCATTCAAATTGCGTTCTTTTGATTCTAATTCTTTTGTTTTCATTTAAATTCCATTCTTTTCCTTTAAATTATGTTGCTTTCATTCAAATTCTGTTCTTTTCATTCAAATTCTGTTCTTTTCATTCTAATTCCGTTGTTTTCATTCAAATTCTGTTGTTTTTATTCAAATGCAGTTCTTCTCATTCTAATTCTACTCTTTTCATTTTAATTCCGTTGTTTTCATTCAAATACTGTTCTTTTCATTCAAATTCTGTAGTTTTCATTCAAATACTGTTCTTTTCATTCAAATTCTGTAGTTTTCATTCAAATACTGTTCTTTTCATTTTAATTCCGTTGTTTTCATTCAAATTCCCGTGCTTTCATTCTATTTTTTTTTTGTTTTCATTCAAATTCCGTTCTTGTCATTCAAATTCCGTTGTTTTCATTCTAATTCCGTTGTTTTCATTCAAATTCTCTTCTTTTCATTCTAATTATGTTGTTTTCATTCAAATTCTGTTATTTTTATTCAAATGCTGTTCTTCTCATTCTAATTCTACTCTTTTTATCCAAATTCTGTTGTTTTCATTCAAATTCTGTTCTTTTCATTCTAATTCTACTCTTTTTATTCAAATTAATTTGTTTTCATTCTAATTCTTTTCATTCTAATTCCGTTGCTTTCATTCAAATTCGATTCTTCTCATTCTAATTCTGTTCTTTTCATTTTAATTGCGTTGTTTTCATTCAAATTCCAGTGCTTTCATTCTAATTCCTTTGTTTTCATTCAAATTCTCTTCTTTTCATTCTAATTCCTTTGTTTTCATTCAAATTCTCTTCTTTTCATTCTAATTCCGTTGTTTTCATTCAAATTCTACTCTTTTCATTTTAATTCCGTTGTTTTCATTCAAATACTGTTCTTTTCATTCAAATTCTGTAGTTTTCATTCAAATACTGTTCTTTTCATTCAAATTCTGTAGTTTTCATTCAAATACTGTTCTTTTCATTTTAATTCCGTTGTTTTCATTCAAATTCCCGTGCTTTCAATCTAACCCTTTTGTTTTCATTCAAATTGCGTTCTTTTCATTCAAATTCCATTCTTTTCCTTTAAATTCCGTTGCTTTCATTCAAAATCTGTCCTTTTCATTCACATTCTGTTGTTTTCATTCAAATACGATTCTTCTCATTCTAATTCTGTTCTTTTCATTTCAATTCCGTTGTTTTCATTCAAATTCCGGTGCTTTCATTCTAATTCCTTTGTTTTCATTCAAATTAGATTCTTTTCATTCTAATTCCGTTGTTTTCATTCAAATTCCCGTGCTTTCATTCAAATTCCATTGTTTTCATTCAAATTGCGTTCTTTTCATTCAAATTCCATTCTTTTGATTCTAATTCTGTTGTTTTCATTCAAATACAGTTCTTTCCATTCAAATTCTGTTCTTTTCATTCTAATTCTTGTGTTTTCATTCAAAATCTGTTCTTTTCATTCTAATTCCTTTGTTTTCATTCAAATTCTCTTCTTTTCATTCTAATTCCGTTGTTTTCATTCAAATTCTGTTGTTTTCATTCAAATTCTGTTCTTTTCATTCTAATTCTACTCTTTTTATTCAAATTAATTTGTTTTCATTCTAATTCTTTTCATTCTAATTCCGTTGCTTTCATTCAAATACTGTTCTTTTCATTCAAATTCTGTAGTTTTCATTCAAATACTGTTCTTTTCATTTTAATTCCGTTGTTTTCATTCAAATTCCCGTGCTTTCAATCTAACCCTTTTGTTTTCATTCAAATTGCGTTCTTTTCATTCAAATTCCATTCTTTGATTCTGTTCTTTTCATTCAAATTCCATTCTTTTCCTTTAAATTCCGTTGCTTTCATTCAAAATCTGTCCTTTTCATTCACATTCTGTTGTTTTCATTCAAATACGATTCTTCTCATTGTAATTCTGTTCTTTTCATTTCAATTCCGTTGTTTTCATTCAAATTCCGGTGCTTTCATTCTAATTCCTTTGTTTTCATTCAAATTAGATTCTTTTCATTCAAATTCCATTCTTTTGATTCTAATTCTGTTGTTTTCATTCAAATACAGTTCTTTCCATTCAAATTCTGTTCTTTTCATTCACATTCTTTTGTTTTCATTCAAATTCGATTCTTCTCATTCTAATTCTGTTCTTTTCATTTTAATTCCGTTGTTTTCATTCAAATTCCGGTGCTTTCATTCTATTTTTTTTTTGTTTTCATTCAAATTCCGTTCTTGTCATTCAAATTCCGTTGTTTTCATTCTAATTCCGTTGTTTTCATTCAAATTCTCTTCTTTTCATTCTAATTATGTTGTTTTCATTCAAATTCTGTTATTTTTATTCAAATGCTGTTCTTCTCATTCTAATTCTACTCTTTTTATCCAAATTCTGTTGTTTTCATTCAAATTCTGTTCTTTTCATTCTAATTCTACTCTTTTTATTCAAATTAATTTGTTTTCATTCTAATTCTTTTCATTCAAATTCCGTTGCTTTCATTCAAATACTGTTCTTTCATTCAAATACTGTTCTTTTCATTCACATTCTTTTGTTTTCATTCAAATTCTGTTCTTCTCATTCTAATTCTGTTCTTTTCATTTTAATTGCGTTGTTTTCATTCAAATTCCGGTGCTTTCATTCTAATTCCTTTGTTTTCATTCAAATTCTCTTCTTTTCATTCTAATTCCTTTGTTTTCATTCAAATTCTCTTCTTTTCATTCTAATTCCGTTGTTTTCATTCAAATTCTGTTGTTTTCATTGAAATGCTGTTCTTCTCATTCTAATTCTCCTCTTTTCATTTTAATTTCGTTTTTTTCATTCAAATTCCCCGTGCTTTCATTCTAATGCTTTTGTTTTCATTCAAATTGCATTCTTTTCATTCTTATTCTTTTGTTTTCATTCAAATTCTGCTCTTTTCATTCAAATTCTATTGTTTGTTTTCAAATTCTGTCCTTTTCATTCTAATTCCGTTGTTTTCATTCAAATTCTGTTCTTTTCATTCTAATTCTGTTCTTTTCATTCTAATTCTTTTGTTTTCATTCAAATTCCGGTGCTTTCATTCTAATTCCTTTGTTTTCATTCAAATTCTCTTCTTTTCATTCTAATTCCGTTGTTTTCATTCAAATTCTGTTGTTTTCATTCAAATGCTGTTCTTCTCATTCAAATTCTGTTCTTTTCATTTTAATTCCGTTGTTTTCATTCAAATTCCCGTGCTTTCATTCTAACGGTGTGTTCACACCGAACGCGATGGACGCGAATAGAGCGTCAGGTTTACATGTAAAGTCAATGGAAAGGCGCGATGACGCGCGATTGCGGGTCCCGCGAAAATTCGGAAGCAGATTTGCGTCGCGAAAACGCCAAAACGCGTGAAACGCGCGTCAGTGTAGCGCGTCAGGCGCGTTTGACGCGCGAAACGCGCGTCAGTGTAGCGCGTCAGGCGCGTTTGACGCGCGAATAAAACCACGCGCGTGAGTTTTTGTGTTGCACTTTGTGCATACGCGCGTTTCGCGTCTACCGCTCGAGTTGGAAAAATCTGAACTCCAGCGTCAAATCGCGCCGCGACAACCAATCAGGAGCCTGGTGACGTGGCTCTGACCTAGGTCAAAGGGGCAGATCCAGCCAAAGCCCTTCATTCTTCATTCAGTATGGAGGAAAAGCTGATCAGCGCCGTGGCTAACCACCCCGAGCTATATGATGCCAGCTCCTATTTCTACCGAGACAGGAATAAAAAGGACCTAGCTTGGAGACACATAAGTGAGGAGATCGGGCAACCTGGTAAGTTCATTCCTTCTTCTTTTTAATTTTCAGACTGACCCGATGAAGCCGTGCAAAAGCTAGCAAGCGCGCCTACTGTCCCGCGATTTTCCCACTGTTGTACAAATACCTTTCCGCTAACCAGATAATGCGTTTATTCAGAGGACATCTGCAGGAGAAAGTGGAAGAGCCTCAGGGACACATATAATAAGGAGAAGAGGTCAGAGAAGGAGAAGAGGAGTGGGTCTGCAGCAGGATCGGGGAGGAGATGGAAGTTCTTCGCGGTCATGGGGTTTCTGGACCCCTTCCTCACCCCGCGGGAGACCAGCGGTAATATGGTGCGGACCGTGGAGAACTTCTCCCCCGAGGACCAGGGACAGCCCGAAGAGGCAGCAGGGGAGTGTCAGTCAGAAGGTATGTTTACAATTAATTAATGTAGGCAGTTAATTTATGCGTGTTGTCATACAGGAATATATTTTGTTTATTAATAAACAGTATAAAGTAGTCCCGCTGTTCATCCGTCACTGCCTCGCCTTTTCGCTGATTTTTTTTATTGCACCGTACAGCTTTCAACGATGCGCATTGCATTCTGCAGCCCAAATGACAAATCTCCTCCGTGTCGTGTCTCCTGCGCTTGCCAAACTTATCATGTTTGGTTTTGATAACCATCACTTCAAATAGAAAAAAACAGCACAAAAACACTCATAACTATGACCCTCATTCGGAAATAGACACCTGCACCGGGAGCAAAAAAGGCGCACAAAAGTGGCGCCGCAGACGGAGAAAAAGCGCGGCATAATACTTTTACGTTTTAAAATCGACAAAGGTTTGCACTTTGAGAATCAACTTGTGAGAACTGTGACTACTGTTCATGTGCTGCAATAAATGGGAGACCACTGTATATAATAATAAGTATATAATAATATAATATTCTCTATGACTATTGTCTTCAACCTGTTAACATTTAATATTGTCTTGATAGAGTCAAGTTATCATGCAGCAGAGTCCTCCCCTGTTGCTTCTCCTGACTCCCCAGTCCCTGGTCCCTCCACTCCTGCTGCTGCACCCACAGGTATGAACATCAAGCACTGATAGCTTTTTACTTGCTTGGATTCCCTTGTGATCACCTTTACTAAATATCTACAACCAATCTGTTCATATCCTGGTTTTTTTCAATTTTGAAAATGACAATCTAGTAGCAGCCTTCTCATTTCTTTGTGGTGTTTTGTTCTGTTTTTTACAGGCCCACAGAGGAGGAGAGCTCGAAGGCGGTCGAGGGAAGGGTCCCAGGATGGTCCATCGGCGGTGGAGCTGGCTATCCTGGAGTCCCTAAAGAGGCCACGCCCGTCTGCAACAGAGTATTTCCTCCTCGGCCTTGTTCCTGCTCTGGAGAGCATGCCGCCTCAGACACGAGAATTCGTGAAATTCCAAATTCATAAATTAGTTTTTGACAACAGCACAGCTGTGCTAAATTTGGAAACATTGGACCCTAATGATCAGTAGTTTTCTGATGAGGCAGCAGCTCTCCAGGGCAGAAACAATGTTCTTATTCTTCTCCTCCTTCTCCCCTGAGGCTCTTCCACTCCAAGCTGGGTCCTTTTTATTCCTCTCTCTCTGTAAATAGTTAAATTTCATATATTTATGTTGAATCTTTTTATTACTGAATTTATATATTTTATCAAATAAACATTTATAATGACAAATGTCTCTGTTCTACTACACAGCAAATATTGGCACCCGACTTGACACAAGTAGAATTTATTTCATATTATACTAATGACAAAATATACTGATACAGTGGGATGCAAAAGTTTGGGCAACCTTGTTAATAGCCATCATTGTCCTGTACAAATCGTTATTTGTCACAATTTAAATTGTCAGTTAAATACATCATATAGGAGACACACAGTGATATTTGAGAAGTGAAATGCAGTTCACTGGATTTACAGAAAGTGTGCAATAACTTTACACTAAATAAAGCAGGTGCATATATTGGCAACACATAAAAAGAGAAATAACATAAATATGTAGTGTATATCAATGTGTGTGTCTCCTATATGATATATGTAATTGACATTTTTTACTGTAACCAATTCATACAGGAAAATAATGACTATTAATAAGGTTGCTCAAACTTTTGCATCACACTGGTTATAGGAACATAGTGAAGACAAGTTACTTAAGAGAATAAAGAGAGGTTAGGTTATTTTGGAGTAGAGATCCATTTATTAAGAAAATTTTAAAAAGGAGAAAGTTCCCTTGTAGTTGTGGAACATGGATCCTGAGTTGGGGGGTGCCTTCGTCTGGACGTGCTTCCCATCCAGAGCTCCACAACAGAGGGGGAAGTTCCAGCGCTCCTGGAATCCCTCTGCGATGGACCGCCAGTCTTCAGTTGAAGGCACAGCCGTGAAATCGTCCACTAGACAGTCCCAGATGGCCGTCGCTACCTGGGGGATGATCTGGCTCACCATACCTATGACACCACAGCCATGCTATCATTCAACCACTGATAACAGCATAAATCGAATTAAATTAAATCGGGACTTGATGAGACCATCTGAGTATCACTAGAAATATTATAAACAGTACCAGTTTGCTATCGGTAAACACCGAGAGCATTCACTGTTAGCATAGCACATCCATGTTAGCAGTGTATAAACGATAGTTTATACACGCCGACAGCATTCACTGTTATAGCACATCCATGTTAGCAGTGTATACACGATACACTGATAACATGGATGTGCTATGCCATCAGTAAACGCCGACAGCATTCACTGTTAGCATAGCACATCCATGTTAGCAGTGTATAAACGATAGTTTATACACGCCGACAGCATTCACTGTTATAGCACATCCATGTTAGCAGTGTATACACGATACACTGCTAACATGGATGTGCTATGCCATCAGTAAACGCCGACAGCATTCACTGTTAGCATAGCACATCCATGTTAGCAGTGTATAAACGATAGTTTATACACGCCGACAGCATTCACTGTTATAGCACATCCATGTTAGCAGTGTATACACGATACACTGATAACATGGATGTGCTATGCCATCAGTAAACGCCGACAGCATTCACTGTTAGCATAGCACATCCATGTTAGCAGTGTATAAACGATAGTTTATACACGCCGACAGCATTCACTGTTATAGCACATCCATGTTAGCAGTGTATACACGATACACTGCTAACATGGATGTGCTATGCCATCAGTAAACGCCGACAGCATTCACTGTTAGCATAGCACATCCATGTTAGCAGTGTATAAATGGATGGTTTAGCATATATTAGCACAGGTATCAATAAAGGACTACCGTATTGACCACTTTTACTAACCTCAGGCAGACGGACAGGCGCTCTGCAGGTGGGATTGAGCGCCTGTAATTGGTGTCTAGGCGGGCGATTCTGGGACCGACGCGGGAAAGCAGGTCCTCAAACTGGCCGGGTGACAGACGATGATATCGCTGGAATCTGCCGTCATCCAGGCGCAGCTCCTGGAGCAAATGGTGAAACTCACCAAACTGCTCACGCGCCTGGAGGACTTGATGGACCCAGGTACGGCGAGGACGTCTTTTACGCTGCTGCTCTGCTCTCCACAGTACATAGAGAAGGGAGACTCTCTCTTGAAGCGCTAGCTCGATAGCTGCCATCTTGCAAAACCAGGTCTGGCACAACTCCCTCCCACATTCCTCCCACATTTCCGGTTCACGCGCGTCACGCGCGTCAAGACGCGCGATGGATTTTTCTTGGACACGCGTTGAGACGCGAATGTACACGCGTCAAATTAGGGGCGTTTGGGGCGTTTTATTCGCGTCCATCGCGTTCGGTGTGAACACACCGTAATGCTTTTCTTTTCATTCAAATTCCATTCTTTTGATTCTAATTCTTTTTTTCATTCAAATTCTGTTCTTTTCATTCAAATTCCATTCTTTTGATTCTAATTCTTTTTTTCATTCAAATTCTGTTCTTTTCATTTAAATTCCATTCTTTTCCTTTAAATTCCGTTGCTTTCATTCAAATACTGTTCTTTCCATTCAAATTCTGTTCTTTTCATTCTAATTCTTTTGTTTTCATTCAAAATCTGTCCTTTTCATTCACATTCGATTCTTCTCATTCTATTTCTGTTCGTTTCATTTTAATTCCGTTGTTTTCATTCAAATTCTGTTGTTTTCATTGAAATGCTGTTCTTCTCATTCTAATTCTCCTCTTTTCATTTTAATTTCGTTTTTTTCATTCAAATTCCCCGTGCTTTCATTCTAATGCTTTTGTTTTCATTCAAATTGCATTCTTTTCATTCTTATTCTTTTGTTTTCATTCAAATTCTGCTCTTTTCATTCAAATTCTATTGTTTGTTTTCAAATTCTGTCCTTTTCATTCTAATTCCGTTGTTTTCATTCAAATTCTGTTCTTTTCATTCTAATTCTGTTCTTTTCATTCTAATTCTTTTGTTTTCATTCAAATTCCGGTGCTTTCATTCTAATTCCTTTGTTTTCATTCAAATTCTCTTCTTTTCATTCTAATTCCGTTGTTTTCATTCAAATTCTGTTGTTTTCATTCAAATGCTGTTCTTCTCATTCAAATTCTGTTCTTTTCATTTTAATTCCGTTGTTTTCATTCAAATTCCCGTGCTTTCATTCTAACGGTGTGTTCACACCGAACGCGATGGACGCGAATAGAGCGTCAGGTTTACATGTAAAGTCAATGGAAAGGCGCGATGACGCGCGATTGCGGGTCCCGCGAAAATTCGGAAGCAGATTTGCGTCGCGAAAACGCCAAAACGCGTGAAACGCGCGTCAGTGTAGCGCGTCAGGCGCGTTTGACGCGCGAAACGCGCGTCAGTGTAGCGCGTCAGGCGCGTTTGACGCGCGAATAAAACCACGCGCGTGAGTTTTTGTGTTGCACTTTGTGCATACGCGCGTTTCGCGTCTACCGCTCGAGTTGGAAAAATCTGAACTCCAGCGTCAAATCGCGCCGCGACAACCAATCAGGAGCCTGGTGACGTGGCTCTGACCTAGGTCAAAGGGGCAGATCCAGCCAAAGCCCTTCATTCTTCATTCAGTATGGAGGAAAAGCTGATCAGCGCCGTGGCTAACCACCCCGAGCTATATGATGCCAGCTCCTATTTCTACCGAGACAGGAATAAAAAGGACCTAGCTTGGAGACACATAAGTGAGGAGATCGGGCAACCTGGTAAGTTCATTCCTTCTTCTTTTTAATTTTCAGACTGACCCGATGAAGCCGTGCAAAAGCTAGCAAGCGCGCCTACTGTCCCGCGATTTTCCCACTGTTGTACAAATACCTTTCCGCTAACCAGATAATGCGTTTATTCAGAGGACATCTGCAGGAGAAAGTGGAAGAGCCTCAGGGACACATATAATAAGGAGAAGAGGTCAGAGAAGGAGAAGAGGAGTGGGTCTGCAGCAGGATCGGGGAGGAGATGGAAGTTCTTCGCGGTCATGGGGTTTCTGGACCCCTTCCTCACCCCGCGGGAGACCAGCGGTAATATGGTGCGGACCGTGGAGAACTTCTCCCCCGAGGACCAGGGACAGCCCGAAGAGGCAGCAGGGGAGTGTCAGTCAGAAGGTATGTTTACAATTAATTAATGTAGGCAGTTAATTTATGCGTGTTGTCATACAGGAATATATTTTGTTTATTAATAAACAGTATAAAGTAGTCCCGCTGTTCATCCGTCACTGCCTCGCCTTTTCGCTGATTTTTTTTATTGCACCGTACAGCTTTCAACGATGCGCATTGCATTCTGCAGCCCAAATGACAAATCTCCTCCGTGTCGTGTCTCCTGCGCTTGCCAAACTTATCATGTTTGGTTTTGATAACCATCACTTCAAATAGAAAAAAACAGCACAAAAACACTCATAACTATGACCCTCATTCGGAAATAGACACCTGCACCGGGAGCAAAAAAGGCGCACAAAAGTGGCGCCGCAGACGGAGAAAAAGCGCGGCATAATACTTTTACGTTTTAAAATCGACAAAGGTTTGCACTTTGAGAATCAACTTGTGAGAACTGTGACTACTGTTCATGTGCTGCAATAAATGGGAGACCACTGTATATAATAATAAGTATATAATAATATAATATTCTCTATGACTATTGTCTTCAACCTGTTAACATTTAATATTGTCTTGATAGAGTCAAGTTATCATGCAGCAGAGTCCTCCCCTGTTGCTTCTCCTGACTCCCCAGTCCCTGGTCCCTCCACTCCTGCTGCTGCACCCACAGGTATGAACATCAAGCACTGATAGCTTTTTACTTGCTTGGATTCCCTTGTGATCACCTTTACTAAATATCTACAACCAATCTGTTCATATCCTGGTTTTTTTCAATTTTGAAAATGACAATCTAGTAGCAGCCTTCTCATTTCTTTGTGGTGTTTTGTTCTGTTTTTTACAGGCCCACAGAGGAGGAGAGCTCGAAGGCGGTCGAGGGAAGGGTCCCAGGATGGTCCATCGGCGGTGGAGCTGGCTATCCTGGAGTCCCTAAAGAGGCCACGCCCGTCTGCAACAGAGTATTTCCTCCTCGGCCTTGTTCCTGCTCTGGAGAGCATGCCGCCTCAGACACGAGAATTCGTGAAATTCCAAATTCATAAATTAGTTTTTGACAACAGCACAGCTGTGCTAAATTTGGAAACATTGGACCCTAATGATCAGTAGTTTTCTGATGAGGCAGCAGCTCTCCAGGGCAGAAACAATGTTCTTATTCTTCTCCTCCTTCTCCCCTGAGGCTCTTCCACTCCAAGCTGGGTCCTTTTTATTCCTCTCTCTCTGTAAATAGTTAAATTTCATATATTTATGTTGAATCTTTTTATTACTGAATTTATATATTTTATCAAATAAACATTTATAATGACAAATGTCTCTGTTCTACTACACAGCAAATATTGGCACCCGACTTGACACAAGTAGAATTTATTTCATATTATACTAATGACAAAATATACTGATACAGTGGGATGCAAAAGTTTGGGCAACCTTGTTAATAGCCATCATTGTCCTGTACAAATCGTTATTTGTCACAATTTAAATTGTCAGTTAAATACATCATATAGGAGACACACAGTGATATTTGAGAAGTGAAATGCAGTTCACTGGATTTACAGAAAGTGTGCAATAACTTTACACTAAATAAAGCAGGTGCATATATTGGCAACACATAAAAAGAGAAATAACATAAATATGTAGTGTATATCAATGTGTGTGTCTCCTATATGATATATGTAATTGACATTTTTTACTGTAACCAATTCATACAGGAAAATAATGACTATTAATAAGGTTGCTCAAACTTTTGCATCACACTGGTTATAGGAACATAGTGAAGACAAGTTACTTAAGAGAATAAAGAGAGGTTAGGTTATTTTGGAGTAGAGATCCATTTATTAAGAAAATTTTAAAAAGGAGAAAGTTCCCTTGTAGTTGTGGAACATGGATCCTGAGTTGGGGGGTGCCTTCGTCTGGACGTGCTTCCCATCCAGAGCTCCACAACAGAGGGGGAAGTTCCAGCGCTCCTGGAATCCCTCTGCGATGGACCGCCAGTCTTCAGTTGAAGGCACAGCCGTGAAATCGTCCACTAGACAGTCCCAGATGGCCGTCGCTACCTGGGGGATGATCTGGCTCACCATACCTATGACACCACAGCCATGCTATCATTCAACCACTGATAACAGCATAAATCGAATTAAATTAAATCGGGACTTGATGAGACCATCTGAGTATCACTAGAAATATTATAAACAGTACCAGTTTGCTATCGGTAAACACCGAGAGCATTCACTGTTAGCATAGCACATCCATGTTAGCAGTGTATAAACGATAGTTTATACACGCCGACAGCATTCACTGTTATAGCACATCCATGTTAGCAGTGTATACACGATACACTGATAACATGGATGTGCTATGCCATCAGTAAACGCCGACAGCATTCACTGTTAGCATAGCACATCCATGTTAGCAGTGTATAAACGATAGTTTATACACGCCGACAGCATTCACTGTTATAGCACATCCATGTTAGCAGTGTATACACGATACACTGCTAACATGGATGTGCTATGCCATCAGTAAACGCCGACAGCATTCACTGTTAGCATAGCACATCCATGTTAGCAGTGTATAAACGATAGTTTATACACGCCGACAGCATTCACTGTTATAGCACATCCATGTTAGCAGTGTATACACGATACACTGATAACATGGATGTGCTATGCCATCAGTAAACGCCGACAGCATTCACTGTTAGCATAGCACATCCATGTTAGCAGTGTATAAACGATAGTTTATACACGCCGACAGCATTCACTGTTATAGCACATCCATGTTAGCAGTGTATACACGATACACTGCTAACATGGATGTGCTATGCCATCAGTAAACGCCGACAGCATTCACTGTTAGCATAGCACATCCATGTTAGCAGTGTATAAATGGATGGTTTAGCATATATTAGCACAGGTATCAATAAAGGACTACCGTATTGACCACTTTTACTAACCTCAGGCAGACGGACAGGCGCTCTGCAGGTGGGATTGAGCGCCTGTAATTGGTGTCTAGGCGGGCGATTCTGGGACCGACGCGGGAAAGCAGGTCCTCAAACTGGCCGGGTGACAGACGATGATATCGCTGGAATCTGCCGTCATCCAGGCGCAGCTCCTGGAGCAAATGGTGAAACTCACCAAACTGCTCACGCGCCTGGAGGACTTGATGGACCCAGGTACGGCGAGGACGTCTTTTACGCTGCTGCTCTGCTCTCCACAGTACATAGAGAAGGGAGACTCTCTCTTGAAGCGCTAGCTCGATAGCTGCCATCTTGCAAAACCAGGTCTGGCACAACTCCCTCCCACATTCCTCCCACATTTCCGGTTCACGCGCGTCACGCGCGTCAAGACGCGCGATGGATTTTTCTTGGACACGCGTTGAGACGCGAATGTACACGCGTCAAATTAGGGGCGTTTGGGGCGTTTTATTCGCGTCCATCGCGTTCGGTGTGAACACACCGTAATGCTTTTCTTTTCATTCAAATTCCATTCTTTTGATTCTAATTCTTTTTTTCATTCAAATTCTGTTCTTTTCATTCAAATTCCATTCTTTTGATTCTAATTCTTTTTTTCATTCAAATTCTGTTCTTTTCATTTAAATTCCATTCTTTTCCTTTAAATTCCGTTGCTTTCATTCAAATACTGTTCTTTCCATTCAAATTCTGTTCTTTTCATTCTAATTCTTTTGTTTTCATTCAAAATCTGTCCTTTTCATTCACATTCGATTCTTCTCATTCTATTTCTGTTCGTTTCATTTTAATTCCGTTGTTTTCATTCAAATTCTGTTGTTTTTATTCCATTTCTTTTTTAAGGAGCCGTTCGCAACTCTACTAACTAACCTTATGAATAAAAGAAAGTTCACTACCAGTAACATCATAGCACCCACCCAGCTGTACTGTATAAAAACTCTGTCAAGCTGGCTAGAACGCAGTACGAGTTATTGTAACTGACGGTAAAAAGTCAGCACAACGAAAATAAACTCCACCTAAACTTGGTATATATCTGACCCAGATAGACTGCAGGTCATAACTTCTTACCTGAAGTTCAGTTCACCTGACACTCGGACCGGCGGCTGCCTCGGGTCTCTCCTCCTGCCTCACCTTCCCTCATCCACCTGCTGGCCTCTGTGGAAGCCCCACCATAGACACCACCAAACAACTGAGTTATTTTTACACATCGACCTGCATCTGGCCAATCCACCACCTCTCATTGTTCATGCCATTACAAAAAAAATAAAAAATAAGTCACCGGGCATATGCCCGGTATGCCCGATGGCCAGTCCAGCTATGTTTACCTGCAACCAAATCTGCAGCTCCATACAGCAATGTTACGACTTAGATTATATCTTATAACTCATAACTCTTATGTTAGCTGCCCTCAGTAGCATACTGTCTGATATATTCCACGGCTGCAATAATTCTTTAAGTGTTATTCTTTCCTTGGGATTCTAATTTCACCGAAGTTTACTAAACTCAACAAACTTAATATTACTTACCGGGACATTTATTCTGTCCTCATTTTCTTTCACCGAAAAATTGTTTCCTGCAGTGCCGTCTTTCGTGCTTGGCTCTCCTACCTTTGCTAACGTGATGCACATAGCGCAGAAACCGATGCTACATTCACTTACACTCGGATATCTGAGCTTCACCGTAAAAACATAATCGTACATTTGATATTTGATTGAATTTTATTGTTTTGCCTTTGGGGTGGCACCTGGGGTGGCCAGTCTGGTTGGGGGGTGGGGGGGGGGGGTGGCCTGTGCCCCCCCAGGCCACCCCGCTGGACACGCCACTGAGCAAAGACTAAAAGGGAAAAAAAAAAGAAACAGGGCAGGGTTCGGTGGTTGAATCATCCGTCCCCACCAATGCCAAAACCAAATCTACGCCCTTGCCCTCACTACACACTTTATACACTTTTCTCAGACAGGCATGACCATTTTCACACTCTTCTCTCTTGTTTAAACACCCTCAAAGGTGAAACCTTGGTAGAAAAATAAGTCCAGTATTATAGAATGAAACCAAAGGCACCCACAGTTGCCTTTGACGGTGCAAAACGTTTCATCGACATTGTTGTGTTTGTTGGGGAGAAAACAAACATACAATAATGCACTTCAGAGTCACACTACTAGCGATCGAAGATTTATGTAAATTGGACAAGCTGAACTCATTCTGTACTGTACAGGACCACGGCACGAGATTGATTGACAATCAATGATCTACAGCCAATCAGGACGGAGAACACAATGCGCTTTAAAAAAATAAAATAAAATAAATCATGCAAAATTGCACACACAAAAAAAAAAAATCCGCGAAACACCGATTCCGCGAAAGGTGAATCGCGAGGGACCACTGTATAATATTGCAATTAAATGTTATTTCCCCGCAACTGCTGGTGGCACTGTTTTCTTGTTTGGAAACTGTAGTAAGAGTCGGAGAAGAAGAAGAAGAAGAAGAGTGCCATCGCGGAGCTGTTTCCGGTGCTACGTGTAAACAAAGCCTGTTAGCGGCTCCGTTAGCGGCTTCGTGAGGACGGACCGGCGGAAATCAGAATCCGCGGATTCGGTTACGAGAAAGTGGGTGATGGAGTGAGCAGAGCCGGCGGGATGTCCATGGAAGACCCGTTCTTCGTCGTCAAAGGGTCAGAACCGCGTCGCTAACACAGGGCTAGCAGCTAACATTAGCCTGCGGACAGGTGATAGCTGATCCATAATCGATCTGATCGTTGATCTGTTTCCGTCAATAGTGAGACCGACGTGTGTGCCGGAGCAGATTCACGGCAACTAACGTGCTAACGTTAACATAAACGTGTCTTCACAGTTAGTTTATTAGCATGTTAGCCTGTTAGCTTTGTGTGTTTTTTATCAGATTAAAGTTTTAGGAGGTGTTTTAGACCGTCTGTGTGTACCACGATGATGATGATGAGAAAGAGTGAGAGACTCTATTTAGATCAAATTTACCAGCTTCTGTTTGGAGCAGGTGGAATGAAGCTGAAACAGCAACAATTAAAATAATATAATAATAACATTTGGATAGGCGACAGAGAATTAATGAATGAGTGGGTGAATAATAATAATATTGTTATTAATAGTAATGATGACATTTCCAGATAGGTGTATGTTTATCAGAGAGTCACAGACCTCCTGTATGTTGTGGAGGTGAAGCAGTTTGTGCAGCAGGCGAGATCAGGATGATCCGTGGTGGAGAACACTTTGTGCACTGGCTTCGTTTCCACCACAGCTTTATAGTGTCTGCAGCCAATCGCAGAACGCTCTCCTGATCACTTTCTATGGTCTCTTGGTGTCTCCAACTTTTATGATGCTCCTCCTCAGTGATCTGTGAGGGGTGTGGTGTGTGTTCTCTCATGATGTTCCCAATGAATCCCAAAGTGAACGGTGTCTCCTTGAACGTATAAACCACCACACAGCAGCAACTGCATCATGTTAAATGAAAGTGACCTCCATGATGATTGTATAATACACTGTGCAAACTTCAGAGGCTTAAGACGTTTTCACCTCTGATCTCAGGTGGGCGAGGCTGGCCTCTCAAGCACCTTAATCACTTGTCACATGAGGGAACACCTGTATCTCCTCCTGATTCACACACAGGACCACAGCTTGTGCTTATATCGCTTCTGATTTCAGCCTGTTTGAACGTTACAGATGAGATGTTTGATTTTATTGATCAGTGATATATAACCTGTTTACAGGTGTAACATTACTTCACCCTAATAGGTTCCTTTCTATAAGTAGCTTTTTGTTTTGACATAATCAGTTCCTTCACATGTTTTCTTCTTTTTCATATTTTGCATGGAGAATGGGGGACATGGCAGAGTACAGATAGTGAGCCATGTGATTTTAAAAACATTTTGATTCCTTGGCTCTGTAAAATAACAACCGGGTGGCTGTGCAGATTTGACTGAAATTGTTGCTGGACATTTAAACACTGATCAGTAAACGATCCATAAAGTTGACCCTCCAGTTTTGTATTTATTTAGTTTTCCAGTTACCTTACGTCACATGAAAACACCCTGCAGCAGATAGACCTGGTTCTGTTTCTGGTTTGTGCTATTAAGGTTCCTCTGAAGCTCAACTTCACCTGTTTGTTTTTTTGTTTTTGTTTTGTTTTTTTAGCGAGGTGCAGAAAGCAGTCAACGCTGCTCAGAGCCTCCATCATAGATGGAGCGAACTGATGGTGGAGGGAGGCGGAGCCTCCAAGGAGGAGATAGACTGGACGACCAATGAGCTGAGGAACAGCCTGCGCTCCATCGAGTGGGACCTAGAGGACCTTGACGAGACAATCAATATCCTTCAAATGTGAAGCCAGCAGAAACACGCACAGATGTATATACAGGCGTACTGGAAAGGTGAATACAGTTTTATGATTAGAGCATCTGATATTGGCTGATTCGTTCAGCTGTGGAAAAAGAAAGAATGAAGAAGAAGAGGAGATGTGTATCACCTCAAAACCCTGGACAGTGAAGACAGTTTTGTTTGTAAATCTTCACATAGACCTGGTGCACAAGGTGAGATGGAGCAATTTGATTGGTTCATAAATGGTTAGAGTCTGTTTGATGACAATTTAATGAAGAAGAGGAGGGTTAACAGACTCCTCCCCTCCCACTGCATCTGAAGCTGCTGATTGACACCCATTTCCTCGTACATGCTGAGAGCAGATCAATCAATTAGTAATCATTAATTACATATTTACAAACACTGAAATTGGCTCCAATCAATCACTGATTGTGAAGACAGAGTAAGTGATCGTGTTGAATTTATTAGAACAGGTCCCTCTTCTATGGAACCAGCTTCTAGTTTTGATTCAGGAGACAGACACTATTTCTACTTTTAAGATTAGGGTTAGGCTTCAAACTTTTCTTTTTGCTTCTCTGGCTCTGTTCCACAGCATGGTTCTGTCTTCATCCCCTCATCCCTAACTGATCTCTCAGAAGGCCACCCCTCACTGAGCATGGTTCTGCTGGAGGTTTCCTTCTGTTAAAAGGAAGAAACCTCCACCTTTCTACTGTCGCCAAGTGCGTGCACATAGGTCGTCTGATTGTTGGGTTTTTTTCAGTTTTCTCGGGCCTTTACCTAACCTAACACTATAAAGCAACTGTTGTTGTGATTTTTCGTCATTAACTTCAGCTAATATATTAAAATGTGTTTCTTATTTTGTTAAATATGCTCTCTGAGCTGAACTAGGTTTTACTTTCATCTTTAGCATGCATTAGGGGGCTGCATGCCACCCCTGAGTTGAGGTCACGTCACCAACATTGTCATTATGTAACATGTTTTATATGAAAATAAGATAATTCTTCTTAACGGTAAGTTTACGTATTGTCGAGTCGAACCCAAAGAAGTTCAACCTGGATGCTGCCGAGCTGTCTAAGAGGAAGGCCTTCATCAACAGCATGCGGGTTGCCGTCAAGGTAACTTTATTGACAACAGGAGATCAATGGCTCAGACAGAAGGACCCAGTCATATTCTAATAATTTACAAGGTAGATCGTTCAGGTGATTGATTACCTGAGATGTCCAGAATTGATCGATTTGATTTGCTGCTGTGTTTGTTTTGCAGGAAATGAAAGCTCAGATGTCGATTCCACCTGCTGCTTCTGACCGAAAGAACAAACAGGTAACTGTCACACCTGCCTACGGGTGATCCATTAGCCGAGACTGCAGAACCTTCAGGGCACCACAAGATCTCAGTTGGATCCTCTTGGGGTCCTCCTGTATACCTGGTCTTGGTGCACGTGTAACTGTTGTTGTGACCTTCAGGCTCTGCTGGGTGAACGTGGTGCTCAGGGCCCCATATGGCAGCCTGGTGCAGATAAGTACAGCCGACTGGACCACCAGCTACAGAACGCTAACTCTCAGATCATCGAGGAACAGCAGGTCCAGCAGCAGGTACAAGAACACCTGAGAAACCTAAACAAGTTTTCCACCTTTACAATGCCGCTAAAGTGTTTCCTGTCTCTGATAGCTGATTGCGGAGCAGCAGGATGAGCAGCTGGAACTTGTGTCGGGAACCATCGGAGTCCTGAAGAACATGTCGGAGCGAATCGGCATGGAGCTGGATGAGCAGGCCGTGTAAGAACCGAGTGTAGTAAGAGGGGTGGGTGGGAACGTCATGTGACTACAAAATGTCAGAGTGGTAAAGGTGATTCGGTAAACTAAAGTTCCTGTGATCCCTATGTCGGTGCTTTCTCAAAGGCATTATGTTTGTTTTTGTTGTTGTGTTTTTTTTTATGTGACGATTAAAGGTCACTTCCTGTTCTTGCTCCTCACCATAGCGGCTCATTGTCTGCTCTTTTGTATATGAAAAAGCTTCAGACAGCTTTTAGTTTCTGATATAGTAATTTCCAAATAAAATTTAATTGAACTGGAACTTTATTTGGCCTGTAATAAGCAAAGAGGTGAGGGGGGAGTGGAGGCACCTGTCAGAGACTTACTGATGTCCTTCCTGCAGGATGTTGGATGACTTTGGCCATGAGATGGACAACACTCAGTCCAAACTGGACAACGTAATGAAGAAGCTCGCCAAGGTGTCCCACATGACCAGCGGTAATCTGCCCAACAGCACATGAAACAAGATATGAGTTAACTCAGAGGGGTGGGCAGGGTTTTAGATGTTCAGAGCTGATGAATCAGAAATGATCAATTAGGGCAGGAAATTTTGTAGCTTTAAGCTGATTTGGATTTATTGATGATGATGATGGAATTATTGATCTTGCTGTAGTTCTTCCCTCTGCGGATTGAACTGAGCTGGAGTCAGTGTGACTACCTGTATTGATGATGTGCACTCACCTGTACTCATCTTATTAACTCTGTGTGTTTGCAGATCGTCGTCAGTGGTGTGCCATCGGCGTGCTGCTTACCATCCTCTTCATCATCATTCTCCTTTTCTTTATACTCTGATCAATGCCTCCACCTATCGACATGAAATCTTAATCCCGTTTACTGGACTCCATTTATACTCTACTGAACATTCTTTGGACTGTGCTGAACTTTATTTAGACTCTAATGGACTCTTCCTGCTGATCGGGAGTGAACAGCACTTTTGGTTCCTTGAGTGTTTAACTGTTAGAACCACCTCAGAGGTCAAAGGTCATGTTTGGTGTGGTTTTGATTGGTTGTTCTTTTTATTTAAAACTGAAAATAACAAGTTTCACTCGAGTTTAATGTGGACTTATTCTGCTCCTTTGCACAGTAGCTTTGCGTGAGTCACAGCTCAAAGTAATCCTTCTTTTATTTGATACTAGGCCTTGGTGCAGCCCCTCAATTTATCCTCCAACACTTCAAGACAGTCTTATTGGCTGCCCCTCATAAACAGAAGGTATGAACAGCAGGTGGGTGGGGCTTCTATCCTCTCTCTGTGGCATCTTCCAGATTCAAGAATAGAAAAAATGTTGAGAGCAGTCTGAGCTCTTGGCTCACAGGGAAAACTATATCCTCCTGAGAAACAAGGAAAAAGGAATCTTTTTGTGATTTCCTTCCTTTTTGGAGCTAAAAGAGGCCACCCAGACACATGAGATCTCAATGGAAAGCCCAGGATGTCCTCTATTTAGTACGTCAGGACTTAGTAGGGTAGAACAAATAATTCAAAACATATAGACCAAAAACAAATGTACATTAGAGAGGAAATGATGAATAGGCTGGTTCTCAGGAGGGTATGCACTGTGACCTAATTATTAGAAACTTTAATACAAACATCCGTCACAGGAGCAGGAGACACACGACAGGAAGTGAGGAGAGCAGGTCCACTTTAAAGACACTTTTATCCAGTTGTGTTGAATACTAATTTTAATTTAACTCACATTTAGTTCAGTTCAAACTGGTTTAGTTCAGTTTGAACTTCATGGCAGTACTTTACAGCTAAAGTAGAAACACTAAAATTCCTGTTTTGTTTTTTGACTGAAACCGTTTTATTTTGTTGTCTTTTTTATTTCTGTTTCCTGTATTTATCACATGTGCAGCATATTGAGTGACTTATTGACCTGTGGATGACTTCCTGTGGCTCCTTTAGTGTACTATTCTGAAGGCTGGTGAGCAAGTTAGTTAAAACATGAAAATGGATGACGGCAGCAACAGCCAGTCACATTGTCCTAGATATCGGGTTTATGGTACGGCGTGACGGTGGCAATTCTCCTGGGGCCGCTAAAATGTTTCCTGAATAAATGATCTCAGTGTTCTGATGTCTGACTGAAACGCAAAACAAACTGAAATAAAGATTGTGACAAACCTAAAATTTCACCTGCTTTTACACTAAAGATTAACCAGACTGCTCATGTTTCCGCAAAACTTTATTCCTCACACTAAACAAGAATAAATAATGAGTGTCCGAATGGAGAAAGCTGTTACAGATCAGTGATTGATAAAAGTATTATCTGGTGACCGATGGTATGATATGTCTCGAGCTTTTTTTTTTTTTTTATTCAATAAAGAAAAGAAAAGAAAACAGACTTTGACCATTTGATTAAGGTACATTTTAATCCAGTCTGACTGATTTCAATTATTGACCAATGAGTTTTTCACTTTGAATAATTTTCTTTTGGCAGGTTCCAGCTTGTTTTTAACCAATATTTTTCTTTTTCTTTAACAAAAGCAAAACAAACACAGACAAAATAAAAAACCAAGCTACTTCATGAAAAAAACCCCAATAATATTATTAATATAATAATAAAATAAAATTGAAAAAACAAAAAAACAGTATCAGCTCAGAGGACAAATACTGCATGGCATTAAACAAATATTCACACCAGCAAGTCAAAGTGATTTAACAGGAAACAAGAAGCTTCTCATCATGAGAAAGTGTAAGACATAGACTGCAGTTTTGCTTTAACTCTGTTACTGCCATAAACAGGTGAGTCAGGTTCAGTGTTGGCAACTGGTTCTTCAGTCAGGCAGTGTGGTTGTCACTCTGAACGTGTCCTCTGGTGTCGAAGGACCCGAATGGTGACAGACTGGTTCTTGATCAGAAGGTTTGTCACCTGGTCCAGACTGAGGCAGGCCACCTTCTCCTCGTTGACTTCCAGGATCTCATCTCCAATAGCCAGCAGGCCAGCATACAGCTTCCCAGTGCTGCTGTTCATGTCTTCTATATACACACCTGTAATGTACATCAAACTGTTAGTAGTTTGTTGCTCTATAAAAAAAAAAGCCCTCATAAAGCTAGAACGTCTTACTATTTATCACTGATTGAAGAAAAAAAGAACAAGGTTTCTCTTCAGCACTGTAGCCAGGCTGACAAGAAGTCAGAGCACTGTTGAGCCAACCATTCCTTTAACATTAACTAGTAATGACTTCATGAACTTCTTCACAAATAAAATGTTAACTATTGCAAAACAAAATTATTCATAACATACACAGCTACTTTCAATACTGTTGATATTTATTTAGAGTTTTTATTTTTATTTTTCTAACTTTATTTCAATAATTACTTCCTCCAAATGATCAGCATGTCTTTAGACCCCATTCCTAAAAGACTGCTCAAAGCTGGCAGTAGTTAAACCGTTACTTAGAAAGTCATCACTTGACCCAGCTGTCTTAGCTAAATATAAGTCAATCTCCAACCTTCATTTCACCTAAATTGTTTTTGAAAGAGTAGTTGCCAAACAGCCAAATGATTATCTGCAGAGGAATCTTTTATTTCAAGAGTTTCAGTCAGGTTTCAGAGTTCCTCACAGTACAGAGACAGCTTTAGTGGAGGTTATAAATGATCTTCTTATGGCCTCTGGTGTTGTATGTTATTCATCCTTGACCTTGGACTCACATATAAAATTGATCTCCCATTCCTGTTTCTTCCATTTAAGGAACATTTTTAAATTGCAAGCTATAGTTGCCTCCTCTGAAATGAAGAAAATTGTTCATGCATTTGTATCATCACACTTAGATTATTGAAATGCTCTCTTTATGGGCATGGACAAATTATCTCTGTTATGCCTCCAAGCAATAATGAATGCTGCAGCCAGACTCCTGAAACACTCTGGGATGCCAGCTCACATTACCTGCATTTTATTTTCTTTACATTGGGTCCCAGTTGACTTTAGAATTCATTTTAAAATTCTCACACTTACATGGAAAGAATTATTAACCCCTCTATAAAAATGTAGTTTTTTTCTTTATTTAAACAGTGTAAGGAATGTTTAACACAAGTCTTCCAAACATTGTAGTTTTATTTGTGATGCTTACATACACTCAATCTGTTACATTTTTTGACCTATAGTTTTCGGCATAGTTTTTGTCGATAACCGTTTTTTTTCCTGACAATACAACATGGTAATTAATTAAAAACTGATGCACAAGGACAAAAACTATGATGAAATGTATTTATACTTTTGAAAAAAATAAATAAAAATGAGATCCAATCAGAACAAATTAAATTGTGTGGAAAGGCGGGACAAATGTGGCAGTGATCCAATCCTTGTGCAGTTGTTTAATGCAGTGTCATTTTCCTGGAGTACATCCAGGAAACTTCAAGCTGCATGGTGCAAGGAACAGCTGTGACTGGCTCATCAGGCAGTGATGTGCTTTGTGATCTATTGGTGGTGCCGCACGCTCATTTCATTGTGGGAACTGTCATTTTCTACATTACTGTCACTGTTCCACAGCAGGACAATAAAGTCCCCAGATAGAATCTCCCTGACCCCAGCATATTAGTGAGTCGATATATTTAGTAATGTGAGTAGTATTTAAGATGATATCAGTAGTATCAGTGGGGCGATCGTGGCTCAAGAGTTGGGAGTTCGCCTTGTAATCGAAAGGTTGCCGGTTCGACAGTCTCGGTCGTTGTGTCCTTGGGCAAGACACTTCACCTACTGCCTACTGGTGTTGGCCAGAAAGGCTGATGGCGTGATATGGCAGCCTCGCTTCTGTCAGTCTGCCCCAGGGCAGCTGTGGCTACAACTGTAGCTTGCCTCCACCAGTGTGTGAATGTGTGTGTGAATGGGTGGATGACTGGGTGTGTAAAGCGCTTTGGGGTCCCTAGGGGGACTAGTAAAAGCGCTATACAAATACAGGCCATTTACCATTTAGTAAGGTGAAAAATACTTATATATATTAAGTATTAGGGGAAGTGTCGGTAGAGTTAGTACCAGTGTCACGTCGTCCTCTTCCTCTGCTGATGATGAAGCCAAACGTCTGACCCACTGGTCGCTTAAGCTCCAATAAAAATGTCCCATCAGGGCAAATCTGAAGAATCCGCCCAACAGAGCAAACTGAAGAGGGACAACTGATGTCTTCGACGCCAAGACTACCAGGTAAGGACCTGAGAGACAAACAGGTGGGTAGGCTGTGATGGGCTGGTCTGAGTATCAGGGTAGAAAAGAGAAGTGTGTGTCTTACTGTTCAGCAGCTGGTTTATAGTTCGCAGAACGATCTTTCTTCTTCTTCAGCTCCAAAGATGACTTTCTTGACTGGAAAAGTGGTACTTCCTGCTGAACAGACAGGAAACAGATAGGTTAAAGAAGTAGTCTCACCATATATATATATATATATATATATATATATATATATATATATATATATATATATATATATATATATATATATATATATATATATGTATGTATGTATGTATGTATGTATGTATGTATGTATGTATGTATGTATGTATGTATGTATAGATAGATAGATAGATAGATAGATAGATAGATAGATAGATAGATAGATAGATAGATAGATAGATAGATAGATAGATAGATAGATAGATAGATAGATAGATAGATAGATAGATGTATAATTCATGTTCTCACCACACTGAGCGACTCAACAGATAAAGTTTTCTTCACCAGGCTGGAGGAGTTCCTGGAAATTGAGGAGGTGGAGTCAGCGAGGGAGGGGTGGGTTCGCTCATGGGTCCGTGAGCAGAGGCGGTCGAGGCTGCTGGTTCGAGTCCTGCTCAGTGTGACGGTGGAGAAAAAACGTCGCAGAGAAAGACGGGAGGAATCTTCTCTGCTGCTTAAACTGCAACACAGATCAATGAGATCAGCCACATGACACCTCACCTGGAAACACCTGAGATCACAGCTGGATTTAAACAGTGTATTGATCTTTCTGAGTTAACTTCAGTAATTGCTTCCTCTAAATCATCAACGTGTCTTTTAGACCCCATTCCTACAAGACTGTTGAAAGAAGTCCTGCCATTAATTAATGCTTCAATCTTTAACTCATTCACTGCCATTGACGTCTATAGCCGTCAATGGCAGTGAATGAGTCAATGGGTTTAACTCATTCACTGCCAATGGCTGGCAGTGAATGAGTTAATATGATCAATCTATCTCTAATAATCGGCTGTAGTTAAACCATTACTGACCTCTGACCTCTGACAGTGGACTCATCTCTGTACTTGTCCTGCTGGACCTCAGTGCAGTGTTCAATACTGTTGTGACCATAATTTTCTGTTAAAATGATTGATTAGAGCATGCTGTAGGTATTACAGGTACTGCGCTGCAGTGGGTTGTATCATATCTGTCTAATAGACTCCAATTTGTTCATGTAAATGGAGAGTCCTTTTTACACACTAAGGTTAATTGTGGAGGTCCACACATTTACATTATACATTATAGACCTCTCTGCATTGAATCATACTTGTTATTAATCTCTGGCTCTCTTCCACAGCATGTCTTTTATCCTGTCTTGCTGCTCTCACTCCAACCAGTCGCGGCAGATGGCGCCTCCCTCTGCTGGGGTTTCTTCCTGTTAAAAGGGAGTTTTTCCTTCCCGCTGTCGCCAAAGTGCCTGCTCATAGGGGGTCATATGATTGTTGGGTTTTTCTCTGTATGTAATCTACATTACAATATCCGCCTTGAGGCAACTGTTGTGATTTGGTGATGAATAAATAAAATTGAGTTGAATTGAATAGCGGGGATGAGCATGTGATCAAAACACAATTAAACCAAATAAGCGATCAGTTAGGCTGCTGCAACTAAACTCATGAAACACATGAATCCAGGTGTGACGCTCATCTCCTTGACCAGCTGTCAATGAAATCACACAAACTCACTGTGGAGGAAGTGAAACGTCAAGTTGGTGGAGCTCTGCTCTCATTGGCTCTGAGGTGGGCGGGGGATGACTCTCAGCTGTAAACAAATTAGAAATCTAGAGGTTAAGGTGTGTTTAGAGGCGCATGTGATATCATGTGCAGCTCTGCAGTGAACTCTGGAGGCCAAACAAACTGCTCACAGATTAAATAAAATGATTTATGGTAGCCTCATGTTTATGTTTAGAGGTACAACAGAAGGTACAAGGAAGTTCAAGATATCCAGGCTTTTGCTGTGTTAGCTGGCTCAACAAAACTTAAAATCCCAGTCAGAGATGATGGGTGTCAGCATACTGGTTATCAACTTTCTCTGTTAAACTGGGCTTCAGGCTCTGAGTGCGCTCACATAAAAATGGGCATTTCATATGTCTTGTGACTCTTCCTCTGCACTAAATAATATCTGTGAGTCCTGCCAGTCCAGTTAGAGCCATTATCAGAAGATGATGATGATAAAAATAGAGATAAAAATCTGTAAAGAACATAAAATTCTAATATAAATAATCTGAGAGACGAACGGTGCAGTAGCTGTTTAATCTGGTGATTTGTGGCACAGAGTGGTAAAATTAAGATCTGAATCGCAGTGAATCCACATTAACATACAAGCTTCCTGTCCCACAGGGTGATTAAGAAGATGTGGAAATCAGATCAGCGTGAATTAATGTAAATTGTTGAACAGTTATGCTTGGTGTGTTTTCTGTGTTTGCAGCAGTGTGAAAGAGACTAAGCAGCAGATCATAATCAAGCAGAACAACATTTAGACATTTTCTGCAACAGCACACAAACACAGGAATGTTCAGTCTGAGCTGCCGCAGCTTCATCGACTGCACATAAAGCTGCACATAAAAGAATCAAAGGAAATTCTTCAGCTGATTTTAAACTCAAACTCTGAACATCACCTGATCCTGACTAGGCGATGCCTTCAGCACCAGTTACTGTGGTGATTTAGCAGGTAAATTTCTTAGCTCAACACAAAGTGTGTAGGCAAATGTTTTTCAGGAGATAAGTTCTCACCTGTTGTGTCTGCGCTCCTCTCTGAGGAGGATGAGGAGTTCTTCATCATGTTGTTCAGATCTTCCTCCACCTCACGCCCTCTCCTCTCCCTAGGCTCAGGCCCCAATTTATGCTCTCTGTGCAGTTTGGGCGGGTGGGTAGTACACAGCCCCATTGAGTGAGGGGCATAGGGGTTGGTTGGCAGGCCAGCATAGGGCATGGCTTGATGAAAAGTCACCTGGGCTCCATTTAGCTCCACTGATTGCCGTCTCACCTGTGTGTAAGCCCCATCCTTTTCCACACTGGTGACAGAGCCGATGTAGGTCTCTCTGATTGGTTCAGTCCGCAGGTTAAGGTGCTGTCTGTTTAGGCTCCCCCTCTTGTCAGTTCCAGGTGAGTGTTGCCAGAGATTGACTCCGCATCTTATTCCTCTCTCACAGGTGTGATTCTGACCTGCTCTGCTCACCACTGTTCGCCCCCTTGGCTGCTTGCCGACCGCGTGCCCTGCCTCCGCCGTGCCATTGATGTACAGGTTCAAGTCTGGTTTGGACATCACCACACCAACTCCGCAGTTCCCCGTCTGTCTCTTCTGCCGCTGTCGCTCCAGGTAACGAGATTCCGCCTCCTTTTCCGTCTCATCCTCAAACCGCAGACGACGAGTCGGAGATGCTGCTGGCCGCTGCCTGGCCGACGCGGTGTTGGGTTTGCTGCTGGATGAGCCTCCTGAGAGAGGAGCCACACCCCCTGACTGCACCTGATCACATTGCCTCAACCCCAGGCTGAAATAGTGAGACATGTAAAAACTGATTCTTAATGGTTTTAGAGAGAAGGTTAAAAATAAAACTGTAATCTACAAAATCAGATTTGTCAGTGAAGCCTTTATTTAGTATTTATCGATTTTTTTGTTTCATCATAAAACAATCTTTTTTTGCCTTATTTTTTTAAAAATAATTTATTATTTTTGTGAAGAAAAATATATTTTAAAAATAACTTCTTTAGTGTTTTGATTTCAGTGTTTGTTTAACCCATTTCTAGTTTTTCCCATTATCTGGTAAAACAAGATTCAGGTGTTTGTCACTAAAGGTAACGGTGACCAGTCAGCAGCTCTGCAGTTAATTTAATCACCAAGTCATAATGATGTAATTAAGAGCACAGAACTAAAGAACAGCTTCTTCATAAAACTGTTTGAGCTTCGTTAGTCAACGTGTGTGTGTGTATATATTACTCACGGCGTGTGTGTGTGTGTGTGTGTGTGTGTGTGTGTGTTACTCACGGCATGTATGCATGTGTGTATTACTCACAGTGTGTGTGTGTCAGGGGTCAGCAGGCTGTGGTCTCCTCTCAGAGGAAAACAACGACGCTTCATACGAACTCCGTCCTCACACTGCTGCTGCCGCGGCAACCGGTCAACCACAAAGAGGCTGAACACATACACACACGAGGAGGGGTGAAGAGCGAGGATGACATCAGGTGCTCTGATTGGTCAGAGGGACAGAGGAAGGAGGATTACCAGGAGCAGCTGGTCAGGATTAATTAAACTGACGAGCCCACAGACTGTTTACATCAGCACAGTGTGTTTGACCCACTCTGTGGGGACATTTCTGCTTTTTCAGACTTTTGGCCCTCATTATTTTCCAACAGGACAGTAGAGAAGGTTTTGTGCTTTAACAAAAATTAGTTTCCTTCATGTTGTCCTGAAACATGTACAGGTGTGCTGTTCCACCTGTTCTCATGTAATGATCAAGTAATAATCGTGTACTTGTAGCACTGATAGTACTTTTTTATACTTTTAGTTCCTGAGTGTTCATTTGTGAAATGTTGTCAGCCGTCAATACACCTGAGCAGGTAGGGTAGACTGCTGACAGCTGATGTAAATTCACAGTTTTCGGGTTATCTCTACCAGCATGACACACAGCAGAGTCATAACTCTGCAAGAGGCAGGGTTTTTGGTTATCATGGTAACTTCAGGTTTAACTCTATGGTTTCAGGGCTACTAGGGATGCCACCACCTGTTCCCAAGAATTGTTGTATATAGTTTTAAAATACACACACACACACAGTCTACTCCTAGACAGGCCACTTCTCCTGTTCATCTCCCAGGGGTAGATGTTAAAAAGTTGTATTTTACCTAGAGATAAAAGCTACTTTTTATTAAGATGTTTTACAATCATATTGTACATGAACAATATCAATAAACAGCTATTCTATTCTATTATTTAGGCTAAAAGCATTTCTGAACTTGTTCAGATCATTTATTCTGTGACTATAAAGCTAAAAGTACATGTCTTACAGACACAAAACCCTGGATCACATCTAATTTCCTGCTTGCCATGGACATTTCTCATATCCATGGCAAATTCAGATAAAACTGAGGTTATTGTGGTTGGCCCTAAAAATAGAAATATGGTATCTAACCAGATTCTTACTCTGGATGGCATTACCTTGGCCTCCAGCGACACTGTGTGGAATTTTGGTGTCGTTTTTGACCAGGATATGCCCTTTAATATGCACTTTATACAAATATTTATGACTGCTTTCTTCCATTTGCACAATAGCTCTAAAATTAGAAACATCTTGGCTCAGAGTAATACTGAAAAACTTGTTTATGCATTTATTACTTCCAGGCTGGACTAGTGTAATTTGTTATTGTCAGAATGTCCTAAAAACTCTATGAAAAGCATTCAGTTGGTTTAAAATGCTTCAGCAAGAGTACTGACAGGGACTAGAAACAAATGGCATTTTACTCCCATACTGGCTCTTCACTGGCTGCCTGTTAAATCCAGAATGGATTTAAAATTTAAAATCATTCTCTTCACATACAAGGTCTTGAATAATCAGGCCCATTATTTTATCTTAAAGACTTTATAGTACCATATCACCCCAATACAGCACGTCACTCTCAGACTGCTGGTTTCCCATGATGCAGTGAGCACTTCTCCTGCTCTTACCTCTTTTAACTCACCATGTGCTTTATACACTACTCTCCATTTAACTACGAGTTATCGATCATGTCTTGCTCTCTTCCATAGCATGCCTTTTGTCCTGTCTACGTTCCCTCACCCCCAAGTGGTTGCGGTAGACGGCAGCCCCTCCCAGAGCATGGTTCTGCTGGAGGAGATTTTTGGGGTTTCTCTGTATTATGGGAATGTGTTTAGCCTACAATATTAAATGCTTTGAGTCAACTGTTGTGATTTGGTGCTATATATATATAAAACTAACTTGAATTGAAGTGATGTTAAATATCAACCAAAATAATATATTTATCTGAGCACTAAATCAGATAAAGGTCTGAGAAATCAGACAATACTTTAAGTAAGGCCCATGTTGGACGATAGATAACAACAAATAAAACTATATTTTAAATTTAGACATGGGTAAGTGTCAGGCTTTCAAATGAATTAAAATTCTGTCTGGGTCTTTGGTGGATCAATAAGCTGGAGGAAAAGATTGCAGCCTGCCACACCCTCTCATCGTCCTGTGTTAAGAGGATTCTGACAGTTAACTCAGGGGCGTTGATTTATTTAAACTATTATAATCATCCTACTGTAACCAGGTTTCTGTAATCAATCAGTGTCTTGATCAATTATTAATTCAAGTAGTAACAAGGATAGAGAATATAGAGACCTAATGTTGGTTCACTGACTGATTGAAACTGAAATTCACTGTGCAAAGGGTTTGAGTCCAGAAAAGTGAACCGGCCAGCCACTGTAACTGTCTGTAAAGGCATGTTAGGTTCAGATGTGGTTCCTTTTCTTTACAGATAACCACAACACCAAAGAAAAGATAAAACGGATTCAATGAAAGCGCAATAAAATAAAATCATCATGGTTTTATCAGTCTAGAAACGAGAACGCTTGTTGAGATATTTAATTTGTGTACTCAAGTTGTGAAATGTGTTGGACTGCATTCGTGTTATTGTTTGACTGAGACGCAGTATTTTAGTTGTCACCACAAGGGGGCACAGTTTATCCGTGAAGGCACGTATGCTGCCTCATCACGCCCCTGAGGCGGCAAACGTGTCGTCACGTATGCTGCCAAATGAGCGGGTGGAACTCAGGAATGTTCGCTTTGAAAGACAGGATGTAATGTGTGTCAGTGTATAAATAAAGTTTCCAAAGAGCTTAAGGATATTCTTTTGAGATTTGAACTCGTCCAAGATTTTTGTAGCGACACCTGCGGTGTCGAATTAAAACTCCAACATGCTCTTGAGTTATCGCATTCACAAACCTCGGTGTCCACGCTGGCCTCCCAGCAGGGGGATGGTCGTACCCCATCAGCCTTTTATGGTTGAGGGGTAAAAATGTGCGGTTCTTAAAATGGAAGTTTAATTATGCAAAATATTCATATTTGCTTTCAGGTGAGTAAAAACCTGAATTATTTATCATTTGTTTAGAATGTTTGTATAAATAACGCCTCCCGTGCTCTAAGTTTTATTTTTACTTGTGTTAAATATTTTTGGAGAAAAACAGGTGTTTCTAAATAGAGCCTGTCCCTACATCTCCCACAGTGCACCGCGCCCGGACGTGACGTATCGGTCTCGGACGTGACGTAGAGTGTACGGCGGTGGTCGGTGTGTGTGTGGATGATGGCGGCTCCTCTGGAGGTCCTGCTGAGCAGCGATTCGGGGTCCCAGCTGTGGAACTGCACCGTGTTCGACCCGCACAGCGGCTCCAGTCTGCTCTCGTACCGCGGCGGGAACAGCGGCGCGCGCAGCCTCACGGTGCTCGGCGGGGAGTACCTGCTGTCCGCGCAGCTCGGCAAGAACTTCATCAACGTGTGGGAGCTGCAGAGAAAGGTAGGACAGCACCTGGCCCAGCTGAGCCCACCTCGCTCACTAGGCGAGAGTCACCAAAGTAACGCTCCGCCGCTCAGCGCGGACAGGGGCTCAGAAACCCGCAGTCCCTCTAAAGGTGTAAACAAAGCGTTTAGAAAGCTGACACTTTAATTCTGTGAAAAAGAAAAAGTAGAGCCGTTGTCAGAACCACTCGAACCCCCTACCGAATCCCGTTTATCTGTCCTCACACCTTACCTGTGTGATGGCTGCAGCTCAGCGTTAAAGAAGCTGATTCGTGAGTCCACGTGTTTTCGCACAGACTGCTGTTTTAGTACACACAGATCTTGTTGAGACATCCTACAGATGTGCAGTTTCTCTGTGAAGCATTCTACCTTGAAAGCCTGCTGCTCAAATGTAACATGGACACACCTGGTGGTACAGCAGGTACGCAGAGCCGTTTTCAGAGTGTTGAGGGTGTGCTGCAGGTCACTGTGGTGATGGTCGCTGATCACCTGTTGTTTGAACCTTGCTGACCTGTGTCTGACTTTCCCTTGAAGGTTCCATCACCTCAGTTTGATATCTGAATTTGGAAGCTGAAAATTAGAGGTCATCCAGGTCTTTATCTTTAAGACAGTCCTGCAGTTTAACTACTTGGTGTGTGTTATCAGGCTTCATGGATTGGATAGTATCGAACACTGCACTGAGGTATAGCAGGACAAGCAGAAAGATGAGTCCACTGTCAGAGGCCATAAGACGATCATTTGTAACCTTCACTAAAGCTGTTTTTGTGCTGTGATGAGCTCTGAAACCTGATTGAAACTTCAAATAAGCCATTTCTCTGCAGATGATCAGAGATGTTTGACAACTACTTTTTTTAAGTGTTTTTGATATGAAAGGAAGGTTGGAGATTGGCCTATAGTTAGCTAAGACCACTGGGTCATGTTCCACAAAATGCATCAACTAAGCCCCATGTCCTCCTATCAGAGGAGCAGCTGTGCTGGTGCTTGGAGGGGCGTTAAAGAAGTAGGACAATAGTCTCCAGATGTGGCGCTCTCCAGGACCCGCTCAGGGACCTCGGGTAATCTGAATTGCTCAGCGCATAATGGAGATCATCAAATATTGTTTTCAGTTCTTGCTTTATTGTATTTGATCTAGTTTTATTTTGGTAGCAAAAATGTTATTCACACTGCGTTTCCTCTTTTAATTTCCTGTAGCAACTCTGATAGACGTCTTTAAAGAAAATAAAAAGAAATGCTGCTGGAAATGCCCAATCATCAGAAGCACACAAAGCGTCACAATAAAAATGTTTGCTGGGGTTTATGTTTGTTTCTAATGTGACACATCAGAGCTCTGAACTGTATACAGCTCCATGAAGTGTGGTACCTGGATGGCATTACCTTAGGGCAACTGTTGCTGTGATTTGGTGATGTATATAAATAAAATGGTATTGAAGTGAAAATTGAATGTCTGATCATGCTCAGAGCCTAAAGCAGAAAAGAAGATGGGGGGTTAAACACCAAGCTGATGCCCATGTTCTGATATTCATGGTCTTTGATAATCTCTGACTGGGCTTTTTAAATTTTGTTAAGCCAGCGAACAGAGTAAGCCTGGATATGTTGATCTTCCCTCGTAGACACACCCACTTGTTCTTTTGTTGTTCAGGATCAGCTGCAGCAGAAGATCGTGTGTCCCGGTGTGGTCACTTGTCTTTCTGCTTCACCTAATGGACTCTTTCTTGCTGCTGGAGTCGCTGAGGCCATTTACCTGTGGGAGGTGAGTCTATTCAAGCTCCGATTGGCTGAATGTAATTTATTAATTTTTAAGATCCTGTTTAGCCTGTGCTGTACGACTCAATAGGCAGACAGCATGATGCAAATCACAAGTTCTTTCAGTAACTCTACTGATGTGAAGTTACTGTTCAGCAGCATTCATTCATCCTGGTCACTCATCAATCAAGCGGTCAGTAAGCAATCTGCCCTTTGATGAATGGGATTTCACCAGTCTGTGACCAAGCTGGTGACCAGTGTGATGAGGAAGTGCCAGGCTGTTGTGGCTCTGTGTGGTTTGTACAGATGCTCGTGAGGCCCCTGATTGTTCAGTTCAGTAAATAAACTGTTAAACATGTCTTGTTTCTTCAGACTTCAATCATCCGATCCAATATATGTTACACAAAAGAGAGTCAATAGCAGCTGTTTAGCATTGGCAGAGAAGGTTTGGTTTGTCATGGGTACAGCTCACATAACTGAACTCTGTTGCTCAACCCACGAATACCTTTTCTCTACAAATGTGGCACCATTTAAAAAACAAAACACAGACTTTCCAATATTACAGGAACAGTTGTTACCAAAAAGAAAATATTGACCAAACAAAGTTTAGAATACATCCATCCATCTGTTTCACTCTTATTTAATTTAGTCTTGCTGGGGGAGGAGATTATCTGAGCTATAGGTGACACCAGGTACACATTGACAGGTCTCCAGTTTATCACAGGGTTAACATAGAGACGGATCAGCACTCAGGCTCAGTCAGGACTTGGACTGGGGAAGGAACTCTGAGAACCAGGAGAGAACCCACACAAGAATAAGAAGCACAACTACCCACATTCGTGTGGAGAACAGATTCTCATATTCTTGTGTTCTCTGAAGAACTAACAGATAAAGTTAATCTGAACAAAAAACACGTCTTTAAGCATCTCCAGGTGTTTAACATAAAAGCTCATTATTGACTTACTGACACCACAAAAAGCTGCTTAGATGATGCTGACAGAGGAGTTTAAGAAAGAGCATCACCATCTCAGAGCTCCTCAGCTGTTTCCATCCTGTTCATCAGAGAGGAAACAGTAGAAGCTGAATGCATGGAGGAGGGTTTGGAAAGTGAAATGTGAACACAGGATTGGAGATCAGCTCGTGCTGTGCTAAGACTAACTCACTAAAACTGGTTCATGAGAACATCTGGACCTCCTGCAGGTTCAATGTTAGAATAAAGCTCCAGCAGACATATGGAGGTGATCAGAGGCTGAAGGAGCTGATTGGAATGAGGATTCAAACATTTCAGGAAGAGCTTAGAGAGACAGTTCTTCCTTTTATGTTTTTGTCGTTTTTGGGGGGGGGGGTTTGTCTCTTTGTTCAGGTTTGTTTACTTTGTTTTCTCACTGATCAGGTGTGCACAGGTAAACTGCTGTCTGTCCTCAGTCGTCACTATCAGGACGTCACCTGTCTGAAGTTCACTGATGACAGCAGCCATTTTGTTTCTGGTGGAAAAGACAACCTGGCTCTGGTGTGGAGTCTGTCAAGGTGAGACATACCTGAAAACACATCTGGAGCGTTCTGTAGCTTTTAATCAGGAGTAAGGTATTTCATGACAAGAAGACTAATGTGAAGTCAGCCAGGAGAGAGGCGCAGTGTCCAGCAGGTGCAGCTTTAGCTGTGTGTGTGTTTTATAAAATTCAGACTTGCCTGGTAAGGTCGGCGCGTCACCTGTGACTCTGAGATGTGCCAGACGGATCTCTGACTCACTTACTCTGTTCACTGTGTTTCAGTGTTGTCCAACTGGATGTAAGCCACGCCCCTGAGCCTCGCCACATCATGTCTCGTCACTCTCTGCCAATCACAGACCTGCACTGCGGCCTGATGGGAGCTCAGGCTCGAGTCGCCACCGCCTCCTTAGACCAGACAGTGAAGGTGAGTTTGTGCACCTCTGCTCATGTCACTCAGCGATCCAGACAGCTGTGACCCAGGTAAAGCGGGCAGCTGATGATCTTCATCTCACCATAATCAAGAACAGGAGTTAGCGTGGTATTGAGGAGGAAGCTTACTTCGTTTAGTTTCTCTAAACAAGTTGGTGTCTTGAAACTGTCTGTGTCTGCAGTTCATGTAGTAATGGGTTAAATCATACCAATCAGAGCTCAGCACAGTAAAATATCAGTCATCACAGTCTTAGGGTTTGTTTCTGCTAATTGTCTAGGTATGGGAGCTGTCCTCAGGCGAGCTACTCCTCTCGATCCTCTTTGATGTGGAGATCATGTCTGTGACCTTTGACCCTGCTGAGTACTTCGTGTTCTGTGGAGGAAGTGATGGAAATATTTTCCAAGTGTCTCTGTGCAGCCAGGTGAGTCTGTCTCATTTTCTCACCCAATCATGTTTTGACTCCTCCCAGCTTTAAGGGGAGACGATAAAGTTTACCTGTTTGAACTGTTTGCAGAGTCTCGGTCGGGAAAAGTCGTTCCAGTCGGATGGCGAGGGGAATCAGGTGTTTAAAGGTCACAGGTGAGACAGCCGCTGGCGTTTGTTTGCAGGAATATGGTCGTGTGTGTGCACGAAAACCAGCTTTCTTTTTTCTTCTTTTCAAAATAAAGTCTCACGCTAGAAGCTTTGATGAACCGTTTTTACCTTTTTGTTTAATAGTGAGAAAAAAACTGTGTGGACATTAAAGCTGGTGGGCCTAAATGTCACGCCACAAGTTCTTAGAATACGAGGGGGAACACATGTATCAGAAACCCAGGGAGGAGAGACTGAGCGGGTCTTAATCACACGCAGTTTAGTCCCCGAGGAGGAGACCAGGAATAAATAAACACAATTCTTTTGAACAACTTTTGCAATAAGATGTTCTTTGTACATTAAATCCCGCCCAGTGCCGCGATAAAATTGTCCTACAACCTAAGACAAATGTTCCTTATATGTACAAAGAGAGAGGAATTCCTCTTCTGATTTTTGGATCACGCCAGCCTAGTTTCAGGAGGACGAGGAGAAACTCCCATCTCCGTCCTGTCTCTCTATCAGGCTCGTCACATCACAACCCAGCTGCGCTCCGCACTTGAGTCTCTTGCTAGCTGCTACTTCCCTCGTGGCACCGCCCTGTAAACAGACAGACACTGGACAGAAACGTCATCCGTGAAGCTGGCCTGGCTAATAGCCACGGTGACCCTCCCCCAACACGGCTGCACCCGGCAAACAACATTGGAAGCCGTTTCACGTGGCGATCCGGTAGCATGTCCTTCTCTCCCACGCCTGGTTCCTCCTTCCTCTCGAGCCTGTGCCTGTCCTTTTTCTTTTAACAAGTCTGTTCGACCGCTGATAGGCCACCTCAGGGCCCACCCACACCTCCACAGATGCAACCATTCCACAGTGGATTATAACAACATTATGCAAAACACAAAAATGATGCAAATAACATCAATACTACACATACAAATAAACGCTAAAATCAGAATAAAACGTAGCATAAAACAAACACAAATTTCCACTGTGTGACAAGATGGAAATTTGTCTGTAAAGATTTATATCAGCGGATAGCCCTGGGTCATTTCCTGTTCCTTTTGCAGCAAAAGTCTTGTTCACTGAAAGCAGAGGGTGAAAATCTGTAGAAAGGACGGGATTGCTTCAATGAGTTTAATCTGACACCAACCATTTCTCTGTGGCGGTGACAGGAAGTGCGAGTATTTTCATGTGTGTGGAACAAATTGTGTTTCAAGGTACGGTGCGAGGAGCGGCGCTGGTGATCACGTCGAGCGTTTGGAGGTCAGCGAGTCCACCGACAATTAACCTTCATCGTCTGTAACAGTCACGACGTTTAAGCACAAAGTTAGAACAAGTGGGGCGGGGCTTCAGACGGAGTGTGGCTGGGGCCTAATATGAGTAGCAGAAAATTAAGAAACTTCATGTGTTGTACAAACAGTTTTATCTCCATGTTTGAAAATAAATGAATAACGTGTAGACCGTCAACAGGATATGACCATGCCAGGCGACCAGTTCTTTATCACAGCAGAGTATTGTCCACGTTTTCACGGTGCTTCTCGTCAGACTTGTGGGAGTCTGCTTGGGCTGAGGTGTGACATCACGGCGATAAATGGTGGTGGGCTGTCTCTTCATTAATTCCAAGCTCGCCAAGCAGTGGGTGTGGTAGGAAATATGAACGACCATAAACTGAAAACAGGTGTGGGGAAAACGACACGTGTGATGAAGAGCTCTTGTCTCCATCGGTGAAGTAATCCAGATGGTAGTGAATAACACACGTCAGAGGAAGCCCTTCTAACAGGTGTTTACTGTGGATTAACTTCAATGATCAAGGTTCAGGATGATTGTTGATTAGGGTTTATTAACTGTATTGATCATGGTTGTGTGTTCTCCTCAGGAACATGGTGACGTGTCTCTCAGTGTCGATGGACGGGACTCTGCTGCTGTCAGGGTCACACGATGAAACGGTTAGACTGTGGGACATTCAGAGCAAACAGAGCATCCGCTGCCTCACACACAAAGGTAAGTCCCGCACCGTGTGACATCATCAGGGTTGAGAGTTTTTCTATCTGTGCTGCCTTGCTCAAAAGAAATCTCAGCTTGAGATCTACTTCTGGTTACATGTGGGTCAATGAAAGCTGCACTTTTAAGCTATCACCTCAGGGAGGTGCTGTTTAATTGCCTCCTCCTCAGCTGCTGCTGGGTTATTAATGAGTGGTGACGCTGGCGGCGCTGTCTCCTCCTCTGGTGTCTGCTTGATGATGAGCGGCGGTGTGGTTCTGACAGGAACACGAGAAGGGACCTCCCCGCTGTGATCGTGACTGACATTTTGTAATTAACCAAATCCTCCGCGCCAAATTCGTCTCACTTCAAACGGCCGTCAGCGACCGTAATCCCTGCTTTGGCCGGATGCGCGGCTCACCCTCCCCCCCTCCCGGTCACGTTTCTGCTCACAAAGAGCCAGAGTGAATTTAAAGAGAAAGCTTCATCCTCCATGACGACAACGCCTCAAAAGGATTCGTCTCAGCAGAGCCGATTCAGCTCCTCACAAAAAGGCGAGAGGAGGTGCTCGCTCTTAGCCCGTCTGATGGTTTTACCTGACGTGTGCAGAGTCGGACTCATCAGCGTGATGAAACGCCATAGAACATAATTCCTGCCATCTCAAACCTCACCTGCTGCTGAAGAATTTTTAACCTGGCTTCACTAAACATGACCAATGTGCTCCCCTCAGCACTGGTCTATGAGGAAACCAGTGTCAGACAGGTAGCGCTGCAGGTATGTCACAGGTGGAGCAAACCTGAAATAATCTCAGGATTTTGAGTTGAATCCAGGCTGAAGCTGAGCCTTTTTAACTGAGTGAAGTGAAGAACGATCAGTGTGACATCATAGTGATGTCACTGATTACCATGCAGATGTTTGTCTGTAGGCATCATGCTGACGACCTTCACAGAAACCATCGCCCTCTGTTGGGCACAGTCAACGGGCGAGAGGTGGGATGCACCTGGATAGGTTGCTGTCTATCACTTTGTTAAAAATGTAAACTCACATGGCTCCAGGACCCTGGAGCACCCAGGAAGACCACAGGAACAGAAGGCGGTCCTCAGACATTTCCTCGCCATTTTTAATCAGTTATTTTGTTTCATTTGATTATGGTGAGAACAATGATGCGTCACAGGAAGTAGATCATTTGATGGTTGGGTTTGACTGAGGCAAGTCGGTGCAGAAGTCTCGGATCTGAGATGCTGTGATTGGCTCAGCATCACGTGATCCTCAGAGACGTCATTTGAGATCCATCTACAGGTGCTAAGCTCAGAGGAGACGCTGCATCCCATCACTGTTATCGAACACATTGTGTGTGTGCGCGCGATTGATTATCTGAGCTGCTGTGAAATAAACCAAATAAAGTGAGAGGTTCATGAAGAGTTCATGAGAAGCGAGGAGGGGGAGGTGTGCATCAGTCCGAGTTCTCCTGCCTCCTCCGCCGTTTCTCAGCGTGTCAGATCTGCGACTGTTATAAAGAAACATCCATCTGACAGCAGAGCACCGCTCCTGCAGGCGACGAGGCGAGACCACCTCTCTCTGCTGCCGCCACCTCATCTCAGGACTCATTACCCCGAGAGGCTGCGGGGAAACACTGACAGCTCTGAGGGCCCCTGAACACATCGTACTAGAATAAAAAACACAGTGACACTTGAACACACCATGCTGCATTGAACCGTACACCTGAACGTGACAGCATTTTCTGACAAACATCAGTGGCTCAGTTGAGTTGTCTTCTGCTCGGACTTTTCAGTACAAAGTTTCACTCCTCGGGGATTTTATTTATGATGTAAGAGCAAGGACACCCTTCCGAGAGAAACCCTTAAACGATGTGTTAAAACAGAGCCTGCGGGTCCCCTAGAGATTTACAGTTTTTAATTAAATAACTGACCATCAGCACCAGTTATTATTATCATTCCACCTAAATTTTGATGGCTCAGTTGAGTTGTCTTTGTGGCGTTCCTGCAAACTGCAGGTTTTCTTTAAATTTTTTCAACTATTAAACATGAAGCTGCCAACTCCATGGCGTGGCAAGCTGTCCATTCATGTGGCTGTAGGTTACTGTTGTAGTCGCCAGGTATTTCCTAATGTCATAGATCAGCTGTTTGGACGGTGTCCTTGGTGTGACGCGTCAGAGTCGCTTCCTGATGTGTTCTCTAATTGAGCTGCTGGATTTTTGTTGTTCAACTAAAAAGGAACTTTTGGGAAGAGCTGGTGGGCGGGATTAGTGTGATGGCCATACAGGAAGGCTATTGCGAGGCAGCCCATCTGCAGTGCTGGCATTTAACTGCTGCTTTTACCTCCCAGAGATTCATCTTCACTACAATCCTGAGACTTTTTGCTGAGACAAATCATCAGCAGCTGAATTATGATCAGAGTCTGTAAGAGAACCACAGACAGGAAGCTGACTCGCAGAAGAAAGGAATTATCACGATAGAGATAAGATAAATGATTTCTGTGACATCGCAAAACATGGAAACTGTCATTTCAGCAGCCCACATTTGCCTGACAGTTTCAATGATTCTCTTTTATGTTTGATAGTATTAAATTAAATGCAATGATCTCAGGAGTATCTCAGTAAACAAACGGCATTCAATGAAAACTTGATGAAGACTCACCACCTGCAGTTATCAGTGCTACTGATGGGGGGGCGCTGTGCTCAGATGAAAGAATCTGACAGTTTTTAAGATGAGCTAAATTATGTTAGCAACTAATCTGCATACTTGCGTTACATTAACATCCACACTCAGTAAAATTAGGCTTTGGTAAAGCTTTGACAGGTGGCTAGCTGTCTGCAATCAAAGAGGCCATGCCCCCAATAATGCAAACAGTTGTTTTCTAAAAACATTCTTCACCTGTACAGTTGTTGTGAAAAGAGAAATTATCTTTAGAGGCTAAACCAGTTTTTCTATCTGGTTGTAAACTTGTTAATTTTAACATAGAGATAGATTCACTGCTGCCTCTGCTGGACGGTAGATGAACTGCAGATTTATGGTATAAAAAAAACCCAAAAAACTTTCCTTCAGCTCATGAAGCAGTTGATGTGATAAGTGTCTTTCATAGGTTTGTTTAGTGCAGGGGTCTCAAAGTGGCGGCCCGGGGGCTGCCACTTTGTATTGTTGAATACAAACAAAATGATAGCAGAAGTGCTGCCATGTGTGTGGCCAGAAAGAGAGGACCAATGTGTTTATTTGGTAGTTAAATGAAAGGCTTCAGTTAGTTAAGAGGGAGTAAAAAAAATTGTGTTGTTATACAGTATTTGAAATAAAAAACAAACAAAACATTTTCTGAAATATTTGTGGATTTGTTTCTTGTTTGGTTTTTTGTACTACTTGAACACTAAAGTGGCCCTCCAATGAGATGACAGTGCCAGGATTGGCCCATGGCTCATTTAAGTTTGAGACCCCTGGTTTAGTGGAATATCGATAAAACATCCAGGTGAGAGGCTCCGAACCAGCTGAGGGTGTTTCCTCAGAGTGTCTGCAGTGTGTTGGCAGCCCTTCAGCCTCTAACACACTCAGCCTGATTTATCTGTCGTTCTGGACCACATTTGGACCATTAGTGTAATTCCAGCAGCTGGAGCCAAGCAGACGATCAATATGTGTAATTGAGTGGGGGATAATTAGCCCGTTTCTATTAGCACAACAAGCAGGAATTCTGCTCGGACTTTTCAGTATAAACCTCCTGAGTTTCACTGCTCGGGGATTTTATTTATGATGTAAGAGTGAGAACATCCTTCTGAGAGAAACCCTTAAACTATGTGTTAAAACAGAGCCTGCGGGTCCCCTAGAGATTTACAGTTTTTAATTAAATAACTGAGCATCAGCACCAGTTATTCTTATTATCATTCCACCTACATTTTGATGTTTAACTTTCCCTCAGCTTTGAACCCCCCTTTGCCTTTATTTTACTGGGAGGACATCTCAGATAAAAACCCTTTCTTTATCATAGACACGTCATTCAAAGTTTAAATGACTAACAGGTGTTACAGGAAGTGTGCTAGACTTTTTAAAACTCATCAGGGACTGTAAGTGATGCCAGTTTTTATGGCTTTTCAAAATAAAATCTCATAAATATCAGAATGACCCTTCAGTAAATGGCAGCAGTCATGCAGAGACTCAGTGGTAGACACACACATTTACTTTGTTTCACCTTGAATCATTGTATCATTGACTTTCATATAAAAGCTCAAAAATATTTAAGCTGCTTTTTAAGGTTTATAAACACTTTCATTTTGAAATCTATGTCTGAGCTTCTTTCAGCTCACCTGCAAGGTGACCTGGCGGTCATTATGTTTTGCTGGTGGAGTTTCTCACCCTGAGCATAGTCTCTCAGGGATTGGTTTTATTGAGGAGCGGCAGCTTAGTTGAAATCAGATGAGCTATCAGCTGCATCTGACCGAGGCACTGACATGCCTGGGGACTGACCCCCAGGTCAGACTGCAGGTATAAACCTGGTTCAGCAACTGCTTTTATACTTATTGATCTGGTGTTGGAATCACCTGCTCTGGCTGATCGATGAGCCAGAGCAGTGTTTGAAAGTATTTTGATCACAAACTTTAGAGTATTAAACATTTAGCGTCATGCTAACCTAGGAGCCAATCAAACAGCTTATTCCATATTTTAAATTGGCACATTATGTGTCTGGTGCTCTAGGTCAAAGATGAAGCTGCTGGCTCTCAGGAGTGGAGCTGTAATGTGTGAGGCTGTAGAAGTTTAACCTGCAGGCAAAAGCGTCTTGAACTTTATTTTTGAACATCTGAAGCTGGGGCAGCATGCTGCATGCATCAGAGTTTAAGGAGGTGGACAATGGAAAAGTTGATGGATGGCGGGATGGATGGGTGGGTAGATTTCAGAATTGCTAAGCATAAGATTTGCTCTGGTGGGGAGGGGGCGTGGTGGGCGTGGCTCAACTCCTCATGGGAAACCTTCAGGTGAACAGACTCTGAGTCGTGGTCACACGGCTGTGGTCTTCAGTCTGCTGTAAACTGTTTTCTGAGCAGATAAAACATCTTCAGCAGCTGCTGCAGTCGGACCAGTTTCACATTAACCTTTGAAAGACGCTGCCGCCAGCTGGTCTCACAGCGAGGAGCACGGTGAAGCGGCTGCTAGAGGTGAAGCTGCTACCTGAGTACAGGTAATAAAAAAAGCTGTTTAGAGTGAACAGGTGAGGTCAGCTCGCTTGTTTCGTTCTGTGTGTAAATGAGCCACTTCCTGTTTCGGGGCTCAGGCGTGTCAGTCAGCTCAGATGCTTTGTCGTCTCCCGAGCGATTTGTCATCCTTCAGACTCTTAAACAGATCCTCGAGCTAATCTCAGGGAAATTAATTTTAAAAGTCCCCAGACAGGAAGTTAGAGTGACAGTGAGCTGAGGCGCTGAAGGCGGAGTGAATATAGAGCGGTGAGGTGGAGGTGCAGACGGCTGTTATAGAGGGCTGTTATGGAGGGCTGAAGGTGGAGGCAGATGCAGTAAATCCGCTCCCACGCGCTGCGGTTTGGAGCTTCTGTTGGCGTGAAATGAGTCTGGCAGCGTGTCAGCGTGGCGGCAGATTTACTGATGGAGCACGCCTCGCTCAGAGCCGCTCCTTTTGATTGGCTGCAAGTGAAGGAAGCAGAGGAGATTAAAGGTGCCATTCCAATTCCTGTGTTTGTCCTGACCTGATTGGCTGTTGCAGCTGATGGACGAGCGTTGATGACAGGTTGATGAGTTGCAGTGGGACAGTTTCTCAGAGGACCTGTGGTCACCGTGGTTACAGATGGCACTTTAAACTTGTTCTCTCACTCTCTCTCACGCACACACACAGTGTCCTTGTCTCAATCAGCAGCCAGAGAAATCTTCAATAGGTGGAGGAGAGCCACCATGGACCTTGTTATTTAACCTTTGACCGCTGAATGTTTTGACCTCAGTTGTTTTTGCCAGTGATGATGATTGGATTATTTAACTGCTTCACGGCGGGCCCTGACTGGACATTGGTCTGGAATATTCCATGATTTTCATTCATCTGCGCCACATTTCAGAGACATTTACGACTGACAGAACGCGCTCGGGTTAATCACACGCAGATCCTCCTGTTTCCATTCTTCCCACAAAAACACCTGAACGTGTTTGTGCAGACCGCAGCTGTCTGAGGGACTGACACAGCGATCGCGGCAAAATTAGCCGAGGTCTGAAAACTTGAGGTCAGACATGCCTGACAGAGAACCTGTCACAGGTAGCGTTCATCAGGACCAAACACATCAGTGGTGTGATTTACCTGGTGCTAATCCGAATCGTGATGAATTTCGGGATCTTAATAATCCCGTCTGCTTCATGAGTCTCATTGATAAATGATCATGTAGGTCATGTGGCCTGGCAGCTTTTAGGAACAAAGTGAGCTTGCCCCTGCTGCAGAGCGCAGAAGCAGTCATGTGTTATTGAGGTGATCGCCATCTGTTGATGTCCATCAGCTCCTCCTAATGTGACTTGAGTGCAGCAGCTTGAATATTTTACTGATGAACCAGAAGAACTTTAATATTTCACACGAGTTTCTCTGAATGTCCTTCACAAACTCAGACACTTTGCTCTATTTTCAGTTTTTAATACTCTTCATTTGTAGAACACCAAATCAAAGGCACCTGTGATGGAAACGTCAAGTGACAGTGGACAGCTTCTTCTCCTCCTCCTCCTTTCTCATGCTCCCTTCAGGGAAGGATGGTCTGCCTCCATCTTCCCTCTCCAGCATCCTCTTCTGTCACACGGGCCAAGGCCTTTGTGACAGAAGAGGTTTGTTTGGGTGTGATCAAAAACTGATGGTCGTCAGTACGTATTGGTTATGGGTCAACACATGTTGATATTGTGTTAGTCCCAGAGGAGCTGACATACAGTATGCAATCAGGTGGTGGAGGTGAAGTCCTGGTCTGTCAATGAGGCTGTGTGTAAAAGTTTAAGCTAACTTCAGGCAGGCACATCTGATGAGGTTGATGTAATGAATGTTTGATGGTCAGATGGTCAGGTCAGGCCCACCCGTCTCTTCTTGTTCTGTTCTGGTGCTCGAGAGAGGTTCTGTCAGTGTGCCGAATGAGGAAACACTGCAGGACAATTAAGGTTTTATCAGCCGAAGGAGCTGCTGAGGGCAGACCAACAAACATCAGTAGATAAGAACTGAGCACGTGCAGGAAACCAACAGTGCGTTTTTGTTTATGTTGAAGCACAGTACGTATTACTCCGCGAGGCTCCTGCCTACGATAGCCGTAATGCTCCGACAATCCATCAAGCAGTGCGACTTCGTAGCTTAGCAAAGTCGTACTAAAACATTTGACAGATTTTTGAGCGCCGTGTACCACAGAAAATCGTTTTGAGGTCAGTAAACACAACCAGAATTCATACGAGGGCACACGGGATTATAAGGGGCACTGGCGATTTTCAGAAAAATCAAAGGATTGATTTCAAGTGTGCCATATTTTCCAAAAAACACGGTAATAACGACGGCCTGCTTGCATGCTCTACCAAAAATAGTACTTTGTTGTTTATCTGACGGACAAAAGCTAAACCAGTGGTGTGGAACGTTCCACACCACTGAAGTTGCAGCATTTTTACAAACCAATTCTGTTTCATCTGTTTCATTCAACGATCCACTTTCGCCCTTCTCATTCTCTGTTGCCGGCACGCTTTTTCCGCCATGTGCGTATGAAAACAAAGGCACTGCGCATGGGCTTTTTACCCATATTCTATCGTGATATTTCATTTTCTTATCGTTGCCCGACATTTTACCGGTATTACCGTGAACGGTATGATATGGCCCAGCCCTAGTTGTTACCTTATGTCTGCCGCTAGGGGTCACCTTTTTTGTTTTATGGTATGGTGTGTTTATGTGAATGTATTTAAGGTAGATACACATAATTAGCTCCAGGTGTTGTTATTCGGAAGGAGCAAACAGATTGTGACGCTGTTATGATAAATGATGTTGGATAAAGAGAACTGTGGAACAACAAATACAACTGCTGGAAGTGGAATAACAGCGGCATCGCGTCACTCCCGCCAACGAAAACCTCAATGGCTTCAAGTGTAGGCTTGGCCTCTGCAGACGTGTAATACAACCAACGCACCAAAAAATGTTAAAGGTTACAAAACAAGTAAGCAAAAAACCCTAATTTTGTTTCACCTAAGTGGCTTTTTAATCTGCAGCCTGTCATCATTTGCATGTTTCAGGTCGGTACAGTTTCAGCCTGGTTACATGACATCACTGACTTGCTTCCTGTTTCATCTAAGAGACTGATATGATCTTGAAAGCCAAGTTGACAGGAAGTGATGTAAACATGGGCTTCAATGTTATTCAAAAACAAACAGCTTTATTTAAACAACACCGTGGAGCTATCACGAAAGAAGAAGAAACAGTTTTGACCTTCAGGAGCTCCCTACATCATCTTTATCACCCCAGCGGGGCGGAGCCTATCCCAGCTGCCATGGGGCAAGAGGCGACATTCACCCTGGACATGTCGCCATTTACACCCGTGAATCACAGAGGAAACTCACGTGCACTCATCACCTTAGGGGTCATTGTCATTCAGCTAATGTCTCTGGTCAGTTGGCCCCTGATTGGCCGGTTCCTGTTCATACCTATGACCTAATGGTTAATGAGCTGATGATGTCATGAGCGATGTGGGGTTAGCAGAGGATCATGCGTGTCGTGGAATTTACACAGGAAGCAAAATTTCTTCTGTAGTGATTATGTCTCTCCATCCACAAACGACACTTCCTGAGCACCGCGACATCACTTCCTGTTTGTGTGTTTAGGGCCAGTGACAAACGCCATCATCACGCCAGCTCCCGCTAACATGTTCCTGCCTGACAGTCGGCCCACCGTCCCTCTGCCACGCTTCAGCCGACACCTGCATGCCTCCGAGAGCGACAGCGGTGAGCCGGGGGAGGTGTGTGTCCGCCTCAGGCTCCACACACAGGTGAGTGCTGCCTTTCTTCCTTGTGTCTTCCATAATTGAGCTTCCTGTTTACGGAAGTAAAAACCAAATGAATGTCTGAGCAGTTTATTTTCATAGATGGGAGCCACAACAACAAGAAATTCTGACAAGACAGGGTAGAAATGAAAACACACACACACACAGGTGAACGAAGGAGCTGTGCAGGTGAAGGCTGAACGTAAAGATGGAAAGATCAAACACAATTTGAGGAAACGTTTAAATAAAACATGAAGCTGCAGCTCAAACACATCGATCCCTCTGAAGGAGGAAGGTGACATAGACACGCACAAATGCATACACAATGAGAGGGAAACTTTCATAAGCAGCCTCAGAGCAGTTTATGCTAATGAGGCTGAGACACACACACACACACTCTCTGCTGTAATGACGATGAGTTTGAAAAATGCGTGTGTTTGCTCAGTGGGTAAGCAATAATATCAATATTTACAGCTTTGATTGCCTGACAGGTCAGAGTGCTCTGTCACCAGCGTGCCTGCTAACATCGTCAGTCCTGTTTGGAGTGTTTAACATCGTTTAATTGATCAGCTCTCAAGACATAAAATTTTTAGATGTCTTCATCATTATCACCAGATTCACACAGCAGTGCTACATTTTATTGCTAAATTATTTTTGTAATTATGGTGGAAGATTTCAGTTTTATTTTGAAGTGACAATCTGCACATCTCACTTAAAGCTGATACATCGCAGGTTTTACTTTGAAGAGGTCTGCCCGTTTGTTTACAGGAGGAGGAGGAAACGTACCTGCAGAAAGCCGACACGCTGAACTCGCTGATGAACGCCGTGACTGACAAGGTGAGAGGGGGTGAGGTTTCGTCGAGTGTTGGTTTGCATCCTCTGACAATCCCACAGTTTAACTGGCCAAGGGTCAGAGACAAACTGACTGTGAGCCTGACATTCCTGTCAGTCTTATTGATTATTGATAGCAATGGTGGTCGGAGATGGTGTGAAGAAGGCAGCTCTATTGGTCAGCCCTGTGTGTGTCTGGAGCGTGGGGTCAAAGTTCAGACTCTGAGACTGCCTCAGTTCAATTGAGTTTTATTTATACAGCGCCAAATCACAACAACACTCACCTCAAGGTAGTGGTCGGCGATATGAGGAAAATCTTATTTGCACGATATATATCATGATATGTTTAAATAACCTACAAAAACAAATGTTCTTATCAACCATATAGTGCCTAACACTGCATCGGTACACTCATTCAAATCGACAATTCAGTGGTTTCATATTTTCATTCATATTTTTTGTATTAAAATGTTTTATTTAACTATGTTTTTTAACAATCCGTTATACACAGAGGTTTTTAACAGATGACAATCCTGTGACAGTTAAGTCTCTTTCGGTGGTCAACACTAGACCTTTTAACAAACAAGCGCAAGATCACAGCAACAAAAACATCAAACAAGAATTCACAAGTAAAAATAAAACAAACTTTTGTGCTTATAACATTTAAAATTTGTAAAATAAAAAATATAATGATCAACAGAAACAAAAGTCTAGACAGTCAGTATAAAAACGACTGACCAAGAGCAATTACAGGTATCAAAGCTGGTTTTCTTTGTGTGTGCACAGTTTAAAACAGTCTTCATTTTGGACTACACTGGGTTTTGTAGTGTTTTTCATGCTGATTTCAAATCTGTGTTTAGTTTTTCCGTAGCACGTACAGTTTTTGTGATAATGCTAGTTATATATTGCATAATAGTTGGTATAATTAGCCTAAGCATGTAACCAGATTTAACGACAGTTCCCTGTGTTTTATGTTACATACGGCATTAATTGCAATTGATTTCAGTTGTTACCGTGCCTAGATTGTATTAATCATCCAGACAGTTGCTCTTATGTGTGTGGTTCATTCAAGACAAAAGCATGTCTCCCGATTACTATAGACCTTAAGAAGATGTACAAATTGTACTTTGGCTGCCCTCTGGGTGACCAGGATAAATCTTGGGCTCAACATGTCATCTGCAACAGTTGTTCCAATGGACTGCAGCACTGGCTAAATCTGTGAAAATCAGCAATGCCATTTGCAATCCCGATGGTGTGGCAGGAACCACGAGATCATCTCAACAATTGCTATTTTTGCCACGTGAATACAACAGCATTCTCATTCAAAAATAAGCACAAAGTTGTCTACACCAGCCTGGATTCTGCAATAAGGCCTGTTCCTGTGCTGCCACATGATGGATTCGCTTCTGTAGAAGGTGACGAGGAAACGGTCAAGGTGCCTCTGGTTACAATCTAGAGCCATCAGATCTGTTCTGGCTGATGAAGATTCAGAACCAAACAAGCAGAGCTAAACTATCTCGTTCGTGATCTAAATCTATCGAAAGACAAAGCAGAACTTCTTGCTTCGAAGCTTAAGCAGAAGCATTTGTTTGCCAAGGGTGTTACTGTAACTCACTACAATCATAGTTGAAGTCATAACTTGACAGCGTTCTTCACAACTGACGGCTCAATGTGCCATTGTCATGACATCAACAGACTCTTCAGCATGTTCCAACTAAATGGTGTCTTTTCATTCTTTACAAAAATGCTCGAAGGCACTCCTACTCCATAACGGAAATGCCAAACCAAGTGTGCCGATTGCCCATTCTGTTCATCTAAGGGAGTCCTATGACAACATGAAGACACTGCTTGAATCATTTGGGTATAAAACTCATTAGTGGAACATCATCGGTGGTGATCTGAAGGTGATTGGTATGTTGACGGGAATGCGAGGAGGATTCACCAAATACTGCTGTTTCCTGTGCCTGTGGGACAGCCGATCTACTGCGGAACATTATGGCAGCCACGAGATGCCTATGAGCCAGGAAAAAGCAGTATCGAGTTTCTGCCTCTGGTTGAGCCGTGTAAAATATTTTTGCCGCTTCTCCATATCAAGCTAGGCTTGATGAAGAATCATGTTGAGGCCATAGGCAAAGGGAATTCATGCAGTTTTCAGTACCCCACTGAAAGGTTTCCAAACATAAGCGGTGTAAAAATGAATGAAGGTTTATTTATAGGTCCACAGATCAAGTTCATTTTGCAGAATGAAGGCTTCAAACAATCTCTCTCAACAGCCGAGTTCAAAGCTTGGGAGGAATTGAAGTGGCTCTGCAAAAGCTTTCTGGGCATCCACAAGTTTTCTGCATACATGGAAGGAGTTCAGCTTCTGCTTGATTCCTACCAGAAACTGGGCTGTCGCATGTCATTGAAAATAAATACACTTCCTGCACTCAGGCCTCGAGTTCTTTCCAGAAAATCTTGGCATGGTGAGTGATGAACAGGGAGAGCATTTTCATCAGGACATGCAGTTAATGGAACGTCGCTACTAAGGTTTCTGGAATGAGAGCATGATGGCTGACTACTGCTGGACGCTGTACCCTGACAATCCAGACACAGTGTGCACAAGAAAATCATATGCTAAGGATTTTTTGAAGAAACAGTGGTAGCTGACTGCCACTGATCATCATATCTATGCCACAGTGCGTGCCTGACTGAAAATATTGAAACAGTTGCTTGATTGGTGCCTGTTTAATAAAAACTGTGAAGGTCCATTGCAAACTAATATTACTCATAATTCAAAATTATCTGGCTGATGTAACTGAAAAAAATTTGAAAGCAGACCTGAAATCAGCATGAAAAAACAGTTTAGAAAAGTGTTTTGTGGTTTCTGATGATTGCAAAAAAAAAAAAAAAAGAAAAAATTGTTGACCTGTGTAGTTTTACGGCATGTTTTTGCAAATTACTGCATTTTGTGCAGCATTGTCCTTGTGAAATCCAAATGACAGCGAGTCTGAAACTCTAGCTGTCGCTATATTTTTCCCTGTCTGGTAGTATATTAATGCGCATGCTCAGCCCAGTGTGGCAGGTAGAAAATTTTGGGGTGGGGTGGGGGTTAATGATGCATTGGCAGCGTGTGTGAGGAAAAAAATCTCAGTGAATTATATGCAGACAGCTTAATATTGCCGTGGCAATTTATACTCAATGGTTACAATAAAGCCGCTTTAACCGTTGTATGTGGAAAAACGTGATATATTGCACACCCCTACCTCATGGTGCTTTATATTGTAATGTAAAGACCCTACTATAATTTAAAGAAAACCGAATACCCCACCAATCATATTGACCCCCTATGAGCAAGTGCTTTGGTGACAGTGGGAAGGAAAAACTCTGTTTTAAAGAGAAGGAACCTCCAGCAGAACCAGGCTCAAGCTGGCGTGGACATCTGCTGCAACCGGTTGAGGTGAGGGGAGGAGACAGGACAAAGACACACTGTGGAAGAGAGCCAGAGATTAATTATAACTAATGGTTTGATGCAGAGAGGTGTATAAACACCTGATTCAGCCCTAACTATATGCTTTAGGAAAAAGAAAAGTTTGAAGCCTAATCCTATAAGTAGAGATAGTGTGTCTCTCCTGAATCCAAACTGGAAGCTGGTTCCATAGAAGAAGGGCTTGAAAACTAAAGGCTCTGCTTCCCAGTCTACTTTTAAATACTCTAGGAACAGCAAGTAATATGAAGATCAATTAGGGTCCAGCTCAACCCAGCCAATCAGATAACAGTATTTACTGTTTGCTGGGTAAATATTTTCCCACCTTAGTCCATCATAGGATGATCAGAAATCATGTTTCTTACCTGTTGGCTGGTGTCTGTGGCATCCCTGGAAGAAGTCGTGGTCATCTTTAACCAAAATGCTAATTTTTAGCTTGTAACCAACGTGACACAGCAGCTGTCAATCATTAGCACTTTGAAGCTTCGTTATGAGCGTGTCTGCTGCCAACGTCATCGTGTTTTCAACCCAAATGTGGTGATTAATGGGAGGTTCTGACTGTGACAGACTGGTTCACAACCTGTCAATTACAAGTCATCAGCCAACGAGTGTACAGCAAAAACCCTCCATTTTGAAAGAGTTACAAATTAAACTTGATTGAAACTTGATGTCAGGACTGAGTCTTTTTAGAACCACAACTTTCACCCCCTAGTGAGTGGCCGCTAGAAAGAAAGCATGTTGAAGTTACAGTTACTGTTGGTACTGTTGATGATCATAATAGGGGCAAACACCTAGCGGCAGGATCATCTGGTGCAGAACCAGTCATGTATTGTATTTAAAGGGACGGGAAAAAAGTGATTTTGGTGAGCTCGTTGAGCAGAGGACGATGTTTGGAGACAGATGACAGAGATTGTTTTGTTTTTTTTTCTGTGATGTGTAATTGCTTGTTTTTGTTTGTGTTTTCAGTCGGTGTTTGGTGATTGCGAGAACACGAAGGTTAGAATCGCTGAGCTCGAAGAAGAAGTTCAGACTCTGAAAAAGATGAACAAAGATTTGTACGACTTCTCCAGCCAGCTGCTCACCAAACCAACATAAGTGCACTCACACACACAAACACACACTGTGATGGGTTTTTTGTTTATTTGTTTTTCTACAAAATAAAAGTTTTTGGAAAACTTCCTGTGTGTGAGCCTATTATTCCTTCTGGGTGATTTTGGGTCACGTGCCGAGACCGATTCAGGTGACTTCCAGACTTTGAACCTTTAAAATGTTGTTTAACAGTCATTGACATGGGTGGATCTGTCTGTGAACACGAAATGTAATCAGATTACCTTTAGATTACACTTGTTACTTTCAGCAGCTGCTTCGTTAAACTCGTCTGGTTTAGAAAGTCATTTCAGCTATCCATTTTTACTGAGATATTCACACGAAGATCCAACATTTGTCCATCATAGTGACCAATAATCATTCACTGATCAGCCTGATAAATGACTGATCACAGGGATGTAAATGGGGAATCTGCAGTAAATGTAATCAGATTACATTTCCAGAGCTCTCCGTTACAAAGATGGAGAGTCAGGCTTAAGAAACTCAGAGTTTTAGCTGATCCAGCTTCCTGGATCAGGGTCCAGGTCCTGAAAACCAGAGAAGAATTAAATTTCAGGTTCCACTTTGTCCACATCTGTACAAAGGTGTGCAGCAGCTTTTCCAGGTGAATTACTTTGTACACACATCAACACACAAAAACACAATCGTCCAGACAAGGAAACCCCAGAAAGTAAATGTTTTTGTGTTTTCAGTAGGAGACAGGCGTGTTTTCCTTCCTGTAATCAGGTGTTTGAAGATGTGACACAGTTTAACTTGTTTTATAATCTCATGTTTTTACTACTCTCTTTTTTAAAGTGAAGATTTGAATATCAACAAACTGTATTCAAACATTTCATTTGTGTTCATAGTTAAACTGGCACGCTGCATTTGGGCCTTTCAACCTTTATTTAAACCAGCAGTGACAGGTGTTCACATAAAAAGAGCCCAGATGTCAAACTATAAATATAAACTAACATGAGGGGAAAAAACACATTATAAAAATTGAAAACTGGATTAAAGTCGGAGATTAAAGGTCATGTGAAGGTGGAAGAAAACTGTCAGTTCAAACAGGAAAACCACAAAAACCTTTTTTTACATGTTGTCTTTGCTCAAACTACAATCCAGAGCCCGATAAGGGATTGATTTATTTAAACAAGTCCAAGGACAAAGAAAACCCAGTATCAGTTTTACTGGTCACATGACCGGTATAAAAGATATTTGGAGAGAGGCTGAGCTGAACATCTCTGTTAAAGACTGTGAGAATTAGTGGATTACATCAGCAAGGGTGCCAAACATAAGGCCCGGAGGACAGAATCAGCCCGGCAAAGACTCCAGTCCACTGGACAGCTTGAAGGAGGCATACAATTAGTACTTCCCATACGTTTACAGCTTTTTCTGCTGATGGAGAGGTCCCTCGTGCCCTTTCATACTAGGCTAAATTAATCGATTAATAGGTAAATGTTTAGAGGACTTTAATAGTGTTTTAGTTGTCAGTGTCACATTCAGCAGAAGTGTCCACAGCAGGGTACCATAACCTGAAATCTCTGCATGTAGCATTTTTAATGCTGCTGTCTGACCACAATAATAATAATGTTGTTAATTGTACGAGCAGACTCTCCAAGACGTCTGAGCTCCAGTTTAGGTGCACAGTGAAATTCAAGGATTTTGACTGGATGCTGCTGAGCAGTGAGTCTGTTTGAAAGTAGCTCACATTAGCTAATAAATCCACCATCTCTTCCAAATATGGCCATTTTGCAAATTAAAAAAAACAAACATATTTTATTAAACTAGCATCCCCAGGCTTCTACCTTTCTACCTATAAAACCCGGAGAGCAGTCAAATGGTGGAAGTGGAAGCTAAATTGGCTAGTCATTCATATGTATATTAGGTCGTTACCTAGGAATTCTGGAGGGAGGGGAGTGGGGGTGAGTGATTGAGGGGGTGGGGGAGTGGAGTGTTTCAGTTTGCCATCTTAGGGAGAAATCAACACATGTCCTTTGTATGTCCTTTGTTGCTGACATTTATTGATGAAAACAGTACAAAAAACCAACCATTTGTACACATATTTACAAATAATGATAAAAAGTGAGTGAGTACATTTCAACATTTTCAGCAATCACTCACAATCCTGGCACTGCCACGGTATCTGTCGTCTGCATTTACCACATGTGTACCTGTAGCAGTGAACACATCGCACAGTGGCCTGATTTTTTTTGCATCTGTGTACTTGGATTTTAGGTCGCAAGCCACCCAAAACTTGATCCCAAACTTGTCAGGTTTACTTGCAATATACTGCAGGAAACAGCACCGAGTCTTTGATGGGAAAAGCTGTTCATCAACGGTGATATGTAGACCAGGGTTGTAGCACGTGATGCAGTTGGTGACAAATGATCCCCACACACTGGAAATTGCAGCGAACTTATCAGTCTTTGCTCGATCACTGCAGGTGGACTTGTCATCAAAGCGTAGGTGTTGCATGATGTCTTGGAAGCGGTTTCGTGCCATAGTTCCAATTATCTGTGGGTTTCCCAGGTTTGCTGACCAGCAGTCATTTACCGATGGAACCCTGTAAACCCCCCGCAAGATGACAATTGCAATAAATGCCATTAGTTCAGGGAGGTCCATGAACCAATGAACATGCTCCATGCACCACTCAGCAGGCCATTTGTAAATATGTGTACAAATGGTTGGTTTTTTGTACTGTTTTCATCAATAAATGTCAGCAACAAAGGACATACACCCATGTGTGTTGATTTCTCCCTAAGATGGCAAACTGAAACACTCCAAGTTGGTGACTTTTGGAGATTTGTTTCCCTGGATGATTGAGAATGCATCAAGATGAAACACAAAAGGAAGCTCACCGCTTTTAGCAGCTCCCCCACCCCCTCAATCACTCACTGAGTGATTGAGGGGGTGGGGGAGTGGAGTGTTTCAGTGTTTCAGTTTGCCATCTTAGGGAGAAATCAACACATGTCCTTTGTATGTCCTTTGTTGCTGCCATAAATGCCATTAGTTCAGGGAGGTCCATGAACCAATGAACATGCTCCATGCACCACTCAGCAGGCCATTTGTAAATATGTGTACAAATGGTTGGTTTTTTGTACTGTTTTCATCAATAAATGTCAGCAACAAAGGACATACAAAGGACATGTGTTGATTTCTCCCTAAGATGGCAAACTGAAACACTCCACTCCCCCACCCCCTCAATCACTCACCCCCACTCCCCTCCCTCCAGAATTCCTAGGTAACGACCTAATATACATATGAATGACTCCAGCATTTGACTGACTGCTCTCCGGCTTTTAAAGGTAGAAACGCAAAATGATGACTCCGCGGGGGTCTAAGGTAGAAAACCAAAATGACTGCTCTCCGGGGGTCTAAGTGTTAAGAGTGTGTTTTTGTAGACAGAAGTTCGTGTGAGCCACAAACAAATGATGAAAAATGATCAAATATCAGGTTCAAATATTCAGCAACCTGATTATTTTTCTCAAGCTCACTTTAAACTTCAGATCATCACAAAATCATATTAAAACCAAACACTGAATGTCTGCAGTCGACACCTCCGATTGGTTGGAAATTGTTTGACAGCTGCTAAGATGAAGGCTGAGAAAATCTGAAATCCTGCAGTAATTTTTTCTTTTATCACTTCCTGCCGTGTTGTGCCTTTTTTTTAGAGGATCTGAGGAAACAAGTGTGACTGCCTTGGTGTGCACAGACGAGGTAAAATCATTTTACAAACATTTATTTATTTATTTTTCATTTATTTGACAGGTATAATGATGTGATGTTCCTGTGTGTAAACACTGCAGTAGAAGGAGGATGAAGACATTTAATCAGAGTTGTGAGACCTTGCCTCACCCTATCATGTGACCTATTAAGATCAACTGACACAATATGTGAGTGGGTGTTAACGTGCCTGGGAAGGATCTCAAAACTGGATTGTATATGGCTGACAGTTGGTGTCATAAGCCCCGCCCTCTGTTCAAAGATGGTTGTTGACAGTGGATATAGATAGCTTCTTTTTTTAGGGCTGGGTTTTAAAAAATCGATTTTCCGATTCAAATCTATTTTAGCTTAAATAACGCGATATCAATTCATTGAATCCTGAATCAATTTTTTAATATAAATGTATTTTTGCCATAAACACCAGAATCTACGGTGAAAGCTTACAAAGATGTAAACACAAAGTGCGGATCGTTCACCCAACGGCACGTACGCAGACATCTCATAGATGCCACTCTGGCCAAAATTCACCGAACCAGCAACAAAAGAAGATCAAAACTACCCTTCACGTTTGATAAACATCGTCATTAATTCCCTCTTACTTTGGCTGTTTTGCTTCCACCACAATAAAATCACAGTTCCTGTACAGCTCTCTCTCTCTCTCTCTCAGTGTACTCAGAGACCAGTTTACCATCAAAAATCTCAGTTTTCTGCATTATTCACTGCTTAATTACGCACCAGTCTACTGTTGTGTTCAGTGCTGTCAACTTCTGACATAAAAGCCTCAGAAATTGAACCTTTTACAAGTGATTGCTTAGCTGTGCCTCTAATAAAACCTCTGTAACTTTGCTCTGCTTCACTTCAGCAGCAGGTAAGGTAATTTCCATATGTTGATTCATATTTTCTTCAGTTTTTGATCTACTGCAGAATATTTTTAGGGTGGTTCTCTGCTATAAAATGCCAGGCCAGGAAAATATCCTTCATGTTTTTCTGTTTCTCAGTTATCCTCAGTTACTTTGACACAAATACATCTGCTGTGATGCTCACACCTCTGACAAAGTCTTACAAGTGTCAGCTTTGTTTTTATACATAGATACATATTATATGGATATGTACTGATAAATGATCAGAATTATAATATTTCTACTGTCTGGGTCAAAATTGAATTGAATCTGGACCTTGTGAATCGGAACCGAACCGATTATAGAAATCAGTGATGATACCCAGCCCTACTTCTTTCACTCCTCTTTCATACTTCTCTGTCCTTTGTCTGCCACCTACACATGGTTTCACCCAAAACTTCCACTGATAATGAGCCACACCCTTTTTTTACACCTTGGCTCATGCGATGAAGCACATAATCAATAGTGGGTCAACGATCCTCCCACTAGGGCTTAAAATCTGAGACTCTCCACCATTTGATTTTAGAACTGAACAAGCTTCCGAATGAAATGTCTTCAAGAAACTTAAAAAAGTCCAGACACTTTTATTTTCAAGCTTCTTAGACTATGTCCTGGATGACTGAAACCCTTCACAGACACTGCATTAGAAGCTGTTCCTCCTCCTCCTGCATTAGGGGCATATCCTCACACATCTGGCTGAACATGTTGACCTGTCTCAGTTATGGTAAATGGCCTGCATTTGTATAGCGCTTTTCTAGTCCATAGGACCCCAAAGCGCTTTACACTACATTCAGTCATCCACCCATTCACACACACATTCCCACACACATTATAGATGTTTGAGAGTTTTCTTGCATGTTTTCCTATTTCAGATCTCTCCACAGCATCTAATCCAGACTCAGATCTTCTTTCTGTGCCGGTCATTGGTGGATTTGTTTCCTGTTTCACCATCCAATCAGTCAGATGTCCTCAGCCTGTAAAGAAGAACATTAGTGATTGAAATCTATCCAGCATCCAGCTGTTGGGGTTTGAGAGATCTTTGGATGTTCGCATGATGGCACCTAGCACTTTAACTGCAAAGGGATCAGAGTGTCAGCGGTTCTATCAAACCAAACTGGTCTTTGGCACCTGATCAGGAACACTTGAAGCTAAAATGAAGGGTGAGACATTTAGCAACTTTTACTTTGTTCCATACATGAAATACATAAATACAATCAATTATATTAGAAACCTGATCAGTGATTATAATGGTTTTCATCATGCTGTTTAACATTTCACTTTGATTAATAAAAATTAGCCCAGCATGTTGGTGAAGATGATCAATGTTCTTCAGTTTTTACTGGAAATGTCAGATTCAAGCCAATCCAACTTTATTTATAAAGCACTTTAAAATAGCCAGTACAGAACCAAAGTGCTGTACATTAAATAAGTTAAGAACAATAGATAAAATGAAACAACAAAAACAAAACACATAATACATACAAATTAAATTTAAAACAGTCCTATATTTAAAAAAAAAACAAAAAAAAAAAACAAAACATAGAATCAACTAAAAATAAATAAATAAAATAAAAACAAAAACCAACATCTCACAGGGTGTCAAAGGCCAGGGTGAAGATATGGGTTTTCAGAAGTGATTTAAAAACAGGCAGAGAAGAGGCCTGCCTCATCTCTAAAGCTCCACAGTTTGGGAGCAGCTAACGTTTACGCTCAGTCCTGGGTACATTCAGCTGATCAGCTGACCTGAGAGAGCAGGTGGGTGTATAAGGCTGTAGCAGCTCACAGAGATAAGATGGGGCTAGGCCATGGAGGGCTTTAAAAGCAAATAAAAGAATTTAAAATCTAAAAAGGAATGGGCAGCCAGTGAAGTGAAGCTAAAATAGGGGGAATGTGTTCAAACTTTCAAGTGGCAGTTAAAAGACAGGCTGCAGCATTTTGCACCCTCTGTAGATGAGCAATGTATGAAGCACTGACCCCAATATAATGTGCATAACAGTAATTAAGCCGAGTGCTAACAAAGGCGTGGATAACTGTCTCAAAGTGCTGCCTTGAAAGAATTGGCTTTATTTTTGCCAACTGCCTGAGCTGAAAGAAGCTTGATTTTATGACGGCCTTAATCTGGCTGTCAAGCTTCAGTTCAGACTCCACTTTGACCCCCAGGTTTGTGACAGCTGGGCCAAGGAATCTAAATACAGATTTGGGGTCTCAGTAGGGCTACCAAAAATCATCACCTCAGGCTTTTTGTCATTGAATTTTAAACAGTTAAGAGACATCCAAGCCTTAATGTCATCCAGACACTGAAGTAATGGCTGTACAGAAATGTACCTTATTTCTTTAAACGGACATAGATCTGACAGTCATCAGCATAAAAGTGAAATGCATTACCGTGTTTTCTCAGTATAAAACTAAGAGGGAGCACATACAAAGAAATGAGGAGGGGGCCTAGAACTGAGCCCTGTGGGACACCACACAAGAGAGGAACAGAGGACGACAGATGGTCGTGTAGCCGCTAAACTGGTGGACCTAAATCTTTACCACCACGTCTGTATACATACAAGCAGAAAGGGGAGTGGGCGGGTCAGTGCTCAGGGCACAGAAACTCAGCTGGCTTCAAACACCATTTATTTCCATAAAAAAAAAAAAAAAAAAAAAAAAAAAACACAGCCAGAGTCACAAATACAAGATAAAATTCCCCGTATACAATAAAAATAGTGTTGCAACCCGCTAAAAACCCTGCCGGCAGAAATAACTATACAATATTAAAACAAGGCTAAATGAATGTTTTCCATATGCTAAAATTACCCTCCCATAGTCCCATAATCCCACAATCCAGCCACACCTGGGCGAATGGTTCTTATATGAAAGAGACAGGAGAGGAACTTCTCTTCCAGTATGGTAAAACTCGTCAGCAACAGACCAGGGAGGGGGCTCCTATCGCAGACCCATAGCTGGACTGGCCATCGGGCATACCGGGCATTTGCCCGGTGGGCCGCTGGCGATTTTTTGTTTTTATGGGCCGATGGATATTTTTTTTTTTTTTTTTTTATTTATTTTTTTTTAGGAAGGGTATATATAATGAAAGGTGTTGGATTGGCCAATTGGTCATGATCGACTCTGGGCTGGACCAATTACAGCCGAGGAGGCTGGATGCACCCTCCCCCTTGTTTAGCAATCACGTGATTTTCGCGCATTGCATGCCGGGAACTCGTGGCAAAACAATCCAAGTACCGCATCAAATGCAAGCATTTGCAGCACCGCAAAACGTTCATTCTCCGGTTCCAATACCTTCTTTTTTTTTTCTTTGCCGCACAAAAAAGGAATGTACAAAACAAAAGGAGAACAATGCCGGTCCGTACAAAGACAGACTCGACGAAAAGACAAAGAAAAGATACGAGGAAAAAATCAAAGGAGTGAAAGGGTCAGACCCTTACGAGCACACAGAGTGGACAAAAGACGTCAGTGTGCTGCCCACTTTCACCACGCTCAGATTTATAATTACACGGTTCTTGGAGTGAGTGCACACACTCATGAAGTTTAGTAACTTCAGGTCACTGCAACAAGCCCAGGTACAGTTTACCGACGGATGGGTGCAGGACCTTGAAATGCACCGTGTAGAACGAAAGACTATTGTACGTATCATAAGTTTACCAGTCTCACAAATCGTCTTCATAAATACACATTCATTAACAGTTTATTAATAGGACCTTTGAGCTCAACGGTAATTAATTAGTAGTGGAAATAATTTCTGGTAGTGTAACAGTGTTTGTGGTATTATTCCACTTGCCACAAATATCAGTGTAATGGGGAAACAGCGCCCCCCCGCTCTCAGTGTGGCTGGTTAGGTGAGGCTGGCTGCAGTAATCGCTGCCAGTCTGCCGTAGCCATACGAGAGGTGAGTTGTATTGTTCCGCACACAATATAGCTAAGTAGTACAGACACATAAAACATGTTTGATTAGCTGACGAGCACCGAGTGTAATAAGTGCTTAGTGGACACATGTCCAACACCAGTTTTATGTAATTTTCATTTGTTTATTACAGTTTTTTACAGACGCTAGGACACATTTCTCAATACTTAGGTCACGTTTGCAAAACTCCTCACATAGTGAGCACAACAGAAGTCTATGTGGGCTAAACTGAGGACCAGTTATCATTGTTTTGGCACAAAATGCATTCAATGACTACATCTCTCAAATTACATGAATCATCTTCTCACTCAGACACAGCAACTGCCAAAAACCTTTGTACGGACAGGACATTTTGCATGTGCTTACATACTGTTTTCAAAACTGTTAAACTCATGGTCAAAACAATAACACAATGCAAAACTTGAAAAGACAGCAAAATCCAACGGCAATATTTTACTGAAACATATTTTAAATCTAACAATGCAGTTTAACCAGCCACAGCTGATTCTCATTGTGGATGAACATCTACACAGGTGTTACTCCTTCAATTTTTCAACTCCTTCAATTCTGGCATGCCAGAAGATTCTTTCCTAGGTGTGTTGCCCAAGATGACATAAGATGTGATGTGGATGAGAACCTGTGGCCAAATGGAGAAGACCGAGTAGATTAGCATTACTATTGTATGTGTATCAGTGGATGGTGTGTATACGAATTCTTGTATTTTGGGATTACTTAGTGCAAAAAAATAAAAATACATAAACATAAATACATGATGTCTGATTCATTCCAGTAACATATATTGAAATTATAAACAGAGATGTGTCCTTGTTTTACACAGGAAAACACTGTGTAATGCTACATGTTGTTAGTGTTTTTTAGGTCATTGTTTCGTGGGTGACAAAGTGTGTTTGTCGGCTGTCAACCTTTGCTAGTGTTCTGGAGGAATGTTTTTATTTGAGACCTGAATGAAGTGTTTTGGTAGTTGTAGTGCATTTTGAATGTGAAATGAACTGCTTTGCCAAGCTGAGGGTCAGTTAGGAGAATTGTGTGAAGAGTTTTGCAAAAGTGACCTAAGTATTGAGAAATGTGTCCTAGCGTCTGTAAAAAACTGTAATGTGTGAAACTGTATGCTAAAGCGGAATGCTAATGAGATGTTCTGCCGTAGTGTGCTGTGCGGAGTGGTGTGTGGCGAGCCTGTGCACTGATAATACACCGTTGTTTCCATTCAGGAAATAAAGTGGCAACGATCGATCAGAGACTCCTTGTCTTTTTAAAAACACTACACAACGCAGAGTCGAGGAGTCTGTTTGGGCCGAACTGTTGCAGCGGGATGAAGCAGAAACCGGTTACAGTAGCATTACAGAAATGTAGCAGTGACAATAATATTGTATGTTGTAATCGCAATGGACAATAAGTGATACAAAACAACTGTTTTATCCTGTGAATAAAAGTATATGTTTTTGTCAATGTACCATGGTAATAACAGAAGCGAAACACAATATTGTGTCAGGACAATTTACTATTTATGCACAATAAATAAAGGAGCATAGCGCGACAATTTCTGTTCAGCGCCAGACTTGCTTGTAACCTATATCACCAATTATGTTAAGAAAAATGACGTATTAACTACTAAAAAACTCTGACCTTTGTGGGAATGCTTGGAGCAGACTAACATGTGAGCTGGAGTGTTCTGGGACGTTATATTTGGTATATCCAGACCATCCGTCGGCTCTTACTTCGGAAACATGGCTTAAAAAAATTTCTCTTCAACGACGTAATCCGATAAAAAAAAAAAAAACGATCTCTTTACCCATCGGCTTCCCGTGGCTGTCATGCGACCGGCTATTGAAGTTAATAATACAACAGCTTCTTGCCATTTTTTGGGTTTCTTTTTATCGCTGTGTAACTGAGTTCAATTGAAAGCCTGCGTGCGCTAGTACCTCTTGCCACAAGTTCCCAGAATCCTTTGCGGTTTTATCCCTGAATGACGTCACATTTTCAATCTTTATCCTGGTGGGCCGGTCTCTAGTCAAAATGCCCGGGCCGATTTTTTGTCCCAGTCCAGCCTTGCGCAGACCTGTCTCCTCCTGACAGCGCGTCGCCGTACAGTCCCGCCCCACTCCACACCTGAACACGGCCTCCCTCGTCTCACCGTCAGATGCAGGCAGAGGGGCATCCCTGCCCTGTCGTGCATTGCAGCCATCGCCACCCACTGTTGCCGTTCCTGCCGTTAGGACTGGATCGCCGAACAACTCGCAGCGCCCCACAGTCAGGCAGCAGTTCGTTCCACACACGTGCGGGGTTGCACGCGTTCCTTTTTCTCCTCCTCACCCTTCGTGCGTCACTCCTCTCTCCTTTTGTCTCTGCGCTCACCATCCCCTTTAACAGGTCAACCTGGTGGCTGATAGGCCACCTTGGGGAACGCCCCCACCTCACAGGTGCCTACAATTATCTGTTTAGTCCACAGTGGGTTAAAGGAACATGGTACAACATTAACACAAATATAAATATGAGGATAAAACCATGCAGTATAAATATCAACAAACAAACATGCAGTATAAATATCACTATAAAATCATGCAAATAAAATCAACACTATGTACCAATACACAGATTGATAAAACATAAAAACACAAATTTCCGCTGTGTGACAGTCGCAGAGACTGACACAAAAAGTTTGTTCTGCCAAGTAGGACCTAAACCACTCCAGTGCTGTGCCCCTAATGCCCACCCACTGCTCCAAACGAGATAGTAAAATGGCATGATCCAGTGTCTCAAACGCAGCTGTCAAATCTAAAAGCACAAGAACAACATAGTCGTCAGTAGCTAATAATATGTAATTAAAACCTTTTAAAGGGCTGATTCAGTGCTATGTAAGGATTTCAAACCAGACTGGAAAACCTCTAAAACATTTTGCTTTTCCATAAAGGTCATTAATTGACTCTGACATCACTGAAGTCTGCATAATTATTTCAGTTTAACTTTCACATTTGAAGCATTTTGATTGGAATGGATTGCCAAACATCAGAATCAGTAACACATATCAACCTATGTGACATCATTCACTGAAGAAGACTTCTGTAACCTGTACTCTTCATCTTGATCAGTCTGCAGACTCAGGATGTGATCACAAAAAACGTCCTAAATCTCCACATTAGCGCCTTCTCTGCTACGCTGTTTTCTTTAAATGTCACCAAACACTTTAACATTCTGCCCAAAGCTTCGACTGCACAGGAGCATCAAACCCAGGAGCAGGAGGAGACATGCTGGGTCAGTGCAGATTTGCCTGCAGTCAGGTGACTCCACAGGAAAAGTAAGCTCACAGACTGAAAGGTCTGAAAATGCCACGAATGCTTTATCAAGAAACGAAACAGAAAGTTCAGCCGGAAATGTCCTCCTCTTCTTAAGCTCTTCTTCCTCAGCACCACACAGACATATCACGTTTCAGCTTTCTGAAAGCTGCTACTGATGCTTCCAGTCACCTCTGATCTTCTCTGCAGCTGTGACGCTGTCAGAGTTCAGCCTCCATCAGCTGATTGCAACTGATTAACATCTGATTCATGTGTCGATCCTGCCCCGAGTCTCGCCTCTCATGTCTAAACATCTGCAGAAAGAACTCCGGTCTAAATCGGTCTAAAGTTAAAATGCCACTCAAGGAGTCGGGTTCAGCGTCAAAGTGATTAAGATGAAGCATCTTCACTGTTTGCTATGATGAAACCATCAGATGACACCATCAGTTTAACACCTTGAGTCAGCTGAGAGCGGGTGAACCTGATGATTGACCTCTTCTTAAATTTAGTTAATTTTATTTATAGAACTTCACTTCAAAAAACACTCATTATATTCTGTAAGGTAAAGCACAATATCTGGGAGAGACACCTAAGAAATCAGACAACACTCGTGAGCAGCTGCTACCCTTGGGAAAGAAAAATTCCCCTTTAACAGGAAAAAACCTCCAACAGAACCAGGATCAGGGAGAAACAGCAAGGAGAAGAAGGACAGAGAGACCACAGAGAGCGGGCCGAGTACAATAACATGCTTTATATAAATTTAGAAGCAGGAAATTGCAGGTCATCCAGCTTTTTATGTCTGTAAGACAGGGGTCTCAAACTGGTGGCCACTTCCTGCCCACGTCACATTACTTACAGACCTTATATTGATGTGAAAATATATAATGCAGTTTGGCCCTTGAAGTGACTTTTTTTTGTTAGGGGGGATTTGTTTGTTGTTGAGTGCAATGTTAAAATAATTCTTTAAAAAGCAAAAACTTATTTAATATGAAGGCAATAAGAGCAGAGAGTACAAACATGCCAGGGATTGGCTGTGTTAGTTCAGTGAGAGAGAGTCAAAAACTAATATGTACACTTATGGCTGCCTTTTTATTTGGTTAAATACGAACAAAATGATAGCAGAAGTGCTGCCACGTGTCCGGCCAGAAAGAGAGAACCAATTTCGTTATTTGGCAGTTCGATGAAAGGCTTCAGTTAGTTAAGAGGTTTATCTTGTTATACAATATTTGAAATTTAAAAAACAAAACAAAAAACAACTACATTTTAGGAAACATTTGTGGGTCTTTTCTTGTTTGGTTGGGGTTTTTTGTACTACTTGAACACTAAAGTGGCCCTCCAGTGAGACGACAGTGCCAGCAGTGGCCCACGGCTCATTTAAGTTTGAGACCCCTGCTCTAACTTATTGGTGTGTGTTATCTGGCTTCATGGATAGATAAAGTTGGGTGTCATTTGCATAGCAGTGAAAATGTATGCTATGCTTTCTAACCATACTGCTTAAGGGAAACATGTATAATGTAAAAACTAAACGAAACCAACCCCACTAACTGCATGTCTTTGGACAGTTGGGAGAAAGCTGGAGTACCCGGAGAGAACCTATGCAAACACGGGGAGAACATACAAACTCCACACAGAAAAGGCAAAGTGAATTCAGCGAGCATGGCGGACACTCCCTGCACCACCATGCCCTGGCACGCGCAACTCCAGGTCTGTGGTGGGCAGCTGCCAGGTTCTGCTCCAGCTAAACTAAAGTAAGTAAAAATTGAAACAAACCAAAGACTGTAATCCTGTCCATCTGTCGACCTCTTGTTTTTCTCTAAATGGAGCAGCTATGATGTTCTTTAAATGTTTTGTTTTCCAGTTGAAATCTGTGAAACAGCTCAAAATGGAGCTTCATCTACTGTCTATCAAAACCATGAGGAACTTTTCCAGGTATTTTTCTGAAAATTGGCCTGAAGTCTGGATCTTGAATAGAAATATTTAACATTAACAGTAAGGAGGTTGTTATTCCTTCACCTTCTCCCAAAGAAGCAATCAGGAGCTGAACAGGGAACATATGAACCAATTATCTTGCTGCACACAATTAAAGAACAAAAGAGACCGAGAGGAGAGAAAGTGACCATCTAATGTTCAGGTGACAAACTAATGGAGATGTGAACTTTGAGGAGGTGGTGAGGAACTTTGAACTTTGATTGAAGCAAGACCCAACAAGAGTGAATAATACTGCTGATTGACATATGTGGTGTGATAAATACATTAGAGGATAACCTAAGAAACCAGAGCCTGAAACTGGACCAGCTGTCATATCAGCCAAGAGAAGCGCTGATTTTCAGATGCCTGTACGGAGCGACGCTGGAACTAGATGGTTCTGCTTGTGATGGACTGAATGTCTGGGACCTAACCTGGTCTCTGTGGGCGACGACCCTTGGCCCCTAAACATCTGTTCAGAGGAAAGACGAGTTTCAGCTAAACAAACTGTAACTAGCAGCAGTTAGTATTTTTAGGTATTTACATGCGATCTTTTGGTTTCTTCGGTTCTGAATTAAGGTGTGTTTGTGTTCATTTAGAAATGAGGAGTTCCTCCTAAAAAGGACCATTGTGTGAGGCCCTGGAACACCACAGACCGAAAAAGTTGGAGAGGCCGCCTGCCGCCCGTGGTCATTAGTTAAGAGTTGAGACCTGAGGAGAAAGCTCACAGAAGCAGTACATCTTATGTTCAAGTCTCTGTCTGAGTGGTTGCTGCTCCTTCTTTAAGCAGCAAGTCAGGTGGGGTGTCTCTGCATGTCGCTGACTTCACTGCTTGACCGCACACACATGTTTGACCTCACACACCTGCTAGATCACACATACCTGTCAGAACTCACACAACTGTAATTAATGTGGAACTATTGTCTCTGTTTTTGGCTGCTCACCTGGTTTGGTGCACTCACATACACCTACCTGTTTGGAAAAGTGTACATCTACAGGTGGTAAGTCAGCTGTTTATAGTAACCAGTCAGTGAGCTGATTGAAGTTGCTGTGAGCAGTGATGCTCACCCTTCCTGTCTTTTTTTTTCCTGGCACCTGTCAGCTCATCATTTTTCAGATTTAATGTTTCACAATAAATAAATTAGAATTTTGTTCTACTTTGATAGATTTTTTGTCTTTGTTTCCAGTTATCAGTTAGTTCTTCCCTCGCTGGGCATCGCCCTGCCTTCCTCTTCCTTCTCACTCAGTAATGAAAATGATTTCATTTGTTTTCAGGAGAGTACAGATAAAAGCTGATTGGAGGTTTTCATTAAAAACACGCAGAGCTCCAAATGCTCAGGAAAAAAATGATTTCAGGTCAGTTTTTATTTCCTGATTGTTGCTCCACTTTCTCGCACAGATTTCAAATGGAATATTAACACTGTGTGTGTGTGTGTGTGTGTGTGTGTGTGTGTGTGTGTGTGTGTGTGTGTGTGTGTGTTATGTAACGGCCCAGCTCTCAGCTGTGATGTTCGGAGGATGACGAATCGAGCTGGATTCTCCTCAGAAAGCCTCGGCAGCAGCTTCCTGTTCCCGACCTTATCGTCCTTCAAAACTTCAATAAAACATCTGCAGCAGCTGCTTCTGCTCCTCCAGATGCCCAATAATAAATACCGATGAATACACCTGTGATTAATACAAACAGGAGAAGGAGGGAGGCTTTATGGATCTCTGATAACAACAGGAAAAATTGTGATCAGGAGCCTCTTTTATTGTGAAGGTCAGAGAAGATTATCATCAAAGCCACCAACAAACAAAAAAAGAATTAAAATGATCATCAATGGAGACAACTGAATAAAATTAAGTAAATAAAACAAGTTGGTAAAATAAATAAATAAACAAACTGAATCTGCTCCTCTTCTCTTCACTCACCACCTCCTCTGTCTCTTTGACCTCCCCCTTTTCATTTCTTCCTCTGCTTCTCCTCTCCCTCCCTCCCTCTCTCTCTTCTCCTCTGCACCTCCTGTTTCTGGGACAGCGCTCCCCCCTCCCCTCCGCTCCTTAGTCTGCTCCTCCCTCAGTCTCCTGTGAGCAGCAGGAGGAGCAGCAGCCTCCTCTCGTGTTTGTCGGAGCAGCAGGAGTCAGCGGAGGAGCGATGCTGAGCGCGCGGCAGGATGTCTCTCACCTCCTCCTCCTCCTCCTCCTGCCTCCGGACTCTCCGAGCCTTCCTCCTCCTGCAGCTCCTCCTCGTACCGCCGTGCCTCCTCCACCCGCAGCCGTGCCGCCTCCTGGCGCAGATCGGTCACTCCGTGCGCGTCGGTGCGCTCCTGCCGGCGCAGCGGGCGGCGCGCGTACAGGTCCAGGCGGCGCTGAGCCGCGCGGCGGCCGCGGTGAGCCGGGACCGGGAGCTGGAGCGGGACCCGGAGCGTATGAACTTCCTGCCCTACAACCTGAGCCTGGAGCTCGTGCCCCGGCAGCTGACCGCCGCGGACCCCGAGTCGCTGCTCCGCTGCGCGTGCCAGGGCGTGGTGGTGCAGGGAGTGTCCGCCGTGCTCGCGTTCCCGCAGAGCCGCGAGGAGCTGCTACAGGTGGACCTCACCGCCTCCTCCCTGGAGATCCCCTTCATCAGCGTCCTCCAGCACGGAGAGCCGCTCCGCACGCAGGTAAGAGCTGCGCCTGCGCGAGCCCGCACCTGGACCCTGGGCAAGTGTTTCGGAACCGCCCGGAACCACCGGGTCCGAGTCCCCGGTTTGACCTTGACCTGTGTGACGTCTGGAGGTGTGTCGGGGGGGAACTGCGCTTGCGCGTATGTGTGCGTTTGCTTATTTGCGCTCATGGATTCACTTTGAAGCTTCAACAACTGAAGAACAGGGATGAGAATGTGGAGGAGAACAGAGAACAGGGAGGAGAACATGGGGGAACAGAAAGGGAGTAGCAGAGAAACCATCTGAGGTTGATTAACAGAAGCTCAGGTTAGGTGGAGCTCAGGTGTGTAACAGGTTGGATGAGAAAAATCAAAGCTGGTCTGATGTGAGGAGAAGTTCCTGCAAGTCGAGACTGGACCGATCAGATTTATCAGTGAACTGACTGATCAGTTAAGAGAGACAGAATGTTTTCTGTGGATGTTTCAGGAGAAGTTGGTTTGATGAAGACTTTGGAAATTAGTCCTGCCCATCTAAAGGTGACAGTGGTGGCACCTTGGTGCTGACACAGTCACATCTAAAGTATTATTTAATTCTGGTTTCCATGAAGATGATGTTTCATCATCTTCACAACCACGAGAGGTCCTTGCGTTAAACTTCAGCTCACGAGCAGATGATGCTTTGGCCTCTGTTGTGGGTGGAGCGTCACTGTAAGTCTGAAGCCTGAGCCGCATCAATGTTGATACAAAGCAGAGAAACGTCTTTTAAACAGAGATGCTGGACTTCCTGTTCTGTTCTCCAGGTGTGGCGTTGATATCAGTAAGTGTGCGGAGGCACTGTGCATGTCACTGCTAATTGAATTAAACTTCAGCAGGGGTGGATCTACAGGGTGGCATGGGGTGGCATATGTCACCCTAAAATAATCTCATGCCACCCAAGTTTTGCATATGACAATGCTATTTATTAAAATAAGGTAGCATTACCACTTTGAGCCTGGTTACAATTAACATTGAATATAAATTCTAAAACTACCACCACTAAAAAATGGTCCAGCCCCTAGCCTGAACTGGCTTTATTTCTTGAAGTCAGTAGCAACCGATGCTTATGATTGCGCTAGAGCACATTTTGAATCAAAACTATGGGCATTTCAGATTTCAGCACAGGTGGCTAATTGTTACACTCTGGAAATGGAATGTAGTAACCGTCTGGGGTCCACAGACATGCTGCGTTGCCAAATCACGTGACCAATTTAAGCTGACATAGCTACAAGCTGCAGCCACGCTGAGTCTTTATTTCAGCTTGTGTTGAAAGTTGGACTTCAAACTACATGCCAATTTTTACGTTTTACTTTTAGGCCACTAAAACCAGAGTTCTAATAAAAAATATATAATTTTCTGAATACTAGCGTCATGTTTTGTGCAGGAAGAAACAGTAAAAACAGGATTTTCTAAGGGCAGCAGGGAAAAAAGAAAAGGAAAAAAATGCCACCCTTTCGTGGAAAAGTGTACCACGTCGACCAATAGAAATGACACAGCAACACGTGGGATTTGGTTATTTATGAAGAGGGGAAATTTTTCAGAGTGATGGTGATGAAAGAGAGTGAGAGGGAGCAATATCGACAGCGAGTTTTGAGATGTGACAGATTTGTGATGTGTAGCGTGTTTGGAGTGTACAGTTAGTGTGTTGTTGTTGTTGTTGTTTTGAGTGTCAGAACAGAGGCGAGTCCTGAATGTCACAGTTGGTGCCAAAAACCCTCCATATGCAGACTGCAGTGTAAACGCTGTCTCCAGGTGGGAAACAGAAGTGATACACCTCCTGCTGTCAGGCCTGCAGGTTTCAGACCTGTAGTGTTCTCCTCTCTCTTTGTGTGGCATCTTATTGGGACTCCTGATTGTTCTCTCATTTTAGTTTTGGTATTTATAAATGGTTGTAGAAAAAACGCCTGATGCAGCGGCTGCGATTTTAGGCAAATACATAATATATAACTTTATTGTGTACAACATTTGTGCATAGGTTTTTAAAATGTACAATTTATATTTGCATTTCAAGTTATGAAAATAATTCACTAAACACTTCTGTAGATTTACAGTGAAAAATGTTAAATTTTTGCCGACTTGATTTTGTGTGATTTCAGATCAGTTGGGTTAATACAGTATGTCAAAATGAAAAGATAACTGTAAATTCAGACGAATGAGATTGTACTGAAAAGAATGATACCAAGCAAGGCAAGGTTTTCCACCTTTTAGGGGTCAATTATAAAGATAAACTCAAATTGTAGTCAGCAATGGGCAGTTATATCCTGGAACCCAGAGACTTAACCCGATAAATCATGACAAATTAGGTTTCAATGTTTTGTGAAAAGTGTTTCATGACAGTGCAGATTTCTGGCATTTTGTGTAAATTTAAGTACGTAACAATTTAATTATTTGTAATTTAAAAAAAATAGTTAGACCTGTGTGTTTGTAAATGAACCACCTTGCGTTTTGTAGGTTCTGGATTTTAAACTTATTGGGCTGCATGCTTACTTATCATCCAGGCTATACAGTACATAATATCAAAATTCACATGTTTTATGTACAGTGGGGCAAAAAAGTATTTAGTCAGCCACCGATTGTGCAAGTTCCCCCACTTAAAATGATGACAGAGGTCAGTAATTTGCACCAGAGGTACACTTCAACTGTGAGAGACAGAATGTGAAAAAAAAATCCATGAATCCACATGGTAGGATTTGTAAGGAATTTATTCGTAAATTAGGGTGGAAAATAAGTATTTGGTCACCTCAAACAAGGAAAATCTCTGGCTCTCACAGACCTGTAACGTCTTCTGTAAGAAGCTTTTCTGTCCCCCACTCGTTACCTGTTTGAACTCATCATCTGTATAAAAGACACCTGTCCACAGCCTCAAACAGTCAGACTCCAAACTCCGCCATGGCCAAGACCAAAGAGCTTTCGAAGGACACCAGGAAAAGTATTGTAGAGCTGCACCACACTGGGAAGAGTGAATCTACAATAGGCAAGCAGCTTGGTGTGAAAAAATCAACTGTGGGAGCAATCATCAGAAAATGGAAGACATACAAGACCACTGATAATCTCCCTCGATCTGGGGCTCCACGCAAGATCTCATCCCGTGGGGTCAAAATGATCATGAGAACGGTGAGCAAAGATCCCAGAACCACACGGGGGGACCTGGTGAATGACCTGCAGAGAGCTGGGACCAAAGTAACAAAGGTCACCATCAGTAACACACTACAACGGCAGGGAATCAAATCCCGCAGTGCCAGACGTGTTCTGCTGCTGAAGCCAGTGCATGTCCAGGCCCGTCTGAAGTTTGCCACAGAGCACATGGATGATACAGCAGAGGATTGGGAGAATGTCATGTGGTCAGATGAAACCAAAGTAGAACTTTTTGGTATAAACTCAACTCGTCGTGTTTGGAGGAAGAAGAATACTGAGTTGCATCCCAAGAACACCATACCTACTGTGAAGCATGGGGGTGGAAACATCATGCTATGGGGCTGTTTTTCTGCCAAGGGGACAGGACGACTGATCCGTGTTAAGGACAGAATGAATGGGGCCATGTATCGTGAGATTTTGAGCCAAAACCTCCTTCCATCAGTGAGAACTTTGAAGATGAAACGAGGCTGGGTCTTCCAACATGACAATGATCCAAAACACACCGCCCGGGCAACAAAGGAGTGGCTCCGTAAGAAGCATTTGAAAGTCCTGGAGTGGCCTAGCCAGTCTCCAGACCTCAACCCCATAGAAAATCTGTGGCGGGAGTTGAAAGTCCGTGTTGCTCGGCGACAGCCCCAAAACATCACTGCTCTCGAGAAGATCTGCATGGAGGAATGGGCCAAAATACCAGCTACTGTGTGTGCAAACCTGGTAAAGACCTATAGTAAACGTTTGACCTCTGTTATTGCCAACAAAGGTTATGTTACAAAGTATTGAGTTGTATTTTTGTTATTGACCAAATACTTATTTTCCACCCTGATTTACGAATAAATTCTTTACAAATCCTACCGTGTGGATTCATGGATTTTTTTTTCACATTCTGTCTCTCACAGTTGAAGTGTACATCTGGTGCAAATTACTGACCTCTGTCATCATTTTAGGTGGGGAACTTGCACAATCGGTGGCTGACTAAATACTTTTTTGCCCCACTGTAACTGCAATCTTTAATTATCTGGGCCAAAGAAAACAAAGTTATAGACAATATTTCCATGAGACATGTGTGTACTTACTGTATTTTATGTATTTTAACCTCATATATATAATGATGTAACAGGATGTAACACCTGTGAGACAAAGGCTTTGATTTTCATGCCACCCTAAGAAAATTTCTCCTGATCCGCCCCTGTACTTCTGACAGCCTATCACACAAGACCAAAGCTCAAAGTCCACCACATGCTGTTAACTGAGCTGTGTTCAGCTCAGCTGTGTGGAAATTAACCATCATTTTTGTTGATTATTGATTAGTTTTATTCTAGACAGCTAACTGATCAATCAGCTGAACCGAGGCAGTAACATCAAAGGGTTCATGTTCTTTCTTCCCTGACTGACTATTCTGAAACAATTAGCAGGTTTTTAGTCTTTATGAAAATATAAAATTTTATCAATGTGATTTTATTTAGTAGAGGATGCAGCACTTCCTGTGGGAGGGTTTCAGAGTAAAAGCCTAACTGTGGTGATGGGATTAACTGAGCAGAGATTTTCATTTTGTAACGCTGAAAACAATCCGGTTAAAGCTGCAAACTCAGACACACACACACACACACACACACTCAGACACACATATTCAGGCACACGCAGAGACACACAGAGACACACAGAGACACACAAACTCAGACACACACACACACACACACACACACACTCAGACACACATATTCAGGCACACGCAGAGACACACACACACACACACAGAGACACACAAACTCAGACACACACACACACACACACACACACACTCAGACACACACACACACACACACACACTCAGACACACATATTCAGGCACACGCAGAGACACACAGAGACACACAGAGACACACAAACTCAGACACACACACACATATTCAGGCACACGCAGAGACACACAGACACACACAGAGACACACAAACTCAGACACACACACACACACACACACTCAGACACACATATTCAGGCACACGCAGAGACACACACACACACACAGACACACAAACTCAGACACACACACACACACACACACACACACACACACACACACACACAAACCTACTCAGACCAACACACACACACACACACATAAACAGACACACACACTTGCTCAGACACACAACACACACACACTCACACACACAGACACACAAACCTACTCAGACCAACACACACACACACAGGCAGAGACAGAGACACACACACACACACACACACACACACACAGACTCAGACTTATACACACAGACGCACACAGACACATACAGACACACTCACACACACTCAGACACACTCAGACACACAGACACACACACACACACACATAAACAGACACACACACTTGCTCAGACACACAACACACACACACTCACACACACAGACACACAAACCTACTCAGACCAACACACACACACACAGGCAGAGACAGAGAGACACACACACAGACTCAGACTTATACACACAGACGCACACAGACACATACAGACACACTCACACACACTCAGACACACTCAGACACACAGACACACACAGCAGCCTTCATCATTCAGGTTTAATCCTGTGACTCAGGTGTTCTACCAGAACCCGTTTTTGTCTCGCACCATCATCATCTTGGAAATGAGCTTCAGTCCTTATTTGCCTCTTTTAGCAGTGGAGACACTGCAGCATCCTTAAGAAATTAAAAGAGATCATGGTGTCCCATAATTCATAGCGATGCTCAACCTGATAGCACCACCTGTTGGTGTTTGAGCTGTCTGAAGTCTTTTCAGAGGTTCTCGTTGTAGACTGGAGCTCAGCTCGGTTTTGACGTCAGAGATCCCGAAATTATAATAAAGGAGGATGTGATTGGGCTGTTCTCCTCTGTGACCTCAGTGTGAAATGAAGGTTTTCACCTTACGGTAAGGGCTGATGAGAGTTTGTAGGAGGGTCTGCTTGTAGTTCATTGTCACGATGTGGGGAGAAGGGGGAGGAGAGGTGAGCCAGCAGCAGGTGGAGGTACAAGTACGGGTACAGGTATAGGTACAGGTCCAGGTAAGTACAGGTGCAGGTACAGTACAGGTGTAGGCACAAGTATAGGTATAGGTCAGGGGTGGGCAATTTCCAGGACACGAGGGCCAGTGTCCGGCAGGTTTTAGATATCGCCCTGGGTCAACACACCTGAATCATATGATTAGTTTGTTACCAAGCCTCTGGAGAACGTCAGGACATGTTGAGGAAGTAATTTAGCCATTTGAATCAGCTGTGTTGGATTACCTATACCAGGGGTGGGCCTGGAGTTGCAAGTACAGCTACAAGTGCAGGTGCACGTAAAGGTGCAGGTATAAGTGCAGGTACAGGTACAGACAGACTTACACACACACACACACACACACACACACACACACACACACACACACACACACACAAGATGCAGGTGCAGGTACAGGTAGAGGTGTAGGTAAAAGTACAGACAGACACACACACACACACAAACACACACACACACAAGATGCAGGTGCAGGTATAAGTGCAGGTACAGGTAGAGGTGTAGGTAAAGGTACAGACAGACACACACACACAAACACACACACGCGCACACACACAGAGACACACACAAGATGCAGGTGCAGGTATAAGTGCAGGCACAGGTACAGACAGACTTACACACAGACACAGACACACACACACACATTGACGTGGTTCAAACTCATACTTAATCAAATTAATCTGTCCTTTATTGATCCGACCTATAGGTCCAATCACTTGAGCGAAATTGTGAATGTTTAGGAGTTTAGTCCTGATCATTAACTGATTTCTAATAAATGTCTGGGTCATGACGGTCCTCTGATGTCCTTCACCATGCTGGATTGCATCGATCTAGGTTCGACTGAGGACTGCTTTTTTGGATCAGTTTTTACTGTGTTCCTTGTGCCAGTGCATGCTGTTCCCCTCTGTGTACGGCATGCAGAAAGCCCCATGTCTCTGACCCCTCTGATTGGTTACAAACACATTGTTTTTCTCATGTTTCTGGTTCGTCCTGCTGCTGTTTGTTGATCTCAGAGATTCTCTGAAGGAGTGCCAGCATCTGCTCAGAGACTCGGAGGAACATGGGAGATTCTGTTTGATGTTTGCACAGCAGACGTCTCTGATCGGGTCAACTCGGTCAGCACGCTCAGCAACAGCTTCTTCATGATCTGTCACTGAGGCAGTGGGGTGCCTGAAACCTGTGAAAATATGAATGGGCTTGAGTTTTCTTTGCAATCAGATTAAAGTTATGAAGGGCAGCACGTGCTGCAGTGCTTTAAACATTTGGGGACTCCTTTTATCAGCTGACGTGGGCCCACGCTCCAAGTGTGGACAGAGACAAAGACAAGGAGAGTGTGAATTCAGCTGCTGCAGTTTGAAGCTCACTCCACCTAACACAGCCGAATCACATCCAGGAGCAGGAAAATGTTTGCAGTCTGCTTCACAAGGACCACGTTATTAACAGCTGTGTAACGTCCAAGAACAATCACTCAGGTGTGCTTTATAAGCTCGTCATTTTCAGGCTGTTTTGCTGGAGTCACCTGTAAAAACAAAAAAATTCAGCAAAGGGATGATGTGTACTACTGTTTTACAGTGATTTACAACCAAACATGTTTGAGCAGCCTTTGTTGCATGCAGGTAAATGAAGGGATTTCCCCCAGGTGTGAACTAGAAACTGTCTGATGAACACTTGTTTGTCCTTCCTTCCGAGTCATTTCTCGTGCTGAGGTCACAGCACGGTGTGCAGTGGGTAATAGGATCAGTGTGTGATGTGACAAGTGTAACGCCTGCTCATCCTGAGCATTTGAAAGAGGTTCACCAGGTTTCTGAAACCACTGTCCTTAAATACAGATTTTTAACTGCATTAAAATAATCTGAATGAGGTCTGGGGTGAAACAGTTTATTCAAAGATTACTTCAAACCGGGGTAGCGGTCACGTCCGGTTGGGGGCTCTGTTGGCTCTCAGGTGACTGTTTCCTCGCGGCTGCGTGCAGCGGGGCTAGGGGAGGGTCTGTGCTGACGGACGTGGGTTACTGACCTGGCAACCTGACTGCCCCTGGGTGGGTCCGGGATGGGCGTGAGGTTCTGGGGGCGCTCCGTCTCTGGGCTGGGGCCCGGGCCGGGCCTCGGGGGCTTGGGTCCTGGTTGGTGTGTTGCCGGGGTTGTGGGCGGGTGGGTGCATGGGGGCCCGGCCCTGGAGCAGGGTGCCGCCGGTGCGTCGAGCCGCCTGGGGGGCTCTTCATCTGGTGGGGGGGATGGTCACATCTTGCAGGAGCTTTCTTCTCTTCAGGAACTCTCTGCGGGAGGGGGAGATACAGGAGAGGTGGAGGAAGATCTCAGCCTGGGCGTTTACCGTCTTATGTAGTCTGGAAGATGTGTGGATGGTGGGGTGGGTGCAGTTTTCTCTGTGGTGGGGTTGGGTGGACTGTCCAGGGCTCTGTGGAGCCGGAGGGCGCTACTGCACTGGGCCCCGGTCTGATGGGCCTGGGCCCCCCTTCCCTGGTGGGTCGCGGAGGGTGGGAGTGCCTACTGGGGTCAGCGGGGGAGCTGGCCCCAGGGAGGGGTTACCTGCCCCTCCCTTCCTTCCCTCCCCATCTCCAGCTGCCTCCCTCTTCCCGCTCCTCCACAACCACCCACACATGCAGGGCCTTGGAGTAGGGGTATGTCACCAGGGTGCAGAGGAGGCTACCCCCCCCCCCCCCCCCCTGTCCCCTTCTGGCTGCCTCTGCCTCAATTTTATCCCACAACTTAGACATTCACATTATTCACACTCTCATTACACATACATATAGGATCTTGGGGGTGGGCACAATCACGGAGTCCAAATCACCATCAGGGTGTACACCTCACCCCTGACGTCGTTGCCCACCTCTCAATTTTAAATACACTTAGTCATTGAGGGCTAGCAGGAGGGACCATGCGCTTACCTGCTGCTCCATGGCAGGTAGCTCCATGCCCTCCTGGGTTTTAATTGCACCTTAGAACACATATGCATCAACACTACAATGAGCGGGTGGAGGGAGGTTTGGAGTCTTCTCCCACCCCCATTCTCTGCGGCCTGCTGGAGCGGGAGGGCTAGTAGGAGGAGTTGGCCGTCCGACTGCGGTCTGGGGTGTGGGGCCTCCCTGCTGCTGCGGAGTCGGGGTGGTCTGCCTCTCCCCACCGCAGGGAAAAGGGTAACACCACCTGGGTCTGGGTGCAATTCCCCCCTCCAGGGGCAAGGGTACCTAGACCCGGTTTGTAGAGTACGCTTGGGGAGTGTGATTGTGTGTACAGCGTCTCTTTATGTCTGTCTCCACGTTGGTTGAGTGTGGAGTGAGTGCATATGAGAGCATGAGGGTGGGAATGGATGTTTGTGTCTGTGTGTGCCTGTATGTCTGTGTCTATATGTCAGGTTGGGTATCAGACGCCACCTCTCTGGGGACACCTCAGGCCCTCCAAGGTTTGGAGGCCTATCTCCACCCACCACCACTTCCCCTGCCGGTGGCAGACTCCCTCAGGTGTCGGTGTGTTGGTGGTTCTTTGTGTCTGGGGGTGGGCGTCCGGGTACACACCGGCTCACTCCTTGGCGGCCGCTTGTCGGGGCCTGGGGCCTGGGGCTCGCTCGGGCCCCTTTGGAGGTGGGGTGCCCCCGGCCTCTCGGCCTGGGGCTCGGTCACTCAGGCGCAGCTGGGGGCCGGCGGAGCTCACGGGCGCGTCACTGCAACTCCCCCTGACTTCTGCTCCGCGGCTGCTGGGCGAGCCCTCATCTGGGACTCTCCTCAGCTCTTACTGGAACAGTGGCGCGGCTGCCCCTCTGTTGGTCTTCCATGGTCTCTTGTGTTCTGGGGGCCTCTGGATGTCTGGAGTTTTGATCGCCTCCATACCCGCTTCACACCCTGGAGGACGGGGCTGTGGCCCCCCCACACTCCCTAGCAGATCATTACATGGAGAAACCTTTGGAATGCAAGCATGCTGATCCACACAGGTATGCACACATGGGTATTCACAGACGCGGACTAAAGCTTTCTTGGCTGCTGCCTCAAAGCACACTGTGCGCTGTCTATCTTGCGTGCTGCACAATATCGTTTATTATTTAGTAAATATTGATATCTATGGCTAGCTAGTTTATTGTGATGGTGCTTTGTTTTCTCTATTATTATGTTGCTCTTTGTTGTTTGCTGTCTCCTCTGTTTGTTTTTTTTGTTTGTTTGTTTTTTTTTTCTCCATACAGGTGACCCAGGAGTTCTTTTTTTTTTTTTTTTTTTTTTTCTCTCTCTTCCCCCCCCTTCTCACCGTCTCTTCTCCCCTTTGGTTTTCTTTCTTTCTCTCCCCCTCTTTCTCTCATTCATTCCCCCTGCCCTATTTATTAAAAAAAAAAAAAAAAAAAAAAATGACAAAGGATGAACTGAAGCTCTGCCATCACGTAATGTCGCATACTGCTGTTTCTGATGTCATTTAAAAAAAAAAAAAAAAAAAAAAAAAAAAAAAGGGTTGCACCGATACCGGTATCTGGTATCGGCCTCGATACCACATTTTCTAAAGTACTCGTTAAAAGTTCCCCGATACCGAGGACTGATACCACGGTCTGAGACCTGTCTATGTTTGAGCGGCATGTAAGGGGTTAATCACAGGCGCCGAGTGCCTGCCCCCAGGCCCCGGCTGCGTCTCAGAGCTGGGAGAAAGCGAGGCGAGACAAGTCAGCCGTGTGGAACTATTTCAAAGTGAACGAAGACACGAAAACAAAGGCGGACTGCAAATTGTGCTCATCGAAATTGTCCAGAGGAGGCTCTAAAGGTATAAAGATCGCTTCTTCTCCAACAACACTGCTCCAGAGGCCAAGCTGCACCTGAAGCAGGAGCTTCTAGAGGTGAGGCAGAGGGGAGTCGGGCAGAAGCTGCAGAACCTCCTGCTAAACTGTTCCTCAAGGCCCAGGCTGCCGCTGGCAGCAGGTGCTGCCATTGAGCTCGACACATACCTCGGAGAGGCCCCAAGCCCTCGTGAAGACAGTCCTCTGAAGTACTGGGGTGTCAACAAAATCAGGTTCCCCACTTTGGCTAAAATAGCCTGTAAATAGCTCTCAGCCCCATGTAGCAGTGTGGACAGTGAAAGGCTTTTTAGCTCAGTGTCACACATTATAGATGAAAACAGAAACAGTCTGACTGCTGATGATGCAGAAAAGCTACTTTTCTTAAAAAACCCTGCCACTCACTGTTTCTCTCCATTTAGTGAGTCATCTTAGACTTGATGTTAATACCTACCTCAGTTGCACTGACTGCCACAGTTCTATGTCGGTGGATGTTGTTAGTTTATTCACATATTGTGCACTAAATGGCAAAGATGTTTATTAATGCCCCTTGTGTTGTCCAAAGCGGCAGAGTTTACAATAAACTGAAAAATACTTGAAAAAAAAAAAAAAAAAAAAAAAAAGATTACTTCCTGTGGTCACTTCCTGTCACTCAGCTGTAACATATGAATGAACATATGCTCCTGGTCACATGAGAGCTCTGTTCTGAATCCACTTGACTTATGAAGAGGAAACAGTGAATTTGTCCTTTAACCTGAGCTGTGTGTGAGACTGCTGTGTGACAGGTAAGGCCAGGTGAGTTTAGAAGCCGCGGATGTGGCTCAGTGAGTGTGCTGATGATTGTTTGTAAATCTGATGTTTTCAGGGTTAAATTCAGCTTGACGGTGAAATAACTGAATCTTTTAATCCCTCTGAAGACGAGCAGCAGCAGATTAGTTTCCCATCATGCCTCACTCGTCTCTTTGTTTGACCTCAGCAGGTCTGACTGGTTTCATTTCACCTGTGAGGTTTGAATGCAAACACCTAACTGAGACATCCTGACTAAAAATACTTCAGCTTAGAGCTCTGCGGGGACCAATGAGCTGGCAGGAATTGCTGATGAAACACTGAAAGTCAGCGGCGCTCGTATCAAACGTCTCGTCTGAGCATTGCAGAGTAAAGATGAGATTTGGCCCCTGAGACTTTTTAACACAAACTACCTGAAAGATTTCTCTAAACCGTTTGACAGCTCAGAGCACCGACACATCAGCTGATCTCATCAGAAGGTGCGCGGCTGTAACGGGTGGATTAAACCTGGTTATTCACCTTTTAGCGTTCTCTGAGGCTGCAGCTAGATAAACTTTGGATCAGCAAACTGTGACCTTCAGAGTTAAAGAGTTGTTTGGTCCTCTGACAGCAGAAACAAACTGAAACCATAACGGCGCTTTCTTTTCCTCCCTGTGTCACAGAGGAGCCTTCCCTTCTGACACTCAGTGGGTAGAGTTCAATTTTACCGCTGCTGGAAAAAATTTTGACTGATCCAAATAAGATTTTCATTTTAGTTTGACTTTATTTATACAGTTTGAGTTCACGGTAACAGTCATCTCACTGCACTTCATGGTTATGATCACTGCAATGTTGGAGGGAAAATCTCAACACAGAGGATCCCTGTGAGCAGCACTCAGAGACGGTGGGGAGGAAGAAGCCCTTTCAATAGGAAGAGACCTCCAGCGGGAGCAGGGAGGGGCAGCCAGAAGGGGAGAAATGTGGTTTCTGAAAAATGTGATGACAGGAAATATCAAGACTCTGTGTTTAGGAGTTCAAGCTTCCTGTTTCTATGGTGATGAGCTGTGCTCCAACTGAAGGAGATGACACTGACTCACATTTTCAAGGGCTTTATAAGAAGTCATCTCTTACTTCTAATTAATTAAATTAGAAGTAATTGTCACCCCTGAAAAGCTGTTCATTCCTACCGCCACATGAACTGAGGCATCGAAATGTTCATCAGGTCATTTTTCTGTTTTATTACCTTAATTTGGTTACTGGGTGTAGTCACATTAATCTGATTGCTGGGATTAGTAACTGTAATCTGATTACTGGGTTTAGTACAGCAGTATGGAAACATTGTGCAGCCACAAATCTTTGGTCTACGAACTCGGGTCCAGGAGAGGAAATGAAGCCTAAACTTCATTAGGCTGGTGGTCTTCTCCTTGAACCTTTGAAGGTGCAAAGTTGTGGTTGAAGTTTGCTTTGAGTTTCTCTAAAATGTGATTGAAAACAGAACGAGGTCATCTGTAACTCTCATAAACTCATATTCTATTCGCATAGAAAAAACGCTATTTAGCTGAATTTGTTCTGTTTCTTTTTTAAATGGAAATACCAGCTGACGTCTTCAGACTGAATTAATAAAGTTTCAAATAAAGTTTATTCTTTTATTTTGTGTAAAAAGTCTTTTTGAGCTCCCCTTGTAGGAAACATCAGTGGTACAGTGAAGGGTTACCGCCACAGTCACATGTTTTCATTAGTGACAGGAAAACTGAGAATGCTGGGAAGAGTCTGACTGTGACTCTCTGACATCAACCTGCTGGGCTCTTTGTGACCTTTGACCTGCCATCAGTTGTATTTGTGTTACCAAGTCACACATAAATGTCCTTCGTGCTGCCAGGTACAGAGTGCACAATATTATCAGCGAAGCAGAAACATGTTCACATATGATAGACGGGGACAGCCGGAGCTGCCGGACGCAGTCCAGAATCTCATTAGGGCTCCCTCGTTAGGAAGCTTAACGAGGTGATAATTAGCTGCTGACGCGTGGCACTCTGTAGGCTGATAAACAGACTGCTGATAACATATCAGACTGATCCTACACCAGCTGGCACAGACATACAAACACACTCTGGACCACCACCACTGGCAGTGATGATGCATTCAGGTCCTGTGGGACAAACAGGAACTACTCGTTTGTAATAAATTCAGTTTAGATGCTGCTTCATTCAGAGATGATTACAGTACACACACACACACACACACACACACACACACACACACACACACTCGGAGCCCTGAGCTGCCTTCAGGCTCTCAAACATTGGTGAGAAACATTCCACCAGATAACAGACAGTAAAAATATCTACATTCAGTGTGAGACTGTATGTTACAGATGAGACTTACTTATTAATTCCCACAGGATCACACACACACAAATTGAATCATAACACACTCTCAGAACACATGCTTTTCCATTTTCATCTGATTTCAAGGTCGTTTCTTTCCTGGAAGAAGACGTGGAGGTGTACAGGGTGCAATCAGAAGACGCAGACTTCCTTCACCACATATGTTGTTTTTAGGCCCCTGGTTTCAGTTTAATTATGTTTTCATTATGTGATCATTATTGAAGTGTAAACAGGAAACAGCCTGAAGCCTACATGCTGCTTGATTAGACGATTATGATGATTTTTCATCTATGTTGATGTTACAAACACAAACACTGAGCAGGTGAAGCTAACACCTTAACTCACCTTTATTAATGACCTTGCTGACACTCGAACGCCTCGTTCTGCAGCTGCTAAAGAGCATTTAATTCAGTTCAGTGAGTCCCAGATTCATCAGGAGCTCGAAGCTGAATTCCTGAAGCAGAGTGTGAAACATGAAGACAGAAACGGTGACACAAGTAAAGACTCAAATAATCCAGTCAGAGGAACGGGAGTGTGTGTGTGTGTGTGTGTGTGTGTGTGTGTGTGTGTGTGTGTGTGTGTGTGTGTGTGTGTGTGTGTGTGTGCGCACGCACTGGTCAGCGCTCTGAGTGTCTTGTTGTGGTGTTTTGGGTCCCCAATGGTCCTCGCGGGTCCTCGGTCTTATAACTTGCCCGCTAATCCGCTCGCTGTCCTCGCTCTGTCTGCAGAGCAGCCTTCATATTGTGCCTTTACCACGTGGCGTGTTTGTGATAGCATTGGTGATGTAAACTGGAGAAGCTGAGGACTCAAAATCGCTGAGCACTCAGCACTTTTTCTGCTCTGGGTCCACACATGTAAAATCAACTACACGTCTATGAAATAAGAGGAAACACCGCGAGGCACCATGTAGGCGACACAGTTCCTCACCACAGCCAACGATGTGCTGGGTTAATCTGAGATTGTGTGGGTGGAAGGTATCAGAACCTGAAGGTCACAGAAAGACGTTCTTTCTGAATTTTTAAATATGTGTGGACTTTTGACCTTTGAGAAGTCAGTCATACCACAGGAGCACTGTGTTGTGGCACTTTGGTGGCAGCATGCCATAAATGAAGTCATTTTATTTGCGATCAATGGCGTGATGACGACGGGATGCTCAATAAAGTGCGTTATTTAGATGGAAGAGAAAAACTCAGGGGCTAGGATGAAGATGCTGCGATGGAGTGATGAGCTCAGCGGGAGGTGATCATATGGAGCTCCTTGCTCTCACACTGCAGAATTACTTGTTGTTCCGAGAGCATTTAAAAGTAGAATGGGAGGCCCCTCTTCCCGGGAACCAGCTTCCAGTTTGGATTCAGGAGACAGACACTATCTCTGCTTTTAAGATGAGGCTTGAAACTTTCCTTTTTGATAAAGCATATAGATAAAGCTGGATCAGGTGATCCTGAATCCTACCTTAGTTATGCTGCAATAGACTTAGGCACTGACATGAGCTCCTGCTGTTCAATCAAAGACGGACGACGAAGCTTTAATTCTACAGTTTCTGTGACAGAATGTCTCTGTAGGGGTGATTTATCCCCTCTCACTTGATTATTTTGATGTAATTTCTGCCTCCGTCCCCCTTGTGTGTCTCATTTGTGCAGGTTTGTTTCTGTTGTCTGTGAACATGATGGTCATCTAACTGTCTTTTGCTGAATGACCTTGAACCTGTGCCAGTGTTTGTGCTGTATCCGTCCACCTGACTGTGCTTCTGGTTGTCTGAACTCTTCATTTCTTCTGCGTTGCATCAGAGCAGCGCTGCAGCTTGCTGTTGTTCCTCTGCAGAGTGAAATCTTGCCGCACTTTGATGGCTTGTGTTTCCTCTCTGTGAGTCGGTTTGTGTTGCTGTTGTGTCTCAGTGTGAAATAAATCCAGTGTGGCTTTGAGCTGCTGTTCACGGATGAAGTGAAAACCTCCACAAACACAAACATCTCTTTACTCTTTAGAAAGTCTTTGATCAGAGAGGATTATCCAGCCGTCTGTCTGCCGTCGCTCTCTGACTTCTCCACGTTCTGCACGCTGACATCAGCTGCTGCTGCTGCTTTACACCAGCCTCTGCTCCCTGATGGACAGATGAAGATAAACAACAGAACGAATGGCATGGAAATGAGCTGCTCTGCAATTTGTTTCACAGCAAGAAAAAGCAACAGCACAAAAACATCCAGACAAAACCCACTAGGAGATAAAGAAGAAGAAGAAGAAAAGGTCCAAACAGAGAAGAAGCTTCTCTCTGACCAATCAGAAGATGAGTTACTGTTTGTGGATGCCGTCCTCTGGGCTAAAGAGGAGAGGGACCATCAAGCTCACAGCTCAAAGCATGCATTAGTGCACATGGGAGGCGTAACTGGACATCTGTGAGGACTCCATGAGGCTGAAGCACATCTGCAGGTTTAAGAGCAAAGTCTACCGTCCAGGCCCCGTATGATTAATTTACAATCTCTCTGATTTCATACAATGAGCTCAGACTTCAGTAGCATGACTCCATAACTGACCTGAATAGTCCAGACCATCGCCCACTGAAACATCTACCACAACAGAAACATCTGGCTTCAACCAGGAGCAGCTGGTCTTCTAACTTAAACCCTGGAAAACTTTATTTAAGCAACCTGCTGGGAAAAAAAACTTTATTTAAACATAACGAGCATGAGCAGAAACATTTCTCTGGCTCGTGATTTGAATTGTTTTACGATAAAGACGTTTACAGCAAGTGAGCATGTAGAAAGCCATCAAGCCACCATCAAACCTTCCACTGTAACACAGCAGCTGCTTGCTGTCAGCTGATTGAACTTAAATTTTCAGTAAAAAGCTGAGAATGGCAGCAGCTGTTCTCCCAGCTGTCCTCCCCCGCCCCGGTCACGCTTCCTGCTGACGAAGGTGAATGTGAACAGGTGAAGGCTGCTGCTGCACACTGATGGAACGTGTCTGCTCATTAACATCATTCAGACGTTTTCATCAGCAAGCATGATTTCTGCTGCTGGGCGTCTCGTTAAAGAAAACCTCTGAGATTAATGGTAGCAGAGCAGAGGACAAATTTTGTAACAACAACAACAAATAAATTCTACATCATACTAAACATGAGATCTTCTGTTATGTGAGGCTAAACTCACTTTTGATCCTGGGGCGAGACATCACAGTTTCTTTCTGAATAGCGAGATGAACCTAGCTCTGAGTCATGCTTGTGGGCTCCACACAGAAAGTCCAGTTGTGAAGCACCAGCTTCGCTACTACGTTCAGGGAAGCACTGACACTTTTCCAAAGTGTCATGTGACCAGGAAGTGAACCCTTGTTTGGTGTGAGAGTGTCACGGGTCCAAACTGCTGGGGTTAACAGGGCCGACGCCATACTGAGAGGTCATCACAGAGGGTCAGAGGTGAATGTTTCTGTCAGATTTCAGTTGTTTGTAGGTGTCTGAAGGTCACTCTCAGGTGAGTTTTCAGGTGTCTGAGCTTTCTGTGATGACTGAACTCGAGTCTCCTTCCTGCAGATTTGGAGTGAAGCTGATTCAGAGAGCAGACTGCCTGATTAGGTTGGCCCTGTGTCGTGTTTCAGCAGAGAAACTGGGAGTCAAACTATGTCTGCCTTATTCTCTGAAACTCTGGATGGAAAAGAGGAAGTGCTTTCGTTCTCCTCACCGCAGTAATCTGAGCTTTCGTCACTCATTGATTGCAGCTCGTTTTCTTCCTGCTGTTGTCGAGCCAAGTGGCGACAAGAAGGATCTCACCTGCACCATCATCAGATTTGTCGAGCCCAGCGGCAGGAAGCTCCTTGATCAGCTGGCTGGATGTGCGGAGTCAGCCGTCACCTTCACCTGCTGAGAGTCTGAGTCGATAACGTGCTGCACCTAACGTGCTGCAGGCAACGGCAACAGCCTCCAGCGGGAAGTCGGCTGACCGACAGCTCAACGTGGCCTGAGCTTGACTCTGACTGCCGTCACTGCGCTGAGCCATTTGTCATTGCAGCTGAAAGGGCATGCTCAGTTTTTACAGTGTGACGTGTGATGTCTGCAGATCAGACAAAATCTCAGGTGGGGGCCCACTACGGCCCACAGTCTCCCTAACTCTAACCACGGCCGTCACATGACTGTTTCTGAAAGTATAGGCGGCAGGACGTAGAGCAGGTCAGAAGATCGGTGGTTTGATCTGCATGCCAAATGTTCTGAGGCACAATACTAACCCCAAGTCACTCGATGAGGCATCCACCAGAGTGTTTGTGATTGTTAGAAAGCACTTACACAGAAAAAGCACAGAAAAAGGTGCTTGTATGAACTGATGTGAATGAGGCAAGTAGGATAAAGTGCTTTGAGAGCTCAGGTAAAGTAGAAAAGCACTGTACAAGAACCAGGCCATTTTACTTTCTGCACATTGTTGCCGGCTCTGAGCTTGATGTCTTCTTCTGAGGCGTTTACACGCTGTGAAGAACTCATCACAAAGAATTTAAACAGAATGAATTTTATTTTGGAATCGGTCCTCAGACTTGGACATTTCAGCAAATCATGTTTCATTGAAATCAGACAGATAAAAAAAAACACACTTTTTTTGCTGATGATGATGTCACTGAAAACCAACTCCATTCGTTCAACAGCTGAAATTGTTTTATTTGGAAAATCCCATCAGTTTCCATGATTTTTTTCAGAATGCATCTAGTAAGTCACATCAGGGTTAGCTCAAGGGTTATCCACCCTGAAGTCAGTTTTCTCTGATGTTCTTCGGTGTTCCATTCTCAGAAGAAGAAAAAACAGAGGGCCTTTCAACACTCGTTGAGTCCCTTGGTATAACCCTCAACACTATGCAGATCTAGGCTTCTTTGCCTATCAAAATACTCAGTCGTATTATTCTCCTCCTTCAAAACTTTCTCCGTGTTCCCACATGTACTAAACAACAGCTACACTCTCTTGCAGGACACCTAAACTTTGCCCTACGTATGATTCCTCAAGGCACCTCCTTTATTTCTCACCTGCTCTCTCTTGCAGCATCTAATCAATCACTCCTCGACACAATCACTCTGGACATCTCCTCCAGAGCCGAACTGTGGCTCTGGCAACTACTCCTTGCTAACTGGAATGGCATTACCTTCTTTTATGACGATCAGCTGTCCCACCCCGATGACATTCAGCTTTACACAGATGCTGGGTTTTCTGTCAGCTTAGGGGGTTATTTTGGCGGAATGTAGTTCTCTTCAGCGTGGCCTCCCAAGATTTGCCAACATATCCAGGAGTGTTTGCTGCCTTTTTCGACTGTTTTTGAAATCTATCCCTTGGTAATTCCGGCCTTATTCACCAGTTGCTCCTTTTTCAGCCACAACATCCGAGATCCAAACCCTAGCATCGTAGAGCTCATCGCCCTTTCCCAAAAAGCTATAATTAACAGCCCCTAGCACCTTGTCCACCTACTGGACTGCTTGGAAAGCGTGCCGTTCATTCCACAACCACTTAATGTTCTCGTCCCATCCTTCGACATTGCTACCATGTTTAGCTTCATGATTTTGCACATCGATTCCTGGCCATCAAAAATCCCACGATCCAATCTTATCTCAGCAGCATCAATTTCTTTGCCAAAATACTCAGGGGTTGACCTTGCTCGACCTCTATATTGTCTCAGCTGTCGCTGCCCATCAAAGGTCTCCAAAGTCAGGCACCCCCTTTGACCCCATGCCATTTACTCCTAACTTTGGATCTTTCATGCTCCAGCAGAAGTAGTGACTACTTCCTGGCACGCACGTTTGAATAAATGTTCCTGCTCGCTTTCCTCATATTCCATCCATTCTTCATCCCTGCATAAGTGACCTTTACCCAGTCTCTGAAGATTGCCTTGTCTTTTCCCTCAAATGAAGTAAAATCAATCAATTGGGCAGCCCCCTTTTGATATTCTGCTTCAAAATAAACTCACCTCTGAGCCCCACCACGACCATCATCATCATCATGGTTTCTTTCACATTTTCTCCAAGTTCTTTCATTGTCCAGAATTTCTCCAAATCTTTTTTCTGGCCATTCCTTCTGCATTGGTGCTGCAACATCTGCTTCCCTCAAATGAATCCCTGACCAGTTAATCAAGCTCATGTGCTGCTGGTCATCACAAACCTACTAATTATACATTCGCAGCAATGCTTCATAATGCTCAATTTTCGGTTCTTCAAGAGGATGCCTTAATTGGGGATCTGCCCAGCCCAGGAGCCACTGCCAGTCCCCTCTAAGGCCTTTCCCAAATCACAACATGAGTTCACTTTCCCTCATCCACCATCATCAATTGTAACTGAAGATATGGTCTCAGCTAGTGACTTACTTAGACATAGATCCTCCCATGCTTTATGTGGCATATCGGGCGGCAAACGAACGCCACCAGGCTCGATCTTGTGCCCGGGCTTCAGCGTCTTCCAACGATATATTCGATGTCTTTAGGTCTTGATAGAATGACCTTCGCCAGGTGTTGCGGGGACGTCCTCGTGGTCGTTTGACGCCCAGGGGTTGCCAGTGCATCGCTGTTTTTGGAATGTGTGCGTCATCCATGCGGAGGATATGGCCGGCCAGTTGGAGCCTGTTGCGTGCAACGATGTTGTGAAGTTTGACTGTGCCGCTCCTTCGCAGGATCTCCTCGTTGGTGATGTGGTCGATGTAGCAGATCCTCAGAATCCGGCGGAGACATCGCTGCTGAAAGACGTCGAGCTTGGTGTTGATGCAGGCCCTGAACCATTAGTTCACTCAGCTAGTGAACTAATGGTTAAATGCAGAGAGGTGTATAAACACAGATTAAGTGAAGAAAAAACACCATCATGGGAATCCCCCAGCATCCTACACCTATTGCAGCATAACTAAGGCAGGATTCAGGATCACCTGATCCAGCCCTAACTATATGCTTTATCCAAAGGGAAAGTTTAAAGCCTAATCATAAAAGTAGCGATAGTGTCTGTGTCCTGAAACTGATTGACTTCCTGACTTGGTTAGATGTTGTGAAGATGTTTTTCTAATCATGGAAATTATTCTGTTATCTTTAGTGTCTCCTGTTCTCTGAGGTCTGTTGCTGTTGGTAAGATGCTCAGTGTATTCATTCTTTTTGCTGACTTGGGCTCTCCTAAAGTTTCTGCTCTGCTGTTGGACTATCTTGCGTTTCCAGGGTAGTGATGGCTTCAACAGCATCTCTGTGGACCTCGTGCTGAGAGTTTCAGTAAGAAGCAACCAAATACAGGTTCAACACTTGGAATCCACTACAGATCTTTCATTATGAAATAGAACGATCATACCGCGAAACTGTTTGTGAGTCAAAATTACCTTTACCTTTGAGCCTTTGCTGTGACTGACATGGAGATTACCAGTGACTGTGTTAAAGTGAAGCCCAGATTAAACTGATAGTCTTACACGTCTTTGGTTTCTGTGCCCTTAGGAACAACAATAAATTAAATAATTTTATTAAAAGAGAGAATTACGGATGTGTCATTGTACTCAAAGACATTTTACAAACAGATGCTTCACTTTAGATTTTTGGGATCATAGCTCTGCCTCCTTTCCTCCCCATCATCTGAGCACTTGGTTTGGCAGCTGCATGGAGTTGGTTCGGATTAAGCTGGAGGCCATGGTTTACATCACTGCATACATCTGCTGAATGCTCTAATTTCCCAGCAGCCCTAGCACCGACTCTCCTATATCATCTTCCTGTCCGTCCTCAAGCTCTGATTGGGCAGAATAACCACAGTGCTGGCTGTATGTTCAATGACAGTCACAAGTGGTGGCTGGTCCTACAGTCACAATAGCACTGGCCCGGTTCAGGATCAGTCGTGCTGTTCTGGGCGAGTTTTCCTGGCTGAGAGCTGACTGGTTGTTGTGGAGCACTGGATCCAGATGATTGTTCAACTTTGAAGAGACATCCTCCCTGAGATTGCAGCAGCGTAGCTTTTTTGTGGAAACCTCAGAGAGCGCAGTTAAAAGAGAGAAACGAGAGAAAAATCTTTTTATTTTCCATTGATGAGCTTTGAAGCTGCTGCACTCGCTTGTCTGTCTGCTGGCAATTAAATTCTGTTAATGAAAAGATTAATATTTCCACACAGAGAGAAAGAGTTCACAGAGGGAGGAGGGTATGAAGGGTGAGGAAGAGGAGGGTAAGAAAGGGGGGTAGGAGTAAGGGGCGAGGAGGAGGAGGCTGATCAGAAGTTGAGCAGAGAGAACAGAACAGATTTCATTATCAACCTCTTCAGCTGCTGCTGGACTTTAATAGAAGAAGTGTGTGTGTGTGTGTGTGTGTGTGTGTGTGTGTGTGTGTGTGTGTGTGTGTGTGTGTGTGTGTGTGTGTACGGGTTCTTACTATCTCAGTGGGGACCAACAGCCCTCGTGAGGACCAAAATCCAGGTCTCCATGGGGTTGGAGGCATTTTTCATACTCAAAATGTGGTTTTAGTGTCAGAGTTACAATTGGTTATGGTTAGGTTTAGGGTAAGGGTTAGGGTTAGGCATTCATTTTTGATGGTTAGGGTAAGCGGCTAGGGAAAGCATTATGTCAATGGGATGTCCCCATGAGACAGCAAATCAGTGTGTGTGAGTGAGGGGATTTGTGGGGGTTTCCGTCTGATGGCGTCAGCCAATCTGAAAGCTGAAGAAAATAATGAACCAATTCTCAAACTGTCTGAGCACAGACCTGAACTGCCTGTCTGTGTGTGTCTCTGTGTGTTGGGGATATTTGGCATGCAGACTAGAGGCACAGACACACACACACACACACACACACACACACACACACACACACACACACACCACACACACACACACACACACGCACACATGCTTGCATACATATACTTATATTAATGCTATATATATATATATATATATATATATATATATATATATATATATATATATAGCATTGTACGTCAACCATTTTCCCCAGTCCTTCAAAAAGCGTTCTTCCTTTAATTTCAGTTTATATGTAAGGTTCTCCATCTCCATAATGTCCTCCACAATTGCTACCCACTGCTGCTTTCCTGGTGTTTCTGTCTTAAGCCAGTTTTTGGTGAGGGCCTTCTTTGCTGCCAAAAGGAGAATCTTAGCCAGGTAACAATCCTTTACATCTACAGTACCTTCCAAGTACCCTAGATACAAAACAAGGCAGGTTCTAGGAATAATATAACCTAATATATCACAGAGAGCCGAGTGAATTTTAACCCAGAAAGTGTGAATTTTTCTGCATTTCCAGAAAATGTGTGTATGGTCTGGTTCATCCCATCCACACAGCCTCCAACATTGTTGTTGTGTATTGGTTTGTTTATTTTTAATCTTAGGTGTAATAAAATAGCGAATTTGATTTTTCCAGATGAATTCTCTCCACCTCAATGAGTGAGTTGTATTCTTATGTTCTTTCCATGTTTCATACCACACCCTCTCAGTGATTTCTTCACTCAGCTCTCTTTCCCATTTTACTTTAACATATACAGTTGATTCCTGTCTTGATTCCATCAAACATTTGTATAGGGTAGACACTGATTTTGGAATAACACTTTTATATGCCAGTATAATTATTTTTATAATAGGATGGATTTTGTCTTCCTCTATTTTTATGTTTTTATTAAAGTAATCTCTCACCTGTAAGTATCTGAAAAAATCCTTGTTTTTTAAGTTGTATTCCCGTTTTAATTCTTCAAAACTTTTAATTTCTCCTTTTTTGATTAATAAACAAATTGCTGTGATTCCCTTTTCATTCCAATTTTTAAAACCAAGATCCAATTTTCCTGGTCTAAATTCTTCATTGAAGGCTATCCATTTTAGCAAACCAAGCTCTTTGCCAATCCTGAACTCCTTTACTGTATCATACCATACATTTAATGTAAAGGATATTATCGGGTTCCTATCTTGGTCTTTAGTTACGTATTCAGGGGTCTTTTTCATACCCATGTTTGTTTGAATTGGGACATTGAGTGTGGAGAGCTCCACATCCTTCCAGCGAGCCCCGTAATCATCACTACACCAATATGTTATCTGGCGTATCTGTGCAGCACGAAAATATTCTTTTAAATTAGGAAGCGACATTCCTCCTTTCTCCTTAGTAAGCTGTAAAGTAGTGTATCGTACCCTTGGCCGCTTGCCTTCCCAGACAAATCTAGATATATACTTATCCCATTCTGAGAATTGGGGTTGAGGAATAAATATAGCAATCGTGGTAAGATATTCATCTTTATCACATTTATCCTGTCACTAAATCCTAACGGATATGTATTCCATCTTTCCATATCCTGCCTTATCCTGTAATTTATATGTCCACAGTTACTTTGATATAGTTTGGCATAGTTTTTGGTTATATTTATACCTAAATATTTAAGGGTTTTTGCCTCCCACTTTATTTCCCATTCCTTAAGATTTTGAGTTGGTATACAATTAAACATTAGAACTTGAGTTTTAAGTATATTTACTTTGTAGCCAGAAAGCGTACCAAATTTTCCTAACATTTCTGTAAGCTGCATAAAAGAGTTTGTGGGGTTTTTGAGGGCTATCAACACGTCATCAGCAAACAGACTAATTACATGCTCTTGTCTATTGATTTCTATTCCTGTTATTAGGGCGTCTTGTCTAATCATTTGTGCCAATGGCTCAATATACAAGGCAAATAAGGTTGGACTTAAACAGCAACCCTGTCTAGTTCCTCTCTCTAGTTGGAATGTCTTTGTCAATGAGCCGTTAACTTTTAGTCTTGCAGTCGGTTTGTCATAGAGAGATTTAATACATTGGATTGATTTCGTAGTGAACCCAAACTTTGCCATGGTTAGGTACAGGAAGTCCCAGCTGACTCGATCGAAGGCTTTTTCTGCGTCTAAACTTATCAATGCAGCCGGTAGCTTGTCTTTATGTATGTGTAGGGTCCTTCTAATATTGTCTTGTGCCTGTCTATTTTTGACAAAACCTGCTTGGTCCTCATCTATCAGGTCTGGTATAAACGACTGGAGCCTATTTGATAGGATTGTAGTATAGATTTTATAATCAACATTCAACACCGATATAGGCCTGTAATTTTGGCAGTATTCTCTTTGTTTTTGTGGTTTTGGCAGCACCGTGATAATTGCCTCCCTCCAAGAGGGGGGAATCACATGTTTAGTGTGAGTCCAATTAAGAGTCTGGTGGAGTAAGGGTATCAATTCTTTTCCACATTTCTTGTACCATTCGGCAGGAAACCCATCACTGCCTGGTGCCTTGTTTGTTCGTAATTTTCCAATCGCTTTCTGAATCTCCTCTATCGTTATTGGTGCCGTCATGCGATCATTTTGTATTGTTCCAATAGAGGGTAGATCTAAGGAGTCTAAAAATGTTTTAATATCATTTAGGCCATTATTAGTAGGTGCATTTTGTAGATACAGGTCCTTATAATAATCGGTAAAGATACTTTCTATCTCTTCTAGGTTATGTGTCATTTGTCTTAGAATTATACAATTTGTTGACTGTTGTTTCTGCCTGTTGTTTTTTTAAACGTCTTGCCAATAGCCGTGCAACTTTAGGGCCTGATTCATAGTAGCTCTGTTTTACATATCTTGCTTTTACTTCCATTTCATATAAGAGTAAATTATTAATTTTCTTCTTAATATCTTTCATTTGTTGTTGTATCTTGACATCTACCTTGCGTTTGTCTGACGTCACATCTTATGAAGACTCTAGAGCGGCTCTTCCTCAACTTCCTCCGACCACAGGTACAACATGCCCAGGACCCACTACAGTTTGCATACAAGGCGGGTGTCGGAGTGGAGGATGCCATCCTGTACCTCCTACACAGAGCCCACTCACACCTGGATGGGGGAAAAGGCACGGTCAGGATACTGTTTCTTGACTTTTCCAGTGCCTTTAATACCATCCGGCCCTGTATGCTTCAGGAAAAACTGAACAGGATGGAGGTGGACCCCTGCCTGGTGGCTTGGATCTCCGACTACCTCACCGACAGACCACAGTACGTCAGGCTGAAGGACATCACGTCTGACACTGTGGTCAGCAGCACAGGAGCACCACAGGGAACTGTGCTGTCCCCTCTTCTCTTCACCCTGTACACCTCTGAGTTCTGCTACAACTCTGAATTATGCCACATTCAGAAGTTTGCAGACGACACAGCCATCATGGGGTGTATCTGGGATGATCAGGAAGAGGAGTACAGAAGTCTGGTGAGGAACTTTGTCGCATGGAGTCACACAAACCACCTGCAACTCAACACCTCAAAGACTAAGGAACTGGTTGTGGACTTCGGGAGGTCCAGAGAAGGTCCACTGCCGGTTCAGATAGAGGGGGAGGAGGTGGTCAACAAGTACAAGTACCTCGGGCTGTGGGTGGACAATAAACTGGACTGGTCATGCAACACAGAGCACCTGTATAAAAAAGCCCAAAGCCGACTGTACTTCCTCAGGAGGCTGAGGTCTTTTAACATCTGCAGGAAGCTCCTGAGGATGTTTTACCAGTCGGTGGTTGCTGGAGTACTTTTCTATGCTGTGGTGTGCTGGGGGAGCAGCACAGCAAAGAGGGACTCATCCAGGCTGGAGAAACTGATCAGGAAGGCTAGCTCTGTGGTCGGCATGAAGCTGGACACTCTGGTGACAGTGGCAGAGAAAAGGACATTAAAGAAACTGATGGACATTATGAACAATGCTGGGCATCCTCTGCACACGGCCATTAACAATCAGAAGAGTCTGTTCAGTGACAGGTTGCTTCTCCCCAAGACAAGAACTAACAGACTTAAAAACTCCTTTGTCCCACACGCCATCAGACTGTTTAACTCCTCTCTGGAGGGGAGAGGGAGGGGAAACAGGAGGACAAAGGAGGGGGGAACAACTAAGCTGTAGTGCCTCTTCACCTCACTGTGCAATACCTTGTGCAATACTTTTTGTAAATAGTCAACAGTGCAATAGACTCAATACTTGAAATGTGCAATTCACTTGTATTTTTATTTTTTATTCCTATTTATTCTATTTATCCCCTTTGTATATTTTATTTATATTTGTCTCTGTATTTATATATATGTGTGTGTGTGTGTGTGTGTGTGTGTGTGTGTGTGTGTGTGTGTGTGTGTGTATATATATATATATATAACAATTCTGTAACTGTAACTTCGGTCGTTGCTGTGCTTTTTGGAAGTTGTATCCTCTCGCTTGCAGGTCGTTAGCAGCCTCCTCCGCATTGCCATAAGTTTTCACTCCATTTGGCCAGTGGATTCGCATCTTGCTGAGAGGAGTCTGGAAGCGGATGCCTTCCTTCTTTAATATCTTTTTGATATTCACGTACGCTTTACATTCTTGCACCATTCTCGCCGAGTAGTCGTGGTCAAAATAAACCCTGCTTCTGTCCAGAGTGACCATTTTCTTTTCCCATGCCTTTTTAAGTATCATCTCTTTAGTTGTGAATTGTTGGAAATTGACAACGACTGACCTTGGGGGGAGACCCGCTGCCGGTTTCGGGGTTAATGCTCGGTGTGCGCGTTGAATCTGGAGGTTGATGTTAATATTAAGCTCCTCTCTGAGCCAGGCTTCCAGAAACTGGGTCAGCGATTCTCCCTTAGATTCGGCTCCCTCTTGTATTCCGTAGATCCGCAGATTGTTAAGTCTGGATCGCAGTTCCAAGTCATCCAATTTGGTCATCATCGCTTTTTGTTCTCTCATTAGTTCTGTCAGGATTTGATTGGCCTCGTGGCTCCACGTCTCTATTTCTTCCGTGCGCGTCAGCGCAGCTTCTAATTTCCCTTCTTGTTCTTTAAGTTCTGTAGTCATGCTCTTAAACTTCTGGTCGATGTCTTCTTTGAATTTAGACAGTTCGTGTCTCATTTGGCCAGTAATTTCTTCTTTGAACGTCGTGAAGTCTGATTTCAATTCATTTTGGAGTGATTGAATTTGTTTGCTAATACAATCCAGTCTGTTTTGAAACGCGGCCATATTAGCTTCAGGTGCTAGCTTGTCCTCGTTGTTCGGATGTTTTATGTCTTTACCTTGGGTGTCCGTAGTTTTTTTATTCTTTGCTTTTGTCGTCCCTCCGCTCATCTTCCAAAGTTGTTTTGTCTCACGCTTCAATTCGTGTTTTAGCGGAGTTTATCTACTTGGCTTACGGGAGCTCTGTACTTATGCGACCATACTGCTCTACCGCCACACCAGAAGTCGTAATTCATTATTATCATGATTTCATAAATACTGCTTGTTTTGGTGGCACAATGGTCAGCATGGTGGCCTCACACCAGAAAGCGTTTGGTTTTGATTCCACAAGCCAGTTCTGTTTGTTTGTCCATGGGCTCTCTCCGAATTCTCCAGCTTCTTCCTACAGTTGAAAGACAGCAGGTCAGGTTACCTGATTCTGACCTGTGATAGGAGTTAATCAGAGACAATGGTCATCTGTCGCTGTGTGTTAGCCCTGCAACAGACTGGAGACTCAGCAGTTGGGATAGGCTCCACCACCAACAGTGTTGAAGTGGAGAAGTGAAAGATGGGTTGATCGATTAGAAGTGGATGAGTGGGTATCAGTCCAGCAGAGTTAGCTGTGTTTGCTCTCGGCTGCCTCTACACTTTGATCCTTTAGTCTGAGTCTGAGAGCAGGCAGGTTTCAGCTGGATGTAAAGAATTTCAAACTAGAACAATAAACTGATATTGAGGAGCTCTTCACATCCAAGGGAATGCTGTCTGAGGTTTTTTTAGATATTTAAGGGGCAGCTTCCCTTTTCTTCTGCCACACCAACCTGACTCTGCAAAGGAATTTTTTTGCTTATTGTAAATCTACAAATATCAGCCTTAAACCAGCGTCTCATCTGGAATTTATTCTTGCTCACATTCACTGAATCATTCATTCCCCCTTACACATTCCTCGGTGTCTGCAGAAATAAACCCTGGTTGGGAATCTCTGGCGTGTGCTGCATTTTGTGGTGTGATGGTATCTCTGCTGGAGTTTTTCATGTTGCTGGTTCTGAGAACTGATGAAGAGCAGTGGTTTCATCCCCAGAGTTAAACTCTTTTCTGGATCCTCTCAGCCTGCAGATGTTTCCTCTTTGATCTGCCTCCTCTTCGTCAAATGAGGTGATGCTGCAGCAGTTAATGCATCTGTCACAGTACAGCTGAAATTTCACCTTGCCTCTCACCTCAGCCATCAGCTCACAGACCCAGAAACACTACAACTATCCACTCACCATCATCCCAAAGCCCGATGCCTTTTTTTTAAAGAGCACCGTAATCACCAGGAGGCGTCACACATCATCAATAATTCAGACTGGATGAGAGTTTGACAGCATCAAAGAGGAAAACTCACAGGAAGTCAGATCAGTCTGAGCTGAGTGACAACAAAAAGCAGCTGAAAGCGTTACACAGCGAGGACAGAGGAAACTGGAGTGCAGTGTGGCAGCAACAGGAGACAAGCTTAAATCTTCACTGTGAGCTGCGGTCACAGAGTGATAATAGCAACATATAAATTAAATTATTTTACCAGAAAAACAGACAGCTGCAGGTCGAAGTCTGAAACCTTTTTAATGTTTCATTTTTTTACCTTCTGTCAGGTTCCTGAGCTGATCAGATTAAAAATGTATCTGACAGTCAGTCATGTTAGGAGATGGAGTTTTGACAGAGTGTTGACAGCAAGCTCGTTTAAATCAGCTCTTTGTCTCAAGCTGTGCTCCTTCACGAGCTCTCTAAGAGGTAGAACACTTTAGGACGGCATCTCTCACTGGTTTGTTTTGTTTTGTGGAAGCTCCTGCTCGATATGTAATCCCAGAGTTAAATAGTCTGTGAGCATGTGCGGTACATTTATCAAAGAGAGAGTTCACAGTGAGATATTTAAGTTCTTGGAACAATAAAGTTTATTTAAATTTGTAGCCACAAGAAAAATAAAGTTTCTGTGTTTCCTCCTGATGATTATCAGGATCCTCAGATCCTCTGACTCCCAGAGTGTGAGGGATGATGACACTTTCCTGAAATCTGATTGGTCAGAGGAGCTGGTTTTGTCTCTGACTTCTCAGTTCCTAATTATTTGGATCCTACCCTCTGTCTCAGTCGTGTTGTCACATCTTCAGGTTTATATAAGTTACATCTTTCTTTGTGTTTTCATTTGTGCTCATCCAATCAGATGCTGCAAAATCATTGTGTGTGTACGTGTGTGTGTGTCTGCTGAGACTTACCTACCTGGCTGCTAAATTTTCCCAGCATGCAACAGCCCTTTAATTCCAGGTAAAAATCAGCTGACCATTGACCTCCACCCAGCCTCAGACATCAGCAGGTGGCGGCTGACCATTGACCTCCACCCAGCCTCAGACATCAGCAGGTGGCGGCACATGGAGCACCTCCTCCTGCTCGAAGCTGCTGACCCAGATCTGATCTGTTACCTGTTCCTGATGAGCTGGAGCCAGCGACATCCATCTGGCTGTGGGCCCATGTGATTGGTGGGGCAGTGATTACCTAATGTAGAATGTAAACAGCGACAGCGTGATGTACTCTGCAGCCGATGTGATGGATGTGGACTCGGCGAGAGCCAGGGGGACTCATTGATCCGTTTGTCCCCTTCAATCAGGCGCTGGATTTGGGTCTGCTGAGCTTTTAGTGAAATGAGGCCTCAGAATGAGACAGGAAGTTTCCCTGCCTCGCCAATAAACCTTGGAATAGATCAGAGCTCAGCGCTGCAGAGTGTAAGGACCAATGACTGTAGAAAACACTGGAGTGGAGCTGAAGACTGTGGGTTAAATGGGCAGAGCCATGACAGTGTAAAAGGAGGGGCTGATCTCAGAGCTGCACACATCAGCTGATGCGTCAGCTGATTTCCTTCCATAATTCTAATTCAATTCAGTTTTATTTATACATCGCAAAATCACAACAACAGTTGCCTCAAGGCGCTTTATATTGTAAGGTAGACCCTATAGCACAAAATACTTAGGTTAGTAAGATCCCACACCTCCAGACTCACTAACAGCTTCTTCCCCTGGGCCATTCGGACTGTTAAGGGTTGGGGTTAGGGTTAGGGGCAGGGGTGCCCACAGTCTGAGTAACCCCGATCACTCAGGCCACTCACATGCGGACTACTCAGTCTTCTTTTTCTTTGCACTGATTCCGAGCACTTTGCTTTCCACTGTGTGCCTTTGCTCTTGATTGTATATATTTGTCCTGTTTGTTATGTATGCCTGCTGTCTACTATTTATATTTTATTCCTGCACAGATGGCATGGAGCACACATAATTTTGTTGTTATTACAATAAAAGCCTATTCTACTCTATTCTACTCTATTCTATACTTCCTGTTGGATAATCTCACTTTACATTTGTCTGGAGCTTCTGGGGCTTTGGTTTCTATAGATAATTTCCCTCTTCAAACAACTGCACAGGGAGAGAATGTTTCCATAACATAACTCACCTGTATAAACTTTATTAAGGGGTGTGGCCTCTTTGATTGACAGGTGGATGGTGACACAGGTGGCTGTAGCTGCTAGCTGTTTGCTGTCTTCACCTGAACTGGACCTCTGGCCTGTGTTTGTTCTGTTTGAGCCTTTTGGAGTATTTTTAATAACATCATGTGGCCAATAATATGGCTGCTGTAAGGTTACTGTAGTAACAGACCATCCAAGAAAGCTGAGTTCGAGTTCTGATTGAAATTCTAGGATTTCTATCTCTGATGGTGTGTTCACACAAAGCATAAAGCCAAGTTTCAGCTTGTGTTAGTTCTGCGAATACAGGAAAAGTTTTGGATCAACACCCAATGTGAGAGCTCAATGTGAGAGAACACCAGGAGATGTCGCAGTGGCACCATCTTTTATATACAGTCTGTGATAGCATAAAAACCTCAGCAGACATTACTGGTCTGCAGTCTCACAGCATCTGGTTCAAACCTGCTTACAGAAAAGAGGTCAAAGGTGAACACTGTGCTCTTAAATCCAGTCCAGCATTGTTTGTGAGGTGCACTTTCTCATTTTTCCACTCTAATCTTTTTAAAAATCTCTGGATGAGCTGGAAACCTCACAAACTGAAAACAGCCTGACTTTCTATAATCTATCAGTGCACATTAAGCGCTTAGAAAAGCACAAAACTGAACGCTGACAGAACTTTACTACCCAGGACTGTGACCTGTACTGCTGTATTTTCATTCTGTGGCATTTGTACTTTTACTGCAGCAAAGCTCTAAATACTCCTCGGTGTTACTGCATCAGCTCATCTCTGGCTTGAATGTTGCGCAGCAGTCAGTGTGATTCAGGGCCTCAGACCAGGACCAACAGGAACACACCGAGGGGGCGTTCACTGACAGCCAGCAGGGCTTCTTACTGCAGTGTACTGATACAGAACAATTTCTCTCAAATCCATCTTTAACACTTTTGGCTCGATGCTACAGAGCTCCGAGCCAAGCGCCGCTCCTCCAACTAAAACCTGTGACGGTTCTTGCAGTGGCACTCGGATAAATGTATTAAATCAAGCTGTAAACAGTTTAAACCAATCCACCTTTCAGCTCACTGTAATTCAGAAGAATGAGTTCATCTCTTGGTCGACTCAGCATTTTGTGACATGATAAATCTGTCGTCATGGACGAGCCAGCAACATTAGCACAGAGAGAGAGAGAGAGCTCGTTAGACTGATTGGCTCCATTTCTTTCACCAGAAAGAACAGAAAAATCAACTCTGTCATCTACTCAGTCGCTCTATTTAACCGCCATTATTTACAGTCACCACTGTCTGAACAGTTCCTGAACTGATGTTCCTGAATGCCTCTCTGTGAGGAACCCTGTGGTTAAAGCTTGTTGATGGTTCTTGCAGAAGGTGAACTGTTTCATGAAGCTTCATTGGTGTCTCAGTTCGAGCTCAGGTTGCTGTGTAGAACATTCACCTGCTGACTTTTTGTTTAATCAGGTCTCAGATCAGAGGGAGAAGTGATGCTGAAGATAAACTTGTCTCCTGAAATATGACCCAAAGAGACTCACCATTTCCTGTTTTATTTTTGCTAGTTCTACTTCCTGTCTATGTTCTGGTTTCCCATCAGGTCATTACTCTCCCAGTACACTTGCCTGCTCGACTGTCTCAGATTTTTCTTGTCTTTGTCATGTTGTCGTGTGTGAAAGGGTCGAGTTAGAAGCCGTTTAGTTTGAATGACATGTGAAATGATTGTGAGTGATGGTGGAGCGTATGAGGCAGAAATAAAAGACTTACACAGGTCAAAAGCCCAGTCTCCTTCCCTCACATCAGTGCAGATCAGTCGGTCAAACTGAAGAAGGACCCTCTGAGCTGAAGGTGATGATCAAGATGCCTCATCTAACAGCTATGGCTAGTGGCTGCAGAAATCAATAAAATGAACTGGACCTGTTGTGCACTTTTATTGCTAATCGTTGTTTACTGGGTGCAGCAGAAGTTTGTCGACCGCATGTCATCTCTCTGAAGGTCAGACTGGGGCCGCCGGCCTCTGTTTTCCTCCCAGTGCTGATGTGTTTCTGTTGTTGAACCACAATGCATTCAGGCTCCTCAGGACAAAGAGACAGGCTGCTGCAGCTCTGAGCGTAGCTGATAAAACATGCTTTAACGGAGCACGAAGCCCGGGGGAAACAGCGGGCTTTGTTTTAATCTGCGCTGCTGCCTTGGTTCGATCCGGGTGGGGGGACAGGGATCAGAGCCAACTGTTGAAAGCCCACTGGAGTTTCCCAGAGAGACAGAGGTCAGAGGGATCAAACTGTTTTCATCCCATGGCTTCATTCAGACAAGCCTGAAACACACAAAACTCTGATGTTCAGTTAAACACAACGTGAGCCTGAGAACATGAAAGGAGACTGAGCTGATACCTGGGTATCTTTTATATCAGCCTCATGGCATCTCCAGCATGCTGCCCTGAGAAGAGTCATCACATCCACCAAAACCTTACGATCGACTCAAAGTGAGGCAAATGTCTGCAGATTACAGGTAGGCTCGTCTGTCAACCTGTGATTGTTCTTTCTGGATTCTGTCAGTAACTTACAGACCAAACCAGATGAACTGTACTCTATCAGGTGTGTGATGAGGCTGACAACAGCAGGAACAAGAAGCTGTGTGGCTGTGAACTGAACCTGCTGCTGCTTTCTGGACTAAGTGAATTCAGCAAAATCTAAGCAGATAATTCACAACCTGCATTGCTGATTTCCAACCACTAGACACTATAGCGCTAACCACCTTCAAATATAAACTGATAAACTGGTTTCTTATGTTATTTTGGAAATATATTAAGTTCTTGTGCTATTTTTTAGTTAGAATTTAGTTGTCTTTAGTCTAGTTTAGGTTTCATCCATGTCCCTGTGTTTGTGAGTCTTTTCCTGTCTTCTGTGTCAGTCTGTCATGTGTTTCTTGTCTGCGTGTTTCATGTTGTCAAGCTTGTGCGTCATGTCAACGTCTCTCCATGTTTCCTGTTTTACTTCGAGAGTCTGGTGTTTCCATGTTCAGTGTGTTTTGTTTTACTTCCCCTGTGGCGTCACGTTCATTCGTGTCAGCTGTGTCTCCCCAGGTGTTCCCACTTCCCTCATTACCCTCTTGTGTATTTAAGTCTCCTTCTGTTCTTTGACGGGTCGTCTATTTATGTCACAGAATCTTTTTGTTTAAGTAAGTAAGTAGAATTTATTTATATAGCACATTTTCACAGATAAAAATCACAAAGTGCTTCACAATAAGATCAGACATACAAGTTAAAATTAATTAAAAGCCCGTTTGTATAAAAATGTCTTCAGCTGCTTTTTAAAGGAGTCAGTGGAGTCTAGACAGCGTAAAGACAACGGCAGAGAGTTCCACAGCCTAGGTGCCAGTGCCTGAAAAGCCCGATCCCCACGTGTTTTAAATCTAGTACGTGGGACCACCAGTAGCCTCTGACCTGAAGACCTAAGTGCTCGGGATGAAGCATGAGGTTTCAACAGGTCAGAGATATACTGGGGAGCTTCACCGTGCAGAGCTCTAAAAGTTACAACTAAAATTTTAAAATGAACCCTAAAATTTACAGGCAACCAATGAAGAGAAGCCAAAACTGGAGTAATGTGTGACCTCTTGTTTGTACCAGGTAAAAGTCTTGCCGCTGCATTCTGTACAGACTGAAGGCGATCCAGAGCTGATTTGTTGAGACATGTAAAAAGACCGTTACAATAATCCAAACGAGAAGAGATAAAAGCATGAATAATCATCTCAAGTTCTGCCTTTGACACCAGTAGTCTGAGTTTAGAAATGTTTCTTAAATGATAAAAACAGTTCTGGACAAGTTGTTTAGATTGTTTCTCAAGAGACATTGAACTGTCAAATATAACACCTAGGTTTCTGAGACTCGACTGAAATGAAGGGTCTAAAAAACTGATATGCTGCCTAATTTCTGAGAGCATGTGATCAGGTGCAATAATCAAAGTTTCTGTTTTATCTGCATTTAACTGAAGGAAATTGTCATTGAACCATTGTTTGATTTCTGACAGACAATTATTTAAACAAGACAATTTATAAAACTCAGAAGCTTTGAAAGAACAGTACAACTGAATGTCATCAGCATAGAGATGAAATATTGTAACATCTGATAATTTGGCCTAGAGGGAGTATATACAGCAAAAAGAGAATAGGACCTAAAACAGATCCTTGAGGTACCCCAGAAGGCAGAACTGATGTTTCCCACAACACATGATTCATACAGACAGTAAAGGATCTCTCAGATAGATACGACATAAACCATTTTAAAACAACGCCAGTAATCCCAAACAAGTCCTTCAGCCTATTTATCATGATGCTGTGATCAACAGTATCAAAAGCAGAGCTGAGATCCAACATAACCAGAACAGTGTACTCTCCAGTGTCTGCTGCCATCAGAATGTCACTAGACACTTTAAGCAAAGCGGTTTCAGTGGAGTGCAATTTGCGGAAACCAGACTGGAAAATGTCCAGAAAATTGTTCTTCTCCAAAAAGTTAAGTTGTTCTGCAACTGTTTTTTCCAAGATCTTTGACACCAATGGTAATTTTGATATTGGCCTGTAACTGCTTGGAAGAGATGGGTCCAAATTTGGTTTCTTTAATATTGGTTCAACAATAGCTTGTTTAAAATAGCTGGGAACTGAGCCAGTATAAAGAGAAGTATTAATTCTTCTATTATTTCCAATAGAATCAAACACACTAATGAAAAATGATGGAGGAAGTACATCAAGGTGGCTTGAAGTCAGTTTCATTCAACCAAGCAGAGCACTGATGTCCTGTAAGGTAACAGGAGTAAAAGAGAACCAGATATCAGAGGTAAGCAACGTGTCAGTGTGATACTGAGAGGATGATGGAGAAATATTAGACCTGACAGCAGCAACCTTATTAACAAGATAGTTTAAAAAGTCATTACAATCACATTTAGTATAGACTGGTACACGAGGAATGTCAGGAGAGACAATGTTTTTAATTGTATCAAACAATACTCTGGGATTTTTCTTTTTTGAAGCTATTAGATTAGCAAAATATTCCGTTCTGGCATTTTTTATCATGTCGTTAAGTGAGAAAATTGATTCCTTGAGATGTACCTTATGGACCTCAAGCTTGGAAGCCTTCCATAAACATTCTAATCTGCGACAATATCTCCTAAAATTTCAAATATTTTCATTTATCCAAGGACAGAAATTTGAAGAATGGACAACATTTAGTTTCAGAGGTGCCACCGTATCTAAAATAGATTTACATTGATTGTTAAAAGACAAAATAAGTGAATCGATATCATTTTGAGCCATTCAAGGGACAAACATGGCAGAGAACCTTCTAGCAGCATCCTGGTTTATAATCCGCCTTTGGATCATCAATTTAGGAGGTGAAGGATCCACGTAAAATGACAAATTAAAGAATATACAACTATGGTCACTCACATGGACATCTTCCACACATACATCATGTATATTTAAACCCAGGTAGAAAACACGATCAAGAGTGTGGCCCTTTGTATGTGTGGGGCCGGAAACATGCTGCTTAAAGTTAAAAGACTCAGTGATAGTGATGAGCTCATCAGCAGTGTTACAGGAAGTGTCATCAATATGAAGGTTTAAGTCTCCCAATATTACAACCTTCTCCAGTTTAATGATCAATGTCAGAAGGTCGTTAAATTCAGTTAGAAAGGCCCCAGCAGGTCCAGGAGGTCAATAGATTAAAATACAGTAAAAGGTTTTCAGAGAACCCACCTTCATCATCTGTGACTCAAATGAAGAAAAGAAGCCCGAGGTCATCAGTTTGCATATGAGTCTGTCCTGGTAAACAGCAGCAAGTCCTCCACCACGTCCTAAAAGACGCGGAGTTCCAATGAGAGAACAGCCAGACGGGCAGATTTCATTTAAGTGGACAGCAAAATAATCCTTATTTTGCTGCCACGTCTCAGTCAGACACATAAAATCTAGAGACTCTTTAATAAAAAAAAATCATTTAGAATAAATGATTTGTTCATTATAGAGCGAACGTTGGACCTGGACGCCGGCCCTCGTTCCTCTTTTTCGTCTCTTGAGGGTAGAAATGCCGCGGGTTGTTCACAGTAGCACGCAATCAGGTGAGGAACACACCAGATGAGGAGGAAACGTTTTTCTGTAGCTGTCCCAGCTGTCACAGTAGCTCTCCATTGTGTCTTTAATGTTTAACAGTGTATCCCGATCATAAATTAAAGCAGCAGAAGCAAAGTCAGAATACAAAAGAGCAAAAATTATATTGCAAACAACAAGTGACGACAGTGAAAAACTACACTGTCGCCTCCAATGAGCTGTAGCAGTGGCGGCAAAGCCAAACACAGGCGCCAATGCTGCTCCACGTCTAAGTACTGATGTGTCAACACTGATATAATACAGTATAAACCTATAACCTAAACTGTATAAACAGTTTATACTCACGTCAGATTTAGTTTTCTTTACGTTCATGTTTCACATGTTCCTGTTCAATTTCATATTCTTGTTTAATGTTCTAAATGTCATAGTCGTTTAGCTGCTCCCAGTGTAGGTTTAGTTTAGTTTTTACCTCGTTTTTCCTTAGCGGCGTGTCCCATTGTGACACTCTACTGATTTGTGTTGTTCTTTTGAGTCTACCACATCATTTTTACCCTGGTTTAAACTGTGTGATTATGGGTTAGGTGTAAGCACAATATAAAGTACTTGAAAATGTATTTCTGACATGTGTAAAAACATGTCTTTTATCCCCCAAAGCTAAAACTCTGCTTTGGCTGGCTGGAAAAAAGGCTGTCCTGAGCTTCATCACTCCTCTGGCCAGCTCTCGATGTTGCAGTGGGTCAATTCAGAATGCTAGAAAGATTTTTTTCCCCCATCCTCTCTGAAAGGACCAAGTTCAGGCTGGGTGTTCCTCATCAAAGTTTAATTTCTATGCTGATGATGCTCCTCTTTCTGCTGCACATGACAATCAATAACACCTTCCTCGGTGAAACGCAGAATGATCTGAGACTCTCTCAGCAGCTCCTCTGTAAAGCGACCCGTCCTGCTTCCTGCTTTGTCGCTGTGGTGGATGCTTCTTGTTGAATCTGTTATGTTTAGCTTCAGTCAGATGTGGGTTTCTAATGTTTGGCTGTAAATGAACTCAGTTTGTGTTTCAGCTGTGAATCTTTCATCTCTGCTGTCTTTTTATTTCCTCGTTTTCATCTTTTATTCAGTGTGTGCTTTGATCTCATTTCTGTGTTTTATTGATTGACTTTGTTCAGACTCGGAGCAGCTGCATATCTCCATCACCTAAAACGTCACAGTTTTTCTTCCGCATTGCTGTTAACGCTCAGTTGAATAATGAAACATTCACATTGGTCTTAGCGACTCTTCGGTGAGCTTTAGCTTTCGAAACAGAAACTCCTCAGAGTTTGATGGTGTGTTTAAGGTCTCATCTGTGTTTCCTGTCAGGAGATGATCTCAGGTTTCACTCTGTAAATCAGAGAGGGTAGGTTTGTTCTTCTCGCAGTTCTCCTGTAGGATGACAAGTTATCATCCAAACGGCTGGTCAGAAATGCCGGGATGGCCTCATTTAAGTCTGCAGGGAGCCGACAGCCTGACGGCTCCAAAATAACAAACAGACCTCAGAGTTAACACTTCAGCTTCACCAGCACCTGCACTGCCTGGAGAAAGGTGGAGAAGCTGCAGAGAGCTGCAGCTCCGTGCTGAAAAATACCACTTGTATCCAGGTGAGTCAGAAACACTGAGAATATGTCCACACTAAACGTTTTCGTTTGAAAACGTATCGTTTTCTCTCAGTTTTGACCTTCAGTCCACCCTGAGATGGAGTTTTTGGTCATGGAAAACGGAGGTGTTTGAAAACGCTCTCCAAAGCGGATACATTTGGTTTTTGCGTCACAGTGTGGACTGTGAACCTGGAGCTTTTCGAAAACAATGATGCATTTTAGTCATATGATGCAGTCATGTGACCAACTAAACTAAGATAGTGGAGAGCATTATACAGCAGTTGTTTTGTTTGGTCTCAATTTTGACAGTCCTATTGTCAGTCCATTTAAAAAACGTGGTTCTTTTCCTCGACATTTTGCCGCGACGTTTCTAAGAGGCAGAAAGTAAATAAACCGCAGACAGAAATGAGGCAGGCCGAATTGTCTTACGTTTCACGCATGCACAATACAGCAATGTAAGTGTTTTCTGTCGTTTCAGTGTGGATGAACAACTGTTCGGAAACAAAAAAAACCCTGAAAACTATAGTGCGGACGCGGAGTGTTTTTAGACAAAAACGTTGTTTTGAATTTTATCTGGATTAGTGTAGACGTAGTCTGAAACACACTCGGCCAGTGTTAAGGTGTTTGAATACATTTATTTAGCACCTGGAGCTCAGCGTCAGGATCTCATTGGTGGTTGATGTCTCATGAGTTTTTCATGGTGCACCTGCAGGCTCAGCAGAAGATCAAAACTCGGGTCCAGGTTTATCCCAGATACGTTTGATCCCAGGCGAATGTCGTGGACAAATGTCTGAGTTAGAGGCGATGACGTTTATATTTAGTGTTTTTATTAAGTGTTCTTTCTCATATTGTGGTTTCTGTACTGAGATCACAAAATGTTCATGAAAGGAAGAACATCTGACATCCTGACAACCTCTGAAATGAAGAAGCGAGCAGCATTCTGCTCAGAGTGATCTAAGTTTAAATCACAGCCTGTTTGTGCGCACACTGCAGATCAGTGTGTGTGTGTTTCATTGTTCCTCCATCACACACATCCAGTGGTCCAGTGGTTAAATCTGTGCAGCTGCGATTAACATCACACAGACTCACACACACAGAAACGTTTCCAGATGCAGTTGAGAGGATTGACAATTTGATCCCATCGGGAACGGGAAATGACCCTTTGTTCCGAGGATTACGAGTTCATGTTTTAAAAATTCAAGCGTCACGGCCCTTTTGCTTCCATCTGTGATTTCCTGCATTTCCCATGATGCCCTAGGACAGGTAGACCCTGTAGGGCTGCTTTTATTCTGGGAGTGAAACGAGTAAAATCAGCTGCTTTTTTGTTTCTCCTCAGGAAACGTTTCATGCTGCAGTCCGCACAAAACTTTCTGGAGCTCAGGAACTTGCATATTCACTGGGCTCTTCATCATCATCATCATCATCATCATCATCATCATCTTCCTGAGCAAACTGCTTTTGTCTCCTTCTCCTCTTCATCCTCCTCTTGATTTCAGGTGTCTCAACCTAGATTTAACCCAATTATTCTGCTGTGATCTCATGGCTCTGAAGCGAGGATCGTCTCTGATCTGTGACGTCGTGTGACTGTGTGCGTGGCCACAGTCCTCAAACTTAAACATTCTTAAAATGAACTCTTCGTGGTCCTTTGAAACTGCTGAGAGTAAAAACAGGAAATGACATCACAGTGTACCCAGAAACCTTATCTGTTCAAAACCAAACATTGTCCTGACTTCAGGTGACCTCAGGTGACCTCATGCTGCTGCGTATTTGGAGGTGAACTGCAGTAAAGCGAGGTGTCGACCTGACGGCCAATCCAACGTTTCTGTTCTCGCAGGTCTGACACTTCAAATCCTTAAAGCTCCGCCTGTCAGTGCATCGTCACAGTGACGGACAGAGGACGTGTCCTGCATCACCGTAGCAACAGAGAGTGCAGCATCTCTTTGATCTGCCTCCAGCTGTCTGATGGTTTCAAGCATCAGCGGCTGCAGGTGATAAACTGATCACCTGCAGCCGCACCTGAGCTGAGACATCAGCAGCTTTGAGGTGAGTGCCTGGCTCAAAGGTCACGGCAGGACTGATTATCATACCTGAACACACCTGCAGGGAGGTCTTCATGTTACAGTGTGAACACCCGGCAATGTGGTGTAAACAACAAAAACAAACGCACACGCTGAAGTAACACTCGGGTCTTGTGGAAACATGTGAAGTGGCCACAGAGGAATCAAAAGGTGGAGCTGGAAATGAGCAGCACAGGTGCCCTCCTCCGTTAGTTTGCTTCAACCCACAGGAAGCTGTTTTAAATGAATGTATGTTCTGCTGTATGTTTTGTGTGTCATGTATAAACTTTTGTGAGGACTTCGTAGGAATCGGTTCACAGTTTTCATGTCACTAACAATCTGTTCACACTTCAGAAATAAAAGCATATCAGATTTTTTTTTCCAAGACCAACTGAACATGTAAACCAGAGTCTGTTCTCTGATGTTCTCCTCTGATGGTTTGAAACAGGAAGCTGTTTCTTGGTGGTTTTGTGTGGGTTTGTGGAGCGTTGCTCTTTAGTAACAGATTTAACTTCCAGACACGAACAGGACTGACTGATCTGATTGATATTCTCCTTTCTAAAACTGTTCTCCTCCAGAACCAGTTCCACCTGCAGATGGTGACGGGTGTTCCAGAGTCCGGTCTGTCTGATTTGCTGCTGACTGTTCTGCAGCGGTCCGGTTGGCGGGAGGGGACCGCCGTGCTGTGTCGGGGCTGGGAGGAGGCTCGGGGTCTTCTGCAGCTCCTAGACCATCACAGCAGTGCATCGTGGGAGGGCGGCAGGAGGGTCACCTGGCACCTGCGAGCCCTGCTGAACCTGACGCAGTTGGCTCACGATGACACGCAGATCCACGACTTCCTGTCTCGACACTTCCGGCAGAACCAAGCCTCACCAGCCTCAGTGCTGCTGTTCGGGGCCGACCCGCAGTGCGCAGCGGCTGTGCTGCGCAGCGCCCAGGACCTGGGCCTGACGTTACCCATGGTACACTGGGTGCTGGGTCAGCCGCTCAGCCCCGACGTGCTGCACACCATCGGGCTGCCGCTTGGCCTACTGGCCTACGGTGAGGTGGAACGGAAACCGCTTGACTACTACGTTAGAGACGCCCTGCAGCTCATCACCAGGGCTGTTGCTGCGGCGACTGCGGTGAGGCCAGACCTGGCTCTGATCCAGAACACGATGAACTGCTACGACAAACCCAACAAGCACGAGCTGCTGACCTCAGGACAGTACCTGTCCAGGTAAGAGGACACTTTAGTCTCTCAGTTTAGATATCATCACAGAATTGGTTTCACCTTTCTCGATTTGATGTTTTCATAGCTATTTAAGCAAGGACAAAAAACATCACAACCCAAAGAAAAGATTTTACTCTCCCAGTGTTCTTAGAGCTGTGGATTCACAGGGAGGACCAGGTGGACTTCATCTTAGAGCACACCTGAAGCTGAAGACTTACAGTAAGGTAGTCACATGGAGCAGGCCTGATCATTTAGAGCTTTGACTCTTCATACTTAATACAGTTTTATGTAAATCTGTTTTAAAAAAAGCACAGAAGAAATCATTTTTCATCAGTCTGTGCCTCAGTCTGCCATGCTGATGGTTTAGAAGTTTCCCTTACGGAGACAAAATAATTTTATTTAATTATCAAGTTAATTAAAAAACATTGAGTAACACTTTATAATACGACCCAAGCCCTGAAAAGCAAAGTGTGCTTAAGATGCAAGATGGGGAAATATTGTTTTTCTCCAAAATAACCAAGAAATTATGCAGTACTTAAAATTAACTACAGTATAGTTTGTCTCTACTGTACTGTAAAATGCAATTGCATTGAAGTTCCATCAATTGCATTGAAATGCATTCAAATTCCATTAATTACAGAGGAATTACAATCTTATTAAAAGCCCCATTGGACTCCTGGACCCCTATTTATCAATTATTGGTGATAAATGACCTTTAACCTTCTGGAACGTGACTGAACTATGAAGCAAGCACTGCTGAAACAAAGGAGGCTGTCACAAACACAGCAGCTGAGCTCGTTTGGAGGCAGAGCCGATAAGAAGGAAACTGTAACAGGATTAAAGCCTCTGCAGAGGTAGGCGTCAATATGCAGACTGTACAGAGAGGCTCGAATGCAGCCGAAGATCGTCCCAGATTCAGCATTTGAGATAAAACACAGCTCTCATCGACAGACCAGTGTCACCCTTCTGTGTGTCTCATGTTTGAAGCTGCTCTGACTGAAAGGAACGGATACATCACTCTGTTCTCAGAATTAAACATGAATTCTTCTCATAATTAGAAAGTAGTGCAGCAATTAATGTTTATGGTAGATTTAATGAGTTATTTCAGCTTTACTGTCAGCACTGAGATTCAGCTCCAGCAACTGTTTGATGGAAAAACCAGGTGAATTTGATTACACCATCCACACCTGCAGGCAGGAGGAGTTTATATTAATACTGCCTTATATTCATATATACAGTACGTGTGTTGGAAATAAACATGTTGGATCTAGCTGTTATTTATGAGGAAGTTTATTACAGTTCACACTCTCTAACCTCCAGCAGCCTCAGAAGAATAATGTGTTGATGGAAACCAAAATGTTTCTTTCATGGGGATCATTGATGTATTTGAACCAGTTGCTGCCATTAACCAAAGGTGTGTTTCTGAACATGAGATCCAAAGTGGTGCCAGCATTTCTCATTACTCTGAGAGACTTTGAAGGTGCAGTCAGACATTCTTTAAGATATATTTATGAGTAAAGTATTTTTCTATTAAATAGATTAATGTGTAACTTCCAAAAAACTGATAAGTTTAGCTATCAGTAACCTAACACATAGACTTATGATTAATCTATTAAATATGCACACGAGCAGTTGCCAGTTTGCGAAATCCGCCATGTTCCACCATATTTGAATCCTTGGCTGGGAAGGACATCTTCCGTCTGCCTAATGGTTTTGCACATAGGTGACAAGAGACCGGCCACATACATACTAAGCCAAAGGCGGAGGAGAGGAGAAATTACATGCGTTCATGTGTGAATGAGGAACATTTAAATTACTTTCTGCGCCTTCAGACTCAAGATATAAAGCATCATACCTGTGCTATCATCGAAGGAGAAAGAAACAAAAATATGAAGGAACGAGACAACCAGAGGTAGTTGTTAGGTTGATTTTGATAATAGTTGTCTATATTGTACTTAAATTTGTAAACCTTGTTTCAAACTGTATGTTTAGATATTCTTCTGGTCTCCTCCCCCACATGTAGAATGGTGGGGGAGGCTATAGTGTTTAACTGCAGACACATCCTATGTGAAGGTTCTGTTTTCTTATTTAGTAAACTTCCTCCCCTTTATGGCCTCACCTATGCCTGTGTATGGTGGACCGTTAAAGGGATTACACCATATACAGGGTGAGGAAAGATGACACTTTGTGATCAGCAGGAAGACACACATACACACACACAGTGCCTTAGTTTTATGACGCACCACAGGGGGGATCGGATCCTTGCGCTTCATGTTAAAAACCGGTTGAGCTTTACAATGCCACTATTCATTCACTCTCACATTCATACACTGGTGGAGGAAAGCTGCAGTTGTAGCCACAGCTGCCCTGGGACAGACTGACAGAAGCGAGGCTGCCATATCGCGTCATCGGCCCCTCTGGCCAACACCAGTAGGCGGTAGGGTAAAGTGTCTTGCCCAAGGACACAACAACCAGGACAGAGAGAGCAGGGGGATCGAACCGGCAACCCTCCGGTTACAGATGAGCTTCCCAACCCCCTGAACCAGGTTGCCCCACAAACTAGGACTGCTCAATTAATCGAATTTTAATCTCGATTACGATCTGGGCTTTCAACGATCATTAAAAATGACTGAGCCGATTATTAGCCCCTCCCTCGTGCTTTACTCTTGCGCTGCTCCGTGTGGCAAATCGAGCGCACCTCCCTGCATTTCGAACACGTGTCACAACAATTAAGAGCAGCGGTCTCCAACCTTTTTTGCGCCACGGACCGGTTTATGCCCGACAATATTTTCATGGACCGGCCTTTAAGGTGTCGCGGATAAATACAACAAAATAAAACTAGTACCGGTACCGAAAAAAATAAAATTTATTCATAACACACGTGAAAAGACCAAGGAAAACCGAGTAAACGATAAAAACGATAACAAAATAACGCTGAAAACCGATAAAAACCCTGAAAACTATACATTTCACACCTGAGCCTCAACTTTTGTGGCCCGGTACCAAACGACTCACGGACCGGTACCGGTCCGAGGCCCGGGGGTTGGGGACCGCTGATTAAGAGGACCCGAGGGAAGCTCGGAAAGCTAAGCAGAAGTTATTTGGAGAGGAGAGTGACTGCCGTTGGTTGAAAAGAGAGGTAAAAAAAAAACTTCAGTGGTGTGGAAACATTATGGTTCACGGAGTCAGACGTGGATCAAGTAGACATAGTGTGTAAACTTTGCTACGGTGTTGTAGCTGCACCACAGAGCAACACCGTAGCAAAGTTTATTAAACATAGATGTTTACATTTTTCATTTATTTTTTATATTGCAAACATTTGCACTGTTATCAGTATTTGCACACTATTTTATATTATTTTTTGACAATCTTTAAAGTCATTATTCAATACATTGTTATTGTTAAATAAATATCGTCAAATAATCGAGATCTCAATTTCAGTGAAAATAATCGTGATTATCATTTTTGCCATAATCGAGCAGCCCTACCACAAACTGTGATTTTGTTTGTGAGAGTGTCTCATGATAATGACGTAAGCATGTGCACCGCTTGTGGTAACAGACGTGTGCAGATCAACAATGGATAATATATAGAGTGCGGGACAGAGTATCACCATGCAGCGTTTAAAGCGTGGAAGTACTGACCTTACTTTGAGTTCGATTCTGTAAAAAGTGACAAAAACATTAGCGTCCGCTGTTCACTGCGTGGGAAGAAAACTTCTTTTTACAGTGAAAAAAAACCCCTAAACTTCTGAGGAAAGCAGCAGGACCAGACGGCATCCCAGGTCGTATCCTAAGAGACTGCGCATACCAGCTAGCTCCTGTGTTCACTGAGATATTCAACATCTCTTTATCTCAGTCGGTGATCCCCACATGCTTCAAAGAGTCCATCATTGTTCCTGTCCCGAAGAAACCCCACCCTGCTTCTCTCAATGACTATCGCCCTGTAGCCCTCACCTCAGTAGTGATGAAGTGCTTTGAACGCCTGGTCAGAGACTTCATCATTTCTTCACTACCAGACACACTGGACCCACTACAGTTCGCTTACCGTCCAAATCGTTCCACAGACGATGCCATCTCTCATCTCCTCCACACATCACTCACTCACTTGGACACTAGAAGGGGGAATTATGTTAAAATGCTCTTCATAGACTACAGCTCTGCATTTAACACCATAATTCCCTCCACACTCACCACCAAGCTGGAGCATCTGGGACTCAGCTCATCTATGTGTCAGTGGATCTCCAACTTCCTAACTGGCAGACCACAGGCAGTAAGGATGGGCGGACATGTCTCAGCCTCCACCACTCTCAGCACTGGAGCCCCCCAGGGGTGTGTTCTGAGCCCCCTGCTGTACTCTTTGTACACATATGACTGTGTGGCCACTACCAGCTCCACCACCATCATCAAGTTTGCTGACGACACCGTCGTGGTGGGCCTGATCTCTGATAACAACGAGACGGCCTACCTGAAGGAGATTAGGAATCTGGAGAACTGGTGCCAGAGGAACAACCTCCTTCTAAACGTCAGTAAGACAAAGGAGCTGATAGTGGACTTCAGCACTAAGCAGGAGAGGAACTACCAGACCCCCGTCATCAACGAGTGCCCAGTGGAGAGAGTGGACAGCTTCAAATACCTCGGAGTTCACATCACGCAGGACCTGTCATGGTCCTGTCACATCAACACCGTGGTGAAAAAGGCCCGACAGCGTCTCTACCACCTCAGACGCTTGAGAGACTTCCAACTGCCCTCCAAGGTGCTCAGGAACTTTTACTCCTGCACCATAGAGAGCATCCTGGCGGGAAACATCTTAACCTGGTTCGGGAACAGCACCATGCAGGACAGACGAGCTCTACAGAGGGTTGTGCGGTCAGCTGAGCGCACCATCCGCTCCGAGCTCCCTGACCTGCACTCAATCTACAGCAGGCGGTGCTGGACCAAGGCCAGGAAGATCGTGAAGGACCTCAGCCATCCCAACAACAGACTGTTCTCTCTGTTGAGGTCAGGAAAGCGATTCCGCTCCCTGAAGACCAACACAGAGAGACTGAGGAGGAGCTTCTTCCCGCAGGCGATACGGTCTCTCAATCACACCACCACACAGTACTGACCCACACATATGGTTCTTACACACACACTGGACATTCTGGACTTTGGTTTTGCACAACACTGGTCACTATATTCTTCATTTCCGGTTAATACTTGTACAGCTGCTGTTATTGTGTATATATTTATTTATATTTAGATTTCTTCATACATTCTTATATAGTTCTATATTGTGTATTTTGTTGTACAGTTATTTTATTTTCAACTTTAATTTATATATTTATCTTTATCTTATTCTTCCCAGTTAAATTTACCCTTCATTCTAATTTGTGTTGTACAGTTATTTCATTTTTAACCTTAATTTATATTCTATTCCTTCCTAGTTAAATTTACCCTTTTTAATTTTTCATATTTATTTCCTATCTTATTCATAGCCTTTTCCTTTTTTGTTTTCTTTAGGTCACGAGCAGTTGTCCAAGCATTTCACTACATATCGTACTGTGTATGACTGTGTACGTGACAAATAAAATTTGAATTTGAATTTGAATTTGAGCAAGTACCTAGCACGCTGCCATGGGAATGTGAAACCCCCGGATCCTCCCACTGACATGACCGCTGTGGCACCGGGCAAACCTCCGCCTGCTCCACTCCTGCTAAACAGGTGAAAAAAAAGGCGACAGGACTCAGTGCTGCTGAGTCTTTGATTTGATTTATTTTCTGTTGTGTTTTACTTGCATCTATTTGAAAGACTGAGTGTAAACACAAAAAAATATTTTATTTTATGTGCTGGAATGTGCAGAAAATAGGTTTAAATGTTAAACAAATTTCTTTAAGTCAAAAACTGTGGCATAGAATTTAATTTTTGCTTGATGCAATGTGCATAAAGTTAAAAAATTAAAACTAATAAATCCAGTTTTAAAAAGAGACTTTTTCATTTGATTACATTTTATATGATGGATTATGCAGAAAAAGTAGAATTGGGCTGAAAGGTCTATCACTTTATTACCTATTCAGGTTGTAAATCATGTTTTTAAAAAGTAACTAAGTAACTAATTACTTTTGAAAATGGAGAATTAATCAGAAATTAGTTACAAATAAATTTTTTCAAGTAACATAGTAACCTTAGTAAAATCTCATCCTCTTCCTCCTCACATTAAGCTTCATCTCCTGAAATGAAGTCAGGGCTGCATACGAAAATGTCGATAAACAAGTTCATTTCTGACTCATATCGGACTCCTTTTGTTTAATCAAGAGTTTGATCAAGAGTAAATCAAGGTATACAGTGTTCATTTCTTTTGTCTCCATGTTGGGCGAGTGCTGACTATTGGTATATGTGTGCATGAGGGCAGGAATGCATGTTTGTGTCTGTGTGTGCCTGTTTGTCTATGTCTATGTGTCAGGTCGGGTCTTAGACTCCACGTCTCTGGGAACATCTCAGGCCCCCAGGTGCGGGGGCCTATCTCCCCCCACCACATTCCCTGCTGGTGGCTGATGCCTTCAGCCGTCGGTGTATTGGTGGTTCTTGGTGTTTGGGTGCTCAGGTATGCACTGACTCACTCCTGGTGGCTGCTTGACGGGGCCTGGTGCACGTGGCTCGGTCGGGCTCCTTCCGGAGGGTGGGGGGCTCTCTGACCTCGGGCCTTTGGGCCCGGGGCTCTGCCCACTCTGGTGCAACTGGCTGTCGGCAGAGCCCGCGGACACGTCACCGCAGTCACCTGTAGCTTCTGCACCGCAGCTGCAGGGTGACCCCCTGTATGGGGCTCTCCTCAGCTCTTTCCAGGAGGATGGTGCGGCTGCCCCTCCGGTAGTCCTCCTTGGGCCTCTAGATGTCTGGGGCCTGGATCTCCTCCATGCCTGCTTCATGTCCTGGGGGGCAGGGCTATGGCTCCCCACACTCTCTATCACATACAGTAGGTGTCAAACTCTGGCCCACGGGCCATATTTGGCCCGCAGCCTAACTACATACGAAGCCATACCAAATTATTATTAGAGCTGGCCTACTGGTATTATACAGCTAATATATATATTGTTTAGTATTAAACTTTGCTTGTTCCATATTCAGTTTTTCAGAAAAACTTGTTTGAGTCCATAAGAAGAGATTCATTCTTAAATCTGGAGGAAGATTTGTTTTTCAATAAATATTAATGTTAGCCCGCGAACTTGTTCCAGTTTTTAATTTTGGCCCACTGTGTATTTGAGTTTGACACCCCTGCTCTATCAGATAGTTACATGGAGAAATCTTTTGAATACAAGCGTGCTCACAGACGTGTTCACAGACACACATTATAACTTCCTTGGCTCCTGCTTCAAAGCATACCGTGCGTTGTCGGTCTTGCGTGCTGCTCAGTAACATTCAATATTTATTATTTAGTATTACTTATATTTGTCTTATCTAGGTTGTTGCTGTAGTCTCCATTGTTCTCTTTTGCTTGTTTTCTTTCTTTTTTTTTCTTCCAGCAGGTGATTCAGTGGACTTCTTAATGTCTTTTCTCATTGTCCCTCTTCCCCTCTGTTTTTCTTTCCCCTCTCCTTTTCTTGAACTTCTCTAAGTCTACGTCTTTCCCTTTCCTATCCCTCAATCATGTGTTTGTCAAAACCTAAAAGCAAAAATAAATAAATAAATAAAAGAAAATTAATAATAATAATAATAATAATAATAATAATAATAATAATAATAATAATAATAATAATAAAGATCTAGTGGACCAATAATCATCCACTTGGAAAAATAAATCCGTTGGGCATTTTATTTGGCCTTGAGACAATAATTCTGATTGCTACAGTGCTGAGCTGGACAGGCAAAAAAAAAAGTAAATCAAGGCAAATGCTTCTCATCCAGTATTGGCAGCTGAGGTAAACCGCCTTCCACAGATAGGAAGTCTGATGCATTTGAACTGGGAGGGGTAAGAAAAAAAACTCAGTTGACTGGAATCAATCACCCTCTTACAATGCTGTGATTGCAGCCATTTCCTAACTCTCTGTGAATGGTACTCATGGTCTTTGATCAGTGGTTGCTGATCAGTGGTTATGACATGTCATTCAGTGGGCTAGTTACAGTCATAACATAAATGTACTATTTATAAGGTTGGGCACACCTGTAGTCAGCCGAGACTGAAGAAGCCACTTGGATGATGATGAATCGTTTCTCCTGCTGAAAACACTACGTCCAGATGAACAACATCAACTTTTTTGGGATTTTCTTACCTGGATGATTGGGCACTTTTATGTTATTTTTTTCTTATTTAAAAGCTGAGCTTCATTAATGTTTGTTCAATCTTCTAATGGTGTCCTCCTAGATTCAAAGCCAGCAGAAGCAGCTCTGGGTTCAGTTGTCTGATCATTTCCCTTTGTCTGCTGGAGTTTTATTCTAACATTGAACGTGAGATGGAGATGCTGTTTCTCCTCTGTCAGCATCATGAAGGCAGCTGTTTGTGGGGTCAAGAAGTGAATGATTAGCTTTTATGTTAAACATCTGGACATGTTTAAAGATGTGTTTTCTGTTCAGATTAACTTTATCTGTTACTTCTTCACAGGACACAATAATATGAGATCTTCAGTCTTTCTTTAGATGTCCAAAGTTTAGATGCAGAATCTGATAAACTGGATTCCTCATATTTGACTGAGTCAGAGAAATCAGTTCTTTAAGTGAATCCTGCATTAAAACAGGTTAACATGTTAAACATATCATCAGTCTGCCTTAGTTTTCAGTTATAAACATGTGAACACAGATAATTTTACAGTTTATGACCACAAGAGTTGGTGTGCAAAAATGAAATGAATACTTTTTTAAATTATAGAACAAAAAAAGTAAAAACAGACACTGACTCTACTATGAGAATATCAGTTCCTAAAAGGTGTGAAAGCGAAAATTTGTCAAATACCAAAACCAACAGTTGCACACGAGCTGCAGGAAACTCTGAAAGCTGCATCAAATACTGTGGTGTACATGAAACAGAGCTGCAAGTTTTAGAAGGATAAAAGGTTTAGCTGCTGCACCGGGATTCCTCACAAAGGCAGATCAAACACATTCACAGTAAATTAAATTATACTCGACTGAGATAAAACCAGAGCAGACAGATTATCGGCTGCAGGAGAAGAAAAGGTAAAATGTGAAGTGAAACATTTAATGTTAGAATCATCAAACATGAGGATCTAAGAACACTTAAACTTTGTTCAGGTTGTTTAAGGTTAAAGACTTCAAGACTGCATCTGCTCACATCTGTCACAGAGAGCTCTGTCAATGAAACTCCACATTAACTTAACCTTTTACAGCTTTCACAGAAAACTTAAATGCCCCAAAGACATGAGAATAAACACAGGACAATTTACAAATTAAAAACCATCTCTGACACAAACATCACGTTATTGTCATGGTTCTGGGTCATTTTGGCCCAGCGGTTTAAGTTTCCTGTGCTTTTTGTCATTTTCTGCATTGTGTTAAGGATTATTCTAGGTTTCCTACGTTATTCTGTTCAGTATTCCCCCTGTGTTGTTGCCTTCTGTTTCTCCACCTGGGTGTCTGCATTTATATGGTTGTGTGAGTTCTTGTGCCATCATGTTTTCCCCAGCCTGTCATGCTCCTCATGTTCTCTCTCCCTCTCCGGTCTACATCTCTGTGTATTTCCTGTTTTACTTTGATAGTCTCTGTCTGTGTCCATCATGTTGTGTTTGCTCTTCCCCTGTCTCATTATTATCACGATTCGTGTCAGCTGTGTTCCCTGTGTGCTCCTACGTTCCTTGTTAGTTTTCTGTGTATTTATGTCAGAGTCTCCCTCAGTCCCTCATGCTGTCCGTTCCCTTGTGTGCCTCTCTGTGCGTTTAATTTATATTTTCCCAGTATAGTTTTGTATCATTTTCCCTTGAGTCAGCAATAAAGCTGCATTTTGAGTTCACCCAGGTGTGTTGAGAGCAGTGTTGGTCAAGTTACTTGAAAAAAGTAATCAGTAACTAATTACTTACCCAACAAAGTAATCCCGTTACTTTACTGATTACTTGTTTTAAGTAATTAGTTACTTTTTAAAAACATGATTTACAACATGAATAGGTAATAAAGTGATAGACCTTTCATCCCAATTCTACTTTTTCTGCATAATCCATCATATAAAATGTAATCAAATGAAAAAGTCTCTTTTTAAAACTGGTTTTATTAGTTTTAATCTTTTAACTTTATGCATCAAGCCTATATTTAATTATATGAAATATTCTCTGACTGGCAGAAATTTGTTTAACATTTAAACCTATTTTCTGCACATTCCAGCACATAAAATAAAATATTTTTTTGTGTTTACACTCAGTCTTTCAAATAGATGCAAGTAAAACACAACAGAAAATAAATAAAATCAAAGACTCAGCTGTCCTGTTGCTCTATTTTCACCTGTATAGCAGGAGAGGGGCAGGCGGAGGGAGGTTTGCCCTGGTGCAGATGTGTCGCAGCGGTCAGTGGAAGGATCTGGGAGTTTCTCTGTGAATTTCCCATTCTGTGGCAGCCTACTCTCGGTGCTTGCTCGGAAGTTTAGGGGTTTTTTTTCGCTGTAAAAAGAAGTTTTCTTCCCAGGCAGTGAACAGCGGACGCTAATGTTTTTGTCACTTTTTACGGAATCGAACTCAAAGTAAGGTCAGTACTTCCACGCTTTAAATGCTGCACGGTCGTACTCTCTCCCGCACACGTCATATTATCCATTGTTGATCTGCACACAGCTGTTGCCACGAACGTCGCACTTGCGTACGTCATTGTCATGAGACACTCTTGCAAAAAAGTCACGGTTTTAGTAACGCAGTAACGCAGCGTGCTAACAGGAAAGTAAGAGTAATCTAATTACTTTTTTTGCAATAGTAATCCCTTACTTTACTCATTACTTGAAAAAGTAATCGGATTACAGTAACGCGTTACTGCCCGTCTCTGGTTAAGAGTCCTGCATTTCGGGTCCAATCTCCTGCCTACCATACAGCGATTCATGAGTTACATTATCTGTAGAACCAAAAAACTTCTTCATGATCGGTGGAAACATAGCGTCTGCGATCATATTGACCAATCAGAGCTGGAAACACATCAGGGTCATCTGTGTATTAAAAATTTAGTTTTTATGGTTAAAGTTAGACGGGGTCAAGCGTTGATCCCGGTGGGAAAGTAATTTTTTATTAAGAGACCATGTTTGAAAAGTATACATCATATTTATTTATTAGCCTATTGACTGATAATTTTGTGATCCATTTTCTTCTGCTCTCAGTTAAAAACTGATAATTCAGTAGACAATGATCCAATAGCACTGCTCACAAGCCCTGCCCCCACTCACATGCAACCCGCTTTTTTTTTTCTGCTGCAGGTTTTTGTCAAACACATCTTTCTCTGGACTCACCGGTCCCGTCCGAGTCCACCAGAATTGGTCTGAGGTTATTACTCTGCAACGATTCCATATCTGGAGTCTGCGGCGGGACGCACTGGGTCAACCCACCTGGGTGACAGTAGGCAGCTGGGAGGATGGCTCGCTGCAGGTGGAGGACCAGCAAGTGTGGCAAGGACCCAAGCCTCACCACAGGATGGATGGGATGGGTGGGAGGACCAGGGGCCGGTGGAGAGCAGGGTTGCCGGTGGCAGGGAGTCGGGTCCGGGTGGTAACCCTGGTGGAACATCCCTTCGTGTTCACGCGGGACGTGGACGACGAGGGCAGCTGCCCGGCTGGTCAATTCTGCCTGGATGCTGCCGCTAACAGCTCAGAGACCCTGGAGAGATACTTCAGGGAAGTGGCAGTTGGGAACAGCAGCTCGCTGCCCAGAGACTACACCAAGTGCTGCTATGGCTATTGTATAGACCTGCTGGAGAAGCTGGCTGAGGACCTAGGCTTTGAGTTTGACCTTTACATCGTCGGAGACGGAAAGTATGGAGCTTGGAAGGGAGGGCGCTGGACCGGGCTGGTGGGAGATCTCCTGAATGGTCTGGCAGACATGGCTGTCACCTCATTTAGCATAAATTCTGCCCGTAGCCGGGTGATCGACTTCACTTCGCCCTTCTTCTCCACCAGCCTGGGCATCCTGGTGCGCAGTAAGGACACAGCAGCCCCCATCGGGGCCTTCATGTGGCCCCTGCACTGGTCCATGTGGGTGGGCATCTTCCTGGCGCTGCACATCACTGCACTTTTCCTCACGCTCTACGAGTGGAAGAGTCCTTATGGGATGACACCTCATGGGCGCAACCGGGTGAGGGTATTCTCTTACTCATCGGCTCTCAACCTGTGCTACGCCATCCTGTTCGGGCGCACCGTCTCCTCTAAGACCCCAAAGTGCTGGACAGGCCGCTTCCTGATGAACTTGTGGGCCATCTTCTGTCTGCTGGTGCTGTCCAGCTACACCGCCAACCTTGCTGCTGTCATGGTGGGAGAGAAGACCTTTGAGGAGGTCTCAGGGATCCATGATGCCAAGGTGAGACCGTAAGGTTAGATTATTTTGTCATGGTTCTGCTGTCAGTGTCAGGATCTTCAGCTGGTCTCCAATCACACGTAGAGCAAGGAGAGTGCAAACAGGACATCCTGAGGGACTAAAACATTTCTGAAGCATCCCTTTGGTTCAGCATATAGGGCTCATACTGGAGATTAGCATCCTGCATCATTATAATAATGTTGGTCAAGGACCAGTTAAATTTTCAGCCAAGTTGGGCAAGAACAACTTGAACCTTCAGTTATCATTAGCCAGGAAGTTAGCAAATGCTCTTAAAAACTATCACTAGCAAAATTTGGCTAACATGAAACCTAACTTGACAATATATTTATTATATTGTATGAATTAATTAAGTGAAGATAAACCTTTATTAGTCCCACACATAGGAATTTTTTTTAAACTAAAAATAAAACTAAAATTAAAAAAACACTTGAAACACTTACCATTTATTGAAGAAATTTTTACAGTTTTATATAAACAAAGGGGTTTTTGACTTTTACCTCCAAATTATGACATCACATTGTAATTGGTCAGTTGCAATGGTGATCCTGGAACAACAATAATATGAAGATGCAGGAAAAACACTAACAGGGGATATAAGCTACACCGCATAAGATCTCACACAGAGGCCCAGGTCTTACTTGGAGCCTGGTGTTCACACAGCAGGCGACTAAACTCGACCATTTCTCACCTCTAACCATGCCCGGTCTGACACCATCAGTTTCACACTCACACACACAAAATTTGCGGTCACACGGTGAGTTTGAGATACTTGAACTCCTCCACTTGTGGCAGGAACTCATCCCCGACCCGGAGTGGGCACTCCACCCTTTTCCGGCTGAGAACCATGGCCTCAGATTTGGAGGTGCTGATCCTCATTCCCGCTGCTCGGGGTCTTGTTCGCGAGTGATGGGAGAAGGGAGCCGGAGATCGACAGACGGATTGGGGCTGCAGCTGCAGTAATGCGGACGCTGCACCGGTCCGTCGTGGTGAAGAGGGAGCTGAGTGTAAAAGCGAAGCTCTCAATTTACCGGTCGATCTACGTCCCTACCCTCACCTATGGCCACGAGCTGTGGGTAGTGACCGAAAGAACGAGATCGCGGATACAAGCGGCAGAAATGAGCTTCCTCCGAAGGGTGGCTGGCCTCTCCCTTAGAGATAGGGTGAGAAGTTCGGCCATCCGGGAGGGGCTCAGAGTAGAGCAGCTGCTGCTCCACATCGAAAGGAGCCAGCTGAGGTGGTTCGGGCATCTGACAAGGATGCCCCCTGGGCGCCTCCTGGGTGAGGTGTTCCAGGCATGTCCCACCGGGAGGAGGCCCCGGGGCAGACCCAGGACACGCTGGAGAGATTATATCTCTCGGCTGGCCTGGGAACGCCTTGGTATTCCCCCGGATAAGCTGGAGGAGGTGGCTGGGGAGAGGGAGGTCTGGGCCTCTTTGCTTAGGCTGCTGCCCCCGCGACCCGGCCCCGGACAAAGCGGATGAAGATGGATGGATGGATGGACGGTGAGTTTGAAGTGAGACGACCACGAGTGTTTTTCCTGTGAAACATTTTTCAGTCTCATGATAAAGGCAATGTGGTGCTGCTGGTTAAGGCGAGGTCAGATCTGTGTTTGTGAACTCTCTGCAGACTCTTTTCACTCTGTGCTCTCCATCCTGAAACAATTACAGATTAAATTTGCTCTGTGGATCACCTGCCTTGTCATAATTACACTTTTAATTCAGCGGCTGATTGAAGCATGAAGCACGCCTCTCAGTGTTTGCACAGCCGGCACTGCTGGGAGCTCAGGGAGCTTTAATTGGACGTCCATCTGTATGTGATTAGCTTTTTATTTTATATGTGAAGCCCTGCAGCTTTCTGGGTGCCGCCTATCCTCATAGTGTATCAAGAGGCTGTGAAGGAAATTTCTGGATGTAATCTATAAAATAAAGCATGACTAAGAAGAAACATGAAACTGAATGTGAGCGTGAGTGGCCAGAGTGGCCCTTTACTGTGCAGCTTTGTGGGGTGTTTCAGGTCAAATGTGTTCACAGATGTTTCATGTGTTTCAGCTGAATATGCAGCATCCGCTGTTTCCTCTGTTTGTGTGTCCTTCATTCTTGTCCTCTTCCTCCTCTTTGTTGGTGTGTGCAGCTGCATCATCCGTCACAGGGTTTTCGTTTTGGGACAGTGAGGGAAAGCAGTGCGGAGGATTACATGAAGAAGAGTTTTCCAGAAATGCACGAATACATGAGACGCTTCAACGAGCCGACCACACCTGAAGGAGTTGCCACCCTCAAGTAAGAGAGCAACATTCAGCCGCAGGTTATGCTCTGATTCTCTTGGTTCTAACAGAGAAACCAGACTCAGTTCAGTTTTTCTAATTTTATTTATGGCCAAACACAAACAACTCCATTTTTAATTGGAAGAAATCTCTGAATCAAGGAATCATTCAACAGGAATCAAGAAGGGGTTGAGAGGAGATGGAAGAGAGCAAGGGGAGACAGAAAGCGTAGAGGTGTAATGCAGAGAGTTGTATGAACTGAGAGTGATGAAAGTGAGTGAAGAAGAAACAGACATATCCTGGTCAAAAATGACTCCAAGGTTCCTCAGAGTGTTACTGGAGGCCAGAGTAAGCATCTGGTTAGATACCATATTTCTAAGATTTTCAGGGCTGAGTACAATAGCCTCAGTTTTATCTGAATTAAGAAGCAGAAAATTAAAGGTCACCCGGGTCTTTATGTCTTTCAGACATTTCTGCAGTTTAACCAATTGGTGTGTGCTATCTGGCTGCATGGATAGATAAAGTTGTGTGTCATCTGCATAGCAGTGAAAATGTATGCTATGCCTTCTGATGATGCTGCCTAAGGGAAGCATGTATAATGTAAACAGAATTGGTCCTAGCACTGAACTCTGTGGAACTCCATAATTAACCTTAGTATGTGAAGAGGACTCTCTATTTACATGAACAAATGGCTATCTGTTCATATCAATCTATTCGATAGATATGATCCAAACCACTGCAGCAATTCATCAAGTAACCAGTTTCAAATTTCCCACGTGTGGGACTAATAAAGGTTATCTTATCTTATCTTAAGTAATTGAAATAATTGGATTAAAAAAATTCTGGACATGAATTCATTGCTTTGATGCTTCGTTTAATGCATGGCTCTGTAGCTCACCAATGTGTTAAAAAATGTAAACGCAAGTGTTTCACCCACATTTGTGACTGAAAAACAGAATTGAAATACAAATGTATTTAGAAGCAGCATATGAATATAAAGCCTGGCCCATGCAGCCCCCAGTTTTAAGCAGAAACACTGATAACACAACAGCAGCAGTGACTCTGGTACAGTTTGTTTCCATCCACTGCTGTTTGTTTTACACAGAGAAAAATCTGGAGTAAGTCTCCAGAAGTTGTATTAAAATATGCAGATGAACTGGTTAAATTATACAGCTTAATGAAGGCTGATGGCACCATCCCTATTTTACATGGAAGCTGCAGCAGGAAATGCATCCAGTCCGGAGCTGAAGTGTGTGGGGGGTATGGGGTGTACTAGACCTTATGAATATCAAGGCTTTTGTTTTCAGATTAAGAGTGAAATAATATGAAATAATGTGTTAAAAAAAACTTCATTAATATTTAAAAATATGAAAATAAAAACTTTTTTCACAATCTAATTAAAATGTACATGGGCCAGTACAACTCTTAGCCAATAATCTGAGGGACACTGAATTATTAATATCAATTAATGTATATACCATCATAACATCTGTTTTCAGCAGCACAAAACCTTGCCTCCTATAAATGTCAGAAAACCTTCCAAGAACACAAAGTAAAGGTATTTTTTAGTTTAGATTGCATATATATCTTATTTTAAAATGGAAACCATTGAGCAGCTCAATTCTGACAGATTCTGAAAGACAGACATCGTCTCTTTTTATGGAACATCCTCTGATGATTTATAAACGAACAGGATTTTCTTGTGTTTTTATTTAGGCTCAAATCAGTTTGATGTTTGAAGGCTCACAGTGACGTGAACTAATAACTCTCCCCAAATGCGTTACACCAAAAGTAAGAAGCCTTTTTTGTAAAATGTAATGGGTAGAAAGTACAGACATTTGTTTAAAATTTTAGGGAGTAAAAGTAAAAAGAAGTAAGAAAAAAAAATACTTGAGTAAAGTACAGACACCTAAAACTTCTACTGACGTTTAGTAACAAAGTATTTGTACTTCGTCACTTACCACCTCTCAGCTGCAGCACTAATTCAACCCCTGCAGCACAGTATCTGTAATACCTACAGCATGCTCTAATCCAGTGGTTCCCAAACTTTTTTTGCTAGCCCCCCCCCCCCTTGTTTTACAAGAAAATCTCCCACACCCCCACCACAAACACATCCTCCAACCACACACACCCATAACGACAAAGGTATGTGCCTTTTTTCACGTGACACTGTGCGCCACATTATTGTTTACATGAGATGAATTTCTACAATGGCGGATAAAGACAAAATACTGTTACTGTTAATCTGACTATCTGCAGTTTTTACACGCTTACAAATACACACGCAGTTACTGTTCCTCCATTTAGAAAGCCTGAGGCGTCATGGTGTAATTATTTTATGTGTAGTTGTTTTTTTCCTGTGTAATAATATTCAACATTGCTATCAATACATTTTTCAAAAAATGCCTCTCTGTGCAAAATGGGTTCAACTGTGGGATACTGTGATTTGGACAGGGAGGGGAAATTGTGGCAGAATCAGCCTGATGTTTTTTGTATCCCACTGTAACTTTACTGTATAAAGAGCTAACATCTCCAAAACGTCAGGAGTAGTTAGTCATTATAAGAAGTGTTTGTGAACTAAAAATCACGAATATGGGATACTTTTTGTCCGTGATTTGGGCAACCCAGCGCGAGCTCCCGACGCAGGGGAAACAAATTCTGTCGGGGAGACCTACTTTGGCACTTATGCAGGTGAAGCCAAAGGCAAGATGTGCTTCATCATATTTTCTAGTATTTGGCTTGGAAGGAAGTTGGTTTGGAAACATATTTGGCTAAGTTTCATCTTCTGCTTTGCATTTGTGTGGGAGCCCCGTCAAAAACCTGTCCAAAATGCTAAGTGTCCAAGCATTCTTCTTCTTTCTTTTTTTTCTCATACCGCGCCCCTCCTGCAATGGCGCCCCCCACTTTGGGAACCTCTGCTCTAATGTTCTAATAGGATATTATGGTCAACAGTATCGAACGCTGCACTGAGGTCTAGCAGGACAAGCACAGAGATGAGTCACTGTCAGAGGCCATAAGAAGATCATTTGTAACCTTCACTAAAGCTGTTTCTGTGCTGTGATGGTCTCTGAAACCTGACTGAAACTCTTTAACCAAGCCATTCCTCTGCAGATGATCTTTAAGCTGTTTGACAACTACTGAAAGGAAGGTTAAAGATCGGCTTATAAGTAGCTAAGAACGCTGGGTCAAGATACGATTTAATTACTGATACTGTGGTATGTAGGTGATTGATGAAGATAGGCCGATCATAATTAAAACTGAACATCCCAGCACAGTAGAGGCTCGGACTGGAAACACGTCAGAAGAAAACAGGAAGACATGACGTGCATCATTGTCTGTGTGTGTGGTTTTGGAGTTTTCCGTAGTAACAGTGTGGCTCTGTGTTGAAGGACAGATCCTCCTCAGCTCGATGCCTTCATCATGGACAAAGCTCTGTTGGATTACGAAGTCTCCATCGATGCCGACTGCAAACTGGCGACAGTCGGGAAACCGTTTGCCATCGAAGGTAAGCAAGCAATACTGCTGGTGTTCCGTCTGTGTTTCGGTCAGGTCAAAGTGTACATTTGCTGTTTCTGTTTAGGTGACTTCCTGTCAGTGTTTTCTTTTAATTGGACTAATCAGAGGAGAGGAGCAAAGTTGTGTGATAGTTTAGCGATTTAAAGATCAGCTGGTGAATCAGTCAAACAACCTTGACATACTGAGGGGTGTAAACATCATAGTTCAGAAGTTCAGAAAACAAGCCAGCACTATGAAACTCGTCAGGTGACCTGAAGCTTCAGATAACAAGAAACAGAAAAACTGATCTGAGTCTGAAGCCAAATTGTCAAGTCATTGTAGAGAAAGATGAATGCTTCACTGTTGGTGCTCTGATACAGCATCACTATTATCAAAATGGCGACTAACAGAAAAAAGGTGACATGAAATCGTTCCATCCATGGAGTGAAGCTGAAGTTTACGTGATCCCTCAACACACACAATAAAAACAGTTTTAATAAATAATGGAAATAAAGAGTCCACAGCTGTTAGTTTCATCTGTTTCTCACTTTCATAGTTTCAGGTTTACATTTACTGAGGGTCTGCACCAGTCCTGCGTCACTGGACAAACTGAATCTGCAGATTTGACAAAAGGCACGGAAGATGGGTGGGTGTACGTGAGGGACCAAGCAGCCAAGGCATAGAGGACACAGGAAAAAATATATTCAAAATTGGTTTTCTTTATTTTAACCCTCAAAAAAACGTTTAAAAAAATTCAAAAATATAATTAGAGGGCCCATAAAAGAGGTCAACTAAATATAACTCTATAAAATGTAATTTCCAGAACCTTAACAAAGTGGACACAACTTAACTCACAAACTGACCTCATTACAAGACACAAGAGGGTAGCTTTTATAGTGGTTTAGCCAAACCATTTACACACAATAGGAAGGAAACAAAAACAAACACTAATACTAACTAAGCACAGAATAACATAAGTAAACCTAAAACATCCCTGTTTCTGTTAAGAACATTGTTGGTCCTGCTGAGCAGGCATTTTGTTTTCAAAGTCTTTAGCCACGCCTTTTGCCCAGACAGGAAACAGCTACTGCCCCACACCAGGTAACTCAAAGAAAGAAAAACATAATTAATATAACAGAAAACATTTTTAGAAAAACCACACAATGCTATTATGTGCATGCTTTGTAATATCAGTGTTATGTTTAGGTAAAATGATTAATGAATCATATTAGTGAAGTGGCTGCAAACCAAATAAATAAAGTGAACGAATGGAATTGTTTTACCCATATGTGGCTGATGCCATCACAGTGTAGGACCAGATTTAGATGGAGAAGAAGACCAATGTAGAGGCAGGCCTACAAACCAAAGCTGACAGGAAATTATGTAGATCAGCACAGTGACTCGTCTCTATGAGGTCAAACATTGGGTTGAAACGTGAATAAAGTTTAAATTTGAATATGAGCAGTAAAAGTTTCCCGCTCTGACCTTCAGATGAACCATAATTAAGATTTTCTTTTAGTTTAATTAGACTTCGCGTCATCCTCCAGAATAATTACTGCTTAGACCTCTTAATTAACAGGTCCGTGGTTTTCTCTCCTGATTTATTCGACTTCCTGTTCTTGGCTCAGACATCCGTCTGCTCACTCCACACAAACAGACATGAACAATGCCTGATGTTGCTGTTTGTATTGTTCACCTTTCTGATGTTTTTTCTTCCTCTCAGAGCCTCTGAGGTTCAGCTTTCTGTAATATGAGCCTGATCGCCTGTTATTGATTGTTGTTGACAGTTTCTTTGTTTGTTGTTTGTGTGTCGTGTTTTTGTTTTGTTTTTTCTTTTATGCTCAATAACATCTGTCTGCTCAAATGTCTGATTTCTCTCTGCAGTTCCTGGACAGATAGAGAAACAAATTATGTACTGCCGTTTATGCCGTTTGTTGTTTTTATTGTTTACTGTTTATTTGTTTCCAGGTTACGGTATCGGCCTCCCTCAGAATTCTCCTCTGGCATCCAATGTCTCCGAGTTCATCAGCAGGTACAAATCCGATGGTTACATGGACCTGCTGCACGACAAGTGGTACAAAGTGGTTCCGTGTGGGAACCGTGTGTTCGCCGTTACTGAGGTCAGTGTGACAGCAGCACACCTGTGTGGCCGTGGCCACCTGTTCCTTTCATGAAATGTATTTTATTTCAACCTTCTCAAAGCCAACAGAACAACACGAGGAGGCGTCTGGACACTTCAGATCTGGACTGGATATTTTTTCTGACTGTGCTCAGGTGGGCAGATGCTGTCCCCTGCTGGTCACTCTGAGACACAGCTATCAAACCTCATAAAGGCAGATTAAAAAACATAACACAAACTGCAGTCGGCAACAGGAAACCAGTTAGCAACACAGCAAGAAACCAGCTGCTGACACACTGCAGGCACAGAGGACAGGGCAAATACATCTTCCTGCTCTTAAAACAAGCTGCCTGCTGACCTTAGATCAGTTACATCTGTGCGTCCATTTAAAAACAGACTCAAAATCTCTTTGTTTGCACAGGCCTGCACTCATCAGGTGTTTTTTTTGTTTTGGTTTATTTTAGTTTTATATTTTGCTCTTTTCAATGCCTTTACAATTTTAAACATGCACAGGTTCTTATGTTTTTATCTTCTGCGTTAAGCATGTTCCATTTGGAACTAATGAAATGTGGTAAATAAGTAATCGCCACTCCCTTCTCTCTCAGACTCTTCAGATGGGCATCAGCCACTTTTCCGGACTCTTCGTGTTGCTGTGCGTCGGCGTGAGCGGCGCTTTGCTGACTCTGGCAGGCGAACATGGTTTTTACCGACTCGTTCTGCCACACATCCGCCGCCGTCAGAACCTAAAGTACTGGCTGCACATCTCACAGGTAAGTCAGAGAAGGATGATCTCAGCTGAGTGCTTTTATATAATTCATTCATGTTTGTGAAAAACTAAATGAGAAAACTAAACGCTCTGTGTGACAGAAAATCCACCGAGCTCTGAACATGACGTACGAGGACGTGAAGAGGCAGCGAGCTGAGAAAGAGAAGAGGTCAGTCTCACCATCTGAGCTCAGAGTGTTTAGGTTAACTTTGATGGGAGTTGCAAGATGTCAACAGAGAACAGAACAACCTTAGGCTTCAATCTCCAGTTATTCTTTCAGTTATGAAGCTGATTTTATAATCCATGAATGAGAAATACAATAAATATAAACTTTCATGAGCAAAAACACTGTTGAAAAAGTCTTGGTTTTAAATTAGAAACACATGACCTTATAATGTTTTTTTCAGTTCTTCAAGCTAAACGTCTCCTTTGGAGTTTAGAGATTTCTTATCCACATATTTCTCACTGACTTATGTGCATTATTCTGAGCCTAAGGTCTTTGTCTGTGTTCAGCTGTAACCTGCACAAGTCTCAGCCCCCTCCGGCCCCTCCCGCTCCGGGAGCTTCAGCCAAATGGAACAACGAGACGAGCAAGGACGCCGATGCCGCAGCTACCGCCGCTGCTGCCAAAGATGCCAGAGACTTCAAAAGAGTCCACTTCAACCTGGAGACGCTGAACACCCGCCGTCTGCTTGCTCGTCTTGCAGTCTCTGAAACCAAGGGAGGCAGCGCCATGGCTGAGAGGGAGGGTCCAGCCAAGCCGAAGGCGGGGCCAAACAGCAGGCTGTGTGAGAATGGAGGACCGGCGGCTTCGTTCACCAACCGACTGCTCACGCTCCCCTCCTCATCCTCCTCTGCAAGACACAATGCTTCAGCTCCAGCCCCCACAGCCGCGGCGCTTTCTCCGCCTGCTACTTCCACCCCTGCCCCCGTTACCATAGCCCCGCCTGCCTCAGATGCCCCACCCCGTGTTGCTGTGGCTCCGCCCCGGCCTGGCGAGCTGGAGGAGCTGGAGGAGGAGATCGAACAGATGAGGGAGAAGTTACGGACAGCTCTGGCAAGGAGAGCTGAGATTCAGACGACTCTAACCAAACCCACTGTCACAGTGACAAGCGCCCCATCATCCGTTACCACGACAACCATTATGGCGACCCCAACAACGACAGGAGCCACGCCCATTCCCATACCCACCATTACCCCAGTAACAACCCTTCCTTCCAACATGAAATCCGTAACGACCATGACCAACCCGCCTCACAAAGTCCTATCTAAAGTCCGGCCCCTCCATAGCAGCCTGGCCAGTCAGAGGAGGTGATGTTCTCTGGAAAGGTCACGACACGGCGGCCATTCTAATCAGCAGTGAGGAAAAAAAATGTTCCTTTTATTTTGTTTAACTTTCTCAAGTTCTCAAAGAAGTTGATTGGACAGAAAACATCAAAGAGCCCTGAAGCTAATCAGATGATTGGTTACCTAATCAATATTTTTAGGCTGGATGAAATTATTGAACCCTTTAGAGTACAAACACTTTATATTTCCAGCTAAAATTAGAAATCCTGTGAAAACATTAAAGAAAAAATGAAATTGTTTCAATTACTTTATAAAATAAAAAATTACTGTTGAGAAAATATGCTAATTTAAATCCATAAATCTTAAAATGAAAGTCTGAAGATCAGGTAACATGCCCCAAACCCGAACCTTTATTATTTTACACATTTCAAAGTTTGAATAATCACTCAAAGACCAGTTATTTTATACACAAAATTTATTATTTTGTAATATTACTAATATTAGTGATTAGTATTGAATCAGTATTACTGTGAGTACAGTTTGTTTTTCAGGGTTTTTTACTCCTAAACGTCAAAGACAATCTATTTAAAATATTTTAATATGATATATTTATCACTTTAAAAGTGATGTTTTTTTGTCAATTAAGTGCTCAATAAAAAAAATATCTTTTAATGTTTTTCAGTCACAAGTACAGCTTGTGAAGTCTAAAGTCTGTCAGATAAATTATGTAAACTGAGGAAGAGAAGAAGACCAGGACGTGAGCCTGAGGTGCACCGAATTTAATGAGTTCTTAGTTTGAGCCAAATACAGAATAATGTAGCAGTTGTATTATAGAAGTGCATATTCCTAAAGAATCCAGAGACTTATTTTTGCATATTTTTACATATTTAGTAACAAAACAAATAAGTTTGTATATAATTAAAATAGCTGCAGTGAATCTAAAGATTTTATTCTTTATTTTTATATAAAATCAGAGTCTGATGTTCAGTTTCCACCTCTGACTGGTTAAAACGGCCGCCGTGACAGAGACTGAAGAGCATTTCTGGAACTTTCTAAAACTCTGGCGGTGCACAAAAAGCATGTCCACTCTTTAAAAAGAAATTACAAGAAGTACACATACCACCAGACACAACATGAACAATAAAGCTGTTTCCTGTTGGGAACAGAAACGGTGGTGTTCATGCAATAACATCGTTAGTTCTTCACATAGACGTAACTCCTCTTCATGTAACATGAACATGGTTAGTGTAAGCAGTATGCCGAAGGTTTTTATTAGAGTCACTTCACTACAGACATGAAACCTTAAATGTTCCCACAGAGCCTGAACCCATCCCCGAATGTGACTTTAACCCCACCAATAACCACACACCAAGAAGTTAAACTGTAGAAATGTCTTAAAGACATAAACACCTGGATGACCTCTATTTTTCTGCTTCTAAACTTCTAAAAACTGAGGTTATTGTACTTGGCCCTGAAAATCTTAGAAATATGGTATCTAATCAGATACCTACTCTGGATGGCATTACCTTGGCCTCCAGTAACACTGTGAGTAATCGCGGAGTCATTTTTGACCAGGATATGTCCTTCAGCATCTACATTAAACAAATATTTATCTTTCTTCAAACATGTTTCTTAGAAACACTGAACTGCATCACTTTCCAAACTAAAGATGAAGAAATGTTCAGATTCTCCAGAAAACATGAAAACTTTTGTTAAACCTTCAAATGGTCTGAAAAGTTGAGGATGTTTTCACTCTGTTTGGTACATTTACAGGTTTCTCATAAAAAAGAAAGAAAAAAAATTGATTTGTATTTTATTCATTCATTCAGTTTGTTTTTCATCAGTTAAACTTAAATCTGAGAGATGAGCCTGAGTTTTGACTTTCAGATATTTTACTGAGTTAAATCCATTATTCATCCTGTTATTCTTCCTAAGTGTTTTTATGATAATTAATAAAATCGACTTTCTAATGAAGTCTGTGACGTTGTATTTTACTGGTTGATCTGATTTAACCGAGGAATCGGCTGGAGTTATTAAAAGCTTAAACCTCAGTGTCAGTCTAAAATTTGTTAAACCCTCTGTTTTATTCACAGCTAACAAGCTAGGTGTAGAATGATCGATCAGTGATTTGTTATAACCAGTGTTGGTCAAGTTACTTGAAAAAAGTAATCAGTAACTAATTACTGATTACTTCCCCAAAAAAGTAATCCCGTTACTTTACTGCTTACTTATTTTCAAAGGTAATTAATTACTTAGTTACTTAGTTACTTTTTAAAAACACGATTTACAACCTGAATAGGTAATAAAGTGATAGATCTTTCAGCCCAATTCTACTTTTTCTGCATAATCCATCATACAAAATGTAATCAAATGGAAAAGTCTCTTTTTTTTTAACTTGTTTTATCAATTTTAATCTTTTAACTTTATGCATCAAGTAAAAATTAAATTATATGCACCATTCTCTGACTTGAAGAAATTAGTTTAACATTTAAAGCTATTTTCTGCACATTCCAGCACATAAAATATTTTTTGTGTTTACACTCAGTCTTTCAAATAGATGCAAGTAAAACACAGCAGAAAATAAATAAAGTCAAAGACTAGCGGTCCTGTTGCTCTATTTTCACCTGTAAAGCAGGAGTAGGGTAGGCGGAGGTTTGCCCTGGTGCAGGTGTGCCGCAGCGGTCAGTGGAAGAATCCGCGAGTTTCTCTGTGAATTTCCCATTACGTCGTTGCGTACTCGGTGCTTGTTTAGGGGGTTTTTTTCGCTGTAAAAAGAAGTTTTCTTCCCACGCACAACGGACACTAATGTTTTTGTCACTTTTTGTGGAATCAAACTCAAAGTAAGGTCAGTACTTCCACGGTTTAAACGCTGCATGCTCATACTCTCTCCCGCACTCGATATATTATCCATCGTTGATCTGCACACAGCTGTTGTCACGAACGTCGCACTCGCTTACGTCATTGTCATGGGACATTCTCGCAAAAATATCACGGTTTTAGTAACGCAGTAACGCAGCGTTCCTACAGGAAAGTAACGGTAATGTAAATACCGTTTTTGCGATAGTAATCCCTTACTTTACTCGTTACTTTAAAAAAGTAATCAGATTACAGTAACGCGTTGCGTTACTGCCCATCTCTGGTTATAGCACAGCTTTACTGAGTGTACAGTAAGCATCCATCAGTCATTACAATAACAATACCTCTTAATGCTGTAAAAGGTATTGCAACGACATAAAGCTGCCATACACCTTGGCTTAAACCAGTATAAGACGTCTTAGCCACAAGAGCATGCATGTAGAAAGTATGCACCTATGCTAACAGTTTCCTTTGTTTTCTAGCATTTACACTAAACTAACACAAAATGTCATCTGCAGATGTGATGAAGGGTATACTCAGTCATTTTTTTCTTTATTTTAATAGAAGAAAATACTGTACTCATAAATATACATTGATTAGTGAGTAGCTACATCTTCCAACAATTGAGGAACCCTCATGAACTTATCATTAATGTATTAAAAATAGATAACAGCTGCCATGTTGCCCAACCATCTTGAATCCAGTGATTTCTGTTCTGCCTAATCAGCACAGCAATTATAGACTGGCCCCATACCAGAGGTGGAGGAGAACAGAAATGGTAGGCATTGGCATGCTGTGGACGGGCATTTTAATTCCTATCTGCATTTCAAACTGAAGATATCAAGGATCAAATCTATGTTTTATCATTAAAGAAACAAAAACATGAAAGGGACAATGCCACCACGATCTCATCTCATCTCCTGAAATGAAGCTGGGGCTCTAACACATGAAAATGTGCATAAACAAGTTATTTGCAATACTGTCATAGTTACTTAATGTGATCAGAAAAGAAACAATCTGCTGACCTTTATAGGTGAGATTTTACACTTTGTTTCCTGATGAGGTGTTCGCGGACCTGTTAGTTCTGGGGAGTTGTAATGCAATCAGTGTTCCTGTTCTTGATCTTGTGACATTTTTGGAAATTCAAACAGAAATGTGGTTGTTGTCACTTTAAGAGTTTCTCTCTTTTTATTTAAAAAAAATCTTTTAGATAATTTCATCTCAAATATTGAAACAGGTGTTTGTAAAAATAAACCACTGAACCTTGTTCACACAGAGAATTATAAACATTTAATCATGTTAAAAAAAAAATTTAACATCTGTTTTCTGATTGATCAGCTCTTGTTGAGAGCAGCTGCCAGCTGGTTGTAGCTCATCTTCCTCAGTATCTCCTCAGTTACCTCCTTGGCCCCCTCGGCGTGGTACTTCTGGACCATGAGGTCAACAGTTCTGGTTCTGTCTGCGGCCTCCAGTCGGCTGACGGAGATCGGATCAGTCCGGAGACTCAGGAAGCGCTGGAAGGTTTTCAGATCCTCTGAACCGAGACGGTTGAGCATCTGCAGCAGCTGCAGGGTCGCATCTTCGTCCTGCAAGTCCAGCACCTTCACTGACATGGGAGAGACCGGAACACAGATCAGACCAGATCCACACACATTAACTGATCTGCAAGACCGGTAATGTTGTGGTGATGGAGCTGTACTCCCTTAAGATGGTGTCGAAGAGGCCAAGATAAAGACAATGCTGGACAATACCTCCCACCCACTCCATGACGTACTGCCCAGTCACAGGAGCACGCTTAGTGAGAGACTGAGATTACCCATAATGCACCACTGAATGACACAGGAAATCATTTCTCCCTGTGGATATCACATCCAACTAATGCACAGTACACACTGCATTAGTTACATCATTTTGCACATCCCCTACAGTAAAATAACAAATAACATTTAAATAAAGTTTTACAGTTTAGGGTAAAATGTCAATCATATATTTTTAATCTTTGTAAGATTCTGGATATTTATAATTGAGCTATTTGTTTATATTAAAGCTATTTTTTTATATTCTGTAATTTTGTAATATATTGCATTATTTCATTTCCTCTGGGATTAATAAAGGATTCTGATTCTGATGTTTATAGATCTGTCTGTGTGAACAAAATGATCTGAGGTCACTCTGGATTAAACAGATTATTCAGATTAAGTCATCAGAAATGTTTGAAACTACAGTTATTAATTAAAGTTATGTTATCACTGTTACCTGATAAACATTTCTCAGGTGGAAAAGCTGAATTTCTGATTAGCTGATGAAAGAGTAAGTTTGGTTTGATTAAAGCCTCTAAAGGACAAAAAGCATGTCTGGGGGCAGCAGTCTGAAACTGCTGGACACCAGCCAATTAAAGGACAGGATTCAGACGCATGAGCACAAACTGGGAGCCAGGAAAAAAACACTGGTCAGGACAGGCAAACGTTCAATGGAGATGTCTGGCTGAAACAATCAAAGAGAAGCTGCAGGTTCACGAGTCTCCATGATAAAGTCTCACATTTTCAAGAACCATGGTGTGTTTTCAGTTTGACTATAAATCAACTACAGACACAGGTAAAAGAAGGTCACATGTAGTGTGAATTACCTTTTAGCTGAATGTCTCGGGCCCAGACCTCACACTCTTTGTTGCCAAACACCCAGCCGATCAGACGGGATCCAGCCACATGACTCCTGAGCTGCAGCCTCACTTGTGTGGCTCCAGCCTTCAGCTGCACCTGGAATGACGGCAGGAAGTTGTTGTAGTCTCTGAAGTTCACGAACTTTGATATCTGAAACGATAAAAACAAGAAATGAGCTTCATGAGAGTGTGTGTGTAAAAATTAAGATCAGGGTCTAATCAGGAAGCAGCGTCAACAAACTCAGCTTCCTGTTTCTGAACAGCTGATGGAGTTTCAATTCGAGGATTCACCATGGCAATGGTAAACAAAGAGAAAGTAAAGCATCAGGTGAGAGCAGGTGAGAGCAGGTGAGAGCAGGTGCAGCGTCCAAGTGACATACCTCTGGCTGGATGACTGTGATGGGCTCTCCAATCAGTTTGTATGTGTGATTTGGGATCAGTTCGCAGTCAGGAATAGCTTCGACGTACTCAGCCCCAATCCGCCGCTTCCACTCCTTTCTCACCTGCACATCAGGTGATCAGTCAGAGCCACAAAGACTGATTCAGGTATTTGTTACCGGTGTCAGAGGATATCATTTCAAATATAAATCATTTGAAATTTAAACCTTTCACTGCACTTTTCATGGATATTGTAAGGACCCTTCAGGCAGGGCCTGCTTACCTGAGTGAGGCAGACATTCCTGGACAGCAGCAGGACAAACAGTGTGGAATTTGTGGGTTGAGAGAAGATCAACACCAGGCCAGCAATCTGGTCACTGGGCGCTGGGGTCACCAGACCAAAGCACGAGAAGCCCGAGATATCAACTGTCACATGACTATCGGTCACCTGACCTGGAGTGATAAAGTCCACACAGTCCCCAGTGACATGAGCTACAGATAGGAAGTGCTGACCACCATCTGCAAGATAGAAAAACATTCATCCAGAGACTATCAAGAAACGTCAGCCAGCGATGGCAATTCAGACGTGTCTGACATGGTAACCCTGGAATGAGCCAAACACAAAATGTAAATCTAAACTTCTCTCCAAAGTCTCGGACTCAGAGGATTAAACAAGATCAGAAAGTATTTTTCTTTCCTCCAAAACATCAGGCGAGGATGATTTCTTCTGCAGGTTCTGTTTGCTGTCATGTGAATGTGAAGTTTGACCTCATGGTGGGACTGTGACATGTAACTGGCAGAAAACATGTCAAAGAAACAGTTAGTGACCTGAGAGCAGCTGGCAATGCGGCAGGTGGAGTCGCTGGAAGCTCCCAGTCAGCAGGTGGAACCTGAACAGAGCTCCTGCCACCTGCAGCCCTTTAGAGGACAGGAAGTCCACATCCCAGAGAACCATCTCATACACCACGTCACCAAATCCCTCCAACACCAGGCCTGTCACACTGCACCTGAACACACCGTGCTGCTGGCAGCGCAACCTGGCAACATGGAAACATTACTGTTTATTTGTTAGCTCTTAACTGTGAGGTGATATTCAGAGCATCTAGACAGTGTTCACAGCCTTAAATTGTATTATACAGCCCTTTGCTGCATGTCTTCCCCCTTCTCTCTCTGTGCGCGCTTTCCTGTCGTTTCTTCACTGAGCCTTCTAATAAAGTTGAAAATGGACAAAAAAATATTTGTTTATAGTTTTTTCTCTAATTGATCTTCTGAGTTAACTTCAGTAATTACTTCCTTCAAACCATCAATGTGTCTTTTAGACCCCATTCCTACAAGACTCATCAATGAAGTCCTGCCATTAATTAATGCTTCAATCTTAAATCTGGTCAACCTATCTGGGGGTTTGCTCACTATGTGTTTATACACCACTCTGCATTTAATCATTAGTGAGTCTAAACAAATCTAAGATTGTCTTCATACAAGAAACACATTCGACCACGTCAGACATAAAAATGCTGACTACAAGATGGCCAGGTCACTACTTCAAACTCCAAAGCTCATCAAAGATCCATAGGGAAGGTACATTATTGTTCAAGTTAATATCCTATAACCTGCAGCGGCTCCTGGGCCTGGCAGATTAGTACTACATAGAAGTGAAGAAGTGAAATAATTGAAAAGGAGAGGGAGGCTGAGAACAAAGAGCTTGTAGAACTGGGGGATCATATATAGATAAGAACCGGAAGGAGCCTGTTGGGAGGCATCGTCCCGCTCTCCATCGATGTCGGTCAGCAGCGACAGCTTCGGCTTCGTCCCAGACGAGGTTGACGGTTTGCAGATCCTCCATAAATGTTCAATGCCATGTGATCTTTGGCTAGCCTTGCTTTCCCTTGGCAGTGCGCGGGAACCATGTAATGGGGCTCTTGGCCGGGCGATGAGCGGGTAGATGTAGAATATGGCCCGCAAAGTGGAAGCGCCTTTCGGCAACAACATCAGGCTGAGGGACGGGTGACTGCTCTTCATAAGACCTCTTTGTTCGTTATCCGGTCCCAGTAGGAAGGATGCCAGTATTGATCCATCCATTCATCCATTCATATCCTTTTCAGGGTCGCGGGACCCGTGCAGCTGTCAACCATCCAGCCGCAGCAGTGGGAGTTGGAGTAGAGACCACGAAGGGCGTCTGCAAACTGCTGGGGGACTCCATAGTGATGTAGGATAGCCCATAGTCGGCCGGTGGACGCTGTCAAAAGCCTTCTTGAAATCGATAAAATTGATAGAAATCTTTTTTTGGTAGTCCAGTGTTTGTTCAACAATCATGTGGAGGGTGAAGATTTGGTCGACACATGACCAGCCACTCCGAAAACCAGCCTGCTCTTCTTGCAATCGCTCGTCCCCTGCATGTCGTAGCCGACTCAAAAGAACAAGGCAATGAGGTAGAAAGAACAAACCATAGTATAAAATCGCTCAACTGAATGCTCCTATAGGGATGTGATGCAAACTAGAAGACTAGACAGAGACTAGACTCATTGAGATCATCAACAAGACTGGCTCTCTTCCACACTGTGTGTTTTGTACTGTATTCCTCCCCTCACCCCCAATCGGTCGCAGCAGATGGCCCCTCCCTGAACCTGGTTCTGCAGGAGGTTTCTTCCTGTTAAAAGGGAGTTTTTCCTTCCCACTGTCGCCAAGTGCTTGCTCATAGGAGATGATATAGTTGTTGGGGTTTCTCTGTGTTATTGTAGGGGGTTTACCTTACAGAATAAAGTCATCCAAGTGACTTTTTCAGTTTGAAGAAGAAGAAAAAGAAGTGATGAAACATTTCTCCCACTGAAAACGCTATGTCCAGATGAACAGAATCAACGTCTTGGTGAATACCTCAAAATGACAAAGTGAAAAGCTCCAACAGGTTTGATGGGGACCGTTGGTACTCGGCTATTTTCAGATCTCTCCAGAGATGTTCAGTCAGGTTCAGGTCTTGGCTCTTACTGGGTCACTTCAGAGTGGTCCCAAGCCACTCCTTTGTTATCTTGGCTGTGTGCTTAGAGTCACTGTCCTGTTGGAACCGTCGCCCCAGTCCAAGATCCAGAGCCCTCTGGAGCAGGTTATCATCAAAGATGTCTCTGTACATTGCTGCATTAATCTTTCCCTTGACCATCACTAGTTTCCCCATTTCTGCTGCTGAGAAATATTTTGAGGTGAAAAAATGAATTTAATCCATTTTAGAATAAGGCTGTAACATGACAAGACAACATGACAGTTGGAACAAGTGATGCACTGTGAATACTTCCACTGTAGGGTGAGGTGGTATTGATGAACTTGTATGATTTGGTGATAACGTCAGTATGTGTTGGGTCTTACAAATAAACTTACAAATAAAAACACATCAAACACCACAAACATAACTCGAGGTCACAACATCAAGAGCGGGGTGAACAGCAGCATGGCACCAGATCTGCCCTAACCTTCCATTAAACCAATCAGCCAACAACCCTGTGTTACCTGAATATGCTCCCATCCTCGCTGACCTCAGGTGTAATCTCAACCTGCACAGACCAACAGGTAAAAAAATGATTAAAAAACTGGACTGATCAACAAAAAAAAATCAACAATTAGCACATCAGTGACATCACAGTGACACAACTTACCTGTGGTGTATTTGTCTCCAACCTGATGTCAGAGTAGGTCAGTGATGTCACTGCTTCTGCTTGAAAAAAGAGACCTGCAGAAAGATGACATCATCACATCACATGATTACATCCTTCCTGATAAATATCGAGTCAAGTGTAGCTTAGCACAGACTTTGCATACATACACAGCGTTGGCACGATCTTCATCAGGATCTCCATGGCGACACGTTCTGCCCGATTGGATCCAAAGAGTTTTTCTAGAAGTCTCCACGTCGTCCGTCTGTCTGCATGTTCCAACTGCTCTCCACCAATGGGAGAGTGACTTTCTGCAGTCATGTATTTGTTGACCAACCACTGGAAACACTTGAGTTCATCTGAGACCAGAAACTCCAACATCTCCATGATGACAACTGAGTCTGAGGCATTCTGGGAAACAAAAATAGGACAGCTGGTGACATCATGGATCAAGGTGAACTAGTGGTCTTCAGACCTGACATTCCCTCTGAACTTTGCTGAAACTGTCAGGTGACAAAAACAAACCTTGTCCCTGATGTGATCCTCTTTCAGCTCCTGCAGTAAAAAGGGTTCTGATTGACCAAGGGCGTGGTAGAACACTTTCTGAGCTTCCTCACCCTTCCTGAGGACCAGGTCTACTAGAACCCGGTTCCTGTCCTTGCAAGCTCCGTAGATGGCGATGGCCTCCCTTTCTGAGGCGTTTAGGATCCTGCAGCATTGCAGGGCTTCCAGGATGGGGCCGGGTCTCTGGATCCTGCTGATAAGCTTCCGCCGCTGAGTCTTCACAAAGCCTTGGACAGGTTTTAGATCTGATTCAGGTCTCAGGGGGATCATGGTGAAACGTACAGGGCGAACCTGATGATTTCCGCCGATTAGAGACTGGACTGCGGCCAACACCGCTGGCGCTCTGTCCTCCTGGTAACACCTCATCATTGTTTTGGCGGTGCTGCAGGCGTCAGCAGACCGCAGCCAGCGTGGAGGGATGGGGGGGAAGTCCTGCAGCAGGTCTGACTGACTGAGACCCCACTGGATCCTCCAGAGCTCCACAAGTGGTAGCTTTGAAAGCTCCCACAGCAGTACATCCTCCTTACCGTCCTCCATTGGGGTATGGGGTGAGTCCCAAACCTGAACTGCCTCCAGCATGTCACCCATGAGTTACGTGAGTGCCCTCAGCTTTGACTGACAGGCCAAGAGACCTCCTGCAAGACAAGCAAAAAGGCAACAAAAACCCTGACCAAATCAGTTCAATTCCATTTCATTTTATTTATATAGGTCCAAATCACAACAATAGTTGCCTCAAGGGGATTTATATTGTAAGGTAAATAGGTGTGCAGAGCCATAGCTGGACTGGCCATCAGGCATACCGGGCATTTGCCCAGTGGGCCGATGGTGATTTTGTTTTTTTGTTTTTTGTTTTTCTTTTGTAACGGTATAAACAACGAAAGGTGGTGGATTGGCCAGATCATGGCCGATGTGTAAAAATAACTCAGTTTTTTGGTGGTGGCTATGGCGGAGCTTCCACCAGCAGGTTGATGAGGGAAAGGGGAGGCAGGAGGAGGAGAGACCCGAGACGGTCGCCGAGTGTCAGGTGAACTGATCTTCAGGTAAGAAATTATGACCTGCAGTCTATCTGGGTCAAATATAAACTAAGTTTAGGTGTAGTTTATTTTCGTTGTGCTAACCTTTTACAGTCACTTACAATACCTTGTAGCTAGCATGACGGAGTTTCTATACAGCTGGGTGGGTGCTTTGATGTTACTGATAGTGAACTTTATTTTATTCATAAGGTTAGTTAGTAGAGTTGCCAACCGTCCCGTAAAAAACGGAATTGTCCCATATTCAGAGAAAATATTGTGTGTTTCGTATTGAGCCGAAAAGGAACGCAGTTTGTCCCGTACTTCAGCTAGAATTAAAAAAAAAAGACAGAAAGCTGGAGTTATTCTGTGTCTTTACGCTGCACAGCTGCTTCTTTTTTATCATTCATTTCTTAAAATGTCTCGCTTTTAATAGCTAATTATCTGAAAATATAAACGTGTTTGAGAATTATACCAGTACATCTGATTTGAGGTGCTATTTTTTACAGGAGCTACAGTATCCAGTCGTACGTAGTGAGGAGGTAAAATTATTAAGAAGATAATCGACCTCTGTTGGACTAGCGTTCAAGTAGCTGCTCTGCTCTGTGTTAGTACAGGGCATTGAAGATGATAACAGTGGGTGGATTATATTCTTAAACAGCACTTTCAGAAACACATCTTCTGTGATGCAATCTACTCCCCACTGCTGTGTAATCAGTTATTGTAAATTTAAAAGTTATTAGGAAATGATCAGACAAAAGAGGGTTTTCACCAGGGGTGGAGCGTGGGGGTGGCTTACTGGGCTTAAGCCCGGGTTGTTTTGTCAGAAGCCCGGGGTCTTTTGGAGTGTAATTTTTTCATAGTTAGATGCCTGGCTGACAACTGTATAAAACAAAAAGTACACACAATATTCGAAGCACATAGTGCACACTGTGGGAATTTACGACTGTGCGTGAATCCCCCCTGATATTGGTATGATCCGAGCTCAGGCACTAAGCGGGCGGGGCACCTGCTGCCTACGAGTGCGCTGTTGGAGAAACGCAGCCAGGCAGACAGAGGAGAACTGAAGTTTGACCAGGTACCAAAGCAAACCATTCATACCGTACAAATAATGTAAATATGACGGTGTATCACGAAAGATTGATATCAAACTGATCACTTGACCAATATTACGTTACTTGTTCTTCAAGTGAATCAACAATGAAAAGCCGAACAAATGCTATTTTTTTTTATAGAGTCTTATCTTAGGTGTGTTAATTTCATATTTTCAGTTCTTACCCTCCCCGACTAAATCGGTTTCAGTTATGTACTGAAATATAAGAATGGACATTAGAGGGTTCTTTCAAAGAAAAAACTCAGGTAAATGTTATTTTATATATTATGCTTTGTATGTTGTTCAGTATATTTCTATGCAAAACAAGAGGGATTTCAGTACACAGCAGGATATTCACATTTGTAACCAGATATTTACATACACTTTAGGGAGAAAACATAAAACATTTTTACTGTACAACATCAATTTAGAGTAAACTTTTGTTTTAGATAAATATTGAAATATCTTTTGAATTAGTTAAATGTCAGAATAAAGAGAGACAGAGCTGTCTATTTTTTATCACTTTGATCAAATTTAGGAGTACATATACACTAAGTTTATTGTTAATTAATAAGAAACTCCAGACGATTCCATTCTGAGCTGAAGAAGCTTCTGATAGGTTAGTAGAGTCCATGTGAGTAAATTGGTGGCACAGCTGTGGATGCATAAAAGGCAAAACACAGAGTCTGTTTCTTTGAAATGGGAAAATTAAGAGATATCAACCAAAACACCAGGAAAAGAACTATGGAGCTCCATAAGTGTGGCTCAAGTTTGAATACAATTTGGTGCCATTTGCAATTAAGAAATACAGATAGTTTCTCTCTTTACTCTTAAAGTTAACAAATATGTTTTTTATATTTATCAATCTAAAAAAATAAACATTTAGTCTGATTTGATGTTACAATTAAAAAAGTGTACATAAATATGTGGTTTCAACTGTATATTTGATGATTGTCAGCACAAAGAGGGAGAGAGAGGAACAGAGAGGGAGATGCAGAATGAGGACAGAACAGAGATGAACAAGAGCAGGTGAGACACACATGTTAGTCAAATGGTCGTTTACCAAAAGTATCACCGTATCATAGGTACTCATGTATCTCGTACCTAGTGTTTCTTTTTAGGTTTGCTATTTTTCAAATTCTATATTTATTAAGTTATGCAGGCTTGTTTGCACAACAAGGCTAAATAATTATATAAACTTTTCTCAATCTAAATAGTGTACTTTGGTAGAATTAAAAAAATAAGTGTAGTGCAGGTCTATGATGATTTTTAGTGCTACTATCATCTAGTTCTGATTCTGGTTCTGTCTTGGTTAAATCCTAAGTAGTCCTGATTTTGAACTGTTGCAGTCCTGTTTTAATTCTGGATCAGTTCTGGGTCTGGTTGAATTGGGGTTTAGTCCTCGTGTCTTAATACAGCCCCGACTTTGTTCTGCCTTGCTGCTTAATTAAAAAAACTAGTTTAAGGTGTACTGCACATGTGGTATATATTTTTCCCTATATGAAGTCATTCTTTTTTGAACAAAACTCAAAACAGAGCCTATTAGTCAGTCATTTCTACCCCCCCCCCAAAAAAAAAAAAAAAAAGAAATCCCACATGCATACTACCCTTTAGGGCTAAGCCCCGGGTGTTTCAAATGTCTGGCTCCGCCTCTGGTTTTCACGAAACACTGTTAAATGTTCCATTTCTATGCCATATGTTAAAACAAGATCCAGAGTGTGATTAAAGTTGTGTGTGGGTTCTTTTACATTTTGAGAGAAGCCAGTTCTGAGGTTGTCATTTTTAGCATCTACATTTTATCTTAGCTGAGCACAAAATAAGACAGAAACACATACTGTGCCATTGTTACCTGTATTGGACAAATAAAACTTGAAACTGTCACGCCCAGGCGGATCAGCTGCATGCTCCTGCATCTCCTCTTCTCTCTCTCGCCAGGGCGGAACTCACTGTGGGTTCACGCCCTCGCCCCACGCCCTCGGGAGACGAGACACCTGGGTCTCATTAATATGATCAGCATTTAAGCCAGGAGGTGACTGCTGTTCGTTGCTGGATCGTTGTCTACCACGCAGCTCCCTGGATTTTCCCCCTGTGTGATTCCCGAGTGGCAAGTGTTGGAGTGAGAGCCAGTGATTGTGTGTGTGGATGATCTGAAGAACGCGTGCTTTTCCCCTGGAGCCTCTTTTCCCTCACGCAGCTGTACATAGCACTCCCCCCTGCACCTTCTTGTATATACACCTGGTGAATTTTAAATAAATCTTTCTTGTGTGCATCTGAGCCTGGAGTCCTGCGCTTGAGTCCTCCTCCAAACCGTAACAGAAAGTCCTTTTCCTGTCTCCTTCACTTGTTTTTTTTTTTTTTAGGCAGTCGATTTGAATGAGTAAACGAAACTGGACAGTTTGAGAAATCATTGTTTTAAACAACAATCATTTAAATTGAGGACAGTCTGAGCCTATAGCAGCTCTGTTAGGGTAACAAAGGTACTACGAGGTATTTAAGATAATTATTCCGGACTTTATGTGAGAAGAAGGATTTGCCTTTGTATAGAGTGATATTATCTGTAATTTGTCTTTGATAAAATCGTCAATAATCAAAGTCACTCGAACATAAACAATAAACACAAACAGAAAGGAGAGCGAGGTTAAGTGAAGCTGCAGAGGTGGAGCCGGAGCTCCGTCTGATCTGATAGAACGTGTTGGATATGGCCGAAGCAGCGAATTCAGCTTCAGGGTGTCTGAAAGGATTTCTGCTTAAAGCAGCACGCTTATTACTTTGATAAAAGAAGAAAAGATCACAGCTGATGAAGTCACAGCTACACGTGCATACCTCTGTTCATTCTCCTGCTAAAGAAAATTAAATAATAATGATAATGATGAAATGATGCTATGAGTGCAGGAATGTTGTTGCTGAGGTCGAGGCTCTGTGTCTGCTCAGCCCTAACAGCATGAAAATCTTTAACTTAACAGATTTAATCTCAGAGTGCTCTCTTGACAGCAGCAGAAACAGAACAAATAAATCTTTCAAAATCAAACTAAGCCATCACAGACCCTCTGAATCATGTTCAGCCACGAGCAGATCGGCAGGTAAAGCAATTGTTCTTACCTGAGAGCAGCTCTTCAGGTGAAACTTTCTTACAGGAGCTTTTAAAAAACAAACTCACTGCAGCGTGATGGGTTTGAACTCTGAGAAACAAGATTGCAGCCAGTCTGAGTGATGACGAGTCTTGGTTTTCATCATTAATGCTCATCACAAAAACAGGAAGTCTGACCTACAGCTGTGGCAGTGATGGTTTCCTCTGCAGATGCTCACTTTAAAACCACAGAGTGGAGGTCAGTCAGTAAAAACCAGGCCAAAACTCCCCGTCAGCAGGAAGAGGCCTCGAGCAGAACCTGAACTAAAAGTCAGAGACCACCACAACCCACACCAGCCTCTAGCAATCCCCCACTCACTCTTGAGAGACAGCATGTGAGGCGTGTACTCTGTGCAGCGAACCCCAGGAAGTCTGCAGGCCCAGATGGAGTACCTGGGAAGGTCCTCAAAGCATGTGCCGGGCAGCTAGCACAGGTCTTCACTGACATCTTCAACCTGTCTCTGGAACAAGCCGTCATTCCACCCTGCCTGAAATCTACCATAATCATCCCCATCTCCAAAAAGTCACCCATAACCAGTCTCAATGACTTCCGTCCAGTTGCACTAAATATAGTTAAATTATTGTATAGTTTTTATAATGTGCTACAAGCAGGTGTGCACTTTTATAGAGCTGTTTCTAATCTCGTTATACTGTGTATAATGACAATAAAGGCTTTCAATTCAATTCAATTCACGATGGTCAGTAAAATCCCAGGAACACCAAAAAGATCTAAACTCTGAGTCTAATCAGTCAGAGCCACTAAAGGCCTTTTAATCATTTCACTGCTCTGAGGGGCTCACAGGGATGAAAACAGACTGGAGCAAAACACTGAACTGAACAAGAGCTCTGTTTGCTGTGTTTGATAAAGCTGAGGTAAGGATAAAACAGACTCAATAAAAGAACTGTAAAACAAAGTTAAAATTTTCCAGTCAATGTGGAAATGAGCAAGTTTTCTGAGGCAGTAAAGGCGCCGGTGACCCCTTTGGAATTTGGAATTCTCATCAAAGTTCAGTTTTTCATTGATTATGGTCCCAAGATATTTATATGACTCCACTTGCTCTATTTTCTGATTTTTAATTAAAGTGAATCCCATTGTGTCTGTGAAGGTTCTCAGTCATCCAGGTCATCGTAGTCAAGATATCACATCATGAGAACCTGTTTCTGGGTTCACTGCCCAGATATCTTGTTATAGGCATGTACACAGCTACCGGGAGAAACCTGAAAGATCTATCCTTGTGCATTGACAGACAAGAATTTCAAGAAGGATATACTCTGTTCATGTTCAATATGAGTCCTTCAGATGACAGCCAAGCATTATCACTGATAATAAATGGCAACTTGAGACTTGAAATGCGCTTCAGAGTCCCGCTGCCTCACACAACAACGCTGATCGTTTATGCTTGTTACGATTCAATTCTCAAGATCAATTCAAAAAGACAAGTTTCGGTTGATTATTGCTGATAGGTTTCTGTTTTTTCTTGAGTCATGAACAATCATCAGTTGGAGAGTATCATGAGGCTGCTAGTCAGTGACAGATTCTACGGCGTTTTGTCGTCAGCTGAGTTACTGATGTTACTCAAACGTTTGTTTAAACGGCCTGCATATCTGATCATAAATACAGATCCAAGGAATAAACCTGGAACTCATTGGCTGGCGATTTCATTAGAAGAAGATGGAGCTGCCAGTTTTTATGATTCGTTCAGATTCCCACCAGAATGCTTTTACCCCAAAAGCATTCTAACATTTTTGAAAAAGCATGCTGATCGAGTATCTTTCCATGAAAGGACTTTTCTATCAATGAGTTTTTATGAACTACACCTTTTTCCCCCCTTTTTTTTTTTAACCAAAGAAGGAGTAGCGTTCTAGACATCTCACTTTAAGTCCACATTTTAAGTCTAGATTTTACATTTTAGAGACATAAATAAGGATCTTTTAACAAACGTGTTCCCATGTGTTAGGTTTTGTATTGTTGATTATCATTTATGCTTAGAAATATCTACTTATATATGCTTAGAGTTTTATAATTAGTTTTAGATTGGTAGAGGTTTGATCCTTGATAGTCTGCAAACTTTGTGTGCATTAGAGAGCACTCTGGGAGCATGGGAGAGGTCGTACCTTGTCTTATTGTTTTATGGTAGGATTAACGTAGCTATATCTGTCTTAGTCTAAGTGCCTTTTGGTTTGATGAACTGTTGGATTTCCAGACCAGCAGGTTTAGGGAAGTCACACTCTGACCCCACACACACACACACACACACACACATACACAAAGGCAAGGTACTCTGTGTGTATGTATACATCATATGTTAATGAACCTATGCATATTCATGTAACCTCAATAAAAGAGCAGTGTTACGGGGGAGCGGACGAGAGCAACTGGGTTCAAGCGAAGGAACGGCGTTTGTCCAGTTCTCTCCCGTGCACGAGAAACATTAAGAACTTTGCCTACTTCGTGTCTTGCTTGCTGTGTAATTATATTGTCTTCAACGTTCCATCGAATAGGTTCAAGCTACAAACCTATCACCATGTTATGATGTAATCTTGTTTTCTAAATTCAAACGTGCCTTTACCATTAAAGACTGTCTTTTTTTTTCCTTCTCTTATTTTCTTTTCTTTCTTCTGTGTATATTCATAGCACTCCTTGTTATGCATTTCATGCATGTGTTATTTTCAGACATATGGGGGTTATGTTACCCCCCCTCCTCCTCATCAGTAATGATCTAGTTCGGTATTTACTTGGACGTGACTTAGCCAATTAACCAATACCTACCTATTATATGTCAGCTGACCTATCTATGAAGTTTTGACTGGTTAATTTGTAATTTTTTCTGTTTCCTGTCTTGTATTTAAGCAATTTTTTAAAATATTTTACTATGACCCTGATGAAGGCCACAAGCCAAAACGTGTTGGTCAATTATTAAAGTTGTTCATCTTCCCTCAAGCGATGCTGGAGTTCCTGCTTTGTGAATTCTTTCATCCTCTCCATGCATCTTGGAAGCCGGTGAAGTTGTGCCAGAAAATTTTTTTGCCATGAAAGACAGATGAAAGCCACGCTGTCTACAGTATGCGGTCATACGTTCATGGGAGAAAATCCTGTTTGTTATTTCACAGGCACTCCCCATTATGCCTTGATAATATTGTGCATTATTGGGTATATCGTCTGGAGGCGGGAAATTCAAAATTTGTCTAATTTCAACCTTATTAAATTTATTTCTCACAACTATAGAGGGCTGTGGTGAGCTGCTGGCGGAACTCTGCTCTGGATTACCGCCTTGTTGAAACAAACGATCGCGATGATGGTCTACAGGGCTGTCTTGGAGTGGCTCATTTGCAGGTAATTGCACATTGCTTTGGGAAAAGCCCAAGGCGATTGCTGGTTATGAGAGTCATTGAAACAGCTTTCATTTAACCTATTTATCTGGCTTAACAACTCTAGGGGTATTTAAACCTCATCCTGTCTTTCTGCCAAGACAGCTAAAGCCTGGATAAGAGCAGAGAACGGGTCAGAAGAGGAAATGTTTTGAGTTAGGCAGCTTTAAGAATGAGCAACGTTTGACTGTTTGACGTTTCACTGCAGGTCGCTGCGTGCGCATGTGCCCTGGCACTATTTGAAACCTGCTGGTCCGGGATCAGAGACCAGCTGAAGGGATTCTGCTGACCTGATATCAGGACATGTGACAGGAAGTGTGGATTTAAACAGCTGAGATTGAATGCACCTCCAAACCTCACAACCTTTTCCTTTTAAAGATGTCATAACACTGATTAAAATAAAGTATGTGTGTGCAAGGGAGGTAGGTGAAAATGTGAATGTGAGAGGATGGTGGTCAACCATCCACAGAGAGGTGAAGAAGAAAGAGCAGGCAGGAGTGGGTTTGCAGTGAGACCTGCTGTTATGGTTTGGAAGACGCTCATCATCTTCACCATAAATTCATGAGGTTTTTTCTGTAACGTCAACACATAGAAAAAAAAATTAAACGCAGAGGTGTCAAATTGTGTGTGAGGAGACAACAGGTCATTTGCTTTAAGAAAAAATCTTTTATTTCAAGAAGGCATTTTAACCTGCAGATGTTATTGACATACAGATGTGAGGAAACACCTGTGAAGTAAGCCTGAGAACATCTATCCTGAGTGGCACTCACAGCGTTAAAGAGGAGCCCGTCTTCAGATTAAAGTCCATTCACTAATTCAAGAACTGAACCGAAGAGCAAGTTTAGCTTCAACCGCAAAAAAAAACAAAAACAAAAAAAACCCAGCCCAGCTCGGAGGCAGAACAAATGCCGAATGCATGGCCCTTTATTTTGGTAAGCAACAATGATGTATTCGAACTGCACTTTATGAAGTCACTTTATCGTGTCTGATCAAATAAAGCCACTTAAACTGTTTCAGCTGCTGTTGAAAGTCCTAAAGAACCAAAAGCATGTCTGTTTTTTCTCTTGGTAACTTCCTGCAGGGTTTCTGGTCCAATTAAAAACCACCGAAGCTGCAACCAGATGCCATCAAAACAGAAAACCACCTGAAACTGAGCTGCTGTCAAAAATAACACTAGGTGGTCGAGGTGAAACATGACACTCAGCTCGGCCAGTTTCCTGTTGGACAAAAACAATTCAGCACCTTGGCAAGTTGCCTTTTATTTTGAAAGTATCCATGTATAATGCCTTTTTTTTCTTGAAAGGTTTCATAGGTAATGAGAAGTTTCACTTCCTGCTGCTGGTGTATGTCATTTCAGAATAAAATCCCTGTGTGTGGATGGTGTGAAAGAAGGGAGGCATTCACACAATGGGTGGCGACCACTGCTTTTACTGGTTTTACTGGTCTGACAGGTAAATACATTTTGATGATCAATAATGAGGCTACAGTCCTCAGCAGAGAGGCACGAAGAAGAACCCCACCCCCCCAGCCAGAGTCACGCTCAGGCTCCGTCTACTTCACAGCAACAAAAACAGACACTCAGAGATCAATTGTTTCTGATATCCAATCAATAATTGATGAAGTTCACCTGATGGGAGGGATCAGTTCCTTTCCCCTCCTACGGATTTGTAGACCATAATTTATCCAAAGAACGCAAACAGGTGTTCACTTTCAAAAACTTGCCACTGTCCCATTGAAGGGACTTTGACCAAAATGCTGCTTTTAAATGCGGCTTCCTGATTGGTTCAGAGCATCTCATGTGTCCCATTCCCCCCAAAATGTGTTTGGCAGATGTCTGAGGGGAGCGGTCAGAGCAAACACGCTGCCATCAGACCCACCGCATCATTCGCCATTTTGATAGATGAACAGATGGAGGAGGCGGAGCGTGAGTGTGACAGTCAGTCATATTCCACAACCAATCAGCTCGCTCAGCTGCTGATAGTCCAAACTTCCTGTTCAATTATTTCCCTCAAGACAAAAGCAGACGAGACAGGGAAAAAAAAAAAAAAAAGCAACTTAAGTTGAGTTTGTGCTTCAGTCTATCAGAATCAATAACTGATCAGCTGATCAATAACTGAAAGGTTGCATCAGACTTCTTGTCTGTAGCTCACTGGCTCCGCCCCCAGGCACACCAGAACTGCTTGGCTTCATCCTTTCAGCCAGCAGCAGAAACCTGATTTTTCTTTATTGAATATTATTGATAATCAGTTAATTATTTGATCAATGAAGTGAAACCACTCAGGCCTGGTGTGTACCATGTGGCAGCAGCTTCCTGCTGTCAGGGCTTATATTATGAAGCTTTTTCCTCTATGGACAAATGGATTCAGGTTTTACATGAAGTCTGAATAAACTCATCACGTAACAACACGTTCATGTTAGAAGGGTTTTCAAGATAAATAAAACGTCTGTTAACGCCATGCATTTTATTTTGAAAATCCTCCGGTAACAGCAGAGCTCTGATGAGCCAATTGATCGATCAGCTTTGTTTGAAGAATCAAAGAAAAGGCTGATGTTTGAGAAAGAGACAGTCGGGTTTATTGATTAGAGGGGGGGGAAAAAAAAAAGTTTCTGCTTCAAGCTTCATTTGTTCAGGGTGTTGCTTTCGGTTTCCATGGTGATGGACCTCCAACCTCAGACACCGTCTAAAGAAAAACCATCCATACTCCACCCCCCCAAAAAAACAACAAAAAAAACAAACAAACAAAACAAAAACAAACAAAAACAAAAAAAAAACCCCAGCAGAATAAATTATCGCATCCCTGCCCTCTGTTCACGTGACCTGCAGGGAGACGCCACCCTCAAGCTAATCAATGAGTTTAAAAATCAAATAAAACCTGTTCATTCGATCAATGAGCTGATCAGCTGTCTCACAGGTGAGGCGATGTCAGTAGCCTCAGGACGGCTGCTGCCGGCAGTCTGCACTCTGTGAGGGGGGACAGTCTGTGTGGGAGGGGCACTCTGAGGGCCCTGCCTCCTCCAAGGCTCCCTCTGCCTTTGAGGGCCCCACATCCTCTGAGGGCCCCACCTCATGCTGCTCTGTGATTGGAGGAGCTGGTGCAGGTTTAAATTCTACAGAAATAGAGTTTGGATCTTGACCTCCAAAGGCTCCGCTCCCACCTAAGGACCTCCCTCCTACTGCTCCCCCTCCCATCCAGAACTCGGCCACCACATTGATCTCAGCTGGCCCCTGATCGCTGCTGGCTCCCGCATCCACTGACGACGTCAGGGCTTCAGTGAGGATGGCAGCTGTGTGAGCGACCCAGTTCAGCTCCGCCCTCACCTCCCCGCTTCCTGAGGCTCCACCTTCCGCAGGGGACGGAAGGGAATCTGTCTGAGGCCCTGGCTCAGCTCCACTGGTCGGCCCTGGTTGGGGGGCATTGGCGGGTCCCGTTCCAGCGGCGGCAGTGCCAATGTTGTTGTTGAGGTTATCCTGCAGAGCCGTCTGGTTCTGACCAGCCTGCTGGTTCTGCAGGAGCATCTCCTGGATCCGGATCTGCTGCAGGATTGCCGGAAGCTCGTAGTGATGGAAGAAATAGATCATGGAGTGCTGCGAGAGGACAAAAATGTTAGATTTACTGTCTGAGGGGAGGGGCTTAGCACAGGCATGAGGATGACGACACTTACCTGGATGAAGAGCCAGGAAGTGACGAGGGCGAGGCTGCTGTACTGGCCATTGAAGCGGTAGTGGTAGGCGTAGAAGGCGAAATGGTAAAGGTAGAAGAACCTGCAGGGAGAACAGATCACATGATCAGTCTTGAAGGTCTGCAGGCTGACAAGAGACATTCACAATAAAAATGGCCAAAGCCCGATTGATCTGTTTATTGATCAAATGACCAGGAACCCTTTTAACTTAATTCTGTAACAATGACCTCACACACAGAAAGTGACCTCACCTGAGCCAGTGGCGTTTGCTGGTGTTTGTGTGGCAGCAGATGGCGTCGTACTGATCTGCCAACCACACGATGAGGATAATGTAGAATGCAGTTGTTGTGTCATTGAAGAACTCTGACATGATGGCCTCCATGCCTGAGACAGAAAGTGACATCACAGGTCAGCTTTAAATGTAAGCCACACCCCCCAACCAAGGCTAACGTCCATCCAGTCTGTTTACAAACATTTTTTAATTTGACGCTCGTTTTTATTGCCAGGAACCTTCAGTACTTTGACTTTAATCTTTATTGAAACTGAACAAACAGGATCCCAAAAAAACAACAAAAAAAACAAAAAACAAAACATCAGGTCACCTGGAGGTCACTACAGAGTGTCGGTACAGCAGAGTCACGAGCTGCTCTGAGATCAGCCGACTGACAATCAGGCCTGAGCAATCTGTGATTGACAGACGCAGCTACACAAACAAGCTCAATAAAAGCTTTTAAAAAATAAAAAATAAAAAAAAATAAAAAAATATGCAGTCACACGACTCCAGTGTAAGGCTGCTAACACTGGAGTCATGTGACCTCTCACTTTTGTAAAGTGAGCAAGCTAGCTGCAGCATTTTGGACTGACTGTAAACAGCATCACAGCAGACATGCAGGCCCTAACCTGCACAGTACCTGCTCACCTTAGATCAGATTTCTATGTAGCGCTGAGCAAGTTTAAATTCAGTTATTTTTAATCTTTACTATCAAACCATAGTTTTTATTCTCTCGCTGCTTTCTATTTATTTATTTTATTTTATTTAGAAAGATGCCAGATTATAGCCTTGGGCTAATTTCCATCTGCAGACCCTCTGGCAGGTTGGTGTTAAACACAAGTTAGTAAAAACATACAGAGACATTATTTACAGGTCATGTGACAAGGACAAAAACAGTGATCACATTATACTAGAACCAACAATGACAAGAAGAGTGGACACAGAGGACAATATAGATAACAATAACGGAAACACATCAATTATATTGCACAAACCCCAGTATTGCACATGCCCTGACTGTCCTGATATTGCACTGACCCATTACACTAATAGTCGTTTCCTTTTTTGTAACACAATAACTCTTTTTCACGTCCAATATAAAGCATGATTATTAAACATGATCACATGTTTGTGTGTCCCTCAGCCGCCCTTTTAACTGACTCTTAAAGATGGGTAGACTTGTACTTTCCCTCACTGACAGTGGAAGACTATTCCAGAAGCTCACTCCCTGATATGACAGAGCATTCTGTGAAAAGTAAACTAAAAAGTATTTACTCAGCCATAAAACTACTGACTGGAATTAAGATGCTTGTGTCCAGATTAACCTAAGATGTTTCTGAGGAATTTATCACATCATTTTCACAACAGTGTTGCATTTTACTGATATATTTTTATAATCTTTAAAGATTTTTATAACCCTTTGATAACATCTCTGGAGCAGGGGGAACACTTTTCTTTGGTAGAGGAGTCATATGAGCTATGAAATACCCCTCTATGATTTGTCAGATGCTGCCACCCTTTGATGTGAAGGGGCACGTGGGCCTGGGTTGATAACAGGCCCCACGCAGCCGCTTATCCTGACTGCCAGTGTTAGGGTAAGGGAAGCCAGATAACGGAAAGAACTCGGCCACGCGTCAGGACCCAGGTGACAGAGGTTCAGAAGCGTCCTCAAACAGAATGGGATCTGGACTCACCTACGAGGGCCAGGATGACAGTGAGCAGAGGGGCTGCTGGGAAGGCAATGGTCATGTTCATCTCCAACATCTGCAGGAGGTCAACTGTAGGGGGTGAGAGAGAGTCAGAATAGACCTGAGGCTCGGGTTCAAAGGTCAACACTGAATGGTATGAGGAACTGACCAATGAAGACGAAGATCTGGTGGTGAGAGTATCTGAGCAGCATGGACACCGACAGAGTCTGAAACGGAGAACGCGAGACTCAGTCGTGACATCGTGCGACTGAACGAACCCGAACGATCAGTGTGGGTCATTTACTGTATTTGTACTTACAAATATGACCATAATGACAAAGGCGGCCAGGTAGGAGGTCCTGGCCATCCACATGCTGACAAAGCGGTAATGCTCACCGGAGACCACGTTCCTCAGGAATCCTGCAGAGAACCACACAAACACCTGAGCTGTGTCACATGACTGGAAGTAAACACCTGCTCTCTAAATCCAATCAGTGAATGTAGCATCACACCAAAGTGCCCTGCCCCACCCTCCATTTACAGCGCCCACCCCACCTTTGTTCTCCTCATTCTCGGCGAGCGCCTTCACGCTCGACATCAGGATGTCATCGTAGCCCAAAAACTCATCGAGCAGGAAACGACTGAAGCCATCTCCGAAACACTCGTCCTTCATCGGATCTGCAAACAGACACAGACGCGGTTAGGGTGTGCAAGTTGGCCAACGCTGAGGTCATGTGACACGGCGGCTCAGAGTCTGACCAAGTGTGACAACCATGACAGGGATGTTGAGTCTCTGTCTGGTGCTCTGAGAGAGGCGCAGGAAGCCATACTCCAACGAGTACTCCACGATGTACTCCTCCTGAGGCCACACTGCGACAATGAACAACAAAGTAAACAACCACATCAGAAAAACACAAAAATAAATACATACAATCTTAAATTGTGAAACATTAAACAGCTAAGCAGGTGTTTCTGGACTGAATAAGGAGGCGGAGTTAAAGGAGGTGAGGTGGCAGGGGTGGGGTGGAGAACGGTTTACCTGCTCGGGTCATCATCTCCAGCTCAGACACTGAGTCCTGCAGCGGCTGCATACCTTTAGTGGTCTGGCTAAATGAGACGTCCTGGCTGTCGTTGGCTCCTCCTCCTCCTGAAGCTCCTCCTCCTCCTGCACCAACCAGAGATGGCTTCAGGCGGGGCTCGATGTCCAACTCAAACTGCAGCAGGACAGCAAAAGGTTTTGAGGGTCATTTCTGCTTTTAATCTGAGAGTATCCAGGGAGTAATATGAATACTGGCGGTCATCACATTACTCTGGCTTGAGGGAGTGCAGTCAATGGGACACTGAGCAACGCTCATCACAAACCCCAACTGTGGGTTTCATACAAAAGGCTCCCGGTACCCTGTTGTTGCTAAGGAAACGTGTATTCACCAACCAGTTTGCAAGTAGTTGCAAACTGGCTGGTGAATACACATTTCCTTACACATTTTGTTCCACCAAAAACATCCCTTTGATTGCTGACCTCCGACAGAACACGGCGATGGGAGGAAGACAGGACGAAAGAGTCATTTGGAGGTTGTAGTAGTTGTGTTCTTCCAGCGATCGGGATCAGTGCAAGATCCCGACTCGGGGCCCGTGTGCGCAAGGCCTGAAGTAGCCAATAGCAGTTTAAAGTTCACCTGAGTCAGGTGTTCGGGGTAGTTAAGTCCCCAGATACACAGAACTACTCTGAGCTCACACACCACCAGAGGGCACACCTGCCAACAAGTGTTTTACCGCCATCCTCTTATTACTACTTTTCGTTTCTATTGGAAACCCAAAATCTGTGTGACTCTCAAACTTTATGAAGACCCACACACACACACTAAACACTTCTGACTCACAGGGAAAACAAGAAGTGACATAAGCAGAGGATTTAGAACTCGCTGCAGCTCTGCAGGACCAGGATGCGAACGTGATTCAGAATTCTGATGCTAAAGAGGAAGCGCTGTTAAGGTCTGTCACTTCCTTTCAGCTCACCTGCTCCAAGCCAAGCTTGTTTACACCTGTGCAGGTGAGCTGGCTGTCTGATGCTGTGGTTTAACACTAGAATCACCAACACCAGTGATGGCAACGACATCATTTCTGTTAATTTTCTTCTAAATTTAAGTAAAATTTGAAAAAAAAAACAAACAAACAAACAAACAAGTATTTAAGGTTAATTTTAGGGATTTTATTAGTTTTATAAATTTATATATATTTTCATTACAGATTTTAAAGTTCAAATACAAAAAAGAATAAACAGAGTACAACAAATAACATCTAACACATCTAAAAAATCCAACTATTACAGACGAACGTTATCAAAGTTCAATGTGTGTGCATGTGAGAGAGAGTGAGAAAAAGTGAGAGAGATCACCTGCACTGAGCTGTTGTCAAACATCTCCACAGTCATCTCCTCCTCTTCCACTTCTTCGTCGGGCAGCATCGCAAGGCTGAGCCCGCCCATTGCCAGCCCCCCTCCTTCCTCCTCGGCATCCAGCTCATCATGGAGGCTCGCCGAGTCGTAGTGCTGAAGGAAGATGGGTGCCCGGCTCGAGTTTCTCTGGATCTCAACCCGCAGGATGCCGTCACGGGGCCAGCGCTCCCTTACCACCTCTAGACAGTTGATGGGTGAGCGAGAGAAGGCAATGTGGATGTAGGCAAGGATGAAGAGGACGAAGAGTGCCTGAGGACGGGTTAGAGAGATGTCAGCGAGCGCTGGTTGTGTCACCGTAATCTCATTTCTGCATCAGTGAGTCTCTCACAGCAACCAGAGTTTATAAAATACGTCACCAATAAAATAAAAACTAGGGGTGCAACGATACACAAAATTCACGATTCGGTTCGATACTTTGGTGTCATGGTTCGATTTTTTTTTCCCCATACAAAAAAAATGTTCATGCCTTTTTAATTTGTCATTTATTAAAATTATAAATATATATTTTAACTCAAAAGTGCAGTTTTTAAATTTAATGTTGCTGAAACAACAAAATAATTAAAATAATAAATCTGATCGAGAAATCACTCAGCTTTGGAAAAGAGAGTTTATTACAGAGAAATGTCTCTTTCCAAAATAAAAGCTATACTATCCGCTTCTTCTGGGCTATATTCTCAGCAGCATATTAAACATATCAGGTCCCCATAAGGAGAATCATGTGCTAATGGCTGTCTAAATGACTCGGGTAAAGTTTGTAACATGCGTGCTTGTTGTTTTTGTCTGCTTCCACTTGTCTTTGCACTAGGATGATGTCGGTGTAAACGTGCAGTCATATTCGTTGTGTTCCCACTAGTGCTGTCAGCGTTAATCTCGTTAAAATGACATTAACGCCATAACGCGGCAAATCTCCGTTAACGAGTTACCGCGGCTCGCCCCGTGCATGGGGCTGGACAGCGTTAGCACGTTAACAAGCTAACTGCGCTAACGCACTAGTTCCCACCAATTGATGCATTGTGTGGCACATCCGACATACTGTTTTACTTTTGTCCATGATGCGCTTACCATCAGGGTCATGCTTCACATGAAAACCAAGATAGTTCCAAACGCCAGATCTGAATGAGGGTGGGGGAGGTTCAATTTCGGGTAGCGTTGAGGTAGTTGCCATGTTGCAACGAGCTTAGCTTCTGTCTTGCTAGCTTGTGCTGCGCTCATTGGATCTGCACTGACAGTGCAGCCTAGGCGGAGTAGTCGAATGCAGATCCACTGAGCGCTCAACACAGACAGCATCGTCAGAAGAAAAGTTGATAAAATAAATAACATTTTTGTATTGTTCGATACATATGCGTACCGAACCGAAAGCACTGTATCGAATGGTTCAATATCGATACGAGTATCGTTGCACCCCTAATAAAAACAATAAAATGTACACATCAAAATCAATAAATGTCCTCTGATCAAAGAAAGTAAACATCTGGAACCTGTCTGCAGAGTCACCAAAGACCCTTCCTCTGTGGGTTAGCAATCGTTTCTGGTCTCTGTGTAAAGCAATTCTGCTGGCTCCTCACAGCTTCACCTACATCATTCGCAACATAAACCTGCCCACTGAGCATGCTCAAATGTCTGAGACAACGCTCTGTAAGGACACCGCTGACTCCACAGAGGAACCAGCTTGTATCGGGACCCTGTCCCCTACCTCATTCACGCTACTAAAGGAACAGGCTGCTGGGAGACTTCCCATAATACTCTAAGGGTTTCTTCTCCACTTCCTGCCACCCCCAACCCACTTCCCTTGCTGAGCCTGGCTCTATTGTAGATAGAACTTCCTTCTAACAGGTTCTTCCCCTCCACTGTGCTGTTATACCACGTGCTGCTCAGATGTGGGTCATCTGATCGTCTAGGTTTCCTCTTCTGTTTTGCAGACTTTACGTTGCAGAATAAAAGCATGTAAATAAAGTTTAACTGAATTATTTGTGGAGAGGAGTCACCTGAAACATCTGTGATCACCTGAAACACCTGACCATTACCAATACTGTGACGTGTTCCTGAGATCACTATTCAGAAACAGACTGACTGATCAGTAATGTGATTACATCCTGCTGACAGGTGAGCTGTGCCCCACCTTGAGCAGAACGAAGAACTCAAAGACCCTCCTGAAGGACGGAGGGAATAGGCGTGCGTAGGTGACGGCCATCTTGAAGAAGAGCGCATGGAAGAGGCGGTCGCGGACATTGATGAGGGGGTTCTGGTTCAGGTTGGGATTGCGGAGGCGGTTGGGTCCCATGTTGTTGTTGTTGTTGTTAAGCGGGACATTGTTGTTGTTCGCCTGGTTCTCCGACATGGCTGCGATTGCCCGTCGTTTCTGCTCGTGCTCAGAACTCACCACCGCCAATGACGACTCTAGGTCAACATGGCTGCTACTGCGTCCTCAGAGCGAAGGTCAAGACCTGAGTGCCGCACCTGGAACACACAGATGAACTCACTGATGACTACAGTCAGGGGGCAGAGCCTCAACCACCTCTGAAAACAGATCATTAAGGGATTTAGGTTCTCAGCTCAGAGCTGCAAACAATCAGTCACCTTTATTCCGATCAATAACTTTACACTAAACACAAGTATTGATTAACATGGCTTGTTTAGATAAAGTCATCTCAGTAATCACCAACAACCGATCCAACCTTTCATCCAATCAGATGACATGAGATCAATAACCTGCAGGTATTTTTTTTTTTTTTTTTTTAAATCAGATCAAAGAAACCGAGACACTGATGATCTAATCTCTGTGCTTTAGGAGCTGAACCTGCTTGACACCAAAAGCCATTAGAGGTGTCAGCATCTGACCAATCACAGTTAGTGTTCAGTGCGCTGTCAGAGTGGCTGATTTTAGTACAGAGAAAGACTGAGCTGAAGAACTTAACCCCCACCTCCCCACGGCAGTACTTTATTTTTTCTCAGCACTGCAGAGTCTGTACCGAGCAAGGCTAGCAAAGAGAACTGATACCAAAAACTATCGATTACTTTCCTCTGCATCAATAACAGCAGCGTCAGCCTCAACTTCTCGAGCTGACACAGCTCCTCCCATCACTAGCAGCAGGTGGACAGTAGTAAACCTGGAGAAGCACCTCAGAGACTGTCAGTCCATCTTTAGGAGGAATTTCATGAATTCAGAGAAGCTCCTATTTTATTAAACATTTACCTGCCTGCGACACGTTAGTGTTAGGATTAGCTCTTCCCCCATCCTAACTGTTATCATTAAGCTAGGAGATGACATTAAAGTGGGAGTGAGGCAGGAAACAGACAGGCTCAATTTAATGACCGCTAGGGATGAGAATTGTAAAGGTTCTTGTAAAAGGACCAGTTCCCAGTTGTCCAATTCCTTAGAATTCCAGGACCTATCGATTCCGCTTACGGATTCTTGTACTCACACTACGATCAGCTGATTTCAGTTCTTGTGTCAGAGGAAAATAGCAGCTCAGTCGTAATCGTAATTATGAGACATTGTGTTTCAGGTCATTTTAAGGAGTAACATGAAAGTAACGTAACGAGCAGTGTTGGGCAAGTTACTGTGAAAAAGTAATTATAGTTACTACTTCAAAAAAGTAACTGAGTTACAAGATTCTAAAAGTAATTAATTACTTGAAAAGTAACTATTGCGTTACTTTAAAAAAAAAAAAAAAAAAAAAGTTTAACCCTCTGGAGTCCAGGGTATAATTGGCCATTTTTGACTACTTTTGATGTTTTCCCCTACATTTCACCTTTAAAAACTATTTACTTTGCCTTGTTTGGTATCATTCTCTTCAGCACAACCTCATGTGTCTGGATTTACAGTTTCATTTTGACATACTGTATTAACACAATTGAACACCGTGTATATATTGTTTATCATCACTCTGGTTTTACGTGGCCTATCAACACAATTTAAAACCTGGTATATATCACCTTGTTGCTTTGTCATCTTAAAGTGGTCGTGTGATTGGCTTACCATGACTACTTTATTCTTCCACAGCCAAACAGCAGCACTCATGCGATTGTTTTGCCCCCTTAGCTCCAGGTATTATGCCAAAAAGTGATCGTCGGGCAGAAAGTGACTGCCGCCTGCGGGAGCGCGCAGGCGGCAGTCACCGCATTTTCTTGTTAGTAACGGTGTTGTAACGATAGGAATAGTAATTACTTAGATTAATCGTTACTGAAAAAAAAGTAACGCCAATACTTGTAACGCCTTTATTCCCATCACTGGTAACGAGTAATGTAATGAATGACCTTCTCCAGAGAGTAATTAAGTCACACATTACATAGCTTTTAAGGAAAGTATTCTGTGTAATATGAGTAATAGATTACTTTTGAGTAATGACTCCAGCACTGATCATAACAAAGAAAGGATCATGGACAGTCAACATGGACAAACATGTGACCCACAGTGTGCAGTTAATGTGCATGACTAATGTCTTTGATATGGTGGAGACTCTCAAAGCACAGCCAATAAGGAATCAAATCAATAAGTAATATCAATAATGGAATCAGAATTGCTAAATTCTTATAAATCTTCATCCCTAGTAACAGCAATAGTAAATAGTGAATAAGCCCATCCTAAAAACACAAGCAGTGAAATGACAGTGACAGATCAGTAGGAAACACGAAGTAGCAGAACTGCACCTGAGTGTGCACGTCAGGATCGCTTCTTCATTTCATCTTCTCCCCTCCCAGCATCCAAAATCCGAGCTTCACATTGAGTCCGACCAGTATTTCTTACTACCGTGATTTCACGGGTAAAGGGGGCTGTTTTTAGAGGTTTAGATGTTTTCTGAGGGAACACTTTTAAATTCCTTCATGAAGGAAACTCCTGGAGCTCAGGTGAGCTCAGACTGATGATGATGATGATGGATAAGCTGTGGCAGCAGGTCAGGAGGTCTGCAAAAACCACAGACTGAGATCATCAGGATCTTCTGCATCCTCCAGCTGCAGCCTAACGATCTCCAGGTGAGACACCACAGACCAGCTTATCCCCCCACCGGTACATGTAAATACTGATGACCTCAGGAAAAACATCTGAGACATGTGGTCCTTCAGCATCGGGTCAGCTGACTCATGTCTCCATTAATCTCACCTGTGAGCCACACACCTGAGGCCGCTCTCAATGACAGGTGTGAGAGGCTGTTCTTAGTGCGGGAACCTCAGCAGCCGCCCCCTCCTGGACATCAGAGAGCATGCAGCTCTACATCTTTATTTACAGTCTGTGAGGTCTCAGGTAAAACAGGAAGTGGCGTTTAGTGACTTTTTGCCATGAAAACAGCAGGATTGGGACCATAGGGCCGCCATAACAAGACTTTGAGGGTCTCAGGCTGTGACATGATCGTTTGCCAGGTGACCAGCTCAGGATTGCAGGGGACTCCTGGACATTGAAGAACATGCAGCTACCTGTGAGAGTGGGAGGAACCTCTGAGCTCAGTCTGATCCTCACTAACTTCCTGTCTGAATAAAGTTTAACGAAAATAAATAAAGTTTCTCACTGCTCCACTTGCTGCACCTCAGGACAGGTGATGTGATCAGCTGATCGTCAGCCCGGAAATGTGGTGTGTGTGTGTGTGTGTGTGTGTGTGTGTGTGTGTGTATATTCTGATCAGCTGATCCTGATTGGCAGGCTCAGGTGTGTGGTGCTGCTTCAAGCAGATTACCCCCGCCACCCCGCGTGTGTAATCCATAGACACCCTCACCAGCGGCAGGTGACGCTGACTCACCTGTGCGCGGCCTCGTCGTTGTTTCTCTCGCTTACCCACGAACGCCACAGTTAGCCGTTAGCAGCGCTAGCAGCAGGGTTAGCTCTGCGGCTAAAGGCGGAGTCCGGAGGCAGCCGGATCGGACAGAACCGGGAGCCGTCTCGATCCCAGCCGACAGGTGAAGGGACGGAGGGTCCGGGTGCACGGAACCGGAGCACGAGGTGAGCTCAGAACCCGGAAACTGTGGCTAAACTGCGGCTAACACAAGCTAACAGAGGGTAAGAGTCTGACTACTGTCAGCGCGTCACTGAGACCGGAAATATACGTCCTAATACCGGAAGTAGTGAACCCCGGTTGAAGGTTCTTATATCCCTGAGCGCTGCCTGGCAGGCGCCTCGTGCAGTGTGTATTAATGAACATATATCAATGCAAATATACCAGATTTAGCCAAAGCTACTTTTCATCTGTAGTCCCTGACAGGTCAGACAAAAACTATAAATAAGAAATTTAGCACACCTTCAGACAAAGTACAACAAAGTAGCGCTAACAACAAATCCGTAAAGTTATGTACAGGCTGTGATCAGCTGACTGGCTGCTCTTTGTGGATTTACACACCTGAATTCAACCAGATGTGAGCAGATGTTTTGCAGCTGTCTCGGCTGATTTCTACATTAACAGTATACTGAATGCCGTCTTTATACCAGACAGTATAAAGTTGGTATAACAATTGAATTCAGTGAACGAATCTAAACATCATCATCCTAAATGTAAATTAATTTCTATTGCTGAACACTGACCACCACAGCACCACAGCAAAGTGCTTTACTGTGAATTCACCACAGTACTGCAAAGTAACCTGTTTATCCTACACAAAACTCCCCAGAATTGTCAGACAATATTTGAATAACACAAAATTAGTATACTTAGTTTGTTTTGCAGGAAGTTTCACTAAATGAAAATACATAATTTATAAAAACACATCAAAAACAATATGTGATTAAACACGAGGACTTGCATGTAAGCTTTATATGAGCAGTCCTTTTCTTTAAATCTAACCTCTCTTTCTACTCTCCTCTGTCTTTTTTTTCTTATCTTTCTCCATCTCTGAGTGAAGTTAGCTTTCTTTTCTCTCCCTGTGAGATACAGAAGCTGGACCTTTAACTAGCAACATAGCTCAGAGTTTGAAAGCATGGATCTATCCATTAGTGCCCAGGCTGCTGCTGCTGGTGATGGTGTGAGGGCCACGCTCCATCATCTCGAACTAGTCTGTTAAACATGATGATGAGTTAGCCGCACTGCCATAGTCACCAAACTCAGCCCAATAGAGCACTTTCGGGATGTGATGAAGTGGAAATTCCCATCATAGGTGTAACAGCTGTGTGATGATGATGTCATGTCAACATGGACCAAAATCTGTGAGGAACATTTCCAGCAGCTTCTTGAATCTGAGCCAATCTGAGTTAATCTGAGTTACAGCAGCTCTGAAGGAAAAAAAGAGTCCAACCTGGTACTAGCGAGGTGTACTGATGCCTGGTCTCTCTTGGAAATGAGATTTTTAATCTCAATGAGATTTTTTACCTGGATAAATAAGGGACTAATAATGTGGCCAGTGATTCATCAATTTTTCCTGAAATAGACTGAAGATGTGAAATCCTCAAACCTGAGATACTCATTACTCTTGTCATCTTTCATCATCATCCTCAGACATCAGAAACAGGGCAGGTGTTTAACTGTCAGAACGAAAACTCTTTTTAAACTTTATTCTAGGTCAGAAACTCTGAGGTTTCACATCAAAGTTAATTCAAATTTAAATTTTATTTTTCACATACACAATCATACACAGTACGACATGAAGTGAAATCCTTATTGCTGTGCAATTCCCGACCAAATAGAAGAACAAAACTAAAGAAATTAAAATGCAAATCAGCAGAGTGCAGATTGACTGTGAACAGTCAAAAATACAGTAATTGAGGTATGTTATTGAAGTGAATTATATGAATTCAGATGAAGCTTCACAATCAGGTGAGATTACCTGGAGGCAAATAGACACAGGAACTGAAAGCTTCAGTCTCCAGATTCATCACAGTCAGTCATGATTAGCAAACCTGATCTAGTTATGCTGCTGTAGACTCTCATCCTCTCTCTGTACCTTTCTGCAGGTGGGCCTCATGGTTTCTGACTCCACCCCTTGTCCTTTACAAAGAGGGTGTCTGCTGTGAGCTGACAGTGTGTAAATGAAGTTTAATTGAATGACATCACAGCATGACTGATCACTGATTGATTCCTCCCTGGACAGAAGCTGTGTTTCCACTGTCAGACTGAAGGGGGCGCCATCTGTCAGCAGAAAACATGATCAGGACACACACACAAACACACACACACATTTTCCCAGTCTCTGTTGCCTTGGTAACACCCTGGCTGCTGGATGGCCTCCAGGAAATGAAGAGTGAGACAAGATGAGTGGGAGGGAGGTGTGTGTGTGTGTTCATCCTGGTTTGATTCTAGTCGGAATTTTTGAACTGAGGTCCTGCAGAGACAAAATTTGTGATGAACGTCTGTATCCAGCAGGGGCGCCTAAGCCATCCACAGAGAGGTGAGGAAGTGCAAGCAGGGTTGAGCAGGTGGAGATTAGTGTCAGGGTGATTCATGATGGAAGGATAGCAGCAAGACTGAAAGGGAAGGTTTAAAGATGGCGGTGAGACCTGATGTGATGAACAGGATCAGAAATGAGTCCATCAGACAGGCGGCTCAGAGTCAGAAAGACTGAGAGAGGCATGTATGTGCAGAGGAAGGAGGGTGGAGGATGGAGATGGAGCTTCAGGGAGGGGGAGAAGAGGAAGAGTTCAGAGGTTCATGGATGTAGTGAAGGACATGGAGAGGGTCGGTGTGACAGGAGGAGATGGAGACATGAGCGACTATCAGGACTGCTAAAGGAGGGAGTGATGTGTGTGTTTGTGTGTTAGATCTTATCTCAACACCACTGTTGCCATGGAAACTGCATAATGAGCTGAAGGTGCAGGACATTAGGCAGCTTGTTTGTATGTGTGATTGGTTCTGCTATTGATCCTTGAAGCTCTGTGAGACAGATGAGGTCACCTGACTCACCTGAGCGCGGACCTCAGTGTCTCCAGCCTGCTCAATTCTCATGAAGCTGACTGACACCACCTGTAATTCTCCTGTAACCCTGAGGCCCCTCCCTGGGCAACTTAACCACCATCTGCACCCTAACCTGTGTGATCTTAATGTCTCGTATGATGATGTGGGGCAATGCTGGTATTCACCGACACAAATGTAACTGCATGCAATTTTCTAAAAACCAACAGCTTTTGGATTTTAAGAAAATTCCAGGTTTTCCAGGCCGGCCATGACACTGCACTGTGGTGACAGGAAACAGCTGCCACATACAAAGGTTGTATGTGGCAGCTGTGGAAGTTGTGGAGGTTGAGGTTGAACACCCGTGACTCCCCATCAGCAATCTGCCTCAGAAGAGCTAAAACACACTAGCCGTGTCTGGACCTAAACTCCGCTGCAGGTCCATATATCAAACGATCACTATGGCATTACTGAGAGTTGAAAAACTGTCTAAAGTCTTTCATCTTTATTAAAATGATCAGCGTTCTGCTCTACCAGGTGGAACAATTGAGTTTAACATCCAGGCATCCATGAAAACGGAATTTATGCCATTTAACGGAGTTAGAAGTTAGCAGGGAGTTAGCTCGCTAGCTTCTATCTAAATACAATATAGCATGTCCTGACTGCGGGGTTTTAGAAACAAATTAAAACGTACAGCTCTGTTATCACTTCCAGCATAAATGAAGACAGAAAACTAAACAGCAGTGACGTTTGTAGGGTTACTGAAGTTGGGCTAGCTGGTATATAATGATGTGCTACGTGACTGCTAGCGACACAGCTATGTTAGCATAATATAAACAAGCTAACTTTTTTTCCACTCGATAAAAGTTAACGTGAGTGTTCTCGGTGGTCAGGAACAAATGTAATCGCATGGCAGGATGCTGTAAAAGGACCGAACTTCAGCCAGGAGAACAACTGAGATAATCCATCCACAATACGAGGTTAGTCATTCATATACTGCTGCATGGGCTGGGCTGTAGTTACATCCTAAGGTTTTAAAAACTGAGCTTAAATAAATGATTAGGGTAATAAAAGCCGAGGGAGATCAACAGTGATCACTGACTGTTTTAGGAGCTTTTTGAGATCAAATAGAAGAAAATACATAACATTAAACATGTTAACAACACAAAAGCCATATTAAACGCAGACTACTTTAGGCCCGGAAGTAGGATTCGTCGCGTCATCACTGAACAACCGGATAGAGGGTTTTCACCTACGTCACGTTCTGGGCGGTAACCCACATGCGCGGCCATATTGGAGGCACTCGGAGGTAAACACTGAAATGGATCAATGTCCGAAAGCACAGAAAAGCTCCTCAAAATGCGTTATAGATGCAAAGGCATACAGGAAAGGACTTGGTCCGCAGGAAAGGGCACAATATTTGTTTAAGGTTTATTGGTGGTGGTGCAGATCCATACGAGTTGGCTCCTTTGTCTTGGATCAATGACGACCCGAAAAGTCTTCTGTCTATTGCGTATCCTGATATCATCAACTACCTGGTTTTCTTGCCGAGCCTATACACAGGGGAAGACTTTAAATCTTATAAAAGTTTGGAGGCCTATAACCAGATGGTGTGTGGATGGGTGAGGGAGATGCAGTATCAAGTCATCAGCGACAGATGGCAGTGCTCTGGCCTTGCTGGTCTCTCAGCACTAATTGGTCAGTTTAAGGAAACGCCCCATGAGACCAAAACCTCCAGGAAGCTCAAATGATGGAGAGACTGAGAGAGGATGAAATAGGAAATTAACAAGTTGACAAAGACTCTGAGGGATGTCTTCATCACATCATCTGTGGAAAAGTTAGTGCAACACACAAACGGCTTCATCCTCTGCATACCAGGAAACAACCCGGATTAACAATTATTACTGAGAGCCACGATGGCATCATTGGAAGAAAAGAGGAAGACACAGTGATGAAGAACGAGCTTTAATTGGAACCACAGAGCATGCACCTGAAACAGCTTCTTCAGCTCTTTTTATAGCAGCACTTTATACACTCATATGATGCTTCATGGTTTTACATTCAGATGAGAGCGCGCTGATTTAGAAACATCACATGCAACAACACACGGACACGGGAACAGCAGGACGGACCGCCTCGTATTTACAGACCGATTGTTTCAGGATGTTATTCTTCTGAGCTCCTATTGTCCTCAAACCAACATTTACATGATGGAACGAATCAGCATGCGTGATGTCATCAAGCAGCACACAGCTCTTTGATTACACCCCCAAAGCAGAGGGGTGTTTCCTATACACGGCTTTTCAGTCACAAGACATTAGCGTGCAAGCCACTGTCTGGGCCTGCCTGAAACTCTGGAAGTGATAAACACAGGTATAGTGCTGCCAGAAGATCACTCCATTACTTTTTTCCAAATGCAAAATAAAATATTCACTGTTAGCTTAATTAGGTGAAATTTAGTCATGGCTTTAAGTGGATCTGAGTGATCGTAGCTCAATTGGTCTGCACAAAAACAAACAAAAAAAAAAAAATCAAGAAAAAGCAGCAGTCACAAGCATGATGTCACAAGCATGTGTCCATCAAGTGGACTGATGTCGTCACGGAATAATCAAGTGTAAGGTCAGGTTTTACCGTGAGCTCAGATCAGTGAGAGGAGGTTGAAGGAGGATCAATGTTTGTGACATCAGAGAGAACTCTGTTGATAGGAACAGTGCGAGCTCCATCGAGTGGACTGAGACTCAGGTGGAAACAGCTTTACATGAACAGACCAGGGACATCCCCGAGCTCACGAAGGTGCTGTTACTGTGACATGAGCATAAATATGGGCTCAGTTGTTTCTGCTGGCAGTTATTAAAGTTGATGTTACATATGTTAGGATTCAGACATTAATCTGATCAACACGGTCAGAGCTGCATTTTCACAGACATGTGTGCGGTGTGTATGGCCCTGGGAGAGAAAAAAGCTCTCTCTGTGTGCACACTGCTGAGAAAAGTCACGCAGACACGTTTTAATTACAAACTAATTGTCATGCAGAGCAATGCATAACTGCAGTGTTTCAGCACAAGTGCAGTCATACAGCCATGGAATCTTGAGTTTAATAAATACGCAGCATCACAGGCCATAAAGCTAACATTTATGGACGTAACATGGTTACTATGTAACTCGGGTCGGATCTCACTGTGAATCATGTTCACAGTTTAGGTCAGCAGTTCTGCTCTCCTCTGGATCAATCCTGCCTCCGTCTAAGCTGCAGATGTATTTATAACCCTGACTTTAACTTTACTAAGAAAAATGTCTGAGTGAGAGAAGACACATCAGGGAGGATAGAGCTGCGAGCAGCATGGAAGAAGTGATGAAGACTTCATGTTAGTTAGCCTCCGTGCTGAAACAGCGATAGAAGCAGAAACGTGTGCATCAGGTGCACAGCGGTCATTAAACAGCACTACACCTGTGGTGATGAACCAGCTAAATGATGAGATAAACTTTAAAATGTGAGCGAAAAAACAACCACACCCCTCTGTGGTGACGTGGTTGTATGACATCCAATATATCAGGCAAGTCTTGAGCAATGTGCACATGATATCACACAAGAATCCTGAATAAAACCAAAAGGTTGTTTTTTTTTTTTTAAAACCAAATGTATTGCCCTCTGGTGGTCATAAAAGCAGAATGCAACTTTAAAGAGGACATGAAACGTTACACATATAAAGCATAATTTACATACAAAAACTGACAGATGTAAGAAATAAATGCTTAAAGTTAAAAGTTGTTTAGAGCCATCTTCTGTCAGTGATGTCATGTGGTTGCCATTTGTGTTGCCCCTGGCTGCAACAATGAGTTTATGTTAAACTGAGGATATACTGTCCACTTTCACTGTCTGTCTCTTTAGCAGTAAGCGGCTGTTTGCTGTTTGGCTAGCTGCACTCAAATTGGAAAATCCAGCCATTAGCCATAATATTCGGGTTTGTGTGGAGGAGAGCCTGTTTGAGCCAGGTGACAGGTGTTTACTTGACCTACACGAACTGATTTTTCTTCCTCTGACCAAGTGTACCAAGCAGCAGAATCAGCTGATGCGATCAGCGTTAATTTATGCAACAAAATAATTTCTGTTCCCAAAAACATCCAGACAGTTTACAACATAACAGCCCAATACATGCACAACAAAGCACAAATGTAACTATTTTTTTTTACTGAAGCACAACTGGGAATACCATCAGCACGTCTGCATCGAAAACAGGTGGATGTGAAAAAAACCCAAGAAAGTGGAGCCTCTGAGGAAGAGATGCCACACTTTTTGGTGACCCTTTGTTTCTTCCTCACATCATCTCACTGACTGGATTACTTCATATTAGAAGTGAGGAAAAGCAAAGCCCAAATACACTACCAGTTAAACGTTTGGACACACCTTATTTAATGTGTTTTCTTTATTTTTATTACTGTTGACACTGTGAGAATCTACAGTGTCAACAGATGGTGGTGGTCATAAAAGCAGAATGCAACTTTAAAGAGGACATGAAACGTTACACATATAAAGCATAATTTACACCACTGAGGCATCAAAACTATGAATAAACACATGGAATTATGTAGTAAACAAAAAAGCGTGAAATAACTCAAAAAATGTTTTATATTTTAGATCCTTCGTAATAGTCCCCCTTTGCTTTGATTACTGCTTTGCACACTCTTGCCATTCTCTTGATGATCTTCATGAGGTAGTCACCTGAAATGGTTTTCCAACAGTCTTGAAAGAGTTCCCAGAGATGCTGAGCACTTGTTGGTTCTTTTGCCTTTACTCTGCAGTCCATCTCATCCCAAACCATCTCCATTGGGTTTAGGTCAGGTGACTGTGGTGTCTGTGCGGGATTTATCAGGGCTCTAATCTGAGGTGCTGTTAACTTGTGATTTCTGAGCCTGGTGACTCGGGTGAATTTATCCTCAGCAGCAGACTCCTTTGTCTTCCTTTCCTGGGGCGGTCCTCATGTGAGCCAGTTTCATCATAGTGCTTGGTGTTTTTTGCGACTGCTCTTGGGGACACTCAAAGTTTTAGCAATTTTCCGGACTGACTGACCTTCAGTTCTTAAAGTAATGATGGACTGTTTCTCTTAGCCGATTGGTTCTTGCCATAATATGAATTCTAACAGTTGTCAAAGAGGGCTGTCAGCTGTATACCAACCTGACTTCTACACAACACAACTGATGGTCCCAAACCCATTAAGAAGGGTGAGACACAAATGAACCCTGACAAGGCACACCTGTGAAGTAAAAACCATTTCAGGTGTCACATCATGAAGCTCATTGAGAGAAGGCCAAGGGTTTGCAGCATTGTCAACAAAGTAAAGGGTGGCTTCTTTGGAAAATCTAAAATATAAAACATTTAAAGTTATTTATCAATTTTGTTTTTGCTACATTTGATGTCTTCAGTATCTACAATGTAGCCAGCTGACTGCATGGCTTGGTACACCCAACCTGATGAGGAAAATCTGGATTGTGAGACTCCAGCTTGTCACTCTGGTGGCTCAAACAGGCTCTCCTCCACACAGGTCTCGTTTCTAAAGTGCTTTACGAACCCGAATATTAATGCTAATGGATTTTCCCATTTGAGTGCAGCTAGCCAAACAAGTTTCAACAATCAGTTTAACATAAACTCATAGTAACACAACAATTAGTTTTTAGTTTCCTTATTTTCCTCTGCGTTATCAGTTCTGTCCTAACCTAAACTAATGTCTATTACCTGAAACCAACCAACCACATGCTGTCATGTTCCATACTGACAGAAGATGGTGCTAAACATATTTTTAAAACGTTATATTTCATCGCTTATTTCTTAAATCCAGCTTTACAGACAGAGTCACATCTATGTCAGTTTTTGAGAGCAGGTCTCCATGATGGGAATTAGCCTATATATGTGGAACGCTTCATGTTCTCTTTAAGGTATTTCTTGATTCGTCCATGTCTGCTGCAGACAGTGGATTTTAACAGCAAAAAAAATGATCACGATGACCCTAATCCTGTCCTGTCAGAATATGTAATATTTTAAAAATTGTTCTCTTAAATCTCAGCAATCAGGGAACAACAAAAGTCTTTCTACCTCATACAGACTGAAAAGTCTTTTTAGAGATTAAACATCTGCTACAGATTGAATCATTTCATCTGTGGACGAGGCTTAAAAGAAATGGTTAGGGGGTTGGGGTCATAACAGATGAAGACCTCACAGAGTTAAACCAACCTGAATCACAAGGTGACCCTAAGCTGGATAAGAAGCTAAGAAGATGAATGTTTGGATGGCAGAATATGCAGGTTTATCCAAGAAAATAGAAACTTCGATCTGGTATTAAGTGTACGGTTATATATGTCAGTTTAGCTGGTCAAAACACCACAAGTTGTCCATAATTTTGCTCTGAATCACTATCGTTGAGCTAAAAAACTTTTTAGCAACGCTACGTTAATTATAATTGGTGTTTCAGATGTTTCATAGAGATGTTGATCTCTGTGGACAATCAGGACATGCATAATCAATCAAATAAGTAATCTTGTTTAACTGAAACATAAACTTTCTGTAGACAGAAATAAATAACTTTACTGTGAAGCCATGGCTTTAACACCATTTTCCATTCCGATTCTTTGAAGAAACATTTGATTAATATTCACGCACGTAAACCTTCGGCCGTCTTTCGCACTTATAAAGCTCTGAAATAAAATCACCTAGTTTCTTTTTAAACCTAAACGTCTGTGACGAGATTTAATCTCATGTCGGTCCATTAGTAATAAGTACTATCATTCACACACAAAAACAAAACGCTCACAACCTCCACCAATCAGACAGCAGCACACACAAACAAACAAACATGCTGAGAATCACTATAGCAACCAAACCATCACACCAGAGAGGCAAGAAATATACAATCTGAATTCGACTGCCAACATGGCCGCCATCACAGAATCCATAACTGGAGGGGTTGGGTTCTGCTGCTGGGTTCTTATTTGTCGCAGGGTTATGGTTTGTCGCAGGGCTACGGTTTGTTGGAAGGTTAGGGTTTGTTGGAGAGTTCTTGTTTATTGGAAGATTTTTGTTTGTTGGAGGGTTCTTGTTTGTCGCAGGTTTAGGGTTTGTTGCAGGGTTCTTGTTTGATGGAGGGTTAGAGTTTGTCAGCGGGTTCAGGTTTATCAAAGGGTTCTTGTTTGTCGCAGGTTTAGGGTTTGTTGGAGGGTTCTTGTTTGTGACAGGGTTCTTTGTTTGTCGCAGGTTTGTCATAGGGTTCTTGTTTGTTGCAGGGATCTTGTTTGCTGCAGGGTTAGGGTTTGTTCGGGTGTTTCAAAAATTTACTGTTTGAGTTTGTCTCTGTGCTTTGACTTTGAGCTGTTTATTGAATGAGTTCCTTTCTTCTTAGAGGCTCAACACAGTGGACAGCATCTCTTCGGCACAGATGGAGGTGTTCCTTTCTGGATCACAGAACAATTGGGTCAGTCTGTGTCAGTCTAAAGAAGTTTGTGATTGGATTCCTTCAGGATTAATACTGTCCTTTAGCCACAGCCTGAATCCTTTCTAAAGTTAAAGTCACTGAACAGGAAACTGAATGGGTGGAAGAGCAGAGGTACCTCAGCACCATCACTGACCAAAAACAGTGAGATCATCTGATAAATGTGAACAACACCTCTGTCTCTGTTTATAACCACTGAATCCATCCTTCTTGGGATGATTTCTTTGGATAGCAACTTATCTCAAGCATAATAATAATAATAATAATAATAATAATAATAATAATAATAATGTCCTCTGTGGTGGGTTCACTTGGAAAAATAAATAGTTGCAATAGCATTGATGTCCTCCTAGACTCTCTGAGAGGTAAGATGTCTTTTTGTGAAGAGAAACTGTCCAAGTGTTGAGCTCCTAAACCTTGAGCTCATCATCTCCTGGGTGGAAACCTCTTCTCACAGCTTGTTGCTTGCATAGCATCACGCTCCTTGTTGCCAACCAGGTTTTATGCTGTTAGTGACCAGTTTCAGAGTAAGGCTTTTATTTTGAAAGGTAACAGGCTAATCTTTGAACCTCCGTCCCTGCAGACTCTTATAATAGTTCTCCTGCTCAGTCTGGTTACGGATCTCTCGCTCCAACAGAACCAGTGCTGTCTTGCGCCTCATGGCCATCTCCCTGCGCTGAGCATCTGATGACATCTCTACCTGCTGGTGAGGTGGGCTTGAGGATATGGTAGGGTCGACAGTGGCGCATGGTGAGGCAGAGCGGCGTGGGTGGAAGCTGCTGCTGCTGCGGCTGGCCGAATCTCCTCGATTCAGGTTAGAGAGGTTGTAGGTTTCTCGTGGGTCTCCCCCATTGGATGCCCCCACCCACTCCCATGGGTTACCATTACCTGATGGGGGCTGGGCCTGGGGAGGAAGCGGGACTTGGACAACAGGATAGTGGGGTGCATGGGCATCCACTGTGATGATACCTGGCCCCTCCCGTGGTTGCTCAAAGGGGTGGCGGTAGTGTGGCGAGTCGGCAGCGGAGGAGATGGCAGAGCAGGTGGATGTGGTTTCGGAGGACTTCTCCCCAGAGGACGAGGACGGCAGGAGGCCCTGCTGCTTGGAGATGGCAATGACTTGCATGAGTCGTGGCTGGTTGGCAGCACCACGCCCGGACGCCTCCCCGGTTGTCTTCTCCCGGATGGCGAGCCACTTGGCTCGGGTTAGGGCACTTTTTGGAGAAACCGGTGGGGGTCCTGCTTCTGGGATCTGTGGGGGTCTGGGTGTTGCCACAGCTTTGGCCCCCCCTGGAGGTGGAGTGGGGTTGCGACTTGCGTTTGCCCTCCCGGCATGCACTGCAGGCTGGTAGATCGGGGCTTGAGAACCGCCATCGTCAGTCCCCACAGAGCCTACCTCAGAGCCGTCTTCACTGGTTTCGTGCTCTGCCTCGTCCCGAACACCCATACCTCGCATCTCCATCGACTTCTGCTTCCACTCCGACACCAGCTGCTGTGACCGCATAGGGTCCATGGGCACCTGAACAGCCTTCAGACGGCGCTGCACTGGCTGCACTGGCTGGACCGGCTGCACCGCCTCCTCAGAGGCATCGTTGGCCCCCAGTACACCATTTACATTCATGCTAGCTCTTGGTAGCGTGTTGCTGAAGGTCACCATGGTCTCCTTTCCCATGGGGCTTCGGGGAGCCAGCAGCTCTACATCCACACTGGCCCTCTTCAGACTTCCCATTGAGCCCTTCTCCCTCTGCAGGGGCCCCAGGCCATCCAGCCGGTCCATGGGAGCCGGAGCTGCTGCTATCTCATCGTTACTCTCTGAGGCAGAGGCAGGGCCTTTGTTATAGACCGACTCGTGTCCCCGCTCAGTCAGTGCTCGGAGAGGGTCCGCCTTTAGGGGTGGAGGAGGTGGGGGTGGAGTGATGTCATCAGATGATTTGAAGTTGGCGACAGCGTGAAGGGCCTGACGGAGGAGAATAAAATCTTGTGAGTCTTTGGAGAGTCACAAACCTCAAAAATACTCTGAAACCTGATCTAATCGTCAGATCAAACCTCAGAGACCAGCACCAAGATCTGTTACATTATTACCAACCTCTTCAAAAACAACTAAATCTCCCGGTTTCAACAACTGAGTCGGTGTCTTTGGATGATATTCTATTAAATCAGGCTTTGAATTATTTGAAAGTCTTAGCTGTGTTTTTCAGGCTGAATGATTAAAGCTGCCTCAGTGACCTTCTGTCTGTATTTTAGGTGCTGTTCAGATGTTTCTTTGTGCTGGCAGGTTTAATATTCCCTCATATTCAGTTGGATATTCAGCCCATCATCTCTTTGTGAAGCTCCTCGGCTGAAGCTTATTGGCTAAATCAAGATTTGAGTCACTTGGAGCTGCAGAGCTGTTGGTTTTTGATCTACCATCAGCCTCCGGTTTAAGCTGATGCAGTCGCCATGACAACACCAACACAAAGCCATGTCCATGACAACAGCTGCAGACTCTGGAGCTCCATCAGACAGAAACACACACCAGATGTGTCCTTTATCTCACCAGGTAGGCGGCGATGAAGGCTCCAATGAGGAAGCCCACATAGACGTCGATGGGGTGGCTACGATGCTGTGTGATCTGAGTCAGGCCAGTCAGCGCTGCAGCAATGGCAAATGCAAACACCAGCACGGGTTTGAGCAGCTTGGTGCTGTCTGAGATGGTCGAATTAAAGTACATCTGACAGGAAACAGAAGCTAACATCAGAGAATGCCATGATACAGCAAATTCAACACATCTTTATCAAGACAAACAAAACTGAGCAGTACAAGCAGACCTGACACAATTTCCTAAAGACATTTTTAAAAATGTGAACATTGTTTATTCTTATTTATTTTTGTGTAAAATGAATTTATTCTGGGATGGAAAATTTAACTTTAATCCGAGTCTAAAATCAGCTTTTAATTTACATGCGTTAAAAGCAGCATGGCCGACCCAGCATTTCTGGGCTGAACCTGAACTCTGACCACTGGACCTAAAATCACACGAGCTTGTTTCTGTGGGAAGGTTTTCTTTGTCGCACTTACAGAAACATAAACAGCAGCAAACGCTGACAGAGTTGCATGCTGGGAAGGAAACGTCTTTCTGTAAGAAAAGGAAGAAAAAAAAAAAAAAAAAAACATGCCTCAATGATCAGTCTGAAAACTTCAAACAGCGACACAAACAGGAAGTACGGCAAGCACCTCGCAGCCATGATGGCGTGCTCATCCTGCCCAGAGCAGATGTCTGTGGTGATGTAGGCATTCTTGTCACATGACACACCCGCCAGAGTATAGTTAGGTTTGCAGACAGTGAGGAAGAATGGTGCGTGGTACCCCGTGGACAGCTGGATGATGTCAGTGAGCAGCGCGGTCGCACACAGGCCGAACACGTGCACACCTGCAGGAACACTTTTGACATGTAAGACTGGTGGCAGGTCACAGGGTACAGACAGGTGGATGTTCAGCAGGTTCTGCAGACACAGTCATACCTACGAAACGGACCGTCCTCCTCAGGAAGGAGTTGAAACTGCAGCCGCCAGCGTTGATGCTTCCCTCAGCTCGGCGGAGTTTCAGACGGGACTGCAGGCAGTAGATTGCTCCTTCCACCAGCATAATCTGGGGCACAAAACAAATCCACCTCAGCAGCTTGAAGCAGGACAGGCTGTCCCCGCCCACTTTCTACAACCACCAAACATGAAATACTAGTTTATGCACAGGTGGAGATGTACAGGTGAGGAAACCAAAGACACCAAAGACTTCCAAACATCTGAGGTATTTTCATTGTTCATGAGGTCAGAATGGAGAGTCGGGGTACCCCATCAACCATCCAACCACACACCCACCCATCCACCAGCAACTAATCACTTACCAACTTACAAACACCTATTAAACCACTCAACAGTCATTGGCCAACCACCAATCACCTATCCAACCAAACAACCAACCATCCACCAATCACTCATCCATCGACCAACCCTTCATTCAGCCACTCAAAAACTAAACCACCCACCCATCAATCACATATACCAAGCATCACCTCCAGTCATCTTCTTAGCCTTCAATCCGACTAGGCAAGTGCGCCATCACTAAAAACATATTCCTACATAATCAATAAATTCTAATAAATTATGGTACTGAAGCAGCAGGTCCAGCGAAGGCGAGGCTTAGAAGCATCAACAGTGGGATCAGCTCATCTCCTCCATCCACGTACGGCATACTCAAATCTCTGTCGTGGCACCGGAAACCCACTTGAGCCGGCTTCACCACATCGGTCAGCTCCAGGAAGTACAGCGACACCATAGAAGAAGCCACAATGGGCAGCTGCATGCAGAAAAACAGATAAACATCTGTTAATGGGATCATCTGATCCTTGTCGACACGGCAGGAAGTGCTGCCAAAATGTACCGGTAGCTCTGAGTTTACAGGTAGTGTAAACAGGAAGCAGAATCCTTTCATAGCCTCTGTAAGATAAGCTGACCTCTGTTAGTGAGTGTGTGTGATCGCAAGTTTCAAGTTTGGCTCAGTTTGGCTCAGTCTGGAAATCATGACCATAAACTCATGATGTCAGTGGGGGTTTTTTTTTCTTTTTCTTTTTTTTTCCCAGAGGTCCCGGCAGACACGGTCTCCCCATACACCTCCACAGGACCTGAGGTCAGCTGTTGCCCCCTGGTGGTCAGTAAAAAGAGTACAAGTGTAAGAGAACTCAGATTTTACGATTCAGACCCAGAAGCTACATCTATGTTTAGACTGTCTGAGGATCTGAAGCATCAGCGTGTGGTCCATGGGCTCTTCAGATGGTCACTGAGGATTTTCATCAAATACTCGAATTATATTGAAAATTATGTTAATTTGTTCAGGGTTTTTTTTGATTCTCTAAATGAAAATAATTTAATAATAATGGATTGCATTTATATAGCGCTTTTCAGGGCCCTCAAAGCGCTTTCCAAACAGTTCATGCAGAACTTTTATTAAATGAGTTGAATTAAAGCGGAAAGTCTGAAATTCACATGCTGTTTGATTTGAAAAATAGCGCGGTGGACCTGACTGTAGGTACGGTCCTCTGTGTCATGTGACCATTTGTTTGTTTGTTGCTCTCACCTCTACGAAGTAGAAACATGGCAGCAGAGTCAGACTGTCCTTTGGAGGTTTCTTCTTCATCTTCTCTGAGGGTGAGGATGTCATCATCATCATCATCATCCTCATCAACCTATACACGGACGCGCACACACACACACACACACAGATTGAAGCATTATTTCCTGATTATGAAAAAACAAACATTTGAGGCTGAACTTGTCAAATCACAACAGAGCTGCAGGAGGGGCGGTTCCACAGACAGTAAAAACATGGGGCACTTTATGTCAGAGGTATTGATGCAGCCAGCAGGCCCGTAAGTCTTAACTGGAGAGAGCCCGCTGAACCTCAACCTTCAGATCCAGACAATCTCGCACATTCCTTCTTCTTATGGTTCCCACGGAAAGAAGCTCCACTACGCTCAGGCAGGAACCATAAGTTTAAATACCAAGGGACTACCATAAAGATCTTTTAAAATGTCTGAATTGCGCTTGCTCAAAAAAAGAGCTGCATTCAGCGGTTTAAAATGAGACAAGTATCAGAGAAACGTCAGGTTCCACTCGCTGTACTCGGGCAGGGATAGCTCAGTAGGTAGAGTGGTGGCCCCATGATTGGAAGGTCGGGGGTTTGACTCCACTGAACGGCTACCCTGAGGTACCCCTGAGCAAGGTACCGTCCCTACACACTGCTCCCCGGGTGCTGCACTGGTGGCTGCCCACTGCTTCACTGGGTGAATGGGTTAAATGCAGAGGAACTATTTCCCTATGGGGACTAACACGCACACTTTACTTTACACTGTACCTGGCCCGGTTGTGCGTGACATACAAAAAAAGATGTCCCCACCTTCACTCACCTGATAAAGCTCAGAAGATTTTTTTGATCAGAGGTTCAGTAAGGAGTACGACGAGTACGCACATATTCCCATCGTTCATGATAATCAGCCGTACTCAAGATACAGATGCTCCCCTTATTGTTGGATTAATCAACATCCTACATGCAGGCGCATACCAGAAAATCCCCACCTTTGTTGTCTGTGCAAGAGCATGTACAAATTTGTGTGTGTGTGTGTGTGTGTGTATATATATATATATATATATATATATATATATATATATATATATATATATATATATATGTAGATAAATGCTCATCTGTTTTATTGCATCGCTCAGCCATCTTATTTTAGTTTCAATCTTCATGTTAATAGTTTCTAACTTGTCACAGAAGGATGGGAGCCTCTCCAGACATAAGTATTAAAAGAATGTCTTACCAGAGGTTTCTGGAAATAATGTTTACTCTGCAGCTTGCCTCTAAAACAGCGACAAGTTTAGATTTAGTTTACAGAAGCGCTGAATGATGTTTTGCGCTTTATCCCAATGATCGTTCTTATTAATATTTTCACCTTTTGTAACTTTCTCACTCGGTTAGTCATGGCTAAACATGGTGGACAGTATTGATGCTAAAAGGGCTGCTAGGTTTAAATGGGCCTGATAAAAGAGTCAGACTATTCAGTTGCCTTAAATACTTAAAATGTGAGATGGCATTCCTTCAGGAAATCCACCAACTGAATAAAAATGAAGACTTAAAGAAGGATGGGAGGGCAATATATTTCATTCCAATCTTAATTCTAAGACATGTGGGACGGAATAATAAAAAAAATCAAGTTTACTGCGACCACTGTCATCTCAGATCCACACAGAGGTCTCATAATTGTTGACAGGCTCCTTCACAACACGTCTAGCGTGGTTCTGGTCATGCCACAAACTGGGATGATAAATTTATAGAGAAAATAATCTTGTTAATTCCAGATTTGAACTTGCAGGAATTGATCCTGGGGGAGATTTAAACTGTGTAATAATACTGGATCAATCCAGTCATAAATCTATGAACCTAACAAAAAAGGCTAAGCTGCTTTCAACTTTTATGGAGCAGGTTGGAAGTGTTGACCTGTTTTTTATTCCCACAAGGTACAGTAGGTGTTTTTCTTTCTTCTCCTCATCATGCATCACTCATATGGCAGAATAAACTGTTTCTTTGTTGACCAGTCCCTTGGTACCTAACCAGACAGAAAACTTTCAGCTGGTAGGGGCTTTTGTGAAATGATATCCCTCAAAATTAATGATTTTTTTTTTTAGAATTCAATTAAAAATAAAAATAAAATCCGTCCTTCCCTTCTCTGGGAAGCACTAACAGCAGTAATCGGGAATTCTGCTAAAATAAGATGAAAAATACTAAACTGGAGGCGCTCATTAAATCAGTATCCATGGTGGATGGTCAGTACTCCATGGCTGTATCCCAATTGACTGTGTGCACGTTAGCATATGCTACTTCCGGTGCGGAAACTCCTGTGGCGAGCTTTGTTTCCGGTGTCCTATTCGCGCCTGGTTTATAGTCCAAAACAAGTTAAGCAAATGAATGAATCAAGCAGCGATTTACATTTCTATAGATGTCTTGGGCATTTACCCAATGTATCTGTAAATGATGTTCATTGACTTGTTGATATTTTTTCCCCGCACCTCAGGGAAAAAGAGAAAAGGGATTCAAATGTTATATTTCTCAGCTGTCCCTCGTTTATCGCGGGTGTTATGTTCTAAAAATAACCAGCGATAGGTGAAATCAAGTAGCCAATTTTATTTTTTGACGGTGCAAAACGTTTCGTGGACATCGTGGACATACAGTACTGCACTTCAGAGTCACACTGCTAGCGATCGATGCAGCGATTCTGTACTGTACAGGAGAGACGTCACGGAGGAGATCGTCTGCAGCGATCAGGACGCAGGACACAATGTGACGTAAAAAAAAAAAAATAAGCATGCAAACTTGCACTAAAAAAATCTGCGAAACAGCGAGGTGAAAGGTGAACCGCGTTATTAGCGAGGGACCGCTATTTTTAAGGTAAGTCACAACATACTCTTCGTAAATACTAAAGTATAGAAACCGTTACCAGCAATCATTCATTTTTTGTGTGGCTTTTTTCACAGTTTAACAAACATGCTGTGTAGGTGTGTACTTGACTAGCTGATCTCGACATAATGGGGGAAACATCTGGTTTGACTATTCTTCACCTATAGTTTGAATGCTGAACATTTGCCTGTTTAAATCATAAGACCAGTCACTATACACAGATGTGCTTCTGAATGTGGACGATGTGTCTTCTGCATGCAGTAATGCAGTTCTGCTTGTGTTGAGTGATGTAAACAACTGATCGATCTAAACTCTTTAAACGTCAAAATTGATCATTAGATTTTTTATGACACAACAGTGGTGAGTGTTCCCACCTTCTGCTTTTTGTAACTTAACGCGATCTTTCCGTTTTCGAGTTTTGGACATGATTTTGGAGTATATCTTTGCAGTAGCAATTGACTGCAAAGTAAAGCTCCCGGAAATGTACAACCCCACATCCGGTCTCAAACCAGGAAGTTAGCATTTTCTCGTGCACAGGGTCAATTCAGGGTCTGCAGCCTTAAAGTACGCAGCCTCAACGATCCTCAAGGACCGCGTACTTAAAGACCGCTAAGGGCGGAAGTGCGAGGCTTGTGAAATGGGACTGTCTAGCCTCCATTGCGCTGCCCAGGTTGCCTAGCAACCATGATACTAACAGCTGGAAACGTTACATACAGCATTGTTTGACAGAAATGAAGGAGAAAATCTTTTTTTCATTTGTTTGTTTGTTTCTACATGAGCTTTGATCATTCTCTGTAAGATTAAGGTCAGCTATTGAACGGCGTATATTTTAAAGTAAAGGCTTTAAAACCAAGTTTGTACAAACGTCACTAATGTCACATAACTTTGCCGACATGTGGCCAACAGTAATGTTTTCATGTTCTTCGTTATTGAACATTTGCACATAAATAAGTGACATAATATTCAGTACTTACTTAAAGTTTACTCTTCGGACGATCCTCGTCCGCCGTTTTTTTCGGCAGAATTATCCACACCCACCGCCGCGCTATGCATTCTGGGATATGTTAGGTCACGAAGTCTACACCGCCACGTCCTTAAAATTCAGGGAAATGAAGGACGCATTTCAGGGCCGCATTTCGAGCAGCCTTTGAATTGGGACAGCCTTCGTCGCATCGCGGTGACGTAATCGGCCTTGAAATGCAGCCTTTAAGGCTGCAGACCCTGAATTGGGATACAGCCCATCTCTTCTTCCATTGAACCGTTTTAAAACAAGAAGAGCCTCAAACCTGAATTCTGTCTTGATGCCAATAGGGGGCAACAACTGTCAACTTCTTTTGAGGTTTTATAGACATGTGATGTTAGCTTGTTCATCATTTTGTACATGTGACAGCGCAGGATCGCAAAGGGATCGAGATGACCCGGCTGGCATTTGACACATGTTAGCAGCAGCGCCAAGGTGCAGCTTTTATTTTGAAGGTGAGCCCTATCAATTTCCTGTTTTTCCCACAGTTTTCACATCAAGTCATTAGCAAACAAACATGAAAAACTAAAGGTAACCATGACAACCAATGCAGTCACTCTGCAGCTTCTTTGCATCTGATTTTCTTTTATGTTTCCATAGCAACCACTGCTCTTACTTTCAATATGGCTGACAGTTCTTAAGCTATCCAGTTGTTCAGTCTGACGTCACTAGCCGTGTCTGAGTCTAAACTCCGCTGCAGGTCCATATATCAAACGATCACTATGGCATTACTGAGAGTTGAAAAACTGTCTAAAGTCTTTCATCTTTAATAAAATGATCAGCGTTCTGCTCTACCAGGTGTAACAATTGAGTTTAACATCCAGGCATCCATGAAAACGGAATTTATGACATTTAACGGAGTTAGAAGTTAGCAGGGAGTTAGCTCGCTAGCTTCTATCTAAATACAATATAGCATGTCCTGACTGCGGGTTTTGGAAACAAATTAAAACGTACAGCTCTGTTATCACTTCCAGCATAAATGAAGACAGAAAACTAAACAGCAGTGACGTTTGTAGGGTTACTGAAGTTGGGCTAGCTGGTATATGATGTGCTACGTGACCGCTAGCGACACAGCTAAGTTAGCATAATATAAACAAGCTAACTTTTTTTTCCACTCGATAAAAGTTACCGTGAGTGTTCTCGGTGGTCAGGAACAAATGTAATCGCATGGCAGGATGCTGTAAAAGGACCAAACTTCAGCCAGGAGAACAACTGAGATAATCCATCCACAATACGAGGTTAGTCATTCATATACTGCTCCATGGGCTGGGCTGTAGTTACATCCTAAGGTTTTAAAAACTGAGCTTAAATAAATGATTAGCGGTAATAAAAGCCGAGGGAGGTCAACAGTGATCACTGACTGTTTTAGGAGCTTTTTGAGATCAAATAGAAGAAAATACATAACATTAAACATGTTAACAACACAAAAGCCATATTAAACGCAGACTACTTTAGACCCGGAAGTAGGATTCGTCGCGTCATCACTGAACAACCGGATAGGCATAAGACGTCCTGTGAAAACCCTCCCACCAAATTTGCGCCTGAATGAAATGAGCTAGGTAATTTCAGTCACACTGTTTGAAAATGGAGGATTTTCTGTAGTAGGAAGCTGCACACTGATTGGCTCATGAGTTTTCAATCATAAGTCATTAGACAAGCAGATGCGCCCCATTCCCATGTCCACTTTTTTGCAACAGTGGAAACTGGACTTTAGAAAGTAGTGGGCGACATCCCGGTGTCGCTCACTGGTTTCTAAACCGGTGCCATCCACGTTCCTGGCGGTTCCCGTGACCTTTAAAGAGTTTGACCCACCAATCCTGAGCTAAAGATTCAAACACAACAACACAATGACCAGTCAGCTTAAAGACACTGACTGTCTGTCCTCCTCGTCTGCTCGCCGTTTACAGTCATTGTGAGGTCGTGGACGTGACCTCGCAGACCAGCGGGAGAGCTGCGATCTGGAGGAGAGGAGGAAACTTATCCATACAAATTTCTGATGAAAGAAGCGACTGTTTCTGCCTCTGTGCTGTTGACTGCCAGCAGGGGGCAGTCAACAGCACAGCAGTCAAACTTCAAAAGAAGCTGAAGTTGACTGCTGTCGCCCCCTAGTGGCATGGTGTGGGCGGGGTTAGCGCCTCCCTTACACCTCCACCTCAGAGGTTGGAGTGATAAAATCCCATTCAGGGATCCATTCAAAAAATGAAAGGTTAATGCTTCAGCATGTGGTGCCAGAACTCTGACACACCTGAGTTTACTAGAAGAAGATCACATGACCACAGGAAGCAGCTGGACACCGGCTGCTCGGACCCTCCCCCTCACAACACAGACGCCCTCACACCTGTGTTCAGTCATTTCAGAGAACACCACTGAAAATCAGTCTGAAGACAATCAGCTGCACAAAGGAAGCTCTTCATCATCATCACCCTGACACACGTCACATTAATGCCATTTAACAGCTGACCAATCAGTATACAGAGGTCCTCCACCCACTGATGGAGCCGCGCGGACAGACAGACAGGTGGAGGTGCAGCAGGACCGGAAACTGAACAAAGCAGTCCGGATTTTGCACCTCTGCAGCAAAACACACACACACACACACACACACACAGTATCACCTCTGAACATCCACCCGCTTTGGATCCCGTCAGCAGAACCGGAACCTTGCTACGGCTGGGTCTCAGTCCGGTTCCGGTGGGTTCCGTTTCCTGCAGAACAGCGCAGAGACGTCTGTGTGCGGGAGGAACCTGCTGCGGTGTGTGTGTGTGTGTCAGGGTGGGCGGGGCAGAGCGAGCTGTGAAACGTTCCTCGTGCGTGTTGCTGTCAGGTGATCGGAGCCTAAAGGGTTACACTTTGGCGCTGTTTTTAACCCTTCACGCACCTGAAACGTCACAGAGACACGTGATTCTGCCTTTTTTTCTAATCGCCTGAAAAAGCAGCTGAATGCAGGCTGTGGCGCCCCCTGCTGGGACAGGAGGGGGGACATGCTTTTCCCCAGAGGAACCCAAGACAGTCACAGACAGGGAACACTGGGAGGGCTGAAGCTCACCTGCAGCAGGTGTTACTGGCTGAACGTTCTTCTGAAGGCTGGTGCTCTTTAGCTCATTCAGAATCATTTCCAGTTTATTAATATTAAATCCTGAATTCAGACACTGTGACCTGAACAGAGAACATTTTACAAATATCCATGTGGATGGAAGAGAGATAAGAATTTTTACCGACAGGCTTCTCTTCATCATTATATGTGATCACACACACAGAATTAAACCATTACTAAATATGTAGTTTTGTACTCAGGAAAAGGCGGTTGTCTGTGCTCAACCTAAACAGACGAGCAGGTCCACCACAGGGGGGTGCTGTTTCAGAGCTGCTGTCATGATGTGAAAACTGAACTTTGAGTCCTCAGAGTGGTGACTACATGTTTGCATTACCTTTCACTGTGTGTGAGTGAGAGAGAGAGACTTTAAACTGTATTCTCCTATTTTTACCTGCAGCTGGAAATGAGCTGGATAAAAAAAATTTTGACTGAAAGAATCTTTCTCTCTGGTTGATGCACCTCTACCAAGCAGAGTGATGGGCAGACGCAGGTGCTCAGTGCGTCACCTGACAGGTGGTTATGATCAGCTGAGAGAAACGGTGATCACAGGTGTCTTTAAAGTAATTTCTCCCTTAAAGACATTGTGTACACGATGAACCCACCTGACACTTCCTGCAGCATCACTTCTGTTCCCATGGAAACACCCGATGACCCATTTGTTCGTTCCATCAGCGTGATGTGACATGGATGAACCAGCGCTCTCAGGTGTTCGGACACAAAAACAGAAACACCTCGTTCAGTTTGGTTGGCTTTATTAGAAAAATGCTGTTTATGTACAAAGTGCAGCTCCAACGATCAATCGGAACTGGATTCAGTCCCTGTGCCTCACACAGAAACTGGTCTCATGAAGCCGGTTCTCAGCTGGATATTAAAGACCATTTTCAGGAACCTGATTGGTCAATAGGTTTGGGATGTGAATAAGCTCCACACCAACAGGTGATTTAGTGTCACCACTTCAGGTGAACGTGGGTGGGATCCTCCTCCACAGACCGCCACACAAACAGTTCTTAATCCAGCGCTGCTCCCATTGCTTCATGGCGTTTGTCTTGTTGGGAGAACGGAGCATTGTCACGCAGCCGCACCTGAAAGAGGCGGAGCTTAGTGATGTCATTATGAAAGTGGAACATGTGACATCGCTTCCCACGGACTCACCTGGTGCAGGCTTTGCTCTCCTCGGTAGGACAGACGCCCATGTGAACACAACGCAGGTTATCCATCCTCTGGGAGCCAGGAGTCCTGCGAGCACACACAGAAACACACAAGTTACCGTCAGCACAGTCACTGGTACCTTCTCGACTCAACCTGGTTTTGTTTGTTTTCCATTAGAATCCAGTACCAAATAATGTGTGTGGGGTTGTTCTAGGAACTCGGCTGAAAGTCCTGTGACATCATTCGCATGTGACACAAACAGAGGAAGACGTGGAGGCAATGGTGTATCTGCTGCTAGGTCTGTGGCGTTGTTCTTTGTGCAGCTGTGTTCCTCATTGCCAGGTTTCAAAAACGGCGGTATTGATTTTCATGAAGGAGACGCTCTCATGACTCATCGAGTGACGCCACTGACTAGCCAATTGGTGGCATGCAGGCTGCTGACACCTGAGATCGCTTGGAATCCTGGCCAGTGGGTACTAAATTAGTACCTAGTACCAGGTACTACCACCTAATGGAAAATCGTAAAAACCGAGCCGACCCAAGTAGGTTCTAAGTGAAACGGCAGTTATGGAAAGCTGCAGGCTGAGGTGTGCATTACCTGTTGAACACCTCCAGAGGTGTGGGCGGGGCGTTGCTGGGCAGGGACGAGGCCTTGCCAAACTGCAGCCTGAGTGGGTGCTTGCCCTGGAGCTTCACCATCACGCCGTCATTGACAGGCAGCCAGTCCATGCTGGGCACCAGCAGCTGGCTCGGCAGCAGGCAGCACTCGTCGATCAGACTGTCGTCGGGGTCCTGGGGGGCGCCATCATCCCGTGCTGAGTGACAGAAAATGGGAAACTGTTTAGTAGTGGTGACAGCTGAAAACTGCTTCAGCCTCTCTTTGACCTGAGTTCAAGCTTCTCTCGTGCTGAGCTCAGCAGGACAATTGTTTTCAGGGCTCAGGTGAAGTTGATGGTGACAAAGAGCACACGCCACACGTCTGTGGTTCTGGTCATGCCTCAAACTGGGATGATAAGTTCAAAAAATCTTGTTGATTCCAGATTTGAAATCACAGAAATTGATCCTGGAGGAGATTTAAACTGTTTAATAAATTTAAACTGTTGTCAGTCTGCCCCAGAGCAGCTGTGGCTACAACTGTAGCTTGCCTCCACCAGTGTGTGAATGTGACAGTGAATGAATAGTGGAATTGTACAGCGCTTTGAGGGCCCGAAAAGCGCTATATAAATGCAATCCATTTTTATTATTATCATTATTATTAATAATACTGGATCAATGCAGTCATAAATCTATAAACTTATAAAATAGGCTAAGCTACTTTCAGCTTTATGAAGCAGGTTGGAAGTGTTGACCCCCTTTTTTCTTTTAATTTCCCACAAGGCAGGCATTTTTATTTCTCTCCTCCTCTCACTTGTATGGTCCAGATGTTCATCCAAGTCTCAGGAGCAGCAGGGAGGATTTCATATTTCAGGAATCAGTGGAGCGATCTGAGGAATCCTTCCAGAGTGACAACTGACCTGTAGCAGCAGCTAGCTGTGAGTCTGAACTCAGGATTATTTACAGTTTCCATCTTACTGTCAGTTTTACCTACAGAACACCTGTTGCCAAATGCATTGATCCGATTGGTCAGATCTGTTTATTTCCATGTGAAAAGAACCCAACAAAAACAAACAGTAAATTAATTAAGAACAATTTACATGTGGCGGTGAGTGACGGCCCGTGCCATTCTAGTCTGATCTGCTCCGAGGCTGATGGAGGCTTTCATCCAGTTCTCTCTACACTACACATGGATGATTAGATGTTTTCCTCTCTTAGCTGGATGCTTCCTTCTCCTCAAAACTGCTGATGGAACTGCATGGTGTTTGCAGTTGAGGACTTCCTGTTTCACTCACGGCTCCTTCAACAACACCTGGGATCACCTGCACACCTTTGACCTGATTCACTTTAAACAACCATGATTGAGGGAAGACTAACCCGAAACCTCAGATTAAAGCTCATAACCTTTGACTGAACGTGAGAGGACCTGAGGTCAGATAAAGTGGCCCAGTCCTGACCAGAGGTGTGTTGCTTACAGCAGAGCCACAGCTTGGTGAGCAGCCTGAACAGCAGCAGCATGCTGTCCTGGTTGTCCGACGTGGCAGTGAAGGTGGGCAAACAGCCGGGCTTCAGCAGACCCCAGATCCGGATCATCACCAGCATCTCCCTCAGCATCCCCAGAGACGCCCCGTCCCGCATGAAGCCAAACCCGGGCCGGACCATAGAGCCCTATGAGAGCAGCATACATAAACCCGGGGTCAGAGGTCATCAGCCAAACATGATGAGTTCTACTGAGTTCTGCTTCCTGGAGACGAACTGATTGATCTACATCTGCTTACAGCTTCTGTTTCATTGGAATGGTTCCGAGTCACTCCTCCTAACATGGAATAAGGTGTGTGCATCGCCACCCGACTTCACTTACCTGGTTGGGCAGGTTGGCGAGCAAGTACAGGACGAAGTCTCCCACCCACTGGATGAGCTGCTGCAGAGACTGCAGAGGAGGACCATCCAGTACAAACTCCTCCGTTTTCAGGTTGAGCATCACCTTATCGATATCTGAGGAGACATGGAGCCATCAGCCACCACCCACACATGATGGGACACCACCGCCACCTGCGGTCTCACCTGTGTCTGTGTTTTTGGCGCAGATCTCTGTCAGTCGGTCTCCAGGACTCTTGTCCGGCGTGTTGAGGACATGAGGCCTCAGCAGAGACTTGAGGGTGGAGCTGATAGCGATAAGCAGTAGCTTGGCATGGAAGTCACACGCTCGAGCCGCTGTCGCCGTGGAGAGTTTACAGAGAGAAGCCTTCACTGCCACAATGCGTGTCGCCAGAACCTGAAGCACAGAATGGCAAAGGGGAAGTGCTCGAGCCAGAAACATCAGAAACACCCCTTCCTGCGTTCTGCTGACTTTCATCATCTCACCTGTCCTGCATTTTCAAATTAATGGTAAATAATTACTGGGACATTTAATAATGCTGAAAGCAAGACTTTTTTTCTTTTTTAAACACATGTGCTGCCTGGTCCTAACCACAGGGACTACTTCCTGATGTCTGATAAAAACCTGCTACTGTGATTCTGCCTTTGTGAAGCTGATGAGTGCTAACCGCTTCAGCCCTGTTCAGTCACTGAATCTTCCTGATTCATGAAGCAGAACATGAAGAACAAGACAGAAAACTAAACAGCAGTGACGTTTGTAGGGTTACTGAGGTTGGGCTTGTTGGTATATAATGATGTGCTACATAGTGGCTACTGGCTAGCTACACAGCTACAGTTAGCGTAATATAAACAAATTAGCAGAGTGAAGCTGGAGGATGAATGCTAACTTTTTTTTCTCCACTTGATAAAAGTTAACCCGCGGCTTCCCAGTGGTTAGGGACAAATGCAATCGAATGGCAGAAAAAAGATGCTGTAAACGGACCAAACTTCAGTCAGGAGAACAACTAAGATAATCCATCCACAATACGAGGTTAGTCATTTACATACTGCTGCAGGGGCTGGACTGTAGTTACATAGTAAGGTTTTAAAAACTGAGCTTTAAAATGAATAGTGGTAATAAAAACCGAGAGAGGCCGACAGTGATCACTGACTGTTTTTAGGGTCTTGTTGAGATTAAATAGAAACAAAACATGTTAAAAACACAACAGCCTTAATAAACAGAGCAGTTTGGACCCAGAAGCAGGGTTAATATGTCATCACTTAAAGACCCGGCCTTGTGGTTTTCTCCCAGCATGCTTTGCTGACCTGCTGCAGCGCCTGATTCTGCCTCATGTACTCTTCATGCAGCTTCTCCACCAGGTTGTGCACCATGCTGGGCTGCACATGCAGCAGCACATCCCACCAGTCGTAACCCGTCACCATGCAGTACTCCAGCAGGAACAGCAGGTGACGCAGCGTCGTGTTCATCTCCAGCACCTGGCCCATAGAGGGCGACACACGCAGCATGTGGAGCTGACGAAAGAACAAACAAACAAACAGATTAGAATTAGATTTCTGAATGATTCAAAGCGGCAACTGTTCAGATGTCCATCGACTCGTCCTCGGCTCACTCTCTGGAGACCTTATTTGGTTGTTTTGCTTTCAAATTTCTTATTTCACATTTCTCATCAACCCGATTGAGTTACTTCACACAGAAGTCATGTAGGTTACGGAGATGTCAGGATTCCAGAGGAAACAGTTTCTCTGCTAAATTAATCAACTGATAAGAAACCGATCGATCTGATCTCTGATTGTTAACGTGTGGCGTTTTATTGATCTGGGCTGAACCAGAACCCAGCTGTGTGTCCTCACCTTGCCGTGGTTGTCAACTCCAGCCAGAGCCAATGAGGTCCAGGAGAACTGCAGGGCCTTGAAGTGGACGGTGGGGCCGGCGGTTCTCTGGCGCTTGATGGCCGACTCATCTCCAGGGCGCTGTGCCGAGGAGGCGCCGTAGAACACGCCCATGGTGTGGAGGGAGAGGCGGTGCAGGATCTGGATGCTGCCATCATGAAACGCCAGAGCCAGACCTGAAACCACAATGAGATGAGATGGTTACAACAAAGTCCTGCCACCATCTTTAAAGGAAGCCAGATCAACCTTTAACTTCAGGGGTCAGCAGGGTGTCAGACCTGACGGTCCAGAACAAGCATCGCGGTTTAAGATTTGGTAATGGCCCAAAATAAAGTTCACCAGGTAAACGAAACACAGTGACATTACAATGAGGTCGCTGTCTGAGGCTCCTCCTACCAGTGCTGTGAGCAAACACTATGCCGTAACAGACGTGCCATGCCCACAATGACTGTGATTGGCCCGTTTAGTACTCTGATTTCCTCCTACACATTTCTTCTTCTACCGCCATTTTTTCAAATCAACATGAGAACGATCACCCTGACCACAGAAACTCTGAGCTTGATGAAGGTGCTTGGCAGCACGCGTGTACACCTCCCTGAAGAACAACCAGCCATTTCCAGCTCTGAGGCTCACCGAGTCCGGGGCAGAACTTCAGTTCAGTGTTGGAGATGGAGATGGGAAGCTTGGGCAGAGCGACAGCCGACACACGCTCCAGGTCGCTGGTGGTCGTCAGGATCCGCCATTTTAGGATGGTCGGCTGCTTCTCTCCCACTGTCAGAAGAGGTCAAATAAAGAAAGTCAGGGCATTAAATACAAAAGGTCAGTGGTCATGAACACACACACACAGTCTGATTCTTAAAGCCTCTTGTCACTATGCCAACGATTAGCTGGCTGTTACATCACTTCCTGCCTGGTGCTGGGTTTTCTTACCCACAGGCGAACAGTGCTGGAAGATATTATTAACAGGAAGTCCCTCCTTCCTCAGAGACCAGCACTCCACGATGCTGCCGTTCTGATTGGACGCACACAGCAGAACCTGTAAAGCACACACTTCCTCTGAGTTCTGAAGGTCCCGGTGGTCTCGGGTTTAACGGTCACACTTGTCTTATTGATCTGACTGGTCACACTGGTCTTACTTGCTCAGAGTTCTCCCGGGTCAGGAACTTGAGGTGGGTGACAGCGGGGTACTTCTCCCTCCTCAGCGGGTCGGTGGTACAGCGCAGGAAAAGTGAGGGCAGCAGCTCAGTATCAATGCGACATTTCTCACTCACCACACTGACCACCACCTGAAAAAAACAAAGGTAAAATGTCAGGTTAGCATAAGAGGTGAGAGCCCCTTGGTAACGCCAGCATCTTTCGTCCTTACCTTGTAGAACTGCACAGGCGAGGAGCTGCTGCCATCTGTGGCAGCCACCACAATGTTCCCTCCTCCAGTGAAGGCAATATCCGCCAACGCCACGCGCCCTCTCAGCCGGCACAGGCTCTCGCTCGCTGTCAGCAGAGCGCCGCCTGGCTTCAGCAGCGACACAGTCACCAAACCACTCACCGTCACCGCCAGCCAGCCCTCCATCGGCTTACCGCCAAACAGCGTTAAGGACGGTGAAAATTTCACCCGTGAGAACTTCTCCCCGAAGTTTGTGGAGCCAGACTGAAGCAAAAGTAGAAGAGGAGGCAGGGCTTACTCAACTGGTCTCAGTGAGTGTTAAGACACAGAGCTATCACTGCAACGAGCCAGCAGGTGTGTGCACATGTGTGGGCAGCTATTACCATCTCCACGTGCAGTGCCAGCTTGACACCATTGTGCAGCCAGCTGAGAGCGATGATGGGGTCTCCGTCTAGCGAGCTTGATAGGACGCTCTCCCAGCTATTTACCAGGTGATCTGACATTGACCAGCATTTGATCTGCCCGTCGCCGTCTGCAGACAGCAGCCGTGAGCCTGCAGCACGCGCAAACACACAGACACACACGTCACTTCCTGTCTCTCTCAGCAGAACGTGACACTGCAGCATGTACTTACATAAAGCAGGAGAACAGCAGCTTCTCCTGCTGGCACAGTCTGAACAGCTTATAGCCATCAGATTCCAGACCAATAACAGTCAATCAGCTGAGCTCATCTCCAAAACATTTAACTGAAGTCTCACCTGATTGGTCCCACTCCAGACAGGAAATGACCTCAGTGTGTCCAGAGTTGATGGAGAAAACATCCCAGGGGTGCTCAGTGTCGATGATATGGATCATGTGACTCACATCTGAAAACAGAACATCAAGTTCAGCGTGTGTTTGTGTGTTCACCTGTGTGTGTGTGTGTGTGTGTGTGTGTGTACTCTTGTCGTCGTCCTCGCTCTTCAGGTCTGTGGTGAAGGCCACGAGGTTCCTGCAGGACCAGGAGCAGACCAGCGGGATGGAAGGGCAGTGCGTGCTCTTCGGACGCTTCTCCCACTCACACACATAGGCCAGTTCCATGATTCCACCACAGAAGAAGAATCTAGATCCCAGGTGGATGTGTCACCTAAAAAACAGACTAGTCAGCTGCTCTAATCACTTAAACACGATTACTGACCTGTTTGTGTGGATAGAGCAGAGATGAACATGAGTGATCAGACCTCTGCCTTACCACTACATGTGTCAGACAGATGCATGAGCCACGGGCTCTCCAGTGCCACCTTTACCCGAAGTAGTGGAAAGTAAAACTTTCAAAGGGGACAGCACTACAGATAAGTGAAAAAGCAAAGCACAAGTAGAAGGACGAAAGAAAAGGAACATACATGCAAAGAAGAAAGCTCTTAAAACATGTGGTTGTCCACACTGGACTTTCATCAACTCAACAAAGATGCACAGAAAAGAAGGTCAGACACCAACTAGGGAGAATAAGAAGGACAAAGGGGAACAACACTGTAATCCCGTATGTAGCAGGTTTATCATAGAAGCATCCCAGTGTACTTCAGACCCAGCCACACACTCAGACACAAACTGGTTCATCCCAAACACAAACTAAACAACAGTGTATGCTGTGCGGTGCCGTGCTGCAAGGAAAGCTCAAACCTGTACACAGAAGAGGGACTCAGCTGTACATCTGCATCTAAAAGTCAAAGGTCACTCTTTTGAGGATGCCAATGTTCACATTTCGGACAGAGAGGAGTGATGGTTAGTGGAAGAAGCATCTATGTCCACTGTGAACGAACATCTTTGAACAGAGGGCGGGGTTTACAAAACCGACTATTTCCACCCAGATTCACACCTTGGCTCAGGTGTCCTCAACAGGTCACACGATGGGGTGGGGCAACATCTCACAGTGGTTTCACCATTAAACCCCACTGATGGTAATGAGCTCCACCTTCTTTCATACCTTGGTTCTGGTGTTGACTCACGTGATCACTAGTGGGTAAATGACCCAGGATCACCTCTAATGGGGATTAAACACCTGGGACCCTCCACCTTAATTTGTAGAACTGAAGAAGCCTGTTGCACGAAACGTCTTTACAAACTTAAAGCAGTTCAGCTGCTTCTTTTTCAAATTGAACATCAAACTGTTCACCCAGGCCGTGCCAAATAACACCATAGTCACAGTACTCAAAGTACTCAGTCACAACAGTGAATGAGCAGCCGCACTAGCCTCTAGCGTTAGCTCACCTGAAGGTTTTCCGCTTCTGTCACGCAGATGAGAATGAAAATTAGCCGTTTTCCTTTTCCTGTTTTTAAGGCTGTTTAATATTAACTTAAAGTAATTAAAACACCAAAACATTGAAACACCAGACTTGAGTTAAACTCAGCGCTTTTTGCTTGCTGCTGTTAAAAACAAACCGCTCTCTGTTAAAAGGATGTGGGGACCCCGTAGCTGCCTCTACAGCCGCCTGACTATAAAAACTGACGGCACCCCAAAGCTCTACTCAAACAGCGTCTAGGCGAGACGTTTAAGCTGCGTGTCATATAAACGTGTTTGTCTGTGAGATGACTGATATAACCTCTGTGATCAGTTTGATATCGGCCCTGTGCGACGAACCGGCTGTTTATCTGACGGGCGCCGCGGACACCATCCTCTATCCCCGGTAACATTCTTCCCTGAGCGAAGTCTTCTAGGCGGAAAAAAATTAAAAGATACCTGCGCCCAATTTTAGTTTATTGTGGTTTCCTTTATTAGTATTTACTCGTTGTTGTTTTTAATAATGGAAACTAACGCTGAAAAAAATATCCGACCTCGATGCATTGTCATCTTGTTCATCTGTCCAGAAACATATTTTAAATCTGGTGTCAGGTGACTTTTTCTTTAGCTGTGAGTTCACACTGACAGGGTGCACAGCTAGATTATGGTCTGATCTAATGATCTGCTGTATGAGTGAGTTCGATCTTCTGTTTTTTGATCACCTTTTGTGTTGTATGATGAGCAGGATGCTGTCCATATGGTTGGTTTTTGTATGGACTGAAGTAAAGAAAGACTTTATTGAGAAACATCACATCCTCTTTTCCTGTCTCCTCCTCCCTGATCCTGGTTTTCTTCCCGGTTAAAGAGATTTCTTCCTCTCTGCTGTCACCAGGTACCCTCTGATTTTGTTGGTTACACTCACCTCACCAAACAATGTGTTTGTTTATTGTGTTTATGTTTTGTGCTGTGTTGGTGTGTTTAAGTAAGTAAATGTATTTGTGTAGCACATGTCGGGATACAACAGGTGTTACAAAGGTGCTTCACATCAAATCAAAACACGAAACAAAGAAATGCAGGTAAATTACAAATAAACTAGAATGAAACGTCAGTTTAACCTCCTACAACCTGGTTACCACATATGTGGACATCACATTTTTGGTTGTCTAGACCTAAATACAAAATTTTGCTCTACAAGGGCCTGATATCCACTTACGGGGACATTATACTGCCACTATTCTATCAAAATTTAAAACAAATGTCCTCATATGTGGATCTCATTTTTCTCATAAACAAAAATCAGGTAAAAAAATAAATAAATCTGGTAATTCTTTGTTTTTACATTCATCAGGTCACAATCAGCCCAAATAGCAAAGAGAAATTAAAAATGCATGCAATGAAAGAGTTCGGGTCTTAGGGGGTTAAAGCAATGAGAATCACTGTTTAATTTTGTGTGGAAGGTTTTCTGGTAATGCTGCTAAAAACACATTGTAAACATTTGTTTCAGAGATGGGTTTGGGGTGCTCTGTTTGGCTACACTTCCCGTTTCTGGATCTTTTGGAGAAAGTTAGAACCCTCTGTTCAGATGTTTTTCAGAAAGCAGGTAAAACTGAGCTTCCTGTCGCTGGGATTCTGCTATAATGCTGCAGCTGTCGGCAGATGTTTGTGTCTTGCAGTGAACCATCTGAGTGTCTGAGGACTAAAAATCATTTTTTATTTTTGATGCATCATGAAAACAATCAGAAACTTCCCGTGCTGCTGTGTCAGATTAAAAGTCTCCAGATAAACACTGGAACTATCTTTTTTTCTCTATATGAATCAGACACGTTGTCTCTGTTTTAGGCTCTAACCAACGGACTGCTGATTAGACAAGGGGAACTGCTGTCATCTTCAAGGAACAATCAGCAACAGCCATTTCTGTTGGAGCGTCTTTAGAAACCACTGCATCCCAGCTTGAGGAGAGAAACTCAGTCCCGTATTTCAGGATCTCCTGCCCTGCTGCTTGAGGTCGAGTCCTGTTTTGGAGTCAGGCACACTCACTTGTTCTCCTGGTTGGCAAATTGTCTGGCCTCCCAGAGCAGAGCTCCCTGGTTCTTATGTCGATTGACTCGAGTCGACTCCACAACCTGAAAACAGGCCAAGACGACAAGGAGTTAAGGAGACAAGGAGTAAAGGGGTTAAGGTTACAGGAGAAGCCCATACCTCGTTGTTGATCTCATCAACTGGCTGGATCCCTGCGTACTGTAAAGAAACAAACAAATAAAAATAGACTCCGTTATTATTGTGCAGTTTTAAAACCTCAGTTCCAACAGTCAGGACGCTGGTTGAACTGCAAATAAAAACAGAATCCAATGATCTGCAAATCCCATAAACTCATATTTTATCCACAATAGAGCACAAAAACACAGTAAATACTCAAAATGAGACATTTTACTGTTTCATAACAAATCTGAGCTAATGTGGAATTTGGCAGCAGCGACTTGACCTAAAAGTTGCGACGGAGCAGCAAAAGTGTGTCAAAGTCCAGCAGTGCAAAAGAAAAGATCAAAGGGAGCTGGCAGCAGGTCAGCCACGTGATCAGGTGGAAAAAGATCCTCTCAGAGAGGTGGAGCTTCTCAGAAGTTCACCAACCTGTTTCAGAATCACAGTCCTTGCTGTGAACATTTTATCAATTACACAACATGACATCATCAGCATATTCAGTGGATCTGAGCGCAGGGATGAGGCTGTAAATCAGTATTGGATTTCTGTGATCTTCAGCTGTTCTCCTCAGCTCACAGACTGATGTTACGGAAGAGGAAACATGGACCTGTCTAGATGTGTTGCTGCCATCAGATTCAACACAAGCTCATATTTTTATTAAAACATTTACCATGGTTAAACATTTTATGTGTTTTCTGTGTTCTGTAGTAAATAATATATTAGTTTAATAGATTTACAGATTGTTGCATTCTGGCTTGTTTTACAGTTCACACAGACCCAGCTTTGTTGGACCTTGGTTTTTATTTTATTCACTTCCATTTTATTTGTGCAGCATCATTTCATTGACAACGTCTAAATGATCATCTTCATCATCTCCTGAAGCAGGAAGAGGCTGAAAAAGCAGAAAGAGCAAAACTACTTACTGCACTCTCCTCCAGCTTCAGTTTGGCTCGATACTCCTCAAAGTTCTGCAGCAGAGTCTCCGTCAGACCTCGCACTGCTAGGGAGGGGGAGGAGGGAGAGGGAGAGGAGGAGGTCCAGGGCCGAGCCGTGATGAAGGAGACGGAGGGCAGACGGAGGGAGGGGCGAGGAGAAGACACGCTGGCTGGTTTCTCTGAAACACCGTGGAGGAAATCATGAATGACGTCATATGTGACACGCTGTGATGTCATCAGTGTTTGAACAGCAGCTGTTTCCTCCAATCATGTTTTTTTTTTTTTTATTATTTAAATGGAAACAGAACTTTAAACAGGAAACACATTTAAGGTGGAGCTTTCCAGTTTTCAGTTATATTCAGTGGAATCATTTTAATGTGAAGCTGTGGTTGTTCCTCTAACGGCCAGCAGAGGGAGCAGTAAGTAAGTCCTCAAAGACTTCCATGTGTCTGTAGCTACTAGCTGTCTGGTAGTGTGATATCCACTAACACGTGATCACATTTATGTGAATTCATTTATATTTAAGCTATTTTACTTTCAATGTAAGTGATATTTTCATTTGAAAATTTGCTTGCAGGACACATATATAGCTTTCTACAGGTGTTGCCACATGGTACCTGTAACACTAGCTTCACCGTGTTCGTGCAGTTGGAGATTTTGGAGCATTTTTAATGACATCATCTGACCAATTGTATGGCTGCTGAGAGGTTACTGTACCAACACACAGTCCAACAGGTCTAAGCTCCAGTTTGGGTGTGCAGTGAGATTTGAGGATTATAATTGGATGTTACTGAGCACTGGTTAGCAGATATCTGTGTCTGTGTGATACACCTGTACAGTCTGAGGATGCACACTGATGATGATCATGCAGCGAAACTGTTAAAACCAGGGGTTCATAAACCAATGAGTAACATCACAGAGGTTGGGTCCATCTTTTATCTACAGTCTGCTCATCATGTCTGCTGTGAGGCAGGGTTTCTTAAGATTGCGCTGCTGCAATGTTTCCCAGCGTGGATTCTCTGGATAACAGAATGTGCTGATTGGTCGCCTGCTCTGATGAGCGAGTGTGTGTGTGTGGCTTTGGAGCAGCTGTTACTGATTGACTGAAGTGGATTTCGGTGCTTCTCTGGACTTTGATCATTTCTTTCGTTGAGTTACTCATTCTCTGATTTTTATGTAACAAGTTTACCTTCCTTCCTGCAGATCATTTTCACACTCCTTCAGTGGATTCCATTTAAACCTTCAGCAGCACTCTGTCTCTCTGCTCTGATCTCTGGGTCTTTTATTTTGAAGATTTCCCCCTCAGCATCACCTGTTGTTAGTCACTTAAGTCAGAACATCACAAACTGGGTGTTTATAAACAAAAAAAAAACCCTGTTAGTAAAAGTTGCTTGTGAAAATCTGATGATAGCAGCAGTATGGCGTTATTTTTGTGCCACTATTCTGAGCGCACGTAAAAACAAGTTGTTGCATTGCATTTTGAGGAGAGATTTATTTTGAGCAAAGAAAAACTAAATTTGAGTGAACAAAGAGAGACCAAAGAGAGACCAAAACAGGCAATCAGAAGTTTTTGCATCCAAGTGTGTGATTGGTTGGTTTTGTGGCACAAATATAACAGTCTATAGAAAGAGTTGAACGCACAGGGAGCAGAGATGTTCAGAGTGCAAGCGACACACCGCGAACAGGTCCGCAGAGATCTGAGCAAGAACAAATGCAAAAACTGAGCAAGAGGAGCTGTTACTGTGTGTTTCTATGGATAACAGCAAACACTGAAATACATTTTTTGCATGCAGCAATGAATTTTGTTCGCTCAAAATGTAGCTTTTCTTTGCTCAAGATAAATTTCTCCTCAAAATACAACACTTGTAAAGAAAATGTTTACATGCGCTCAAATTTTTTTTACGTGCACTCAGAATAGTGGCACAAAAATAACGCCATACAGCACCAGGTGGACAGAGGAACTGCAGACTGAAACAAACCCTGAAAACTACAAACTAATGACAGTGATGAGCTGGAGGAAACTGTATAACATCCTGCTTGTCCTGAGTATGGATACATGTGAGCCTCACAGCTTTTCTTTGTGTTTTGTTTTTTTACCACTTCATTTGTTGTCTTTGCTCTGTTTGAATAAAGCTTTAAATAGTTCTTTTGAAGAACATCTGAGAACAGCTAAGCGCAAATATGGTTATAGGTTACTGTTTGGCTTTGTGGACATTTCCACATATTTGACTTTTAAACCTGCTGATTAATTTAAGCTAACAGTGATGAGATGTGTTTAACCTTCAGTCAGTCACTGTGACTGCTGCTCCACACATCGTCCCGAAACACAATAATTTAATGCAACAGAGCAGGGTTACTGTGAAACAGCATATTTCAACCCAAACCATCTTTTCCTAAACCTAACTGAGCGCATTTTAGAGCCTTGAGCTGAACATGAACCACAGCATTGGTCAATGTGGGCCTCCTGGGAGGTTTTACTGCTGGACCTGATGAGTCACTCAGACACCATTGGACAGTGTTACATGGGTTTAATAAGGCCGGTGACAGTTAGAGTCTGGCCATACATGGCCACCATCTCATGTCAGAGTCTTAATGATGTCATAGTGTGATGAGTTTTTCCTTCAGACCAAGTGCTGGTGTGGACTCTGAGGAGGAACCGGGTTTGAGTCCAGGCCTGTTGGGGGATGCCTCTGTTCAGACTCATAAACACCTCTGAAACACTGAGTCAGCAAATTCTCCCATGAGCCACTCTGATGTGATTGGGTAGGTTCAGTCCTCTTTCTAATATTTGGTGAACATTGGACCTCGGAGAGGTGTGTTAGTGTCACCGGTGGACAATAAACTCACAAACCAAAGCGCTGGCTCTGTTTAAGGCAGCAGCCAATCCACCTGAGAGGAAACACTCTTTCAGTCGTGGTTTGGTGTGTGTTTTGACAGTGAATGACAGGCAGAAGATATGTGGTTGGTTACAAACAGGTGAAAATAGTTTTCCTTCAAAGATTACTGAGTAACAGCTAAGCCCTGTTCCTGCCGGAGTGGTGAACTTTGACCTGAAAACAGCCTCAAAAATCATATTTGGTCCTAAGCTGAAATTTATGTGGAGTCTTTCCTGAGATATCAAAGGACTAAAATCTAATGAGGTCTGGAAACATCAAAAAACGTTTAGACGTGATTGGACTGTCAGAACAAACTGACATTGAGAATTATGGGGCACTTTGAGTTTGCTGTGATCGGGTCAACAGTACGTACCTGTTTTTATCGGCGGGTAGAACTGACTGACGGCCTTCTGGGTCGCTTGTTCCACCAGAGGAGCTGGAGAGAACAGCTGCTGTTTGGCTTCCTCCCTGGACTCCCTCAGCTCCTGCTCCCTTCTCAGAGCCTCCTCAATTTCCTTCTCAATGAAGTCTGGGGCTCCTTTTCCTCTACACTGCAGGCCAGTGGACTTCAGGCTCTCCCTCCAGGACTGAAGGGCTGTTTCCTTTTGAGGTGTCAATGCTAGGGAGGCAGTAGAGGAAAAGGAAAACACTTGATCCTGGTCAAGACGTCTTCTGTCCTGGACCCCAGAGTCTATCTCGATCAAGGAAGAGGGAATTGGGCTCATTTGTTTTTGTTCTTCAGGGTGTCGATGAGGACAGCAAGGAGATGGAAAGACTTCACTTGTTTCAGACTCAGGCTGGCTGCTCTCCTCTGTCCACCTGTCCTTGTTTCGTGGCTCCGACTGACTTCTAGTCTCTTCGATATTCTGAGAAGGATCAAGCTTATTCTGGTTCTCGTTTTTGACCTCTCCCTGGACAATGAAGCTCACTCGAGTCTTCTCTTTCATTTTGATCGGTGCTGGTCGTGGTTGTAAGCGTTTGGTTTTGATCTCAACCATCTGTCCCCAACTGTCACTAAGCTTCAGGCCTCGAGAGCGGCGCAGGTTCTCCTCACGTTCCTGGATTAACCGAATCTCCCGTTCAATTGGGGTCTCACAAGCACTAGTGGACTTGATGGGTCTGTTCAGCTGCTGTACGTTATCGTTGAACACCCCATCATCGCTGACGTAGCCACCACCCACCTCTCCTGATAGCTCCTCCAGTCCAGAGTCCAGGTCATCAAACACGCTGCTTTGCCTGCTCAAACATTCCTCAGTCTGGAACACCGTCACCTTCTTCTGTCGATATGCTTCATCTTCTTCAGGTGCTTTAAACTGTGCTGCGTTGTTACTTGTCTCCACCTTCTTTGGTGTGGTTACATCAAGATCTGGCCACAAATATGACTTCAGGTGTGTTCTTGGGGACTTCAGAGGACTGGACGGAGCCTTCAGCCGGTCCTGCTCCAACTTCAGAAACTGTTGTCGGATTGTGTTGAAGTTGATCTGCTCCCTGTCGATGGTTCCGGGCTCAGCAGGACGAGGGGGTTCTGGTCTGGAACTGACTGGCTTGTAGCTTAAACTGAAACCTTCTATCAGTTTGTTTGTAGACTGGCTCAGGTCCTCCTGGGAGCTCAGCTGGTCCTGAAACCCAGCACTCTTCTTTGGAGCTTGGGTACGAATGATCTCTTTGCGAAGCTCCTTCTCCTCTTCCTCACCAACCACTCTGATTCCATTGTTTGCATCAACCTTGTACTGCAGGTCTCCGTTGCCCTCTGAGAATAGACTCTCGGGTTTCTTGCTGCTTGTGTAGGTCTGTAGTTTGAAGCCCTTCTCTTGCTTCAGGGTGGCCAGCATAGCCTGGCGCTGGGGTGAGACCATCCAAGCTTCATTATGCCCAGCCTTGGGGCTTCCTGGATCTTCCACAAAGGAGTAAAACCCACAATGAGAGCCTGAGCTGCTGCCAGGACTGCTGGGACTGCTGGGTTGCCACTCGTCACTGGAGTTTCCCCCATCAGGCGACACAGCAATCTGCCGGGCCTGAACCACAACATCCTGAGACTCGTCGCCCTGCTGGGAGGAGACGACTACGCAAGGCTGACTGTGTGAAACTGAGATGCTCCTAAAGGCGGTGTCCAGGTCATTTGGACCTGGGGCTGGTACAGCAATGGTGCGTAGGTCTGATGGTTGGAGCGTGGGGGACAGAGGCTTTAAAACCCAATTCTTTGGAGTGCTGTCCATGGCTGCAGGTGGTGTGGCAGAACCAGCGGGTGACAGAGGTTCTGACAGATGGTGATGAACAGAACTCGACTGAGAAGATGGAAAAGTCAAAACATCCTGATGGTTGCCCGCAGAAAGTCTCTGAAACAACAGGGAGGAAAGAATGGTTACTGTGGCAACCACAGAGGACAGCAATAGGGATAGGACAGTTTCTCTAGTAACAGGAATCAATTTGGAGGGCTGATTGGTTGCATTGGAAACATCCAGTTCAACTCAGTTTTATCTATATAGTGCCAAAGCACAACAATGGTTTCCTCAGTGCACTTTACATTGTAAAGTACAGACCCTGCACTGAACATAAGGGTTGAAAAGACTCAGATCCATCCAAACATGGAGCCGGAAGCTGAGACAGGAGGTCACAGCAGACCGGTTATCATCGGGCAGGTGGGTGGAGCTGCTGTGACCACTTAAAGAAGTTTATCAAATCCATAAACTTCAGAGCAAACCCTGAGCTTTGGGGCCACAGGGACTCATTGACCTCATCATTAGGAATGTGTTTTATATGAACGTTGTCACTAAACACGAGACACAGACAGGAAATGAGGAGAAGCAGAACCGATCCACTAATCATTTCCTCTACTTTTCTCTGTACATTCACTAAGTGTGCCGGATTTATCCAGCTGGGGGGCTGGTTCAGGGCCCCGGGGCACGTGTTTGACTGTAGCATGTCTGACCTGAACTGGAATCAGCAGCTGAGTTTTTATGGAGGAAATTTAACTGAATCCAAGGAATGATAGATCAATGATAACGTTTACAGCGACTCTCGTAAAAGACTGACTGAAGTCATATGACCGTTTATGGGAAGGCAGCTCGTCTGTGGTCATGAACTCTAATAATTAATCCACCATAAAACGGATAAAGTTCAGAGTTGCTCGGATAAAGGTGGAGGTCAGAGGGTTATAAACCTGCAGCAGTTCAAAGTTCAAAAGCTGACAAAGTTGTAAAAAGGCCTGTTAGCACGGAGAACTGCGGCTCAGAGCCGTCACCAATCAGCTGAGCATGCCAGAGTTACAGATACACACACACACACACACACACACACACCTGAGTGCAGGACATCAGGTCAGGTGTGCTCCTCACCTGTCTGTGTCTTTGAGCTGAGTCAGGACTCAGACCGGCAGTGATGGCCATCTATAATCTTTAGTCCGTGCAGGCTGGAAATGCTATGAGGTGCTCAGAGACAACATTTCTTCTTATTCTTTGTCATTCCAGCATTTCCTGCTGTCAGGGACTCTTTATGCTACCGTCTCCTCACACCTGAGCGCCCCTGAAAGAGCTTCAGAAATCACTTTAGCACTCAGTAGCTGCTCTGATACCCCTGTGGGCAGTTATGTGGGCATCTGCGAACTTTTACTCCGTCACGCCACAGGAACAGACCGGCCTTTCAGAGGGCCTCTTCTGGTCCCCAGGCCTGTTATTTTATTCCCTGGTATAAAGTCTTCTTTCACCTGTTTGTGCAGAAATTCACCAGCCAAACACGAGCCGCAGATGACACTCGACTGATTCCTGGAGTGTTCCAGACAGCGGCGGCCTCAGAGCACCCTCCTGTCTGAGCATGCCTGATAAGCAGCTCCTCCTGCAGACAAGCCGCTGCTGTCACCTGATAACGTGTCCAACTGTTTGGAGACCACCCAGAGACCCAGAAACTGATCCTCGGGGGGCAGGGCTGTAAAACTTTGTGTTTCGGGTGCTTTCAAGAAGTAACCAAGTCCTGGTCATGTGACAATCAATAACTAATAATAAGGCAGTAGGTGTGAAGGAGTATACTCTCCTTCGCACCTTGGATTCAGAAAAATGGCGCTCCCAGTCTCATCACTAGTCAATGATTATAAATATCATTAATTAAAGATGTTATTGATTACAGTTGTTACTGATTAAAGATCTGATTGATCATGTAAAGGTAGATCTGAGCTGATTTCTTACCTCTGATCAGTTTTCTGCCTGCTGCACAGCCTGAAGAACAACTGACTGATGTGCCAAAGGTCACTGAATGCCCACTCACAGGCCCCGCCCCTAAAGCAACGCCCCACCCCCAGAGACCAGTCTTTAATGATATTCCTAATAGGCAGTGGCAGCCTGTGAGTGTTTTATGGTAAGACGCAGAAGGACAGGAGAGTGGCCTCAGCTCGTGATCCACGCTGGATCATCAAACTGAAGTTTCACTCCTGCTCGTAAGAGCACTCCCTGCTGCCCCCCTCAGCTGAACTGCAGCTTCTGTAACACAACAGCAAGTAATGCAATCACACCACTCTGACCTCTGACCCTGGGGACAGAAAGTGCGTGTCTCACCTTCGTCTCCTGGTCCAGACTGTGACACAGAACCACCCAGGGAGGCGTGTACCTGAACATCCTGCCGGTCTGAACTGGATCTGACCAGTTCTGGTTTTGGATGATGATGTTAGTCAGACTCACCTGGTCAGCAGGAACCAATCACCACAAGCCCTGAAGCAACAGTAATATAAATAGGAAGTTACTAAGGAACTGTACCTTTTCAAAATAAAGCAATCAGAAAATTATGGATTTGTTTATGTTCTTAATTGCAAAAATATAAAAATATAAGAAACAGATTTGTCAAACTGATCATCCATTTTGTTTTGTGGTGATAAATCTGTAGATGTTGCTGTACTAACTGCTTAGATACCAGGTTATTTTATATAGTTTTAAATTATAATTGGCCTATATGATTTTTGTTCTTGTCCATAAGCGTATGACTACATGTCCAGTCTAATCGGTCTAATTATGGCTGATTTTATTCTTTTCTTTGTTCAGACTGTTCTGAATAATCATTCATATATTTGCTGTAATGTGTGGGGGTCTTTGCCTTTTGATGACATCACCCTGCAGGTGTTACACAGCTTCCCTCAGGTGTTGATTGATTTAAACCTTGGGATGGTTTGTAATCCTGATGCTTACTCGAGTTTTATTTTTTTGAAATGTAAAAAATGTTTCTCAAATTTTACTAATACCAATATTTTTAACTTATAAAGGCACCTTATGAAAGTGAGAGCAGTGTTTCATGACTCATGAGATTAATCATCATCAATTTCACTGTAATTTTTCTTTTCCACAATAATTAGTTAACACAATAAAACACACCTTTCAGCGTTTCATGCATTTTTAAACTGTGTTTGTTGAGACCTGGAATGTCTTTAAGGCACTTTGGATCACCACCTGTACTTTAAATGTGCTATAGGCTGTAAATAAAATAAATGTGAAGGTTCAGCTGTTTATCATAGTGCATGTTTGAAGTATATCTTCTCATTTCCAAAAATGAGAAATGTGAATGGGAGGCAGAGGACAGGACTAAAGATGCACCTGTGTGGCACACCTGTGCTCAGGATTAGGGTTAATAAGGTGTGGCCTCCCATCCTGGCATTCTGGGCCTATCTATGATCCATGTGCTCAGTAAAGAGTTCAAGCGGTCACTTCATTAACCAGTTTGTTGGGCAATATGGTGCTGAACACAGAGCTCAAATCAACAAGCAGCATCCGTACAGGTGTGCTGATGAAGGTGTGTAAAGGACTGCGTCTTGTCTCTCACAGATGTTTTGTAGACCAGCTGGACAACAGTTGTTTGGACAGGTGACAGCTGGTGAGCTGGCACAATGATGGCTGACTTGAGGTTTTCAAACCAGACATAACAGCAAAAACAACAGCAGCAGCTTGAAGACAGCTGGACGCAATCGGTCATGTGATCAGCTGGGCAGTCAATAAGAAGCTGCAGTATTTATCAGATGTTAAAATCCGTTTTCATTACTAAGACACACAGAGATTAACTCAGAACTAAAAAACATGTTTCTGTTCTTTCTTCTTGACAGGAAATTGTAAACATACGAGTGATATCATGAGTAAATATCATTTGTTTGTTTTCTGTTTGTGTAAACAGCTTTAAACAGTCATATTGTCTGACTGCCAGAGGAGGGCGGGCTAATACTATTTACATTTCACAACATCATCAAACCCGCTAATATATTAAACCCGTCATCAGTCACAAGATTAGAGATTGGACACACAGGTAGATGATGTCATCATGATGTCACACAAGTAAGAATAAAGAGAGGAAAACAGAATGTGGACTCACCCTGCAGTCGCCGACAGACAACTGATCCACGCCAACGCTCTGTGTGTGTGTGTGTGTGTGTGTGTGTGTGTGTGTGTGTGTGTGTGTGTGTGTGTGTGTGTGTGTGTGTGTGTGCTGGTCTCTATGGCTCTGTGAGGACATGCCGCCTGGTCCTTACTTCATGTCAGACCTTCAGAGGACTGAGTTCAGGATCAGGCTTAGGTTTAGGTTTGGGCTCAGGTTCCAGGTGGTTTATTCTTCGAGTCTGTTTAATATTCAGAGTTTGGAGGTTTTTCAGTCATTCAATTTTAACATCAGGAGCTTCTGAATAAGTTCTGTTCAGATCAAAAAGTTTGAAAATAAAAAGCAGGTTGTGTTGTTTTTACTGTGAATCAGAAGTGTAACAGGAGCTCTAACGATGTGTTCAGCTGCGATTCCCAGACAAAAGCTGACTTTTGTCTGGGAAGAAACAGACATAGATGAGATAAAGAGCTTCTACTGTCATAATTCATCCACATCAGTCACACTTCAAGATGCAGCTGGTATCAGAACAAGTCAATGTTTGTTTGTTTTAAATTATTATTCTGAAGATAAATCGGCCTCTTTATAAAATGGAGGGACCCAACTGTCATATCTACAGATCTGCCGCCTCTCTCCACAGAAAGACACAGTAACAGTAGTCACAACAACACAAACAGGCAAAGCTTAGTCATTTATGTACTTATATTCACAGAGTCTAGATGGCGAGTTTTCAATAACCTAGATGGCGAGGTTATTGAAACCTCGCCATCTAGACTCTCACAGAGAAGATCAGCTGATGAATTTCACAGATTTCCTGAACTTTTTATTTTATCTGTTCAAGTTTGTTGGATATTCTTTATTTAACCAGTTCTTAGCCATTGCTTCCTCACTTGCAGGTTGTATTTTTAAGAAGTATTGATCTTGTTTTTTGAGTTCATTCGAGTGGCGATATAAAAAAGACTAAAATCAGGTTAACCTGTGCTGATTATTGAAATCATCAGTGTTGCCAAGAAGAACCCACAGGACAGTTCCAGAAAGCATGAAATTCGTCAGCAAACATGTTCTCTAACAGTGTCCAGACTCAGGTATTTCATGCTGTTTTATTCTTACAGTAATTAAAAATCCGAAAGAGTCACGTTTGTTAACAAAGACCCCAAATGCAGACACACGGTAAGCCACAATAAACCAATCAGGATGCAAGAGTGGACGACAGTATAACAAGGCGACGAGGACACACAAATTGAGGGTATAAATACAGGCAGAGGTATTCAGGGAAAGTAAAACTGAATACTACACTCAACAAAAATATAAACGCAACACCTTTGTTACTGCTCCCATTCCCCATGGGATGGACGTAGAGACCTAAAATTCATTCCAGATACACAATATAACCATCCCTCCCAAACAGTGGTCACAAATCAGTCCAAATGTGTGGTAGTGGGCACATCTGCTATATTGAGATAATCCATCCCACCTCACAGGTGTGCCACATCAGGATGCTGATCTGACATCATGAGTAGTGCACAGGTGTACCTCAGACTGCCCACAACAAAAGGCCACCCTGGAATGTGCAGTTTTTTGCGCTATTGGGGGTCTGGGGACCCAGAACCGATCAGTATCTGGTGTGACCACCATTTGCCTCATGCAGTGCAACACATCGTCGCATGGAGTCTATCAGATTGTCAATTGTGGCCTGTGGAATGTTGGTCCACTCCACTTCAATGGCTGTGCGAGGTTGTTGGATATTCGTGGGAACTGGTACACGCTGTCGTATACGCCGGTCAAGCACATCCCGAACATGCTCAATGGGTGACATGCTGTATGCTGGCCATGCAAGAACTGGGACATTCTCAGCTGCCATCTGCCCTGAACAATGTGAACCATGATTCATCCGTGAAGCGCACACCTCTCCAACGTGCCAGACGCCATCGAATGTGAGCATTTGCCCACACAAGTCTGTTACGGCGACGAGCTGGAGTCAGGTCAAGACCCCGATGAGGACGACGGGCATGCAGTTGAGCGTCCCTGAGACGGTTTCTGACAGTTTGTGCAGAAATTGTTTGGTTGTGCAAACCAATTGTTCCAGCAGCTGTCTGGGTGGCTGGTCTCAGACGATCTTGGAGGTGAACCTGCTGGATGTGGAGGTCCTGGGCTGGTGTGGTTACACGAGGTCTGCGGTTGTGAGGCCGGTTGGATGTGCTGCCATATTCTCTGAAACGCCTGTGGAGACGGCTTATGGTTGAGAAATGAACATTCAATGCACGGGCGACAGATCTGGTTGACATTCCTGCTGTCAGCATGCCAATTGCACGCTCCCTCATTGCTTGTGGCATCTGTGGCATTTTGCTGTGAGACAAAACTGCACATTCCAGGGTGGCCTTTTGTTGTGGGCAGTCTGAGGTACACCTGTGCACTACTCATGATGTCAGATCAGCATCCTGATGTGGCACACCTGTGAGGTGGGATGGATTATCTCAATATAGCAGATGTGCCCACTACCACACATTTGGACTGATTTGTGACCACTGTTTGGGAGGGATGGTTATATTGTGTATCTGGAATGAATTTTAGGTCTCTACGTCCATCCCATGGGGAATGGGAGCAGTAACAAAGGTGTTGCGTTTATATTTTTGTTGAGTGTAGATACATGTGAGGTTATGGTTAAATCAGCTGTAGAGAAATATTAGCCTTATCCTCCCTCGGGGATATTCTCCCTGACTGCACAGTTCAAAGAATAAAGTTTTAATTGTGCAGGAACTGTATTTGTGTGTTTGCATTCACATGGACCAGTTTAAAACGGTCCTGGCAACGCAGTGTGTCCCAGGACCTCACTCAGCCACAAAAACCAACGTGTGTGTGTTTCAGTGTTGCTGAGCAGCAGAATTTATCAGGAATGCTGCTGACCAACAGAAACACACACACAGAGTGAACACATGGAATTTGGAGTTATTTTACTTTGTTTTTTGTGAGTTTTTTTGGTTTTAAATCTTTCCTTAAAGTCAGGTTTGTAGTTGTCATTGTCTGAAAATTAGTGTTTAATCAGTTAGTTTAAGCGGTTCATCACAATAACAATAAAATACCAATTCAGACACTTGGGCTGCCACACACGTTCGACTAAATACAGTGAAACTGAAGAGACCGTCGGTCCATAAAGTCTGACCCCATCCTGCACATTCTTAAAGTGCATCTTTAAAAAAATAATTTCTGTTATTTGGCCTTAAATAACAGAAACCCAGAGTCACAGTTGCTGCTATATATTGTCCCTGATATTTGTGTGTGTGTGTGCAGCCCGCATGCACAGGGTCAAACTTCACTTGTGAACTAATCAGGGAATAACGGGGTGAAAACACAACCTGCTTCACTGTCAGCAGGTACTGTCTCCTGCAGTGGGCGACACTGAGCCTCATTCTGCAGGTTACTAAGACAACAGCAGGAGGCTGCAGAGCATGCAGACGCTGCTGAGTGAAATAAATCCCTCCGTTCTCCATCTGAGCTTGTTTTTATCTTCCTCAGAGTCTCAAACACAGCACTCTGCTGGTAAACCTCTGTGAAGTCACAGACCCACCAAGACAAACCCTCGATCTTCCACTCAGCTCCAGAAATGCTCAAAAGATCAAATAAAAACAGAAAAAGCAGCAACGTGTCAATCACTGTTCAACCCTGCCCTAAATCCTTCCTGCTTCCTGCTCCTCTCTGACCTTAATGGGAACATTATCTCCAAAACAAACATGTTTTATTTAGTCCTGAGACCATAAGCTCACCAGGAAAGAGTTCACTGAGCTCAAAGATCATCTGATGAGGAGACTCATTTCCTCACAGACTTCGATCCAATCAGAGCAGAGTCGTCACCCCCAGGACGTCAGACAGACCCACACTCTGTGTGTGAAACATGACGACCTGATGAATTTCAGACACAAACTGATGATCTGATAATGTTTCAATACTGATTTGTAGGAGCTGCTGCTCAGCAGATATGAACCTGGTTTTAACCCTGTTTCAAGAGCTTTCTCTATCAGACATTGCATCGCTGAAATCATGATCAGCTGTGAGGAGTCTGAAGAAAGAATGAGTTGAACTTCTCAGGTCAAGTGGCTTTATTGTCATTCCCACCATGTGCAGTGGTACAGTACACAGTGAAAGGAGACAACATTCTTCCAAGACCATGGTGCTACATATAACAGACACTCAACACAGGACTAGATAAAGTGCAAGTGAGCAAAAAAAAAAAAAAACTAAACAAAGACAGAAACTATACAGACACAGCAGTGCAATACAAAAGTGCAACAATGAAAGTGGGTTGTGCAAAAGCTAACTTGATGTATTAAGGGGTGAGTGTGTGTGTGTATGAGATTGTGCAAATAAGTGTTTGTGTAGCTGAGATATAGTCACAGTGAACTTTTTTCAAACTGCATTGTATATATTTGATTTTTTATTACTTAAATGGAATTTTTGTAATACCAAGGTTCCACTGTTGTAGTGGGACGTTAATCACTGGGACACTGCTAGGAAACATGTTGCATGTGTGGTGGGTTCCCAGCCAGCGTCGCATGGACTCCACACTGGTAAGGCACATTCTCTGTAGCTTGTCTCCCTGTACTAAATTATAAATTTAAGTTTGGTTTATTTTGCTTTACTAAGTATTAGTTCTTAGGGCTAAAAGTCCCCAAAGTACCAAAGTGATGGAAACTGCCTTTTATCATTATACCACCTATTTATGTGTTTTTCACTTGTGCTAAACAGAGAGGTCTGCTGCTGCATTTTGCCTTTTAGATATATGTAAATAGCTTTTCCCTCCAAGCAGTCCGGCTCCCGAGGACCACACTGCCCTCCTCCACACTGGACTCTCTTCTCCACACACTTCTTGGACTACATAACACTGTCCTCTCACTCCCGATACTTGCACTCTGCTGTATTGCACTGTTTGACTCTGTCTGTGTACTATTGTACTAATTTATTCTTGTTCTTTACTGTTCTTATTCTATTTCTATTCAAGTACAACACTGTTGTACTTATTATTAGTTTATCTTATTCCTGTATAGTTGTGTATATATGTATATTTTATTTTTTTCCAGTTTATTTTTACAGTTTGCACCTTTGATCTAGGAGGACGCTATTTTGTCCCACTGTGTACTTGAGTTTATATTGTTGGGTTGACAATAAAACTCTGCTTGACTTGACTTAAATGTTAGTCATGTACAGATTTTGTTTTATGTGTATAATGAGTTTGTCATATAAGGCTGCACGTTAAATAGTATTTTCAGTTGTGTTGGGAAAATTTACTTTTGTATGAATATGTGTTTTGTAATTGATCCATCTTAGTGGGGATTTAAATATTATAAGTGATTATCAGTAGTTTATTTTGAAGTATACTTTGCTTCATATTTGTCTCAGTTTTACCCCGCTATTACACTTGATTTTGAAGTGGCTGTTGAGAGAAACCATTGTTTTGATATTTTTATGTTTTTTAAATATTGTGGGCCAAAGTTGCATGGACTCCACATTGGGATTAAGAAACACCTGCTGCTGTGAAAATGCTTAGAAAATAAAGCCAGTTTTGCAACCAGTCCCTGTTTGTCATCATAAAACAGTCTACCATTTGAAATCTGCTACACTTGGCAATGACGTGTATGAGGGTGTGTGTGGCAGTCCGATCGCTGAGCTGTGAGAGTTGGATCCTCTTGGCGAGCGTCGCTGACTCAGCGGGTGGATCAAAAAACAGCTGATGGGATTGTGAGTGCTGTTTGATGGAGCCCAGTGTGAGTGAATCCTCTGAGGTTATGTCAGACTTTCAATGCAGCACGCTTCAAAAGATTTCCACAGAGACGAAGATCAGCGAATGCTTTTCAAACTTTCAGAGGTCAAAGAAGCAATCAACAATTAAAACGTTTAATTTTATTCAATAAAGACGACAGCAGCTTCGAGTTCTCATCTGTTTCCTGTAAAGATCATTGGTTTGAGCAGTGCTGGATTAAAACCTCTGATCACACAGAGCCATGCACGAGTCTGCAGGATAAGACCTCATTCAAGGACAGGTGAACAGACCTGTCAGGTATAAGACTCCAAACATGCATTTCTGTATTAAACCTTCATGTAGCTGTTTATCAGATTTATAGTGTACACATTAATTAATGTTATAGTTTGCACAATCTTTTACTCTGCCCATTTTTATTGTCTTTGTTTGTTTTCACTGCTGTATATGTAACATTTTACACAGTTTTCAGTGCCCGTGGCACTTTTACTGTGTTTATTTATTGTAGACTGGACCGTCTTCATCCTACTGCTCGAACACAATCATTTCCCTTGAGGGATAGAGAGGTACTTGTTGGTCCATATAGAAGGTGGAGGTGAAGAATTTAGGCTGCGGCACAAAAGCAGACTAGTTTCTGCTCATTTTATTTCTTCTTTTAAAAACTCAGACAGCTTCTAATAAATATAATAATACATTCACAGAAAGGAGGGGGAGGAGCTACAAACATCCTGGCACAGCGAAGGCGGAGGCTAACACTGAGGCTATGCTAACACTGAGACATGTAAGTACAGACGTGCAGAGTAAAAAAGTAAAAAGGCTTCAAGAAAATAGAAAAAGTAAAGAGAGGCTTTATACACCTGAAGGAAAAAACAGGAAGTGATGTTGGGAGGGCTGTGAGCAATGGGAGGAGTTTTCAGTCCTTTTTATTTTTGTATTTGCGTGCTACGTTTCAAGGCGGCACCCCCCCCCCCACAGGTCACCAGGTCACATGATGCTACAGCACTTACACAGCTTCTTCTCCTTCTCCTTCCCTGCCGTCTCCCCATTGCTTGCCACTGGTATCGCCATTGGAGGTTTAGTGGAGGTTGGTGGGGCCTTGGAGGTGGGCAGAGGTGGATCCGCCTCCTTTTCTCCCCCTGATGTCTTCCCGTTTGGGTCATCAATGTGCACCAGCTCGGCCTTCACCGTGCCCTGCAGCCCCAGCACCTTCTTGGTCTCATCTTCATCCTCTACGCTCTGGTATCCCATGAACACCATGGTAACCGGGTTCTCAGTGCTCGCCTCAGCCACGCTCGGCTCACCACCCACTTCGGCCTCTAGCCCTGTGATCTCCACTGGAACCTGAGGTAGCGGCGACTTGGACCGCATCAGCTCCAACTCCTCCCGAACCTCTGCTGTCGGGAGGGATGTCACAGTGGTGACAGTCTGTGACATCATCGACGCCTCATCAGCTTTGTGGATGAGCTCTTCAACCTCAGAGGAGCTGAGCAGGTGGATATCCTCACCATTCAGCTCATGGACCACTGGGAGACAGGAAGACACAGGTGAGGGTCAGAGTGCGACACCTGAATGCTCTCCAGCTGAAGGACCAATAAAGACTCACTGAGTGATGTCACAGAGTACACCTGTGCATCAGCTTCCTTCAGCTGGAGCTGAAAGTGATGAGGTGTGACCACCTGACTGTCAGGTGAGTGTTGATCATGCAGGCAGGCTGAGGCCGCTGTGGCTTTAGGAGAAGGAAAACTGCTGCTGTGAAAACCTGCAAACCTCCAGCAGGAGGCGCTGCAACAACCAGACACATGGATCTGCTCCTCACACTGTGCTATAAAATGTCCACTGCAGGAACTCAGCAGGAATGACCCTCAGATCTGAAACTCTCAGGATACAACAGCCTGTCACAGGTGTGTAACGCAGGTGTCTAATGCTATGAAAATACCTGGTGGAACATCTGGCAGGTAATGAGTGGAGTTCAGAGGTCCTCCCAGATATGCTGAGAGTTTCTGAAGTGAAGATGTGGAGGTGTTCAGCAAAGACTGTGAGGGCAAATAGTTCAATAATTTAAGAAAAAAAGAATGAGTGATTCATCATCTACAGTCCATGAGCTTGTGAAGAGATTCAGATAAATGCGCGCACAGCAGAGCTTAAATCAGCCCTTTGAGAGTCAGTTATTGCATCAGCAGGTCCCTTCTCTTAAAGCCGGCTTTGTTTTTATTTATTTTTCTTGTTTACTTGCTAACATCACCTTTCTGCTCATCTTCATAAACTTTGACCCCTTGGTCAGAGAGGTCAACAGGAAGTTTGGTGTTACTGGACAGAACCCTGGTTTCCCCCGTCACTCTGTCCCGCTCTACTTTAATCTCCACCGAGTACATCGCTGGATTGGGAGGGGTTAGAAGGGATCACAGGGTCAGAGGGGGTCAACACAACAGACACAATGAGCTGCTGCGGATCTAAAGATAAAGGCAGCAGGCAGAAGGTTAGATCACAGAAGAGAAGAGTCAGGACAGAGAAAGCAGCAGGTCATAAACAAGCACCCCAGGTGAGGGTAACCTTCCAATAGCAAAGGTACAGCTCTATTAGTGTGACATGACATAACCATGCAGAACAAAGAAGGGTCTGATGACCAGAAGGAATATGTGAGGCTCTGCTCGCATCATCCAGACTGACTTTGGTACAGTGTGTATATCCTCTCCTGCTGCCTCAAATAACTGAACTACCAAAACATTTCAGCTGCAAACAACCACAACTCAGATAAGTCCCAAGGATCAGATACATTAAATGGACACCAGCACCCACACATTACCCTGAGAGGAGCTGCTCAGCCATGAAGCTCCTGGTGCACAGTGTCTGCTGATGTTAATGCCAGGGATGGATGGATGAATGAATGGATGAATAGATGGATAAATGGGAGAATAGATGGATGAATGGATGATGGATGGATGGAAGGACGGATGGATTGATTGATGAATGGATAAACAGATGGATAAATGGGAGAATAGATGGATGAATGGATGGATGGATGGATGGATGGGAGAATAGACTAATGGATGGACGGACGGACGGATGGATTGATAAATGGGAGAACAGATCGTTAGGCGGATGGTAGAATTCTCCTGAACGGACTTTTGTAACAGTAGCGTCCTGTTAGCACCACATTGGAATTGCTGAGCTTTTCAAACTCTGTCTCTCATACAGATAAAGGCAGGTCACAGGTGCTGGATTAATACACCCGTGGCACTGATTCACAGATTAACAGGTGTAACTCAGGACTTTTGTCCATAAGTGTACATGGGAGACGTTTTCCATCAGATGTTGAGGGACACTGTGAGGAGGTGGAGGAAGAGGGCCTTGGATGCAGCTCAGGTTATTGCAAGAGTTTATTCCTGAAACTTGAAATCTGTGACCAGAAGCAGAGTTGCTGACGTTCGTACGGTCAGAGTCTGCCTCCTCTGTTGCTGCGTTGTTTGAGTACATGTGCATCACTCTGATTTTCTCTCTGCATGTTGAGTGAGGCTGCATGTATTTATTAAAGTCAAGGGAAAGAATGTGAAAGCTCTACTGATGTTTCTAATCTAACATGCTTCGAGCTTCACTTAACATGTGCATGTTGACAGTTGCTGTGAGGACTCGACCTTCAGGATGGACTGAGTGCTGACACAGCGGTCACACTCTGGCTCCGACATCGTCTTTTTCCAAATGCCTTCACATCTCCCGTGGAAACCCCTGCAGTCATGCCAGGGGTAGATTCAGACCTGCTTCTGTTCAGCCTTAAATACCAGCAAAGTGTCAGGAAACTCCCACAGCTTCATACATTCATTTAGCCCATGATTCATTTCAATAGCCTCCCACAGATCCTACACTATGAGGGAAACAACACAATAACACACACACACACCCATCACACCAGCCAACACACAAATTCACTGTTAACGTGACCCTAAAACGGACTTACAGATAGAAACAGGAAGGCAGCTGTTAGAGACACATTAAGGTCGATGTCCCCTCTCCTCCCATGTGTCTACACTCTATGACCTCTGACCTTACACATTTGCAGGGTGAATGATAACAGACTCATTAAAATCACTGAAAGCTGCGATTAATCATATTTTACTGATTCTTCGAACCTCATCACGGAGAACCAAACGCAAACTCTTAAAGTCAGGAAACAACATGGCTGATCTCATCTGTACTTTATTCTTTTACTGGCTTTATTAGACAGTGCATCAAAGACAGACAGGAAAGCAGGGGAAGACCTGCGTCAACCCTCCGGCTGCTCTCAGCCATAGGGCCTATGGCCATCTCCTTCTCCCAGTGAGCTAATCTTTAGCCATGGAAATATTCTGGATCTATTTCCTGACTTGGTGACTTCCAGGTGAGCTTCATGTCCCACCTGAGGAAAACTAGCTCAGTTCACCAGTTTAAGACGACCCCCGTCAGGTCGGTGCAGAGTGGGTGTGGTCACTTCTGACTCACCTTTCTTCATCTCCTCGGTCGCCTCTCTGGGTTTGTTCAGTCGAGGACTTTTGTTAACTTTGACCTCTGCAGGGGCTTGTGGGTAAAAATGGGCCAGGCACAAAGACAGAGCAGAGAAAGAACTAACAGTGAGGTTATCACAACAACTTACCGTAATGTAACTGTAATCTGATTACTGAGATCTGATTACAGTTATAGCACAGTCTCACCTTGGATCACCTGAGTTGCCAGTGGAGCCCTGTCCTGCTGATGCCTTTCGCGATCTTTGACCTCTACAGCTGATCAGAGACAAACGTGAGACAAAGGCTTCACGAATAAAAACAGACAGAGAAATTTAGAAATTTACCTGAAGCTGGTCTTGATGACACCTGGAGGCACAAACAGAGAAAGGAAGTTTATCTTCACAATAAGAGTCTTAACAGGAATCCTCCATCAATAAGTAGAAGGAAACGGGAAACAGAAACATGAAAAAACCTCCAAAGTAAGCCAGTCCTGCCAGTGAACCCCCCTCCCAACATCCTCACCCATGTAATCCAACCTAATTTGTTTCAAATGATCTATTAACCCTATGAGGACAGCAGAAAAGCTGATTTTAGAAAGGAAAAAAAGTGATATTAGAAAACGTTTGTGTGTGCGTGCGTGCATGTACACTCACTTTAATGTTAGTTATGGTCTGACAGACAGATCCAGTCTCAAGGCCGACAAGTTCCTGCTGCAGCCTACAGCACACACACACACACACACACACACAGTTGATGGTTTTAATCCCACAGTGAATAAGGCCACCCTTCCTGGATGTTCGGGCTCGGCGGCTCAGACCTGTCGATGGTCTCCTCCAGGCTCCGGGTCCGGGCCTCGTCCTGCTCCAGCTGTCTACAGACTTCGTTCTGCTCGGGTCCAGCAGATGCTCCCTCCAGGAGCCAGCGGTCCCTCAGAGCCTTTGACTGAAACACAGGTCACATAGATGACAGCTTCCTTCTAACACGTGAGGAGGCACGTATCAAATTCATATTTGTTCATGAAAGTTTATGAAAAGAAGAGCTGCAGAAACATGTGCTTAAAGTTCACTCGTGATCTGCTCACTATGAAGCCCACCACCGAAGCCGTCGTCATTCCTTCATCATTTCTTTATAAAGGAGGCAGGTTGAAGGTGTGCAGGTGAGTCCAGCTGTTCGATTGGAAGCTGTGAGTGAGACAGCTGACAGATCATCAGGAGAGGACAGACTGGCACTCTGATCCACTCAGAAAACAATTAACATAAAGCCCTGAAAGTCCACAGGAGACACCTGGGGATCCTGTCCTTCATCAAAGCTTCCAGCTAAGTGAGGAAGACTCTCCAGCAGGAAGATGTGTTATCATCCACAGAGCATGAAGAGAATAATCAAAGCAGATCAGAGGGTTCAAAGCATCTGTCAGCCTCGGGAATAGAAAGCTTCAACCTTAAAAAGTGTCAGAAAGGCTGAGCAGCTCCAGACTAAACAAATCAGCCAGCAAGATGAAGATCAGAGCAGCACGAGGAAGGAAACCTGGACATCAGACTTCACAGTCTGCAAAAAGATCCCCATGCACGGTTAAAACTAAACCAGCGGGTTCATCAGAGCTTTTTACATATATAACCTGAACTCTGGTCTCATTCTGAGCGTCTCATTAAACCCTTGCAGCTGACAGCAGCAGACACTCAGCTGCACGGCTCTGAGTGGGATTCGTCCTCGCCGGGTCGTCTTTCAAACTCTCAACGATTTTAATCAGCACCTTAAAAAGCTGCTCGTTTCACACACATGCTGGCAGAAAAAAAATCTTTATCCATTTATTGTTTTGACGTTTCGGCTACACAACACTACAAATTGGAGAGCATCAGCATCATGTCCTCAAAGGAGAAAACAGTGAAAATGGAATAAAATCATTTTAGTATCTAATGATTGAAAGCAGGCGTGCACAGACAGCAATGGGTGCTCATGGACCAACGTCCATCAGGAGGACGTCTGAGTGTCCCTTTAATAAACGCGTGAAGCCTGAATGGATCCTTTTAGTTGAATAAAATTATCTGGATGAGCTCGGGCTCTCTGAACTCGCGGCCTCCTCCTCATCGGGAAAACAGCTGCTATTTCACATGGCCCTGGCAGTCCTGTCCTACCTGCGTGCTGTTTGGCTGATCTCAGATATTTTTACCTTGCAGCTGTTCTCAGTTTGTGCCTCTTGAATCTCTGAATACCTGGAAGACTCGACACACAGTGAGCCAGCAGGAGAGAGTTACTCTTTATTTTTTCTGGTGAAAGACAAACTGATAAGAGTCATTAATGAAATATGATCTCATATCAAAGATCAATAATAGATGAGAGAATTTACTGGCAGAAATAAATTTTCCACAGCACTTCAGTCTGGAATATACAACATCTGAACGACAGGTTTCTGTCGTTGTTCTGAGAACACAACAGAGAGCCGCCTATCAGAATAAAACAGGAAATGACCACTGACCATCTGAAAGAAGGACATGAATAAAAACATCAGTGTGAAAGAGCTGGACTCCACAGAGCATTCAGGTTTTGGTTTCGTTTATTTAGTGCACAAAAATGTTTCTTTGTGGTTTGGCATCAATGTCAGCTTTGTAGCCAACTCCACACCGACTCGTCTCAGGTCCCGGCGTGGGACCTGAGGGAGGGAGGGAAACCTCGTTAACACAATCATCTCCACCTGCCCATCAGACTTCATGGCACAGCCCCTTGAGTGCACTGCAACACCCCTCCACTGCAGCGGAGCCAGAGACCACGCCCCTGCCATAATCAGGCCTGGATCAGACCCAGATCAAACCTGGATCAGGCCTGGATCCGATCTGGATCTGGTTGAGTCATATCTGGATCACACCTTGATCAGACCTGGATCTCTGCAGCAGTCTGTTTACGTGCCTGAACAGACTCAGAGCTCAGAGACATGAGGTCTCAGTCTGACTCGTGTTTCTGCGTCTTCACGCCTCCTAGCGGCGCGATTTAGAACGGTACGAAGGCTTCAGCATCTTGCTCACCTCTGAGTGCACCCGACCTTTAAACAGAAAACAGGAAACAGGAAGTGGTGGGCTCACCTTCAGGTGCTGTAGCGCCCTCCTGTCGTCCTCCAACTGACGCTTCTTGTTCTCGATCTCCGTCTGCCACTTCCTTTTCTCCTGCAGCATTATGGAAAACAGAACCAGCTGCTGATTGGGATCAATAATCCAATCACACTTCTGCTCTGAAGTAATCCACTGAGGTAATCTGATTACTGACTGCACTCTCTTAGTGTGGGCTTTTATTTTGAAATAAAATAAAAGTGTGTTTGTTTAGATAAAGTTTAAAATTCAGAGTCAACATTGATAACTTCGAGCAATAAAACTTACTGGGGGGGTGGGGTCTCACACACACATCTGAATCATTGATACTAGGTGTGTGAGATGCTGCATTCACTGACTGTAAGTAAACTCACCACAATGAGCTGCAGTCGATCCTGCTGATAGAGAACCTCGCTCACCCTGAGGGAGAGACAGACAGACAGGTTAATGATGTCACTGTGACATCACTGAATCGTACGTTTCCTTGTTCCGCTTAATACACAGATGCTCGATGCACAGCTCTGTTTACACTTTAACCTCACACACTCATTCATACACTGACTAGCTATCTCACACACACACACACACTCCAGCAGAGTCTTGAAGCGATCAGCTAACAAGTGCTCAACAGCGGTGAGTCATCAGTTATTTGCTGTAAAGATGGCTGCCCTTTATTCAGTTTGCTTGAGCTGAAGGCAGTGCGAGGCCTCAGGCGGTCTGTGCTGGCGGAGCTGCTGCTGGTTGGTGTAGCACTCAGGAAACCAGAGTTCACCAAACAAGGAGCAGCCAGACGCAGATGCGGCGTTGGTCCCGCCCTGATTCCTCCCTGAGTATAATGGGAGCATCGCACCCAAAGTAGACTTCATGTTTTATTCAGTGAGACTTCAACTGGAGGCTGAGACCATGAACTCATCGGGACAGAGGTCACTGGGTTCAGAGGTCAGCTCGATCCACCTCTCCTCTCTGGAGGACACACAGTATGCTTTACACTTTAAACTTTTCCTCTCAGACACCTCAAACAAAGCTTCACTTTATGGTCTCCATGGAGACCACAGTCCACTGCAAGGACCGACAACACCAGCAGCTAGAACCCGGCCCACTGGGAAGCAGTTCAGACACAGCGCCCTGACGAGGAGGAGGTACTTTAAAGGCTCAAACTGAAGCTCAGGCTCTTTCTGTGTTTTTGTCCATGCCTGCTCAGCAGCAGTGAGATGTATTATAGAGAGGGGCATGGCAGGTAATGGGACAGGAGCTCAGACTGATGATTGGATGATATTAATTATTGATCAGTTTGTGATCCGTCTGAGAGGAAAGGGTTCCGGTCAGTCAGCAGGTGTGTGACTTTTAATTGAAACGCCGCATTAGAGGCAGACAGGAAGTCCATGCACTGCAGTGACGAAGTACTTGCAGTAAAAACAGAAGAGTACAAATACTCAGTTACATGTTAGAGTAAAAGTACTCTCAGCTTAGCCTTATAAAGTAAAGATAAGCGATAAGATCAGATAAACCTTTATTAGTCCCACATTTGGCACTAACACGTGGTTCTGCTCTGGGCTGTGTCCTTGTCCAGACACCACATCCTACTACTGCCTCTGAGCCTCCACCAGGCTGCAGCAGCTCCATCAATCCCACAGGCACACCAAACAAGCACACAGGAAGTGCACTTCAAAATAAAACAGCTGCTGGGATGAAACTCAACCAGCTCCCAGATTCTGATTGGCAGTCTTTTCTGAAGTCTGGGTTTATAAGTGGCTGTGAGGAAGGCAGGAGGAAATAATGAAGAAGTGACAAAGAAAACAGATTTCTGCAGAACATGATGGAAAATAATACAGATAAAAAAATTCCCAAAACACAAAGTGGTAAGAAACCAATGATTTATCTGCAGCTTCCTGTTTACCTGCATCAGTTAAATCTGATTATCTGATGAACCTCAAACATGACGTACAGAAACATCAGAACTCATCTCAGCACCATCTGACACCTGGATCTGCTCCCAGGTGTGACTCTTCCTGTGGGAATCATCCATTGGGTGCGTCTCTGCAGGTGTATGGTAACTCCATAGTGAGTGAGACTTTGTGCAGGTGTGTCAGAGCAAGTTTTATGTTGACGTTTCTGAAAATTCACACTTTGTGGTAATTCTTGTAATTCTGTAAGTGACATCGTGACATCATTAAAGAGCCTGCCTTGCTGAATTTAGAAAACTGAACCAATCGGACTGGGGCTTAAACCTTATATTGTGAAGAACCCCGCCGGAAGTCACCCTCTCCTCACACGTCCAACTTGACGGAAGTGACTGAGCTCAAATGAGGAACACAGAAACTGATCAATATGTAATCATAGACGCTCGTGCTGCTTATTGATCAGAGCTGGTGCTGCTTCCGCAGGGGAAAGTAGAGCACAGAGAGGTTTGATCACTCCGCGGGTCCGCACGCCCTTTAACCCATCACCTGCCGCTGCGGTGACTTGGACACCCCCACCACACCCCCCAAAGTCTCCAGTTTGGTGCAGTTAGCCCCCCACCCATCCACCCCTCGGTCCTGACTCAGCGCCCTGATGCCGCACAATGACGACACGAGTCTCAGATACGTCACAAACACAGAAAAACAACCAGAAGAAGAAAAGAGAAGAAGGGAAAGAAAGAAGAGAGAGAAGAAATAAAGTGTACTCACTCCTCCATGTCCGACGGCAGATCAGTCCGCAGCAAAATCAAACATCTGATCCACATCCGAGAGAGCAAACAAACCCGCCCACCGGGGAGGACGGAGGACAGGAGGGAGGGGGAGGAAAGGAGAGGAGGGTAGGAAAGGAGAAAAGGGTAGGAGAAGTTTTGAATGTTGAACCTTTTTTGGTCAGATTTTGACGTCACAGTTGAAAGTGTGCTTGCAGATTCATAATCAAGAGATGAGAGTGAGGAAGACTTTTACTTTGAAATCAGTCCAACATGCAAAAACGCTGTTATTGAATCCCAAAAGGTTGATTCTGTTCATCTGGACGTTTTCAGTGGGAGAAACGTTTCGTCATCATCCAGGTGACTTATGCAGTCTCAGCTTACAGCAGGTCTCCAACCTTATAAACGGTTCCTCTGCACAATGACTGAAACTAGCCAGACAGAATCAGCCTTTTGGGATTTACTTACCTGGATGACTGAGCATGCATCAAGAGGCTGTTATTGATCAATTGACTAATGGATGGAGGATCGATTTTAAGAACTGTGAGGTGGACGGGATGAAGATGTGGAGCTCCTGGTCTCCATGATGACTTATTATTTTTATTACTGCAGCTGTCACGGGGACAGACTGGGACGTCAGACTCGGTAACAAAGCCTTCTGCTTCACACGAGTACTTCCTTCTGCACTCTCCATGTTTGCTCCTCGTCCTTCATATCATTTATCGTACATGTGAATCCATTTTTCATGAGCTTAAGTTTCATGAAGCTTCCTGCAAGTCATTCACATCATGAAAGTGATAAACACACGAATGAATCCAGAATTATCATCCAGTACCAGTAAGTACTCATACTTTAGTTACTCTCAGTGTAGTTGGAGTGCTTTTTAAACTCAGTGTTTCAGTGAAGCGCCAGGATGAGGCGCTTCATTTTGAATATAATGTCATATTTATGTCGACACTCCAGATATTTGGCAATGAACATGTTAAAGTTTTGTTTTTGGTACAGTTTAAAGACAGACATTTATCCCGAGGACAGTTTGTCTCGTTTTCTTTTCATTTAATTAACACGGAAGGTGAAGCAATAATCCTGCAGCAACACCTAGTGGTGGTTGGAAAGAATTTTTTTTAATGGTCGACTTCCTGCAGACCATGCTTCTTACTGTACCATAGCTGGACTGGCCATCGGGCTTACCGGGCATTTGCCCGGTGGGCCGCTGGCGATTTTTTGTTTTTATGGGCCGATGGATATTTTTTTATTTTTTTATTTTTTTTTAGGAAGGGTATATATAATGAAAGGTGTTGGATTGGCCAATTGGTCATGATCGACTCTGGGCTGGACCAATTACAGCCGAGGAGGCTGGATGCACCCTCCCCCTTGTTTAGCAATCAAGTGATTTTCGCGCATTGCATGCCGGGAACTCGTGGCAAAACAATCCAAGTACCGCATCAAATGCAAGCAAGGTTCCAATACCTTCTTTTTTTTTTCTTTGCCGCACAAAAAACTAATGTACAAAACAAAAGGAGAACAATGCCGGTCCGTACAAAGACAGACTCGACGAAAAGACAAAGAAAAGATACGAGGAAAAAATCAAAGGAGTGAAAGGGTCAGACCCTTACGAGCACACAGAGTGGACAAAAGACCAATGGCGTGTCCAGCGGGGTGGCCTGGGGGGGCACAGGCCACCCCCCAAACCAGACTGGCCACCCCAGGTGCCACCCCAAAGGCAAAACAATAAAATTCAATCAAATATCAAATGTCCGATTATGTTTTCACGGTGACGCTCAGATATCCGAGTGTAAGTGAATGCAGCATCGCTTCTGCGCTATGCGCATCACGTTAGCAAAGGTAGGAGAGCCAAGCGCGAAAGATGGCACTGCAGGAAACAATTTTTCGGTGAAAGAAAATGAGGACAGAATAAATGTCCCGGTAAGTAATATCAAGTTTGTTGAGTTTAGTAAACTTCGGTGAAATTAGAATACCAAGGAAAAAAATAACACTTAAAGAATTATTGCAGCTGTGGAATATTTCAGACAGTATGCTACTGAGGGCAGCTAACATAAGAGTTATGCGTTATAAGATATAATCTAAGTCGTAACATTGCTGTATGGAGCTGCAGATTTGGTTGCAGGTTAACATAGCTGGACTGGCCATCGGGCATACCGGGCATATCCCCAGTGACTTATTTTTTATTTTTTTTGTAACGGCATGAACAATGAGAGGTGGTGGATTGGCCAGATGCAGGTCGATGTGTAGAAATAACTCCGTTGTTTGGTGGTGGCTATGACGGGGCTTCCACAGAGGCAACAGGTGGATGAGGGAAGGGGAGGCAGGAGGAGAGACCCGAAGCAGCCGCCAGTCCGAGTGTCAGGTGAACTGAACTTCAGGTAAGAAGTTATGACCTGCAGTCTATCTGGGTCAGATATAAACCAAGTTTAGGTGGAGTTTATTTTCATGTTGCTGACTTTTTACTGTCAGTTGCAATAACTCATACTGCGTTCTAGCCAGTTTGACGGAGTTTTTATACAGCTGGGTGGGTGCTATGATGTTACTGATAGTGAACTTTATTTTATTCATAAGGTTAGTAGAGTTGCCAACGGCTCCTTAAAAAAATGGAATGGTCCCTCATTCAGAGAAAATATTACACGTTTCGTATTGAGCTGAGAAGAGACCCAGTTTGTCCCGGACTTTAGCTAGAATGGAAAAAAGACACAAAGCTGGATTTATTCTGTCTTTATGCTGCACAGCTGCCTCTTCTCTCATTCTCTCCCCCTCCCTCTCCTGTTGCTACTTCAATCATGAAACTGATCAATGATCAGCTGATCGGCTTTTCTCTCTTGTTTATCGCCCACTTTGCGCCAGAAAGAGGAAACCAGCAGATGTTGCGCTAAACAACAGCAGCACGTTTAAGCTTGATCGGCTGTTGTTAGAATGTATTTAATATTAATTTCTAGTATCAGCTGATGTTTGCTGGAGCCACAGCTGTAAAGCTGCTGGTCATGATGTCTGTTTAGATATGTGGTGAGAGGGAAACATGAAGATGAAACCAGGAGATGTCCTTACTGAACCATCAGAGCTGAACAGGTGATGGAGAAACAGGTTTACCTTTTAGGTGACATGAATGAGTTGAAGGGAAGTTATGAACTGTTTCTGAGAGACAAATAACACCAGGATCCTTTTTTATGTAGCAGACAGCTGGTAACTGTGCAGGGGCGGGTCTAGCAAAGTTTTGCCAGGGGGCCAGGTAGGGCATTAACAGGGAAAGGTGGGCACAAAGAAATACTTTTCTTTCTTATTCTCATTTAAAATACCTAGTTTTTATTAAATAATTATCTAAATCTTACAACCAAAGTTTTTATCTGACGTAAAATGTATAGAAATCATACATATACCAACAAGACTGTACATCACTGTCACAACAGGGTTTGTTTTCAGTCAAAGTCTTTATGGCTTTACTACCTGGTGGGTCGGTCTGTAGTAAAAATGCCCAATTTTTTTGTCCCAGTCCAGCCCTGCAGGTTAATACTGGCAGTGTCACCATGCCAGCTGACTGTATTTTATCATCAGCCAGTGTTGTTCTTTATCAATATTACCAAAGTTTACGATAAGGCAGCATAGAAAGTATTTACTTGCTTTCAGGTTTCATTCAAATGTTAGTCTTTTCAGTTGTTTCCCCACTTTTTTCCTGTTTCAAAATCAAACACCAGTTTGTGAGAAGATTATCTTCTTTTTTTAACAGGCAGATAAAGTTTTGCATTGGCATTGGCTAATTTGTCAATTGTTTGTTACAAATGTTCGTATTTTAATTTTCAAAAATGTTTTTGCCCAAAACATATGTGCACTATATGTCAGTAAAAATACTATGCAAATATTGCTGTCCTTGACTGCTGAGTAAACACTGACAAAGCACTGATTGTATCTCTTGTACTTTATCAACGCAGTATCTAAAAACTTTGCACCGTAGTGGTTAAAATCTCATTCTAATAAGAGTTAAAAGTGCATTTGGTTATTAGGTTTATAGGATTATTGAATTATGGTTAAGGGTTGGTAGAATTTTTTTTTAAAACATTATCTGCCAATTAAATCTGCCACCCTTCTCCAAATCTGTGCCCCTACCTGGCCCCCCCAACAAAAATTTTCTAGACACGCCACTGCAAAAGACGTCAGTGTGCTGCCAACTTTCACCACGCTCAGATTTATAATTACACGGTTCTTGGAGTGAGTGCATACACTCATGAAGTTTAGTAACTTCAGGTCACTGCAACAAGCCCAGGTACAGTTTACCGACGGATGGGTGCAGGACCTTGAAATGCACCGTGTAGGACGAAAGACTATTGTACGTATCATAAGTTTACCAGTCTCACAAATCGTCTTCATAAATACACATTCATTAACAGTTTATTAATAGGACCTTTGAGCTCAACGGTAATTAATTAGTAGTGGAAATAATTTCTGGTAGTGTAACAGTGTTTGTGGTATTATTCCACTTGCCACAAATATCAGTGTAATGGGGAAACAGCGCCCCCCCGCTCTCAGTGTGGCTGGTTAGGTGAGGCTGGCTGCAGTAATCGCTGCCAGTCTGCCGTAGCCATACGAGAGGTGAGTTGTATTGTTCCGCACACAATATAGCTAAGTAGTACAGACACATAAAACATGTTTGATTAGCTGACGAGCACCGAGTGTAATAAGTGCTTAGTGGACACATGTCCAACACCAGTTTTATGTACTTTTCATTTGTTTATTACAGTTTTTTACAGACGCTAGGACACATTTCTCAATACTTAGGTCACGTTTGCAAAACTCCTCACACAGTGAGCACAACAGAAGTCTATGTGGGCTAAACTGAGGACCAGTTATCATTGTTTTGGCACAAAATGCATTCAATGACTACATCTCTCAAATTACATGAATCATCTTCTCACTCAGACACAACAACTGCCAAAAACCTTTGTACGGACAGGACATTTTGCATGTGCTTACATACTGTTTTCAAAACTGTTAAACTCATGGTCAAAACAATAACACAATGCAAAACTTGAAAAGACAGCAAAATCCAACGGCAATATTTTATTGAAACATATTTTAAATCTAACAATGCAGTTTAACCAGCCACAGCTGATTCTCATTGTGGATGAACATCTACACAGTTGTTACTCCTTCAATTTTTCAACTCCTTCAATTCTGGCATGCCAGAAGATTCTTTCCTAGGTGTGTTGCCCTAGATGACATAAGATGTGATGTGGATGAGAACCTGTGGCCAAATGGAGAAGACCGAGTAGATTAGCATTACTATTGTATGTGTATCAGTGGATGGTGTGTATACGAATTCTTGTATTTTGGGATTACTTAGTGCAAAAAAATAAAAATACATAAACATAAATACATGATGTCTGATTCATTCCAGTAACATATATTGAAATTATAAACAGAGATGTGTCCTTGTTTTACACAGGAAAACACTGTGTAATGCTACATGTTGTTAGTGTTTTTTAGGTCATTGTTTTGTGGGTGACAAAGTGTGTTTGTCGGCTGTCAACCTTTGCTAGTGTTCTGGAGGAATGTTTTTATTTGAGACCTGAATGAAGTGTTTTGGTAGTTGTAGTGCATTTTGAATGTGGAATGAACTGCTTTGCCAAGCTGAGGGTCAGTTAGGAGAATTGTGTGAAGAGTTTTGCAAAAGTGACCTAAGTATTGAGAAATGTGTCCTAGCGTCTGTAAAAAACTGTAATGTGTGAAACTGTATGCTAAAGCGGAATGCTAATGAGATGTTCTGCCGTAGTGTGCTGTGCGGAGTGGTGTGTGGCGAGCCTGTGCACTGATAATACACCGTTGTTTCCATTCAGGAAATAAAGTGGCAACGATCGATCAGAGACTCCTTGTCTTTTTAAAAACACTACACAACGCAGAGTCGAGGAGTCTGTTTGGGCCGAACTGTTGCAGCGGGATGAAGCAGAAACCGGTTACAGTAGCATTACAGAAATGTAGCAGTGACAATAATATTGTATGTTGTAATCGCAATGGACAATAAGTGATACAAAACAACTGTTTTATCCTGTGAATAAAAGTATATGTTTTTGTCAATGTACCATGGTAATAACAGAAGCGAAACACAATATTGTGTCAGGACAATTTACTATTTATGCACAATAAATAAAGGAGCATAGCGCGACAATTTCTGTTCAGCGCCAGACTTGCTTGTAACCTATAGCACCAATTATGTTAAGAAAAATGACGTATTAACTACTAAAAAACTCTGACCTTTGTGGGAATGCTTGGAGCAGACTAACATGTGAGCTGGAGTGTTCTGGGACGTTATATTTGGTATATCCAGACCATCCGTCGGCTCTTACTTCGGAAACATGGCTTAAAAAATTTCTCTTCAACGACGTAATCCGATAAAAAAAAAAAACGATCTCTTTACCCGTCGGCTTCCCGTGGCTGTCATGCGACCGGATATTGAAGTTAATAATACAACAGCTTCTTGCCATTTTTTGGGTTTCTTTTTATCGCTGTGTAACTGAGTTCAATTGAAAGCCTGCGTGCGCTAGTACCTCTTGCCACAAGTTCCCAGAATCCTTTGCGGTTTTATCCCTGAATGACGTCACATTTTCAATCTTTATCCTGGTGGGCCGGTCTCTAGTCAAAATGCCCGGGCCGATTTTTTGTCCCAGTCCAGCCTTGTACTGTACTGACAGTTTTACTACTCTCATCACTTCAGTGTGAGGAGTGGAGGTTCAGGCAGAGCTGGAAGATTGCTCAGGTCACTCTGAAGTCTGACAGGTACTGGAGACAGCTGAGGCTGCAGAATGGTTTATTCTGAGAAGAGGAGGTAGAATGTGAGTGGAAACAATGGTTTGGTTTCACTTGATCATATCTGAGGGCGTCTCTGATGGAAGCAGACGTTTCACGCATGGTAGGAAAGTTCACGAAAACCTCTGGACGGTGTTCCCTGCAGAACTTCTGACGCACCACGACCAACACAGGCCACCAGGGGGCGCTACATCAATATGAGCATATAGGCTGTGTTTAATGTGTTGTAATATAAGCGAGCCCCTAAGACTCATCAGCAGTAGCGGTTTTAGATTCGGGCGACAGGGGCGGTTGCCCGGGGCGGCATCGTGGTGGGGGGCGGCATCACGGGCATCGGCAACAACAACAAAAAATGCTCATACTCATACTGCCCGACGTCAGCCAGCGTATATTGGGAATGGCATAGGCACCAATCGGTTTTCTATCGCCCATTTGCTGGGAGTAAGGGCGCCCTTCGTTTGCAAGGTGCGCCTGCTGCTTGCGGCGCAGAGAGGAGAGGGCGGGGCGGCGGGGGATTCTCTGACCGGCTGGAGCAGCATCTAATAACCAACTCGGAAAATAAAACAAAATAAAAACAAACCAACAAACACGAAAACACCAGACATTATAATACAGACTTATAAATTGCACCAATGTTTTTTCGAAATTCTATACACGAAAAGTGAGCGCGAGAGCCCTCGGTGCGCCTGCTTGCTGCTGAAGTCAAAGTAAACTTTATTGTCATCTCCGCTACAGTCCAGTATATAGAGAGACGAGATGACGAGGCTCCAGTTACAGCAGTGCAAGTAAACAAACAATATATATAAGAAGAGTAAGAAAATAAATATACACTTTAGGACTCGGGGTAAAGGGATCACTAACAATTTAAAATTTACAGTTTGATGATTTAAAGTCTCACACACAACCCGTCAAAAGGGGAGAGGGCCCCTGCTGCTTCCAAATAGAGCACATTTAATTTATAATGATGTAAATCCAAGTCCATTATGTATTCATGATTTGAATCCTGGGTTGTGTGAAATCTCAGAAATGCACCCTAGACAAAGTGAATCTGTGAACTAAGGTGTAGGTGTGTTAGATCATGTTGTGGTGATCCTCAGGTTGAGGGATGGGTGTTCATACTGGAGTGAAAAATTAAAACCAATGGAAGATGGACAAGAAAAGTTCAAAGCCATCAGGTCCTCAGTTAAGAAAAAAGAGAAAAGAAGAGGAAGAGAAACGAGCAAAAGATACAGGTAAGCAGATATCGTCACCAGTGGGAAGCAGCTCTGCTCCAACACTGACCGTGTGCAGATTGTGAACTTTCAACGTAGTTTTACAGGTTTTCCTGTTAATAAAGAGCCCGCCTCATTCAAACAGCATCAAAGGAATTAAGTCACAGATAAACAATTAAATGGGGGAAATGTCCTTTTTTCACTTTTACAGTGAGTTCACAGAAAAAAAGACATTTTCTTTGAATGAGAACATTATATTTTATAATTACAGGACAGTGTGGGCAGTGAATTGCCAGAACTACTTCTGTAATTTTACACATTTATCGTGTCATAAATGTCTGGCCACATTAGGATCAACGTAGCTTGTACGTGGCCCATGAGTTACAATGAATTTGATGTCCTTGTATTAAAGCCTCTGTGAGTGATCACTCTGCTGTTGTTAGAGCAGGTGAAGGCATCTGAGGGTCATCCTGCCATCTTTTCATCCCGACTTGACTATTTTAGCCATATTTGCTCAGGTCAATCACTCACTACACAGATTTTAAACTTGTATTGTGTAAGTCTGCAGGGCATGTGCCTCCCTACCTCACCTCTTTATTATTTTCTCTGCTCTGCAGCACTTTTATCAAGCAGCTGTTTTTAAATGTGCTGTGAATTAATCTGACTTGAAATCAGCCTGTGTGTTGGGGTTGATCAGTTTGTGAGGACACAAATCACACTGCACGAGTGCTTTAAAGACCTGGATCACCTCTCATTTCTACAAAAGAGGATTAGGAATGCTAAAAAAAAAAACAAAAAAAAAAACTTTTTCACCATTCTTAAATAATAAAATAAGAAATACAAAAGCCCCCCGCCCACCTTTTTCCAGTGGTCTCAGATAAAACTAAGCTTATCATATTTGGCCCTACAAATCTTAGAAATATGATGCCTGTGAGGACTCCTGGAGCTGTTTCTGACCAGGATAGGTCTTTCTATGCGCATATTAAACAAATATGCAGGACTGGTTTCTTTCTTTCTAACAACTTCCTGTTTTTGCACTCGCTGCCTCTCCTCCATCCTCACTGATGCATCTTTAAATTTGTCTTCTCTCTTTTTCTCCTCATCTCTGTGCTCCCCTTCTTGGGCCTCGTTTCCTGTTAAAAGGGACTTCTTCATCCCCACTGTTGCCAGGTGTTGATATCGTGCAATCGTTCCACTTAGCAGCTTGAAGCTGTGTATTGGTGCTAATCAATGACTATAGAAAAGATGGCGAACCTGGCTGCACTTCCTCCCATTGTACAAAAATGAAGCCCGCTTGAAGGAGCTGCCATGTTGCACTTTTGGAGCCCGAGTCTGCACGGTTGTGACTTGAGGTAGAGCATCAGCATCATTCACCCACTGGACATGACTGTTAACACGCCTCCCTACACTTTTTTCGTAGCCCGGCTGCTCCGGTCCATCTGCTGATGGGTTTACAGTGACTCGTTAAATACAACCACATCACTATTATGAAAAAGACACAACTTATCATCTCATAGCTCTACAAGTTTTCTACAGTCAACGGTGCTAAATGAATAAAACTGAAGTGAATATAAAGGAATGACCATGACTTCAGAGTGGAACTCACTGGCACACAATCAAACTTTTACGAGACCTTGCTCTTTAACAGAAGGCTTAAGTTTAATTGAGTTTAATGTCAGCAGTGATTGATTTAAACTCAGATCAATTTCACTGATTTTCACAATAAAACACTGCATACACTGTGTGATAGGGACATTTATTTTGAAAGACAATCATTGCAGTTAGTGTTTCAATGCACAAATGATTTGTGTGTGTGTGTGTGTGTGTGTGGATGTGTGTGTGTGTGTGTGTCTGAGATTATCAGTACATTTTTTTCAGCTCTCATGATTTCCAGCTCATTGATTGGTTGGATATTAAAAAATTGTCTGCAGGCACAAAGAAGAAAATCTGAAGAAAACAAACAAACTAAAGCTGAAAATCATTTCCTGGGTAAAAAAAAGATAAATTTAAAGCTTTGCGAATAAAAGTTAAAAGCTAAATGTTCACTGTAAAGATAAAATATCAGAAGGATTTGATTTTAACTTCATCTGTTTGTTCTTCAGTCGCTCCTCTGGGTGGGATGAACACAGCGGACTGTTCCTTTAACGGTTGATCAGCTCCATGCTGATTGGGTAGAGACGGGCGGCAAGCAGCTCGTACCAAACGTCACGTTTGAAGATTTATTTGTAAAAATGTTAAATTAAATAAATAAATTACCGATGAAATGTTTTGACTTTCAAAAATCAGTCAGAGAGAAAATCCATTGGTTCTCGAAGGACTACACTTCCCAGAGTGCACTGCAGCAGGCCAGCCAATCAGCTGGTAGCAGTCTGACCCACAATTCTCTGCACGGTGTGAGAAACACCCGAGGGAGGGGGTCAAAGGTCAAACTGATCACAGACTGTATTGAGACATGGCTTCTGAGGCTAGTGGGTAGTGTAGTACTTGAAGCACACCAAGGAAGAACGGGGGAAGATCTGTGCTGAGGTCAAAGCAGGAAATGCAACTGGACCAGAACCTTCAGGACAGGAAGTTGAACGACCGTCGTCAGGGAAACCAGAGACACTACATCTCCGGTTTCCCTGACAATCTTCTGAAGATTATCGGGAACGAAACACCACTACTTAATCAAACGCTTACAGTCCTGTGACCTCTGTGTGCTTTACTGTAACTGAGGGACAGGAACATTCCCACTGAGATAATCAGGTAATCATCACAAGGTCTGTCTTAAATCACCGCTGAGGTTAAAGGTCAGACGAGTCACGGAGTGGAGCACATCCACAAGCTAACCAACTCTCATCCTAACATCAGACAGACCCAATCAGAGATGTGAACAGCTGGTTTTACAACTACAATAAAAAAAAAAAAGGCTGTTTGTTTACTTCAGTGTCCGTGACCCGAGTTTGATTACTGTTCGTTACCCTGATGATGCCGATGGTAAACAGGAGGTGGAGCTTAAGTTAATACATTTTCATTTATATAGCACCAAATCACACCAGTCGCCCTTAGGCGCTTTAATGACACCAGCCTTACTGATGTCACCTGAACGTTGAAGTTATGTCGGATATCTGTCACAGCCTCACACTCTTTGTCGCTGACAGAATCAACCTTTGGATCTCGTGCTTGAATCTTCAAATGTTCTCTGACTGACCCGCGTCCACCATCACACCGGACTGCTTAACGAGCACACCTCAGAGACACAGTGAAGTCACCCTGATGGCGATGATAACGATGGCGTTAGTAATCACAAACTTGTTGTCGTTCTGAGAGGCTCATGGTCTCATTTACTTGCACAGCCCAGGATCAGATGATGGAGACATGACCAGGTGTTTATACGACCTGCATTAAAATGCAATAAAACTGCCTCCACTGAGGGGGCGTCGGTTCATTTTCCCCGCAGTGTATAAGCTGATCCAGTTGCCGTTTTACCTATGCCACGCCCCCTAAATCGCCTAGTTTTCAGTGTGTTCACGTAGCTCTTATATTTACAAGGTTTCACTGCTTTACCTGGAGCAAGTGCAAGACTCCATTTGCAAAAACAGGAAGATTACCCCGCAGAAAAGGAGAGCAGATTGTCTGATTGACTCGTTAGTCCTTTGGTCTTATAATGTCTTCGTTTGTAAGCTCACGAGTTTAGAGATAAACCCCACCTAGCGTGTTTCCTGTGAGGTAAAAATCTAATTGGCGGCTCTGACAACAGCGAGTCATTGTCGGGTCGGTCTCCTCCACCCTGCAGGAGAACCTCGAGATAAGCTTAAAACGAAGAGGCAAGTGGGGGGAGGGGCTAAACAGAGAATAGTAAATCATAAGACACTGACACAACCTAACTGAACAGACACATGCCAGCGTCACGCTTCTTTGATAAAAATCTTTCTTGTCGTTCGCTTCTTTATAAAACACTGATTCATTTTAACCTCCGTGCCTCGCCCAAGCCATTGTGTTTACTTGTCACACGGTTTTTCAACTTTCTGTCATGCTACGTGTTAATGTTTGCTCTTAGGTGAGATGAAGGTGCTGATCCAGCAGGTGAGAAAATGTCGTCACACAGGTGAGAGAAAGTGTTTCTAACTGAGCATGCTCACAGCCAGCCTCCTCATCACGCTGGTCTGGGTGCAACCGTGGCAAAGGGGAAGGGGGTGGGGCTTCGACCTCAGAACTCAACCTTGCAGGCAGGGAAGGTTTCCTCCTGCATGGCGACGGTGCTGTTGCTGCCCAGCACGGTGACTGACAGCTCCCGCTGCCTGTCGTGGGTCTCCTGGTACCACTCGTGCATCGCCAGCGAATCAAACGTTGGGATCAGCGTCACCTGAGAAAAGCCCGGAGAAACACCAATCACAGAGCAGCTCGTGAGCAGATGGGAAGGTGAAGAAAGTGTCACAAACCTGGATGTCCGGCCAGCTGCTCTTCCCCTCCAGCAGTGCATCCAGGATGCTCCTCATCGCCGCCTCCTTCACCGGGTCGTCTCCACTCACAATGTAATATGAGGAGCGGAGGCGCCTGAAGAAGTCCAAGTCCACAGTGGTGGAGGCAGTCCCGGACGGCAGGTAGGCCAGATCCACATAGACCGCAGAACCCTCAGACCCGGAGGAACCCGAAGCTCTGGAACCTGGATCCAAAAGAAGAAACAAAAAGAACCATGATCATAAACCAGGGTTTTATGATCTGCTATCTTTATTTAACTCTGAGTGAGGCAGTTTGTGACAAGCACAATAAATCAGTGGCCATGCTTTTTGATTTCCTGATTAAGCCTCAGTGACTTCATGCAGCAGGTCACTGCGTGGGTTATAATCTGAAGGCATACCTGAGGATTGAGGTTTTGCAGCTCCGATTCTAGATCCACCCAGTGAACTCCGGGATGAGGGCTTGGCATCGAGGCTGGACGCCATCTTTAAGGACCCTGTGGAGCTGCCGACCTTCGACCTTCCATTCTGGGCCACTGTGCTCCCTGACGACATTCTCTGCAGCGGTTTCTTTGTCTTTCCGGCTGAGCTCTTCTTGTCAGGCTCTGAGTCAGCCATACAGGCTCCAGGCTGCGGCGGTAGAGGAGGGAGGTCCTTGACCGGCGCTGGCGGTGGGTCGTGCTGCCCTGCCCTGTGGGTAAAGTGTGATGTAGGATGTTCCTGTGGTTGGGTGGGTGGAAAGAACCCGCTGGAATCATCTTCAGAATCAATGTCGGCTGTGATGGAAGGACAGTCCTCTGTGCTGGGGGGGATATCAGAATCAGTGGTGGTGGGCAGGGTGCCGCTTACTGATGTGGGCGGAGTCTCCTGACTGTAGGCTGAGGCGTGGTCGCTGCTGCTCGCATCCTGAGAGTGGTTGTTGTTATCAGAGACGTCTGGAGACGTTCCCGTGGCGAGGCTGGGGCTCACGTGCTGCTGATGGTTCTCCGAGGTTCTGGGATGCTGGAACTCACATGGGGAAACCAAGCAGAGGTCGACGTCGTGAAGAACATCCGAGATGACCTCTGACATCCCATGGATGTGGTCCTCTGATCTGTTTCCACAGCACCCGTTATGGGCAGACCTCAAGGCTATCCCAGCACTGGAGTCCAAGTCAATAACGTGGCCGTTGGCGCAGACTTTGGGGGAGGCAGCAGGGGGGGGCAGAACCTGCTCTAAAGACACTGAAAGTGATTCATCAACCTCTGTAGAGTGAGGTGAGCCAACCTCAGCCGGCATGGAGGTCATGGTTGGGGAGGAGTCCGGCATGATGTCCTTAAAAGGACTGAGGGTCAGAAGGCTGGACGGTTTATCTTGAGAGGATGTGGAGTTTTCCAGACCTTCAGGCAGGGAGCTGAGGTCAGAGGTCCTACATGAACTTCCCTGATTGTAGTCCTCAAAGCCTAGACTAGACCCTCTTGCCTCGAGGCCACTGTCCTCGCCCAAGCCACGAATGTCCTCTTCGAGGGACTGGTAGAAAGGGGTATGTCCAGCACTGTTTGGGGCAGAATCTGCAGGAGAGACCAGCTCCAGGGTCTTTTCCTCCATGCAGACATCGGGTCCATTTTTCAAGGATCTGTCCACTGGCTCATATGTGGTCTGGGTGAGGTCAAAGTTCACACTAAGATCACCTTTTGGAGTTTTAGCGACCAGTGAGGAGGCAGTGACCATATCATGATCAGTCTCTGAGCAGCGAAACTTCTCTGGACTCTCTACTGCGGAAGTCGGGTTCCCGTTGGACTTTACTTCGTCAGGATTCAACCCCCTGGACTTTGCACTTTTACCACTATTCCCATTCTCATCTTCCAATCGAAGTCTTTCAAATTCAGCCGTCATGTCCTCAGGTGTGGACACCTTAGAGCGAGCCACCTCCTTCTGGGTCTCCTGCTCCTTTGACACCGGTTTGCCTTTCGTCCCTTTGTTCAAAGTATCTTTCTTGGGAAGAGTCCCATCCTTCTTCAGAGTGCTGGTCTTCCCAGACGGTTTTCTTATTTCTGCACTTGCTGTTGAAGCTGCACTTGTGGCTTTCTTCACTTCTTTAATGGCTGGCTTTGCTGCCTTCTTCTCATCGCTCTTCACGTCCCTCTTCACGTCTTTTTTTGGTTCAGATTTGAAGTCTTTCCTTGGCTTCATACTTGGGATTTCTTTCTTTGTTGCTTCTTTCTTTTTCTCTCCACTCTCTTCCTTCTTGTCTTTCTTCTTCACTTCCTTCTTCTCTTCTTTTAAAACCTCTTTCTTTGGAATGAGCTTTTCAGCAGATTTCGCTGGCTTCGATTTAGCCTCTGGTTCCTTTGTTTTGGGCTTTTCTTCGGCATCCTTTCTGTCTTTAGGTACAGAGTCAGCTGCTACCCTAGGCTTGGTTTTCATCTCTTGTTTTTTGGCATCCACTCGTCCAAGTTTGTCTTTCTGTAAGGCACTACTGGGTCTGAAGTCCTTAGACTGGGACTTAAGGCTTTCTCGACTGTCTGCTCGTTTTGGTTGCTTTTCGATTTTGGATGTTTCCAGGTCCTTCAAACACACTGCTGGTAGTTTCAGGAAATCCAGATGTTTGAGTTTCTCAAGTCCATCCAGAATTTTGGTCTGAGGCGTGCACCCTGGGAAGAGCACACGGATGATTTTCTCCTGAGGGCTGGACGGGTGCCAGACCAACAAAGCACAAATGGAAACAAGGCACGGCAGTGGAAGATCTGAGCCCTTCACATTCGATCCATTGTTTGGCCAAGTCTGCATCAAAGCTTCGAGCTCTTTGCTACCGCTGACCGGATTCAGAGTGTAAAGCTCCAGACGACCAACTCCCATCTTTTGGAACAAGATCACGGGTTCTATGCTAGGTCCGTTAGGCCGGTTCAGGGGTTCTGGTCTGATCGCCAGTCTCTGCAGGTGCTGCAGAGCAACTGTTGCCTGATCGTAGCTCCGCAGCTCGCTTGGATCTTCCTGGATGAACTTCAGCCTGTCGGGAACATTGAGAAAGACCACCCCGATCTCAGGGGAGATGAGGTTTTTCATCCAGTCCTCTTCGGGATGGGATCCGGCAGCCTCGTCGTCCTGCTCGGAAACTTTTCTCAGCAGCAGACTGTTCACGCCCGGCAGATTGTCCACTCCGATGTGTGTCAACAGTACAGCGTCAATCCTGTCCAAGTGTCGAACCAGTTTCCAAAAGCTGGAGCGTGAGTCAGAGCCGCCGTTCACCAAGACATTAAAACCGTTTACAGCGAAGAAGGCAGAGTCACCCCTCCCGCCAGGGAAGATGTAGCAGCAAGGTCGAGACAGCTTCAGGAAGCCCACGGTGCTTGGGGGCTCCAGTAGGTCGAAGGGAGACTCGGGCTCCAGAGACTCCAAAAGGTACTCTACGAACTCTTGCAAACCCTCCATCTCGGGCAGGACTGGGGGAGGGTTGATCCGAATGTTTATGAAGTCTTGCAGATTGTGTTTCTCCAGTGCCGGCTCCTTCCAAAGGCCAGAGTCTGGACAGCTGAGGGTGAGGCTAGGCTTCACCGCTGGGCCTGCCGAGCTCAGCAGTTCACCGACCTGTCGACACAGAGTCAAGCAACTCGAACATCAGCAAGCACTTAAACATGCTGTGTAAACAAAACCAACAAAGACACAGTTTGCTTACCTCCTCGTCAGAAAAAATCTGGATGAGGTTGCTGAGGGAGAAGCAGCCTTTCTGCAGTACAATGTCGCCGCTGCCCTCAACACACTGACCGGCGAGAATCAGCAGTTTGCGGCGCGATGGATTGCAGACAAGCCGCCGCACCTGAAACAGGAAATGCATCATCGGTGCAGCTCAGAGGAAATAAAAAACATACTCAGACACACACCTAGCAAACTGAGCCAGGAAGTATTCTCAGATATACAGGAGATCAGCTGATCTCCGTGTACGCGAGAGCCCGCCAACAGCTGAGAAAACATCTGTAAAGGTTCACGTCTGACTCACCTCTGAGGAAACAAACTCTGAGCCTGGATTCACCACGACTTGCGTGTCCAGGACGTCCCCGCTGTGCTGGAGAGTCCGCTGACCTGAAACACACAAACAGGACAAACGAGTGTCAGGGGGAGATCTTCCCTCAGGTTTGCCCTCATTCCTGCTCACTCTCCTGTTCTCTCCATGAGTGCTGCAGCTGCTCATTCATTGGCGGGACATCGCTCAAGACCACATCCACCCACCACACTGCCTGCCAGGTTCCACTGAAAATACATCCATTGAAACTAAAGCTCATCATCTGTGTGCATGCGTGTCTGTCTGTCTGGGTGCGTGTGTGTGCGCACGTATAATAATAATAATAATAATAATAATAATGGATTGCATTTATATAGCATTTTTCGGGGCCCTCAAAGCGCTGTACAATTCCACTATTCATTCACTCTCACATTCATACACTGGTGGAGGCAAGCTACAGTTGTAGCCACAGCTGCCCTGGGGCAGACTGACAGAAGCGAGGCTGCCATATCGCACCATCGGCCCCTCTGGCCATCACCAGTAGGCGGTAGGTGAAGTGTCTTGCCCAAGGACACAACGAGGGACTCGAACCGGCAACCTTTTGGTTACAAGACGAACTGCCAACTCTTTGAGCCACAATCGTCTGTATGTCTTTGGGCGGCTCAGCAGAGTCTCAGCTGACTGTGTTTGTGTTTGGATGGAACAACCAATTATCTGTCTCTGTTTAAAGCCCCTCAGACTGATGACTTCACTCCGTCCTGTTGGATCAACTGTGCCACAGTCTGATTTACCCTCTGTCCGTGTTGTTGCCTTTAAGTCGCTGACCTGTCCCAGGTCAACTTTCCTCTTAGGTGAGGCAGAGGGTAAACACCTGGGCCATCAGCTGTTAGTCTTTCAGATGCACTGAAATGCCTCAGAGGAGCTGAGCAGAATTTGAGGAGCCTTCAACTCCTCAGTTTAGACCATGTGTTAAGATTGGGAGGGTCAAATTAAAGGAAAACACAGCAAAGTTATAAAATGTCAACTTTAAACCCTCAAAACTGATGATGATGATGATGATGATGTTCATCTTCTTCATCATTATTATGACCACCAAATTTTGACGACACTCAACCTCCCCATCACCGCTTTGCTCTGGACTCCCCGTCAGAGAGCTGCCCCTCACCTTGCCTTCATATTCATCATCTCTGTGTCACGGTGAGTGTCAGGAAGCTCGGCATCACGCATCACAGTGGACGGCAAGCTCAGTTTGGATACCCCATCAGTAAGGTCACAAGAAGTACCGTCTATCTGTGGTTATCTCAAACTGATTCTGAGGTCCACGTATCTGTGTCTATGTGTTAGCCCTGTGACAGACTGGCCACCTGTTCAGGGTGTACCCTGCCTCTTGCCCTAAGACATCTGGGATAGGCTCCAGCCCCCGCAACCCAAAAAAAAGAATAGGAGGAAGAGAATGGATGGATGGATCTTTGTTTATCCATGTTAGCAGGACCTGTCAGTGACAAGGATATCTCCCAGTCACAGGTGATATGTGACTGGTTCTCGATCGTTTCAGAACAAAACACGTGGAACATTCTGTAACCAGCATCCACAGAAACCTGTTCATTCTGAAGAAAACTCCACTCAGATCCTTCAGTGAATGAAGCTGGAAGAACGTCTGCAGAGGAAATTGGCAACTGCTGCACGTGAAACTGCATCGCTCAGACTGAGACGGTCAGGTGTTTTTAAACTGTTATGACCTGAGATGGACCCACATCCCACCCCGAACATTAATAATTTAAACTCAGCAGCTAATGTCTGATCACTGTCCCGTTACAGAGCTTCCTGTGAGCTGACGGTGAGGTTTTCCCACTTTAACGTTTCAGCTAAAAGGGAACGAAAACATGAAGTACGGTTTCTTTCAGAGGTTCAGGGAACACACACACACAGTCTGACACTTGTGCGAACCTTCATCCGTTTGGTCACCCTCACAATCCTGCACACATCTAAAAGTCCTTGTGATTTTCTTTCAGACGCCAGGTCATGTGACACAAGCGGCCGTGTTTGAGGACTCGCGGTTCTTCACGCCTCCTGCAGAGTCCTGAGCTGCTGACAGTTTCTGTAAAGCTGTCCTTGCCACCTCAGTCTGAGGTCCTGTTTACAAAAAAACAGAAGCGCTGCCTCACGCCATCAGCTTGTGGCCATGAGCACAAGTCACAGGACAAAACTGCTTTTCATTTGATCTAAAACACCCCATCACAGTGTGCCATCATCCTGCTGAACAGAAATTAATGATGCTATTGATAAAGGCATCAGCGGGACTTTCCTCTGCTGATCGAAAGCATTTCATGCATTTTAAAATCCTCCGAGGCCGCCAGGCTCAGCATCAGAGAACACATCAAACATGGAGGTCCACAGGGTACTGGCTTAAGAGGCCCGGGTACAAATCCACCCCGAGTGTCTGACCACTCCTCTTTCCTCCAATCAATCCCAATACAGGCTTACCTCGCACTTCTTCTGACAGGAAGGCTGAATGTCTCGACACAAAGAGCTTCAGCTGTTGATCCAGAACGGAGACGTCCAGATCCACCGCCCAGCAGCGCACACCTGGACATTAATAAGAAACAAAAAAGGGCTGAACATTTTCATTTTAATGACATTATCTTACATGGCTGCTGTGAGGTTACTGTACTAACAGGCCATCCAGGAAATCTAAGCTCCAGTTAATAAGTTAATAAGGGCTATTAAAGGATTTTGATTGGCTATCACTAATTAGCAGGTAACTAAGTCTGTACAGAGTCCACGAAGCAGTGGGTGAAATCACCGAGGTTACATCTTTCATATACAGCTTGTTGTTGGCGTGCTATGGCTGTGAAACCTCAGATATCAGCCGCACATCACTGTCAGATAGACCATTTCTACTGCAAACAGGAAGTCAGTGATATTTAGTAACACAACTTCCTCTTTTTGTGCGAGTGGACAGAGAGTGAGTTTGTACACGCACACTCATCATAAAACAGCTGTAATAAACAGGCTGAGAGACAAGTGTGTGTGTGTGTGGACTGTGATCAGTCTAAAGGTTAGACAGTGAATCAGCTCAGCGTGTTTCAGAACTCAAAACTCTTTCAGATGAATCAGAGATCGCATTAATCATATTGAACAGATATCAAATTGTCCTCCTGATAGTTGCTCTGTTCGTTTTCTGTGAACCTACTTTTACAGAAAGTCCGGAAAATTAAGAAACACAATTGCCCACTTCCGGCGAGACGCATTTTCAAAAAATAAAATAATGACTCAGTAGTATGCATTTTATTTTTTCGGATAAAATCCGGAAATAAAAAGCTTAGACCTCGTCACAGAGCTCAGTGTGAATCAGTCTCAGTTTCTGAGAGTCTCTAAAGTGACCCGAAAAAGAAACCTGCACACTGGACTCGTTAAACAGCTGCACCCGAACCGGAAAAGGTTTCATAAATGTCAAATAAAACGAGGTGCTAGTTACTCTTTACAATTATGTTCAAAGTTTCTCTGCATCAGCTTCAAAGCGATAAAGTCTCTAAAACTTCGGACCGGGCACAACTCATTCTAACAACAGCAGCCTCCCGGACTTTTATTGTGAAGGGCTGTGGGGACCTCCGGCCCCGCAGCTCTATTCTCCTGAACTTCCAGAACTCACCTGTTTCTATTTGCTGCAGTACCCGCTCCAGCAGCTCCGCGGGTCGCAGCGTTCCCACCACCACTAGGACCGAGTGATCCGCCGCAGTCCGGGAGGCGCCGGCAGGAGAGCCGGGAGGAGAGCCGGGACCGCCGCCCCGCTCCGCCGCCATCATGGCATGGACTGTCCACCGCTAACGTCACAGCATCCTCAGCCACAGCCCCACCCCGCCGCTGCTAGAGGCGGGATAATGATTTAAATGGCACATCAGTCGGCCAAAGAGAATGGACAGCCATGTAGCTGTCCAATCAGAAGTCAGAGCTGTTTTCAGGGGCAGCTCGGGAAAAACGAGTTTTATAGTTTCGTAAACCAAAGAATAAAGATCAAAACGTCGAATAGTCTTCACCAAACTGAAGCCTGCTCAGAAAAGTAAACTCTTAAAGTATAAGGACACGTTTCTGCGGATTAAAATTAACTTTCGACTTTAGTGAAAAAAACTTTAAGAGCTGGATCATCAGATTGGTAATTTTAAATTGTTCTTTAAGTTGACCCTGAGAAACCCAAACGGGATCGCGAACCATACAGGTAAAACTACAGTAAAATCATTTCAGTGATTTATAAAAAAAATACCATCTATTAGACAGCCGTCATGTTTTTACGCAGTAAACCACGTGGTGTTCCTTCTTCGGTGGTATTTCCCACACTCCATCGGGCCCCTGAAGGCAGCTGCTTTCGTGTCCTACAACATGGCGGCCCCGGAGCCCAGCCGCTGCTGTTTCTTCGTGCAGAAGAAGAAGCGTTTCTGTAAGATGGTGGCGGGAAAAGGCAGAAAGTACTGCGGGGAGCACGCGACCATGGTGAGTTCACGGATACAGTCACTTGCTCAGGTGTGATCTGGCTCCAGGTGGACCGGTCAGGAACAAGAAGGGGCCATCCCCAAAGTATGCCCACAAAGTCGCAAAGATGAAAGTGTCCAAAGTGTGTCGGTCTGCTGAAGCATGATGAGTTCGTTTCACTGGAACTAAGGGGTGGAACCCGACTTCTGGAAAACACCCCACACTCTAAAACCCCCTCCCCCAAACTTTACGCTTGGTACAGTGAAGTCAGACAAGTACCGTTGTCCTGGCAACCACAAACCTACTCTCATCCATCGGAGACGCGTGATTGGTCACTCCAGAGAACACGTCTCCATGGCTCTAGAGTCCAGTGGCACATGCTTTGCTATTTGTTTGGTGATGTAAGGCTTGGATGCAGCTGGTTGCCATGGAAACCCATTCCACGCATTGTTCTTAAGATAATCTGAAGGCCACGTGAAGTTTGGACGTCTGTAAAGGTTGACTCTGCAGAAAGTCTGTGAACTCTGTGCACCATGATCCTCAGCATCCTCTGAGTCCGGTCTGTGATTTGCATGGCCGACCACTTCATGGCTGAGTTGTTGTCGTTCCCAGTCGTTTCCACTTGGTTATAATCCCACTAACAACTGGCTGTGGATATCGCAAAGACACTTCTAGCGTCCTATCACAGCACGACGCTGGAGCTCACTCAGCTCCCGAGAGCGAGCCATTCTTTGCAAATGTGTATAGAAGCAGTCTCCATGCCCAGATGCTGATTTTATACACCCGTGGACATGGAAGTGATGGAACACCTGAATTCAAGGATTTGGACGGGGGAGTGATTACAATATAGTCTTAATATCTCACTGTCTGGAATGAAGTCGGATATCTTATTACAGATCAAACCACAGATCATGATGAGGTGTGCACTACATTAATGTAATGCATGCACACACAGAATGAAAATCTCTTTATTCAGACTATACTGTACACCTGTATATACGGCACACGTGTGGACATACCATAGGAATCATATAGCTTGCAATGGCATGATGATGATCACAAGGTTATGCCTGAAGAGTCTGCGGTGGCTCAGTGCAGGTGAGCCGTTTGTAGCTGCTAGAGTTGGATCATTTGAAGCTGCATGAAGAAATCTGATGCATTCATTTATTTGCAGGCTCAGTGCTCGTGATTGTGAGGTAATGGGGTTCTGTATGAGGTTTAACAGCACGGGTCAGTCTGCGCTCTGGACTCACTGCTGCAGATGTCTTTGTGGGGATTTGGCACTGGGCTTGCCACCGTACTAGAATACAATGGTCGATACCACGGAGAAGACTTTGATCCTATCCTGCAACAATAGAAGTGATGAAGAAGAAGTCGTAATTTTTTCTTAATTTTTCCAGATCCGAACTTGCCATGGACACACTGGACAACGTCCTGAAAAAAACTCACCGTGGAAAGCTACGAGTATACATGAAGCGATGACGAGTTCATCCAGATTTCAGAAATCAGTGGGGTGGTCTGAGCTCACATCTGAGCAGGCAGACTGACCCGTGCTGCAGATATCAGCGAGTTTGAGAAGATCAATGATGTCGATCAGCTGTGATGTCATGAGCCTGTGATGTGTTTCCTGTTTCCAGGAGGAGGACGGGGGTGGCAGCAGGAGGATCGTCTGTCCTCTGGACCCCAAACAGTGAGTGACAACACATCAGTCATCAATCAGGTCATTGATCGGCTGACAGGAAGCTCATCACTGGTAGCTATTGATCCTACTCTGCTTGTTTATGTGTTTCAGCACCGTGAGTGAAGACAAACTCCAGAAACACTTGAAGAAATGCAACTCCAGAGAGAAAGCCAAACCGGTGAGACGCTATTGATCCATCAGTTGATCAGCGATTGCGTGTTTATCCAAGTGTTTCCACAGAGATGAACGTTTGATCTCCTGCAGGTTTACTTTGTCCAAAACATCAACGCTGGATCAGCTGATGGAGATGAGACGCTTCGACAGGTAACGACTCACCTGCCCCGTGGCTATTTAACACGGAGTCTCAGCTTACAGAAAGCTGATTCGTGGTTTTACGTTGGTGTTTTGTGGTCGAATGCTGATTGATCAAAGAAGAACTGGTAAAGTAAAACATCTGCAGACGCTTTGATTCACAGTGCCTCATCCAGGCAGACATTCACTGATCTCTAAAGACCAACAGCAGCTCGATTCACACACACACACACTGTCAGGAAACAGTTTGTTTCACAGCAGAGGAAGCACCGAGAATGGACAGCAGCGTCTACACACACAATCACACACTTCTTCATTACGCACAAACCAGCACAGTAAATACTATAATAACCACTGATGACAGTGATGGTGACATCATGTTAGTGACATCATAATGGTGATGTGTTACAGGTGAGTCTGTCTGAGCTCAGCAGGACTGAGTTGGAAACTCTGGTGGATAAACTGAAGACAGCGTTCAAAGGTGAGCTGCTGAGATCCGGTGATCAGTGATGGCTGAAGTACTCACAATCTCACACGACTGCTTCAGTTTGGCTGATGTGACACAAAACATCACAAAACTGACAGTCTTTTCACTGAGTAGGTTAGGATTGGGATTAGATTCAGTTTATATTTAAACTGGGTGTAAATTAAGTTTAGGTCAGGGTTAAGTCAGCTTTAATTTGGGTTCAGATCAGCTTTAGTTTTGATTTATTTGGGGTTAGGTCTCGTTTTGGTTTAGTTTCAGGTTAAGGTTTAGTTTGAATTTAGGTCAGTTTTAGTTTTGGTTCAGGTCATGTTTAGTTCGGGTTTAATTTGGGTTAGGGTTAAGTGTGACTCATAAAGTTTTTGGACATTTTGTAAATCCGCGGATGTTCTCCTGGTGTCCCTGCTGTTGTTGTAGGACTGCAGTGCGATCTAGAGGACAGCGTCCAGTCTCACCCCGCCCTCCACGACGAGCTCCACAACCCAAAGAATGGAGACTCCGCCCACAAACACCTGAAGCAGCAGGTAGACTAGGTGACAGCACCATTAGTCTGTGTATTCATCTCATTTCCATGCTGAAGAATTAAACTGAGAAGTAAAACTAATCTCCGTCTGACCTGCCGGGTGTGCTCAGTCTTCCATCTTAGGTCACATGGAGGAGCTGGGGCTGCTGGGAAGGGGGCGGTGCTTTGTGGAGTTCGGAGCGGGTCGAGGGAAGCTGTCCCACTGGATCCACGAGGCCCTGAAGACTTGCGAGCATCTGAAGACCTGTGAAGACCTGCAGCTGCTGCTGGTGGAGCGCTGCAGCACCCGGTTCAAGGTACAGCCCTGATTCTGAAATCCACTTCACCCTAAACTCAAACCCAAACCCCCGACAACCCAAGTACCTTCAGAACCCCGCCTGCTCACCTGCTGCTTTCCATATTTTCATTTCTGGCTTTAAAATAAAAGTGGAAGCGTCGCTGTCGCATGTCGGCGTTCCTCCGATTCACACCTCACACACTGATGGTGTGTTCATCTTTTATGTAGAGACTGTGATCAAGACTGAAAGCAGCTGATCAGTTTGATTGATTGATAGGTGAAACAGGTGCGTTCTGTTGCAGGTGGACGGGAAACATCAGGATGCTGGAGTTCAGTTTGAGAGGCTGCAGGTGGACATTCAGCATCTGGATCTAAGTAAGACAGGAACATATGGACACTGTGGTGCTCTGACCTCTCCTGACCTGTTTCTGTGATGCTTTCAGGTAAAGTCCCTCTGCTCTGCGAGAAGAAACTGCCTCTGGTCGGAGTTGGTAAACACCTGTGTGGAGCGGCGACAGGTGAGAACAGCCAAAAAACTGTCAGCTCTGATTGGTGGTAAGCAACATCCGGCTCATAATTCCACAGTAACTGCTGCTCTACGCTGGTTCCTGCAAGCTCCATCCTGCTCTCTGATGGCAGTACACCTCCACCTGTGCTGAAGCATGATGGGTTTGGTTTTACCTGGCAGGGCAAAACCTGGAGATCAGTTTATGTTTTTCTCAGAACTTCAGCTGAAGTACACCAACATCCACCTGGAAACTAGCATTTCTGTAGTACTTGTCTAGTCTCATCATATTCTGGTTCCGTTCTCAGATCTGGCTCTGCGCTGTTTGCTGGAAACTGCAGGACAGTCGGAGGAAGAAGAACCGCCCCATAAACGCCTCAGACCATCAGAGCCAAGGTCAGGAGGGGGTCTTGGATCAGCACCAACAGGTTGTGGTCCTGGCCCAGTGCTGGGCCTGACAGTGGCACTGTGCTGCCACCATCGCTGTGATTGGCGTCACTACGTCGGGCAGCAGTTCTTTCTGCAGAGAGGACTCGGGGCGCGGGAGTTCTCTGCTTTCTGTCGGATGTCCAGTTGGGCCACGTGTGGACTCAGACCGACCAATCAGAGAGGAGATGGCGAAGAGCACGAACCAGCAGAAGAGACAGACGCTGTGAATGGGTAAATATTTGACCTCTGCCCCTGAAACCTGTCACCGATGGCTGTATGGACCCAGCCCGAAGTAGAAAGTTTCTGTAGTTCAGAAAAAAAAATCAGATTTACTCAATGAAGATTTGTAGAAGTCTTCGTTCCTCTGGTTTTATTTTAGAGCAGCTTTGCATGATCCACAGTTAAGAATAATCCCTCTTTACTGATTCACATCAGCACCTTCAAACACCACATCGAGCAGCTTGTGCTGGGCTTTAAGGAGGTTTAACCAACCTATCAGCACAAGTCAGCAGCATGTCAGTGTTTTATGTTCAGAATCAGCTGCAGAGACAAAGTGAAGGACAGGAGAGTGGATTTATTTCAGTTCACACATGTGATCCATAGATTCATGAAGCAGCTGGAAATCCTTTTTCTAAATATTTATTAGCTCTATTCAGTGTAAGGTCTGTGACGAGCTGATGTCAGCGTGTCACACAGGCTAAACACGGAGGACTGACACTGCACATACTCTGATCTCATCAGTGAACAAGTGATGAACATGAAAATCAAACTTCGGAGCAGGAGGGTCTACAGGAAGAGAAGGAGGGGCTATAGGATGAGATGGCGGGCCTACAGGAAGAAAAGGAGGGTCTACAGGAGGAGAAGGAGGAGCTAGAGTTTAATGTTCCTAGTGTATAATAATCAGGACTGTCTGCATGTTTACACTGAACTAACACACTGTTTGTGTGTCTGTGTGTGCACGTCTGTGCGTGACAGGTTTCTGTCGGCTTCTGAACGTGAGCAGCTCGGCCGTCTATGCAAACAGCTGATCGACCACGGCAGGTGTCACTTCCTGCAGATGAAAGGATTCAGCAGCAAACTGACTCGTTACATCAGCAGTGATATCACGCTGGAGAACGTCCTGCTGACCGCTGTACCCCTCACCCCCCACTCCTCCTGATTGTTTGATTGTAAGCTGCAATTTTGAGTTTTAAGTTACAGGAAGTCAGACTGAACATGCTCAGGTGTTTTCTGTTTATATTAAAGTGTTTTTTTCCTCATGTACATAAAACGTTTGCAGTCTTCCAACAAGCGACACTGAGCATGCTCACTAAAATCTGCCTGTCACATGGCACAATCATATATTATTCTATAGCTGGAAAACTTCTGGAGTTTGACTCGTCCTGCTTGTCCACTTAAAGTCTTTCAAAATAAAAACACAAGTGTGGCTTTGTGGAAGTGTCTTCAAGAGGGAGAAGCTCAGAAGAAGAAAAAAGACATGGGGCCGTATTTCATGCTGAGGATTCGTCATTGGACTCACCATCGGACTCTGAAACATTCAAAGAGAAAATCGTGTCAGCTGAAACCAACAAAACATTCAAATGATGTCGGGTTGTTCCTCGTATATGGTGCCATTTCAGCCCCAAAGACAGAAATGAGGGTTTGATATAAACACGGGCCAAATATTCTGTATGCCTCCATTATTTTAGCCTAAACTGAGTCAGTGATCTGAGTTCTTGAAATCCAGACAAGCCCAACTTAGAATATTCTACACCACATTTTTGTATGAAAACACTTTTAATGATTAAAGTCTTTGTGTCGTGTCCCTGAATTGTTATGGAGATCCCTCTGAAAGGGTCCCCTGATTGGTCCTCTGGGACAGTTTCCCTCAATTACAGTGTAAACATGTTGAAAAACCTTGGTGTGGTCTACACGTGAGTAATAATGGCTGATTTAAGCATGAAATGTCCTGCTTGTTAATTTTTCTCACAGTAAAAGGTTATGCATAGTTTTAATGAAAGCATGAGTTGTGGGCTGCAATCTCTAAAACATTCTTTATATTCTAAACATGTCAGGCAGCAACAAAACTATTCAAAACTAAATGTTAATTATGATAAATTCAAAATGAACTGACATTTTTTTTATGTTGTGCTTTATATATAATTTATATAAAAATGTAAAGGGTAGAAATAATAAGCTTAGTGGCTGGTTGGGTTTTGCAGCTGTGCAGTGATACAACTAATGTAAAACTAGGAAAATATGAATTTATCATCAAATATTTATCCAGCCATCCTTTTATCCTTTTCAGGGTTGTGAGGGGGTTGGAGCCTATTCCAGCTAACATAAGGCGAGAGACAGGGTATGGCCTGGACAGGTGGTCAGTCTGTCGCAGGGCTAACACAGAGACGAACAACTGTTCACATTCATTCACACCTATGGGCAGTTTCCAATTAACCTAACCCCACTAACTGCATGTCTTTGTACTGTGAGAGGAAGCCAGAGTTCCCGGAGAGAACCCACGCAAGGAACAGTGCTAACCACCGTGCCCCCATGCTGCCCCAAATAGCTATGTAAATTTAAAGTTATACGTGTGCTGTTGGTATCAAACCCAAAAGCTGATACTGGTGAGCACCTTCAGTTTAACCTGCAGACACTGTGAGAGAGTCACTTCATAAATCCATAAAATTTAAATTCAGGTTTATACATCCAGCTTCTAAAGCTCTTTTAGATGTATTTTTTTTAAATGGTGAATTAAGGATGGTAAACACCTTAATTCACCATCTGATCTGATCGATCTAATGAAACTCTGTTGGGTATGGGGCGAGGTTCTCATTGGTTGTGTACAGGGCAGGGTTCTCTGTTTTTTCACAGTGAACTAAATAAATTTTTTTCTATGTATGTTTATGGTTAACTGAAGTGAGTAAATTTAATTAAAAAAAAACAGGTCAAATTTAATTCAACTTCCTTTTTAAATCATAAAAACGTGAAGTGGAATGACTTGATCATTCCAACACTTCTTCAAACAGATTTACAGAGTAAGCAGGAACATTTCAGCTCTTAGAAAATGTAAATACAAAAGTGACGCCACATTTACAACGCTTATAAACCCCACTTCTGGAACAGGAAGTGCATATCCTGAGCTAGTCCAGTGTATTATTCTAGTATTAAGTAGCTGTTGTTCACGTGAAATGCTGAAGTGTGACTTTTTTCCCCGTTCTCACCCTGAAATGGTGCCGAATGCTAGGAACAACGCAGTGGTTATTGTTGACATCACTCTTTAATAACCTGAGGTCAGAGGGGGTCAGTTGGGGTTTAGCTTCCTGTTTGTTGACGTCGTCGAGGGTCACTGCCCCCATGAGATGTTTGGCACACACACAGGTTAGCGTGTTAGCGCACGCAGGTCAGTGAGCATGCTCAGTACTAACGGTTGACGCAGTGCACGTTGAGCACGGCGTACGCTCTCTTTCGGGCCTCCTGGATGTACATGAGCATGAACTCTTTCCCGAACATCTCCCTGTCATCTTCCTCCTCTTCCTCCTCAGCCACCGCCTTCCTGCTCGGCAGCGTCACGTCCAGAGTCAGGGGGTTATCCCGGAAGTTCACAAACCTGCTCCGAGGAAGCGAAGAAGTGAGTGATGCCAGACAGACGGAGGGCAGGTGCGTGAGGATGGCCAGACTCACCTGAGGCTGGACATGCCCTCCATGAGCGGTGGAATGTCTCTCAGCCTGTTGCTGCTGAGCACCAGCGTGTCCAGGCTCCTCATTCTGGCGATGTTCTCCGGAAGCTTCTCCAGCTCGTTCCTCTGCAGCCACAGAGTGTGTAGCACCTCCATTCTGAGGAAAAACACATGATCACTGGCTGTTGACAGAAAGGCGGTTGAGTGTTAAGTCAAATTTTGTAAAATTTCTAAAGTCTTAGTTTAAACTATAGGATCAAAGACATTCCTTTGTCTGACCACCTCTCCAGCCAATTTGGTGCTGGGGGAGGCTGACGTGGGTTTTATTGTAGATACATCGTATCTGAAGGTTCTGTTTGATGTTTGGTAAGCTTTCTGCTTTTATGATCCTTTTGGTGAGCAGGAGGTCACAAGTTCTTGCACACGTGCTTACACGTGCACACACATACACACAGTGCCTTGTCTGTTAGAACCATTGGGGGGTTTTACGGTGGGAGGTGCTTGTGCTGTGATGTATATTGTAACAGTTTGTCAATAAATAGCTGCGAGGAGAGCTGCTCTTTGAAGGAGTTGGTCTGGAGACAGGTGAGGAGCATTTAGCTTCACACCCTGGTTCTGACCAAGCCTTCCCTCGTTAGCGAGTAAAAGACCGGTTGAAGATGTTCTGTCTTGTTTTTCGTTCTTCATGAGGAATAAGTCTCTAAACTAGCAGTGCCTGTGGAAACACAGACTCAACATGGAGCTTAGGCCATGTCCCAGCTCCTACCTGTGTATGTCTTCAGGTAAGTGATGCAGGCAGTTTCCTCCCATGTCGAGCCACTCGAGCGCCGGCAGGGCGAGCAGGCAAGCAGGCAGGCAGCTGAAGTCGTTCATGGAAAGATCAACATGCTGCAGCCGCAACAGCGTCCCGAGCTGAAGGTCAGAGAGAGAAGCACACCTGAGCTCAGACTGGACCAGAACCAGGCCTTACTTTTCAGGTGTACGGTAACGAGGCATAGGTTCAGGCACTCACCTGGTCTGGTAGCTCATTTAGGTCCCGGTTCATTGCCAGCTCCAGCCTCTCCAGGCTCTCACACCCGCTCAGCTCTGCCGGGACAAACGGGATTCTGTTGTAGCTCAGCAGCAGCTCTCTGAGCCGGGTCAGCTTTCCTGAGACCAAAACCAGGTGAGGTCACAGCACACAGAACCAGAAAACGTGGCTCACAGGCAGATTAAATCGAGGTGAGCTCACCGATCTGTTTGGGGATCTCAGCGACTCCGTTCCGGGACAGATCGAGCACCAGAAGGTTCTGGAAGCTAGAGATGAAGTGAGGGATCTTCAGTAGTCCGGTCCGGTGGATCTGCCACTCCTGGACCTGACTGAGCTGGATCAGGCAGCCTGGCAGAACCTGGAAACCAGAGCAGCGAGCTCACAATGCGCTGAAGTGACAGTTCAGTGTGCTTCCTGCGAGGGGGGCATTACCTTCCACTCCTCCTGCTCGATCCGGAGGACCAGCCGGCCGTCCTCAGTCTCCAGCTTCTGCTTTAGCCGGGCCAGCGCCGCTCGGTCTTCCCAAAGCCCAACTCCAAGTCTGGACCAAAATCACCAAGTGATGAAACCTCTTCGGTCTGACTTGGGACATCACTTCAGTTACCTTTTTTTCCAAACTTTATTATTTCGTTTTATTTTCTCGTCATGTTTTTGTCTTTAATGTGTTTGATCTTTATGACTTTATTTTTTACACTTTTTTGTTTTAAATAATTTGTTTCCCCCAGTCTTCTCCTTGACTGGCTGAAACATTCTGTCCTGATACAGTTTGACTGATGCAGAGATTCAACATGGCTGCTTTCAGACAAGACTGTATGTAAGAGATGGACATAACCACTGGGTTCATCCCCCCTCTGAAACTGACTCATCTTTTTTCAGGTTCACCAAATTTTCATTTACTCTATGGTAGAAACACTGCGAGAGAAACAGGAAGTGGGTGGGACTAGAGGTCCCAACACTGAAGATGAACCAGTTCAAAGGATTATGGGTAATTTTTATAAGGTTCATAGAGCAGTTTTTGGAGATCCCCACTTTGACCAGCAAGCACTGTATACCAACAGAAAGTGTGCTCAAGTGACTGGGTGTGGTCTGACCTGCCTGTGGCCCCGCCCCTCGTGGTCCTCCTCTTGTGCTCCTCCTCATGCTCCTCCCTCCTCCTCCTGATCCTGGTCTCCCACAGTGCTTTGATGGAGCTCACCGAGCTGCATGCTACCACCACGCCCACCATCATCACCACTTCCTGTCAGCCTTGTGATGTTACAGCACACAGGTGGACATGTAGGATAACCTATCTGAGCTGTAGCCCATCCCCACGCTGACCATCTTGTGACACTGATTATTGATCTCCAGCAGAAATCATGTTTCAGATCAATTTACTGACCATTAATTAAAAACCCATCAAATTCACTCTGCTCAAACATCAAAAACAACCAGAGACAGTTTCCAGCTACTGAAGCAGAGAAGTTTCAGTCCTGCAGTAGGAGCAGTACCAGTACAAACAGCAGTATTAGTACTGTAGCATTATATGAAGTATTACCTGCTGTAGTACACGGATATTACTCGTCACCTTGTGGCCGAGCTGCAGCTCTCCTCCATGCTGCGTCCTGTCTGCTGAAATCTGACCTCGGCTCTCCTCGATAATTATAGCCTTCAGGTGACACATCACATGACAGATTACAGACATGCGGTCATATGACCGGCTGTTACTGCATCTGAGAGACCCACACTAAAAATACCATCAGCTGATCGGGACCAGAGCTGCAGGTTACTGAGGGTTACCCCCCACCCCCTTTCCCCAACATGGGCTCTCGCGCGCGCGCACACACACACACACACACACACAGAGAGCGAGTCGTGTTCAGCTGTATTCAGAGGTTTTATTGAGTTTCACACATTTTGAATCCGACCCACTCCCAAACATACAAAACACTTTTTACACGTTTACATCTCATCTGTCGCTAAAACCGACGATGCTAACAAAAAGAAGACGACGTGACACCAACATAACCCGACACCGTGCTCTTTACCCAGCAGCCACCAGGACAGCGAGGAAGTCCAGGAGGACCGACCAACAGCTCTGCAGCGCTACATCATGGCTCCATCACCTCAGATATAGTTATCAGGTTATAGCCGAGGTTTAATTGAAACCAGCTTCCTGCTCTGATGTCCAGAGTCAGCGCGCTTCTGCCCAAGACACATAATGAAGGTCCGGACTGGCGTTACCGAGAGAATTTAACCTAATTCAGCTTTATAAACCTGATATAACAAAAGAAATTCTTACTATTTTTGAAAGCACAAAGAAATTCCCGAAATAAAAGATCCAGTGCAGTGTGAAGCTGTGCAGGAGGAGGGGAAAGAAAATCCCACATAACACCATTTACATTTAAAACGAACCATAATCCTTAATTTCAACTCTAATCTCAGATTATTTGCCGTGTCCATGCTCCAGATGCTGAGAAGATGGAGTTTAACAGCTGGCAGACTCAGTGCGGTCTGCAGTAACAGTCACTAATAAATACGACGAGCAAAAATAACGGAGTCAGGTCAACAGGAAGAGCTCCACAGCAGCAGCTTCAGAGGGTTAATGGTGTCACACCAAGGACACAAACCCCCCTCCACACTGACAATAACTGTCATTCCCACTGGTGCGCTGGCATGATACCAACAGTTTCCTGCATTGGTCACAATTCAAACGTGGTCAAGGCTCATGAGCGGGACTGTGAGGAGGATTTTATAATCAAACAGAACCAGATTGACAAAATGAACTAAAAACACCAAGGCTCTACTCACAAACCGCCGCGATGATGTGAGCACACCACGGATTGCTCAGCAGCAGAGAAAACTGCCATCACCATCCGACCGACAATGAGTTTGCCTGACTGATCCAACTGACACGAGCACGATCCGATCCAGCAACGTTTGCTTCGATCACGCTTGGTCACATGACTTCACAGTACATGAATATGTGGAGTTTAATGCTCAGGATTTTAGAGTTTCAGGGCAGCTACAAACCATCGAGTCACCTCCTCCGAGGGTAAGCGTACGTGCGGATGCAGTCTGCAGGTTTAACCTGAACCCGGTGGGTCGGGCTTCGTGTGGGCAAGATGGAACAGCCTGTGTTAAAACTGGGCCTCGGCGGAGGAAATTCAGACAGAGTGAAAATGAATATTATTATTTAACAGTGACAGGACATCAGGTGTCTGCAGGTGAGATTCTGTGGATGACATCACGATCACATGAGTTTATTTAAATCTGCTCTCAACTCTGAGTGAAACCTTCTGACACGCTCACTGTGCAGCTACAGGCGTTTCCCCTCATCTTCCAGCTCATCTCAGACTTGAGCATCTCACCTGGACACCTGACAACAACTGCTCTGCAGCATCTGACTGTATATAAAAGATGGACAGAGAATTTAAACCTGCATTCTCTCCGCTGTTTTTTCTCTGCTAATTTTAGCATCACACCACAGCTTCTGTATCACATGGTATAAGGCTCTGCTCTTGTCATTTGTTGAGCATTTGTTAAAAACCCAATTTAAGGTGTCACCAACTGCTGGGTGATAGCATGGTAGCCATCTTTTATATACAGTCTGTGATTTTAATGCATTAAAACGCAGTAGCCTGCATTAATTTAAAAAAAGGCAAATTATCTTGATTTATTTCCTGAGGCTCCAGGGCAGGAACAGGAACTCGACAGGAACTCACTTCCTGTTTCTGGTCATTTCCACCAGACTGGACCTGCAGAACCCACAATCATGACCCCAGTTCACACTGTGTATGCCCTCTGATAGGCTGACCCCTTCTCCTCTCCTCACAGTGCCTTGCTTAAAGGCAACAAGGAAATGACAGTTGGCATTAAGGCCTCAGACAGAAACAGGAAGTGAAGGCAGGGAGAGGAGAAGGAGGCGGAGCAGCGAGGTCTGTTAGCGTGGTGTCCCGCCCTCCCCGGGACTGATTGGGAAACTGTTTATTTGAGGTCCAGCACCATGCTGGCCGGGTTCTCTAGGTACTCCCTCCACAGGTTGGAGAAGCGACACATGGTGGCGCCGTCGATAATGCGGTGATCCGCTGACCAGCTGACCTTCATGATGTGAGCTGGGACCACCTGACCAGCAGCGTCGAACCTCGGCAGCACCTGGACAGACAGACAGGAAGTCAGCAAGTGTTAAAAAACAAACAGCTGCTCTGTAATGCCACATCCTCAGCAGCAGGTAACAGCGTAGCTGAATGGATAAACTCCTGAATTATGGTCCATGCACCATCTCCTGCGGTTTCACAGAAGAAAGAAGAACATCAGGTGGGTATCTGAGCATGCTCAGAGCCTGCCAGCTGATTGAACAGTCACCTGATAGTCAGACGGTCCGGTTTAACTTCCTGTTGTGATTCACGAAGAAACCACAAGCACACCTTAGTAAGTTTTCCTTCCTCTGAACAAAATAACAGTTTATTTTTCAGAGTGAGGAACAAAACCCTCCTCCGAAAGCCAGAGAACATCATTCTCCTGAAGACACTGATTTAAATAATTTATAAAATATTTATAAATATTTATATGAATTTATAAAATAAATTCATATTTAATATTTTACAAACCAGGTCAAATGTTTTATATTCTTGAAGATATTGAAATAGAACAGGTAATCAGAGTCAAGGTGAGGTACACTTTAGACCATCTTCTTGTTCTTTATTGCGATCCTTGATATCTTGTGCTATTCACCCTTTTTCCTCTCATAGTAAACTAAAACACACCTGAGTCTGTCTGTGCTGTGTGTTCGGTCTGACCACGGCTCACCTGGATCTTTCCTAGCGCGCCGATGGCGACCTCGGGTGGGAGGATCACGGGCTTGGCGTACGTGCCTCCGATCTGGTTAGAACACAGCAAGCAGAGTGAGGTCAGTGCAGCTTCTCTCAGCACTGTTGTGATATTTTGTGTCGCTGTTGTTTTCAGACTCACAGATCCAATGTTGGACAGCGTGAAAGTGCCCCCCATCAGGTCGGCAGTGCCCAGCTGACCCGATGCTCCGAGTACCTGCAGGCGGTTCAACTCAAGGGCAATCTCTAACACGCTGAGCAGCTGGACATTCTTCACGTTGGGAACCAGCAGACCCTGACTTGTGTCCATTGCCAGGCCGATGTTGTGGGACGCCTGAATCACATGAAACACTACCATCAGCACTAATGACGCCACTGAGCAGCCAGGGAAACAAAGCCAGCTCAGAGCGTGCTCTTACCTTGTAGGTGATGTTCTGGCAGTCCTCATCCACCGAGGCATTGAGGATCGGGAAGTGGTGGAGACCGAGGGAGGCAGCCTGAGCCAATGAGAGCACAGCATTAACTTCAATACCAAACATGGGATCGATCGGCAGCTCGTGCATGGCGCCTTAACCCCCAACCTTGATGAAGAAGGGCATGTAGCTCAGTCTGACACCACGACTCTCGGCGAGAGGTTTCAGCTCTGACCTCAAAGCCACCAGGCGACTCAGATCAACCTCGTCACAGTAACCGAAGTGAGGAATCTTCAGCGCCACAGTCATCGTCTTCACCATCGCTTTCTGGAAACCTGAAGAGCCAATCAGAATGTTTACAGAGAAAAGAGATGACATGCAAGGCTCGCAGTGAACAGCGCAACACTTGGGTGTGACAGCAATCTCTGACCTTTGAGGGGCTCCGTCACGTCCTTGCCAGTGAAGACAGGTTTAGGAGTAGCGGGTGGAGGTTTCACAGCCGCCTTAGTGCTCACAGGCTTGGCAGCAGCAGGAGCAGCAGCAGGGGCCGGGGGCGGAGTCTGGATCTCCTGGAAAGGTGTTGGAGGTAAGATGGCTCCTGTTTGCTTCGCCAGGAAGTTCAGGATGTCCTCCTTCAGGATCCGACCATCTTTGCCAGTCCCCACCACCTCACTGAGCTTTATCTGAGGGCAAAGCGACACCTCAACTGGGAACACAGTGGGACAGACTGGGACAACCCGATGGGGAAAAATAGGAATCACACTTACATTGTTCTCGATGGCGAGGCGTCTAACTGCAGGCGTGGCCTGCGTCTTGTGACCTTTGATCTCCTGGTGGGTGTGTTCTTCTTGAGCCATGGCGGGCGTCTCTACCACATCCTCCTCCTGGATCACCTCTGAAGGATAACAGCAGTGAGACTTTCAGCCGTGAACTTGGACGGGCAGACGAGCGAAGATCTGCTGATATCTCACCTGAGCCAGACTCTGTTTCGATATCCACCAGCGGTTTTCCCACAAAGGCCGTGGCATCTACATCGTAGTAGAGCTTTTTGATGACCCCATCATAGCGGCTGGTAATGGTGACCGATGCCTTGTCGCTCTGAACCTCACAGATGCTGTCAAACTGAGAAACTTTGTCTCCTTCCTTTACGTACCTGCCAGAGGAATCCAGTTTTATTTATGCACTTTTAAATCACACGAACTGAATATGCACAAGGACATATCTTGGTCAAAAATGACTCGAAGGTTCCTCACAGTGTTATTGGAGGCCATATTTCTAAGATTTTCTGTCCCAAGTACAATAACCTCAGTTTTATCTGAATTCAGAAAATTAGAGGTCATCCAGGGCTTTAGGTCTTCCTGACATTCCTGCAGTTTAACTAATTGGTGTGTGTTATCTGGCCTAATGGATAGATAAAGTTGTCAGTGTGTCATCTGCATAGCAGTGAAAATGGATGCTATGCCTTCTGATGATACTACCTAAGGGAAGCATGTATAATGTAAACAGAACTGGTCCTAACACTGAACCCTGTTGAACTCCATATTTAACTTTAGTGTGTGAAGAGGACTCTCTATTTACATGAACAAACTGGAGTGTAACGAGTTAACAAGCTATACTTCATCACAGGTTACAAGTTACAAGTAGTACATCCTAATCGCTTCATATGTTCACCTGTTTGTTCTTTTACAAACTCTGGGGTTTCAAGTTTGCTTCATTTTAAAAACAAAATAATACCAAAATTTTGTCATGACAATAAAAACGGGTGCTTGAGCTGTTGGACTCTTATTTTTTGGGGGGGTTCACGTACCACTCCTTGACGGTCACCTCCATGATTCCCTCACCGATGTCAGACAGTTTGAACTGCACGATAGGTCCTTGATTCACTGCCGAACAAAACAAAACAGTGACATTATCAGAGAGGGACAAAACAATCTGCTGATGGAGGTCAGCGTACACCACCATGAGCGATCTGCCTCAATTCTCCCAGAGTCCATCACACAGCTGAAAACCCAGAACAGTTCACCATGATACAGATCTCCATGGCAATAGTAGAGAGATCAGAAGAGGCCAGGACTCAGGTGCTGCCGGTCTGGACTTACCCACAGCGACATGCAGCCTTCTGCAGCTGAACACCTGGAGCTTCCTGTCACACCTGAAGGTTATTGGCTGCAGAGTCCTGTCACATCTGAAGCTCTGCAGCTGGAAAGATCTGCGGCTCTGCTGACTCAGCTGATGGGAAAAGAGCAGATAACAGAGGTCACCTGGACCAGCCAACACACAGGTGCTTCAAAGCCACGCCCCCTGATATTCAGGGCCTGATGGTACTTCCTTCAGGTCCTAAATGTCAGACCAGCACCAGCACTCTGAAACTCAAACATGAAACTCCTTCAGGTTCTAATAAAGATGCATACAGGTGTTATTTTAAACAAGGTGGCGATGTAACCCTAACAGAGAAAAAATGCCAGGCAATAAAAAAAACAACATGCCTCTGACACCGTGGCACCAGATCTATGTTTCCTCATCTGCATGAAAATGAGTAAACAGAGTGAGTTTACACTGATTTAGTCACTGAAAATAATGCTGAGCTTGACTTTGACACTTTCAGGAAGTGGGGGATGATGGGAAATGGCCTACAGGCTGTCACCTGCCGACAGAAACCCTGCTCAGGTGTTTTCTTATTACAGGCTTCCTCTGAATTTCTCGAAGCTGACTCACTCCCATGTCACTTCTCACTAAATAAGACAGGAAATTCGCTTTGAAAGTTATCCCCATCACTGGAGGACCACCTGTCAACCACGTCGTTTCCGTCGTTTGAAACCACATCTGCTCCTGACGTCTGGAACAAACACCTGTCCTGGTGGCAGCAGGTGAAGCAAGTTTCACCTGCAGGACAAACCCTGAAAATTACTGAGCTCAGATCTGAGTCAGAACCCGTACACAGCCGGTTCTGGTTCTGACCCATACCCTGACCCGGAAACAGCTCCTAACCGTCAGGAAGCAGTCGCAGTTGTTAGATGTTAGCCACAGCATGCTAGCTCAGAGGCTGTCTCATTCCATTAGGGTTAGCATCAGCTAGCCCATTGGCTAGCTATGCTAATGCACTGAGCTTGGTGACGTTGCGCACGCATGTCCGTTAGCATTAGCCGCAGGTCAGCATTAAGCGCTTACAGAGCCTTTGAGGAGAACACGAAGCTTGTATTTGCTCACCAGCAGCCGCCTGAACGCGCCGAGAGAGCCTCTGGTCACCGCTGCCATCTCTGTGCTCCGCCGGACGCCCCTCTCTGCAGCCAATCAGTGCGCAGCGCCGGCTCTCTTCTTCTGCTGCTTCCAGCAGGGCTCTCAGACGTCACACAGGTGTGATGGCGCCATGATCAGGAGAGCTAATGAACAACAAATTAATTTATCAATCCTTTTCTGGTTTTTACAGCCTTAGACGTTCCACAGTTTTTATCCATTATTAATAATAAAATGATCATGACATCGGCAAGCTGCCGTTTGTGCACCTGTCCAGATAAGGTAAGATAAGATAAGACTTTATTGATCCTGCGGCGGGGAAATTTGTGCATTACCACAGCTCAGGTACAGATAGTAGAAGAATACAAAGAGTATACCAGAATATAAAGACAAGAAATACAAAATAAATAAGATAATACAATATATACAATGGTAGATTGTACACGCACACTCAGAATGTGTTCTTGATAGGAGTTGTAGAAATATGCAAGAAATAAATTAAAAACTATTTTACTACTATTACTATGGCAGAGAAATCAGACAAACACTGGCTTAAAAGTACTTTAGTGATGTTAAGCCTTTTAAAAGAATTTTGTAAACAACACAGTATTACAACAGGTTTTAACAGAACTTCAAGTATAAAATTTTGCCCCAAAGTAGCAAAAAAATAGAATAAAAATAAAATTGTGCACAAGTAAAAGAATTAGTCCTTTTAAGTCCAAATGGTACCAGTGGGGCCCATGACAAACAGGTGTATTGTATTAGAGTCCATCCAATGAGGAGTGTGTGTGTGTGATTGTCTGTCCTACCGTACTACTTGTACAGTAGAGGATTGTAGTCCATCAATGTGCAAATGAGTGTGCGTGTATATGTATATCGTCTCCTAGGATCTTGGGTTGGCTCGCCATCCAGTGAACACTGGAACACTCTGGGTTCTGGAATCGCTGACCTGGTCTTTGGATTCGTCCCATACAAAAACCTGACCGCTGTCAAGTGGATGGTCAGCGTCTACGTGAAGCCACATCTCAGTAAACCTTCCGGTTTCGCTCTGCCCTCGATAACAAAGTTTTAGTCTGCCTGCTCAACTCTCAGCTTTCCATCAGCAGGTCCTTCTCTACTGGAAATTAATCTATAAATATAACTTTACTCCTCACAATACCCCTATATGGAACAACAGGTATATCCGTCTGTGTAGGAAATCTGCGTACATGGATGAATGGAGATCTAAAGGGATTTGGGCTGTAGCTCATTTTATGGACAAGAATGGGGTCTTATTAAAACATGAGACGTTTTGTGAGAAATTTGATGTAAGATGTACTGCTAAGAGATATAAATCCCTAATAAAAGCCATCCCAGTCCCTTTGAGATCAATGATAAATGAAGATATTGTGCACTCTAAAATTTCTCCTGGACTGAGACAGCTCTGCATAGCCGGAGTTGAATTTGGTGACAGGTTTACAAACAAGGTGATCAGGAATATTTTGATAAATGAAATTTGCCCTAATCCGGTTAAAAGAAATTATATTCTTAAAGAATTTGAGACCATGGAGGTTAAGGCGATAAGAAGAAAGTATATCTCACTTCCTCTTTCCCCTAAAGTAAAAGAGGTTAACTTTAAAATCATAAATGAGGTTTATCCAACCAATGAATTCTTAAGACGGAAATTTAACTTAGATGTGAACGCCTGCACATTTTGTGAAAATGATATTGAAAGTCTAGATCACTTGTGAATCAGTGCACTCCTTCTGGATTGACATGTGGAGCTGGCTACAGTCCAGGAGAATTCAGTTACCACATTTGACGGTGACAGTAATAAAATTTGTAATACTTGCTGAGAATGCAGATTTTGACTTGTTGATTAGGACGTTTTTGTTACTGGAAAAATTTTTTATTCACAAATGCAGATATTTTAAAGCTAAACCATGTATAAACAGATGTCTGAATGACTTTAAACTCTGGGCCAAATCGCTGAAACTTGTCAATAACAAGAAAGCTCATAAACTTGTTGTATTATTTAACAAGTTTAATCTATGTTAAAAAAGAAACCTCCCTATTTAATGATCATGACTGCCCTTTTTTGTTCATATTGATTTTTGCCTTTAGTTTCAAATCCTTCAAAGACTGTTCTTTCTTTTTTGTTAACTCTTTTGGCTTTGTGTTTATTGTTTATTGTTTAGTTTTTTCTTCCTCTTTTCTCGTTGTAACGCTCAACCGAGGATATTACATATTCGGATTAATGATGGTGCCTTGTATGTTATACTGTTGTTTATAAATAAAGTTCTAAAAAAAAAAGTCTGCCTGCTCTGTTGGGCTGTAGAAACAAGCGACTGAAAACTTGGGAGGTGGTACTAAGGAGGGACAAGAGCTGCCAAGAGCTTCACCGATTGGCTGACACGCAAGAAGTGAAGTAAAACAATAGGCTCTCATCAGAGCTCATCAACCCTCGGAGAAACTTAACCCTTGTTTAACCAGAACAAATATATAAATCAGGTGGACATGATTAAACTAACGGGGTTCCTCCCTTCGTAAAGTGAGGGTGGAGACTGAAGTGAGACAGTATGCAGACAGCTGGCGATTGTGTGTGTGTGTGTGTGTGTGCTGAACTAGGACGTTGTACATGAGTGCAAAATCAATTAAAAAACCCAGTCTGTCGGGTCACGGTCCTTTACACAACGTAAAGTGAATAACGGAGTCAAATGTCAGCACATATTGTCACATCATCTTTATTCTGCCTCGTCACAGACATTATTAATATTAAAATACAAGCATTCATGAAATTTGTGGAGAAGCATCAGGCCGGTCTGAGTCCGTCTCAGCAGACAATGATATCGTCACAGAGCGTGCTCGTGTCCGGCTCGTCAGCACTGCTCGAACCCCGCCATCAGAGAGAGCGCCAGAGACTCCACTGCACAACAAGAGAGACAGACGTCATCAGCTCCTCTCTGCTCACAGCATACAACAACACACCGGACAGCTACGGTGGCCCAGAGGTGCCAAACACATATTTCACTAACTGGAAAGGTTTTCAATCATTCAATCCTGTGTGCTGACAGGATGACCAGCACAAACATCCTATTTCTCATTTATTACTTTCATATCCTGTTAAATTGACCTCGAAGGATCAGATTGCAGGAGACTTGTGGTTCCTGAGTCTGAGCTGATGCAGATGTCAATAACTGAAGGTTGGCTTTTGTTGGCCCTTGGAAGACTTTAACCGCACACGCCCGAGCCCTCGAAACGACATTTTCAGGCTGAAAATGTTGTGCGGATATCTCGTTATGAAGTCGATCCCCTCTGAACTGCGGACACACTCTGTATGGAGGAAACACAGAGCGCTGCAGCTGGATCCCGACAGCCTCGTAGCGTTGACCGATTTTACATTTAAGCTTTTCCAAGTCGGATGTTCTGCACCTTTGGACCACCGTACACAATCACTGCGTATGACATTATTACCCAGACGACAGACTCACAGTGAGGGAAGGAGCCCCGGCACACCGCCTTATTGAGGATCGTCACAAGGAACATGTGGCAGTTTTTGAAATCAGATTCCATTTTATCGATGGACTCGATCCTGAAAGAGAAACAACATTTAGCTGCAGAGCTGGTGTGTCGTCTCTGTACCTGGATGCGCATAACTGTCACATCAACACCACTGAATAGACGCATCACTCTTACTTCCAGGCTCCAGCCTGCCATCTGTCCGAGAAGATGAGCACGAGATTCAGAACCTTCATTATCGCCTCCTTCACAAAACTGACCTGAGAAAAGACAACATGTAGAAACAGGTTGAGTCTGAGCAGGGAGCCAAAGTGAGATTCGGCCCACTGAAGGTTCTGGTCCCACCCACAGTACAGTGTTTTACAAGTTTTCCTGGAAACATAAAGAATCACTGTCTTATCAGATCCAATTTATTTACTTGCCCGCCATCACACACTACAGTGAGGTCAGTACAAGCAGCAGTCCTGATGGTGCAGCAGCATTTTTTGTACTAAAGCAGGAAAACTGAGAAACACCTCAAGCTGCTCATCGTGTTCGTAAACGAACGAACGCTTTTTCATCATCTCAAACAAACAGGAACCTTCTTTACAGCTGATTGCGTCAGCAGTCAGACTGGTGGTGACGGCACCATCATAAAAGTTCACCTTCTCCCTCAGCAGGCAACGGTCGTGAATCGTGGCCAGGTATCTGTAATGGATCTTGATGAGCTGGTCCAAGTCCTTGGCTTCCTGCACTTGGTGCTGAAACTCGAGTCCCGTGCTGTGCAGAATCTGACGAGACACAAAACAGATGAAGAGCCAGAGTTGGTCAAACTGAGAGTGCAGTGAGGACTCACCTCATCCTCACCGAGCCTGGTTCTGCAGGAGGTTTCTTCCTGTTAAAAGGGAATTTTCCCTTCTCACTGTCACAATTGGCATGGTCATAGGGGGTCATAGGATTGTTGGGTTTTTCTCTGTATATTTGATTGTAGGGTCTACCTTACAATATAAAGCACCTTGTGGTGACTGCTGTTGTAATTTGGTGCTGTGCAAATAAAAATTAAGTGAATTGAATGTCATGGGTGCACTTCCTGTTTGCAGGAGGTCAGTTTGGTGGCTTGCCTCACCCTCGTCATGATGTAGTTGTGAAGGCTGTTGACAAAGTGCATCAGTTTGACCCTGAGCAGACACATCCTGTGGATCTGCTGGTTCACGCGCTCTTTGACCTTGACCTCCTCGGCTGTGGCGCCCTCCAGCTTCTTAGTGACGTCTGTAAAACCTACGAGTAACAACCATTTATCAGAGAAATGACTGAAACGGGCTTATTTTCAGTTTTCAGCTTCACGTGGAGCTCGTACCACTGAATCGAAGCGTGTCCAGACTGTACTTGGCCCATTTGATCTGCAGCAGGAGGAGGAACACTTGGTTGTAGATCTTCTGACACTCAGAGCTGATCACAATGTCCACGGGCCAGGGAACCTGTGCAGACACGTACCAGGAAACGTCAGGTGGCGGATTGAACAACGCACCGACAGACACCAAAGCACAGACTGCAGTGTTCACCTTGTAGCTCAGCGTGAGGACTTCCAGGTTGTTCACAGGCTGTTTTTTCCTGGAAGCGTCGATGGGCTCCAGAAACACTGACAGCCTGGGAAACAGAGATGCCTGATCAAACTCATTCCAACATAAATAAGGAACTGTGTCACAGCAAATGTGCACTGTACCTGCTGCTGTCCTCCGGGTAGCGCTGTCCGACCGCCTCTTGCAGCTGCACGTTCAGAAACGACGGCTGCTGCCAGCTCTCCTTCTCCTGCACCTTGTCAAAGATGGCCGTGTAAAAATCATACATGGTGTCTCCAGCTTCCAGCAGGAAGTAGTTCCTCATCGCCTGAAGGTATTCCAGCAACCTGCAGACACGCCACAGAGCTCAGAAGCTTCCCTTTCCCTGATTTTGGAAACAGGAAAAGCGTAGCTGAAGAGCCGTGCTTACCTGTAGTCTTTTGTCAGAGTCTTCATCAGGTTCCCACAGCACTCAATGTACCTCCTCTCAATGTGCGGGTAGAGACAGGAACGCAGTGTGAGCTCAAACGTCTGGCAGGTGACCGACTGGGACGAGCGGTCCACGCTGAAATCCCCTCCGGAGAAACACTCCTGGAAGTCGCTCTGCTCCAAGTACAGTCTGAGGAAGAGGAGGGCAGACAGAACGCACTCAGACTCGGGAATAAAGAAATCTCGCTCGTATCCGCGCAGAGCTCGGAGGAGTGGAAAACAGAAAATCTCACATCACAATTTGTTTGTCACGTTCAGAGCTAAAGACAAACTCTGAGCTCCGAGTTGTCCACTCTTCTAAGACGTGAACAGCTTACATTTCTGACAATCTGCATCTTTATCCTGCGATGAATCCCAGACTTTTTGTTGATCCTCGCTGGACATTTGCTCAGAGGCTTGTAGAAGAACTATGGCATTACCTGGCAAAATTGATGGCCAGCAGCGGGTCATGGACATCGTCAATCTCGAGGTGCCGCGCCATGATGGACTGCATCTTGATCAGACTCCTCCTTGTGGATTGCTGCTCCGTCATGCCATCCGCCGGGGACTCCTCTCGGCTGCAGAGGCGCGACTGCACGGACTCCAGAAAAAGCGTGTGCAGACTCTTCCTCTCTGCGTCTGCAAGCAAACATCCAGGACAGACAGCCCAGGTTAGTGAGGTCAGCTCATCGGCAGAGGCATGGCACTCAACACACCCTGAAGACATCCGGGAGAGCAGAAGCATAGCAAACCCCATCTGTGGTTTGTGTTGACCCGGTCAATGCAGCGCCTTCCTTTACTGAAACAAACAGACAGAACGAAGCACTGACCTCTGGAGGCTCGCTGCGACTTCTCTGCCTCCTTGCAGTCCAGATTCTTGAGCAGCTGCATGGACTTCCCGGCCATGATAATCTGCTTGAGGACAGGTTTGAGGAAGGACACCATGGTGAGCTGTCTGCCCCCCGAGGCCTGATCCCCCCCGGAGCTCCCGCTGGCCGCGTCATTCAGCTTCTCCTCGCTGTCCACCGTCTCCGATACGCTGTACAGCGTGTAGGTGGCGTACCAGAAGTCCCTGTGATTCACGGGCACGTCTTTGTTCCTGCAGCGGGAGAAAGAAACTCAGCCCACAAAACGCTGCTGAAGTCACATCACACGCACACACACGGTTTCTGCAGCGCACCTCTGGATGATGAATTCTCTGGCAGGGTCAAACAGATGGCCGTGAACGATCCACTCGTCTACGATCTCCAAATACGGCCGGACCGTCTCCGTCCACAGGGAGAACAACAACGCCACCTGGCAGACAGAGAGAGCAGATGCGTTTGTTTCCTTCCACTAAATCGCCCCCATGTCACAGTATCCCACGACGAGTGCTCACTGCCTGCTCCGATGCCTCGCCGACGCTGTCATACTCGATGATGGCCTTATAGAGGGTGTTGAGCAGGTGGGAAGCCCGCACAACGTTGGGGGTGGCGGGCGGCACTTCGGCGACACCCGTGCAAAAGACCCTGTGCAGCACTTTGATCTGAGCCAGGTGAGGGCTGAGCCGCTCCAGCACTGCAGACAGAGTCACTGTCTCATCTGCAAACAGACACGACGCAGATTGGGAATCAAACGAAGGCGGCCGGGCTCAGGATGACAGAACAAGAAAACCAGCACGAAAACAGGAAGCCTCAGTGATCCCTAAACAAGCTTGGACTTACCGTTGCATATGAGCTCCCTCTCGATCGTGGTAAGCTCCTCCTTGAAACTTGTGAAGTACTTGTTGAGTGCCCACACGAAGGCCTGGTAGGTCCTGAAGGGAGGCTCGGAGGCCTTCTTAGAGCCGTAGGTGGACGCGGTGCCCGGCGGGCCCGGCTCCGAGCTGTGGCCTGTCACCTCGTCGATGAACCTCTGCAGCCTGAACACAGCCTGACCATAGACGGCGATGTGCTCGAGGACAGAGCGCAGGCAGTTCTGCAGCACAGAGGAGAAAAACACTTTTCACTACAGCTCGCATTGCACGTGCTCAGTGACCTCCGTCAGATGTGAACTCACGCCGGTCAGATGAGTCACCACCACATTACTTCTGACTGACACCTTTCCGTCGTGCTGCTGGAATATGAAGTGTTTATTGACCCCAGAGAGAAGCCTGCCGGAAGAAACTCACACAGTCAGCAGGACCCTGAACCCACTCTCAACACAAACCTGATCTCGGCGTGTGGCGACCTGCAGGCGACTGTCGTCATCTCTTACCACAGCGTTTCTCGAATTACTTGCGTCTCTGTGACGAAGGCCTTCTCTTCTGGCAGGTACAGTGGGTCCGTGTTATACAGGTGCTGATCCCTGAGGGGACAAATGCAGCATCAGCACCAAATACTCTAATTTCAAACTATAGCTCCTCCCCCAACTGCACCCAGGCATCCCTCTCCCAGCTCTTCCCCTGGGGGGGCTTCCATGTCCAAATGTTCTCCCCACAGGTAGGACGCTGTATATTAATTTTTAACTATCATTGAGGATGAGCTCACCACACATTGAGGAGGTTGGAGTGCAGATGCAGGCTGTGGGGAAAACGAGGTGCATGCGATGCCCAGTACGGGGTCACCAGATGCTGCTCCAGCCAGGCCCTAGCGTCAGGCTCCCCCACTGAGAGGAAACATGGGGAAAAGGTTCAGCGTGACAATAAAACACCCTCCATGTCCGAGTCGCTTACACTGCAGCGCATTCTGGGTAGTGACATCAACGTTTTCTGTTCAGCTTTTGTGACTGAACAGAAAACAAACCAGAAGCTCCTTCCTCTCATTTGGTGGAAACGTTATAAAGACCTGCACCTTCTGCTGTGTGACTGCTTCGCACCTGTCCACGTGACTGGAACGGTTTTGTTGGCGTTGTCCTGGTCCTCCTGAGGCGTCCTGTCCAGCTGGATCCCAGAGTCCTCCCTGCTGATTGGCTGCTGACTGTCATCATCCTCGCTCTCCTCCTCAGACCACTCCTATGAAACAGGAAACACTGATGGGCACAGCTTACCTGTAATACGCCTGTAGGTACTGTGCTCAGTATAATACAAACCAGGACACTTCCTAAAATATATAAAAGCAGAATGCAATGATCTGCAAATCCCATAAACTCATATTTTATCCACAATAGAACACAGAAAACACAGTAAATACTCAAAATGAGACATGTTACTGCTTTGTGACAAATCTGAGCTCATGGGGAATTTGGCGACAGCGACACCCTAAAATATGGGACGGAGCAACAAAAGTGTGTGAAAGTCAGAGATGCTAAAGAGAAGAACAAAGGTGAGCTGGCAGCAGGTCGGTCACGTGATCAGGTAGAAAAAGATCATCTCAGAGAGGCGGAGCTTCTCAGAGGTTCACCAACCTATTTAAGAATCACAGTCCACGCTGTGAACATCTCATCATCTACACAACTTGACATCATCAGCACACTCGGAGGATCTGAGTGTGCTCTCTGTGCACAGGCTGATGACTGTAACCTTCAGCAGAAACACTGCTCTGTGATAAATCTGTGCACGGCTCAGGAATATTTCCATAAACCAGCGTCTGCGAGTAGCTCGGCGTGCCATCCACACATGCTGGTTACAGCTTCGTCATACTGACACGAAGCCACGTGTGACCATGATCGAGAAACGGCGCCGGCTCCTCTTTAAAATGGACCAAGGCAAAGCAGAAACTGATCTCAGGTCAGAATCATCAGCATGGCTTCAGAGGAGAAGAGTCTGGCCCACCTGCAGTTCAGACCTCTGACCGGCCGACAACATCTAGAGCGTTGTGAAACAGGATGAAACACAGCCGGGACTGCCGAGCAGCTGGAATCCTCAATCAGATCAGACCAGCTGCTGTCCTCAGTTCACAGACCATCACAGACTGATGTCAGAGAGGAAGCACAGACCTGTCCTACTTTACAGACGTGACGCTGCCGTCAGATTCAACACAAGTTCGCGTTTGATTCAAAACAGCCTTTTCTGTTCTACAGTGAAGAAAATGTGACTTTCTTTAGGTTTTTTTAGCGTCTGACTTTGTTGGAGCTTTTCTGGGTTTGTACTTGTGGGTCAGAAATGAGTTTTGTTTTTCTGCCTGTGAACACAGGTTAGTGATGATGTTAAAGTCATGTGACTGTGGTGTGGTGTTCATGTTGCACCACACCACAGTTGCACCAGATCACCCTGAGCAAAAACCCGCTGACACCGGGTTTTCGATCAGAGAATCAGAAACAGCTCTGCATTCATAAAGGTGGGCTCGGTGACTCACAGGTGTGTCTGGGTACGGCCCCATGTCTGCATCCTCGCCCTCCATCAGATATTTAGCCCAGTCAAACTTGTCCTCCGGTTCTGCAGACATAAGACTGAAAGATTAACATAAACTGTGTGATTTTTAGCCTTCAAGGCTAAGTGCTAAGGTTATCTGGAAACAAATCATTTGGCCTTTGACATGAAGTGAACTTATAATCACTGCACTGATGTTGTGCAGCGAAACACGGTGGGCAGATTTCCTGCTGCTGAAGCTTTCGCTCTGACTCTGAAACAGAAACATGGGCGCGACTGTGACGACGTCACTGGAATCTGTTCATCTGATCCTGGTGTCAAAGCATCATTAGCATCTGTAATGTGGGATTCACTAAAACAAAGCTTTGGTTTAAAAGGTTCTACTTTTAATGAGAGAGAAAAAACTGCTTTGGAAGAATATGTGAAAAACGTTCTGTTTGTACTGTTTGTGTTTCCAACTCCAACCTGAGAGAAGCAGAATTAATGAATTCAGAATGTGTTGACACGTTGGTCACAGATAAAGGGAAGAATGCGGTTCTCACCGGCCTCCTTCAGCCTGGGTCGCTCCGTGAAGTCTGTGTTTGAGGGGGATCCCGACAGGCAGAGCAGCAGTGACAGTATGCTGTAGTGTGCATCGGTCTGAGGAAACACAGATCACGTTTCACTGAGATATTCTCACATCATTGCAGTCATGTTTCAATGTTTGAACCCGACACACCAGAAAACTGTGTGTGTAACATGTGATACTGACCCATTAGGGCTGCGTCATCTGTCAGAAAACTAGCGCACACTTTATTACTGTGCACTTTTCTCTTGCACTGCTGTGTCTGTATCGTTCTGTCTTTGTTTTGGTTTCTTGCACACTTTATGTAGTCTTGTGTTGATCGTCTGATATATGTAGCACCATGGTCTTGGAGGAATGCTGTCTCGCTTCACTGTGTACTGTACGACGACGCATGGTGGGAATGACAATAAAGCTACTTGACTTGAAAAGACTAATGTGACTGTTTATTGATTGCAAGTTTACACTTATTACCTTCATCCATCCAAAATCCCCTCTGACTTTCGTTCACAAGTTTCACGCTAGAATATGATGCAGCATGCCAGCATTGACTGGTGTCGCGCATGAGTATTGATCGCGTATCCGTCTGTGATAGAGCAGAAAACAGCTGTGCGCTACCTTTTCCCCATCTGTGTTCGGTAAAGGTGAGTTCAGGAATTCTTCAGTCAGTCTCATCCAGCTTTCTGCTTTCTGTAGGTCCGAGTGCACCACGAGCTTCTCGTAGATTCTGGAAAACAGGGCAGACTGTCACTATACCATAACGTTAGCTGGAGACGAAGAGCGGAGGATGACGATGGAGCTGCCAGGCAGGAGGAGAAGAAGAACTCAGGGGAGGTTGGTGGATGTAGCGAAGGGGGACAAGCAGAGGGGTGCAGTGACAGAGGAGGATTCTGGGACAGGAGGACATGCAGAGCCCTGAAGGAGAACATACACATGTTTAGTTTGCTCAGACTTCACTGTTTTGAAGGAGTCACTCACCCGCTGACACTGCGCTCCACTTTGTGGCTGTCTGTGTCCAGATATCGATGAAACCTGAGGAGACACGAGGCGGATGTTAGGACGCTGTGTGCAGCAGCCTGCTCCCCCGCACACCCGTAAAAACTCACTTAAAGTTGGACCAGGCGAATTTGAGCGCCAGCTGGAAGTTTTGGTCCTCCTCATCCTCGATCCCGCTGAGACACCTGATCAGCCGCTTCGTCTCTCTCTCACTCTCCTTTTCGAAGGTGCTCCAGTGCGCCATGTTGACGCTGTCAGCCGGGCTGCAGTCCCCGTGAACGGGCACAGATCGAAGCGGCCTGTCGGTCTGCTTCCAGCCCGCGGTTTCCACCCGCGAACAGGCTAACAGCGCCGGAGATGTCTTAAATGCGCCATTATAGACAAATGGCTGTCTCCTCCATTGATTCCTACAGGACCGCGCAGTGTTAGCCCCACCTCCATAACAAACAAGTAGCACTGAGCATGCGCAAAAACAAATCAAATAAGTTTCCGTTTTTATTTTTTACTGTTTTAAAGTAGTTAAACCTCGTTTCTCAGTCGGTACAAAAAATGACAAAAACTGAATATTCCACTTTCTGTGAATCTACGTAGGAAAATGGCGGTAATGCATCCGTATGAGCAGCAGAGGCCGCACAGGCACTAGTAAACAAAAAGCACTGAAATACGTTAAAGGACTAAAATGAGTACGTGAAGATGCTTCTAGACAGCAAGTCCATGGTTTAGTTCTTGCAGTGACCCGGATAATGCTCGCACGGGTCAACGAGAGGACGCGCTATCTTCATATCGCCTGTTTACCAGGTGAGGAGCGCAGTCAAAAGCCCCCGTGGTGATGGTGATGATTCTCTGCAGATGCTCAGGTCATGCTCACATATGTACAATAGAAGATTTTACGAAAATAAAAGCCTGTAAATAACTTTTGATTTGACTGTATTTATTTCTCTATATTCGAATACTTACACATTCTTAACACTCTATGTTTCCAGAAGAAAAAGGTTCATAGCAGTTTTGTTCTACAGCTATAGACTCGCTAGCGCCCTCTGTGAACTCATGAGCTATGCTATTAGCTTAAAGCGCTCACAGAAGGCGGCGAGTGCGCTGAAACACTGGGGTTCCCATAATTCAGCGCGCTCACGGGCGGGTGCTTTTGGTGGACGCCTCTTTCCTTCGATGCTCTCTGTTGTCGGCGTCAACAAGTCCCGCCCCCACACTGCGCACTCTTAACTCACAGAGACGGTGGACGACAGTAGTACCGGCGTGAGACAGCGGTGCTGGTGTTTCTACTCAGACGAAGCGGCAGGGGGCGTGGCTAACACTCCGTACAGCAGCGACCCTGCGCGGAGATGAAGAGGAGGCTAAACAAGAAGTACCTGCTGCTGATCCTGGCCTACACCGGACTGCTGCTGCTTCTGCCCTACGTGCTTGACTCTCGGGACCGGGCGACCCGGCCGGCGGCGCAGCTCCAGCCCCGCTGCCCGGAGCTGGAATTGCCGTGGGAGGACGCTGGGGGTCCCAACGGCAGCGAGCCGGCGACCGAGCCCGCCTCTAACCGCAGCCAGCCACGGATCCATGTCTACCTGCACGCCACCTGGAGGACCGGCTCCTCCTTCTTGGGCGAGCTGTTCAACCAGCACCCGGACGTGTTCTACCTGTATGAGCCCATGTGGCACATCTGGCAGGCGCTGTACCCTGGGGACGCGCAGAGCCTGCAGGGTGCCGTGCGCGACATGATGAGCGCACTCTTCCGCTGTGACTTCTCGGTGCTGCGGCTGTACGCGGGCGGGCAGAACGTGAGCAGCGCTTTCATCTTCGGCTGGAAGACCAACAAGGTGCTTTGCTCCGAACCGCTGTGCCGCGCGCACCGGCGCCACGAGGTGGGACTGGTGAAGGAGGAGCTGTGCGCGCAGTGTCCGCGAAGGGAGCTGCGCGAGCTGGAGCGCGAGTGCCGGAAGTACCCGGTGATGGTGATCAAAGGTGTGCGTGTGCTGGACCTGGGCACGCTCGTGCCGCTGATGCGGGACCCCAGTGTGAACCTGCGCGTCGTGCAGCTGTTCCGGGACCCGCGCGCCGTGCACAACTCGCGTCTGAAGTCGAAGCACGCTCTGGTGAAGGAGAGCATCCAGGTGCTGCGCAGCCGCAGACAGAGCGACAGGTACAAGCGGTTGCTTGCGCCCGCGAACCGTGCGACGCGCGCGGAGAGCTACGTGTCGGGCGCCCTGGAGCTCATCTGTGACGGCTGGTTGCGCGACCTGCTGCTGCAGCTGCGCGCACCGCCCTGGCTGCGCAGCCGCTACCTGCGCCTGCGTTACGAGGACCTGGTGCTGAGGCCGGCCGAGCAGCTACGCAGGCTGCTCCGCTTCGCTGACCTGTCCGCGTCTGCCGCGCTCGAGAGCTTTGCGCTCAATATGACACGCGGGCACGGCTACTCTTCCGACAGACCATTCCTCATCTCCTCCCGCGACGCCAAGGAGGCTGTCCACGCCTGGAGGGAGCGGCTGAGCGTGGAGCAGATCAGTCAGGTGGAGGCGTCCTGTGGCGAGGTCATGAGGCAGCTGGGCTACCAGAAGACGCACGAGGAGGACACAGCGTCCTGACAGAGCTGTGGGCCGAGGTAAGCTGACAAGCGCCTGTTTATGTTGCTGATCTGAGACCTCTGACCTGACCTGCTTGGATCACAATACAGGTGAAACTAAGACTTTCATACATCACAGCCTCCAGTGATGACAGGGCATGTCACATGTCTTAACCCCAGACTGTCATGTAGTTGTTCTTCCTTCAGTTCGATTAAAAAAACAAAGGAAATGGTTTGTTTATCTCAGAGGAGATGATGCTCTGGCAAGAGCATCTTCCTGTTAATGACAGGAAGTGACACGAGTGAGGCGGGATGCAGTGAAATTTTATTTCTGACATAAAATGCAAACAAAAGGTAGTAGCAGATAGTAATGGTCATAATTGTGTCACCAAACAGCACAAAACCAACAAGAACATCATTTAGATTCAAAATTTAAATGGTAATATTCTATAAAAGCAGATGTTTGCAGGTGGTTTAGCTGTGTCACAGTTGCCGATGGAGCTTTCGCTCCAGCGTTGAGCCCAGCTTCGGGTCCGAGTCCTCGTCTGGTGAACAAAACGAGAGAGAAAAATAAACTGAACCAGACTCTAAGAAGTGACAGCCAGATTACCCTGTCGCCCGGATTGTTGTTGGAGGTGATGTGAACATGAGAGTCGATGAGGGCATGAATTTGTGTCTGTGGGTAAAACCTGTAAGTCTGTAACATCACCTGTACGCACTATAGTTCCAGGTTAAAGCCGCGTCAGTGACAGCGATACAATCCACAGCGCTTAACAAAACTCAATCAGGACTGCACTCACCTGTTCACAGTGTAGTGTCTAACAGCTGTTCCTGCATCAGGAAACACACCTACACAGACAGGATGTAACATGGTGACCTTATCAAGCTCACAGTAAGCAAAGAGGTCTGAGGCTGCTGGGTGTATGGGGCATATTTAAAGATTCAGGTGTGGTTGGAGACAGAGCATTGGGCTAAGAAAGGAAGCAGGTGTTAGAGGAAACTTACACTTGCCACTGATGGCATGAACCGTGCAGGAGGAAGTTCTCTTTCAGGTTGTCTGCGTGTTAATAGGAAGCAGCGGTGTGCGTGCAGAGCTGATGACGTTGTGTCCTCGGCTAGATGTGGAAACATTGTTTCCAATGTTTCCACATCAAAACACGACATCAAAACGCGACCACAAAGGTCAGAGGTCAGACTGTTTAAATGAAGGCTGGGTCGAGTCTGTGTGTGTCTCTGTCTGTGTGTGTGTGTCTGTGTGTTTCTAGGAATGTGTGTGTGTGTGTGTGTGTGTGTGTCTGTAGTTCATGTGAACAAACTCGGTGTGGATGTGTGCAGCGTGACTCCTGATTTGTGGGCTGTCAGCCTCCCTCAGATACAGGTACCACCTGTAGAGAACAGAAGCGCTGACGTTAGGTGTGTTGTGTAGTTCGTGTAGTGTGGTTGTTGGAGCGTGTGTGATGCTGTGATGTGTTAGTGTGTGTTTTCTGAAGCACAGGTAGGAAAACAAGCACTGCAGAACTCGATGGGAACATGGAGGAAGGCGATTTGGTGATTCCATCACAAAGACCTTATGGGTGCGGGAGTCAGGGATGTGCGGTTCTGTGGAAGAACTAAAGCGTGTTTCATGTTTCGATGGTGCTGATTGAATTAAACTTTAATCGTGTCGTTGATGGTTTACAGCAGTGTTTTGTGTAAGCGGCTGCACTTTGCTCTGATGGTCAGATAACGATCCCGGTCTGTTAATATGTCCCAGATTTAACTCAGTCAATCTGTAAAATAGCTTGTGTGGCTGAAGAAGGGCAGGAGACAGATGCTGTCCAGGGTAGCAAATGATTTGTTTAACATCACTGTGACCAAAAATATTTACAAAAATAAAGAAAAACTCAACTCCGAAGTTAACTTGGTAGAAATAAACATAACTGAACTTAAACCAACAAAATTTAATGTCAAGTGCACTCAGCTAAACTGACCTGGTCCTCTCCTTTTGAACACCTGAGTTCTTCTACTTAAATACTCAAGCAATCTAAACAATATCCTCCTCCGGACTATTCCATTCAGTAGGTAAGATAAACATTACCATTCTCATAAACTCATGATGCTACTCTTTACTAGCAATAAAAGAGACTAAGGTGTAGCCAATACATGTTACATCAATATATCTCTCTCAAACAAACATAATCCTAAAATTGACTCTATTAAATTAAACCAGTTCTCCCCCCTCTTCACCTGTTCCCTTCCCGTGACATCAGAAGCTAAACAGGAAGCTATAAATACAGGAAGTGAGGCAGCACTTCCTCCTTTTGCTCCTGGAAGTCAGGTGAGTTCAAACCAAATAAACTAGACAAATTAACAGTTGAAATAAATAAAATGTTAACTTAACAAACTTGTCAATGTTGATTTAAACCAAGATGTTATATTACATAAACTGTAAAAGTGCAAAACATAAACAAACCCGGTATAGTAAATCTTTGCAAACTACAGAACAAACATATGGTATGGCAAAATCAAAGCAAGAATGTTAACTAAGAATAGCAAGCTTCAAATCTGGACAAATGGTGTTCTCACCCACTTTGTCATACAATCACAACATGTCAAAGACAGAGAGAGAAGTCCCCCCCTCCCTTTAATGACCTGCTCCTCCATAGAGGCCTCTTTGTTCTGTCTCTGGCATTGCTGGCTCCTCTTATGAGGGGAGGAACTGCAGCGAGCCGTCAAGAAGGGCATCATTGTGTGAGACTGTACGTGACTGGGTAGAGCTCCAGGGCGACAGCGCGGCTGTCACCGCAGGCTCCCACAGACACGACCTTTAAGGGTGCTGTGAGAGCCACGCAGGCTACAGAAACGTCCCCACAATGCCTGCGCAGTGTTACGTCACAAAGTCTGAATGTTCCAAGAACGTCTGAGGAATGTTTGTCATTTAAACGTTAATGGTTAAACGTTCGCTCTGTTGATTAGATATTGACCTGAAGTTGGAATCATTTTATAAAACGTCCCCACAGTGTTATAGAAGAATGCTGAAAAAAAACAAACAAAACACTTTATGACCTTTGACCCCAACAACGGTCACAGAAATGTCTCCTTTATTAGTAACCTTCTTTATTAATCCTAATGTTCCACAATGTGTCTCTGTGTTTTTTCTCTTTTACCACCTACGCAAGAATCACCTGAAAGAGTATGGAGAGAGTTTACGGGTGAGAAGCAAAAAAGAGCCGTCAGGTGCTCCAAATAAACCTTAGACTCAAATGTTAGAAGAGGCTTTTCCCTGCAGCACGCCATGTAATAAATACTCTCAAAGAAAATAGAAGCCGTTACAACTTATATCTAAAAATATATCGTTTCATGCATCGGTCAAAACACTTCACACAAGTAAAGTTGCCCGAGATTCGCAGAATTTACAGAAAATGCACTATTTTGTGAGATTTATCGTTATCGGGATGAGAAATGTCCTATATCGAGATATAAGATTTTCATCCTATTGCACAGCCCTATCTCTGCCCTGTCTTTCTCACCAGCAGATGACCGCCCCTCCCTGAGCCTGGTTCTGCCGGAGGTTTCTTCCTGTTAAAAGGGAGTTTTTCCTTCCCACTGTCACTAGTGTGCTTGCTCATAGGGGGTCTTGTGATTGTTGGAGTTTTTCTGTATTATATTAGGGTCTTTACCTTACAATATAAAGCGCCTGGACTGTTGTGATTTGTTAAAAAAAAAAAAAAGCAGGTTATTCGCTCACTGTTTTCACTGGAAACGCTTCATATAACATTGTTTTTATTCTAACAAACATCCTCAGAGTGATTCAGGCTAATTATTTAAGACTTAAACGTTCCTGTCTTCACAGATAGATCATCATCACTGGTTCTGTTTTCTCTGTTTTGGTGGATGTTTGACCCTGAATAAGATAATATGGATGGATGAACGAGTTTTGGTTCCTTTTTTCTTTTGTTCAGATTCGTCCCTCCGTCTTGTCCTCGTGTCTCTGGTTAAGTTTGTCTTGGTTACTTCCTTTTTGTTATCAGAGTATTTAGACCTTTCTTGTTCTCTCAGCTGCTTTAGTCTGCATGACAAATATTCTTGTGCAGGACACTGAACCTTCAGAGTGTGAACGTTAGAAAGCCTTAAGCATGGAAAAAGTGCTTGTGTGAATGTGTATGAAAGGGTGAATGAGGCATGTTGTATAAAGTGCTGTGAGTGCTCAAGTTGAGCAGTATGATTATGAAGCCATTAGTACCAGATCGACTGGCCACGGTTTTCAGGGTTTTAGTACCTGATACCAGGTACTAGAATGTGACAACAGGCTGCATGCCACCGATTGGCGGGTCAGTGGCATCATGAGAGCATCTTGTTCACAAAAAGTTTTTGAAACCCCATGACGAGGAAACTGCTACAGGAAAGGACGCCGTGACAAACAGCCACTCATTATCGTTCTGTGGGAACAAAGCGCCTTCAGGGCTCCTAGTCTTGCTGACTGCAGCTCGCTCACAACTTCAGATTTATTTTTAATCCTCAGCTGATTTTTTTTTTTCTTCTTCCAGGGTCGTGGTGTTCAGTCTGAGGTCAGAAGGTGGTCTAACTAAACGAGCAGCTGGAATGTGTTCCTTGAGGAGTTCTCAGGCGTGACTCGAGGACTGTTTTCCTTCGGCCGAGCCGGGCTGATGAACTGGAGAAAATCTGAGCAAAAGAGCAGCCAATCACAGGCGGACAATTTGGAACAAGGAGGCGGCGGCTCATTTTTCCTGGTTTCTGTTGGACACCAGCCCTGCACGCCCCGGATATTCCTCCTCAGGAGGTGACTGCCAAGATCAGAGCGCCGGCTTCGCTGTCACCTGTGTGACTCATCTGTCTGGCTTGCGACTCAGCGTGGCAGAGATCGCCAGTGTTTGTGGTACTCACTAATAGCACTAATGTAGAGCAGTGAAGAAGAACTGCAGTATTTTGGAGAGGCTACTCTCCTCTCTAACCCTCCCCCCGGCCTCTCAGGAATGTGCACTTCTCTGACAAAACACTCACATGGGTGTAAGATTCCTCCGTCCTCACACAGTTTAGGGTGCAGGGCCCTGTTGTTTTCTTCGAAAATGCTGTAAATGTTGTAACCCAAGCCTCCAGAAGGGCTTTAGTGTTTGAGATACCCCTCTCACCTCCAAACCTCCAGCAGCTTCTGTGCACAGACAGACATGGACCCAGGTCTGCAGCCCTGTAGCCAGCTCACGGAGCCAGACAGACAGAAAGCTGAATTTTTTTTTGTGTATTTAAAAAGTTGATTCACTGTTACAGGATTTGTACAAACAGTTTGTTACGTGTGTACACTTGGATTTGGCCGTGGTTGGTTCAGCGACCAATGAGCTGTTGTAGCTCACAAGGTTAAATACTGTGGAGCAGAAGGGCAGGTGGGAGGTGGAGCACTTAAAGATTTGATAATGGAAGCTCACACAGCAGCACAGTCTGTGAGCAAAGTCCGCTTTATTTTCCTCAGCTAATGTCCTGCGTATGTCTTTGAAGACATGACTCGGTGGTAGGGGTATCTCAAAGTCTTGGGAGGTTGCCCCCACCTCCCATATGTGAGGCTCAGAGGTTGTTTCTGTACTTTTTGTTGGCACTGAAAGAAAAATAACTTCAAAGCGACTCAAAGAATAAAAAGCTGACACACTCCATAAAGAGCTTGTGTATGATTGTTAATGCTAAGCCACATTATCTGTAGGTTCATTTATCAGCACGTCAAAGTTCATTCATATTCATTTGTTTGGCTGTTCTGGTTGAACTGAATGGACACAAACTCATCTCCAGCTCCAAGTTTCTGTTCTCGGACTCTTACAGAGCAGCTTAGCATAACTCACAAAATAATCCTTCTTTATCTGATACCAGGCCTCAGGTCACTCTCTGAAGCAAGCTCATTTAGCTCCTCCCAGTTTGAGGGCTTCCTGATTGAATGCCCATCACAAACAGAAGCATGAAATGAGCATATAAGGACGGGAATATTCGGTGTATCACAGTAGCACAAGGTACTGAAGCCGGAGAGAAGGGATTAGCTCTGTTAGCACGTGAGCTTCACATTACTGAGAAGATCCAAATCAATCCTGAAAGATTCAAATTATTTTGTTATTTTACTGCCACGATTACAACATAAGTGCAGGCGGTCTGTGTGATATGTGGGTGTTCCAACATGAACGTCCTGCTTGATTACCGCAACTCAGAATAAGCTGCATCACTCTGATGCACTCGGGTTAATAATACAACAGGACTCAATATGATCTCGTGAAATATTCAACTCATAAACTGGACAGGTCATCAGACTTTACACTTTGATCTCAAAGGAAGTGAATCTTTTTTTTTCTTTTTTTCTTTTTTTTTTTTGAGAGCATCGTGAAAACAGGTCAGCTGTGTTTTAATAACATCACATATCAGATAGTGTTTACACCTTTTTCATTTCCCTGACTGAATTTTTATTTTGAATGCCTGAAAATATCTGCGTGTTCAAAAATACACCAATCTCCTGCCTCCCAATCTGCTGACACACACACAGCCACAAACACGGAGTGCGAGTGGATTTGTAAACACCACAAAATGCGGCAGCACTGGGTGAGAACTTAAGATTTTATTGACATGCTGACATGCAGACCACAGTGGATGCAGACGGGCTGCAGAGCTGCTACTAAACACAACAGTTGCATACATTGACAGTTAGGCTACGCATCACATTTCTCACGTACTCCTGCCGACACGGGAAGGTCAGAGACGGTCTTGCTTGCTTCCCACGTCCTCGCAGAGAGTGCGCCGAACATGCCAACTGCCTTTAGGACTCGTGCAGAGCAGCACGCTCACAGTTTAGTGCGCTACCTTTCACATGACAGAGGGAACATGGCTCCCCCATGAGCTCACCTACACAGTCTCACACCAGCGTCAGTGACCCTCCCTGCAGAGCTCGGCTTACAGAAGCACACTCGTTTCCTGCTGTGCATCTGAAAGCCTCGTGCTAAGCTGGGAGCCGTGCTTTTCACACCTGCTCCTGCGCATGCACACACCAGCGCAGCAACCACAGCGGGGCCATCTGATTCTCTGCTCAGACACACACATACACAAACACACAGAGTGAACTTTATAGAAATTATGCACAGCAGCACGTTTCTAAAACAAAAGTGTGATGTCACTCCTGACAATGAGTCCAGAGGGAAAAATAATAAGTGAACCGTGTGTTTCGAGTGAGTATGGAGGCTACATAGCAGACGCACACACGCCTGTTTACCTGCACACACAGCTGACGCAGGTGTGTGCTGCTCGCCGGGGTCACGTTTGAGCCTGCAGAGGGTCGCTCTGTGAGATCTGCTTCTAAAATCATCTCTGTGCACAAGCCTGAGTGACCGAGCTCCACCCGCTCTCTTCGGCTGACTGCCGAGGATGAGTCAGCTTTGCCAAACGTGCATGGGGAAAGAGAGGGAGGAGAACATAGAGGAGGGAGCTCTGCAGCATTAAGGAGCAGTTACGATGGGAGGTGCCCGCTCTTTGCAGTCAGTAAAGCCTCTCAACACCTCCTGCTCACTGGGGATCCATCCAGAGGTCACCGAGAGCCTGCTGGATGTTGGGAGAATCATCCATCTTTGCATGCGTATCATCAGTGAAAGCATTTCTCAGCTGCTGCGCTGCTTCTGATCCTCGTCCAAAAGTTGAAGCTCCGCAGTCCGACTGCACACTGCATGTCTGTTTTGAAAAATCAGCATTTCCTTTGGAGACATAATGAAATACAAAGTTCTTTAACTGCGTATTCGTCCAGAGCAGACACCCGGACACTGTGTGGAGCAAGGAGGAAGAGGAGTATTCAGACATAGGCGAGTGCAGCGATGCCCGTCTACATGACAGGGTCACATGACAGAATGAGTCAGAGAGACTTTGTCCAGCTGAGGTGTTGTGATCCCAAAGGAAGTTCAGAGTCACTCTGCAGGACCGCCCTCCTGGATGTGGAGAAAGCTGAGGATGAGGTGGTTGGGGGGTGGGTGCGGGTGGCGGGGACGGGTGGGGTCAGATATGGTCCTCGATGGGGAAGACGAGGCGCGTCCCTCGGCTCAGCAGCTCCTGCTCGCGGGAGTCCAGCTCACGCTCCAGCGCCTCCTCTGATGTGCTGCCGCTCCTTTTCCCATTCGCGCTCCAGCCCGACCCCCCGGCAGTGTCCGCTCCACTGCCAGACGCCCCGTTGGCGGTGATGGCGGTGTCCCCGAAAGTGAAGGTCAAGTCTGCGTCGCCACGGATCAGGTCAGAGTCCGGGTCTCTCAGCTGCTCATGGTTCTGAAAACAAAGCCAAAGCAGAACATGAAGGGGAAGAATGGGACCACACGAGAACAGATGTGGGACGCATGTGGCAAAAACGCGCATGACCACACGAGCACGCTGACATGAGTGCAAGGGCTCACAGAGGACACAGTGGATCTACACGGGGGAGGGGCAGATTTAGGCTGGATTAACCTCCAACTGTCGCCCTGCTTCTCTGAGCTGCCTCTAATCGGAGAGAAATCACACATCTGCCCCTGCTTCTCAGACTTTCCAGGCCGGAGAACTGAAACTACACGTATGTTTTTATTTGAGTGAATTTTGTTGGTAATTCGTCTTTGTGACAGTTTTCAGGTACTTCAGTGATATGAATTTTCAAAGGTCTGAGACGCACACAGAGTCGTGAAAACAGGATTTCTCTGTGAAACATCAATGAGCTCAGTGATATCGCTGAAACATTTGGGTCAGCTTCCTGTGAGCATCTAAAGCTCCAAATCACACGCTGCACGGCGCTCGAGTCCGGGTCTGAACTGATTGGCGGATCAATATTTGGCCAGGGGTCCCCCAGGGAGGACGGGATGAGTTAACTCGGGGGGTCAGTGCGGGGATTACTCTCACAGAGAGATCCAAGAGAATTACATAACACTTTCTCTGCAGCAGCAATCATGGCGAACCGAGCAAAGCTTTATCTTTTTAGTTGTGAAACTAAGCCACCACACTTCCTGTTGACTTCCTCTGTGAACACGAGCAATATGTGAACTACGTATTTGTGAGCCACTTTTGAAATGAAAGTGTTCGTCAGGAGGGTTAGGGTTAGCGGCGCATTGATGCTTTCACTGCATTTAGCTCCTTTACAGACCGTGAGACATCTGCTGTTCTGAATTACATTTTGAGCGATCGCATTTCACGTGTTTCGTTCCCCTCTGTGTTTTATAAAATTTATAAGCGGAGGAGAAAGCAGACGGGGAGCTTTATTTAATCTCCTGTGCCCACACAGAGTCCTGGATGGGACTGATTACATGAGCCTGGCAGCCAGCCGCTCGCTGGCAAACAGCAGCAACAAACTGGGAGGGGAAGCGTTTCTGTGAGCAGACTCGGGATAGGAGGCACATTCAGATAAATAAATGAAACGAGAAACAGTCAAATTACAGTTCAGATCTCTGAATGCGAGCCAGCTCTGAGGGCTGAACTCCTCTTTGAGCAGGAATCTCTCAGAAAATGAAAAGAGGAGTTTGCCAGAGTCCATCCAAGTGTGACCGCGCCTTCAATGGTTGCTTGTGTGGCTGAAATATCTTTCATTACAGTGCTCATCATTGAGGCGGAGCTGAAAAGGCCCTTTGTGCTCGCTGAATGCCAAAAGGCTTTTCCACCGTCCAGTTACTCTGCCGCTGAAGGCCTCGGCTCTTTGTGTGCTGGCTGGCAGGCTCTGAGAGCTTCAGTATTCACAGGAAGCCTTCTTGAGGAGCCGGCTCCCCACTGAGCACAAAGAACGAGAGAAAATGACTCCTAACCACTCACTGTGTCCCAGAACGGCTCGGAAATCACTTCCTGTGGAAAAACATCTCCTAAAGAAGTTTTTCTGCGCTGAAACGAACACACACAACACCACAATCAGCTGATTTTTCTGTAATATCATGCTGTAAATATTTACAGAGTTACAGGTCCTGAAAGGTCCTGGAAGAACAAAATAGTGGGTTTTTGAACAAGTCTAGATGATTTTTCCAGCATTTCAACTTCATGAATCCAGCAGAGATCTGTTATCTTCAGGGCTAAAAACACTGAATCAGTTTAATAAATAAATGTAGTCCAGAAATATTCACAGTGTAAGTTACTGTGTAGTGAATATAACAGTGTGAGCTGGGGGGTATATATGTCTGCTGATCGTTTTGCGGTTTGTCTTTGGGAAATGTGCTGACTCAACCAAAAAAAGGCAGACACTCAAACTGTAAATAAAAAGAAGCGACAGAGATGCTAGAATGGTCCGTGAACAGATGAAAATAATGGTGGCATCGTCATGTACTTTATTATTATTATTTATTTATAATTATTTATTTGTAGAATTCTTTTAATACACTTAACAAATTAAGGGAGTGCTTTTTAATCAGAGTGCAGCATCAAGTCAGTTAAATTCCTGGATATATCAGAGGGGGGTGCAATAGAGGGGCAACAACCCCAAACCAGGAATGGTTTTCAATTCCCCCTCCCCATCTTTTATGACTGTTTTTCACTAGTCTTGCATTTGGCTAGGGTCAGTGTAACTGCTCGTAGCATGAGGTAACACCTGGACCCTACACAGGCTGCAGAGGTCATTCAACTCCTCCAGCGTGGCACATTAATACGTGCCACTGCCAGCAGGTTTGCAGCTTCTCCCAGCACAGTCTCAAGAACATGGAGGAGAGCTGGACAGGGCCGTAGAAGGCCTTAACCCATCAATAGACCAGTATCTGCTCCTCTGTACACGGAGGAAGAGGGCGAGCACTGGAATAGCTACAAAAAGACCTCCAGCTGGTCACACCACGTCTCTGATGAACCAATCAAACACAAGCTTCATGGGGGTGGCATATGTCAGTCAGGTTCACGGTGCCTTCTAGTGCACTCACTGCACGGCACCGTGGACCTGACGGACATTTGCCATAGAACGCCAGAACTGGCATGCCCACCACTGAACTTGAGCTTGATCTTGGTTATGAAATCAAGTTTTCCTTCAGTTTTTTATGTTAGAAGGCTCTCTGCATCACCCTCAGAGGTGTTCTACACTTCATACAGACTCACTGCTCACTGTGAGTTTGCTGTCTTAGTGTGCACGTGGACACTCACCTCGTACGCCTGGGGGGTGGTCAGACAGCTCGCCAGCGGCCCGCAGTAGCTGGGTAGGGTGGAGGTGAGAGGCGGGCCACTGTGGGTCAGAATGGGCTTCAGGTAACTGAAGGTTTATTAAGGACAAGCAGCTGACTGAGTCTTAAACACTTTAAATGGTAATGATCCACCCACCTGTCAATCCATCCATCCACCTATTCATCCATCCACCCATTCATCCAACCATTCTGCTTATCAATACTTCTGTCCATATGTTGGAGAAAACTAGGATGTATCAGTGGTTATGGCGACTTTAGCTCATCAATGATATTTTTCATCTCTGAATGAATTCTCTTAGGTATTTATGCTAGTCCACACTGTGAGGCACCTTTACTACACTTAAAGGAGATCTTAAAACTGAAGTAATGGGGCTTTTAACCCTAACAGCGAGTGTTAAGCTCTAACACCTGTGTCAGCTGTGATGACCCTGACTCCAATAAAAAAATGTATAAACCTGATAGTTTAAGGTTAGGGTAATCTCCAGTGACTAACAGGTTTAAACCAGTTGAACATAAAACTTTTAGGTTTTTGTCACTTTTGTCACACTCTGGGAAAAGGCCGCTGTGGACGCTGCAGGGAGGGGCAGGCTGCCCATTTGTCTCATAGACAAAGCCACTGCGGGGGTTAACTGGAAAACACAGTCAGTCACCGGGGAAACCGTCGCTCAGCAGAGGGGAGAAGCAGGGAGGGACCAAGTGCACGAGGAGCTAAACACCTTTACTGCAGCCTGTTAGCAAGCAGGGGAACATATTTTATGGGCTTGTTAACCGAGGCGATTCTTTGGACACAGGACAGAACCATCCTGGATGAGACCACAGAGCTCTGAAAGGATACTTGTGATCGAACGTGTACCACAGTCTGAAGAGCCATGCGCTCTCCTGCTTGGTTTTACTTTGTCCTTCAGCCTGAGGCCCGTCCTGGACAAACACACACAGATAACACAGCTTTATACTCACGGGAAGAACAGCCTATCAAGATAAAATGCTTCACCTTTTAATTCACTCAGCCAGGCTGAATGAGCGGGCTTTTTAAAAAAAAAATACAAACAGAATGTGAGTTAAATATCATGAATAATCATACTTATTGGTAATCTCTGCAGAGACAGACTCAGACTCCATGACAACTGACACATGTAAAAATATTTTCTCACATCAGTGAACCAGCAAAAATATTACATTTTTATTAATCAATCAATTTAAAAAAAAAATCTGTGTATACTTGGTGATGTTTCTGGTTCCAAAGGTCTGAGGTTTTACGTCATAGTCACTTATATATGAAAATAATTATTCGTAGTTCATTGTGAGGCGTGAATAAACTCATGGGTTTGGAAGGAAAACTCTCACTGATAACCAATAACTCTAATAACTGCACAGAAGCATGTGTGAGTGGTGCTCACCCCCTGCAGGACCTGGAAGCTGTCTGCAGACGGCTGCAGGTCTTGGTCTGGATCAACATCGACTCTGAAACAGAAAAGGACAAAGAGATAGTTAACAATCATCACAATGCTGTTTTTCTGTGCGGTTAATAAATGACTAAATTTCTCAAACTGGGTGCTGCGTAATTATCTGTCTATATCCATCCATCCTTTTGCTGCATATCCAGCTTGGTTCAATGGTAACTTTATTGTCCCCAATGGGAAATTGATTTGTAGTATGTCCATACAATCACAACACATACCCACAAAAATAAGCCCAGCGGTAACGACCTAAATTTTATCTTCAAAAAAAGTGCAGTGTGCAATGGCAACAACCCTTATGGTTTAGTGTTAATAACCATGATAATAGCGCTAGGTACAAAAGACAATTTATGTCTGTTTGTCTTTACTGCAGGCACTTTATACCAACGACCTGATGGAAGCAGTTGAAAATCATTAAAGAGAGGGTGATCTGAACACAACATGACAGAGGTTGCCTTCCTCAACACCTGCCTGTTATAGAAGTCCACAAGCTGGACCTGAGATCTCTCTGAAATCCGACCAGCCACTTTAACCAGGTTACTAAGTCCGGCCTTTTTATTCAAAGACATATTACCATACCAAGCAGTGATACAGAAGGTTAAAACAGATTCAATAAAACTTTTAGAAAAAAAGAGTCATCATTTCAGATGAAACATTAAACCTCTCCCAGCTGAGAGACGTCCTCTCTGCAGTAGGCGCTGGGTTGGCCCAGGTCCTCCTGTTCAAACACCTGAAATCACCTGAGCAGCGGCTCCATTCGCCACATGAACATTTTAGGATGTTATTTGTGTTGTTACTGTAACGATATTCCCTTTTTAAACATCTCTCCCATCTTTCATATGACGATAAATTAGCTCTGAGGGTTAAAAATGTTTGTGTGGGATGGAAAAACACTAACGCTCATATCACTGAGTGAAACAGCGCCCTTTTAATGTAGTGGACTACAGTACTACACTCTCACTCGGAACCAATAAGCTTCCCCTGAAGAAAATAAATAAAAAGGCTGACCGGCCAATCAAAGGACGGTAATGTGTTCTTGACCTCGGGTTTTGATCTGTTTTGCAGTGTAACAGGTGCTTTATAGCTCACGCTGCTTTTTATCACATCACTGATGGTCCACAGATTCCTCTGGGTTTTAGTTCACAATTCCACGACACAGTGACATCACTGGGTAGGTCCTTCAGTGACAGGCTGCTTTCCTGCTGCGCTCAGACTATATTGTGTGTAATATTCCATAAAACACTGTGAAATCACACAGGACCTCTGGTAAATACGCATTTACAAGCTACCTCTAATATTTAACTTTTTATTAAAATGAATTAATACTTCTTTTTCTGTTTAGCTGTTATTCATAGCGCCTGTGATCAGAAGTGAAAGCAGGCCGGTCTCTGGGGGATAATTCTATTTCTCTTCCCTGTAGTTGACGAAAAACAGAAGTGAAGAGCGCGAGAAAGAGTCTCCTTTGACGTAACCACACTTACACAATGCCACTCACTGTCCCAGCATCTGCAGACTCCGCCTACTTCCTGCATTGCTGTGATCATTACTGTCATACCTGTAAGGAGCGAGTTTCATATTCACAAATTATCTCTGCTGGGGTGCTCACAGACTGCACTGACCTTTGAACTCATCACATCATTACTGCGGGAACGCAGACAGTCACGCCCCCAACTCTGGGACAAACATCCATTAGACAATCATGAAACTACAGATCCACATCTGCTCTGATCTCAGGGCGAGCGCTGTCACCTCGCAGCAGCACGGTCATCCGTGATGTCAGCCTGCACCCGACACAACTCGGCCTTCACACCCACACAGGCAGATTCAGGGCATTCACAGCGCACGCTGCACTCAGCTACATACACATTAATGTGTAAATCTGATCCCTGAAAATAATCATCATTATCGTTTCAGTGTGGTCTCCATACCATACAGAAGCTTCAGCTGCGATCACAGGGAACATTTCTGCTTTGCCAGCATTTTATTTTAATTGTGACTAAGCAAGCCACTCGCAGCTCTCAGAGGATTATTACAGCCTAGCCTGCCAACTGGTGCTACAGAGAAGTGAAAGCTCCAACTTCCGACTCCGAAAGTTCTTCTTCCAGATGCTGACGTTTCTTCCAGCAGCTGCTTTCACACGCCAGTCAGCGTGTTTTTGATGGTTTCTATTTTCACTTCCACTTCCTCTTCTTTCAGCATCAGTTTCAACATGTTTCGGCATTTTGGTTTGGTTTGGAGCCTGAAGCTCCAGCACAGAGCACGTTTAAATAAGCTGTCTCTGTGTCACTTGTTCACTCACAGAGCACGTTTGGATGCAGTCACACTTTAATAATAATAATAATAATAATAATGGATTGGATTTATATAGCGCTTTTCAAGGCACCCAAAGCGCTTTACAATGCCACTATTCATGGTAAATGGTAAATGGCCTGTATTTGTATAGCGCTTTCTAGTCCCTAAGGACCCCAAAGCGCTTTACACAACCTGTCATCCACCCATTCACACACACATTCACACACTGGTGATGGCAAGCTACAATGTAGCCACAGCCACCCTGGGGCGCACTGACAGAGGCGAGGCTGCCGGACACTGGCGCCACCGGGCCCTCTGACCACCACCAGTAGGCAACGGGTGAAGTGTCTTGCCCAAGGACACAACGACCGAGACTGTCCAAGCCGGGGCTCGAACCGGCAACCTTCCGATTACAAGGCGAACTCCCAACTCTTGAGCCACGATCGCCCCTTAAGCCACGATCGCCCCTTATTCATTCACTCTCGCATTCACACACTGGTGGAGGCAGCTACAGTTGTAGCCACAGCTGCCCTGGGGCAGACTGACAGAAGCGAGGCTGCCATATCGCGCCATCGGCCCCTCTGGCCAACACCAGTAGGCGGTAGGGTGAAGTGTCTTGCCCGAGGACACAACGACCAGGACAGAGAGCTCGGGGATCGAACCGGCGACCTTCCGGGTACAGATACACTTCCCAACCCCCTGAGCCACGGTCACCCCAAAAACCTTTATTTAAACAGGAAACTGGAAACTCCCAGCCTGAGAGACAACGGTGTTAACCGTTGAGACTGAGCTTTATTACAACATTTCTGTGTCTCAGTTTTAAATGTTTTGCTCAGTTTGTTGTAAAGTATTTCTGGGCTTTTATATTATTCCTCATATTTCTAATGTTGGCGTCTCTCGTCTGCGTGCTAGTGCCTTTGTCTTTGTTCCCTGCCTGCTATGGATTGACTTCCTGCTTCCTGATTCGCTGCTTGTTTCCACCTGTGTCTGAATTTTACAAACCCAGCTGAAGCGGAACTGTAAGACATCACTGCCTATGGAGCTGACAGCTGGCACATCTGGAAAGGCTCCATCAGTGCTCAAAGGTACAAACAGGTGTTAGAGCAACATCTGCTCCATACAAATGCTTTTTTCAGGAAGGCTGCTGTGTTTGACCGGGATGATGCTAAACTGTAGACTGCATCCATTCCAGCAGTACGGCTTCAGAGGAGAAGAGTCCAGCCGCTGGACAGGCCCACCTGCTCTGCAGAGCTTTGACCAGCCAAGAACATCTGGAGCATCATGAAAGCAACAACAGCAGCCAGGACTGCTTAATCCTACATCAGACCAGAACAGCTGCTGCCCTATGTTTTACTCAAAGACTGACTTCATAAACCTGAAAATACAAGCTAAGCCTGAAGTTTCCTCCTAAAGCTAACAGTCTGTGATGTAAAGGCCTCACATCCGCTCCTTGTGCTCCTGTTTTTCTCTCTGATCCTCAGCTTGTGTTCGCCCAATAACATCTAATTTCGTATTGAAAACTCCACCTCTCTCCACCTGACAACTTTACCTTGACTTTCAGCATCAAACACAGAGCAGCAGCTTCATGACTTTAAATGCTCATTCTCCTAAAAGCTGAAACCAGCACCCTGACTGTCCCACTGTGGTCACAGATTAGTCATGCCGCTCGGTGATAGGCTGCCTGCTTCCAGACCGTCAGGACCAACACTGCATCAGGTCTCACCGTGCCACTGTTAATGATCTGCACAGAGGGAGGAACACCGTCTGAGGCTTGTTTTTAACCCCACCACCAAGAGGCAAAACATAAATTTACACACACATCACTGCAGAGAAGGATGCTGAGAGCACAGAGCAGCACGGCCGGTTACTGTCACCATAGCAACGAGTTCACAGGGTGAAAGGGGCAGAATCTGGCAGTGCTCTAAACCTCCAACATAATACTTCCTGCTCCGCCCTAAGACACAGCACACATATTAAATACACACACACACAGTTGTGTTTTCATATCTTTGTGGGGCCATCTAACTGATATTATGCTTTCCATAGCTGCTTACCCTAACCCCACCCATCACAATAAACACCTAACCCTAAACCTAACCATAATCTAACTGTAACCCAGTCACTAAAACCACATTTTGAGTCTCAAAAATGCCTTCAAAATGTCGCCATAAGGGCTGTTGCTCCCCACAAGTATAGTGGCATTCCAACTTTGGTACACACAAATACACACACACAGCACACATGTTACAGTTTTTCTTGATTGCTTTGACCTGCCTAAAGAAACTGGGATCCACTCAGTTTTCAAAATTATTATAATTAAGAAAAACTGTAAACACACACACGCATCCTGAAGCTGAGCTTCTTCAGAGGAGCAGCAGGAGGTGGAGGGAAAGCAGCAGAGTAGCTCTGGCTCCATCTCCTGGACGCTGCGGTGTCTACTGTGCAGCCCTCTTAAGACCTCTGACAAACAGTCAGTACTTCAACGTGAATATTAATACCTTGATGAATAATTTTTCTTGATGCATGCTCAATCATCCAGGTAAGGAAATCCCAGGTCGATTCTGTTCATCTGGATGTTTTCAGTGTGAGAAACGTTTCATCATCAACCAGGTGACTTCTTCAGGCCTGCATGACTCTATTGTTCATTCAGTGGCCTAGTTTCTCCCACTAAAAACGTCCAGATTAATAATTTCCTCTTTTACACCCACATTCACATGTTTACAAACCACATTAAGGATGTAGTCATAGGATGCAGAAGCGGTATAATAATACAATTTAGGTATAATAATAGAAAACTTATCTAACTAACAACTAATTACAACTTGCATTAAAAACACAATTTAAAAAGTGTGAATAGAGTCAAATTTGCAACAATTTAATTACGGAGGTCTCAGTAATGTACATCAGTGCCATGATGTTCACCACTGCATACAAAGACTTGGAAACATCATGGTTCCTTAAACTTGGAAAATCTGATTAAATGTGCAGATATTCTACCTGTGTATAAAATTCACACACAGTCCTAGATTTTAGTTCTCGTCTCTGAAATTTTGCAGATTTATCTTAGAAATAAAATAAACAAAAATACAGAATGAAACACACTGCTAAACAACAAAACTTAGGCATATAGAAAAGAGACACACTTCATCCTCTCTCACACACACACAGTTACAGAGTGTTACAATGGGCTGAGCCACAGTAATCCTATAAAGTGTCTGCAGTGCAGGGAGGAGAAACCAAACAGCCACTCCACAAACACATGGCACAACACAACACTCAGCTGCACATCTGCACTGCAAAGGTCAAAGGCCACTCGCCGAAGACATCAATGTTTTTGGACAGAGGACACAGATGGTCTGAAAGAGGAGTAAAGAGCCCATCTATGTCCACTGTAAATGGTCATCATTGACCAAAAGTGGTGGCCTATGACACCGACTGTCACAGTCCACTCTGAGATTCTTCCCAGGTGTTTCAACCACCACTCACACCTTGCTTCAGGTGACCTCAGCAGGTCAGGTCATGCCTTTTCTTTTCTTCGAATATTTAAAATTTTCTGTTATTATTCACAGGCGTGAAGGCAGTGCAGCACTTTGATTTTCTAACCTGATATGCAGCCAGGACAGCATGGGTGTGGTTCCACCTCCAAACACCCACACGGTGAAGAAGACGATGAGCAGCGTAGTGGTGAACATCATCTGACGGGCGTACGTAGCTGTGTCGCGTATGGCCAAGGCGAACGCCATCGCCCCACGCAAACCTGCAGAAAGAGATCCTGAAACCACCCAGCCCGACACGATGAGCTAGAACTACAGAGACAGGAAGCGCTCCTCATACCTGCAAACATCATCATGTGCTGGAAGTTTCCTTTGATCTTGTGCCTTCGACCGAGGTTGAGAAGAAAGGAGAGCGGGTAGATATTCAGAGCTCTTCCGATGAAAATGGCAATCTGACGGCCCGGGTTAAGAAGTTTTAATGCTGGAAAGAAAGGATGTTTGTGGTATATGTGAGGTCACACACAAAAATATCAAAAGGGACAAATCAGACTAGAGCGTACTGAGCTCCATCTACTGCCCTGCCTGGTTTCTTAGTGTTTCACGTACATGTTTCAGATGATCAAATAAACTTTAATACTAGACAAAGATCTGAGATCTGTTCAGTGTCACTGCCACACCCAGGCCTGATCACTGTCAAAGCTGCTGAATCACAAAATAGAAGTTGTCTGACAAAGTGAAGCAGGCTTAAAGATGTAAAGAAACAGCTGAGAAACAAAGTCACTGACCTCTATCAGTCTGGAAAGGATTACAGAGGCAGGTAGGTTTACATAACCCTTTTTCCCTTGAAAATTGAAATCATCTTTTAAAAACTGCCCCAGTTGTCTTTGTCTAATATTAACATTAGTTGGATGATCTGAAACACACAAGCGTGACCAATATGTGAAAAAAGAGGAAATGAGGGTGCAGCAGGTAGCTTTCTCAGCGCTGCAGGTACTACTCTGACAATGAGAGAAGCTCAGAAAGGATACGAAGGCTCCAATGATGAAGACGGGGCTGAAAATGTGATTCTGGAAGGTGAATAGAGCCAAGCCCATGTAGGAGAAGATGAAGTTCTCAGCCAGGAAATGAAGAACCTCAAAAAGCTGCAGTTTAAAAATATTCATCATCATTTAGAATCATAAAATATGTGAATGTGGTTACACAGTAAACAGGATGAGCCCCATCATGCCTTTAGGTTAGCAGAACAGATAATGTTGCATTTAATGATGAATTGCTATAATGATCCACTCTTTGCAGTAACTGGAGACCAACTGAGAAATGTTTAGTTAATCTCAGTTCAGCTGCTTATCTGAAGAAACTTCTAATATTACATTTGTAGTGTTAGTGAGACGATTTAACAGTTTATCACTTCTGTGTATGAATTTTATCTTGTCGCCCACTTCAGGGTTATTACTGGTGTGATAAAACTTTATTTAAGTAAAATAACAATAAAAACGGAACTATACTGTCCTCTATCCAAACTAAGTGTGAGAAAATAAAAATATAAAGGACGTGATTCCAGCTTTAGTCAGCTGACGCAGACAAACACAGAATAAAAACTGTGTTCAAGTTTAAAGGTTAAAAACAGAAATGTATATTGAACCAGGCCTCCTGGGAGGGATCCAGGGGCGTGTGCGCCGTTTGTTCCCTAAAATGACTCTGTCTGAGAGGCAGTAAACTTCCTGCTGCTCCGTGACACCGCCCCTTTTTCAATGGCAGTGCCATGTACAGATCCAAACTGTGTTCCTGCTAATCTCATCCTGTCCCTCAGACCAACCCCCCCACATGGAACTGAGCAGTCAGGGGGGGAAATTAAGGTCACAGCCGGCTCATCGGGCAGGCACCATCTGGCCCAGGCGCCAGATGGCTGGGGGGGCATGCGCGGGGGTGGGGTCACATGTTCACATACCTGCTTGGTGCGCTTTGTGGACTCTTCAGAGAGGTTGTTGTAGGTGTAGTGAGCCTGCGTGATGCCACAAAACAGCACGGCCACAACGCCTGCAGGACAACGTACACACACACACACACAGCCAGCTGAAATACACAATGCCAAATTTCAGCCATCCATCCTCTTCCTCTTATCCCAGAGGGGGGAGGGGGGACACCTGGCCTAGCCTGAGACAGACAAACACTCACACCTGTGGGCAATTTAGAATCACCAGTTAAAACCCCACTGACGGCATGTTTGGACTGTGGCAGGAAGTTGGCATAACCGGAGAGAACATGCAGACAGAAAGGCCCCGCCCACATAGTAGTGGCTGTGGAGTCCAAGCTAGAACGTTCTTGCTGTGAGGCAACAGTGCTAACCACTGCACCACTGTCCTCCCACCTCAGCCATCAGATTATTTTGAATATCTGAATCCATTCTGACTCCTGACCACATCTGTGTGTGTGTGTGTGTGTGGGGGGGCGTAACACAAAATCTGTGAGGATGCTTTAAGCAGGTGTGTAATCTTTCTGAGGTGCAGTGAACGTAAAGCATGGATAAAGCAGAAATTCTCACTCACACCTGTGCAGGTTGTGTCCCCCACAGCCATCGCAGACAGTCAATGGATGACAGCTGAATATCTATTGTGTTGATGCAGATTTCTTTTTTTCTTGGATGGAAATAAATGGAGCAGTTTTGATTTTTGTAAAATGTTCTTCTACATTTTCAGGTGACGTTTCCTAGCTTGTTAGCAGTGGATGGTGCTGTTTGGATCTGATTTGACAGTGTGCCTGTAACACATCCTTACAGCTGACTGTTTCCTGTATAAGCGCTCTATGAATAACCTTTTATGATGTATTCTGATGATAAGCGTGGGGCGGAACGGAACAGTGTAAATCTGTGAACAGGACGAAGTGCTGCATGTGAAGCGAGTCGCCCGGTGATGGTCAAATGGCAAGGCTGATGTTTGTGACAGGTCAGCTCACCTGTGAAGCCGCAAGCCTCGGCGAGGAGGAAGGTGCTCCAGGACATGAGGAAGAAGAGGGCCGTCTCCAGCAGCGGGAAGCAGTGCAGCTTGGTGAACTTGGTGACGTAAGGTTCCGGTCAAAGAGCGTAAACACAGGACTGAGACACCAGTTGGCAAATGTGAACGTAGCCCCACCCCCGCAGTCAGATGATCTGTCCTGTATAGTAAGCTTACAATATTTACTGAAGACACGTACGTCTTTACCTCTACGTCAAAGGTTCTCAGCATCCACCTTTAAAACCCACCCACTCATCCTCACAACCTGCTTCAGGACCTCTCTCTCAGGACCTAAATTTGTGTGATCAGTGTTATTATACATTACAATTATTACAATACAATTACAATACAGATTATTATACAGATGTTTGTCCACCTCACAACCACGACCTCCACTCAGGGAGCTAAAATCTGACTATTAGAAAATAATCTGACCCAGAAAAATCACAGCTGGAAAAAGGACTGTTCAATTGCTCTCACCTGAGCTCACATCTGTTCCAACTGCTGATGTGAGGCCGAAAGTTTACACAGATATTAAACTGCTGATAGATCACAGCTGGATACAGGGACCAGGACTGGACGCTCACCTGGGTTCAGCTTTTAAAGGAGTTCACGTGTGTTTTTCAGGTTTATGTGAATATCTGCTGTACTTGGGCGGAGGGTGGGGGTGAGGGGGGTCGTGTGGTGGGCGCTGACTTCTCTGAAAGGATATGAGAGCGGTGACCACTCCCGTGGCCGCGCCCATCACGAAGGAGCCGCTGAAAATGCCAATGAAAACCCCCACAGACTTGAAAAAAGCCGAAGCATCAAACTGGTGCGTGTTGGCGCCGGCCGGCTGGTACGCCACGATGGACCTGAAACACAAAAACACGAGTCAAAGGTGACTTGTGATCTCCCAGCAGGGGGAGCCAGAGCACTGCCTGCAGCCCCCACAGGTGGTCACTAGAACCACAGCTGGAAAAGCGAGGCATGAACTCACGAGGACAGCACAATGGCTACGGCGTCGTTCATGACGCTCTCGCCGAAAAGCAGCGCGTACAGATCCCCGTCAGCGTGCAGCTCGTTAAAGATGGCCAGCACCGTCACTGCGGAGACACAAAGAAAACACTGAAAACCTTGCTCGCGTTCACACTCATGCACGCCGTCCTCCTTCCCGTGCTCGTGGTCATGCCTGGGTCCGTGGCAGAGATGATGGCGCCAAAGAAAAGGCAGTCAGTGTAGTAAAACTTCCCCGTCAGCTGACCCACTGCCTGCATCAGCTTGACCACGCCGTACATCAGGTTCCTGCGGAGGGAACAGGTATGACACGTCAGTCACGCAGCAGCAAACCGAAGGTGATGTCACACCTGGCTCTCACTCACCCAATGACGAAACAGGAGACGGCGGTGCCCAGGAAGGCGTAGGTGATGATGGAGCCCAGGTTCCTGAAGAAGTGTCTCTGGAAGAAGCAAGAAGAAGAAAGAGAAGAAGATATGTGGTTCTTCCTCACACTCACCCAGCCAGGCAGCCAATCAGAGGCCTCTGCGGCTGGCTGCCGCACGGAGCGCGCTCAGCTCTCTAAGTGCTGAGTCAGGTTTCTAAAGGACATGTACAGGTCGGCGCTCAGTTCTGTTTGCATCCAACCCTCCTTACTCACACATCAACCAAACAGCAACGCCAGACAAAAATGCTCTTCTTACTTCCTGTTTCCTGTTTCCTGCTGAATCAGCAGATCCAGCATGAAAAACAATTTCACAAGAAAAGCACAAAATGCTGCTCACATACTCTTCAGCTGCACAGCACACATAAGCAGCACCACAGTACAGATGAAGGCAGGTGTGTTTACCTGCAGGTTCTTCTGGGTTCATGAAAGATTTTTTGGAAAAGTCGGTTAGGTGATCAGGAAAGATGGCCAGGTTCACTCCAATTTCATTGGCTGATATTTTTCATCAGACTTGCCTCCTAGCGACCCACCCTGGAGTGTTATTGGTCAGACTGGAGCACCTGAGCTGCTGGTGGATGTCTGTGTGGCTCCGCCTATTTATTCTGGCGTAACCTTGATATCGTTCATGAGTGCGTTATGTTATCAGGTTAGATGTGACCTTGCTGTGAAAGCATCACCTGCTATGCTTTAAATGTAAACATGGAGACAGGTGAAGCAGTCAGAGCATCGCCGTTCCTCTGCTCACACGCACAGCCCCACCCGTCCACACACAGCAGGTGACTCTTACCTTCTTCAGACTGTAGCCCGCATGGAAAATGATGGGAGGCAGCAAAATGTTGAAGAAGACCTCGGGGTCAAAGGTCACCTGGAAAAGACACAAAGTTTGAAGTTGCCAGGCGGATGTGAGCGATGCCAGCGTACTTCCTTGCCTTCCTCACCTTTCGCAGCATGTCGTTCTGCTCCACGTTGTGTATCTCGCGGGAGTTGATCTCTCCTTTCAGCGTGTACTCAAAGAACTTCCCGCTGACATTCAGCAGCAGTGTGCTGGTGGGTCCCTCCCTCAGCGAGCAGCTTGCTGGCGTCTTGTTGTGATAGCTGTTGGCTGGGATGCCATAACGCAGAATCACGCCAACCAGTAAACCTGAGAGAAACAAACAGAAATACCGAAAGGTTAGTGGGGACCTCGTGTCTCTGTTTCTGGTCTCAGTCACAGACTGCTGGACCTGATTTTCCATCAGTCTGTTTTCATAGATACATGTCCAGGAAGCAAAGGGGCCACTTTAACCTCCTAGGACCTGGCGTCCACATATGCGGACATCACATTTTGGGTTATTTAGACCAAAATACTCAACTTTGCTCCACAAGAGCCTGATATCCACTTACAAGGACATTATATTGCTACTGTTCTATCAAAATTTTAAACGAATATCCTCATATGTTCCTATTTTTCTTCAAAACAAAATTAAGGTAAAAAAAAAAAATCTGGTAATTCTTTGTTTTTACATTCATCGGGCCCCAATATGACCAAATATCAAAGAGAAATTAAAAATGCATGCCGTGGAAGAGTTTGGGTCTTAGGAGGTTGAAGAACACACACACACACACACACACACACACACACACACACACACACACAAACAGACACACACACACTCAAACACACACACACACATGCAGACACACAAACACACACATGTAGACACACACTGACACCCACACACACCTGCAGACACACACACAAATACATGCAGACACACACACAAAAACACACAGACGCACGCACACACACACACACACAGTCACACACACAGACACACATACACACACATATAGAATTAAACCACTTGCTGTTTCACTTTTTCTGTTCCCGGATTTTCAGCAGGAAGTAAAATCAGGACAAACGTCTGAGGCTGCGTCTCATCGTCAACAACATGAAGCTGCAGCAGCATTTCTTACACTATCACAGGTTTAACCGGTGGACTCCACAACAACCCTTCAGTTTTATTTATACACTGCAGTGTAAAGTGATCTGGGATCGGCTCTGTTTTTCAGATTTATGTACTTATGTTGGAGTGCTGGAGGGTGGAGGAGTTCCCATAGATGCTCATGTTAAAGCACTCAGGGCTTCTTTAAGCTTCTGTCCAACCATAGGGGATCAGTACCAGCAGACTGGAACACCGACTGTCTCACTGGCTTCAGGGTGGAGGTTCTTTGCCTCGTGGTTCACTTGTTCCTACCACTGTTAATTTTTTAGATTGTGTTATGTGGTTTGTGTTTTGGGTGTATGTGTTATGTGTGTTATTTATGCAGGTGGCTACAAAGCAAACGCCCCTTGGAGATAATAAAGTTCATCTTGACCTTGATAAACTAGGTAGGTAACCCAAGTTTGTGTTTTAGGGGCGTGGCCTCTTTGACCAGTGTTAGTGTTGAAAATGTTTGACTTTTTATGTTAATCATTAAATAAAGCTGTTTTATTCATTTTATTTATACACTATGCAAATGTGCTCATAAACGAGTTGGCGCTCCGTATTTTAAAGGCTGAGCGCTTCATTCCGCGTTATTGTCTGGATTTGAAATATTGCAGGTGCATGTTGAGTGCAGAGAGATATTTTGCAGCATGCTTACACACACTGATAATGGTTAGAATGAGTCTCTAGGTCAGAAATTCTGAACAAGATGTCCTTAACCAGACCTTAGAATGAGTAGAAGAATAATGGATAACATTACATAATCAAGGCTACTCAGGGTGTGTTTTTGTGTAAAAGTCTCTCTGACAGGTGGATGGCAACACAGTTAACTGTAGCTGTCTGCTCGGCTTCACCTCAGCTAACCAGAGTCCCTGAACTGCACCTCTGGACCATGTTAATTACATCTTCTGACCAATAACACATCTCCTGTGAGGTTACAGTAAATACAGCGTCAGTTCAGCCCACAATAACTTTAAATCGGGGGCCACCTGCTTCCTCCAGCACCCTTTAAATGGTCTGAGGTTCCTGTGTGAACTTGTTCGCCTAACCGGAAGTTAAACGTCACTCAATTAACTGCAGAGTATGGCTGACAGATATTAGTACATGAGGTGTGCATGTATAAGTAGTAATGAAACATGAAACGGTGTTAAAGAAGCAAACGTCAGCTGTGAGCGCAGTGCCTGTTTCCTGTTTTTGACCCTGTGCAGCACAGACACCACACTTGGAAAATCACCAGAGCCATGTTTGCCTTGGAGCTTTAGGTCCAAACAAATCAAAGTCTGCCTTCTTCGGAGGACATGTGTGGTTAATGAGTGACACGCTGGACGGACGGCCTCCATCACTGGGACCGTGCAGATGTGTCACACCAGCAGGCCTTCTGACTAATCACTGCAGGTGATCAGAGACATTCGCACATTATCTGATGATCTTTGTTCATGTCATCATTCTCCATGTTTGCTCAGGCAGGGCAGCCTCAGCAGAAGAACCAGGCTGGGCTGAGGCTCCGAATCAGCCCACAAACAGACACACGCACGCACACGCACACACACACAGTATTCTACCGCCAGCAAGGTTATAACAGGGTTGTTATAAGTGGTGTGTGTGTGTGTGTGTGTGTGTGTGTGTGTGTGTGTGTGTGTGTGTGTGTGTGATGAGTGTGATGTGACTGCCGGCTGGTGTCACTTGGACTCTTGAAGCAGCTGCTCGGCTGATCTCTGCTCAGTCAGAGAGGTGCGCGCACAGGAGCGCGCTGACACCGAACCGGCAGCTCGATGTGAAACGCGCACGCGCGTCGGCGGCTCTGCACTGTCTTAAAAATAACGGCCGCGTCTCACGTCTCACGCAAAGAGTGCGGTGTCGGCGTGCGCGAGCGTGCCGTTAAGCGTAAAGGCGAGGCTCACCGTAGATCATCGCCAGCCCGGTCTCGTGCAGGAAGCGGACCCGCCGGTGCTTGAAGAGCCAGATGGTGAGGATGGTGAGGGTGAGCAGCAGGATGAAGGTCAGCATGTTAAAGCTGTCCTGCCGGTGGCTCTCCTCCGCCTCCTTCTCCGTGGCCAGCTCCTCCATCGCGAAGTCCTCCGCGCGCATGCCCTGTGCCCAAGCACAGCTCAGGAGGATCCATGCGGCCATCATCTCTGCGCCATCAGCTGAGCCTCTGACGAGCGCGGCGAGCACCGAGGAGGTCTCTCAGCCACGCGCCTGAGTCACTGCGCCTGCGCTGTGACGACCGCGCAGCTGAAAGCGGGCTGAGGCAGAGGAGGAAGCTGCTCACATGATGTGTCTGCAGTGGAAGCAGCTGCACCACCTACTCCACCCTCCAGTGTCCAGCGTGAAAATACAAGGATCGACTTTTTCTCCTCCTCTTTAATCCTACCCGCCACCAACACCGTTTATGAAACAGGTGTAAACACAATAAACATGATAAAACTGTATGCAGTCAAATATCACATTTCCACTGTTAGTTGAAATTTTCACTCCTTGACGTGAGCTTGGTTCTCACACTGCTCATCGAGGTCCACCTCCCCCCACCACCTCTACCCGCAGCCTCCATCAGTCCCTTCCTTACTACCAGTTAGATACATAGCTCGTTATGACTGTTTTCAGGTGAGAACTTCTGACTGGTATGGCGTTATTTTGTGCCTCTATTGTGAGCGCACATAAATAATTTTTGCAAGTGCAAATGTTACATTTTGAGGAAGAAATATTTTGAGTGAATAAAAGCTTAATTTGAGCGAACAAAATTTATTGCTGCATGCAAGAAATGTATTTCAGTGTTTGCTATTATCCATATACACAACAGCCCCTCTCACTCAGTTCACCTTTATAAATGTGCCACAAAACCAACCAATCACAGACTTTGATGCAAAAATTGTGATTGGCTCCAATCAGCTAGCTAGCTACTGCATTCTGGAAACACTGTCCATAGTGTAGCTCAACCCATTTAGAGTTATTATGTTTAATTATTTTATTTTAAAATATATAATTTTTAAGACCATTGTTGGTTTTAATCTAGTTTAAACCAAACCACTCCACTGGATTTAGCTACATTTTGGACAGTGTTTCCAGAATGGAGTAGCTAGCGAGCTGATTGGAGCCAATCACAATTTTTGCATCCAAGTCTTTCATTGATTGTTAATGTTAATGTTTGGTTTATTTCAGTTTTTTATTTGTTCCTGTGCTTTCTGTGTAACTGTATGAAGCCTAGTAGACAGGATGTAATTTTTTATATAATGTGTAATTTCCATTGCAAATATTAAACAAACTCTGGAGTTGTGATGTCATCAAGTACAGTGCCATTCCAATTGTAGAATGATTGCGTTATGTTCTTGGGAAGTATGGACTCCTGTGTGAACTTATAGCAAGAATGCAAGTACAGACTTGCGTTCTTGAGTACTGAGAAATGGCCAATATAAAAACTTTAGACAGCAACACACTCTGAAAATGTTACAGATGCTGCCCCTTGGTGGTCAAAGTTTCAGTCAGTGTCTGCAGAGGGTCACTGCGAAAAGCACCTTTAAGGAAGCAAACAAGCAAGCAAGCAATCAGAAAGCAGGTTTTTGCTTCTTTTTAATCTTATCCAGCACTTTCTTTTATTATTATTGTGCATATATTATTCATTTTCAATCTTCCTGGTTTTTACAAATTGACGGGTAAATGAATGGGGCTGTGTTTTTGTGTGAGTGGGAGTGGAGGGTCCTACTCCTTCTTTGCATATTTGATTATATCATTCTGTTCATTATTATTCTACACAGCTTATAGTAGTAGGTAGTCACTCCTTGGCTATCTGAGAAATCTGGAGCTGTTTCCTTGAACTTTCTGCTTTTGTGTGAATGATGCTGAAACTGAACTTCTATAATTCCTCCTGATGCACAGGGTTCCCAGCATCTCTACTCCAGCAGGCTGCAGGCAGAACAGAAGCTACAAAGACATCGGCTAACCTCATGCTACTAGATTACCACAATAAACTGGAGTAATATGACACCACAAGATCTAATGAGCATGGGACTTCCTCCCATGTGGATGAAAGTGAAGTGGACACATTAAACAATGTCAGCTCATTCCTGGAATTAAAATCTATCCCCATAGCGATGTTTTAGAAAAAAACAATCAAGGCCTACAATAAGACAGAGAAAACCCAACAATGATATGAGCCCTGATGAGCAAGCGCTTTGGCCACAGTGGATCAGAACCTGATCAGAACTTGATCCAGTGAGCCATTGATGGGCTTTGATCAGTGGTCATGACAATTTGTATATTAATGATCAATTAATGAGAGAAGCTTCAGCAGGGAGAGGAGAATTACCTATAATTACAGTGGCCTGTGGCTTAACTTGCAGGCTAATCTGTCGCGAGCGTGTGTGTGTGTCTGTGTGTGTGGTTTTTGGTTGCGCACAGTTAGACCTCAGCACATAAACATGGCGGCCTCAAAGCAGCAGCTTTGAACTACATGATTTTCATGTCAGCGGTAATTATTTACATCACAATAATATGTTTGTGGAAGCTGCTTTCTGGTGTGAAGGAAGCAGCCTCAGGGGCGTGGCCTGGTGTCACTGCTGCTGCCTTTGCAGTACTCTGTAAAAATAAGAGTTTTTAGTTTTCACCTGGGTGGGTGCTGCCCACCTCTGTTTAGGTGTAGATGTGGAGCTAGAAACATTTTCTTAGGGTGGCAAAATCACAGTCATTTCTTTACACATATGCAGGTGTTACATCCTGTAATATGCATTATATATGGTTAAAATACAGTAAGTGCAAACATGTTTCTTATGAACATAGTCTGTAAATTTCTTACTTTCTGTAGCCCAGATAATTAAACATTTCAGTTACATAAAAGATGTGAATTTTGATTTTTATATACTGTATAGCCTGGATAATAAGTTTAAAATCCAGAAGGCTACACAACATAACGTGGTTTGGTTAGAAATACAAGTCTAAGTGAAGTTTCACACTCTTTTGTTACAAATAATCAAATTGTTATATGCTCAAATTTACAAAAAATGTCAGAAATCTGCACCGTGACAAAAAACATCAAATCAGAGTAGAAACAATGTAATTAATAAATTAAATAATTTAATACATAAATCATGAATTAAATGGCCATTCATTCCATCTAAAACATTTAATAAATTGTGTAATATGTATTTCCAATTGTAATTAATAAATAACATATTTAATGATTTATTTAATTAATTAAATATTTCATTTTAGAGCTTCTGGCCTTCCACACTCTTCATGTGCGTGTTTCGCAAACATAAATCAGAGTTAGACTGGTTCTGAGCTCCTTTTTCCTACTTGTCCTTAAACGTCTTGTGAGCGTGCCCCTTGTGAGCGTGGTTTCGTCACTATGCTCACGTCTGTGATTGGCTGACACAGCGACCCTCGGGGTTTCGATTGGTTGCGAAACGAAGCCGTGAAACGGGAAGCTGAAAAATACCGAGCCAAGCGAAGAGTTCCAGCCTGAGCTTCGGCCGCATTAACCGCGTTCTCCGAGCACACAAACCCGCTCCCGCTTGCCCCGTCGTTTCGAGGCCACTATGGGCTGCTTCTTCTCCAAGAAATCCAAGAGAAAGTCGCCGGAAAAAGAGGAACGGGCGCCGACCACAACCTCCGCCGAAACTGCGTCGACGGGCAACGCGGTTCCCCTTGGCAACAACAGCGAGGAGGCTCCGAAGCAGTACAGCTGGGACAAGCGAGAGAAGGTAAGCAGCACCGGGACACACCCACAGCCAGGCTTTAGCGCAGGTAGATCACACCTGGCAAAAGACGCCGGAAATAGCCCTCTCAGGTCACCGACATTTCTGTTCCTGTCGTTGTTCACAGCCAAAACAGCCAGATGTGAATGTGTGAATTTAAACGAAACTTTATGTGTTACAAAAAAATTAAAGACAGCAGCTCGAAGCTGAAAGCAGAATAATAAGCCCAACAATTAAAAACGCAGAAGAAAAAAAGTTACACTTGAACTCAGTTTGCATGCATCTAATTAAAAAAAGCCACATGATTTAAATAAATTCATCAAAAAATAACAATAAACTCTGTGTATGCTAAATAAAATGCCATACCATGTCCTTATGAAAGGGAAAATAACTCAGCTGAGCAAAATAAAGAATAAGAAGTGTAATGTGCACAGGTCCAGCTGGAGCTCCACAGCTAAAAATGGAAAAAACACAGTGAGATCAGCAAGTCATGAAACCAAGTCCACAAACAAAAAGCTTCAATATATAAAAATGGCTCCATTATGTATACGTATTCGTTTAGGGAAAACCAGAAAATACAAGAGATGAATAAATACATCAGAATGTTGTTGGAAAAGCTCATTATAAAGTTCCAGTTGCCTACGTAAAGCTCCAGGTCATATGTTAATCAACAATAATCTTTGCTCTCATTGGTAGTCTCCCTTTCTCTCCTCAAAATAGAGAAAAGTTTAATGTGTCCATCCTCGTAGTGTCTGTGGCATTCAGTTGCCAAGTCACTTCCTGTTTGGATAGAAGTGGTGACACACACAAAAAATCGGAATAATCGGAACAAATAACACTGCATAAAAAAGTGTGGGCCTAGCACCGAACATCGTCACATGATCATCCCTGTGATGTCACATATCTGTCAGTCTCAGTGATGATAATAGTGACGTTATCTGCACTGACGGTGCTTTCGTGGGCTCCTGTTCTGGAAACATGTTTCCTGCTGTTCGCCAGCCAAAGATTCAGCTTCACGTGTTCGCTGTGAGCCGAGCAGCGAGCTAAGACAGCATGGCTCAGGCACCCCCACCCCTCCCTCCTGCAGCCGGTGTTATCTGATTATCAGATTTACTACCAAACGGCATGTGGTTCACGTGCACCCCTCTCACACATTAAAGCTGCGGTGTTACCCCACAGGAGGTCACACCTTTAAAAGTGACAACCAAAATATCCACCAACCATAAACCAGCTTCAGTTTGCTGCAGGCTCAGAGGGATGTGGTGTCAGAGTCACACATCTCAGATATCTGAACGTGTGACAGGGTCGAGTTTTGGGACCGATATTAGCTAAAAACACATATTTGTGTAGATATATCAAACAAGCATGCTTTAGAAGCTGATGAACCAGTGTCGTGTCTCAACATCACGCACAGTTGAGCAAGGAGCCAGTTTTAGGTTGTGCGTGCTGCTCTTTGTTAGCAGCAGTGATGGGAATAACGACGTTACTAACGGCGTTACTTTTTTCAGTAACGAGTAATCTAACTAATTACTATTTCTATTGTTACAACGCTGTTACCGTTACTAACAAGAAAATGCGGTGCGGTCGCGTTACTTTTTTTCAACAAACAGACGGTTAAAGCTGTCTTCAGCTTACCGCACCTTATATCAGTTGCACGGAAGTAGCTGACTACGTAAGTAATCTGGGCACTGCTGCTTTGAGCAATGACATTTGGTTGTTTAGGAAGAGGGGGAAGTTTTAGGAGCGACAGCGAGAGAGAGAGAAAAAGAGAGCGAGTTTTGAGATGTGAGAGATTTGTGACGTTTAGCGTGTTTGGAGTGTGTAGTTAATGTGTTGTCTTGTGTAGTTGGTGTGTAGTGTTGTGGATAGTTTTGCGTTGTGTGTCAGAACAATGAGGCGACTGCTGAATGAAAACAGGAAGAATGATACACCTCCTGCTTTCAGAGCTGCGGGTATCAGGATGTGATGTTCTCCTTTATAGTGGACAGAAATAATTTTTTGGAGTGGTACAGATAATTTGTGTGGCATCTTATTGAATGCAGAACACCTGATTGTTATGTAAATAGTTTGAAATGGTTATTTTAAAAAGGGTAAAAGGTAAATGGCTGCAAGTAACTTTGTTGTTTGCAAAACTTGTGCATATGATTTTAAAATTGACAATTTATATTTTCATTTAAAGTTATGAAATATGATTCAATAAACATGTTTGTGGTTGTTACAGTAAAAAAATATAAATTTTTCTACTCGGATTTTATGTTTTATGTCTGATTTTAGATCAACTGTGTTAATACAGTTTGTCAAAATGAAAACATAACTGTAAATTCAGACACATGAGGTTGTGCTGAAAAGAATGATACCAAACAAGGCAAAGTAAATAGTTTTTAAAGGTGAAATGTAGAGGGAAAATCAAAAGTAGTTAAAAATGGCCAATTATACCCTGGAATTTTGTAACTCAGTTACTAACTCAGTTACTTTTTTGATGAAGTAACTAGTAACTATAATTAATTACTTTTTCAAAGTAACTTGCCCAACACTGGTTAGCAGCAGCAGCCTGCTGCAGAAACACATCATCGTTCTTTAGTTGAATATGACACAAATGTCAAAGATGACACAACGTGAAATAAAGTAGTACTTCTGGTCCAGCTGATTCCCACACATCTGTTATCAGCGTGTTTTTAACTCTCAGACTTTGCTTTCGGATCTTTAATGGTCACAGAAGGGTTAAAAATGGTGTCTCTGTGCATCCGTAAGAGTGTGACCAGTGTTTGAATCCTCTGTTCTCTCTGCACAGGTGGACCCGAAGGACTACATGCTGACCGGCCTCAAAGACGTGACGGTGGGCCGTCTGCCCGGCAAACTGAATGGTCAGCAGTTCGTCATCCAGGAGTGCGAGAACTGCAACATCTATGTGTTCGATCACTCGGCGACCATCACCATCGACGACTGCGTGAACTGCCGCATCGTTCTGGGGCCCGTCAAAGGCAGCGTGTTTTTCAGGGACTGCAAAGACATCAAGTGTGTGGTGGCATGTCAGCAGTTCCGCACACGAGACTGTAAAAAGATGGAGGTGTTCCTGTGCTGTGCCACCCAGCCCATCATCGAGTCGTCCACGGGGATGAAGTTCGGCTGCTTCCAGTACTACTACCCCGAGCTCGCTTTCCACTTCAAGGACGCAGGGCTGAGCATCTTCAACAACAACTGGAGCAACATCCACGACTTCACGCCCGTGTCCGGGGAGACCAACTGGAGCCTGATGCCAGAGGATTCACCCGTTCTGGATTTCGTTCCGGCACCAGACCCTGAGTCCGATTTCAAGTCAGTGCGAGTCTCCGCCGACCCCGCGCGAAGCATCGTGCCACTGACAAAAGGTGGGAGGTACAAGGACAGCGAGGAGTCCTGCCTCTTTGTCTTCTTCGCTGGAGAGTACACTACTGCAAACGCCCGCAAGCTCATTGACGAAGTGAGTCCATCGCCAGCTCTGAATTGCAAAAAAGTGAAGTTTACTTGTTAATGATGCGATCCTTTAAATCTCTCAAACACAGGTGTGTCATACAGACAGCTCAGTACACTCTTTACTTCTGTTGGCGGCTTTATTTGATTTTAGATTATACAGTATTTAATAATGTACAACAGAATGTATACAATAGAGTAGCTTAGCATGAGTCACAGTTCAGTTCAGTGAACAGCTCATTTACAGCTCATTTCTCCGCTCTCTGTGACGTCACACAGATCCAAGAGCAGAAAGCTGAGATGAATGGAGTGTTCTGAGCTTTTGGGCATCGAGGATTGCTATTCATACACACTGAGCTGATTATTAGAACCTCTAGCTGTGGACTCTCGCCATCGGCACCTGTCCTCAGGTAGATAAAATGAGTTGCCGAAGGCCGTAAAGCTGAGCAAACAAAGGCATGTACGATGAACCCGCTCGGTCACGCTCCTGACACAGACTTGCTTCCTCGTCTCAGAAATGTTTTTACCGCTCTGAATTCTTTCAGTTCCGGCTCTTGAGGTTGACAACAAGGTGATGACTCAGTCCTCCATCCTCTGCTCGCTATGTTGAAACTTGTGTGACTCCAGCACTCAGGCATGCGGGACATGCTCTGAATCTGAGCATGCTCACTGACGGTTCTTTAAAGTGTCACTGCGAACTTTAACCTCTTTAACCTCTCTCCGATGTGGTCAGGCGACCGCTAAAGGCTTTGTGCTGATCCAGACGAAAGAAGTGTCGATGCGGCCGGAAGACGTGAAGCGAGTGTTTCAGAGGGACGCCGATGACCTCACGGAGTGGATCACCAAAGGTAAACTCGCTCCTTCCTCACTGATCAGCTGATCAGGAGCTCTTTCGTACTGACCAGAGGGTGTGTGTCAGTCAGTGTGTGATATTTGTAATCACACTCTCATTCATTTATTACATATTTGGGTGACAGCAGGTAAAACACCTGAACAGATACAGCCATTTACGTCATGTTGTAATGTAACACTCCTGGTCATAAACTGTATGTAAAAGATTGACATGACTTCAGTGATGTCACCTGGTGGTTTTGGACTGCACATTTTAGCATCTAAAGGTTACTGTTGTTTCTACAACTGAGAGGGTGGAGCTAATGCTTGTCCACAGACTGTACAAGTATATCAGTCTGACATAGATACCTGCTAATCAGTAACATCCAATCGAAATTCTGTAATTTCACTTAGCAAAGTTGGAGTTCAGCCTTGTTGGACGCTCTGTCACTACTGTGACCTCACAGCAGCCATGTTATTGGTCACGTGATGGCAAATAAAAATGCTCCAAAAGGCTCCAAAAGCACAATCACAGTCCACAGGTCCAGTTCAGGTGAAGCTAGCAGACAGCTGTCAGTCAAAGAGGCTATGCATCTAACAATGCAGACAGGCGACTTATAAAAACAATTTTTATGAAGGGGGGAGTTATGTTTGTATCAGGCTGACTCACAGGTGGAGATGGGGCGGTGGTGCTGTCGGTGTCCTAAAGGTTTGACTGTCGTGTTTTCCCCGAAGGCCCCGTCATTGCCCTTGAGATGAACGGGGACGGAGTTGTTGAAGCATGCAAGAACATTGCCAGTGAGGTGTTCAGCGGGACGAAGGTGAGCGCAGCGCGGTCCCGGCCCGATCCTTATGGCTTCACTCTGCGTTTTCGAAGATGTCACATTTACTGATATTTTTTTGTCTTGCAGCTTTTTGTCTCCGACAACAAAAACACGTCGTCTCAAGACGTCGACAACTTCTTCAATTTCGCCGACATGCAGATGGGCTTGTAGGTGATGTGATGTCACGGTGACTCCGCCCTCCACGCCGTCCAGCTCAGACTAAACTGATGGTCCTTCTGTCCTTAAAGAATAGAGGAGGTGAAGGAGCGCGTGATGAGCTTGGGTCAGGAACCCCGCTGCACCTTCATTGCTCATAGCTGTGAATATTTATATCGCTCCGAATGTACTCGGTGATGTTGCTTCATTGTGAATGTAGCTCTGTGCTGAACCTGTAACCTGACTGTAGTTCAACCTGCTGCACGAGGGATGCTCGCGCTGCCCGAGAGAGCCAAGCCCTCTTTGTGTGTCTGACCAGGATCTGGGTGTGTTTGAGTCTGTGTTAGAGAGAGGGAGGGGAGTGTGAGCGAGAGGGAGGGGAGTGTGAGCGAGAGGGAGGGGAGTGTGAGCGAGAGGGAGGGGAGTGTGAGAGAGAGGGACTGTGTGAGTGATTCACATGACAGACTCATGTGTGTATCTGATGTATTGATGATTGTTAGGCCAAAGCTGGACTGATTAAGTGATCGCTGTGTGAACAGTAGCTGTGTTTCTGATGTAGGCACTTCTGTGTGATCGTTTTTTAAAGAACAACATTTGTAATATTTGTTTTATACTCTGCTGATGTTTTTATATAGGAACATGAAGGGTTTCAATCCTGATGTTTAGTAAAAGATTCATTATGTGTGGCGTCTTTTGTACTCCGAGAATAAAACAACTTTGTTTCAGGCCGAGCTGACAGACTGGGTGATCCTGATGTGGTCAATGATCGTCTCAAGCCATCAGCACACACTCTGTGGAGTCAACTTTACACAAACACAGCATCTCAGAGTGAATAAGGGAAGCTCTCTTCTTCCTCTTTCTCAGATCACCAACATGTGTAAATGACGAGCTTTAAAGGTCACAAAAAGCTAAAGTGTGTCGGGTTGTTTGTGATCAGGTCCCGTTAGGCGATCACAGGAAGGTCAGAAATGAGTGGGAGGTTATGATCATGCTTCTGTCCTCATTAACTCAGTGTCCAGCGTTCTGGCTTAGTGTGGTGCGTTACTACTCCCTGACTGTGATGTTGGGACATCACCTGTGTTTGCACACTTGTTATACCTGTGCTGCAAGGCTGTAGTCTGTAAAGTAATGTTGTTATAAAAATCAGATTACAAGCTGAAAGATCTTGTTTTCAACCCTTCTTTTCAGTGTAAGTCTGCTTCTGCTGATGGAGGTCAGGGCTTAGAGCATGTTCTCTTTTTGTGTGTGTGTGAGTGTCAATCTAAAGAAGTCAGAGGTCAGTGTTTATACCACGCCTTGCTTTAATGACCATCTTCTTTTCCTGGACTTTATCAGTTCTGATGTGCTTCAGGGAGATTTCTTCTGATGTCTGAAACTTTCTGCACATTCAAAACACACTCACTGGTCACTTTATTAGGTACAAGTAGTACCAGGTTGGACAGTCTGCTAGGAACATGCTTCACATGTTCCACCGCAACGAGGCGTTTCCTCCCAGAGCGCTGCTGCTCGCTCAATACTTTCTCTGTAAACTCCAACCACTTGGTGGGAAAATCCTAGAAACACGGTCGCTGAGGTCACCTTTCTTCATTGTTCTGATGCTCACTTTAAACTTCGGCAGCTCTTCTTCATCAGGTCTATATGCATAAATGCACCGAGCTGATAAGATACATGTGTTAAAGGGAAGATAAATAGGTGTAGCTAATGAAGTGGCCAGTGAGAATACTTACACACGGTGTCTGTATTTTATGAATCAGGTCTGTCTCCACTGTGTTACTGAGGGTTGACCAATATCTCCAGATTAACTGTAAAACCCAGGAAACCCTGACTGATGTGTCTGAGAGCAGAGGTTCAGTGAAGCTGGAGCGAGCGGAGGTGGTGAAGCTATGGAGCCCCCTAAAGGAGGGACAAGAAAGCATTTGAGAGGACAGGTGTTATTGTGTTTTGTTGGCAGCAGTTATAGTTTTGTATTTTCTGCCTAGTTTTATTTTTATTTAGTTTTTTAATTCCAGTTTAGTTTCCATAGCTGGTTTCATGTTTCAGTTTAGCTTTTATCGTCTTTTTTTTTTCCACTTTTAATTTTAGTCTCTGTGACTGTTACTGTATGGAGGGTGTGTGTCAGAGCCAGTCTCAGCACAGATGTAACAATTAAGATTTTTTGACTGCAGTCACTCCAGAGTGCGTCACTCTGTGTGCATCTGAGCTTCATCAAGCAAACTAGCAATACTACCGCCAGGCGGCTGGTGGAAAAGCTGATGCTTGTTTCTGTGGACACTGCAACCTGCGAATAGGTTCTCAGCTTCCTGACAAAGTGACAGCAGACAGTGAAGGTGAGCAACCACACATCAAAAACCATTTCAATGAGCACAGGCTCACCTCAGGGCTGTGTCCTCAGCCCGCTGCTGTTTAGTCTGCTCGCACAGATCCAGCACCAACCACACTGCAAAGTTTGGAGATGACACCACAGTGGTTGTTCTCATTATTACAAGTAACAATAATGAGTTCGCGTGAAGAAGCTTGAAGTGGTGTGTAGATTTCAGGAGGTTTGGCTAAGATCACCACGCAGACCTCACCATAAATGGTGCTGCTGTGGAGTGTCAGCAGTGTTCCTTGGTGTGCACTTAGCTGATGAGCCGTTCTTCTCCGCTAACACCATAGCAGTCATCAAAAAGCACAAAAGCCACCCCCTCGGAAGATTCAGGAAAGTAGGGCTCCCAACACTTCGCCTCACAGCCTTCTATAGAGGTGTAACAGAAAACATCCTGATGCTAAGCTTCACATCCTGGTTTAGCAGCTGGACGTCCCGTGAGAAGCGACAACCCAACAAGATCGTAGGACTGCCAGTAGGATAGTAGATGCTGGATGAGTTCTTTGCACTGTGAGACTGATAAATGGACTGTGCCCCCTACCCACTCACACTGTAAGACCCACAAACCAGGGGCGGATCAAGAGAAATTTTCTTTGGCTGGCATGGAAATCAAATGGGGTGGCAAAATCAAAGCCTTTTTTAAACACATATGCAGGTGTTACATGGGGTTAAAATGATTCAAATGCATTAAGTTTACGTTTCAAATAAATATAGTCAATAACTTCATTATTTTCTGTAGCCCACATAATTAAACATTTCAGTTACATAAAACGTGAACTTTGATGTCCTGTATAGCTTGTATAATAAATAAATATGTAGCCCAATAAGTATAAAATCCATAAAGTTACACAATATGGGGCCGTTTTATTTAAAAACACATATCTAACTTATGTTTCACACTTTTTTTGTTAGGAAAAAATCAAATTGTTACTTAAATTTACACAAAATATCAGAAATCTGCACCGTAATGAAGAGAAATTTGAACCTAATTTTCCATGATTTGCTGGTTTAACACTCTGAGGTCCAAATTATAATTGGCCATTTTTACTACTTTTGGTTTTACATTTGTATTTCACCTTTAAATTTTTTTTTGTGTTGCTTGGTATAATTATTTTCGGCCCAACCTCACGTGTCTGAATTTAGAGTTATTTTTTCACTGACGTACTGTATTAACACAACTGATCTGAAATTACACAAAAAAAACCCATAGAATCCTAGTAGTAGTTATATATATATATATATATATATATATATATATATATATATATATATATATATATATATATATATATATATATATATATATATATATATATTTTTTAACTGTAAAAACAACAGACACATTTAGTAAATTATTTTATAACTTTAAATTCAAATAATAATTGTAAAGTTTGAAAACGTATGCACAATTTTTATAATCAATAAAGTTTACAAAATCTACTGAAAACTAGTGAAAACAAGAAATAAAGCCGGTCTGCGCCATGGGTAAAACCATTTGTTAACGGTGTGTGTGTATGCAATATATTCAGTTTTAGGATTTATGTTCATTTTTAATTGTTGCTGGGCTCAAAGTGTTAATGCTACCTTATTTTTACTTAAAAACAACACTGTCACATGCAAAGCTAGGGTGGCACTAGGGGTGACAAGAGATAATTTTAGAGTGGCACCCTATGCCAGCTAATGCCACCCCTGCCACAAACGGACTTTTTCATTTTCCAAAAGTCTCGTTTTATCGAACAAAAATCTGCCTGGGGTTCACACTCCCACCGCTTGGGGCGGTAATGCAGCGTTAGCACCACTCCGAGGAAGGCGGAGGCTGACTGCGACGGCGGGGTTTAGGACCCGGTGGGCTGCGCTGTACAATAGGGCCGTTGTGGCGTGTTGGTGTCCGGGCAGCAGAGCTGGATCCTCCCGTTGAGCTGCGGGGACAGAAGTACCGAGTCCGGAACCAGAGCCCCGGCCGAGGCCGTGTGAGGACCGTGTGAGCGGAATAACGCGGGCGGCAGCGGCGGGACTGCAGGTATGAGCGGGAAAATGTGAACAATATGGTGGCGAGCTGAGCTCTGGGCTCTGCCCTGGACTGTCCCTTCAGGCCCGGGGCCTGCGCTCTCTCTGGGGCCGTCCTGCCTCTTTACCCCGGTACCACGAGCGGCTGGTAGGCTCCCGGGGTATGAACCCAGCGGAGCAGCACAGATGCCCGCCTCAGAGCCTCCGAGGAAGTGACATGTTTGAGTGATGGAGGCGCCTATGTTTGATTTCCCAGCCCGCGGGCAGGCCTTACAGTTTGGCGCCAACACTTTACACAGGTGTGTGAGGCTTTCTTTCAGGTGAGCCAAGAAACGGCACAAAACAGGAAGAGGGAGGGAAGTAAACAGTGTGTTAGCCTTTTCTCATCGTTTCCTGTCAGATGAGCTTTTTAAACAACCTGACGTCATATCCGTACGCCCTCCCTCCACAGGTTAGATGTCAGGTGGAGAACACCTGCCACACCTTGCTGTGGAGTAATGAGATCTTACATATATGAACCTGTTTGAACAGCCTCCACACACTGTACATGAAAGATGGAGGGAGCACTCATCGTCAGCGTGGAACCCTCAGCATTGAAGTGGTAGCTGCTGCCATACTGGTTTTATTTGGGGGCAGAAGTGAGCCCACTGTTTAGTATTAGTACCTACCCGGGTAGGCTCGTCGCGATTTTTAGGGTTCTCTGTTAGGGATAGGTTATAGTACCCGGTACTTTTTTGAACATATTCCACCGTGTTCCAAGCGATCTGAAAAAGTGATGTCAACAGACTGCATGATACCGATTGACTAGTCAATGGCGTCACTTGAGGAGTCATGAGAGTGTCTCCTTCATGAGCCACTATTTTAAAAACCTGGCGACGAGGAAATTGGCAACATAGAAACAATACTGTGGTCCTCGAGTCCATGAGGGAGTCTATGAGAACTAACTCACTGCTGCCGCTGCTGGAAAATAAAGGAACTGCAGCTTCTGGTGCTTAAGGTTACTGAAAAGTCAAGTGGAAAAGCACAAACATGGAGTGAAAATATGATTTTTGTTTATCAGGGAGAACCTGCTGTTATATTTACCAACAGCTTCCAACACTGTAAGTTGACTTGAGCTTTTCACGTGAGGTGTACGCCACTATGATATGGCAAGGAGAGGGGCTCCTGGCTCCTCCTCTTCCTTGTGTCTTTATGGGGAATGTCAGGCTTGTGCCCCCTGTTGAAACAGCGTTCTGTATCTAGGACTGGTGTCGCTCTGGCCTCTTCCACCTCCTGTTTATTGACACAGATATGCTTTAAAAGTTATAAAAACCAACATCACACACAACAGTCTTTGTTGTGTGTGATGAATCACTACACCTGTGTCTGTATGACACCTGTGAGGCGGGTGAGTGCTGCTCCGTCCTTCACAGATAGAGATGCAACACAAAGTAATAAAACAAAAGTGATCATATGTGATGATGACGCGTTAAAAGCAAGTGAATTAGAAAGTTACAGCAGAGATATAATAACATGTAATAGTTGAGTAATTTTATAAATGTCTTTATTTACTTGTGGTTTGCAGATATGAACTGAAGCGGTCTGACAGAAGAATCTACTAGTATGCTTTTCAATTTGAAGTTTACGGTGAGTACAAATTTCTTCTTTGTGTCCACAAACTTCTGTTCCGTTGGCCTTAAAAATCATCAATATTTGAATGTCATCATCTTTTTTTGCTGCTGCAGGATGATACAGGATGAAACGCCTCCGGTCCTCCAGCAGCAGTGACACTTCTGACAATGAGAGTGAGTCAAGCTTGCCACTTCGTTTCCAGCGTCATCATCATTTCTAACCTGTGACTGCTCTGTAACTATTTCTGTAACAACAGACGAAAGTGATCTGTGTGCAGTCTTGCCTGTTTGTGCAAAAGAATCAAAAGGATCCCATTTGAATAATCAGTGTGAGACGGCAGCATCATTAAAACTGGAAAATAATAAGCCTGTTCCAGTTTTAAAATGTGAAAACGCTCTTCGAGCATTTCAGATTTATGCTATTGGTGCGTCACACTTGTAAATGTGCCTGACGTGCGTCTCCCTGAACACGTCACATGGATGCTGTTCGTGGTTCTGTGGAGACATTGTCTTAACATGTTTAAAGAATTTACCAAGGCCAAAAAGATTCTTATTTAACCTTTCTGATAAAAAAACAACCAAAAAAATTAACATCAAAATCTGATGCCACACCTCAGCCTAACGTCGCCCTCTAGTGATGGCAAGTTTCAATTGACTGAAGAGTGTTGGTCACAGAGAGAAACTGTGCTGCCTCCTGGTGTTTTGGATGTGAGAACAGACGGACACAGGTACACCACTCTCAGGCTGACCACACGTCTCAGGCTTGGGGTCCAAAAACAGTCGCGGCATGGCAGCGTGACCCGTAACCCAGACCAAACTGTCTCCTACATTTCTTTTTATTCGCCTCTTTCTTCTTTCAGGTCCATCGACCTCGTTCTGCTCCTCCAACAAATATGGGAGCAAACCTGGAACGCCTGCATCCAACCCGAAGAAGCCAGCTGAGGTGCGTATCAGACTTTGCTGAGCGTCAGTAAATGTCAGGATGGCGTTTGACTACCTGTGTGCGTCTCTCTCCCCCACAGGTGTTCAGGAAAGACCTGATCAGTGCAATGAAGCTGCCTGACTCCCACCACATCTCCCCAGAGGACTGCTACCTGCTGGCAGACACCTGGAAGCAGGAGTGGGAGAAAGGAGTGCAGGTACCAGCGAGCCCAGACACCATCCCAGAGCCGTCCGTCAGGTGAGTCTGACCGCCTCCCAAACGTCTTAGTTTGCCACCTCCTCTTCATACAGGTACTTGAGTACGCTGATCAGCGTACTCAAGTGACAAGTTTACACGAGTCAGCCGTAGCTGAGCACATGACCACGTCAGACACAGCCTCAGAGACTGAACGCTCTGGAGGAGCTCCACCCCAACGGGAACCGGCTCAGGTATCTCATGACCCAGTGGTAGGAGCCCTGGGGGGGAATTCACCTGTCAGCTGGATCGGTAATGCTCCTGCGTCTCCTGGAGGAGGAGGAGAAAGAATCTGTGCCATGGCTTCAACATGACCACAGACCAGTCTGAAAGTGCAAACAGGAGAGCAAATACGTTCGGCGTCAGCTGATCGCCTCGCTCTCTCAATCACAGCAGGAAGAGATATCGCAATCATTACAGCTTTGACCTTTAAATGTGTTTGTTGGCTCTCTTTGAAGCAGGTTCTGGTTGGTTCAGCTATTCAGTCTAACGGCTCTCTGCTGTTTCTTGTCAGAGTAATCGCGGAGAAGCAGAAGGAAACGCTGTACACCCACCAGAAGAAGTACATCCAGTGCTGGAGCCAGGAGTCCAAGGAGCCGGGTTTCGTGAGCATCAAAGAGCTGGCGGAGGCCATGTGCCGCTACGACCTGGATGACATGGACCTCTACTGGCTGCACGCGCTCAACCACGAGCTTGAACGCATGGGTAAGACGGGCCCGATGATCCAGCGTGATGCTTAGTGACGCTGCATCTTCCTTTTTTCTGTTTCTGCACATTTGTTTTTGTCTTCTGTTGGCTTTGTATTTGAGGCTTTTTACATGTATTTTAATATTTGGCTGTTTTTCAAAGTTAAACCTTCCTGTTTATTATGGTAAATGGTAAATGGCCTGTATTTGTATAGCGCTTTTCTAGTCCCTAAGGACCCCAAAGCGCTTTACACAACCTGTCATCCACCCATTCACACACACATTCACACACTGGTGATGGCAAGCTACAATGTAGCCACAGCCACCCTGGGGCGCACTGACAGAGGCGAGGCTGCCGGACACTGGCGCCACCGGGCCCTCTGACCACCACCAGTAGGCAACGGGTGAAGTGTCTTGCCCAAGGACACAACGACCAAGACTGTCCAAGCCGGGGCTCGAACCGGCAACCTTCCGATTACAAGGCGAACTCCCAACTCTTGAGCCACGATCGCCCCATTATAAATGAGGGCCATCTGCAGCACCGGTGCTGCCCACTGGGGGGGCACAGTCCACACTTTGAATACTTCAGACACCTCTGTTCTTGTTCTCGGGAGTGTCTGATCACGTGGGGTGTTGCTGTTTGGTCCTGCAGGTGAAGAGCCGGTGGACGAGCTAATGATGGAGCGAGCGATGGAGGCGCTGGAGAGGCAGTGCCACGACAACATGAAGCACGCCATCGAGACAGTGGAGGGTCTGGGGATTGAATATGATGAAGACGTCATCTGCGATGTGTGCCGCTCTCCGGACAGCGAGGAGGGCAACGACATGGTGTTCTGTGACAAGTGCAACATCTGTGTGCACCAGGTAGGAAACGCCTTTCTGCTTTTGCTAGCCCTGACCTTGTGACCGGAGCGTGTGTCGGAACCCCGGGCAGCACACTTGTGTTTTTGTGTTGTTTCTGTTGATGTTCTGGTTACACATCACTTGCATCCCGCTGTTCTTTCCGCAGGCGTGCTACGGCATTGTTAAGGTGCCCATTGGTAACTGGCTGTGCCGGACATGCGTCCTCGGTATTGACCCGCAGTGCCTCCTGTGTCCCCAGAAAGGCGGGGCCATGAAGGCGACAAGAGCCGGCACAAGGTGGGCTCATGTGAGCTGCGCTCTGTGGATCCCTGAGGTAAGTGAATCCGGGATGAGGGGAAGCGGGTGCAACAACACAAACAGTGACAAATAATGTTTTGGGGTTTTTTGTATCAGAGACTAAGATGAAAATATTTACTGCTTTGGTCTATAGACCTTTAATAAAGGAGCACACGTGCAGAAATGATAGTGATAGTGACAGTGAAAATGTGTGGTCCTGCAGGTGAGCATCGCCTGTCCAGAGAGGATGGAGCCCATCACCAAAGTCTCCCACATCCCCCCCAGTCGCTGGTCTCTGATCTGCAGTCTGTGCAAGCTGAAGACAGGTGCGTGCATCCAGGTGAGTTATTCCTTCCGTTTTATGCCATAGAGATTACTTTAGAATGATTGCATGTCTGCAGACATTCAAGTTTGATTTTATGATCCTCGAAGCGTCTGCAGCAAGAAGTCTGCACTGGAGCTGGACGTAAGCTGGCTTTTCCCTCAAGTAACTCGATCCGCTCTCTCCCCCTGTTCAGTGTTCAGTAAAGAACTGCACCACCCCCTTCCACGTGACCTGTGCGTTCCAGCACAGCCTGGAGATGAAGACGATCCTGGATGAAGGGGATGAAGTCAAGTTCAAGTCGTACTGCCTAAAACACAGCCAGCCCAAAGCCGGAGAGCCCGGCCTGAGCCCGGCTCGATCCAAAGCCCCTGGAGAGGCGGGGAAGGGGGGCCAGCGAGCTCAGCGGCTGCAGGAGCTGGAGGAGGAGTTCTACACCCTGATCGAGCCCGAGCAGCTGGCCCGGGACCTTGGGCTGTCCCCGCACCTGGTGGACTTCATCTACCAGTACTGGAAGCTGAAAAGGAAGAGCAGCTTCAACAGGGCTCTGCTGCCCCCTAAAGAGGAGGAGGAGCAGCTGGTGCTCCAGCCGCAGGAGGACAGCATCCACACCCGGATGCGCATGTTCATGCACCTGAGGCAGGACCTAGAAAGGGTGGGTGCTTCCTCTGTGCCGTGTGTGTGTGCAGCCTGTGTTAGTGGTGATGTGGTTTTTTAGCTTTAGCCTAAAAGATCAGAGCATGTACTCAGTGTCAGAGCAACCATTGCTGATTCAGTAGCATTTATAGAAACTCTGAGGAGTGAACCTGCTGTCACCCAATCAGATCCCATCTATACTGCTGTCTTTAATAAAGTTGTGTGTATCTGGCTGCAGGTGAGGAACCTGTGTTACATGGTGAGTCGGCGGGAGAAGCTGAAGCTGCTGCAGAGCAAAGCTCAGGAGCAAATGTTCAACTTGCATGTGAAGCTCACGAACCAGGAGATTTCTGCAGGTGAGTTCACAGTGAAAAGCAGCACCAGTTCCGTGACTTGCTCTTTGTATCAGCTGACCTCAGAGCAGGTCATGTAACGCAGAAAAATACAAAGCAAAGCTCAGACTCGGCTCAGTTCAGAGGGATCATCCCACATAGGATGTCAAAGCTTTCCAGTGAGAAATTAGTGATTTTTGACCCCTATGAAAAGTTTCTGTGTATTTTACCTGTTAATGAGCAGGTAGAAACCAACACTCGGTATGTGATAAGAAGAACGTCCTGTCAGAATCATAAATTAATTTTATGATTTGGATCCTTTTAAATCAGCCCAGATTTTAAAGTGACTAATCAGAAATGGGGTCGAAGTTCACACTGTAAAATGATCTGGTTTGAGTTTTGAATAATTATGTAAATTAATATATGTAATGCCTGTAACACAATAACTTGGGATCAGCAGGATTTATGATGGATTTATGATTCTTTTTTTTTCTTTTTTATGGTGAAGTAAAGGATAAAACAGTTTGTGAGGACTCTTAAGCTGTCTGTGATGTGATTATGGAAAAGAGAAAAAGGGACTGAACATGTGTTTTCTCTGCAGGTCTTCCTGCTTCGTTCCCCTTGGAGAGTGTGCTGTCCCGGCCTCCTCCGAGGATCACTCTGAAGCTGAAGATGCCCAAAGCTCTGGGTGTTGGGAACGGACCGCTGTGCCCAGACAACAGTGGGAACGTGGGTGAGCACGGCGGTGAGGGGGTGGGCCAGGGGAAGCCTCAGCTGCACGGCCGCAGCATCAGAGACGAGCGCTCCACCAGCCGAACGTCTTCGACCAGCGGTGCACCGCAGCACGTTAAACCAAGCGGGAAACCTCTGACGCTGCACGGCGCGCTTCACGGACAGCCTTCCAACAGCAATGGCAGACTGGAGCGAGACCGAGCATGCCTGGCCAAATCTAATGGCGTGCTGGAGAAGGGCGCTGCTCAGAGGGACGGCTCATGCCAGACGCCCGCTGACCGCAACACTGCAAACGAGAAGAGCGTCTTTCGCAAGTCCGCCATGGAGCACTTTGGCCGCTCCTTCAAACAGGCCACAATCAACCTGGTCCGGACCACCGAGGACCTGCGGGCAGACAAACTGTCCCGGAAGAGCGGTGCCAAGGAGAGGCTGTGGGCCAAACCAGCACCGGAGCACCGCTTGAAGAGTGCGCGATCGTATCAGGACAGCGACGGGTACTGCCCCGACGCTGAGCTCAGCGACTCTGAGCCAGAGGCCAAAGGTCAGTGCAGGCGGCCACTCGGGCTGCCGGACATTCCGAGGAAAGGGAAACAGGCACCAGGCTCTAGGCACGCCATGCAGAGGTGACGGCTGTGCAAACTGTGGGGCTGACGGTCCGCACGAGGACGCACGGTGAAGGCGATCGGCTCGCTAAGTCCTAACATACCGACCATGTTTCCGGCCCCAGCATCTCTTGGAGCGCACGTGCAGAAACATACACACCCGGCGCTGTCTTCCCATCATGTGACGATGTTTGTCTCCACCCATGTTGGTCCTGAGAACAGTCAGTGATTTCACAGCTAATGAGCAGATCGCCAAGAAGAGGATAGGATTTCTGAAGGGACGCTCGGGGTGGGAGGCGCTGTGGGGTGGGGGGGGGACCCTAGTGTATTGTGTGCACACGGGCATGTAAATATCACGTGACTCCCGCCCGTCAGCGCTGCACGTCTCCTTGTCTCTGCCTTCACACCGAGGTGCTGCAACTCTTTGTCTACCTTTCTGAAAACACGAATGCCTTCTGTGTGCAGAAACACTCCACACGCTTTAGCTTCCAGAAACAGTTAGAAACAATAGAAACACATTCCATGGTGCGACAGACACTGGACTGAGGTCTTCAATCATCATGATGAGCCTTTATTATATCACAACCTTTAATTGTGAAAGCGAGCTGCAGTTTTTGTTACGAGGTGCAATTCTTGCTGCTCAGCCCAAAAAAAATAGAATAAAAAGTGGGCGTGCTCTTCTCCTTACTTCCTGTCGTGTACCTGCACTTCGTGCTCGATGATCGCGTCAGTTGAGCTCCAACTCCTCTGAACACTCAGTTTATCAGTTTGTTTTTTTGTTTTTGTATATCTTTGGCCCTCTGAAGTCACAGAGAGAGAATAGAAACCCCGCCTACAAGCTGTTTGGAACAGCTAGAGGGGCAGCTAATCAGAAGACGATAACCTGGAGCAGTGGTAAACAGCTTGTTTCAGGTGGAAGGGCTGTTGGAGCTGAGAATCACGCAAAGTTGCTGTCATGGGGCGGAGTTTAAACCTCAGCTGTGATCTGAAAATCAGGAAAACGTGTTCAGAGCTCGACTGACGCGTTCGGGTGTAGAAACAGGGTAAAAGACAACATCTGTGCTGCTTCCACATGATCTAACCGCCTCTCTTAGGGCATCTCCACTTGTGTCACTACGAGCAGCCGAGAGGTTCGCTTTGAGGATTAAACCATCTTGGAGAGCGACTTCACTGCGAATGCTTCAGTGTCGATCAGGTTCAGTTATAACGTTCAAATGCAACCTCTGGTGAATGTGCGTGTGGTCTTGAGTCGACGTTCTGACCTTCAGATGTCTGCTTTTGGTTTATTGCAGTAATGATATTAGTCGGCGGTCTGAGTTGAGCTGCGTGCACACTGTCGCTCAGTTTTCGTGTCCTGTTTGCTGCCCACGAACCACTAAAGCTCGAGTGTCCGCAAACATGGCCAAAACAGTGACATCATCTCCAGGACCAAAGCACCAGCAGCGTGACGCGGCGGTCGGAAGCTGGAGGCAAGCGCCATATTTGAAACGAGTCGGTTTCTTTTTTTGGGTTGAGCTGCAGAAACAGAACCCGTCATGGGTTTGTCCTATTTTTCTACAGATGCTGAGTCAGTGCTTTTATTTTATACCTTCATTTTTACCTCATTTTTATGCAGATCCTTCCTCATTTAACAGAAACCGTCTCTCGTGGCTCAGCGTGGTGTCTCCACACAGACCGCAGGCATGGTCACAGGCTGTAAACGGGCCTGTCGGCTCAGCTGCGAGCAGAAGGTTGAATCCTCGGCGGCTCCAAGCAGGTGGAGCGGCTGCAGGAAACACTACATGAAGCCCAGAGTTAAACTTTGACCTCCATCGCTCGCCATTCTGAGCCTGTGTGTGAGAGTGAAGCTGTGCGCCCACCCACGGCGCTCCAACACTAACGTATTCGCAAAGATCTTTTTTTCATGTTTTTTCCTCGTTTGGAAAATCATTTTTTAATAAAGTCTAAATGTTAAAGTCTGATGCTTGAATTAATTGAATGTTCATCAGTTTTCAGGGAAAGTCAGCAAGCAGGTTTTCTGTTTGTGGTTTCAGGTACTGCTGCACAATACTGCAATACTTATGGTATTAATCCAAGGCCAAGTAAGTAGAAGGTCAATACTGCTGGTACTGGTATCGATACTCGTGTAGGGGAGAGCAGTGTGTCGTCATCTATGAGATAAATTTAAACTTCACTCAGTCACAATAATAATAAAACACTTTTCATTCTTTTATCTTTCCAAAGCTTTCAGGACACCGGGCCTGTGAAATGTACAGTACCTGTGATGCTCTTAGCGTGTGTAGTTTAAATAAAACCGTTAACAAAAAAACATTCAGATGTTTTTCACTTCAAAGTTAGTTTTATTGTCAAAAACCACGTGTACAGAATCATACACAGGAATTTGAAATTGCAGTTCTCCCACACCCCTCAGTGTGACACTTAAGTCTTATATACAACACAATCTTTTATAAACAATAGTGTCAAACACAATCAGAGTTCTTGTAGGGTGGTTGGGTCAGAGGTGGAGGTGGGTATGGAGATGGTGTGTATGATAGAGCAGGGAAAGAGTTCACACCACCCAGTCACCTCTGTCCCGCAGCAGTCACACATTTGTGTTTTATTGGCACTGCCTTCATTTTAATTGTTTCCATTTTAACTCATATTTAATCAGCCAATCACAGCAGCAGCTCAGTGCTCTTGATGATGAGCCACAGAATGTGGTGATTTTATGGATAATTAAAGTCAGTCATATATCCACAAACACAAGCTGAAAGTCAGTGATGCTGCTCGGTTTGCAGTCCTGAATATTACGGCACAAGCAGGATTCACTGCACTGTTAATGTTAGCTATGTTATATTGCCGCCTCTGTTCGGTGGGGTCGACCCAAACGGACTTTAACATGTGTTTGAACGAGCTGACGGTTCACTCGTTAAGCTGAAAGAAAGATGCTTTAATCACAGGAGTCACACATGTGTCCACTGTACCATCTGGGAACTCTTCTTGTTTAGCACTCTAATAACACAAACACTAAATCCTCCTTCTCTGGTGCTGTTTTGTAGCAGTGTACACACCTGAGACTGTCACCTGTCTGTCTGTCCTGCACTTTCTCTCCTTTTCTTTCTCTCTGATTGTGTAATAAAAGTATGAACATGTATTTAAAAGTTACACTTGTGTTTGAATCCTGCAGCTTATCACACATTTGATTTCCATGTGTGACAACTGCAAGTGTCCCGAGTGAGGACAGACTGAGGGACCCACTGCTGCACATCATCTGTGAGGCTTTGCACCCCTGATGATCCACCAGGACAAACTCAGCAGTGTGTGAGGAAGAGGAGGAGGAAGAGCCTGCAGCAGCTGACAGATGGAGAGAATAGACAGACTGTTCCCTGTTTGTGAAGGACTGCTAGAAAAGTTTAAACTAACTGTCTGTCCTGAATCTGTCTTATTAGGTAATGTTCAAATAATTTTATCATTCCAGTGTTTTCAGTGTGGGAGAAAGTACTCAGGGCCTTCAAGTTACACACTATGAAAGGCAGCAACAAGTTTAATATTCAGAAACCTAAAGTATGTATCAGCAGCAGAATGGACCTAAAAATAAATGTTTGTTTCAGTTCTATGAAGCTTTGAGTATTTTGGATTAGTAGCACTGTGTGTTTGTTGTATCATCTTGCTGTAATTGTTTATATGCTTTATATATTCTGAGGTAAGTTGATCTATATGTTACATCATATTCTATAATGATGTTATGTGTTTGTATACTTTCTGCCCAGTTTGACCCATTTAGCAGAAGTCAGCCTGTTTAAGGCTCTGATATCTATTCTGTATGACGTAAAGCAGTTATGACATGGTATGATTTTCTCACCCAACAAAGGAATATTTAATATACTCTTCATTCTATCAGAAACAGTTTTCACAGCTCGTGCATTTTCTTTTTAGACATATATGTAAGCACTGAGCCAAATGTAATGTAATGCCAACATATTAAAAGAACAATATTTGTCTCTTATGTATAATACATCTGTATATACACTGTCAAAGGTAATTGTCTTTGAGTGAAGATTTAAGGTGATAGGAAATATAAATAACTGCAACTTGAATCTTTGACCCAGAGTTCAAGCTCACTGCTGTAATATCCTGTTAAAAAAAATCTATGTATATATATATATATAAATGTGTATATATATATCATAATAATCTGACAATAACTATAATATTGGCCATATTATATTTACATTACCAAAGTGAGATGACTTTAGTCTCATGAACAACATGAGCTAATTGTTATTTACTAACTAATCTTAAATGACTGTTCAGTACAGAAATGAAGCCCGACTATCATGTTTTACAGTCCTGTGGTCTCAGTCTCAGATACTCAACTAATCAAAGTGATGTCATGACAAAAATGATTGACCAAGAAAACATTTTTCCTCCTTCATTTCTGTCACACAATGCTGTATGAAACGTTTCTCGCGGTTAGTATCATGGTTGCTAGGCAACCTGAGCAGCGTGATGAAGGCTGAACCGTCCCATTTCACAAGCCTCTCACTTCCTCACTTCTTGTACATAGTACGTACTGCGCGTATGTCAAGCGTGCGGTCTCTTAATTGGGACACAGCCAGGGCTGGACTGGGACAAAAAATCGGCCCGGGCATTTTGACTAGAGACCGGCCCACCAAAAATGTGACGTCATTCAGGGGTAAAACCGCAAAGGATTCTGGGAATTTGTGGCAAGAGGTACTAGCGCATGCAGGCTTTCAATTGAACTCAGTTACACAACGATAAAAAGAAACACAAAAAATGGCAAGAAGCTGTTGTATTATTAACTGCAATAGCCGGTGTTGTGCCAAAAAGTGATTGTCTGCCAAAAACTGATTTCTGGTATTTACCAAAAACTGATTGCTCGTATTTAAATTGCTATAAGTAACTTGTTGGGCTATAATATGTGAAACATATGTCAAATGCATCCCTCATGGATGACATAAAGTCATCTCTCCATCTCTCTCTCCTGCTCTTTTATTTCTCTCTCTTGCTCCATCTCTCTCTGCTGCTCTTCTGTCTCCTCTGTCACAGACTTCTCCACTTTTGATGATAAATCAGCCTGGTGCAACATGTAAGGATTGGTGCAATTTGTTAAGATTTTGAGGAGTTTGAGAAACTAACCTTAAGCATAAAATAAAATTTACTATCAGTAACTTCATAGCACCCGCCCAGCAGTATATAAACTCCGTCATGCTAGCTAGTACGCAGTACCAGTTATTCTAAGCGACTGTAAAAAGTCAGCACAACGAAAACAAACTACAACTAAACTTGGTTTATATCTGACACAGATAGACAGCAGGTCATAACTTTTTACCTGAAGTTCAGTTCCTCTGCCACTATGACCGGCGGCCGCCTCGGGTCTCTCCTCCTCTTGCCTCCCCTTTCCCTTATCCACCTGCTGGCCTCCACCACTTGCTGATGTTGCTAAATCTGTGGAAGCTATGCCATAGCTACCGCCAAACAATTCAGTTATTTTTTAAACATTTGGCAGCGTCTGCCTGAAGGGCTTGTTTCTTTTTGGCCCTAATTTTTTCTGCACCTCCTTTCCTTTTTTTGTTCTCCATTTCTTTAGTTCGTGGATTGCTAAACAAGAGGGAGGGTGCATCCGACCTCCTCGGCTGTAATTGGTCCAGCCCAGAGTCGATCATGACCAATTGGCCAATCCAACACCTTTCATTATTTATACCCTTCCAAAAAAACAAAAAAAAAAAAAAAATCGATCGGCCCATAAAAACAAAAAATCGCCAGCGGCCCACCGGGCAAATGCCCGGTATGCCCGATGGCCAGTCCAGCTATGGACACAGCCTCAGTGTGCTCACTGGAATGTCCGGCACCTGTACAGTCCCACAATAAACACAGGAAGACCAGAGACCAGACGAGTCGCCCCCTGCTGGAAACGGGAGAGAATGTCCATCTTTTATGTACAGGCGTTTCATCAGCTGATCAAACGTCGTGACGTCTGTCCAGATGTTTTACCTTCACGTGCATTATGGAGGTGAGCCGCGTGTGCGCGCGGGGCTGCAGCAGCCTCGAGGTCCTGCGGTCTCTTTAAGAGCGGAGCCGCGCTCTCGCAGCGGCGACCGGAAGCGCGCGGTCACGGCTCACCGGTAACAGACAGAGATCTGCTGCGGAGGATCCCAGCTTTCTCCGCGTGTCAGTCACACATGCTTAATGTGCCGCTCCGGTCATGACTCGTGCACGCGCTCTCAGACCGGCGGCTCGTGGCCTTTGTCAGCGGGCTCTGCTCGCGTAAGCGGATCTGAGACACAGAGGGACGATCAGGTGAGGAGGGCTGACTGCAGCACACACACATAAACACACAGGCACGCGCAAGTTTACTGCTGTGAAACAGCGCAGTGCACGCACCTGCTCACTTTCACTTTATTAAACATTAATAACACAATGTAATCAGTGAACCTGTGTGTGTGTGTGTGTGTGTGTGTGTGTGTGTGTGTGTGTGTGTGTGTGTGTGTGTGTGTGTGTGTGTGTCAGCAGCAGTGATGTCCGGGCTGAGTGAGCCCAGCCTGATGGAGCTGCCCATGGAGAGTTGGATGTCTCGCCTGCCATGTGCGCTGTGGGATGTCCCGCTGTTCCACCTGGCCATCCCAGGTAGGCCTGGTGTTGGGGGCAGATGGTGCTGATGGTGTGATGGGACCTGAATCAGTTTGTTCTGTCTTATTGTCTCTGGTTTATTGATGATTCTCTGACTGTGAGGACGTGATGAACGCATTGTGTCCACATTTCACACACACACAGTTCACCTGCTGCTCTCACAGTCAGAGATTCACCTGTTCATTCATTTATCAGCCTCTTCATGTTTTCTGCCTGATTGAACTGTTTCCTATTGAACTACAATTTTATTATGTGTCTCTTATCTTATCTCAGGAAAGTGGTAATTAAAATAACCAATGACAGAAATCTGAGATCAAACAGCAGACTCAGTAAGAAAGGAAAGATTGGAGCGATAAAGGAAATGTGCTGCAAGGAGACCAAGAAAAGCCAAATGCAGATTTGTGTGTTTGCATTTCTGTTTGTTATGCAGCATGTCTTATTGTCGTCTTAGTGAGTGGCTTTATTTCTTGACCCACAAGTACAAACCCAGAAAAGCTCCAACAAAGTCAGACGCTGAGTAAAACATAAAGAAAGGCGCATTTTCTTCACTGTAGAACAGAAAAAACTGTTTTGAATCAGTGAGTGATTGTGGATACAGTTTACGAAAAAAAAAGAAAAGAAAAGGGAAACACAAAAACAGGTTACATTGAATACAAAACAGAACGTTTTATGTTAGCACATAGGTAAAGAAAAAGAAAACAAACAAACAAACAAACATAAACAGAAAAAGACAACCCAGGAGGGGCGATTGATACTAACAAACCCTTTTCTTACAAACCACGCAGAAGTTAGCTGCAACACCACTGAGCTTCACATTCCCATTAACACGGACACACATTGGACCTCTATGGAATAAGCAAATCAGTTAGTCAGCAGAAACATCCTTAAATTAAAGGTTAGAGAGGTTTGTCAGAAAAAGACCCCAGATTTAATCAAATGTACCCTTTTGGTTCTGGATGGAGCAGTGGATCTTTTCAAGACTAAGACACGACATGAGATCAGTTTCCTCTTTGTCTTGGTCCATTTTAAAGAGGAGGCAGTGCCGTTTCTCCATCATGGTCACACGTGGCTTCGTGTCGGAGTGACGGAGCTGTAGCTGCATGTGTGGACGGCATGCCGAGCTGCTTGAAGACACTGGTTTCTGGAAGTGTTCCTGAGCCGTGCACAGATTTATCACAGAGCAGTGTTTCTGCTGAAGGTTACAGTCATCAGCCTGCGCACAGAGATTCCCCCAGATCCTCCGAGTGTGCTGATGATGTCATGTTGTGTAGATGATGAGATGTTCACAGCGAGGACTGCGATTCTGAAACAGGTTGTGAACCTCTGAGAAGCTCCGCATCTCTGAGATGATCTTTTTCTACCTGATCACGTGACCGACCTGCTGCCAGCTCACTTTTGATCTTCTCTTTAGCACCGCTGACTTTCACACGCTTTTGTTGCTCGATCCCAACTTATAGGGCACGTCGCCCCCGCCAAATTCCACATGAGCTCGGATTTGTCACGAGCAGTAAAATGAAAATTCATTTTCTCAGTTACATTTTCCTGGTTTTATTGAACATTTGAAATATCTGTCAGAGAAACAGGAACAGCGGCTTTAACAAGGATCATACATGTGCTGACTCGGTCGTTTCAGCTGCTAAAAATGGTTGATTAATAAATGAAGACATTGATGAAGCACCTTTTTACACACACGTGCCAAAAACAGTATTTATTGTGTGACTTTAAAGGTTTTGGGCTCAGTTTGGGGGTTGGAGAAGCTCCAGATCCACAGCTTCATACACTCAACAAAAATATAAACGCAACACCTTTGTTACTGCTCCCATTCCCCATGGGATGGACGTAGAGACCTAAAATTCATTCCAGATACACAATATAACCATCCCTCCCAAACAGTGGTCACAAATCAGTCCAAATGTGTGGTAGTGGGCACATCTGCTATATTGAGATAATCCATCCCACCTCACAGGTGTGCCACATCAGGATGCTGATCTGACATCATGAGTAGTGCACAGGTGTACCTCAGACTGCCCACAACAAAAGGCCACCCTGGAATGTGCAGTTTTTTGTGCTATTGGGGGTCTGGGGACCCAGAACCGGTCAGGATCTGGTGTGACCACCATTTGCCTCATGCAGTGCAACACATCGTCGCATGGAGTCTATCAGATTGTCAATTGTGGCCTGTGGAATGTTGGTCCACTCCACTTCAATGGCTGTGCGAGGTTGTTGGATATTCGTGGGAACTGGTACACGCTGTCGTATACGCCGGTCAAGCACATCCCGAACATGCTCAATGGGTGACATGTCCGGTGAGTATGCTGGCCATGCAAGAACTGGGACATTCTCAGCTGCCATCTGCCCTGAACAATGTGAACCATGATTCATCCGTGAAGCGCACACCTCTCCAACGTGCCAGACGCCATCGAATGTGAGCATTTGCCCACACAAGTCTGTTACGACGACGAGCTGGAGTCAGGTCAAGACCCCGATGAGGACGACGGGCATGCAGTTGAGCGTCCCTGAGACGGTTTCTGACAGTTTGTGCAGAAATTGTTTGGTTGTGCAAACCAATTGTTCCAGCAGCTGTCTGGGTGGCTGGTCTCAGACGATCTTGGAGGTGAACCTGCTGGATGTGGAGGTCCTGGGCTGGTGTGGTTACACGAGGTCTGCGGTTGTGAGGCCGGTTGGATGTGCTGCCATATTCTCTGAAACGCCTGTGGAGACGGCTTATGGTTGAGAAATGAACATTCAATGCACGGGCGACAGATCTGGTTGACATTCCTGCTGTCAGCATGCCAATTGCACGCTCCCTCATTGCTTGTGGCATCTGTGGCATTTTGCTGTGAGACAAAACTGCACATTCCAGGGTGGCCTTTTGTTGTGGGCAGTCTGAGGTACACCTGTGCACTACTCATGATGTCAGATCAGCATCCTGATGTGGCACACCTGTGAGGTGGGATGGATTATCTCAATATAGCAGATGTGCCCACTACCACACATTTGGACTGATTTGTGACCACTGTTTGGGAGGGATGGTTATATTGTGTATCTGGAATGAATTTTAGGTCTCTACGTCCATCCCATGGGGAATGGGAGCAGTAACAAAGGTGTTGCGTTTATATTTTTGTTGAGTGTATGTGCAGGAAGTCTGTCAGGGCCAAGTGGAACATTCAGGATTATCTTTGTCCCTTTCAGGCAGCCATAATGCAATAACCTACTGCCTGGATACGGACGACAGGTCTCCCATCGACCTCATGCAGCCTGACATGCTGCAGAAGCTCGACAAATTCATGAAGCCCCTCATTCGTCCATTTGTGTACAAGTGGGCAAAAACCCAGGTAATACTTTTACAGCACTGTTCTGAAACAGCTGTCGCCTGAGGCGGATTACACTGTACAGTATCAGAGAGAAACCCAGCCATCCCACGATCCTCTACCAGCAGCTCACGGTGACAGTGGGGAGGAGGAGCACAATGTGATGACAGGCTGTAACTGTACCTGTGTTAGTCCTTCTTGTGTATAAAGCCGGACCTGCTGTGATGAGTTGTGTGTCCTCCATGTTTCAGGAGTGTTGTATAAAGCATCAGCTGGACTGTGGGGTGAGGTACTGCGACCTGAGGATTGCACACAGGCCCAACGACAGCTCCACACACCTGTACTTCTACCATGGCGTCTACACCACGCTCACTGTGGAGGTGACTCACAGCCCGGTCACACATATGCAAACAGATGCTAAATCCATGACAGGTTTAGATTTGGAATTCTGTGGGCTTCATGGTTATCCAGTCTGGCTTTTAGCTTTCTTCTTCACAGCTTACAGAGAAAGTTATGTTTCAATAGAGAGCAACAGAATATCAACCAAAAATCCAGAAACTCAGTTTGAAATAAGTATTTGATCCCCTACAGACGCCCACAGAATGGCTGTGTGGCCCACGTAGCACAATCACCCAGTCAGATACTCCTGATCTCAGCTCGGTGTGCGAATAAAGCACCGCTGTCCACAGACTGCAAGACCAAAGAGCTGTCACCGGATGTCAGGGGCAGGACTGCAGACCTGCACCAGGGTGACGGAGCGACAGGAGAGAAGGTGAAGCTGTCAGTGCGATTATTCAGAAATCTAAAGTGAGGATGATCCTGAGAAAGGTGGTGGGAGGAGCTTGTTAACGACAGTCACAGATGACACCGCAAGTAGCATGAAGTTTGCAGTGAACATGTGAATCACAAGCTTGACAGAAAGTGCTGAGTCGCGTTTTCAAATTCAAATTCAAATTTTATTTGTCACGTACACAGTCATACACAGTACGATATGTAGTGAAATGCTTGGACAACTGCTCGTGACCTAAAGAAAACAAAAAAGGAAAGGCTATGAATAAGATAGGAAATAAATATGAAAAATTAAAAAGGGTAAATTTAACTAGGAAGGAATAAAATATAAATTAAGGTTAAAAATGAAATAACTGTACAACACAAATTAGAATGAAGGGTAAATTTAACTGGGAAAGAATAAGATAAAGATAAATATATAAATTAAAGTTGAAAATAAAATAACTGTACAACAAAATACACAATACACAATATAGAACTATATAAGAATGTATGAAGAAATCTAAATATATACACAATAACAGCAGCTGTACAAGTATTAACCGGAAATGAAGAATATAGTGACCAGTGTTGTGCAAAAACAATGTCCAGAATGTCCAGTGTGTGTGTGTAAGAACCATATGTGTGGGTCAGTACTGTGTGGTGGTGTGATTGAGAGACCGTATCGCCTGCGGGAAGAAGCTCCTCCTCAGTCTCTCTGTGTTGGTCTTCAGGGAGCGGAATCGCTTTCCTGACCTCAGCAGAGAGAACAGTCTGTTGTTGGGATGGCTGAGGTCCTTCACGATCTTCCTGGCCTTGGTCCGGCACCGCCTGCTGTAGATTGAGTGCAGGTCAGGGAGCTCGGAGCGGATGGTGCGCTCAGCTGACCGCACAACCCTCTGTAGAGCTCGTCTGTCCTGCATGGTGCTGTTCCCGAACCAGGTTAAGATGTTTCCCGCCAGGATGCTCTCTATGGTGCACGAGTAAAAGTTCCTGAGCACCTTGGAGGGCAGTTGGAAGTCTCTCAAGCGTCTGAGGTGGTAGAGACGCTGTCGGGCCTTTTTCACCACGGTGTTGATGTGACAGGACCATGACAGGTCCTGCGTGATGTGAACTCCGAGGTATTTGAAGCTGTCCACTCTCTCCACTGGGCACTCGTTGATGACGGGGGTCTGGTAGTTCCTCTCCTGCTTAGTGCTGAAGTCCACTATCAGCTCCTTTGTCTTACTGACGTTTAGAAGGAGGTTGTTCCTCTGGCACCAGTTCTCCAGATTCCTAATCTCCTTCAGGTAGGCCGTCTCGTTGTTATCAGAGATCCTGCTGCTTTCCTTTAATACGCGTTCACTCAATGACATGAAAACCAGTTTATACCTTTCAGGTTTGTTCTGCGTCTTTGGTTGATATTCTGTGATATTCTGTGATAACTTCCATAAGAGACAGACCGTCTTTGGAAGTGAGCACACACACACACACACACACACACACACACACACACACACACACACAGAGTAAGAGTATCCCTATGTTAATCTGAGTGTTCAGGGATTACTGCACACACACTGAGCTCATTTTTAGAAACTTTGACTATGTTTGACATGAGCAATCCCACACGCGTGTTTTAAAGCAGGAACAGAAAACAGCAGGACTACATCATTAGGAACAAAATGGCAGCAATAACACGTCAAATCAGCTGTGCACGTGGGCGGGATGAAGTTCATTTTGGTGTGTGAGGGTTGAGCTCGCCTGTGTCTCTGACAGACAGTGCTGACGGAGATCCGAGAGTGGCTGGACGCCCATCCCAAAGAGGTGGTCGTCCTCTCCTTCAGCCACTTCCTCGGCCTGAGCCAGGAGCTCCACGCGGTGCTGCTCACCACCATACGTACCGTGTTTGCCTCCAAACTCTGTCCCAAAAAGGTACGGATGCACTTCCTGTTTCCTGAAACATCTCATAGGTTTCTAACTGTAAGGGTGAAGCCGGCACAGAATCCCAAAGTATCCTGTTTTACAGATTTACAGCAGAGGTGCTGACAGGGCGCTCCTGTTAAATAGCTCACACTGGATGAACCCATTTCACGGCAGTCGCACACGCATCAGTCAGCCAGTGTCAGTATCAAACACCTGGACGTGACCACAGAGAGGATTCATCCATCCATTTATGCCTCCTCCAGTTTAGCTCCGCCCACAAAATGTGCAAACATTAAAACCGACTGTACACAAACTTCATATATCAAAAAAGTGGACTTCCATTAAGTGTACTTCTTTGACCTTTAACTCATATTAAAGAGCCTGGTGGGGTTTATTTAAACTTTTAGGGAGGATTATGGGAGCCGTGGTGATTGCATTACCTGGATTATTAAGGCGTTCACGGCTCTGATGTGTTGCTTTCAGGCTGAGGTCACTCTTCGTAAGCTCTGGGCTTCGGGCTACCAGGTGATCGCGTCCTACGAGCACAGCACGGAGCGCCGGCACACTGAGCTGTGGCCGGACATCCCATACTGGTGGGCCAACAAATGCAAAGCCGAGGCTCTGATTGATGAGTTTGAACGCATGAAGCAACAAAACAGGAGACCAGGTGACCTGCTGACGAGTCATGATGTCAGACAGGTGAGGATTAAACACATTCACCATCTGGATCTCACCGTGTGTGCGTGTGTGTTTCAGGAGGTTTCTTTGTGACGGGGATTAATCTGACGGAGGACCTGAAGTACATCTGCACCCACCCAACTGAGTCCCTGAAGGACCTGGTGATGTCCACGTACCCGACGCTGCTCGGCTGGGTCAAAGAGCAGACGCCCGGCGAGGAGGACGGCTCGCTGAACATCATCGCCGGCGACTTCGTCTCGGAGAGCTGCTTCGTGCCCACCGTCGTGGCGCTGAACCAGAAGCTTCTGAAGCGGTCCTCGTGACTGTAACAAGCGTGGCCTGAGGAGAACATGAACCACAGCATGAGAAGCACACAGACCTTTTTGTTAGCGGTGACACAATAATACTTGAATATTTGTTCAGACATGGACGTTTCAGCCTTTAAGCTGCTTGAAAACAGACGTTCTGGTATTTGGACCTGCACTGTTTGTTTACACTCACCTCATTATTTATGCAATGTTGGAGGCAGCGCCGTGGCCGGACTCACGTTACGCTGACCGGAGCAATAATTCTACAAATAATCCAGTGCGTAGGCTTTTTAGAGCGGGGTCGTGCTGCGTGAGATCGATCCGAACCCCTCACAGTCAGCTGCAACATGACCCTACCGTACAAGCGAGCCTTCACCTGCTCTCCCCTGTCCCACCTGCTGATATGAGCCTGAAATTTACCCAGGATGCACCTAAACTGTGACAGATCGTCACACTGTTGCTCACAGCTGCTCAGAGATGAGGAACAGAGTTCAGAGGTCTGCAGAGTTAAACTGAGTGGCGTTAAACACCTGGTGTCTTCTGGATAAGAGCTGAAACATCTTCACAAAGTCGAACTGCTGCAGTCTGAAACACAGTTTAAATGTCCCAAAAGGTTGATTCTGTCCATCTGGAAGAAACAGCCCAGTGTTCATTCAGTGGGCTGGTTTCAGTCATTGTGCAGAGGTACTGTTTATAAGGTTGGAGACCTGCAGTCAGCTGAGACTGAAGAAGTCTCTAAACTCTCACTGAAGAAGGATGAGGACAAAACGTTTCTCCCACTGAAAGCATCCAGATGAACAGAATCAACTTTACTGGTATTTCTTTACCTGGATGACTGAGCATGTATCGAGATGCAGCTTAAATGTGTTTTCAGCCCTGACGGGTTCATGTGCTCTTATGAAAGTAATCATGAGTGTAAAATATTCCCGGTATGAAGGTAAAGATATGTGTGGCATCAGTAAATAATCTGAAAGAATCAGCTTATTGTGAGGGGTCAGATGGGAGCTGCTGCTTGATTTTATTTTGAAATGACCCACGAATAAGCACAACGAATTCAGCGAGCACACGTGACTGTACTCTTTTATAATATTGTGTGTGCAATATTATTTCGTATTTAACCACAGAGAATGTAGAAGAGATTTGAAACTTATGCAAACTGCATGGAAAACATATTTGCATGAAGACAGCCCCGACTGTTCTACTAAAGCCTGATTTAGCCAGTAGATTGAGGTTTTCCTCCCAATGATGCTGTGCCGCTGTGCCTGTGGACATGAGCTTTTCCAATAAACACAAGCATTTGTAAGAAAATCCTCTTTTTGTTCCCTGACTCATCAGCACAGTGTGAGAGGTTTTTCCCATTACAGCTGAACTCAGCCGGAGTGATCTGCCCTCTGCAGGGTTTCGCCAGCAGGGCGCAGTGTGACTGCTCTGTCTTTTCCTGACCACTTTCTGTGTCATGAGGTGAAGGAAAGGAGCACGGAGCTCAGAAAATCTGATATGTTTGTTACGTCATTCATTTTTTCTTCCCCCTGCTGATCCCGTCCATCTCCTCTGGATCTCCTTTATTCAGGTTTCCTGTGACTGAAGTTCATCATCATCCTAAAAGCTGAAACACAGAGCTAATGCAAACTGAGTTACAGGCGCACGACATATAAGGAATGACACAAGTGACAGCTGTCATTGTAATCAGCTTGTGAATGGACGTGTGGCTTTAAAAGTACAATGATAGACGGAACCTTCAAAACCTTTAAAACTCTGAACTTTTCTTTTTGATAGAGCTTATACAGCAGGACAGTTAATCAAAAACACAGCAACAAGTCCACCTCTGATTCGCTGAAAGACTCTGAAAGACTAAATGAATGTTTTGGAGTCAAAGTCTGGACTTAAATCAGACTGAGCTGCTTCATTGTGACCTTAAACAGGCGTTCATGCTGGAAAATTCTCTAATGTGTCTGAATTAAAGCATTTCTGCAAAGAAGAGTGGGCTAAATTTCCTCCACAGTGACATGAAAGACTCACTGAAGGCATCACAAATACTTGGTGGTGGAACAGCCAGTTATCAGGTTTAGGGGCCGTTACTTTTGCACACAGGGCAGGTAGGTTTACATAACTTTCATCACTATCTTTGTCCAATATTCAAATTTGATGATCTGAAAAATGTAAATATGCAAAAACAGGACAAACTCATTCTTAGCAGTGGGAGGCAGATATCGGTATAATGCAGCCACAACTAGATCTCTGTTATTCTTTTTGATTGTCTCTGCTTGTGCTCAGCATAACAGATGTTAAAGCTGAGTGCATTAATCTAATGCACTCATGATTTTTTTTTAAATATATATAATAGCTGGTAGAAAACACTCTAATCTTCTACTGCTACTAGTATCTACTACTACTGTATTTTTTCACTTAAAGAGTAAAAAATTGACTTAGTACTTCAACTACTTTGTCCTCTGAAGATCATGATGCTACCTGGAAAATGAAAGCTGTGGAAGCTGGTGAAAGCATACACTGTCAAACAAACACCCGTCCCACAGGTTTTTTCTGCCACTCCCTTATGATAAAACTTGGCTCCAACATGTTTTGAGTTTACACACGAGCTTACACATGAGCTTAAACATGAGCCCACAGATATATTTCCTGTCTCTGGTTCTTTGAGAGTTCAAATACTTTTTTCTCATGAGGTGGCCAATGAGTATTCTTACACCATTTTTCACAAAATCCCACAGCCTACCTTTAGGCCTTCATGTGCCTGAGGGGGTGGAGGCGGTACATAAACATCACAGCCACAGTTGGTTTCTTATGTCATGGTGGATTTCTTCCAAGGAACTAAAGACTCAACGGACACATTCTATATCAGTGATGTTCCTGAAGCCATGTGGCAATAACTGGGCGGTAAACCTACGCGTCTCCACTTGTACACCAACTGAAATGAAATGAACTGAATTGATGCAAGAGAGGAGATTCTGAGAATGAGCCAGCAGGCTGTAACTGAGTTCATGCTCATGGACAGTTCAGTTGCCTCCGCTGAATCGTTTATCCAGGTGTGTGTTAGAAAACGCCTGACAGAAATCAGCACAGGTATAAAACTGAACATACTGACTGACAGTTCAGTTCATATCTAAGCTTCTAACTTGGAAGACTGTATTATAAATCTGTAGAAAAGAGAATTCCTGGAGAATCAGGAAGTGGACACACTTCAGTTTCTTATCACTGCAGAGCTGCCGAACTGAGTTTTTTTTTTTTAATTTAGGAGGAGGACAGAAGATGCAGTCTGTGTGGCTTCACTGAAGATGACAGTTATTCTATTTCAATACTTTATATTAACAGTCTCAGTTATTCAGAGACTGTCAGAGCTAGAACAACCAATCGCAGCTGCCAGACCTCGACTCTGGACGTGATTAAATATGACGCATTGCTCACTTGATTGATTTAAATGGTGTAACTGAAATCCTGGGGCCAGCTGTAATGTGGATCATGTTAAAACACCTCACTCATTATATTTCGCTTTTTGCCTCAGTAAAACAAATATATATTCATCTACAGGATTTTCCTTCCATATAAGACAGTTTGATGCAGATGTTTTTGTCACTTGATGATGGGTCAGTGTGCAGATGTTACACATGAACTTCAGCGTGAGCAGGAGAAGAGAGAGCTCCCACACCATCCTCTTCCTTTCAATAAGAAGCTAAGCTGTATTTCCACATTACTTTGCGATGTTGTGTTCCTTGTGTCTCACACAAAGAGCAGAAGGCACCCAGATTTGAATTAAACATGTGAAACTAGATCTTCAGTATAGTGTGAACAGGATGGTGCACAGACATCCCAAAGTCACCTGTTCACCAGTGGAGTCATAAAAGAGATCAACTGTTTCATACACTGCACTCTGAAACACGATATATGAGCCTTCTTTTTGCAAAGATGTGCTTGGGTTGAACGCTTTCACATGCAGACAAAGCTTTGAATTACATAACAGAAGGTTCTAATTTACAAAAATGTTCATCCACAGTGGAAGAAGACATGTATGACGAACTGTGGGACAACAATATAGAGACTGCTCAGGAGACACTTCAGAATCCATTTCTACAGCACGATTTCTTTGCATCTTCACTTAAAATTTAGAGCAGTGAATTTAGAGCTGACTGCTCATTCACAGGGGGTCGTCTCAGTGTTTCTGTATCAGTGTAGGGTCTTTGTAATACAAAGCACCTCAAGGTGACTACTGTTACAGAAATAATAAATGCTGTGTGTGTCTATGAAACATTAGCACACTGTGTACCTCGCATCTCTGCTTTACTGCTACTGACGTGCAGCTTCCTGTGATGGTGTCATCATTCAGTCAGTATAACCGCCTTTTACCATGCTGCTCTGCCATAGCTGTGGTTTAATTCTGCTAAACCACAATGTCTATGCTAAGTGCAGAACTGTGGAAATAACACAACACATTTGTTCTTGAATTCCCAGTTGAGGTGCTAAAATCACTACAACGTTATTTTAGGGACATAAATTGGAGCACAGTGTCATTGTTCAGCTGATGATCTGCAGTGCCTCTGCTTCTTCGTGCTCACCTGCAGGAGTCCCACAGTGACAGCTTTTCATGTCTGCAGGCGTGTCCTGCACAGCTTTTCCACCAGGCTGTGCTGTGGAATAAACATGGGTTTTCCCACAGTTAAAAAGGTTTGCTTCACTTTTGATTTCCACTGTGGCTGTGAACTGTTTAATCATTTATTTTAAAGTGAAATTAAACATTAGTTTAGCACATTTTATATTTATGAATGGCTTTGAATTAATTCAACACAGCTTTTACAATGATAAGAGATGCAGGTCTAATTTTTCGGTGCGTACTCTCTATACCCAGCGCCAATGATTTCACCAACGCCACAACACCAGGCTGGGTCGTGCTCGGATGTTAAAAGTTAATGCTTTACACTGAAAACCCATCTTACACACACATGCTACTAAATGAGAAACTTTAAGTTAAATGTTAACAGTCTGCAAGTCTTTGAAAAATCATCTGCAAATGATCCAAAACTACAACAGCATAACTGAAGCCCCAGCATGAGCTGCACAAACTGGAATAAAAAGCCTGAAGGTGGCGATTTAAATTGTTTCACTCTGACACTGCTCCTCACACTCTGCAGCTTCACTCTTCCTTTTGTTCTTCCCACTACACCACAGGTGTTGAACTCCAGTTCTCGAGGGCCAGTGTCGTGAAACTTTTACAGGTGTCCTTGCTGCAATACACCTGAATAGAATTTGTAGGTCATTAGTTAAAAAAAAAAAAAAACTCCTAAAACCACTTTTATTGCACCATGTTCATTCACTCTTGAGCTGCTGTAACATGAGTCAAATAGCTGAATTGCCACCCCTGAGAGGTGACCCCTGCACTACACCCAGTTTCCTGGTGTAAATAGCAGCCACCTCCACTTTACCGGTAACTGTGATTAAAAAATGTCATATCGACCATTTTTGTGCACACAGGCTAAATAATCATTTTAACAGTAGATGTTGTCATAAATAATTTTGTCATGTCTCAGAAATGCTGTCTGTATCCTGACACAAATTTGAGCGGTTGTTGTCATTCCAACGCATCTAACTACAACAAAGGTGGCCTTGGAGGCGGGAATATACCTACTGTGCCTTGTTTTATGCAGCTGTTTCCTCGTTGATGAGTTTAAAAGAGGAGATGCTGTCATGACTCATCGAGTGATGCCACTGACCAGCCAATCGGTGACATGCAGACTGACAACCACATGTTAGTACCTGCTCAGAACTCATTCTTGCTTGGAATCCGGCCCTGGAGCTAGGATACTAAAAAAGTACCAGGTACCAGGAACTATGACCTAATGGAAAACCGTGAAAACCGTGCTGAGTCGATCCGAGTAGGTATGAATGGAAAAGTGAGCGCCTCATGTCACTCATCACTCTTTAAACTTCAGTTTGATTTCTTGAGTGAATTCTCTGATGTGCCAAGTTACTTAATTCAGTGTTATTGACCCCAGAGAGTGGATTTTACTCAGGTCTGTCTGTGACATCAGAATCAGAATACTTCAATAATCCCTAAGGAAATTATATGGGTTACAATTGCTCCAAGACAGTAACAGTAACAGACTAAACTAATGAAATAATACAATATATTACAAAGTTTACAAATTGAAGAAATAGCACTAATATATACAAATCGCCAGTGTTGGGGAGTAACGGAATACATGTACCGCCGTTATGTATCTAGAATACAAAATATGAGTAACTATATTCCGTTACAGTTACAGTTTATTAGGGTGGTATTTAGAATACAGTTACTTTGTTGAAATAAAGGGATTACACGGTGGTCTTTTCCTGTTTCATATGTTAGGCTATGGTCTCTCTATTTTTGGTAATTCCACACCATTGGAAACCCAAACAAAACACGCATTAAGAGGCTCAAATGCCTGTGTCTCAATTTCATGTCTCATAATGACTTGAAGAGATATTTTTTAAAATGATTTAATATGAAAGCAATAGCAGAGTGTTACAGGCATAGCCCTAAATAATGTAGCTTCATGGGCAGTGTAGTCCGTGCTGCAGGGAGAATGGACTGCCATACCTGTTATGTGTCTGTGAGTGAGGGAGGGAGAAAAAGGAGAGTGGAAAAGTACGACTTGTCACTGAGCAGAAACGTGAGCCGGAAGCATGTAAATATAATAATAACCACTGCAGCCAAAAAGAGTGCCTGACAAGCCCAGTTGTAAGTAAGCCATTAAGACTCGACTGTACACTGTGTTCCTGTTTTCCTCCGAAACAATAAGTTCCGCTGGAGCAGCCTTTCAACGCCTCCCTCTGTCTCTGGCTAGCAACGTTTACCCAGACAACAAAGTAAAGCTAGTTTTCGGCCGTATTAGCCAGAGGTCCCTTTACTATGGTTCAGAGCCGCGGACCTCTTTTATGCATGGAAAAGTTTTCTATACTAGATCGCTGCAAAAAGTGCAGCCTTGCCTAATGTCCACCCTATTACTCATTTTAGTTGTAAAAAGCATGATAATATATTAAGTAATCCAAGGTATTCAGAATACGTTACTCTCATTGAGTAACGTAACGGAATACGTTGCAAAATACATTTTGGGGCATGTATTCTGTATAATCTGCAATCCAAAAGTAACCTTCCCAACACTGCAAATCGCTCAATTATAAACATTAAGACTACTGACAAAGAATATAACAGTGGTGAGAATATTACAGAGGTGGAATATATGTGGTTGACATTTAACTCTAGCCTGTGAACTTTGTCATTTGCTATTTTACTGTAGAGCGTGTGCAAAAGGGTGTAACTATTGCAGTGTTTACAATGTATTAGACGGAGTGTCTCGGGCTTTTGTGTTTGTGGATGTGACTTTCTTTTGTTATTTAGTTGGGAGCGTCTGTTCCCGGGATCCGTGGGTTAATCCATCCTGTGCTCCCAGTCTGTTCCTTCCTGTTTGTCTTTCGTCTCTGTGTTAAACTAAGCTCTCCTGTTTGAGTCTGTCATCTGTTACTTCCTGTTTTACTTTGGTGGTCTTGTTTCTTGTCCTTGTGTCTGGTTTAACTTTCCTTGTCTCGTTATCCCTGATTTGTTCCCACCTGTTTCCACTTGTTTCCTCGCCCCTTATCATCTGCTGTGTGTTTATTATCCGAGCCTCCCCTTGTCCTCTGTCTGCTCCGTGGTTCCAGGTCTTCCTACCCTGCACATAGTCTGACAGGTTCACAGCCACTGCTGCTTCGCTTCAGATCGCCTGTCTGATGGGAGCTCCTCTACATCCCATTTTTCACATCTCTGTGACTACGTTATTTTTTTTTAAATTTTGGATAGCACAGTCATCAGTCCTTCGACCTGGATCATCAAAAAGGAGAGTACAGTTGGAAAACACCAATCTCCATGTTCACCAGTTCATAAAAGAGGCCTGACCCTGGATAACGTTAATAAACACAACCTAAGCTGTAATGTCTAAAGCTAATGACCGTGAAAAATCTCTACGTTTTTTTTACTGGCAAGATCAGCAGCATCAGGTCAGAGTTCAAGTGCCCCAGCCAGCTGTGCTCCCAAAGCTTGAACTGATCAGAAGTTGGTTTTGAACTGATTTCCAGGACAGGTACACATCTTCCCTTTCCGACGAACACCATTAAAGCATTCATACATTTATTCATGCATTTAAAGAGATATGTCAGGATTGATTTAGGAACAGCACAAACAGTTTATGTGCATTTCATTTGTAATTTAATGGGGGTATGTGTACCCTGGCAATGGCTGGGTTATTGTCTTTTATTTATTTTTTATTTTTATTTTTAGTGTTTATAATTTCCTGTTGTTCTGCTGTTACCTTCAGCGGATTTTTGTTTTTTTTAAAAGCTTGGAAAATAAACAGTAAACGTTTTCATTTGGTTTTATTTTGAAAGGTGTGACCGGAAGGGGTGAGGGTCTGTTTTTTAGTCCAGAGCCGCGGAGCCACCTGTCAGTGAGCTACACGCACAGAGCCAAGCTTTATCGAATCTGTGAGCATGGGGCCAACAGGTGAGTGACGGCGGGGAGTCTGTCGCCTGACCGCGGCGTTTTCAGGTGAAATGAGCGGCTGTCTGCGCGTGCCTCCTCCCGGGTCCTCTCTGAGCTCCAGCTGCGGACTCTGAGGCAGCTAGCAGCAGCTTAGCTAGCCGCTAGCAGCTGAGCTCGGTAATAAAAGCTCAACTGGAGAAGAAAAGGTGTCCATATTTGTTCGAGAGCAGAATAAAGGAGCCGGTAGGCCAGTGTGTCCAGGTGTTCTGCACGTTTCTGTAGCATGTGAGCTAACCGGGCTGCTTATTCATGGAGCTAGCTATGAACTACCTGCCTGTGGGGCAGCATGTTCTTTAACGGGGAAGCGCGATTTTACTCGCAGACACACAACACGGGTTAACTTCCACAGATCAGAGACAAACTCCGCCGGACTTCATTCAAAAATCCGCCAATTTAACGTTAGCGCTGTTCTCTACCACACGTGTAACTTCCTAAAACAAAAGTAAACACCTCTTCTAAACCTTCATCGCCTAATAATGATTCCGGCAAAGCGCTGAATGCCAAACATGACGTATTCCATCATGGGAGGTGTTAAAGCTGATCGCCTTTTATACGTTTTTATTAGGTATTAATTAAATGGCGTGAGAAGCAGACCTGTTGTTATCCCTTTATGTTCTGCTCTCTGACACGCAGCAGACGATGTCTCTCTGCAACTGCAGCGTGAAAAAAGTGAGCCTTTAATCGTTTTTAGCCAGATTTAGTTGGATGATCATTTATATTTCATGGAAACTCTAGGATATTATGTAAATATATAAGGCTATGATTACTGTTATTATTTCAGTATAACTGGCCTTTTATATCAATTTAGAATGGCCCATTCTTCAGTTGGGAGTTTACAAAGGGGAAAACAAATAAATCCACACAACCAACACCATCAGTAATAATAATCTATAATAATGTTGCTTGGCTCTGTTAACAGATACGTGGCACAGATCTGTAGAGTACAGACTGCTTTGTCCTCTTATAGCTTTGATGTTTTCTCACTTTCTGTGCTTTAATCAATATCCGGATCATTGGCATTACTCTTCAGCATCTGGTTTAATGAAGTTCAGCTCTGAAGCAAGCTGGACTTTTTCAGACAATAAGACGGCCATGAAATTAATAGATCCTAATCAATATTATAAATTTCTATATTGGATTAGATTTACAGCAGTATGGATGCCTCTCATCACTGAACGACTTTGTGCAGGAGGAAAAGGGTGCTGTCGGTCCTGCTGTCTGTGACGTCGGCTCACGCTGTAACAGGATAACAGTGATTTGAGTCTGAATTCAGCAGCAGCCCGCCTGGCAGACACTTTAAAACTTGTGTCGTCATTGATGTTGTTCTAATCTTCATATAAAAAGCTGCATCTTAGTTTTTCACCTGTGGGATTGAAAGTGGTGTCGAGGTAGACAGGTAGACAAACCTGTTATAAGCCTGCTGCTCAGCTCCCAGCTCCCAACGGCATGTTCAGCGCTAAAGACACGTACCTTCCTCTTCCCCATCCTCTTCCTCTGCTGTGATGTCCTCACCTGTCTCCTCCTCAGGTGAGGTGGTGTTTGGCAGCCCGGTGCCGGTCTGCCCTGAGAACCGGTTGCGATGGGATCTGAACCCCGAGCAGATCCAGCAGCTCTCCGAGGAGCTCATTGCCAACACCAAGAAGGTGTACGACTGCATCGGAGCCCTTGACCTTGACAACGTCACCTTTGAGAACACGCTGAAGGCGCTCGCCAACGTGGAGGTCGAGTACACCGGTGAGCGCTTCCCTGACCCTGAAGACTGACTTTTTCATAATAATAATAATAAATAATATTGGTAACAGCTTTACTTTATAACACTGTTCAAAGACACAATTACAACCTGCTTCAGAGTTTGGATATTTAAAAAAAAAACACCACATTAAAGACACACACACACACACACACACACACAGTTAGGTCCATAGGTTTCAGTGTCCATGTTGCAAGTACATCAGATTTTAAATCAGATTGTCAGGATGTAACTGAAGTGCCGACTCTCAGCTTTCACGTTTAAAGTCGACGTGATTTAAGAAATAAGTGCTTCAAGTTTTTAAAACATGTTCAGCCCCATCTTCTGTCAGTAAAGGAGATTACATCACTGGGTTGGTTGGTTGCGACTAATTGAGTTTCATTAGTTTATGTTAGCTCATGAGTGAGCCTCTGAAAATAAATGAGAAAAAAGTAAAGATAATTCCTGAATAGCTGGTGCAGATTGTCATCTTTTGTTCTTTAATGTAGCGCTGCACTGAGGCAGAATTACAGGAACAGCGTCCCCGTGCAAAAACTTATTGAGTGATGACGTAATGAGTGAACATGTCAGAACGTTTGAGCTGAGCACGGAGCAAGCGAGAGGCCTGAGAAACTGAAGGTTTCTCCATGTGAGGGTCAAAGTTCAGATTCTGGTCAGAAGTAACTTCCTGTCAGTCAGCTGACTGGACGAGCACCGATATCTGATCAGATATCACTGACAGCTGTTCATCATCATCACCCCGGCAGTGAGCATGGAGGCTTCACACTAACACACCTGCAGCTTCTCTGGACGTTTGGATTCTTTTTGGTCTGAAATGTTTTTGGACTCTTAAAACCTGCAGCAGGAAATGATGATCTGTAGATTTGTTATATCAAGTACTCACGCGGTACTGCCTTTTCTCAGTATTATAACCAGAGAAGGAGCAGAGCTCTGTGATGATGCATGCTCATAACTGTAATCTGTAACTGTAATTTTTTTTAAGCATTTTGTGAACACAGATTCTAGTTTTAGTTTTATGAAGTATAATAACTGTGAGGACGTAGTTACTACGTTCTGCTGGAATTTGAGCTTGATGAAGATGGGCTGTGTTTAATGTACGCTTTCTTTTCCAGATCTAACTTTGTTACACGACATTATAACATAAAACCAAAGAAAAAAAAACATTTTTGAAATAAATACAAGTAACATGGTCAGATCGGGGGATTTAGGCAAGTCTGCGGAGGTTTTCCATGCTCCGTGGGTACAGTTGTCCTTCCAGATGTTTCGGTGGTGAGATGGTGACCCTGAATGTAAAGGGATCGAGCGTGCTGCGTGGACCTCGTGGGCTGTTGGGTCTTTGTGAGCGCTCGCTGCAGTGAAGCTCTGTGTCAGCACAGTGGGGCTGTGATGGTAAAGACTCATCAGCAGTTTGCAGAGAAAGCAGCTGAACCAGCTGCTGCAACAATGGAGACTGAGGCTTTGTTCACAGGCAGCTGAAACCCAAAAACACCTCCAGCTCTGCAGGAGGAAGCGCACAAACAGCCATGCACGCCACTGAGGCTGAACACGGGCATCCATTGCGGCCTCCGCGTTTCTGATATCTGAGCAGACGCTCGAACCACTAACAGGATAAAACAAACTGCACCAAAGCCAAAGAGTAAAAGCGTGAGCTAGAAATGAGCTGAATAAGAGTTCCTTTAGGAATAAAAGAATAATTAAAGGTGGAATAAGAAGTAAAATCTCACTTTTACTTCAAATATTTGATCGTTTGGAGTTTGTCTTTGTTCTGCATGAACTCTGAAACAAAACCTCAGACGTCACTGTGGTTCAGTGGAAATGTCCAACATACTAATGTATAAATGACTGTGGTAAGTGCTCCTCGCTGTTAACTGCAGCCTGACAACAGCTGAAGACCAACCTCCATGTTTGATTCACACGTTTGAATCCAGGAAAGCATCTTTTTGTTCTTTTCTTTCAAGCATTGTTTTTCCTATCAATACTCATAAATCTGTCAAAAGTCTGCCTCATACATGGCCCTGCCCTTCCTCTGTCTCTTTGTTTGCCCCTGCCTTCTGCACCCCAGTTCAGAGGAACACATTGGACTTCCCGCAGCATGTGTCTCCCTGTAAGGAGGTGCGAGCAGCGAGCACAGATGCCGACAAATGCCTTTCCGAGTTTGACGTGGAGATGAGCATGAGGGAAGACGTCTACCAGAGGATCGTCGCTCTGGAGGTGAGATGATGTCACTTTGCAGTCAGTTTTCCAGGAGTCAGCCAATCAGGAGGAAGACAGCTTTTAGGGAGAGATTAGGGGAGGGGTATGAAGAGGGAGGTTGCAGAGGTGCTGCAATGGTTTTATTCTGTTACTGAAAAAGAATAAAGCCCATTTTTACACCCTGGAGCTCTGCTGCTCTTTGAACGTCCTGTTGTGTTTGTGTCTGCAGAAGAAGATTGACCCTGAAAGCCTCACCGTGGAGTCCAAGCGGTACATGGAGCGACTGATCAAACTGGGGAAGAGGAATGGCCTCCACCTGCCCAAAGACACACAGGAGGTAGCTCCTTCCTTTTTTCTAACCTTTATTTAAAAGCTCTTGTGTACAATACCTCCTGCTGTGACCTTCAGATTACCGCAGGCCTCAAATCCTCAAGTCTTGCCAAATTAGGGTCCTCGACCCCAAAAGTAGAGCTGAGAGAGAAAAGCATCTCCTTACTTACTGCTGAGATGGTCAGGTGACTAATGCACCTGTTGTCCTGTGATTAATCAACCTATCAGGCTGCAGCAGGAAGTCTTTTTTTTTTTCCTTTTCCTTAATTGGTTGCGTGTGTTAAACATGTGACCAACCATCAGTAAAGCCGCCGCACCTGAAGGAGAAGTGTTACAGGCCAGCTTTCACCCGCACGCTGCTTCATGTGTAACATGGGTGTGTCTCTGCCACTGTAGAGGTATCCTCGGGTGTCACCCTAACCCAGTAACGAGCAGTGTAATCAGTCTCCTGCATGCAGTTCTGCAGCTGGTGGTCCCGGTTCCTGAGTGTGCTGAGCCAGGAAGAGAGCTTCAGGATACTTGATTGGTCCATGGACAGGCTAATGCCGGTGCCTTCGCTCATGATTTAAATGCTGAACTGTATGATGACGCACCCATTCAGAGCTGAAATGTGTTTTTAAGTTTAATGTAAGGTCTGACCTGACTTCTCTCTCTGCTGTCACAGGAGATCAAAACCATCAAGAAGAAGCTGAGCAACCTGTGCATCGACTTCAACAAGAACCTAAACGAAGACACCACCAGCCTGTCCTTCACCAGAGATGAGCTGGGTGAGTGGAGCTCCTTCAACATTTTAAAAGCCCTAAAAGCTGCTGTTTGTAGATCGCTGTACAGTCAAAGTGCCACTGAGGCCTGCTGGGTAATTTGCCATCCACCTGACCAATCAGAAAACACTTTGGTTAACCACAGCTCGGTTTTTACTGCAGCAGCTCAGTGGCGGATGATCCTGGTCTCTAAATGTAGGTAGGAAGGAGACCTCTCACCTGCTCTCACTCACGCCTGCCCCAAAAGCGGATATGAGCTATCAAAGTTTACCCAGAATGCACCAGCGCCGGTGGTGTGATGCTCACGCTGCTCAGAGGAAAAGTAGATGTAGCCTCAGTGATCCGGGAGTGGGTGGTGCATTGTTTATTGTCGATGATAGAGAAGCACATTTAATTCATCACATTTAAACAGTCAAACTGTTTCAGGCGGCCTCCCCGAAGACTTCCTGAGCTCTCTGGAGAAGGACGGCGACAAGCTGAAAGTCACGCTGAAGTATCCTCATTACTTCCCCACCATGAAGAAATGCTTTGTCCCAGAAACCCGCCAGAAGCTGGAGGAGGCCTTCAACTCCCGCTGCAAGGAGGTGAGAGCAGAGGACCTCCAGAAAACATTTAAGACAGACTCGCAAAGCTGTCCTCCTTAATTTACACACAGGGCGAGCTGTAACTTCAGGCAGAGGAGAAAAATGATTTATTATTTTGTGTATTGGCTTTATTTCCAGTAAACTGAAGGAAAAACAATCATTTATTATTTTTGCCCTGTCCACAGGAAAACTGTTATTGATTTTGGTTGATGTGTGAGGTCTGCTGAAGAGCAGATGTCAGTCAGGAGTCGGACGAGCTGTGGGGTGGGGGTGAAACTTGGCAATGTCATCCACAAACAGTTTGGTCTTAATGGATCTCGTGCTGGTTTGCAGGAGAACTCGGCGATCCTGAAGGAGCTAGTGGAGCTCCGGGCTCAGAAGTGCGCTCTGCTTGGCTTCACCACGCACGCCGACTTCATCCTGGAGATGAACATGGCCAAGTCTGGGAAGAAGGTGGCCAGCTTCCTGGGTGAGTCCTGAGAGCCCAGCTGCAGCCTCAGAGCTGCTGTTGGTGATGATGGTGGCAATTACCTGCTGGGAGATTTTATTCTTGCTGAAATAAACGAGATGGTGTTGTGAAGTGTAGTTTTCACACCGCGGTGATGTCCGGTTTTTCTCTGTTGTCTCTCAGAGGACCTCGCCCGGAAGCTGAAGCCGCTGGGTGAGGAAGAGCGAGCGGTTATCCTCAAGCTGAAGGAGAAGGAGTGTCAGAAGAGAGGCCTGCCTTTCAACGGGGAGCTGCACGCCTGGGACACGCGCTACTACATGACCCAGGTAAGAGCACAAAGGATGGTAGGTAATGGTGTACTGCAGTCCCACTGATGCTCTGTAAGGAGCTAAAAGACTGACATCCACAGTAGGGCTGCTCAATTAATCGAATTTTAATCACGATTACGATCTGGGCTTTCAACGATCATTAAAAATGACTGAGCCGATTATTAGCCCCTCCCTCGTTTATCCGCGACACCTTAAAGGCCGGTCCGTGAAAATATTGTCGGGCATAAACCGGTCCGTGGCGCAAAAAAGGTTGGAGACCGCTGATTAAGAGGACCCGAGGGAAGCTCGGAAAGCTAAGCAGAAGTTATTTGGAGAGGAGAGAGTGACTGCTGTTGGTTGAAAAGAGAGGTTAAAAAAAAAAAAAACTTCAGTGGTGTTGCACACTATTTTATATTATTTTTTAAAGTCATTGAAGCCGGTCAGAGCAGCACACTCCGTTTTGTGTAACTATTTTTAAATCCCTGTAGAACCTGAACCGTGTAAGCTAGCGCAATATTTTTTTTTGCATATGAAACCGGAGGAGTTGTACTTACATCTGATGCCATCAGCTTGTCCTCGGTCACGGTTTCCTTCCACATAAAGCTTTGCAAAAACTGCATAGAAAGCGCTTGCAGGAACAAAAACATAATATTCCAGAAACACGCTTTGCCGATCCGATCAGCTGTTCATAACACTTCCCACAGTGAATCAGACGTCAGCACGAACTATCACATGTCGGCCATTTCCTCCCCGAAACCGGAAGTGACGTCATTTTCGCGGAAATGTAGTTTTTTACTTGTAGGCCTTAAAAGCCTATACTGGTCATGTTTGACTTTTCTGAATAGTTTCTGGGATGCTTAGAACTCGAATTGCACTGCTGGAAATCGTTTATTTTGATGCACCTTCTGTTTTCTTTGCAAATTTGCATCATAGGATTGTTTTTTCGTTTTTCCTGCAGTATATAAAAATTGGTGTATCTCCAAAATAAAACTATGAACACACTCAAAATAAATTTCCTGTTGTTGTAAACTATTTTTTGCAACTTTTTTGTATTTAAAGTTTTGAGGGATAAACCTCTTAAATTTCTCCAAGTAGAAATATATGTAAAAAAACAAAACCGATTTTAAATTTTTTTGTAGTTTATTGCAACTTTTTTGCAATTTATGTAGTTACTATGGACATAATGCATACATATTATTAAAATATGGGCTATAACAGTTGTATAGCAACTTGAAATGCTCCCACAAATGGCACTACAACATGTAAAAAAAAAAAATATATAAGCTCTGGCAGACTTGGTTCTATGGTAGGTCTTAAAGGGTTAAATAAATATCGTCAAATAATCGAGATCTCAATTTCAGTGAAAATAATCGTGATTATCATTTTTGCCATAATCGAGCAGCCCTAATCCACAGAGCTTTAGACTCACGTTAGGTCTGTCCAAGTTTAACAAGGAAGCAGAGGAACTGAGGCCATTTGATAAGTCGTATTTCTGTTTATCTCCTCCTCTTCCTCTCCTGTCAGGTGGAGGAGACTCAATATGCCGTGGATCAAAACCTGTTGAAGGAGTACTTTCCGATGGAGGTGGTGACTCAGGGTCTGCTGGACATCTACCAGGAGCTGCTGGGTCTGTCCTTCGAGCTGGTGGACGGAGCTGCCACCTGGCATCCTGATGTCACTCTGTACTGCGTGAAGGACCGTGTCACTGGTCAGGTGGTCGGGCAGTTCTACCTGGACCTCTATCCGCGGTATGAAACTTTGCATCCTGGGTAATGAAGTTATCCTGAAACACACGCAGAGATTCATCAGGACAACCAAAACAGGAAATTTTCTTCAGGAGCTGCTCGGCAAATGTTTTAGTGGCACCATGATGCTGGACATTAGACAGAACAGGCTAAATGCGCAGCTCCTGGGGTTTGGAGGTCCATGTTCTAGATCAGCCTCAGATATTTTCACGGTAATATGTTTAGAATAAAGAGTCTAAACTAAAGAAGGTACATGTGCGGCTTCTGTGGCACTCTGGTTGGAGTTTTGGGCGCGCTGCAGGTGTGTAGGCTTTGGAGTGTTTGCTGTAAATTCAGGTGTCCTGATTTTGACGGGCAGCGTGAAAACAGAGGGAAGTGGATGGTAGCCAGGTGAAACGGCGAGCTGCTGTTACAGAGAGTTGAGCTGAATTTTAACCCTCTGGGGTCGACGGACGCACGTCCAAATTACACGACTAACTTAAGACAACACAGCAACAAGATCCATTTCTACTTGTGTCTAAAGTGCAGACTTCAAACTACTTACCAGTTTTCAAATTGTGTTGATAGGCCACCTAAAACCTGAGTTATGATAAAAAAAATACACGCGGTGGAGTTTTTTCTGAATAAACCATGGTATGTTCTAAGGACAGCGCTAACAAGCACTGTCCGAGTAAAAAAGAAAGGAAAAATCACCCCTTCCCTATTGGTGTTAAAGTTTACTATGTTGACCAATCAAAAGCATTATATAGCAGCATGTGGCATTTGGTTGTTTAGGATGAGGTGGAAGTTTTAGGTGTGACGCTGGCGAGAGAGAGAGCGAGTTTTGAGATGTGAGAGACTTGTGATGTTTAGCGTGTTTGGAGTCTGTAGTTAGTGTGTTGTCTTGTGTAGTTAGTGTGTAGTGTAGTCGTTGTTTTGTTTTGTTTTGTATGTCCGAACAATGCTGAATGTCACAGTTTCTTCCAAAAAGCCACGAAAGGCAAATTGCAGTGTTAACACTGTCACCAGCTGGAAAACAGGTGATACACCTCATGTTGTCAGACCTGCAGCGTTTAGGCCTGTGGTGTTCTCCTCTGTCTTATAGTGGACAGAAACAAGTTTTTGGAGTGGCACAAATGATTGTTCTGTAAATAGTTTGAAATGGTTATATAAAAAAACGCCTTGGCTGCATTTTTAGGTAAATAGCCACATATAACTTTGTTTGCAAAACTTTTAGGTTTTAAAATGTACAATTTCTGTTTGCATTTCAAGTTATGAAAAGGATTCGTTAAACATGTTTGTGGTTGTTACAGTAAAAAAATATTTTAAAAAATACTATTTTTTTCTACTCGGATTTTGTTTTTTTTGTTTTGTTTTTTTTGTCTGAATTTAGATCAATTGTGTTACAGTACAGTACAGACGTACAGTATGTCAAAATGAAAAAATAACTATAAATTCAGACATATGAGATTGTGCTGAAGAGAATGATACCAAACAAGGCGAGCTAAATGGTTTTTAAAGGTGAAATGTAGAGGTAAAATAAAAGTAGTCAAAAATGGCCAATTGTATCCTGGACCCCAGAGGGTTAACTTGGCACTGTGCTTCCTGTTCCGTGCAGTGAAGGGAAGTACGGCCACGCCGCCTGCTTCGGCCTGCAGCCAGGCTGTCTGCTGAGTGATGGCACGCGCCAGATGTCGGTGGCTGCAATGGTGGCCAACTTCAGCAAACCGACGGCGGATGCCCCGTCGCTCCTGCAGCACGACGAGGTGGAGACGTACTTCCATGAGTTTGGCCACGTCATGCACCAGCTGTGCGCTCAGGTTAGTTGATGTTCACCTGGGGCCAATAACGATGCCCAGGTTCTCGTGGTTGTGATGAATAGTTTCAGATAAACACTCTTTAATGTGGCACTAAATGATAAAATTATGTCATGGTGAACTTCCTCACTGCAGGCAGACTACGCCATGTTTAGCGGGACTCATGTGGAGCGGGACTTTGTGGAGGCTCCGTCTCAGATGTTGGAGAACTGGGTTTGGGAAAAGGAGCCTCTGCAAAGGATGTCCAAGCACTATAAGACCAGAAACCCGATCCCTGACGAGCTGCTTGACAAACTCATCAAGTCCCGCCTTGCTAACACCGGTACGTATTGCACAGGGCCCTCTGTTACACTGGAGACGGTTTGTCTGGTTAAATCTTGTCATTGGGAATTCAGCAGGGCTTATGTTTTTTTTGAAAATCTGGGACAGTTGGGAGAAGCTTTAATACGCTCACACAGCTTCACTGGACAGATCGGAATCAAATAAAATGAGCTTTGCTGCTAAACTGAGTCTTCTGATAATCACATTTCTACATGACATCACAACAAAAATAATCCAATTCATAATTAACACAGTAAATTATTTTTCAGCCAAAGTTTCAACTCCGCCTCTCCTCAGTCTCTCCAGCAGAGAGCATCATTACGCAAAGCACTGGTGTACGGCTTAGTTCCACCAGCTGACAGCTCGCATGTGGAAGCAGGGACGTGCTTTGTGGATGTTTGGCTCATTAAACTTAATAAAGCCATCGAGAGCGCTCCAACTAGTAATGCAGTGTCTTTGTTTCTTTGGCTGAGACGCTCGACCACACGGCCGTAATCACCCTGATGACCTCTGACTCTCTGCAGGTCTCTTTAACTTGAGGCAGATCGTCCTGGCCAAAGTGGATCAGGCTCTGCACACCAGGAAAGGCCTGGACCCCGCAGAGGAGTACGGACGCCTCTGCCAGGATATCCTGGGAATACCTGCCTCACCTGGTATGTACTTCTGATTGGTCGTGGCAGGATGTGACACTAGCACACACGGATCTTTCACCTCCGTTTGTGTTTGTGCTTTTTTTGTGGTCACTTTTGTCTCTGGAGCGTCACTGCATTCCTCTTCTGGATCATTCTTGTCTCTTTATATCCACTGTGCTCTCTTTGGTTCACCTTCCACTATTAAAAACTTTGATATAACGAAACTCTCCATCTTCATTTACAGTCTGTGTAAAAGCAAATGAAGTGAACATGATGAAGACAAGTGTCCAAACTCCACCTTCACTGTTGCCTCTTTCTTCTTCTCTGGCCATTGACCTCTCCTTCCTATCCTGCAGGAACCAACATGCCGGCGACCTTTGGACACCTGGCGGGCGGGTACGATGCTCAGTACTACGGTTACCTGTGGAGCGAGGTGTTCTCCATGGACATGTTCTATGCCCGCTTCAAACAGGAGGGAATAATGAACCCAAAGGTCAGCAGCTCCAACGTTTACATTCAGATAGACAGGCAGGAGGTCAAAGGTCACTCTGCTAAACTACTACAAGATCAGCTTTGAGGTATAAATAAAGTTGAGCGGCTGAACATGTGACAGGAGGAGGTCCTGATTTATAGTTTGTCAATGAACAGCCTTCAAATAATCAATAAAATAACAACAAAATGTTAATGAAACACAAACTCTACACAAAAAAATCAACAGTTTACAAAACACTGCAGAACAGTCTGAAACTGCACAAAGTCAAACCTTCAGATATAGTTATTTTAAATAAATATGGAAGATGATAAAAAGCAGTGTGTCAGAACATCTGTCATTAAAAAAAACGTAAATGTTTATTAAACAAATGAAGTGAAAAGTGTGACATTTAGGGCATTTACAGCAAAATGTATACAAGCAGAAATATTAATAAACAGTGTTAAACTGTGTGATCACATAAAAAACTGATAATCTTGGGATCCTTTAACTTCATGTAGTTCAGAACTACAATTCTCATTTAAAATGTGTTTGGAAAAAAAAAAGTGAAAAACAGCACAGCTCTGTTTGAACAGTCTGTATCTCTGATGGAGCACACCTGTCCAGGTGCACTCGTTACCATGGTGATTAGATAAGCAGAGACTTTAATGATCCCCGCAGAGGAAACGAGGCCTCACAGCAACTGAGTGACTGTGAGGAGGAGGAGGAGGTCTGGAGGCTACGGTGGCCCAAAAGTACCAAAACAGAGACGGAGATGTGTTTTCAGGGCCGCAATGAAAAGCATCAGGATTTATTAATTACAGTAAAAGAGTAAAAACACTTTCTCAAGTTTTTGTATTAGAAGCTGACGGAGGTTCTCCAGATGTTTTAGCCCCTCTCCTCCTCCATAATTTAGTGTTTTAGTTTCTGGATAAAACAGTTGATCAGCTGATGTTACTGGTCATCCCTGAGCTGAGCCGATTTTCTTTATCCGTGTGACATGAACAGGTGTTGTCACCTGCCAAGTGAGGGTGATGTTTCCAAGTGACAGGATTTACCGTGCGGTGACTCAGAAATGCAGAGCTCACCTCGTATTTGACCATCTTTACTTCTCACAGTCTAAGGAAACTGAGCGAGGATGGTTTCAGGACTTTCCCTGAGGGTCATCTAACTCATTCCTAGTTTCTCTTCTCTGATTGGTCCCCCAGGTGGGTCTTGACTACAGGAAGTTCATCCTGCGGCCCGGCGGCTCAGAGGACGCCTCTGAGATGCTGAGGAAGTTCCTCGGGCGGGAACCCAAACAGGAAGCCTTCCTACTGAGCAAAGGACTAACGTTGGAGCTGGACGCCAGCACACCATGTCCCTGCTGACCAATCACAGCAGCTGGCTCCACCCCCTCCTCGTTCCCAGACGTGAAACATATAAAAGTACAGACTGAGATTTTCTAGAAAAAACTGTAAAATGTTCCAACATGGAGAAAAACCTGTGAATAAAACGATTCAAGGTGACTTGTTGTGTCTCAATACCTGACTGAGGGTGCTCACAGGAAGTTTCCTTCTGAGTGAGTTTTCTAAAATAAGAGTCTGCTTTTGGACATTTGGTTTCAGAGTCCACATTTTTGCCAAATGACATAAAAGAAAAACGTGGCAGATAAGAACCGATTGGTTAAAGTCGGCGTCTCCATCGCGTTTCTCCGGCGTTGGATGAAGCTTGCATCATCTTAACATGCTGCAGTTCAGCTTCAAACATGGCTGCCGTTTACTGATGAGGACCGAATTATTAGCCCCAGCATTAATTTAGGCAGCAGATTTAGTTTGTCACAGTTTAGCCATTAAATTCATCTAGCTTTAGTTGACTAAACAAAGATTATCGTAAATAAAATCAAAAGATTTTACGCCCTCTTTGTCGGTAACCTCACTGCATGACACAGAGGGTTCCTTCTGATTGGATCACTTTAAACTATCCCTGCCTTTCTGCACAACTTAAGTACTTCTGATTGGTCCCCAAAACAGTTTTCCTTAATTTTTGATAAAAGTTTCGACACGTTTCATCACTTTTTTTTGTGATTGAGGTATTTGGTTATCAACATGTTTTTGTCAGGAAAAAAATGATTGTTGACAAAATAAAACGATTAGCCCCCAATGAAAATTCATTCTTAAGTGTTCCAAGGTGCTGTTAAACAGAAGCTTTTCCAAACGTTTTTTTTTTTTTTAATTTTGTCCCCCATCCTTCCCCCTCCTCCGATGCTAATGATCAGCTGTGTGGCCTTTTGGCTGATAACAGCCTGTAGTCGACTCACTAACTCATCTCTGGGGCGATCCCAGCCCATTAATCTTTGGAGAACCTGTCAGGCTCTTCTGACTATTTTCTGGCATGGACCTTGGTCTTCACTCCAGCCCACGGTCAGGGTTTTGTGCAGGCTGCTCAGTAACGCTCACTTTGGTCTTCTGGAGCTCATTCTTGGGTCGTTGTGTTGGGAGCAGTGTTGATTAAGTTACTTGAAAAAAGTAATTGGTTACTAATTGCTGATTATTTAAGAAAGTAATCTTGTTACTTATCTGATTACTTATTTTCAAAAGTAATTAGTTTATTACTTAGTTACTTTTTAAAAACATGATACACAACCTCAATACATAATAAAGCAATAGACCTTTCAGCCCAATTCTATTTTCTCTGCATAATCAATCATATAAAACTGAATCAAATGGAAAAAGTCTCTTTAAAACTTGTTTTATTAGTTTTAATCTTTTAACTACCATGCACATTTATGCACATTGCATCAAGCACAAATTAAATTATATGCAGTCTCTGGCTTGGAGAAATTTAATATTTAAACCTATTTTCTGTATATTCCAGCATATAAAATAATTGCACTCAATTTTTCAATTAGATAATAATAATAATACATTTTATTTAAATAGTAAGTGCAAGTAAAACACAGCAAAAATAAATAAAATCAAAGATTCAGCAGCACTAAGTCCTATCACTCTTAAATCTATTTTCACCTGTTTAGCAGGAGTGGGGCCGTCAGAGGTTTGCCCGTTGTCTCAGTGGTCATGTCCGTGGGGGGGGGATCTGGGGGTTTCTTTGTAAATTTCACATTCCTGTGGCAGCGTGCTAGGTGCTTGCTCAGATTTAAAGTTTTATTTTTATGCTGTAAAAAGAAGTTTTCTTCCCATGCAGTGTAAAGCGGACGCTAATGTTTTGTTTTTTACGGAATCCAGCTCAAAGTAATGTCAGTACTTCCAAGCTTTAAACGCTGCATGGTCGTACTCACTCCCACACTACATATGATCCATTATTGATCTACACACGTCTGTTGCACGCTCGTACATCATTGTCATGAGACACAAACAAAATTACTGTTTAGTAATGCAGTGTGTTTACAGGAAAGAAACAGTAATGTAATTACTTCTTTTACAATAGTAATCTCTTACTTTACTCATTACTTGAAAAAAGCAATCATATTACACTAACGCCCACCTCTGGTTGGGAGACCCAGCTTTGCTTCTCAGTGGATCCTTCCTCCTTTCTTCATGATTCCTTCCAGTTTGATGAAATTCCCAGTTCCCACAGCATAATGCTGCCATCACCATGCTTCACAGTGTTTCTGTGTCCACTGAGCGCCAGTTTAATTTCATTTGACCAAGGAAGGTTCAGTCTGCAGGATCTTTCACCAGGTTGTCCTTGGCATCCTTCAGTCTGGCTGTAAAGTGTCTGTTTTTGTCTCCATGCCATTCCTGTGCAGGGTTCTTTAATATTACAATCCCTGACTCTACTAAATCGTCCACGTGTCTCTATAGATGGACTGGGGTCAGAGACATCTCTCATCTTTTCTTCAGAGAAGATTGAAGGACACAAAGGTGGTGTAAAGGTGATATCCAGCATCATACAACTTCCTTTTACTGTCAAAATGTTAAAAAAGGTTGTTGAAGAAGCACAATATTCTTGCTGTGGTGTGGTGTGGGAAGTTACGGAAAAGGCTCTCCTCAAAGTTTCAAACAACCTTTTGCAGATAAATGTGTGCCCGGCTCTGCATTTGATACCTTTTATCATCGTTAATCTTAATCAAACCACATGGTAGGGATCCATGCCTTGTGTTTGAGTGATTCAATCTTGCTGATGAAACATTTTCAGTCTCACTGTCTCGTGTGGTGTTCCTCAAGGATCTGGTTTAAGTCCCTACTTATTTCCATTGTATATTCTGCCATTGGGTCACATAATTAGTTTTAATACTCTTCATCAACCGTACCTCTCCTTTAAACCTTACATACAGTATATATTATCTGTTGTAACTGTCTTAATGGAAAAAAATTAGCTTTTTAACATGGGAGTCTATGGTGACTGACCCACAGCTGGAGACCTGCTGGAGGGCAGAGGAGTTGCAGCTTTGTGTGTTCAGCATCTAAAACAGTGAGACCGTGTCTGATTAACTTTTACTGAAGAACAAACTCTAAAAATCTCTCTAGAACCTAAAGTTGTGACGTCTCTTTGTCTTCACCACTCATAAAGCTTCATCTGGCAAGTAATAAAACATAGATCTTCCTGGAAGCTTGTTGTTCTTCTAAGTAGTCAAACTGCTGACTTTCAGCCTGCAGCAGAGCAGTAAACAGCTGCTACTTCTTTCTGCTTTATGAACTCGGGCGCCTGCAGGAGGGGATCCAAACCCCGACAGGTTCGTGTTTACATTGGATCAACTGTTTGTTCTCCATTTTCACCTTCGGGCTGTTTTTTTACAATCGGAGCTCTCTGAGGAGGTTACATCCGACCAGGAAACTCCTCCGAGTGCAGACGATGCTCTCAGAGCTGCTCTCACTCTGAACTGCTCACTCTGCCAGACTGCTCACATCAAGACTTTAATGTTTGGGTTTTACATGAAACACTGAAAAAGCTCTGAAACTTGATTTCCATCGTTTTTACAGCAACGTGCATATAAATCAGATTTTGACCTGCTGGGCTGGTTGATGCTTAATGCAGCAGTGCCAAAGAACCACTTAAACAGCCAACAGGTGAAGGAAGTGAAGCCATAGAGACTGATCGTGAGGTACTCATCACTTTGCACACGTTTAGGTTTGAAGGTAGTTGGCTCAGGCTCATGCCGCTCTGCGACCGCCCACCTTTGTTTTTCTCGTTATCATTGTTCTTCTGGCACATAATTAGCGTGAGCTGCAGCTGTGAGCGGCGGCCCCTGAGCGCCCCGGCTTAGTAAACACGGATGAGCTCACTTTAACGCCTGAGCAGGTGAGCCAATCTCTGTGGGAGCAGAGCCCACAGAGAGGAACATTATGGGATTCTTGAAAATCCTCTTTAATAGCTTTAATTTTTACATGAAAACATTGATTCCATGTCAACACAGCCTGAAACTAACAATGAGTTTAATATCCAGCTGATGACAAACTGAATTCATGCAATCCACAAATAAACATTTCCTTACAGATTCAAAGAGCAGGTTGTCTGCGAATCACAAGGTTGGTGGGTCAATCCCTGGGTGCCCCAGTCTGTATGCCAAATACAAGCAAGACACTGACCCTGAGCAGCTGTCCGATGCATTCATCAGACTGTTAGATATAAAGTGTTTGCATGAACTCATGTGAATGAGGCATGTCGTATGAAGGGCCGAGTCCATCTACCAAAGCAAATATTTATTTTCTGTGAAACCTTTCAGCCAAGATAAGACACTCACTTCAGAACTCCGCTGGGAAATTTCAAAAAATGTGGGGACCCTTCCTTGATGCTTTTCAAAATCTATAAGAATTTTTCAGCAAACTCTCTTAAGTCAGGTGTGGAAATGCAGTGTGCGAGTGCAGGCAGTGACCTGGGTGGGAATGAATGGGATTGTTTTGCAGGGATTATGTTACTTTGGGATATATTATACATTTGTTTATATTTTTCTCTTTGTTTCCCTTTTTTCTTCTTTCCTTTTATTTCACAGCCGAAGATACATTTCTGAACTCATTTCACAGCTTAAATGTACTACTTAACCTTAATGTACAGATCATCTGTAATCCTTCTCTTTTCTTTCTGTTTATATGTATAATATATATGTTGATGCTTATGTGTATAAAAGGAAACCTCTTAATAAAAAAGACATTGTTTAAAAAACCTTTCAGCCAGTTTGACTTTGACCGGTCATATTTATTTATTTTTCTTTTTATATTTTATTTTTAAAACTAGTTAAAATGAGTTGTACGACTGAAGCTGAACCCCTGCCCAGCTGAGCTTTCATATTACAGGAATTATAGAGTACTTACAAAAACATCAGACAACATCCAGGTGGCGTGAGTAACTAAAAGTAAGGTTTTCATGCTGTTTACTTGATGTTGGTATTTGCACTTGGGGTAAACACTTGAGGGCAAATTAACATCAGGCACTAAAATAACCTCACTGATGCTACTGTCAGCCCCCCCCCCCCCGGGCATTTCAATCTGATCAGTTTTACACTGGACGTCCTTCCCGATGCGACCCCAGGGAAATGCACGTCTTGTCGTCCTTTCTCCAACGCCTCCTGTTGGAGTTTGTCAGGAGGTTAAATGGCCGCATGCTCCTGTTAGCAAGATCAACTGTGATTTTATTAGAATGATCTGCAGTAAACATCATTATGAACTCTGAGTCAGAGCAGAAGAGCAGTAAGGGTGTTTTGTTTGGCAAATTTTCCAGTTTAACATGAGCGCAGCAACACTGACGCCACTCTGTGGGCACACCTGCAGCTCAGGTGGGAGGATGGTTGTCCTGGAGGAAGCTCTCTGAGGGAACAAACAGGCTGGAGCGCAGCCGAGGAGCCTCAGACGCCAGGAGAAGGAGAGGAGGACGACCAGTTCCAGGCTGTGGATGATGGCACAGAGTCCGACAGAAGGAAGAGGAGGAGAGATCGGCCCGCAAGACGTGCTGAGAGGATGCACAGACGGCGCTCAGAGGACGAAGAGCAACATGATCCGAGTGTTCATCAGCTCCACGTTCACAGGTCAGATTACCTCTGTGGGCTCAGAGCGAACCTACGCATGCTGCTCAGCACCAGTTTGAAGCTCAAACATGAAATCCCATCAAAGCTGGAACTGGTTTAATGATGAAGAGCTCTGCAGCTGCTCTTCATCGTTAAACCAGAATGATGAACAGCTGCAGAACTTTCACAGATCTATTTTTCTCCAGCTCCATCAGTCTGGATCTGATTCTGCAGCACTTTCAAACATAACTGACTATAACTGATAACTGTTCTCCAGAAATACAGGTCAAAGGCTACAGAGTTATTCTGCTGGGTCAGATGCTGCTGAAGCTGAAATAATGAGACAAACTGAGGAGCCTCAGACTGACCTGAAAACTGCTTTTCTGCTTCTGTAATGAGCTGATGTCATCAAATCACGTCTTTATAGGATGAATACGATTATTCTGATCATGCAGAGTTAATCTAATCAAGTGGGGAAAAAAGAAGCATGGAGCTGAGCAGAAAGGTGCTTTAACCATTTCATACACTGGCGATGGAGCATTTCCTGTGCTTGTTTTTTGGTAGTAAAAAGGCTGAAATGCCTTTGAAGTGTCCACGTAATGAAGTGTCATGTCCATGTAATGCACACAGTTTGAACAAATATACAGTGGGTACGGAAAGTATTCAGACACCCTTAAATTTTCCACTCTTCGTTATAATGCAGCCATGTGCTAAAAATCATTTAAGCTCATTTTTTCTCATTAACGTGCACACTGCACCTGATATTGACAGAAATACAGTTTTTCTGACATTTTTGCAGATTTATTAAAAAAGAAAAACTGAAATATCACATTGCACATTCATGTTAACAAAACTTGTAAACATTTATCCACTCTCTCTCTCTGTCACTCTTGAGGAGGCACTTCAAGTCCTTGAAACGAGGAACCAAAGCTATGTAAAGCACGTGTTCTAAACTAATCCACTTGGCAATTGTGTCAGTCAAAATTTTCAAGGTAGACTTATTGAGCCCCTGATGCTCCGTGAGTGGTTTGTCGCAAGCTGGGTGATGCATTAGCCAAAGTTCTAGCAGCATCGACGACTAACGTATACCCCCTCACAACCGGATTAGGGTTGTGACAGGGCCTAAATACCAGGGGGTCTGAATACTTTCCGTACCCACTGTAGATGGGAAGTCGTTAGATTGCGTTTGACCTTGTTGTGTAAAGACTGCTGAGAGTTGGTGTGATACAGACTTTATTTTTGGTCAGGGAGCAGTTTCTTCCGGCTCAAACTGCATGGTTTCAGCCAGAGAGCACTCAAACCATGCAGGCTTATATTTTCAGATATCTCACAAAATCAGCTAAATGTCAAACACAGTGAAAGTGGAGCAGGTTGAAACTTTGTATCTCGCTCTGCTCCTCTGGATCCGGGTCAGAACATCGGGACGATGTCTTCCACTTTTATTCTGCAGTTTGATCTGTTGTGATGTTTTAATGTCAGATGTGTTGTCTACGCTCATGATGATAAAGAGTCCAGATGTGGATCAAAGTGTCATTCTTAGTTCTGAGCTCGACTTCCTGTACACTTGTCCAGATCAGATCTCAGAGTGAAGGTTCGTCTCTGCTCCAGGTTCATTCACTGAAACTCTCAACTGAGACTTTCTTTGCTCTTCTGTTCAGTCTTAACTTGATGTGAAGCCAGCTCAGACGCTCTGATTGGTTGTGCTCTGAGCGCCACGTGTGATTGACAGTTTCTCTGATCTGTGGTCAGATATGAGCAGCGAGAGGAAGGCTCTGCTGGAGAAAGCTTACCCAGAAGTCCGGTCCTTCTGCTGCGGGCTTGGCTTGGTGTTCGAGGTCAGTTCACACGTGTTGTGCTCATTAAACCTCATGTGTAACTGTCATTCATGAGGGTTTGACCATTTCTACTCCTTTCCTGTTTTATTTTGAAATCAAGTCTCCTAACATGCGTGCGTTTTCCCCCAGTTTTCTGCCCACTTTGTTCCTCCTCTTTCACCTGCTGGACCGGTTTGTTACCTTCATGTTTTCTTTCCTTTTTCACTTAGATTTGATCATCTTTGTGTTCACGTCTCTTTTTTCAGTTTCTGCCTATGTGGCATGTTTTCTCCATGGTTTGGTCTCCTACCTGCTGATGAAACACCTCCAAGGTGTACAGGTCTGGAGACTCCGCCTCTTTTCCACGGACCAAGGCAGAAATGATCAACATAAATGACCTGTATCCATGTGAAACAGACTAGTGCCAAAAAACTGCTGGGGTCAAAGAACCGCTGACATCAGCGGTATTTTAGTAGCTATGGCAACAAAGTCTCAGTGATTGGCAGGAGCAGATTTTCCTCACACAGGAAATGCCAGCTTTTCTGCCGGTGTTACCAAACTGGGACAGTTAATGTGTCTCAGGGTCAGTTATGTGAAAGCTGCTGAGGTGTTAGTTACACATAAGGTGCCCTTTGGTGGGCTGACATGAAGCACCAGGTAATATGAGCGAGTAGAGGCCGTGAGGGTTCCTGCTATGAAGGAGCATAATAAAACTTAAACAGCTAACACTGTCACTACCTTTGTTAAACCAGTCTAGTCCAGTGTTCAGAGGTCAAAAATTACCAAACAACCAAAAACTTCAAAACAAAATCTTTATTTGAAATAGAGTTCAATAAACGTTATCATAAAACGTCCAACCTAGTCTTTAGTATGAAATCAGAAATTTGCAGCTCCTTTACTTAAATTATTACAAACCCTACTCGACAGTCACAAAGGCTCCACCGTGGACGCGGCAGCAAACAAGGACCACTCCAAGTTAACCACCAACACTGTTTATCAGGATTTCTAGCCTGAAATTAGGCAGGAAAGGATCATCTATACATGAAGACTTATTCAAACAGATTAAAAATAATAGCTTAACTGGCCCGGTCTGTTGGTAGGAACCCTCCTTGCTGCATGTGGCAACCGTCCCATCAAACCTGACGAGGTGAAACAAATACCTCAGTCCAAAGTGGACCCTCGCCTCCTATCACACTATTTTAACCCAAAGCACGATCCTTTCCTGAACCCAGCTGAAAAGTTTTTACTGCCTAAACACGGTGAAGCATAAAATCCTGGCTGTGAGCTCTAAACTGGGACAGTTCACTTCCTGGTTGGTGCGTCACAATACCAAAACAACCAAAACACACCCCATGAATAACAAATGACCCATGAGCAGGTGCAGGGCTTCAGGACTCCACATTTAACCCATTGACCACGCATCTCCCTCCTGAACTGCTGTGAGCTGCCTGAGTGGAGGTTTATACCTGCTTAAAGTTGAATGAGGTCACTTCCTCTTCAGGTTGTGGATCTACGCTGGGGGATCCGAAACGTCCCGTCAGGAGACCACGAGGCCTGTGAGGTCTTCCTGGAGGAGATCCAGCGCTGCGAGCAGATGTCAGCTGGTCCAACGTTCGTTGTGAGTGCTTTGTCCTCTTCGTCACCGGGTCAAAGGTTAAGGTTGGACTTCAGCCACAAATGAGCACTATGTTTATTTTTATTAACATTTTATGTGTGTTTAGTGGAATTGAAATGTCTCTATTTCTTTCTTGACTTTAATTTTTTTTAGTTTACGTGTGGATTATAAGTACACATAGAGCTGAAGCTGAGGCCACAGTTCTTTTGGATCTGAATTGTGCACTCATTCTTCTTCTCTTTATTTTCCTGTTTCTTGGCTCTGAAGGCTCTGCTGGGGAACCGGTACGGCCACCGAGCTCTTCCTCGCCTCATTCCAGAGAAACTCTTTGACGCTCTTCTGTCCAAACTCTCCAAAAACCCAGAAGGCATTAAGACACTTAACCAGTGGTTTAAAAAAGACAGCAATGCTGTCCCACCCACCTATGTCCTTCAGCCAATCATAGCTCACTTCCCTCATTACATTGACCTTCGGCCTGAGAGCGGGAAGCAGCACGACAAAGATGTCCTGTCATGGCGCCTAGCAGAGACTCGGCTACTGCGACTACTTCGATCTGCAGCCACTGATGCCGAGGACACCGGCGAGATCACAGCCGAGGAGAAACAACGGTTCTACACATCAGGTGAAAGCTCGCGGACACCATGCCCAGCTCGCCACTCAGGTCGCCCTCTGTTGTCTCTGTTTTCTCAGTGTTTTCTGGTTCTTCTTGCCCACAGTCACAGAGCGGGAGTTTGAGCGTGGTTTGTGGCAGAATGACTATGAATCATCTGCTCTGCTCTTCGTTCGTGAGATTCCCCGTCAGAAGTCCAGGGAGGGGCCCAAACGTTTTGCCAAGTTCATGGATGTGACCGGCGACGGCCTGCTGGATGCCGAAGCTCAGGGACTCCTCGCCGGGCTGAAGACACGGCTCTTCGTCAAGTCACAGAAGATCCTCAACCTGCACTCTGTGGAGCTGAGCAGAGGAAGCATAAATCCGAAGTGCAAGGAGCATGCTCAGTACCTGGACAGCGTCTGCGAGCAGTTTGTCTCACAGATGAAGGCTCGGATTGGCGCAGCGATGGATTCACTGGGCCGGAGGAAGATGTGGGGAACCACCGAGGAAGAGGAGAAGATGGACGGGTTGGTGGTCACGGAGGCAAGGCGCCACATTGCCATCAGTGCTGAGCTTTGCAGAGGTTTCCATGGCAGGGAGGGGCTGCTGGGGAAGCTGTGCCTTGCCATGTGGGAGTCCAGTAATGTCCGCCACAGGCCGCTGGTGGTTCATGGTGGCGCCGGGATGGGGAAGACGGCGGTGCTGTGCAAACTGGCCCAGGAGATGCGTGGTGTACTGGAGGCCAGGGCAGTGGTGGTGATCAGGCTGCTCGCAGCTTGCCACCCTCAAAAACCTGACATTGACCACGTCCTCCACAGCATCTGCACACAGGTGTGTTTGGCTTCTGGTCTGGCTCCGCCCTCACCGCTGACGGTCTCCACTCACTTGGAGCTGCTGCGATTCTTCTGGGATGTTCTTGAGCAGGTTTCCCAGCAGGGCAGTGGTCTGGTCATCGTCCTGGACTCTGTGGAGCAGCTTGCAGACCAACATCACGCTCACAAGCTCCGCTGGTTGCCTGTTGACCTCCCGCCCAACGTCCATGTGGTTGTCTCCATGGAAACCAACAGCGAGGCATTTGCTAACATGCGGTTTAAGTTGGAGTCTCTGGGAAGCTTCTTTGAGGCAGAGCGTTTGTCTTGCGAGGAAGGTGAACGCATCATAGAGTCAGACCTGCGAGCGTCTCAGCGGACGCTGACGTGCGAGCAGAGTAGCGCTGTGCTGCAAACTGTTGAGTCATCTGGCTGCCCACTCCACCTCAAACTCATCCTGTCTGTCGCCAAACGCTGGACGTCCTTCACGCCACTGACAGAGCTGCGTCTGGGTACCAGCACTCAGGAAATGATGTCACACCTCTTCCTTATGCTGGAGGAAAAACACGGGAAGGAGCTGGTGGGCGGGGCTTTGGGGTACATCACTCTAGCAAGGTGAGGATATGGTCACACCTTTCTGACGAACGTCAGATCACCACATAAGATCGCCACTGTTTCAGTTTGGATTTATCCATCGATTAATACTGAGAACATGATTGATTGATCACAAAAAGGTGATCAGTGTTTCTAAAAGTCTGAACTCAGAAAGCCAGAAAACAACCAAAACACACAAAAATCTCATCATCTGATCACTTGACTCCACAGGGAGGGTCTGCTGGAGGCTGAGTTGCGTGATGTCATGTCCCTGGATGATGATGTCATCAGTGAGGTGTACCGGTACTCCCTTCCTCCAATTCCCTCACTGATCCGGCTGCCGCCCCTCCTGTGGGCGCGGCTAAGGCGGGACCTTGAGGACCACCTGGAGGAGCGCTGGACTGATGGAGTCGCCACCATCGCCTTCAACAACAAGTAAGAAAATCTGAGAAATGATTGATCGGAGCAGACAAATCAATCATAAATAAAAAAAACAACAACAACTAAATCTACATCTGGCAACCAGCTGAAATTGAAATGAAAACTGTTTGTGTTTAGGCGTCTGTCCGAGGCGGTCTCAGCACATTATCTGAGGTCAGAGCGGCGGGGGCGAAGTTTGAGGATCCTGGCAGAGTACTTCCTGGGTCGGTGGTCAGGGAAACTGAGGCCAGCGTCTCTGCCGGGTCTCTCACTGCTGCTGTCTGACAGAAAGGTACAAAATCAGGGGTCAGTTAGTTGTTTTGTGAGGTTATTTAATTTAAAAAAAAGGATAGTGTACTCATGAATATAAGGAAATTAGTGTGTCATTACATCTTCTTCCAAACTGATGCATTCTCATAAACTCTTAATTAATGAGTTTATGAGAATGCAAAAACACATAGGAGCGAGCTTGCAGTTTGTGAAAGCTGCCATATCAGATCAGGTTCATGATCCATGATTTATGAGTCGTTGGTAAGTTTGATAAAAATATAAATGTGTGATCTGACCAAGCCTAAACAATCTGTGGAAATTGTTTTTTGCATCCATGGTGCATTTTGATTGATCCTATGCTGTCACAGGTCCCACCCCAGCCGCTGTGGTTTGCTCCAGGATTGGCTAATATCAGGAAGCTGCAGGAGCTGCCCTACCACCTGCTGCACAGTGGTCTGTGGGAGGAGCTTCGACAGGAAGTTATTAGTAAGACACAACACAGGGGGAAAGGGGCATGTGGGTCCCGCTCACTCCCACTATTCTCAGCTGAGACCAAACTAAAGTGTGTCAGTGTTTCAAGTACACCTGGTTTACCCTCTGTGTATCTCCACTGTTCTCTGTTCACCTCTGTGTGTCTCCACTGCTCCCAATTTACCTCTGTGTGTTTGCAGGCTGTGCTGAGTGGCTGTTCATTAAGAGCCGGCTGTGTGGTGTCTCATCTGTGATCCATGACCTGGACCAGTGCTCCAAGTACATGGACTGCACAGAGACTGGACTGATACGAGATGCTCTGGTCCTGATGAAACCCAGCTTATGCTTCCTGGAGGGACACATGGGTCAGTTAGATGTGTTCACTGGCTCACAGTCACATGTCATGTTAAAGTTTTACAGTCTTCTCTCTTGCCGCAGAAGTGTCTTTGTTTTACTCCGAGCTGTTGGCCCGACTGTCCTCGCTCAACTCCGCCTTCCCCACTGTGATTGGGCGGCTGTGTAGCCAGTGCGAGGAGTGGTTACTGAAGTATCCGGATCCGATTCTCATCCCAAGGAGCAGCTTCCTGCAGCAGCCAGGGGGGGCGCTGCAGCACACGCTAAGTGTGCTGCGGGGAGGTCAGATGATGCGTTTTTGGTTTAATTTGGTTTAATTCGGTTTTTGCTTTGACTCATTCAGCAGCCTGACTCTGTGACATTTTTGCAGGTGTTGTCTGCATGGACATCAGCGTGGTGTTGAGGCTCCTAGTTGCGGGGTCAGATGACGGCGTGGTGGAGGTTTGGAGCATGCTTGACAAGCAGCTTGTCCACACCTTGCTGGGACACACAGGTGAGTCTGGCCCAGAACACACAGCTGACTGAACGATAGAACACAGGGTGTCTTCCTCCCGCTCCACGTTTGTACAGCAGGATGAAGGTAACTGTTAAAGGCTTGTTTACTTACCTGTCTTAAACACAGACAGGTAACTCATGGGATCTGTTGCAGAGCCATACGAGCACTCAAATTTTTTTGTGCCAAACCCCCTTCAGCCGATAAAAGTCCAGGCTTCATCTGATTTATGCTCTTTAGGCTTAGGGCAGCAGTGACTCCGACAGAGACACAGGCTCTCCGGCGTGTCCTGGGCCTGCCCCATCGTCTCCTAGGAGACAGCTCACCTCATCCTGCCTCCTTTCAATGTGGGGGACCAGCGGCACTACAAGCTCAGACCCATTTCAGAGGAAGCTAATATCCACCACATGCGTCCATGATCTTATTTTTTCAGTGGTTCATATATATATAGCACTTCTCGACTCTGAGCACACAGGTTTGCTGATCCACCTGTCGATCTCCTGCTCCATCTCCCCTCGCTGTGAACCTCAGATACTTAAACTCCTCCAACCCAGAGTGGGTATTTGATCAATAAAAAAACAACAACAAATAAACAAAACAAAAAAACAGGAACTGACGCTGAATTTCAGAGGGATAAACGTCAGTGTTAAAGCATTAACAATCAGTTTTTGTCTTGTTTCCTCCGAAAAATAAGTGAGTTTTATGCAGTTTTCTTCCACGTCATCTAGCTCTAAACCCCACCTGTTAGATCCGTCTACAGTCCGACTTGCTCTGCAGTAAGGAACCACATGGGTGATGCAAATACAGGGAGTGCAGAATTATTAGGCAAATGAGTATTTTGTCCACATCATCCTCTTCATGCATGTTGTCTTACTCTTCATGCATGTTGTCTTACTCCAATCTGTATAGGCTCGAAAGCCTGCTACCAATTAAGCATATTAGGTGATGAATCGCTACCTTATCGTGGTGGAGGGGTTTGTGTGTCACAGGGATCCCAGGGGCTATGTTGTCTGGGTAGGGTCCCTGGTAGGGTCTCCCATGGCAAATTGGCCCTGGGTGAGGGACCAGACAAAGAGCGATTCATAAGACCCTTATGAAAAGGACACCGAGGGAACAGTTTACCCTGCCCGGGATAGGGTTACAAGGGCCTCGCCCTGGAGCCAGGCCCGGGGAGGGTGCCCGAGGGCGAGCGTCTGGTGGCCGGGCCTTAGTCCATGGGGCCCGGCCGGGCACAGCCCGAAGAGGAGACATGGGCCCATCCTCCCGCAGGCCCACCACCCGCAGGAGGCGCCATAGGGGTCGGGTGCATTGTGTGCCGGGTGGCGGCCAGGAGCGGAGGCCCTGGCGGACTGACCCCCGGCTGCCAAGACTGGCAATAGGGACATGGAATGTCACCTCTCTGGTGGGGAAGGAGCCTGAGTTAGTGCGTGAGGTTGAGAGGTACCGGCTAGATATAGATAAGCCTCTACACATGGCTTGGGCTCTGGAACCAGTCTCCTGGAGAGGGGCTGGACTCTGTCTCAGTCTGGAGTTGCCCTTGGTGAGAGGCGGCGGGCTGGGGTGGATATCCTAATATCCCCTCGGCTTGCTGCCGGTACGTTGGGGTTTTTCCCGGTGGACGAGAGGGTTTGTTCCCTGCGCCTTAGGGTCGTGGAACGGGTCCTGACTGTCATCTGCGCTTATGCGCCGAGTGGCAGTTCAGAGTACCCAGCCTTCTGAGAGTCCCTGGGGGGGGGGGGGGGGGTGCTGGAGGGTGCTCCACCTGGAGACTCTGTTGTCCTGCTGGGAGACTTCAATGCTCACGTGGGTAACGACAGCGAGACCTGGAGGGGCGTGATTGGGAGGAACGGCCTCCCTGATCTGAACCCGAGCGGTGCTCTGTTATTGGACTTCTGTGCTAATCACAGTTTGGCCATAACGAACACCCTGTTCGAACATAAGAGTGTCCATAAGTGCACGTGGCACCAGGACGCTCTAGGCCGTAGGTCGATGATCGATTTTGTAATCGTATCAGCAGACCTGCGACCATATGTTCTGGACACTCGGGTAAAGAGAGGGGCTGAGCTGTCAACTGATCACCACCTGGTGGTGAGTTGGATCAGGTGGCGGGGGAAGACGCTGGACAGACCTGGTGCACCTAAACGCGTAGTGAGGGTGTGCTGGGAACGTCTAGCAGAGGCCCCAGTCCGCGAGATCTTCAACGCACACCTCCGGCAGAGCTTCAACAGCATTCCGAGGGAGACTGGGGACATTGAGTCCGAATGGACCATGTTCAGCGTCTCCATTGCCGAAGCTGCTGCATTGAGCTGCGGCCGCAAGGTGGTTGGTGCCTGCCGTGGTGGTAATCCCCGAACCAAATGGTGGACACCAGAGGTGAAGGGAGCCACTAGGCTGAAGAAGGAGTCCTATCGGGCTTGGTTAGCCTGTGGGACTCCGGAGGCAGCCGACAGGTATCGACAGGCCAAGCGGAATGCGGCTCGGGCAGTGGCTGAAGCAAAAACTCGGGTGTGGGAGGAGTTCGGAGAGGCCATGGAAAAAGACTTTCGGACTGCCTCGAAGAGATTCTGGCAAACCGTCAGACGTCTCAGGAGGGGAAAGCGGTGCTCTACCTGCACTGTGTATAGTGCTGGCGGAGCGCTGCTGACGTCGACTGAGAAAATTGTCAGGCGGTGGAAGGAATACTTCGAGGACCTCCTTAATCCCACTGACACGTCTTCCGAGGAGGAAGCAGAGTCTGGGGATGAGGGGAATGACCCGCCAATTTCCGGGGGCGAGGTCACTGAGGCAGTTAAACAACTCCTTGGTGGCAGAGCCCCTGGTGTTGATGAGGTCCGCCCCAAGTTCCTGAAGGCTCTGGACGTTGTAGGGCTGTCCTGGTTGACACGCCTCTGCAATGTTGCGTGGAGATCAGGGGCAGTACCTGTGGACTGGCAGACCGGGGTGGTGGTCCCCATCTTTAAGAAAGGGGACCGGAGGATGTGTTCCAACTACAGGGGGATCACACTCCTCAGCCTCCCTGGGAAAGTCTATGCCAGGGTGCTGGAAAGGAGAGTTCGTCCGTTAGTCGAACCTCGGATACAGGAGGAACAATGCGGTTTTCGTCCTGGTCGCGGAACACTGGACCAGCTCTTTATCCTCTCCAGGATACTTGAGGGTGCATGGGAGTTTGCCCAACCAGTCTACATGTGTTTTGTGGACTTGGAGAAGGCATTCGACCGTGTCCCTCGGGGTGTCCTGTGGGAGGTGTTGCGGGAATATGGGGTGTCTGGCCCATTGCTACGGGCCATTCGATCCCTATACAACCGTTGCAAGAGCTTGGTTTGCATTGCCGGCAATAAGTCGGACTCGTTCCCGGTGGGTGATGGGCTCCGCCAGGGCTGCCCTTTGTCTCCGGTTCTGTTCATAATTTTTATGGACAGGATTTCTAGGCGCAGCCAAGTGGCGGAGGGCTTTCGCTTTGGTGGCCTCAGAATCTCATCTCTGATTTTTGCAGATGATGTGGTTCTGTTGGCTTCATCGGGTGAGGGCCTCCAGCTCGCACTGGAACGGTTCGCAGCCGAGTGTGAAGCAGCGGGAATGAGGATCAGCACCTCCAAATCTGAGGCCATGGTTCTCAGCCGGAAAAGGGTGTAGTGCCCACTCCGGGTCGGGGATGAGTTCCTGCCCCAAGTGGAGGAGTTCAAGTATCTCGGGGTCTTGTTCGCGAGTGATGGGAGAAGGGAGCCGGAGATCGACAGACGGATTGGGGCTGCAGCTGCAGTAATGCGGACGCTGCACCGGTCCGTCGTGGTGAAGAGGGAGATGAGTGTAAAAACGAAGCTCTCAATTTACCGGTCGATCTACGTCCCTACCCTCACCTATGGCCACGAGCTGTGGGTAGTGACCGAAAGAACGAGATCGCGGATACAAGCGGCAGAAATGAGCTTCCTCCGAAGGGTGGCTGGCCTCTCCCTTAGAGATAGGGTGAGAAGTTCGGCCATCCGGGAGGGGCTCAGAGTAGAGCCGCTGCTGCTCCACATCGAAAGGAGCCAGCTGAGGTGGTTCGGGCATCTGACAAGGATGCCCCCTGGGCGCCTCCTGGGTGAGGTGTTCCAGGCATGTCCCACCGGGAGGAGGCCCCGGGGCAGACCCAGGACACGCTGGAGAGATTATATCTCTCGGCTGGCCTGGGAACGCCTTGGTATTCCCCCGGATAAGCTGGAGGAGGTGGCTGGGGAGAGGGAGGTCTGGGCCTCTTTGCTTAGGCTGCTGCCCCCGCGACCCGGCCCTGGACAAAGCGGATGAGGATGGATGGATGAATGGAGGTGATGTGAATCTCTGTAATGAGAAGGGGTGTGGTCTAATGACATCAACACCCTATATCAGGTGTGCATAATTATTAGGCAACTTCCTTTCCTTTGGCAAAATGGGTCAAAAGAAGGACTTGACAGGCTCAGAAAAGTCAAAAATAGTGAGATATCTTGCAGAGGGATGCAGCAGTCTCAAAATTGCAAAGCTTCTGAAGCGTGATCATCGAACAATCAAGCGTTTCATTCAAAATAGTCAACAGGGTCGCAAGAAGCGTGTGGAAAAACCAAGGTGCCAAATAACTTCCCATGAACTGAGAAAAGTCAAGCGTGCAGCTGCCAAGATGCCACTTGCCACCAGTTTGGCCATATTTCAGAGCTGCAACATCACTGGAGTGCCCAAAAGCACAAGGTGTGCAATACTCAGAGACATGGCCAAGGTAAGAAAGGCTGAAAGACGACCACCACTGAACAAGACACACAAGCTGAAACGTCAAGACTGGGCCAAGAAATATCTCAAGACTGATTTTTCTAAGGTTTTATGGACTGATGAAATGAGAGTGAGTCTTGATGGGCCAGGTGGATGGGCCCGTGGCTGGATTGGTAAAGGGCAGAGAGCTCCAGTCCGACTCAGACGCCAGCAAGGTGGAGGTGGAGTACTGGTTTGGGCTGGTATCATCAAAGATGAGCTTGTGGGGCCTTTTCAGGTTGAGGATGGAGTCAAGCTCAACTCCCAGTCCTACTGCCAGTTTCTGGAAGACACCTTCTTCAAGCAGTGGTACAGGAAGAAGTCTGCATCCTTCAAGAAAAACATGATTTTCATGCAGGACAATGCTCCATCACACGCGTCCAAGTACTCCACAGCGTGGCTGGCAAGAAAGGGTATAAAAGAAGAAAAACTAATGACATGGCCTCCTTGTTCACCTGATCTGAACCCCATTGAGAACCTGTGGTCCATCATCAAATGTGAGATTTACAAGGAGGGAAAACAGTACACCTCTCTGAACAGTGTCTGGGAGGCTGTGGTTGCTGCTGCACGCAATGTTGATGGTGAACAGATCAAAACACTGACAGAATCCATGGATGGCAGGCTTTTGAGTGTCCTTGCAAAGAAAGGTGGCTATATTGGTCGCTGATTTGTTTTTGTTTTGTTTTTGAATGTCAGAAATGTATATTTGTGAATGTGGAGATGTTATATTGGTGTCACTGGTAAAAATAAATAATTGAAATGGGTATATATTTATTTTTTGTTAAGTTGCCTAATAATTATGCACAGTAATAGTCACCTGCACACACAGATATCCCCCTAAAATAGCTAAAGCTAAAAAAAACTAAAAACTACTTCCAAAAACATTCAGCTTTGATATTAATGAGTTTTTTGGGTTCATTGAGAACATGGTTGTTGTTCAATAACAAAATTATTCCTCAAAAATACAATTTGCCTAATAATTCTGCACTCCCTGTAGTGACAGTCGTGCCAAGCAAACCTCTGTAGAAAACCATTTCCAGGGATGAATTGGTTAGCAAACACTGAGCATGTAGAAACCAGAAAAGGGCTGCAGGGTCTTCATTTAGCTTTGCCCAGGCGATGAACACAGGTGATAATTATGCCTTCTGTATGTTTTATAGCTTCAATCTTGGCTGTCAAGGTGATCGGCAGCCCCGCCCACTGCCTCTCATTGGCTGCTGACGGTTCACTGAGGAGGTGGAGCCTGATGAATGGCCAGCAGCTCTTCTGCATCGAGGAGGCAGTGCCTATAGACTCCATCCCTTCATCGGTGCACCTCCACCTATCTGAGCAGCTGCTCTTCGTTTACACCAGGACACAGGTACCGCCTCCGCGCCTAGCTTCGTTCACGCACTGCCGAATGTCTCTCGTCATATCTGATCCCGTTTCTGCTCTTGCTTCAGGTGAAGGTGTGGCAGCTGGATGGGGCGGAGCTTCACCTGAACAGCAGCGACGATGAGGTCTGGTTGGTTCTCGGGGTTCTTGGAGAAACGGTGGTCTATCTGTCTAACTCCGGTCGGGTCAGGATCTCGCACCCAGTTTACGGGACTCAGTTAACGGTGAAAACTCCGCAGGAAAACTCAGTGAGGCACCGGACTGTCGTAACCACGTTGATGCTCCCCAAACGTGAGAAAGTGTTTGTTGTGTATAAAGGAGGATTCCTCCACCAGGTGTGTGTCTCTCTCTCTCTCTCACACACACACACACCTGAAATAATTATAATAGTATGAAATTAAAACATTAAAAATCAAGATTAATGATAAAAAATTATACGATTTTAAGGTTTTTAAAGGTTTAAAAATGTACGCCTATAAATATGTGACTATATTAATACATTTCTGAAAATGCAATTAAACAAGCCACAATAATTATAGTTATCCAATAAAATACATTATTTAAAAAGGAAATGTAAATTTAATATATCACAATTAAAAAGGTTGTGTTTGTACAGGTTAGGTAAATGTGGTGTAAGAATTTAAAATATTTTGAGTGGCGCTCTCAGGTCTGCAGCTGAATTCACTCTAAAAAGCTTTTTTTTCCTTTTACTTTCCACAATGACGACGATGATGCCGTTTTATCGTGCAGATTTCCAGGACAGGCAAACAGACTGTTGGCGAGTTTCCTCTGCTTCCTTCCTTCTTCTCAGTCACTGAAGATGAAAAAACCCTGTTAGCAGGTAGGCCTGAGCGCTGAGCGCTGTGCTTCGGACCTGCACAGAAGCATCCTGATTCTTTGTGTCGTCCGCAGCCAGCGAGTGCACTCTGAGCCTCTTCAGCATCCTCGGCGACTCTCTGGACCGATTCCTTGACCTCCAGCACGACGATGACATTTTATCCGCCTGTGTCTCCTCAGACGGCAGGCGGCTCGTGTCTGGAGCTGCAGACCAACTTGTACGAGTAAGAAACCAGCAGGAAGCACGATCCGATTCACTCAGTTCAAAACACTGAAGACATTGGGCATTTTATAAAGATGACTGAAGCCACAGAGTGTCTCTCTGTAATTACAGCTCATTTTATTCTGAAAAGACTGTTATTCTCTCACAGGTGTGGTCGGTGACCACGGGGGCGCTGTTGGACTCTCTGTGTGGGGCGGACGCCCCTGTCACCTGTGTGCTTCTCTTTAATGACTTTGTGGTTTCGGCCTCGACGGCCACCTCTTCCATCCTGCTGTGGAACCTGAAGTACGACGCCAGCACCAAACCTACCATCCGCATTCCTGCAGACTCCGCCCACATTGCCCTCACCAAAGACGGCAATCAGGTTTTCTATGTCCACCAGCAGAGCCATACCGAGGTCATGAGCTGGAACAGCCACACAGGTCAGAGGTGAAAGGTGGCGGCTACTTACAGAACATTAGAAAACATTAGAATAAACATTAGAATGATGTCACGCCCCCTGAGGTCTATGCTGGTTCCCCCTGCAGGTTCTGTGTGCGAGCGTTTGCCCGTCTCCTCCGAGGTGTCCTGTCTGGAGTTGGCTCAGAACAAACGTCTCCTCCTCTGCGGCCTGACGAGTGGCACCGTCCTCATCTACCCATTAGCCCTGCCTCAGGAGACGCTTTGCATCCCCCCCCCGGAGAGCCTCTGCAGGGTCCTCTGCCTCACCGCCGGCACCAAGGAGAAGCACCTGGCGGTGGCCTACGAGGACTCGGTGTGCCTGTTCGAGATCACTTCCAGGGACAACTTTCCCACGGTGGAGGGGCCTCTGAAGAAGTTTGCACTGCCCCTTCTCCACGCCCCGCTGTCCGCCATGGCCCTGCTTCCCGACCGCAGGCTGCTGTACGGCACGAGCTGTGGGGAGGTGACGCTGTGGGACTTTGGCAGGGGTGGCGACGTCTCCGACTTGGAGCCTCACCGCAGCGGAGTGACCTGTGTGACGGTCAGTAACCGGGGGGCTCATGCTCTGGTGGGCTCCGAGGACACTGTGCAGAGGCTGTGGGCCCTGAACCCGCTGGCCCTGGACCACACCATGGAGTACAAGGTGAGAGGTCAAAGGAACGCTCTGCGAGTATGAGCATGGATGACTTGTGCCGATGTCACTGTCGGGCCTTTGGTCCGTCTCTTCTTCTGTCATCTCATTTTTAGGGCTTTCTCTTTGAGGGCGTCCTCTCTGCTGCGTTCTCTGAAACCGACCGCTTCATCTTCACCGGGTCTCAGGACCGAACCATCAAAGTCTGGGACGTTGCATCAGGTATGCATGTTTGTGTTCGGCTGCAGAGTTAGATTTTAGGGCTAAAAAAGGCAAAAATCTGGGATACAGACAAGCACTGAAGCGTGCACCAGCAGTTTTGCACCTGGACCACTCCCAGGTCTGAGCCGTCCTGGTTGCAACTCTCTAGAGTTCAGTCAGCTGCAAACAAAAGATTCTCCAACAGTTTGGCCTTTGGGATTTTATAAACAGTTCTATCATTCCAGCCACTGAGCTTTATTCATTTCTCCCGTCAGGAAACCTGCTCTTCGTTCAGTACGTCTACTCCCCCGTTGTCCGAATGGTGACCTTCAGGGACGGCTTTGTGGCCATAACCCGGCAGGGCGCCATCATCAGAGAGCTGTTTCGGTGTCCAGACCACATCGGGCCCGACTACAACCCTGTGAGGAGTTTCAGGGCCCAGTACCGGGTCACCTCTAGGGAGAAGGACCGGGAAGGACCGCAGACCTCCGTATCCAACCTGCAGGACTTTAACCCCACCCAGTTAAACCTGAACCTCGTGGGCATGTTCAAAGCCAAACCCTCCTCTGCATGTGTCATGCTGTAGGACAGCAGGGCCCAAGTCACGGCTCCCGGACCCTTCACTGGCCGTTCAAGGAGGGGAAAAAAAATGTTATTTACCAATATTTGATCATTATATTTAATAAACATGTAATCAGTACAGCACACGCTTGTTCTCCTGTGAATTACTGCAAACATTCAGTTTCTCTGAAGCTGATTATAGTGTTGAAAACACAGTGAGTGAATCCTTTCTTTACACATTGAAGATTTAAAAGCTTCATGTTTTTGTGATGCTGAGCCGTCTGCAGCAGGACTGACAGTTTCATATAAAAATTCAACTTTTCTGAAGGATTTTCATTTAAAATATGCAAATATTGATTATTTGATAATTCAGTTTGGTTCTTTTTGTGCTTTCACTGGTTTAACTGCTTGTACAGTTTCCTCGTAAGAGACCAGAAACTTCCTGCTTCTTTCTAAAGAATCCAAATCAGACACAACCACTGTCATCATTATTATCTTGGTACACAAAGCTGTAAACTAATGCATACAGAGAAAATATCTTTACTGCTCTTTATTTTTATTCCACAGTAGAGCAGCTGTGCATGAGTCACAATTCAAAATAATCTTTGTTTATCTGATACAGGCCGCTCCCATCACTTTAGGGTCCTCCTTTCTAGAAGTCCACTTTCTACCGATTGGTTAACTTTTGGAAGCCTGCCGAGGGGCCTTGACTGGTGTGCTGTTTGTACTTTGACTGCTCAGTCAGCAGCAGGTTATGTGACTGTAAAACAATGAATATTTAGAGCAGTTTGAAGTTTCTCAAGGTGATTTTTGCTTCATGAACTTGTAATAATGTTATTATGAGCGTGCTGTTTGGAGTAAGCAGTCAATGTGTTACTGTTTTAGAGGCTGAAATATGAACGCGTGGCTGTGAATGAGACACTACGCTCCCTCGGGTCAAAGTTAAACTGCTGGTTCCTGTTTATTAATCACCTATGAATGAAGGCCGTGGATTGTTCCAGCATGACGTTGAAGACAGGTGATGGGCTGTCTTCATAAAAGCTCGTCTGTGTTGAGGGTTAAACATTGACAGGCCTGCAGGGAGCTGCTGCTCCCAGATCCTTATCCTCACTCTGTCTTTAACTCGACTGCAGCAGCTCCGGTTTTCCTCACAGACTCAGCCATGGGGACGCTCTACGCACTGACTTCCTGTTTACTGCTCGCCGTCGGAACGGTCACTGCTCAGACAGGTACGAACCTTCTCTAAAAATGTGTTGTCAGAAAACTGAAGAATTCCCATTTGCTGTTGGGAATGTCTCGTTTTCCCTGAAACACTCAGTTCATCAGTGATTCACATTAGAAGCTTTCCTGATTGGTCGCATGTTGAACAGAAATGCTGGTTTGTTGTGAACCTGCACGTCTATTTAGCTATTATCAGCTTAATTTTAGTGAGTTTAAAAGGAAATGTTGATGAAGATAAAGATAAGGATGCAGCTTTTATGGTTATAAAATGAATTCTCACACCATAAACTCAAAGGTCTGATGTTTTATTAATATCGTGTGTGTGTTTGTCGCTGTGCTTCATTCAAAGCTTTAAATTAATCTCCAATCTACCCCGATCGCAATATCATCCAACACAAAGGCGATTTTTGAATGTTCTGCTAATATCATGTTTAAAAACTGATAACAAACAAGGAAACAACCAAGGACACAAACTAGGAAACAAACAAGGACATATCAGCTGTTAATGACTGTGTAAGGGTCAAGCTATAAAAGCTTAACAGTGTTAATTATCTGACAGCTTCACCAATCACACCATTAAATAATCACTTCACGTACCCAGTGTATACAAGCTCATCGGACACTTTATTAGGTACGCCTCATTAGTAGATTCAACAAGCTGCTGGAAGCAATCCTCAGAGACTTTGGTACATGTTGATGTGACATCATCATGACATTGTTGCACAGCTGCTGCATCCATGGTAAGAATCTCCCGTTTCACCAAATCCCAAAGGTGCTCTGTTGGACTGAGATCTGTGCCTGTGGAAGAAATGACAGGTTTATTTACACTTCTGACAAATCTACTAAAAGTCTGGCTTAAATAACAACGTTTCGTGGATTAAAAAAGTGCTTTTAATTCACTCTAATGACAGTGAAGCGGAACCAGTTTGAAAAAGTGAGGATTGTAGGCGAAGGTTTAGCTCGCGCCTGGAAGTCGACACGATATTTTCTGTGCTGGAAAAGTTCAAAACCATCAGAGCTTCATCTTTTCTCTGACCTTTGACCCCTCTGTGCGTTTGCTTTGCAGAGCCCACTAACACCAACGAGCGGGCACTGCCTCAGTGGCTGACCGGCATCATTGCCGTCTGCGGCTTCCTGTTCCTCGCCTTTGTCGTCATCCTGGCGAAGAAGGCGTGGTGTGAAAACCCCAGCAGGTCAGTTGGCCAAATACCGCCGAAGGACCGTTTGAATGTTTCAGTGCAGAAACGTTACATTCTGTGATTTTTCTGTGTCTGCGCAGCAGGACAAGCATTGAAGATGTGAGAGAACGTGACATTATCAGCAGCAACCTGTATGATATGCGCCTCAGCTCCATCAGGTAGGAACAAGACAGGAAACGCTGAAGACGCTTCTGTAACACCAAAGATCCTTGAGACATAAAACTCTGATTGTGAACACGACCGTTTATTCTACTTCTCGTTTTTGTTCTGCACCAGGAGGAAGAGCACCGAGTCAGGGAACGAAAACACCTACGAGACTAATCTGGACGCCTTCAGGTAGAAACACAAAAACCTCCATCAAAACAACCTGAGGGCCGAAGCTTCTTCCCTTAAACACACTCAGTGCTCAAACACAGCCACACAGTCACAGAGCGTCAGAGTCACCATCAGCGCCCTCTGTGGTTAACTTCAACACAAAAACCAGAAACACACGCCTCCAGTACACTTCCAGCACACCTCCACTCACCCTCACTCGCCTCCAGCACACCTCCAGCTCCTGTGATTCCTTCACAGTGCTTTATACCACAGCCTGCCAAGTCCTCACTCCGTGCCGTGGTCAGAAAGATGAAAATAAAAAGTCGCATGGTGAAGGCACAAATCGTTCTTCCAAATTGAGGTACATTACTATCAAATATGAGTAACTGAGTAAAAACAATAGTTCCCAGCTCAGGTATCCTAATGCTGGAGTCCAACCACATTCACAGCTACTGCTAATAAACTCTGAGAAGCTTTAGATGCACTCTTCACTGAATCTGTCGTTTGTCCATCAGGAGCAAAGATGCACCAAACGCCTTCAACAACCTGGCAGCCGACATCAATGGGAAGACAACCTCCATGTGACTGCCCTGCAGAGAGTCTATTGGCTGTCTCAACATGGAGTCTGCAGAGACACAAAATAATTTTTTCGTGCAAAGTGTAATTATTTGTTTTGTTGTGCGCGTGTCTGTTTTAAGGTGTGAGGAGTTCACCAGGGCGAAGGAATTTATTTACACTTACTGTATGATTGGCTTTATTTTTCCTCCTGATTGTGAATAATTGAATGTGTGGAATTAATATCAATGATCTGTACTCAGAGTAACGCATCAGCTGCTGTGTTTGTTAAAGGTTCATCGACTGTGCTGACTCTGTGCTCATTAATAAGTTATGTTTTCTAACAAACTGCTGTGTCGGGTCTCTGATTAATCATTCAACATGACAGTAAACACTGAAGAGACTAACAACAGCAGAATCCGGCTTTGGGCGGTGGGGGGTTGAATGAAATTAATAAAAGTCACATGCAGTTCCTCTAATGTCCAGCAGAGGCAGCAGTGAGTCAGTCACCATATTAAAACGTCACAGCAGAAATAAAGATTTGTACAGCCTGATGCTGAGGGTGTGGTGTTTTCTTTAATGACACTGAGGATTCCTGTAAAAATGTTGTGTATTGTGTTGTGTTCAAACAAATACTTCCATATTTCTGCTGGTAATTTCTGTGATCTAATTTAATTTTGTCACTACTTTGAACTCATGACCATAGATAAGATTATGAAGATCGATTGACTGGTAAATTGATGCTTCCCAGCTCAGCTCTCTCTTCACCACAGCAGACTGTTACCTCACTGGTCCAATGTGGACCAGGCACCTGATCCCCAGTTACTGAAAGTGGCTTTGAAAACGAAACAATTCAAAAACCAAAAGGTAAACTGAAATGAGCAAAACCAGCCTGAAAAAACTAGCCTGAGATAAAATGAATTGTACTGAGTAGACTCAGTAACTCACTACTCCAGCGAGTAGTGCGGTGCTCTGAACGGATAATTGGAGGTGAGCTTCCCTCCCTCCAAGACATCTACAGGAAGCGGTGCCTGAGGAAAGCGGGGAGGATCATCAAGGACTCCAGTCACCCCAGCCATAAACTGTTCAGACTGCTTCCATCAGGAAGGAGGTTCTGTAGCATCCGGTCCCGTACCAGCAGACTGAGAGACAGCTTCTTCCACCAGGCCATCAGACTGCTGAACACGTCATAGACACCTCACCTTCACTACCGGAACTTTAACATTATGCACTCCATACTGTACAGTAATGCCACTGTTTTGCACATGTCTCAACTCTGTATATTTTATATATTTTATTTATTGTTTACTCTATTTAATTTGTAAAATATGTGTACACACACACACACACACACACGTAGAAAAATATTTAGTATACACGTCCAGAAATGCATATACTATTATATATTGTACATATATTTATTAGTTTCAGATGTAGCCATTCTTGTATTTTGCTTGTTTACATTATTGTATTTTGCACAACTCTGTTGCTTGTGAAGCTCGCACACAAGAATTTCACTCACATGTGCTGTACCAATGTACCTGCACATGTGATGTGACAATAAAAGTGATTTGATTTGAATGGCTAGTGAACAGCTAATGAAAAACAAGTATATTGTACATACTAGTACAAACCTCATTCGGTTTCAAACTTCTGGTTGTTCTCTGAGTCATTACCAATATTTCAGCTTCATGAAATAAATCTCGACTGCTGACCTGCCAGCAGTAAAAAACAAAAAACAACGCTTTCTTCTGATTGGCTACAGATCATTTTGAACTGAGAATCATACAGTAAAACAGTCCTTCAAAGTCAGTTTGGATCTATTATCTGTTATTTATTTGAAATCAAACAAATTTTCTCAACAACTTCTGAGAACATGATTAAGAAATGATGCAGAATAACAAGGAAGCGCTAGCAGACCAAAGCTGCAGGTTTCCACTCTGATTTCTGATATTCGGACATATTAGTGCTCATAACAACACAACAGCAACAAAAATACATTGTTAATTCTCAACAAGATCAAAAATAAATTAGATTTCATCTACTCTGGCATTTGCATATGAAGTACCAAAAAATTAAGACAATAATTATGACAAAGTAAAAGTTGAACATAAAGTATTTTGCATTTGATTGATATGTATAAAGTACAGGATGCTGCTGAGGCCGGTGCTCAGCTGCTGCTAAACACTTGAGTCAGACGAAGATGCGCAGCCACAAACAGCTACCTGCACAGTAGGAAACCATTCAAAGCAAAATGCTGACATTCAGTTGGATCGTCGTGTTCTCAGTCTAAAACAAACTGAGTTTCTTAGCACTTCAGGACAGCTGCTCATAAATACTGGGTATTTAATGAAAGGGATTAAACTGAGAGCTCTACTCATATTTGTTGAATGAGAAGATCTGGATTCTGGATGAGAATTAATATTAGAAGTTTACTGGTTGCAATTTGCAACTTGCAGATTTGCAACTTGCAGATAGCTGCAGTTATCTGCCACCAGCAGACCTGAATTTGAAGGCCTGTGGCAGCTCTGGGGAAAGCTCTTGTCCAGTTTCCACACTTTCTCAAGTTAGCTTCTGCTGTTTTACAGAGCTGGTAACACAGGACAGACTCCTCATGGAGAAGAAACCAGAAAAAAAGCTGCTCAGTGTGGACTTTTATGCACACCTGAGTGAAAACAGCCGATATTCTTTGCTTATACTCAGAGGTGAGAGGGTTCAGAACGCAAGGCCTAAAGACCGGTCAGGAACGCCACGGTAACCACCGGTTGCAGGAGGTTGCTTGTGGTCGCTAGTTGACACCTCCTCATGACTGCAGAGATCAGTAGCAGATTGCGGCTATGACTGACCGCAGCAAAGAAAAGAACATGACGGAGAACGCAAGGATTTCACTGAATGTCGGCCCGATGCTTTTATTCACGTCTCCTTCAACTACAATGTGGAAGACACTGTATCTGTTGCCAGGGGCGACAGGAGTCTCCATACCCACCAAGTCCTGAGAGTCTCCATGGAGACAGACATGTTTACATGTTCTATAAAGTGTTGCATGAACTCAGTGGAAGATAGCGGGAGTTTCACATCGGTATGCTTGTGTGTGCTCTGTTCAGCAGTTAGCGTACGTGGAAACAGAGGATATATGATGGTATCAAATGATGGCACCGTTTAACATGTTTGGCTAAACAACAGAAATACAGTGGAAGCACTCTAATAAATAAAAAGGAATCAAAAATAAATATACCTCTGTTATGAAGGGATATTTTAAATGAGCTTCACGCCCACTGTTTTCATTTTCCAGATTTTGAGTGAACAGTTTGCAGGTTTTTAGGACACAACATTTTCTATTAGATGGCGATGTTGGCAAGAAAAAGTTTCCTCATTTCTAGACAAACTTTGTGTTATTAGTCTCTTCCCATCTTCTACGATTTATGTGGAAACAAGTTTACAGATTTCAGCTCTTACAGGTTTATATTTTTTTCATAAGGAGGTTTTTGGCCACTTTTCTTGCTCAATACTTGACAAAATAACAAAACAGTAATTAAAACCCAACGATGACTGTAATTTTCAGATCTAAACACGAACCTTTTCCACAGCAGGAACCAGGGTCTAACTGCCAGGAGACACCCCCACCCCCTTAGAGTTTCCCATCTGTCTGTTGCACACCTTTAAGCTATAAAACTAAAAGTGAAGTTCTTTAAAGATCTTATTAATGAAGCTCAAATATTTGAACTGGCCAGTCACATAACTATGTGTTGTTTATGTTGCAGTCCAAACATAGCAACATGAGTTGCAGGTTGTCGTGGATGAAACCATCAAACAGGAAGTGGAATTATTTTCAGACTTGGTGTTTACAGTTAGTTATTTTAAAATATATGTCCAGCTACAGTTTGATTAGGTTTAGGGAAACATTGTGCTTTCTGGCTCGGCTTCCTTGCATGCTGATTGGTTAAAGTCTGAAAGGACCACTGGAGCCTGCTCTTGTAAATGTTTGCTCCAGATTGTGCATTGTTTGAGTTCCTGCGGTGAAAAGGTGCTTTTAGACCCAAATGAAAGTTCTTAAAAATGAAAAAAAAGGTTTGGAGTGGAAAATCACAGGTATAGAGCCAATATGAGGATGAAACTAAAGGCTAGCAGCTGTTTCTTTCATGTTTGGCTGGTTGTGATGGCAGAAAAAAAAAAAAAAAAAAAAAAAAGGGAAGCTGACAGTCAGCGGCGTTACGCTCCACATCGGTCTTCACTTTTACAATAACGGCTACTACACGGCTAACAGTGGACCACAGAAGAGATGCTAGGCTAACATCAGCCACATCTTTCCCTTTTTGTTCCTCTGGTTCCATTCGTGAAAGGTTTCCCATCAGTCCGTGTCTCAGTTAGTATCAGTTAGTGCAGGCTGATTTGGCCATGCCTCCGTCAGTACGGAGCGTTGTGTCGATCAAAGGATAAATAACAGCAGAGCTTCTCAACCTGGTTCTGGGTTATGACATCAGATTTTGTAGTTGGGTTGGGTCGGTTCCACGATTACAGGACAGAATTGATGCTACAGGATATCAGCTGACTCGTTTTTATCTCTACCTGAGAACAACGTGGTGCGAGATCAGTTTATTAGCAATCAATTAATTCCTTCTCGTTCTCATTCTCTCGAACTAGGCAGGCTGACCAGGTTCAGCTACCCTTGGGCAGACTCCACTTACACATCCTTGGTGATGGTCGTCCCGGTTCTGGAAAAATGCTTTAACTGCAAAATCAGTCAATCAGCACCCAGTGAGAAACAAATGAGCCACTCGTGTTGCTGCACAGTCGAGGACAGCTTGAGCTGGGTGGTGTCAGACCGACCTGCTCGTTATTGTAGTAAAGATGAAAGGGGGGGGCAGAACATTGATCTGGCGGTATTTTGGATCGAGCTGCTACGCTGCTCACAGCCATTATTCTGTGAGCAGGTTTGTGACCGCTGATTCTGCAGATGCAAAATAACTCACCAGCAGCGCTTCAAAGATGAGTTACTGCTCCCGAAGGCGCATCTGGAAGGACCACCAACTGCAGTCCAAGAGGGTGGACAAGAGCAAGGTAACTACACTTTATTATCTGTTTAGGAGCTCTTTGATTTGTGGTATTTTAGAAAGCGTGGGCATGCCTGTTTAAGGATTAAATATTACAGCGTGAAAACTACAGCGCGGGAAGTTTACTTTAGATCCAAACAGCGAGCACGAACACATCAGCTGAGACCCAATGTGGCGCCCTGACCTAGAGGTTGAGAAGCTCTGTTTAACATGTAAAGAAGGCCAAAACCCACCAACCCGTGCACAGGAAGTGTGCGCGCGCGCGTGTGTGTCTGACACCGTTTCTTTTGTCAATTTTTTGCGTGTTGGGGTTCAGAGTGACTATCAGAGTTGTTGTCCAGGAGTCAGAGTGTGTGCGTCGCAGCAGGAGCTCCGTGTGTGTGTGCAGGTGTGTGAGCAGACGTGTGTTATGACAGGACATCCAGCGTGACCGTTCCTCTCTGTTTTTTCAGGATGGCAACGGCCTGTTCGTGCGTCGCTCCCTGCAGACTCTCTCCGTTCACCGCCAGGATCTGATCGCCTCGTTTCAGACGCCCGTCCGCCGCTGCCGCGCCCTGAAATCAGCCGACACGCAGCACGTTTACATTCCCAGTGCCTCGCAGCACGTGACATCATCAGACAGAGACGGGTCCTGACCTTGCTGAAGACTGTCTTCACGTAGATCGGCAGGTCTCCGTGCGGACTGCCGAAGCCACCGACGATGCTGAAGCCGAGCCCCTCTGAACCTTTTTCTAGGCTGATGCTGCGAGGCCGTGGACCGCTGACGAGGAGGGGGAGGAGAGACTCTGGGTCAGATCAGTACTTCCTGTCATTACTCCTGAGTGTGTGTGTGTGTGTACTCACTCAGGCTCTGCTGTGTGTGTGTCAGTGTTGTCCGAGGGAATGGAGCTGCTGGTCAGACTTTCCACCTGTGAGACGATGGCGCTGATGTTGGTGTCCGCCACCACCTGAGAAGCGCACACACACAAACACGCACACACACACCCAAAGAGAAATCAGAATAGTTCATGTGTGCTCTGAATGTAAACACGTGACAGACCTCTCTCTTTACTGAACATTTTTATCCCCCGAGTGACGAACGTGACAGTAAAAGGGCGTTTTATGAACAAATCCCAAAGCAGCACAAACACTGGGGAACGCAGGCAGTATTTACTTCATGTCATTTGGGTGCACACACACTGATTAATGATGATGCTGTCGAGAAGCTAATCATGAGCTCCGGAGGCTCTGGTGTTGTAGAGAGACTTTCCCATCGAGTGATCCAGAACGTCTCACCCGGGCTTCCATGTTCTTCCTGTGATGCTCACAAATAAAACAAACTTCTGATAACACACGGAGAGTAAAATCTCTCTGTGTGTTATCAGCTCATTGCTGCGTCTTAGGTTTGTCGGGCAAAGATCAGGCAGTGGATGAACTTCCACCCTCTGGCTTCAGGGGGCATTAACAAGCTCACTGTGGGTCACAAGTGCTCACAAGTGTTTTTGAACCAAAAGGCGTTCCACAGTGGTTCTTCTTTTTATTGTTTTACTTTCTCCTCCAATCAGAGGAAGAATGCACAGTGTGTGTAGTCCAGACTCCAGTGCACCCCCCCCCCCCAACAGTTGCAGACATTACTTGGCCTGACCCTGTTGCCCGCCTCAGTTTTCCAGTAAATCTGCTGTAATAGTGGGTCACATGCTGGAGTATTGCTCACCACCTGCATTCTCACAGTCCTCCCCGTGTACAGGTGTGCCAGGCATGTTTTACCTGCAGGCTGATGTTTCCGTAGCTGTTCTTCAGCATGGCCACAACCTCGCTGTGAGACAGGCCGTCCACAGACTGCCCGTTAACACTGACGATCCTGTCTCCCACCTGAAAACACAGAGAGACACGTTTCCATCACTTCCTGGAGACGGCCTCATCTCTCCAGCCTCCTCCTACCCTTAAACCAAGCCTTTATACTTAGAACTGATCCAACTTTTGCTTTAGGGGGGCATCGTGGCCCTGTGACGAAGTCTGCTCCCCGCCTGCACACCCACACAGCTACAGTGAGACTAAAGTTTGGTTTCAGCCTGTTTTTTTCACATGGTTGGTGGGTGCAGCTTTCAGGTGGAAAAGGCGTGGTCTCAGTCACCTTGAGCTGGTGGGTTTTAGCAGCAACTCCGCTGGCCTGAATCATGGCGATGAAGATGGGGATGTCACCCAGAGGACTGCCCTTCCCTCCTGCTACACTCACCCCAAGGGAGTCGCCGAGACCCTGAGATACACGGGTGGAAGAATAAAAGGAGAGCAGAATGACATCTAGCTTTAACCATGAAATCACAGCTACGGGTCTTTCTTATCCAGGACTCACTGTTTTTGTTTTTTCTTGTGGTTTGATGGAAATAAAAATATAAAATAAAAGGTGGACGCAGACCTTCTCACTGTGCGGTGACAGTGACATCTGGTCTGCACTATTCATGTGAGTTTTTATTTTACAGCAATCCAGGGATCAGAGGTCAGGTGACCTACAGTGTGTTTGTATGTGCATGTGAGGTCATTACCCTGGTGATCTCCACTGTTCGGATGCCTTCGTCGAGCCCTGCACACACAGCAGAGAAAACGCGATCAGTGCTCTCTCTGTAATCAACACATTTGCATCACTCTGACCAATCACGTGTGTCTACCTGAGGTGGAGGAAGTGATTTCACCAGTGGGCTCGGCGTTGTTATTGAGGGGCAGGCTTGAAGTTGGGGGGTCAGATGGCTCAGGTGACTGTGTGAGGGACGGAGCTGGAACGCCTGAGCTGTTTGTGCTGGCGTGACTCATCTGAAACAGGAAGTGTCATATCAGCTCACGCTGCTCGCCATGTCAGAGAAAGAAAATCTAGTTCAGGTGCTCCCAGGTGAGGAGGCATGTCCATCATCGCTTTACAGTTTACACAGGAAGCAGGTTTATTTTGTTAAAGCTGAGATCAGGACAATCCTGGCGCTCTGTTCCAGAATGAACTCAGACCCGGGGTGGGTCATTGTGGGTGAGAGGAGCAGAAGGAAAAGCTGGTGAGCCATCCAAGCCTGCTGGTTTGAATCCCTGCTCAGGTGTCCTGACTAACATAAGTACAAACAAAAAAACAGAAAGGGCTAAACTCTGATTTAATGAACCCGTCTCTCTGTGCTCTTCTTCTCTCCTCTTTCCCTACTGACGGTCGCCCCTCCCCGAGCCTGGTTCTGCTGGAGGTTTCTTCCTGTTAAAAGGGAGTTTTTCCTTCCCACTACCACCAAGATCTTGCTCATGGCGATCTGATTGTTGGGATTTTGTATCTTTGGGCTTGTAGTATTGCTTATCTTACAGTGTTAGGGACCATCATAAATCTGAACTCTCTCACACCTGGCTCCCATGTGAGTTACGTCTGGATGTGATCCAGGAGGCAGCTTTGAGTCGGCCGAGCTCCAACAGGACAGGACCCCGAGCACACTGCAGGATGGACACACACACACAAACACACACACACGTTAAACCAGACCACCTCAGAGCTGCAGTAAAGACTTTTATGGTAAACTAGCGCTGAAGTTTGCATCAATTTGAGATCATCTCAAAAAAAGTGTGACGCTGACTTTGAGCGAAGTCGTGGAAAGCTTTAACAGCGGGAGGAATTTACTGTTGTGTTACAGGGCTGCAAATAAGTGAAACATCCACATCCATGCGGGGAAACAGGAAGTGAGGGATGCTAACGCATTCCTGCAGCTCTGTGTTAACTCTGAAATGATTTCAGCAGCAGAAGCACACAATAAAAAGTCTGCTTTCAGAGTTGGATTCAGGTAGCGTGGTAAAGACCGAGCAGCAGTGTTGGAAGAGAAAGTGCTGGAACATGTTCCCTGAATTCCTCGTGCACTCTTTGTGTCCTCGAAATTTTACTTTTTCTACGTGAAGAAACACGTTCATGCACCGCCTCTTTAGTGTTTGTGGAACAATCTGAATCCAGTAAACTGATTTTTTTTAGGTCTGTCAGTGAAACACAGAAATCTCTCACTTCTAGTGACCGACCAATGAAAATGATCTGTTAGTGCGTGAAATAAAAAGCTCCGCCTCAGCATGTGCTTCTGATTAAATGTAGTATCAGTACTTCTACAGATCAGTGTTACTGCAGTAAACGCTCACAGTACTGTTCAGCACCTTCAGGATGGCAGCCACAGCTTCCTGGGAAGCATGTCTCGCGTCATCACCATTCACTGACAGAATCTGATCTCCCTGCATCAGCCGGCCGTCCAGCTCAGCGGCGCCCCCTCTGACCACCTCTGAGATAAACACACCGCTGCCACTCCTGGGACGGACAGACAGACAGACAGACAGACAGACAGACGACATTTTCTCATCTGTAATCAAAAAAACGTTCCAAGACAAACTTTAAGCAGAAACAGATTTAACTCTGATGTTTTCCTGTCGTTATAATCAAAAATGAGACGTAATCCTCCTAAAATCAGATCTCATGACTTCCTTAATTTTCCTGACAGGTTTTTTTTTTTTTTTTTTTAATGCGGACCTCTTCCCGACGATGCTGAGCCCCAGCCCTCTGCCGCTCTTCTTCTGCAGCTCCACCTTAAAGACGTCCAGGTTCTCCTCATCTCTGTACTGAGCCTCGTCCCTCAGGACTGTCAGACGGACCTTAGCCGGTGTCTGACGCAGGGCGGCGATCGCCTCCTCGTGGGACGCCCCGCGGAGATCCACTTCATTCACCTACACACACACACACACACACACACACACAGACGGTGGATGTATGAGCTGTGTTTGAGCAGGGGGAGCTGAAGCAGGTTAGTTTCTGAGCAGACAACATTAGATTCAACTTTCAAATCTAAATATCTTTTTGATCCAACTGAGTTTTTGACGACTCTGCAGAAGGTCGGACCTCCTACTGTGAGCAGTAACTACATTCGCCAGCTAACGTTATGGCTCGTATACATCCTGTTAATGATGTAATGACAGGTAGATGGGCGCCTCCTCCCGTGGGTGGTGCTGTGTCTGTGAATACCTCCAGTATCTGGTCTCCGGCCCACAGACGCCCATCTCTGGCTGCAGCTCCTTCTTCGTACACCTCGTGGATCATGATGGCATCCTAGTGGAGAAACAAGAAGAGAGGGTGAGGCCTGGCTAGAGTCTGTTCATGAACTGAAGATGAAGAAGACTGATCTTCATCATCAGAGTGGAACGCTGTCCTGGCTTCATGTTAAACAGTAAGGATGGGTATCGTCACTGATTTCTAGAATTGATTTGATTCCAATTCACAAGGTCCTGATCCGATTCGATTCAATTTTGACTCCGACATTTAGAAATATTATAATCTCTCTCTCTCTCTCTTCAAATATTTTTACAGTGAAGCACAAGTAACGATTACAAAAATGCCCCATGGGCTCTCATTGCTTAATTTTTATATTTTTATCACCAAGAAAGGGGGAAAACAACAACAACAAAAAATGAAACAGACAACCAAGACGGTAGAAAAAGCCAAACAACAACAACAACAAAAAAAAAATCTCCCTCCCCACACCCTTCCCTGATCCCAGAGTGCTATCACTTTGTTATAACCTAGGGTAAAGCCCACATAGTAGTTTCTTGTTTGTCCATAGTTTCCAGATACTCAGTGAGTGACCTCCAGATTTGATCATAGTCCTCCAGTTTGTCATTTATAGAAATGTTATAATTCTGATCATTTATGACTGGTGGGTATTAACCCTAGAACACTATTGCTATAAATAAACTATAAATAAACGCAATCACTAATACCGGGTGATTTTTACGTGATATAATATGACCAACAAAACGTACTTGTCATCAAAATATATCAAAATATGACAACACATGACAAATCAGAGTGGTCTGCTTTTACTTTCAACTGTGCCATGTCTAACAAAATGAAAAAAAGTGTCATGGGGTGACCCTAAAATAATGCTCCAAAATGTAAATGTATTTGCTCGGGTGAAAATCACCCAGCGATAGTGTTCTAGGGTTAACCAAGCAAATAATTCAGAAAACAGAGATTTGAGATGGGAAACTGTTCTTGAAGTACACTGACAGAGAGAGAAAGAGCTGTGCAGGAAGTGTGATTTTATCGTGGTGGAAGCAAAATAGCAAAACTAAGAGGGAATTCATGTCGATGTTTATGTGAAGCGAAATGTGAAGCGTAGTTTGGATCTTCTTTTGCTGCTGGTTCAGTCAACTTTCATTGGAGAGTGACTAAACCTGCAGCTTCAGAATCTGTGAGCTGTCGGCTTTCAGCTCCACCTGTACGTACACGTCTGGGTACGTGCCATCGGGTGAGAAAGACGACATTTCACTGATTATGATGCATCGGGTCCGCACTTTGTGTTTACGTCTTTTTGTGGAATCCTGCTCTCATTTACTGCTTTAGCTGTTTGGTGGTTGTTGAAATAATTTTGTGAGGTTTAACCTTAGATTCTGGCATTTCTGGCAAAATACATTTATATTTAAAAATTGATTTGGGATTTAATGAATCGATATGACTTTATTCAAGCAGAAATCGATTTTAATCAGAAAATCGATTATCGAAAAAGGCTGAGCATTCTCAGCACCATCCTCGATGCTGAGGAGAGTGTGAGACTCTCACTCAAGTCTGTCTCACACCAAATACTAAACACAGATTCTACAGGTAAAGTGTGAACGTCAGGCTTTCTGTCACAGAACGGTGTGTCCAGCACTCTTTCCTGATTGCCTGTCAGTCAGCCGGTTATTTTCTGTAAAAACCTTATTTAAACGGAGAAACAATTTAGCTGCACACGGGAACATCTAGCGTGTTTGGTGCCAGTTTAGCTCAGTGGGATGAGCTGGCAACCACGTGCCATGGGCCCGGGTTGGAGTCTGACCCGTGGACCTTTGCTGTCTTCCCCTCCCTCTCTCTCCCTGCTTTCCTGTCTCTCTACACTGTTACTATCAAATAAAGGCAAAAACAATAATTAAAAATCTGACACTTTTTAAGGAGTTTCCAGCATTTGTGATCCTTAATAACTTTAAAAGGACGGACAGTAACAGCTGTTAGATCATCACTGATGCTCACAGCTGGTTACAAAAGCAGGTATAGCACTGGACTGTAAAGTTACACACGGTGTGTGTGTGTGTTACCAGCTGTGTGTCTCTTCCTCCCACTATACTGAGTCCCAGTCCAGATCGACCTTTGCAGATCTCGAGCAGTGTCTCCTGACCAGGAACCACAGCACAGCAGGTTGGGTCTGAGGAGGACGAGGATCAGTTTACTCTTAGAAACATGAAGTCTGCATGTCGATCTGATTTTTCACAGTTAAATGTCTGTGTTTGTACCTCTGTGCTGATCGGGGCTGATCAGAGGAGGAGAAGCTGCCATCCGTTTACTGTGTGACTGGACACACACACACACACACACACAGATCAGATGTATTGATAGAGGCTTTTGTGTGACTGATAAGAACAAACTGAGCGAAGTGAAATAAGTCCATAATAACAGCAACCACATGATCTCATCTTTAACTTAAAGGATATGGGCGCTTCCTGTGAGGTTACCTGCTGCTCCAGTGTAGCCTGCAGCTCATTTTCTGGAGACTCTGTAGCTTTCAGCCTCTGCAGAGGAAACAGAGCACAGCGGGTCAAGGAGACACATTCATGTCCTCATTCAGTCACATTTCTGGGACATCTGGAACAAAACCCCGAGGACAAAGTTTGTAATATGAAATATGTCGTCTTGATTCATTCTCAATCATCCAGGTAAGTAAATCTCCAAAGGTTGATTCTGTTCATCTGGACGTAGCGTTTTCAGTGGGAGAAACGTTTCGTCACTCATCCAAGTGACCTGTCCAGGATGTGTACATCCTCATCATTGAAAGAGTGTCCACTGGCCTGTAGGTGTGAATAGATTGCAGAGTCCTGGCCTGAAGAGGTGGCTCTTCTGTGTTGTGCCATCCGCTTTGCCAGAGTTTGTTTGGTTTCCCTGATGTCCTGGCAATCCTCCTGGCACTTAACTGCGTACACTATGTTACTCTGTTTGTTTCGGGGGACCGGATCCTTGGGGTGGAACAATTTTTGGCACATCAATGATGAGGATGTACACATCCTTGACAGGGAGGAACGCTGGTTTGAGCGCGCAGTCAAGGAGGCCATTTACGTGAAAAGGGAAAGACCATCTCTGAATCGAGGAGGGGGCCTAAGGGTACATCTTTCGCCATCGTACAATGCTGTGATTGCAGCCATTCCCCAACTCTCTGTGAATGGTACTCACGGCCATGGTTGTTGGTCAATGGTCATGAGAATTTGCATAATCATGATGAAGGAACTGACCTCCCAGCCTACTGTTCCTCCAGTGGGCTGGTTTCAGTTATTATGCAAATGTACTGTTTATAAGATTTGGGAAACCTGCAGTCAGCTGAGACTGAAGAAGTCTCCCACTGAAAACGTTACGTCCAGATGAACAGAATCAACTTTTGGAGATATGAAATATGTCCCAATAAAATCACTCTTCTGGCTGTTTTCACTTTCTTGGATTTTGGAGACCTGCAGATCTAAGGGTATGTTTTACACCTTATCTCATCCGTCACTCATAATTGTTGATGAGATTCATACACAGGAAAAGTTGACGATGGTCAGGAGTAAACAGAAGACAACAGTTCCAAAATTGGAAAAGTTCACATGAAGTCTGGTCTGTTTGATCAGAGAATGTCAGTATTAAGGTTCCCAAGGGTGAACATTACCATAATAATCTGAACAATTACACCCTGGGGGCGGAGTCTGATGGCTGTGTACCTTTCTGAAAGTGTTGGCCTCTCTCAGACTCTCGGGGACGCTGTTCCTGCTCCTGCTGTTCTGCTCGGCTTCGTCGCTTGGCTCGTCCTGTTAAGCAGACCTCAGATCAGCTCACACTTACAACTTGTTCCCACGTTTCCGTTTCCGTTTCAGCTTCACACTCACCGGCGCATCCGACAGCGGGTGGAGCGTCAAGCCGTCGGGGGGGCAGGGCCCGTCAGAGGGGGTGGATCCACTGAGCAGGGTGGGCGAGATACACTGACATACAAACACAAAGAATGAACTTCGGTGCTCGTCTCAAACAAGCAGACGCCACTTTCTTCTCTGTGGAGGTCAAAGCTGAACGTTGTTGTGTTCTGAGCGCGGTCACACAGCTGATGGACTTCCACATAAACAATCAATAACCGACTGTTTCGCGACCCTAAACTTTAAATATGAATAGTTTCTCTTCTTTGTGCAAACACTGAAGGCTCATCCGTCTGTGAAACACTAACATCTTCACAAAGGACAGGAAACATTACCTGAAAACTTTTACCTACACCTCCTGCAAATTCTCACAGGTGAACTTTTTCATCAAGACGACCAAATAAATCAGATCAAAACATTTTACACACAGCAGTCTGAACATTTTGAGGATTAAACCACGGTCATTAAAGAGAACTCCATCCTGCCATTACTCACACTTACATGGACGTTTGGCTAAATGATCTCATGGTGACCTTCACCTGCTTCCTCTGGTCTGTTTCAACTTTGACGACAAACCTTTTTATTCTTTTCACACTATCTGGCTGGCATCATATAGGTTTACACCACAAAATGTCAGCTGTATTGCGGCTTGATGATGACGTGAAGACGTCATGAAAGTGACCAAGCACTGACAAGGTAGCAGTGTATATATATTTTTCTCAAAAAGGCGACATTAACGAGTCTGTAATCACTCAGCCTGACACAGTGACATTACAACAGACAAAAATACTGTTTCATTCAACAAAAGGATTTTAAATGCAGCACCTGATATTTATACCAGGACAAGTGTCACTGCTCAAAACTGGAGAGCACATATCCAAAGGTATGGGGACAGAGAAGCTGTATCCCGTGTGTGTGTGTGTGTGTGTGTGTGTTCGTTTACCTCAGGGCTGGCTGGGCTGAGAGAGGGTGGTGGAGGGGGAGAGGGGAAGGGAGGGACGGCCATCTGGTTTATTGCATCGTCGTTTCTGCAGAGACACAGAGAATAACGAGTTTTTCACTTCAGTTTGAACAGACTGCTACACACACGCCCACACCTGTACTGTATTTGATCTCTCCTTTATCTGTGACACTCTGCCCTTTGTTCATGTGAAGCATTCATGTCTAATTACTGACTCTGTGGTAGAAGAATTTGTGGAATTGTTTTATAATATCGTGTAAATATAATCCCTTAGAGATAGGATAGGGTGAGAAGTTCAGCCATTCGGGAGGGGCTCAGAGTAAAGCTGCTGCTCCTCCACATCGAAAGGACCCAGTTGAGGTGGTTCAAACATCTGACGAGGACGCCTCCTGGGCAAGGTTTTCCGGCCATGTCCCACTGGGAGGAGGCCCCGGGGCAGACCCAGGGCATGCTGGAGAGATATCTCTCAGCTGGCCTGGGAACGCCTTGGTGTTCCCCCGGATAAACTGGAGGAGGTGGCTGGGGAGAGGAGGTCTGGGCTTCTCTGCTTGGGCTGCTGCCCCCACGACCCCGGCCCCGGATAAGCCGAAGAAATGGATGGATGGATGGATGGAGGGTTTTATAATAATCTACCTGAAACTGATGATGCATGTGGCATCCTTCAATTTGCAATGTCTAAAAATTCTAGATAAAGTGGATCCTCTCAAAATCAGAAAGGCAGCACTGTAAAATCCCCGCCCTGGATCACAGAAGCTATCCGCAGCTTTAGGCAAATCTGCCGTTAAACTGAGCGCCTGTGGAAAGCCACAAAACTTGAGGTTCATAAGCTCCACTTAAAAGAGCTATTATCCACCTTTAACAACATAGTGAAAGATGTGAGAGCCACTTATTTCTCTAAACTACTTGCAGTAAGAAAAAGAAATCCTAAGGTTCTTTCGATACAGTCAATAGCATCATTTCTCCTCCAACTCCATGTATACCAGTCTTCTCAGATATGGATTGCAATGCCTTTTTAAGATTTTTCCAAGATAAGATTAGTGGCCTAAGAGGAAATATAACTCCCTTAGATAGCCCCTTCAACTGTGATCTCCCACATCCCATAATTATGGAGTCTTTTCACTCAGTTTCTTTAAAAGATCCATCGGAAATACTAAGTCAAATGAAACCCTCAACGAGTCCAGCTGATGTCTTACCTACTTCTCTGTTTTTGACACCATTGGGCCCTCTGTGGTCACATTGATAAACTTTTCCCTGCTGTCCGGCTCTGTCCCCAGGTGTTTTAAACAGGGGGTTATTCAACCTCTGCTGAAAAAGCCTAACCTGGATCCAACACTTCAGACAAGCTACAGACGCATCTCAAAACTTCCTTTCATTTCTAAAATATTAGAAAAAGTCTCGATAACTTTCAGTCAGGTTTTTGAAAGTTACACTCCACAGAGAAAGCTCTCTTTAAAGTCACAAATGACCTTTTGATGGCCACAGACAGAGGTGTTTGCTCAGTCCTTGTTCTACTGGACCTTAGCTCAACCTTTGATCATCAGATCTTAATCCACCACTTAAATCACATGGTAGGGATATCTGGATCTGTCCTAAAATGCATCACATCATTTCTGGCAGTTAGATCACTTTTGGTTTCAGTAGGAAACCTTTGGTCAGATATAGCTGAATTTTCATGCGGGGTTCCACAAGGATTGGTTTTAAGCCCCTTGTTATTTTCATTATATATTCTGCCTTTAGGCCTTATCATTAGCAGTTTCAAAATGATTTCCTACCATCTGTATGCAGATGATATCCAATTGTATATCTCGTTTAAACCTTGGGAATTAGACAAATTATCCATCCTAATGGACTGTCTTAAGTAAATTAATGGTTGGATGGCAAACAATTTTCTGCAGCTGAACGCAGACAAGACTGAGTGTTTAGTTCTTGCTCCAGAGAGTATCAAGCCTAAAATCATACAACATGTCTGACAAAGGCATCTTTAAATCACATTCAAGCAGTGCAAAATGCCGCAACAAGGCTGTTAACCCACAGTCATGAATTCACTCATATCACTCCCTTGTTAAAGTCCTTGCACTGGCTTCTGGTTGGGTATAGATATCAGTTTAAAATCCTCACTCTAACTTTTATGTCTTTACGAGGAGAGGCCCCCACTTATATCATCGAGCTTCTTCACCCTTACTCTCCAAAACAGATCTATAGATCCACTGATAGTGGTCTTCTGACTATTCCACGGACCCGTTTGAAAACAAAGGATCACGCTTTCCAAACCCTAACACCAATACTCTGGAACAGTTTACACCCCCTCTACGCACCACCGACTCTGTGACTTCTTTTGAAAAACAGCTGAAAACACATCTTTAAGACAGGCATTTGGGTAACGTTCTTGTGTAATATGTTGTTTTGTCTGATATGTTTTTGTATTCCTTGTAAAGTACTTTGTAACACATTCCTGTCTTAAAAAGTGCTATACAAATACATTTTACTTACTTACATCATGCAGGATGATGTAGAGCTGTGATTGGCCTGAGGAATAACATGCAGTGTGTCACATGTGACGCGATATTACAGTGACATGATAATGGAAACAGCCTGAATCCATGTGCCTCCCCTCTGACTCAGCATTGAGCAACAAAGATGGATTTACTTGAGCAGGACCGACTGAATCTGCTCTGGAACTATGCAAAGCTTTGTGACTGTGCCATCAGATTCACCAGTCTCTCTGGCTTAAACTCATTATGTCTGTTGGTTTGGAATTTCCAGAGTGCGTCGTGGAGGTGCAGCAGAGCTGTAACAGCTTCAGAGTAGCTGCAGCTCACCTACAACTTGGACAGAGCAGTGCAGCTCTTTAAACTGCAGCAGCATGACGGTGATGCTTCACATAGCTGAGTGTCAGGGCTCAACAACAGGCTAAAGAAATCTGTGATCCCGGGAGAATCCACAGAGGAGGACAACCGGAAACAAAGCTCCACAGTCCGAGGTCCTCCTCAGCAGCTGCAGGTTTCATCTTTTTAATCTTTTTTAAGTAAAAAAGAAATAAAAACAGACAGATGCTTCAGTTTTACTGTGAAGGCGTCTCCTTGTGTGCTCTTTCGAGTCTCACACTGCAGCATCAGCAACGGTTTCCTCTACGTTGTCATCCATCTGTCACTTTGTGCTGCTGTAGTGAACACTCCTCACTGATGACTCACTCATGTTTCCTCAGCGTAGTCTGTGCAGCTCCTGGTTTCCTCACACCTCTGGGCAATCCCCACCTGGTTTCCCCCTCCAGGTGGGAGAGCCCAGTTTTGTTTTGTTTTGTTTTTTTATCCCTCCCCGGATCTTAGTTTGATCAATACATTTAGAAAAAAGGAAACACAGATTTACACAAAAATAGAAAAACACAAAACCGTGAGAACAAACTTCAGCTTCACAAACAGTAAGTTCAAACCTCATCACCCCTGCACTGCAGGGACAGCTAAGCCAGGACTTTCTCATAAAACACTGCCACCTAGTGGTGAAATCTTAAATATTGATTCATCCATTTTCTTCCACGGATCTGAAATTTGATACATTCGGATCACAGCTCTGCCACACCTGCAGAATTTGTGTGTTTATGCCTTACGCAGCAGGTATCCTCTGGCTGTCAGCATGACTGATTGTAAAATGATGTCTGATTGGATAGAAGTCAGGAAATGGGTCGCCTGCTCATTCGATCACTGAGGTCACTAAAAAGTTTGCAAAGGAGTTTCTTGTCTTGGTTGCTGGTTTCAGCTCTGATTGAATAGAACGTAGTGTTTGCTTTGGAACTGAAGGACCTGTTACAGTCAGAAAGGAGGCCAGAGAAAGCAAACGATCCAGGCTGTATTCATCTGACCCCAAAAAGGCAAAATTGTGATGATGGAAATGTTCAACTTCATGCCAGGACATCACAAACCTAAGATGATATTCAACCTTTATGTACAGTCTCGGCATACATCAACACACTGCAAAGTTCTCATGTCTCAGCTGACTCACGAATGAGAGGAACAGCAGGCTGGAACAAAGCAGAATTAAGTTTTAAACACTGACGTGTAAACAGAAAATGTAACGCTGTAATGGCAGACAGTGTGACACCATCTCTCCTCCTCCTCTTCCTCTCCTGATAGGGCCATAGCTGTAATCCAAACTTAGGCTCAGTCCACCGGGCCCGGCTGAAGCCGCATTTATTATATCTACAACTGCAGCAACAGCTTGGCGGGTAACAGAGCAGAAAACAGCAGCAACGCCCCCCAGAGAGCCGGCAGACACGAAGGAGGGCGTAGCGCCATGTGGAACAACTCCGCCGTCACTTCAAACCCTCAGAGGAGGTGTCTGAAGCTCGTTGGATTTGAGGCATCGCCATTAAATGGAGCCATCTGCATCACGGGAGCCGCTAAGGTCCTCGTCCTGTTCTTATGTTCATTCTCAGAGCTCATTACTGCAGCACTCAGTCCGAGGATGCTGAACACGGCGAGAGCGCCAACGTCCTGCAGCTCTGACACGATTTAATCAGAGCCGCAGGAGGAAGGAAGAAAAAGAGAGAGAGAGCGTGAGAGAGAGAGAGCGAGAGAGAGGACCATCATAAGAGTCAAAACAGAACACTGATATGATCAGGGAATCATGGGAGGAGTCCCTTCATCTCTTCCAAACACACCACCTCCTCCTCCTCTCCCTCCTCCGCCATACTGATTCATTCTAAAGACCACGTTTACCCTGAGAGGCGGACGTCATTCACGCTGCAGGAAGAATAAAAGTCCTGAATGCAGCACAGAGATACAAACTCAACTGCAGGAAACAGCTTCCTTCATTTATTCAGCCAAAGAAAAATATTCACAAGGAAACATTACATTTAGTATGATGATCATAAAAACATAAAAAAGTTGCTGCGTTTTAATATTTCAAATTCAAAAAACAAAGGACGTTAAGAAACAGGAGACATAACATCATGGCCAGAATATCTGCATAGTGTTCAGAGATGAGCAATAACGCGTTACAAGTAACACGGTTACTTTTTTCAAGTAACGAGTAAAGTAAGGGATTACTATTGCAAAAAAGTAATTAGATTACTGTTACTTTCCTGTAAGCACGCTGCGTTAATGCGTTACTAAACCATGATTTTGTTTGTGAGAGTGTCTCATGACACTGACGTAAGTACGTGCAACGTTCGTGGTAACAGACATGTGCAGATCAACAATGGATAATATGGATTGCGAATATGACTATACAGCGTTTAAAGCATGGAAGTACTGACCTTACCTTGAGTATAAATCCGTAAAAAGTGAAAAAAAACATCTGCATGTGCTGTACTCTCCGTGGGAAGAAAACTTATTTCTAGAGCGTAAAAAACCCTAAGCTTCTGAGCAAGTACCTCGCATGCTGCCACGGGAATGTGAAATTCACAGAGAAACCCCCCACTGACAAGACTGCTGCAGCAACGGGCAAACCGCCGCCTGCTCCACTTCTGCTAAACAGGTGAAAATAGATTTAAGAGTGACAGGACATTCATGAACTATCATGAGTACATGATAGTTCAGTGTAGACCCTTCTACTTGCTGAGAGAGCTCACACCGGTCACAATAATAGCAGTTTATGTTAGAGATGGCACGATACCACTTTTTTATGTCCGATACCGATACCGATATCATAAATTTGGATATCTGCCGATACCGATATGAATCCGATATAGTGTTTTTTAATCAACAAAACTGTTTTTTAAAATATCTTGCTGCATTTTGCAAGTCTGCAAGTTCATACTCAAGTTTAAAACAACAACTACACTAAAGCTATTCTGTTATACCTGTATACAAAAAAAATATTTCATAGTTCAGCAATACTGATCAATCTAATAAACTTAGACCTACACCATCCTCCCTATTCTGGTATTTTAAAGAGCTAGCAAAGCTCCACATGCTATCCAGACCGCCGACAGGTCCCGCATGCCACAGCCGCTCTATCACGTGATGCATATTGCTCCGACGTGCTAACGTTCTGAGGTGAGTTACGGCGTGTTGCAAGTTTTGTGAGGTGCTTTCGTGATATTTAATGGATCGGATTACATTTTTTATTTTTCTCCGATATCCGATCCAGTAATTTAGGTCAGTATCGGACCGATACCGATACGTAATATCGGATCGGTCCATCTCTAGTAAATACTTACTTACACTATTGTGTATTTCACACGGAGAGATGCCAAACTGCCTTTCATTGTTCTTGTAACAGTGACAATAAAGAGCTATTCTATTCTATTCTATTCCTTATTGGAGAAGTAATCAGTAATTAGTTACTAATTACTTTTTTGAAGTAACTTGACCAACACTGGTAGTGTTACAGATATCTGTGAGTCAGCGCAGACCAGCATTTGTTACAGCTTCAGTCAGGTTTATCTGTTATGCTGCATTCGTCTTACACCAGCAGAAGAGAAGACTAACACTGACACAAACACTAAGTTGGAAACATCATCAGACTTCCTCTCAACAGTTTTGTGAATAATTACAAAAATAAAACAATGCAATGCTGCTAAATCAGGTGAAACGTATCAGTCAGGTTTCTGACGTCAGACGTCTCTGATGTCAGAAATCAATGATTCGATCAGGTCTCGTTAAACCTGTGAAGTCTGCGGGTTTTGATTGACCATCAGTCACACGTTTCCATCACTGTCTCAGGCCAACACTACAGCTGTCAGGAAGTGACAGACACCGGCGCCGGTGGATTGATGAGGACATCACAGACACATCAAAGTCAGCTGATTGTTGGTTGCTGCTTCCCTGGCTCAGTGAGCACTGATCTCCTGTTTTCCCTGTGATTTACTTGTTTCCATGCCGACACTGGGGTGCAGTGAACGACCAATCAGATGGGGTAAAGGAGATCTTTAGCAGTCTCACACTTCAGACTGACACCTTCATCCACCTCATATTGACCTGCTTTCTTTAATAAAAAGAAAATCAATTAAATAACTTTGAGATGCTCAGCAGTGAAATCTTAACTAAACATCAACCTGGTGGTTTGACCCCATCTAAATGATCAGTATGAGCAGCTTAATATTTCCTGTTTTTCTGCTACAGTTTCATGCAGAATTAGCCCCGTTATTAAAGTATGTTGCAGGGTGAGGCCCCATGAGACGCTTGCTTAGCTCCGATGTTTGTCTTTGTGAGTCTGTGTGATAAATCTGCCAATCATATAACAGTCAGGAAGTCTTAAAAGCAACATGATGCAGAAACCATGTAAATGTGATCTCATACAGAGAAAAACATCCGGAAGAGAAAATCCGCTGATCTACTGCAGCTCCCTCTCAGGAGGTCAGAGCTGCTTTGACCTGGTGGGCTGGTATGAGGCTATGGTGGTGTTGAAAGTGGGTTGGGATGAAGCTGCAGGGACACTGGGAGTGGGTTAGGATAATTCTGTGAGGATGTGAGAGCAGGTTGGGATGAAGCTGTGGGGATGCTGGGAGTGGGCTGGGAAGAAGCTATGTGGACATGGCAGTGAGCTGGGATGCTGGGAGTGGTTGGAAGGAAGCTATGGGGGATGCTGGGAGTGGGCTGAGGTGTTGCTGTGGGGACGCTGGGTGTGGGCTGGGATTAAGCTGTGGGGATGCTGGGAGTGGGCTGAGGTGTAGCTGTGGGGACGCTGGGTTTGGGGCTGGTATGAAGCAGTGGGAACAATGAGAGTGGGTTGGGATGTGAGCAGTCAATGATCTGCGACTTTTGTCGTTCTGCGAATATCAAATCAAAGAGTGCATGAGAGCCTTACTCACAGATATACCCGCTAATCAGTAACCTCCAATCAAAATCTTCAAATTTCTCTCACCAAACCTGGAGAGAGGTACGGCCTGAAGCTCAGAGAAGGATTTCAACTTAAGTGTCTCTCATTCTGCTGTTTCTCTGATGGCTGAATTTAACTGATGAGTTAAATTAGAAGAGAACAGTGAGGACTTCATTCTTCACCTCTGCCTCTGACATCCTGTCGAAATGAGGGCTGCAGACAAAAAGTTGAATCCTATTTTTCCTTTTATCAAAGCTAACGTCTGCTTTTCACACTTCAAACATGAACAATCTGTGCTGATTAAAGTCTGAGCACATTCACCTGAAACCATCTCCTCCCTTTCATCTCTCCTGTGCTGATAATTTGATCCACTTACAGCTCCGTCACGTCCCATATCAGGTGAAACTGAGTGACAATGTGGATAAACTCTCCTCAGAAAGAGGAGGATAAGCGCGATGGTCTTCATCCTGTCAGGCTGAGGGTTTAAATCTGCGTGACGGAGTGCTAACCCGGCCCCATGAGCCAGGCTTTGGACTTAAACACACCCGCTTGCTTCAAAGCTGCTAATCACAAAAGATCATTTATGGATCTGCAGAGGAAGGAGGAGGAGGAAGGAGGAGTATAATCTGCCCATCTCCTCCCTGGATCGTAAATGACTCCTCAGTGAGTGTGAAGGAGGCGTTTCACCGTCCCTGCTGTGGTAAAGCCTGAGCTCTGGGATGCTTTGAGCTTCATCTCCACAGCCTGGGAGTCATCCTCCACATCAGGAAGCAGCTTTTATTTTGAAGGGAATGCAGCTGTGTTTTCCTCAGACTCAGCTGAGCATGCTCAGTATGCATCAGCTGATGATGTGCTGCAGAGAATGCAGTGACAGGAAACAGAAACAGCTTGTTCTTCATGAGTTTCCTGCACAGACCTTCTCACTGACGCACAAGGTTATATTTTTGTGGATGAACGACAGCATCAGAGAATAACTATGATATTATTCACAATCAAGACACACAGCAATAGAACACGCTATACAGGATAAAAAAGGGGGCGGAGTCAGGAAGTGTTTAGGTCAGGAAACCGGGCAAAGGGTCTGATGCAGCTCACCAGACGGCTTTGCAAAGAAGTCTTTATTAATAATAATAATTCTTTAATAATTTTTAACAACTTAATGCACAAATATTGCTTTAATTATTTTAAAATGAAATATTATTACTGATATTTATTATTACTGTTTGTTTCAGCTGCTGTGAGATCAAATATTATTTAACTTAATTATATGAAATTTTAATTTTTTGTTTTTTGTTTTTTTATTGCTGTAACAGGAGGAAGAGACCACAGCTTGCTGAATCAGACACTGAAAGGTTTATTTGTAAAATGACTTTTTTTGTTGACTGAATAAAAATGTTACTTATTAGTGTTATTAAACTAACACTGGTAGCAGCACCAGTGTTAGTTTAATAACCAAAAGGTTCCATAACGCAGCAGGCCACTGTGTATGGAACCTTTTTTAAATGCTCAGACTTTCCCACCATGCACTGCAGTCCTACCTGAGCAGGATGAGCTTCACCTTGGAGGTGGCACTCTTAATGATGGCTGAGGCGTTCTGGTGGCTCCGCCCATAAAGAATCTGGTTGTTAATCTGAAATGCAGACAGAGGGGTGGAGACGAGTTACCTGATGTCCACAGGTGCTGAAAGTGAGGGAGGGTTATTACTTCCTGAATACAAACAGACAGACAACAACAGTAGTAAATGTGTCCTCAGAGCGGCAGACCGCTGAAAGGTCCCCGAGAACTACAAGAAACAAAATGTTATATCAACACACACACACACACACACACACACACACACACACACACACACACACACACACACACACACACACACACACACACACACACACACACACACACACACACACACACACACACACACACACACACACCAGATCGACCTGAGAGCTGCACTCAAGTGTTTTCTCTTCAGTCTGATGCATCTGCTCGTCTGCAGGTAGAAGAGCCACCTGCATGAGGCTTTGACATAATTGACAAAAACAAATTTATAAAAAAAAAAAAAAAAAAGGATGGCCCAGATGTTGCAGATGTTGCACTAAATTCCTCACACATGATTAAAGTCATCTCTCATGAACGCCATGCTTTCACTCTCACTGTGGTTGATGTAATTTATGTAAAATGATAATCTGGACTCTTCTCACCTCCAGAAGCTCATCTCCAATCTGAATGCGCCCATCGCGGGCAGCCGGCCCCCCGGGATGGAGCCCGACCACGAAGATGCTGACGCGGGAGCGATCCCTGTTCCCCGCCAGGCTGAGGCCCAAACCCTGCCGTTCCTTCTCCAGCTCCACGCATAGCAGCTCCCCTCGCAGGTCTCCATAACGCTCACACCACCGCTCTGCAGCCCAGGGAAGAGGAGGAGAACCAGGAGAGGAGAACAACCAACATGAGAAATTATACACCTCTCACAAAAACACTTTTTAATCAGAGCACATCATCAAGTCACTTAAATTCCTGGATATTGATCTGATCAGGTAAGGATCAGAGGGGGGTGCAATAGAGGGGCAACAATGAGACGACCCCAAACCAGGAATGTTTTTAATTTTCCCCTCCTCGTCTTTTATGACTGCATTTGGCTAAGATCAGTGTCACTGCTGGTAGCATGAGGTAATACCAGGACCCTACAGAGGTTGCACAGGTAGTTCAACTCCTCCAGCGTGGAACATCAATACGTGCCACTGCCAGAAGGTTTGCTGTCTCCCAGCACAGTCTCAGGAACATGGAAGAGATTCCAGGAGAGCCGGACAGGGCCGTAGAAGGCCTTAACCCATCAGCAATACCGGAATCTGATCCTCTGTGCAAGGAGGGAGAGGACGAGCACTGGAAGGGCTACAAAAGGATCTCCAGCAGGTCGCTGGAGTGAACGTCTCTGAACAAGCAACCAGACACAGGCTTCATGAGGGTGGCCTGAGGGCCCGATGCCTTCTAGTGCGCTCACTGCACGGCACCGTGGACCTGACTGACATTTGTCATAGAATGCCCTGTGCTGTTCACAGATGAGAGCAGGTTCACCCTGAGCACATGTGATAGACGTGAAAGGGTCTGTAGAAGCTGTGGAGAACGTTATGCTGGTCTGGGGAGGCTTATCCATGGAGAGACACATAGACCTCTGCAGGTGAGGCAACAGCACCCTGACTGTCATCAGGTATGAGGATGAAATCCTTGGATGCACTCTCAGACCCTACGCTGGTGCATAATCTTTTTGAGCAGTTATATAAATGTGCCAAGTTAAAAGACAAAGAGTCCGAGCACTGATAGAGGTTTATGGCTGTATTTGTTGGGATTCCCAGGAAGCCACTTACATGTGAAAAATAATGCCTCAAATTCACTCAGTGATCAGGAGCCCGGTTTTCGGATTGGCTCATAGACAGGGAGGAGGAGATAAAATTAAAAGCATGAAGGGGGAGGTGAAGAGGAGAAAAATGTGAAAGAAAGTGAGTAAGAAATCCAAAACACAAGAGCAGAAGGGGAGGAGAGAAGAAAGAATAACAAAGAGGAGCATTTAAGATGTGAAGGAGAAGAGTAACGAGGTGAGGAGGTAATTATGAAACAGAGAGGAGGGAGGATGAGACGAGGAGAAAAGCAGAGACAAATCTGGTGTCAAACAAAAATCAGTTTAATGATCTGTGAAAGAAACAACAAACGGCGAGGGTGAGGAAACCTGCAGCTGAGACTAAACTCCTCCACTGTCAGCAAACGTGCCTTTAATTATTGCTCTTCGTACTTACTGACCTTTCCAGAATCAGTGGCCGCTTTGAAGATGTGAAGGGTTTTGTGTTTTTGGATTTAAAGGTCACTGCAGTTATCAGAGATAAACTGAAAACCAGTAAATCACTTCAAACTGGAGAATAACTGAAACCAGACTTGATTTCCAGGAGACATTCGACAAATTTTACATTTCAAATGTCACGTTCACCGAGTCTGCTGAGACAGCAAACCATCAGCGGCTTCCTGTGACACCAAAGAAAACGTAAAACATCTGCAGTTAAAACATGACGTTTTTCTTTAGTTTTTACATGGAAGCACAAAACTGAAGACATTAAAACTAATTGTACAAGCTGCAAAGGGAGGTGACACTGAAGGAGAGACTGTCCAGGTTCAAATCATCAGAAAAGTTCATTCTAAATAGCTTCAGCGCAAAGAAGAGGAGGGAGGTGAGGATGAGGAGCCATGAGATGATGACGATGACAGCATTAAAGAGTGCAGACCGATGCCGTCTGCTCACAGGATCATTCAAAGAACATGACCGTCAGCTGTGCTGATGATCAGGCACTTTAGCTGAACCAGAGTCTGAAGAAACTGGTACGATCATTCACAAAATGCATTTTGGGTAAACTTTCAGAACTGGTTAAAGCAGGTGAAAGGTCATGCTTTACCTCAGCATTGACCTGAGAACAGTTTAACGTGCCGGGCTGCAGCCTGCTCCTGTTATAACACACGACAGGTGAGTTTAGTTGGTGTTTTGGTTCAGCCTGCCTCAGTTTGCTGCGAGCAGCCAGAGACACTGCGTATAAAGTTTGATTCACAGCCGAGCAAACTCGGTGAGGTCACGACCGCGTTGGTACTTACCGAAGCCACGCTGCCATGCCACGAAGGCAGAGAGTGCAGTATTTGTAATTTAATACATTTAAAATGATGATGTAAATGGGCCTCTGTCAGCATCAGAACCATGATCAGTGTCAGACTCGGAGATCAGTCCTGCAGCACTTTTTGTTTCCTTTTGTTTGCTCAGGTTCAAGCACCAAAACCTGCTTGTTGAGGGGGCAGGAGGTCAGACCCGTCCTGTGTTTGTGGCTCTGGGGCCCGAGGCAGCAGAAATTCTCTGAGACATGCCTGGAAACAAGTTGAGCGCTTGTTTTTAATCATCATGTTGCTGTCAGAGCACTTTCTGAGGAAAACAAGCTGCCACAAACGCCTCCTTTCCTCTGTGGCATCGACTCAAACGACCAGGTCAGATAAGATCTGATCGGAAGAAGCTGTCACACACTCAGCTACAAACGACTTAACACAACGCCATGAAGCTAAGCACGTCGAGAATCATAGGAAATATCTGAGATGGCAAACAGCCACCCCAAAATATCGTCCACAGCTGAATTACATTCATACATGGACCCGAGAAGAGCCCGCTCTCATCACTAGCTCCTCACACGCCACCTCAGGTACCTGAGGTCACTGCAGCTCCTCTGACATCCAGCAGAGGCAACAGTGAGTCAGGCTCCACAGACCTGATGTTAAAATGTCACAGCAGAAACAAACATGTTTACAGCCTGATACACAAATTGTGTGGTTTGGTATTAGGGGCGTGGCCTTTGCGAGTGACGGGTGGATGGTGACACAGGTAACTGTAGCTGCTACCTGTCTGCTAGCTTCACCTGAACGGGACCTCTGCACTGTGTTTGTGATTTTGGAGCTTTGTGAGCACCCCATCCTCTCACACAAATATGGTCACAGCCAAAATGCTAAAGCAGAGCGTCTGAATGTCCATCTTCTATTTACAGTCTATAGTTGCACACAGACTTTCCCTGCAGCGTTTCCATAAAACACTAAATATAAAAAGAACTTTGCATTTGTCTGTGTGAAGCTGGAAAACAAAAATATCTACAGAAAACACACTACCATGCTATTAAAATCTCACACATACACACGCAAACACAGTTTAATCAAAGGCTAACAGTTTTCAGACGGGAGGCAGGTGTGTGTGTGTGTGTGTATTTAATGAGCTATTAATAGCTTTAATGTGACAGGTAACTGCAGGTGTTAATGCCTCTCGGGGTGAGGAGAGGTGGCTGAAGGACGGAGCGCCTCCATCACCGGCTGCTGCTCTGATGATGGAGGCGTGTCAGGAAGAGGAGCAGGCGCACCTTTTATTGTGTGTTTAATGTGAATTAAATTGTTGGGAGTGCTTCTCTTTGTCAGGATGACAGGATGTCTTGTTAAGCTCTCCTTCAGGAGGCTCAATGTGTTCAGCTGCCAGAAATCTATTAAAAATACATAAGGAGCTAAACTGCTGCCCTACGCCCGCAGCACAGAAACCACCAAATTAATTAACCACTTCCACTCCGCTGCTCTGGCCACTCATTTGAAATGGTTTATCAAAGCAGCCGAATGCAGCTCAGAGTTTGGTGTTCAGACTCAGTTCATGGACTGCAGGTGCGTGGTGGTGGACGATGGGACAGCAGCTACGTGTCACAGACAGGACATTATCCAGATGATTAAATAGACTCAGAACCCTGACGGTGAGTTTGGGCTCCGCCTCATTTATGGTGGAAAGATTTTGCAGCAAAAATTGTCCAAAAGGTATAAAAGGATTGAATCAAGTTCAGAAACCCAGCAGGTCAGCCTACTTAGCTGCTGCACATCTCCATTCCACTTTGCAACCCACCTTCACCCAGTGCCTCCTCTCATCACTGTCATATCTGTTATGGATGAGGCTCCACCCTCCTGCTGAGGTCACAGAAAAGTCAGTCTGCAGCTTTTAAACAACCAGCAAGAGAAAAATATCAGTTTTTAGTCTTTTCTTCATTATAAATTAAAGTAAAACAGTTTCTCACACTTCAGTGTTTTTAAAGAAGCTAGTTTTAGGCAGATGGAGTGGTTACCCAACATTTCAAAATATATCACACAGGTATTCAGATCTCCTTCATCGGGTTTGGGAAAGAGTCGTCCATGAGTAATTGGGAGGAGCAGAGGCAGAATGCGGTGCTGCCCTCACCCATGGTTATTCGCTTTGGGTAAGGAAAGAAAGAACGAGGCACGGACTACAAGAAGCTCAGCTGCTTCTTCGTACTGAGCAGAGCCAGCAGAGGTGGTGCAGCGTCTAATCATGGCACCCTTCGGGGAGGAGGACTGGGAGGAGATAGACTGCGAAGTCATTGGAGAGATTTTATATCTCATCTGGGCTGAAAGCAGCTGAGGATCCCTCAGGAGGAGGCCAAGCACACTTTCAGGAAAAATCCATGTGGAATATGACACCATTCCCACCTCAGCTTCGGATAAAAACAAGAGGATGGGCAGGTGGGTGAATGTGACCTGCCGAAGTGGTCATCATTACTTCTACTGGAAAGTGAGCAGGAAGTTTATGCAGACCCTGAACTGCAGGTCATAAAAGCTTAAATGTAGATTTAAGGGTTTGTGTGTGCACACACACACACACACACACACACACACACACACACACACACACACACACACACACACACACTCCAAGCCAAAAAACACTGTGACTACAGGGGGCGCTGCAAAGACGGCGCACATGCATATCAATATATCAATGCAGCACACAGGCTGCCTTCAGCGTGATGGCACCAAGCACCGACTGTCACATAGGGCTGCTCGATTATGGCAAAAATGATAATCACGATTATTTTCACTGAAATTGAGATCTCGATTATTTGACGATATTTATTTAACAATAACAATGTATTGAATAATGACTTTAAAGATTGTCAAAAAATAATATAAAATAGTGTGCAAATACTGATAACAGTGCAAATGTTTGCAATATAAAAAATAAATGAAAAATGTAAACATCTATGTTTAGTAAACTTTGCTATGGTGTTACTCTGTGGTGCAGCTACAACACCGTAGCAAAGTTTACACACTATGTCTACTTGATCCACGTCTGACTCCGTGAACCATAATGTTTCCACACCACTGAAGTTTTTTTTTTACCTCTCTTTTCAACCAACGGCAGTCACTCTCCTCTCCAAATAACTTCTGCTTAGCTTTCCGAGCTTCCCTCGGGTCCTCTTAATCAGCGGTCCCCAACCCCCGGGCCTCGGACCGGTACCGGTCCGTTAGTCGTTTGGTACCGGGCCGCGAGAGTTGAGGCTCAGGTGTGAAATGTATAGTTTTCAGGGTTTTTATCGGTTTTCAGCGTTATTTTGTTATCGTTTTTATCGTTTACTCGGTTTTCCTTGGTCTTTTCACGTGTGTTATGAATAAATTTTATTTTTTTCGGTACCGGTACTAGTTTTATTTTGTTGTATTTATCCGCGACACCTTAAAGGCCGGTCCATGAAAATATTGTCGGGCATAAACCGGTCCGTGGCGCAAAAAAGGTTGGAGACCGCTGCTCTTAATTGTTGTGACACATGTTCGAAATGCAGGGAGGTGCGCTCGATTTGCCACACGGAGCAGCGCGAGAGTAAAGCACAAGGGAGGGGCTAATAATCGGCTCAGTCATTTTTAATGATCGTTGAAAGCCCAGATCGTAATCGAGATTAAAATTCGATTAATTGAGCAGTCCTACTGTCACACACTGATGAACACTGTCGCTCTAGCCTGCAGCAGGTTCTCTCTCTCTCTCTCTCTCTCTCTCACACACAGCAGGATGGTGGCGTTCCCCTCAGTGTGGTATTCCACTTCATGAATGTTGCTCCAGTTTGTCTCTATCACTTTTCTTCAGAGCCTGCAACCTGGTTTTATTGGGTCCATGAGACCTGATTTTTGCCCCATTTTTTTAAACTTTTCATTCCGCCCTTCCTCTAACACTCTGTAGTCCTCAAGGACAGTTTAGTCCAGTTTAACGGCAGCAGTGGCTCAGGGACCGCCCTCCGATGCGTTCATCAGAGTGTGAGGGCTGCACAAGGCGTAAAAAAGCAAATACAAGCTCAACATGATCCACATTACCATTCCTCTACAGCACTGTGGTCCAGTTTGTCTGCAGTGACCACACACACACACACACACACACACACACACACAGCAGTGACAACCTGTCACACAAAATCCTGCGTGACGGGGTGTCAGATTCAAAATCTGAATCTGTGTGTGCTTCTAGCAAGGTGACATGTCACAGTAAATCAGTGCACACACACACATTCTGAATTTGGTATCCCTTTACTGTGTGTGTGTGTCTGCTGTTTGGTTCAAATATTTCACATCATCCGTAAAACTAAAACCCAGCAGGCATACGACAGGACCTGACGCTGCTGAACAGACACATGAGCCGAAGTAACAGGAAGACTTTGGTGTGATGACACAAGCCAACATTCGTGATACAGAAAAAACAGGCGTGCAGCAGCTGGATGATGAGAATGGAAATGCAGATGTGTGTGTGACCTTTGACTGAAAGAACAGTGGCTACTCTCAGCGCTGGAACAGTAGGAGAACATGTTGTCATACCGGCACGAGATAAATGCCTGAAAGATTTCAGCCCTATCCTGTAATCAAAAGCGGTCATGTGACCATTTCAGTCCAGCCCAGTCTTAAAAGGAGTTTCCAACAATAAGATAAAATGCTGAGGAATATCAGGAAAAGGCAGAAGTGAGTGTGTCTGCTGCTGCATATCACACAGTAAAGGCTCATGTGGATACATTTGTAATGTGTTACCTTGGCTCGCTCAAAGGTAAGTCAGTGTGGCACTGTGCCCATGCACACCACTCTCAGCCCACACGCTTCAATCAGGGGAGAATAACAAGACATGCACAACATTTATCCATCTTTACTTTAGTGCACAAACGTGAGTCCATAATAAAACCTGCAGGGAGGACAGCAAAGTGAACAGTGAAGCTCTACCACGTCAGAAATCCACTTCCTTCGGGTATTGGTTCGTTAATATCACAGATAGAAATGTGTCCGAAAACAGATCAAATGTAAATTATGCACATCTGAAGGTGTTACTGATGCCTGCATTTCACAGTAATCACGCCCAGGTGTTACAGGCACCCAAAGGAGCCCATCAAGACCCTGAGCTCCAATCCTCACAGCATCGCAGGTCGGCCACACCTTATTCCTCTCATTAGATTACTGTAACGCTTTGTATTTGTGCCTAAATGATGCAGCATTTTCCCGCCTACAGTAACAGTGCTCACAGTCTCAGAGTCACACCAGCCTGTTGCAGCACCAACTCAGTGCTGCACCCTGAGAGCCATCACAGCTCCATCCACACCTGAAAGCCTTTTAGAGCCAACCTGTACAACATTACGTCCTGTCAGTGTGTGTGTGTCTCCGTTTTCTTCTTCACTTATTTTTATTTTTTCCTTTCCTGTCATTTTAGGTTTTTTACAACTTCTGCGATGTCGATCGCAGCTGCAGAGATCAACTTTATTTTCTGGATGTCCGCATCTCACAGCCGGCTGCGAGTCGGATCTGCACACACACTACAGTAAATGAATTAACGTGTATCTGAGGGTGGAAACACTCCTCTTCTCCTTCAACACATACAACAGGTCAGCTAAATTAGACAAAGCGTGCGGGTCATGTGGAGGAGGTGTGTGCTGCATTGTGAAACGCTGCCTTCATTATTAGAACCTTTTTACAGCTGTCGAATCACTTTTATCCTCAAAGATGTCAGCAGCTGATCCGGAAGATGAACAATTAAATCGGAATCTCGTTAACTAATAATAACGTGTTAACGTTCAGCACTTTACCCCTCGGTGTCTACAAAGAGGTACTCAGCCAATCACATCTCAGTGTTCACTCCACAACAGCTGTTTGGACACGTAACAGCATCCGACCAATAACAGACTGATAGTGGTACCTGAACCTGCACCATTGTGCAGGAACAAGGTGACAGCAAGGTGAGACACAGTTACTGAACACACACACACACACACACACACACAGACCACGTATATACACACACACACAGACACACACACACAGCCACACAGACCCACATATACACACAGCACTTCTGAAATATGACTTCCTGTTTCTGGGGATTATTTTAACTGAACCCAGTGATGGGGCTGATGAAGTGTGATGTGCTGCACTCTGGTTCGGCACCCACACCCAGATCTGGCAAAACGTCACTGGTAAGCTTCTTTAGCCTTTACGTGTTCGCCTAACCCAGTTTAATGTGCAAGAGTTTCTCAAGGCTGACAAACAGAAAATAAAGAAATTCAAATAAAGAACGAAATGAAAAACTGTGCGTTTTATTTCTGCACGTTAGAATCGTGTCTGTCTAACATATGAGCTGAAGTACAGCTTCTGTAGCCGAGCGACACTTAACACACCAATCAAACTAATGCCACCCAACCACACACACATCATTCACGTAGATTTCAGGTGAATCACCACCTGAATCCGTGAATGACACAAAGGAAATGATGTAGAGGTTTCCACCAAAGACAGAAACGTCAACATTCAGTCACATGCTCTATTTAACTTCACTGAGCTGTCTGAGTCTCTTGTGACTGCAGAGATCATAAAATCCAGCTGGGCTATAAGCAAACAAAGGACTGATAACTCTGTGCCAAACGCCATGATTAACTGGCACCACTTTAAAACGATGCACCTGAATTACCGATGCCCATCTGGTTAAAAGGCCTTTGCCTTGGCTTCATCACTTCCTCTGCTGACGTTGCAGGAAAGGACTCCATGTTAAATATGTTTCTGTGATCATTTATCATCGTTTTCTGTCCAAGCAGAAAATAAGTATCGTCTTAAACAGGGCTGTAGACTAATCTTTGCCATGGTTGTACTGGTGCGCCTAACTTAAGCACACCAGCACAAAAGTTAGGCGCACCCAAATTGTTCAACCGTATCGCTTAACACCGCAGTTTTACATGTGCACTTTTTTGGGGGAAAATTGATGTCCATACAGACAATATTGATTTGTAAATGATTAACTAACAATTTTGTGCTTGTGCTTAAAATGCGTTGGCACTCTTTGGCAATATTGTAGACAATATTAAACTTAATCATCACATCGGCCTCCTCTGACGACCTGTTTGCTGCTGCCTGCCGCTGTGGGGAGAGGGGACACTTGGGCAGTGCATTTATCACGACATATAATGTGTTTTCTGGATACATTGTGCTTTTTCAGCGTTCAGTGATTGATGGCTCCGTGTCAGAGCACTGGCTATGAATTTCAAATGGATCAGGCCTTAACTAAAAAAAAAAAAGAGGTTATCAATCGTTCTTATCTTTTCTCATTACCCACAGCTACATCCACTTCTGTCGGGCCTAGGCTATTCACTAGGGCTGGGTATCATCACTGATTTCTATAATCCATTTGATTCCGATTCACAAGGTCCCGATTCGATTCAATTTTGCCTCAGACAGTCAGAAATATTATAACTCTGATCATTTATCAGTACTGACACTTATGAGACTTTTTAGAAATGTGAGCATCACAGCAGATGCCTTTGTGTCAAAGTAACTGAGAATAAAACACAGAAAACATGAAGGAGATTTTGCTGGCCTGGCTTTTCATAGCAGATAACCTTAAAAATATTCTGCATTTTTGCATATTTTTAAAAATTTTGAATTTCTTCAGTATTGAACAGCAGAAATTAGGCTTTCTTGTCCGAGGTCATTTAAGTAAAAAGAAAAAAAAGAAAGACAGCGGCCGACAGCGCTGTAAACAACGGTGGACTGGTGGGTAATAAGTGAATGAATAATGCTGAAAACAGATTTGAGAAGGGAAACTGTTCTTGAAGTACAGAGAGAGAGAGCTGTGCATGAAGTGTGATTTTATCGTGGTGGAAGCAAAATAGCAAAAGTAAGAGGGAATTCATGACGATGTTTATCAAATGTGAAGCGTAGTATGCTGCTTCTTTTGCTACTGGCTCGGTGAATTTTGGTTGGAGACAGACGAAACCTGCAGCTCAGAATCTAGCGCAAAAAAGACGTAAAGACAGCGCGGACCCGACGCATCAGAATCAGTGAGCTGTCGGCTTTCAGCCCCGACGGCCCGTACACGGACACACCGTCGGGGCTGAAAGCCGACAGAGAAAGAGAAAGCTGATCTGATGCGTCGGGTCCGCACTCTGTGTTTACGTCTTTGTGTGGAATCAGTTTACCTGACCTTATTTGCTGTTTGGTGGTTGTTGAAATAGTTTTGTGAGCTTTAACCTGAGATTCTGGCGTTTCTGGCAAAATACATTTATATTTAAAAGTCGATTCAGGATTTAATGAATCGATATCGCTTTATTCAAGCTACTCACCTGCACTTTCAACTGGACCACGGTTAATCAGAGAGGTCCCGCCCCTGGCTATCTCTGATTGGTTTAGACCATGATAGGGGCATAATGTGTGTCTTGACCACACAAAGAGTTTTGGTTGTTTTTTTTTTACTCAAAGTTTTTTTAGTCGCACTATTGAACATTTTGGTCGCACTCTAGAGCCCTGGTCTTAAATCTGTGCTGAGGATGTTCAAACTGTTCACTGTTTTTACACATCACAGACCTCTCCTGTCCCTGTCCATGATCAGCCAGCTGTCAATAAAGATAAAAAACCCAATAATACAAACTGCTGAGGCTCAGCTCCACCTGAACACGTCAAAGGTCTGGCATTAAAAGCAGGAAACGCCATTAGCTGATTTATTCCAGCGCCCTCTGGGACAGACAGACAGACAGGCGGCTGCTGCAGCTTCTCCTGGCTTTGATGCGTCACGCACGAGCAGGAGTGTGTTTGTGCTGATAATGGGCCAGTAACGGGATGTGTGCTGGAAACAGAGATACCTGCGTGAGGCTGAACTCAGGTGGAAAAGCTGCTGGAAACGAAGATGCACAAAGCCCGACTCCCTGCCAAGCTCCCGCGTTGTTCCTGAATCCACCTGACTGTGGACATGACAACATCCACAAAGAAAATGCTCTGCAGGCGCAGTGAGCTGCAGGAAGGACGCCACATTCATTAAAGTGCCTCCAGCAGTGGAATGAATGAAGGCTTTTAATGATCCTTCTCTCTGAGGTCTGCCTGACAGCATTACTATTCATTTTTCTCACCCTTAAGCCAAGCGCTTCAAGCTTTTCAGGATTCACAGACTTTAAATCTAAGTGGACGTTTTACAGTTTGGAGCTCGTATAAACAAAACTAAAAATGAATAATGCAGCTTCACGGATGGATAGCAACACACTGTTCTGACCAATTATCAAAGTCCAAACCTTAAACAGGAAGCCAAACCCTCTAGTGTCTAGCAGAGGCAGCAGTGAGTCAGTCCAAATCCCATGTTAAAACTTTAACATATCTAACCAGCTGTGTAGCTCTGCAGTTCTTAACGGTTTCATTCAATTCAATTTTATTTATATAGCACTTAATATCATGTGAGGTAAAGAACCTACAATCATACAGAGGAACCCCAACAATCAGACGCCCCTAAGCACTTGGCGACAGTGGGGAGGAAGAAACCTCCGGCAGAACCGGGCTCAGGGATGGATGGCCATCTCAGAGACAGGCTGGTATTTCCAGCTCCAACTACCAACCAGGCCCGACCCTGCTCAGCTTCTGAGACGAGATCAAGCGTGCACAGCCACACCAGCCTGAGCTAAAGTATCTGCTACCATTAACCGATTTTTTACACACAGAAAAAAGCAGTCTGATCAGGTTTGTGGTCTGTTCAGTCTAAATCAGAGTCCAGACCTGAGTTTGGCTTTTCTGAGAACAGCACAGCTTTAACGATGCACTCACAGTCTGCTTTTATTACATATAGTGAGCTTTATGCTGCCAGCTGTTCAAAAGCAGCCATGGGAGCCGTTGGCAACCATCAATTTGGCCGTCTTCTTTGAAACTTGCTGGCATTTGATGGCCTCTGGTTGGTGCTCTGCTGCTGGCCTCTGCCTGTGTGGACAGCTCTTTAACACTTTCCCTCAAACACCCTAACGACCTGTAAGAGTAAACGGGTCACATTTACATCAGATGTAGCTTTGAATCCTGTATATGACTTCCTCTATTGTCTGTTCGTGCTCATTAGAGACGGCTATCGAGTGGCTCTTTCCTAACAGCCATAGCCCGTCTGAATAAAACCATTAGGGACAATAATGCTGTGTCTTAAAACCAGCGGCCCTTTTAATGGCTTATAAAGCAGCACTGTCACCTCTAATGTCTGAAAGCAGTTTAAGAAAGACACTAAAGCTGCAGAGAGCATCCTCCTTCAAGCTGTGTGCATCAGTGCTGCAGTAGCTCCTGGAGGTCACTGCAATGCAACAGCTCAGCCTGCTGCACACACACCGTCCCATTTTCATCACTTCAGGGGACATCACATCGACTTGCGTTCATTTCCTGCAGAATTACTCAACCTTTAAACCAGCTCATCCCCACAAAACGTAATGATTTAAAGTACAGCGACCAGTTTGTCTCTAAAAGGAAGTCCAGTCCCTACAGCATGAGCAATACAAGGGTGCATTAATCTGCCTGGACCAGTCCAGTTAGCAACAACACATCTCTGCTCAAAGACGATGATTTAAGGACAACACACAATCGAGGACGCATCCACACTGACACACAATTAAATATCACACACAGATCAGTGTGTGTGTCCGAGATGAGGCTGTGCACCGCTGCACGGCTCACATCGTCTTCTAACCTAAGCAGCACGGAGTGACTCAGTACCTCACATTCCAGCTAGCAGGACCCTGAAAAACAGGTAAAGCTAAATGGGACGCAGCCAACATTAACCTCATAAATTACAGCGACGCTGACAGCCCGGTTGCTCTGCTGAGAAAAAGGTCGATGGAGCACACGCTGTGAATGCGATTGGCTGCTCTGGAGCGCCTCTGTAAGCGAGACTGATGGTGGATTAAAGTTGGGTTGGTTTCTATTTTCCGTTAGTCTGTGTTATTGATTAACATCTCCTTTAACACCTGAGGTAGCTCCTTTCAGTAAATGAAGACATGCAGTTCAAAGACGATACCCCACAAAGCTTAGACTGCTTTCCCAGAGTTCTGAAAGCTCTCATTTCTATATTTTAGTTAATTTTTTTCTGTCACACATAATATTATAATATTTTACAGCCCACTGGCTCATATGGTGTAAAAGCAGACTCAGAACACTTTGGGGATGTGGCCGAGGGCCGGGAACAAAACACGAACCCCCGGCCGAGACCAGTTTCTCAGCAGAATGAGCCTCCTAAGATCCAGACGTGTGCATGTTATGTTAATCTGATGATTACATGTGGTACTGTGGTAGCCCTGAGATGGACTGGCACAAACCCAACCAGGTACTTTTGAGTCCCTAAACAAAACCAGCAAGACGAAGTCAAAGGGGGAAACAGAAGAGAAAACAACCATATACAGGACACAAACTGCAGTCTACGCCGACGCTACACTCCAGCCTCCTAACGTGGACGGACTGGTCGGTTATCTCAGCGGCTGGTGTTTCCACAGTTGGTGCATCAAGGTACTGATGCCAGCATGTGTGTAAAGCAGATCTGACAAAACGTCATTAAATTATATTCTTGCTGTCTTGACCGAGAACTGGATAAGCTATAAGTAGGAAGGTGGGTGGCTGGATGGATGGAACTATACTTTTCTAAGAGTCTTGTAGGAACACTACAGTGTTTTTATATTTGAATTAATTTCAGTTAAATTTCTACAGCGCCATTTGACATCAACAGTCGCCCCAACATGCTGTAAAATAAAAACAAAATAATATTAGAGGGAGTGCCCCATGAACAGCACCTGGTGATGGTGGGAAGGAAGAACTCCCTTTAACAAAACATGACTTCCACTAAAACCAGGATCGGGGAGCGGCAGCTATCTGGCACAACTGGTTGGGATGGTAGCGGATATATATATCATTTTTACTGGTGGTTTTGATAACAGCTAATAAAAAATAGAATAGATGCAATGAGATGGATAAAATGTAGGACACGTGATGAGATTAGATGAAACATGCAAAGCCAAAGTCATTCACAGCGCAAAATCTTATAAGGACCTCTTTTAGGCCTCTGAGGTCTGAAGCAGGGACGATACTTTCTGCTTCCATGCGCCCGGAAGCAGAAAGTGACGTAGACTTCGTTATTGCACAGTTAGCGCTAAGATCTGGACGTTCATGTGCCTGTTGTTTGTCTCCAGCTGCTCGCTTCTACAGCAGCGTATAACTGAGGCTTAAGGAATCATCGAGGGATGACCTGATCTCCAAGCTCTGTGCTGATATTCACTCTTACACAAAACTAAAGCCCTTTCTGTTTTTCTTCACAAAATCAAGGCCAGGGTTGACAACAGTGATGACTTACACCTATCAGGGTCAAACAAATATTAGGTCCACTGTAAACACTGCCAGGTAAAGCTACTGTGGCATAAACGTCTAAAATGCCCAATGTCTTAGTTTGATTGGAAACAGCTGCCAAGTTAAGGAACATCTGGACGAAATACACTATATTGCCAAAAGTATTCACTCGCCCATCCAAATCCCTCATTCCAGGTGCTCCATCAGTTTCATGTCCACAGGTGTATAAAATCAGCATCTGAGCATGCAGACTGCTTCTACACACATTTGTAAAGAATAGCTCGCTCTCAGGAGCTCAGTGAGCTCTAGTGTGGTGCCGTGATAGGATGCTAGGAATGTCCTCGCAACCAAATACTCCACAGTCAGCTGTTAATGGGATTATAACCAAGCGGAAGTGACTGGGAACGACACCATCTCAGCCACGAAGTGGTCGGCAACGTAAATCAGAGAGCGGGCTCAGTGGAAGCTGAGGATCATGGTGCACAGAGTTCACAGACTTTCTGCAGAGTCAACCGTTAAAGACATCCAAACTTCACGTGACTTCAGATTAGCTTAAGAACAATGCGTGGAATGGGTTTCCATGACAAATGCATCCAAGCCTTACATCACCAAACAAACAGCAAAGCATTGGACGCAGTAAAGCAAAGCACATGCCACTGGACTCTAGAGCTGTGGAGACATGTTCTCCAGAGTGACCAATCACACGTCTCCGATGGTAAAATGGTAAATGGCCTGTATTTATATAGCGCTTTACTAGTCCCTAAGGACCCCAAAGCGCTTTACATATCCAGTCATCCACCCATTCACACACAGGTGATGGCAAGCTACATTGTAGTCACAGCCACCCTGGGGCGCACTGACAGAGGCGAGGCTGCCGGACACTGGTGCCACCGGGCCCTCTCACCACCACCAGTAGGCAACGGGTGAAGTGTCTTGCCCAAGGACACAACGACCGAGACTGTCCAAGCCGGGACTCGAACCGGCAACCTTCCGATTACAAGGCAAACTCCCAACTCTTGAGCCACGATCGGCCACGATGGACGAGTCTGGGTTTTTGGTTGCCAGGACAACGGTACTTGTCTGACTGCACTGTGCCAAGCGTAAAGTTTGGTGAAGGGGGACTATGGTGTGGGGTGTTTTCCAGGAGTTGGGCTCCACCCATTAGTTCCAGTGAAAGGAACGCTTCATGCTTCAGCATACTTTGGACACTTTCGTGTTCCCAACTTTTTGGGAACAATTTGGGGATGCCCCCTTCCTGGTGTGAAGAACTTGACTGACCTGCAGCAAAAATCCCCATAAACATTCTTAAATCTGCATGAAGGCTTGTCTGAAGAGCTGAAACTGTTACAGCTGCAAAGGGCCGACATCCTATTAAACTGTGTGGATTAAGAATGGGAGGTCAGTCAGTTTTGCACACTCTGAAGGCAGACAAGTGAACACTTTTGGCAGGATGGTGTACGCTGCCCTCTGCCTCCAGACCGAGCTCCACGCAGCAGAAACAGAATGCTTGCCGGGACAATCATGTGACCTGACATATGTGATGGATGCATTTATTATCATCGGTCATGGTGCAGCTCAGAGCCCCAATCTGTGGTCCTGATACTGATGCAGCACCACATGGGGAACCTGAGAGCGAGCCCATGCCCGTCACACATACACAGCAAAATACATCATAGGTAAAAGTGCTGCTGTCTCTCTCCCCTCTCTCTCCCTCTCTCTCTCACACACACACCAAAATAATGCAGCACACACATGATTTGTCTTTCCCCACCTGATTGTGTGCAGACACATGCACACAGGTTAAAGGTGACCCCTACTCGATATGTTGACGGGGATCAGGTAGGAAAGCAAACACACACACACACACACACACACACGTAATGAGCCGTCTCATAACTCAGCTCTGACAGACGCTTGATAATCCACTAGAACACACACACACACACACACACACACACACACACACACACACACACACACACACACACACACACACACACACACACACACACACACTGAGAGCGCATACTAACCTGGAGGCAACATAGTCCATACTTCAGTCTTCACACGCAGAGATAAATCCACATGTACGGCAGAGAGTGTGTGTGTGTGTGTGTGTGTGTGTGTGTGCTCTGTCTCAGTTTCAGCTCTGCTGTGGCGCTCTGATCTCCAGAAAATGTGATGTGATGTGTGAGAGAGAGAGCTGGCTGCTGTGATGCTGAGGCTGAGAGCGACGTACAGCTCTGTTATACACTCAACCTCGATTACTCCCTTTCCTCATCCCCGGCTCTCCCTCTCCCTTCACCCTCCTCCTGCTGCTGCTCTACCTTTCCTTACTCCTCTCCCTCCCCCTCTCCTGTGCATTTTTCTCTCTGTCCCAATCCTTTTCTCCTCTTCGTTCTCCATTAGCACTCCTCCTGGTAAAGATGTTCATTGGTGCCTCGCACACATTTACGGTCACAGCCCTTCATTTACACTTGCTTCAGAAAGTAATCAGCCCAGTTCTATTTTTCATTTTTAATGATCGTTTCTACACAAACTGATCCCTGAGTAACTGGGATGGAAAACTGAACATTTTTTTAGAATGTTTTCATATTTCTTGAAACGCTGGTGTGGAGAAAGCAGCAGTCAGTTATAACCAGTCAGAACTATGAAGGACGGGCATCGGACCTTTTAATTGATGGTGTGAAGTGGACAGAGGCTGGACAGTGAAGTCAGCAGCTCATAGGCTGACACGCTGGCGGACCCTACAGCAAGAACCTGCCGCTGTCTCTCTTTGCTGCGATGAGAAGAGTTCAGCTGGTGCCTCAGATCAGTCCAGCTACTGCACCATGAAGATGTGGTTGATGAAGAGTGCCAGAGATGGTCCTTCCAGCAGGTTCTCACAGATTCACCAGCTCTGTTCTGATTGGGATCAACAGCCAAAGACTCATCACTGTTTTATAGCTGATGGATGGATATTCAGTAATTCATTCGTAGTCTTGTCCTGTGTCCATGCTCTTTCTTCTCAGGTAGGAACCCCACCCTTCCCTGTACCAGGTTCGTCTGTGAGGTCTACACAGCCCTTAAAGACTATGGTTTGGACATTCTTGGTCTTTCTTAAGAACCTTCAGCATCTTTAATCATCTCTGGAGCTGTTCAATGACACATGACTCAACAATGCCTGGAGAATTTTTAACCTCCATAATAACCTAAAGAAGTAGCTACCTCATCATCCTGCTTTATTACCAAAAGCATTAAACATGGTCAATGGTGCCCAGAATGACCTATTTTGAACCTACTGGAACCACATCATGAATCACAAAGGGCTCTAGTGGGATTTCTGGACTCCCCTTTAGTTAACTCTCAATTCTGGACAAGTAAATTCTTTTTAAAGTTGACTTTGAACTTTCTAACAGCTCCCTTCAAACCACAATCCAAACCTTCATAAAGGCTCAAAGGACCACCTTAAATGTTCCCAGCCCAGCTCCAGGACTCCTGGAATTCCTGCAAGGCCTTAAAACCATGCCTGAGAAACTACAGCTTTGAAGATATGCATAATTAACACAAGCAGGCTCTAAATGATGCACTTGATACCAACAAGATGATAAATGATGTTTATGAATGTCGAGGCAATCAAAGAGGCTGGGGGTGGAGGCTATATAAGGACAGGAAGCTGACACACACACACACACACACACACACACACACACACACACACACACACACACACACACACACACACACACACACACACACACACAAATACACACACAAATTCAGAGCAGTGTGTTGTTACAGTCTGCAGGGAGTAGATGTATGCAGCCAACTCTTCTATTATGGTAGCTCATTGATCCAACACACACCCACAAACAGACACACACACACCCACACACACAGAGTTCAGGCAGCCCCTTTATCACCATTCATGCTAGCACCTCCCCTCCAAGTTGACATGACTCACAAATAAAATGCAACCACGTCATCAAACTGTCTGAGGCAAGGAAGCTGCCCAAATTAAGACCCCCCCGGGCTTTTTTAACTCCGGACTCTCTCTGAGTCGCTATGCATGCTTCACAGTTCTTTCTCTCATACTGGGTATCATGCTGCTTTAGCTACTCCCCTTTAAGACTTTCATAAACTGATGGTCTGAACAAATGAGGTTGGAGTTTTTGGACACTACACACCACTGCAGAAAGCCTCAACAGTAAACTGCAGATAAGATCTTATTGTCACATCCCTCATCCCCCATACTTTCACAGCAGTTTTAGATCAGAGTGTGCGATGCTTGTTTCGGCTCAGTTTCTATTTATACTCTGTTGGTCCTGTTACTGTCTGCTGCTGCAATGACCCACTTTCCCCACAGACTCAATCAACTTTCAACTGATTTAATTACCTTTGGAGTGGTTGTGAATACAGATTGACATCCACAGAACAGCTTATACCAAATGCTGCTGACAGACCCTCAGTACTCACACCACACATGAAGGATAGCCTCTCCATGCTTCGTCTGCTGATGAAGTGATGATGTGCAAAATTTGTCCTGTGAGTTCATCCTCTGAGGAACAGATAAAATCAGGGCATGTCAGACAGATTTCTGCGAACGTTTCAGCGATGGCTGCAGCTCTGACATGCTGATTTTCACAGAGGCTGGTGGTTTTAGAACAAAGGTCACCCTGGCCACTGTAATGTTTAGGACCAGGCCTGCTGTTCAGTATGATGTTACCAACTTCATTGCCCAAAAATTTTAAAAAACTGGTGCAATCAGCTCAAACAACACGATGAGTGCGGCTGTTCTCACAGCTGTTACCGTAAAGTTTGATGTCAGCATTCACTGAAAGCTGTGGTTAGGTCATACAAACATATTAGCAGAACCAAGATGGAGGATCAGGATTAAACTGTTTGTGTTAAGGGGCCCTGATGGGCAGAGTCAAACACTCTCTGGAGGAGGACTAAACTTCAGCTGAGAGAACATCTGAAGTGATCCGTCCACAGTTGGAGGTCAGTCATTGCTCTGCTGCAGGTATGGATTACTTTCATTTTTATTTATACAGCGCCAAATCACAACAACAGTCACCTCTAGACACTTTATATTGTAAGGTAGACCCTAAAATAATACATTCAGAGAAAACCCAACAATCATATGACCCCCTATGAGCAAGCACTTTGGCGACAGTGGGAAGGAAAAACTCCCTTTTAACAGGAAGAAACCTCTGGCAGAACCAGGCTCAGATTCTGGTTCATTCTGAGATATGAAGTGAAATCTCACCCCGTATCAGCAAGAATAGAATAAAACAAAATAACTATATTATCCACATGAATGTAAAATTGTCTTTGGTTCACAAAGTCATAAACAAATCAATCAAATCACTTCATATCAACCCAAAAAAATCCTACATACACATATACAAAACTTCAATACAACAACAAGAGAAACACATCCCAGCATCTTAAACCATAAAACTAAACTTGTCATCAAGTAAACTTGTTCCCAAATACTTAAAGCCATCAACAACTTCCACAGACTGACCAGGAAGTGAAAGACCTGTTATGAGGCCTGTGTAATTCAAGACAAGCTTGTTGGTTTAATCAAAAACTGATGAGATTTACACTGTTCTTCCTGTTCCTCTGAAAGAGACCAACAATAGCCATCAGCATATTTTAACATTCTCGCATCCCTATCCTGTAGCTACAATATGCTAAATGCAAAAACAGTAGCATATTGTTGTTAGTAATAACAACATGGGGGCATAAGCTTAGAGTCTATTGTGAGGACTGATCTCCTTACATCCCCGTGATGTTAACCAGCACATTTTGTGGTGAAGCCTTGGTGAAACATTACAGTCGAGAGAGTTTTTGTCACTGACTGAGAAACGGAGGACGACATGTCTGTCTGACTTTAACAGGACGGCGATTTATAAAACAAACATGTTTCATTTAAAAGGACGAGAAACTGTTTACTCTGGTTATAGAGCAGGATAGCCAATGGCCACTTACTGACAGACCCCCCTACGGCCACGCAAAACACAGTCGCCCTCTGTTGGAGATGAGAAAGAATGGCTTGGGGCACTTCAGCACAAGCTACGTCCATCTCTTCTATTGTCCATCAGGTGCTCTCAGACTGGGGGTGGATCCATGTAGAATCACAGAACAGGTGGGGATAATCTTACTAATCCACGTTATTTCAATAAGATTATAGAATGGCTCTTTTTTTCATACCTGTAATCAGCACTTCCTCCCAGACTGTAAGTATCTGAGTTAAAACCGGACCCAGCCTGCGGAAAAGCGCTGCATTAAGCACAAATTTGGGGAACAACATGTCATCGTTTTGCTGTGTAACCTGTAAGAACCACAGCAGAGAGCTTTGAAACTGATGACGACGGTCAGCTGGATAGGGACGAATCTGCAGGAGGAGACGCAACGCCAGACACATCATGGACACGGCCGCTGAGCATCCCTCCCGTTATTACTCCTGGGTGGAGGAAAACTGGATTTTCAGGAGGAGTTTTTAACCGATCAAACTGCCACAGCGCTGATCAGACCACAGATCAATGATTTAAATCTGACCTGTTAATTCTCTGTTAAATCACCTCGATCACCAGGTGTGTGACTTTTAATCCTGCATTTACCCCCTTCATCCCCGTTTAACCTTTAAATCCTCCTCACAGAGCTGTCAATCATCCATCAGAGAGCTCCTCTTCACAACATACTGCAGTTTCTTTACAAGATTAAACGGCACACACACCTGACTGTGTTCTACCTGCAGAATAATGTGCTATGATGCAGCACAGGCGGAAGCTGCAGATATCTCCTGTTTTCTTTATTCAGCCTCTCATGCACAAGCTAAAAGCTGAGGACACAGGTTACAACATTCACACAAAACTGATTTCAGCCAAGCATAACATTACTAAAATGTTTGATGCCATTTTTTTAGATAATAAAATTATGCGTTTAAATGCTTTTCATTAATTAGGTTGCTAAATGCATTCTCTTGAATTGAATTAACATGTTCACAGCCCGATACACAAACTGTGTGTTTTACTAGGGGCGTGGCCTCTAACTGACAGGTGGATGGTGATACAGGTGGATGCTAGCTTCACCTTTACTAGACCTCTGCACCATGTTTGTGCTGTTGGAGCCTTTTGGAGCATTTTAATGGTGTTATCTAACCAATGACAAAGCTGCTGGGAGGTTACTGTACTAACACACCTTCAAAGAAGGCGACGTTTGGGTGCACAATAAGATTTAAGGATTTTGATTGGATGTTAACGAGCGCTGATTAGCAGGTATCTGTGTCTGTGAATGCAACTTCAACACATAAAAATGGGATCTTACAAACCAATGAATCAACAACGTCATTTATACAGTGTTTAGCTAATTTTGTACACAAGTCTGTGTGCACACACGAACTGTTCACGATTAACCAAATGTCAAGTCTGTTCTCCATCCCGACCAGTCACCAAGATTTAAAGGCTTATATAGACAACTGTGCTTTTCCTGTTGATGGAGTAAGCTTTCATTTAAAGCAGGCCCGTAAGTAAGATGCAAACAGGAGCTGGTTTTGGTAACAGTGGTGATTTATTTTCGTCTGCATCGACACAATCAGTCTACCATCAGATATCGCAGCAGACACATGATTCATGGAGTTTTTTAGCTCCACGATGACGTGCTTTGACCCTGACGCTGTACAGTAAAACCAATCTACTCAGAGGCTGCAGAGATGAAGGCTATTTGCTCGGCTGCTCGTTTTGCTGCGAGACAAACAACCTGAAACAGCATGTGGAATTGATCTGAATCATTCATTACTGTTGCAGCAGCCAATATAATGTTTCACCAAGAATATAAATAAGACAACAAGCCGAGAGAGAAGAGCAGGCAGCGGCGTGGCCCGAGAGAAAAGCACCACCAATTCATCATTCCTTCCATCCCTGCTCATGTAAGCTTTATTGTATTTGTGTCTGACTCTTATGAGACTGCAGTGAAAAAGCTCAGATTCACCAGAAACCCAGTGCTCTGCCCAAACTTTGCCCTCGCACTCGAGTGTTTCAGACATTTCTGTTTGCCACAACTAATATACAAATCAGACAGCTGGCACAAAGCTTGACAACAGGCTGTAAAATTTGCACTTGGCACAAACCTCTGGACAGACGTTGTCTCCCAAGCCAAACATGAAACATTTGGCAGTTTCATTCTGTCAGATTATCACCATCAAACTGAAAACACATGTCATTGGAGGCTGATGCTGTTTCCCCATTAACAGGACCGGTCTGTCCATCCTGAAAAACAAAGTGGTACCAGGCATTGGCTATCCCAGGTCCAAGCTAAAGTAAGCCTCAGCTGTCCTACACAGGCAAGGGTAAAATCTGGAGACACCTAGCCTGACTAGTCCCAAAGATAAGGCTCAGGCCTAGGAGAACAGGTTAAAGGTCAGAAAGACTGAACCAAACCGTCCTAGATTCCAGGATAGAGACCAATGGGATACAGCTGCACCAAGAATTTATACCAGTGACCAAGAGAAGTGCGCCTAAAGAGGAAAGGGGTGAGTGTTTATTACCCTAAGACTGAGCTTTAGTGACCACAGAGGCCTGGATAAAGACCATGAGCTTCTTTCAAGTTCACGCTAAAAGAAAGTTACTCGACCCAGGATGAAAGTCAGACATGGAGAACTGGACCAGCATCCAGGCTAAAGATCAGCAAAGACCGAACTTCCGGTCCCAGAGTCCCAGACCAAGATCCAGGACTCATGCCAGACCATCCAACATTTTTGACTTCAGATGAGAGGAACTGAGTTATTTTGTTTAACAGTCAGCAGACTGAGCTCTTCCTCAGCTTTACCAGTTAAGGAAGGTTAAGGAACATAACGTTCTCCAGGTTCAAACCAGTTCATCATTCCACAGACAAGAAACGCACGAGTCTGAGGACACGCTAAAAGTATGAGCTTTGCTTTGGTTCACGCCAAAGACCCTGAAGATGAAGCTGATGGAAACTTTGGTTTGTGTTTGTTTTTAAGGGTAATTTTATTGAGTCTATTCAGTCCAATTACAGAAACTTTATTAATATATAAAACTTAACCTGCATTTAACCTCTGACACAAACAACATCAATTCATTTATACATCATTTTTCTTTAAACAAGACGTTCTGTGTCATTCATTGAAAGATTTTACTTGCAGAATTTTAGTGTCCAGTTTAGTGTTTCAAGATAAAGATATACTCAGACTTCCAAAATGAAGACAGGCTTTAAAAGGACAGTTGAAGTCTAGAGGAAACAGCTTTGACCAAAAAAGCTAATCCACCCTAATCCCAGATGAGATGCCAGCTCAGAAAACCCAAATGCCATTAAAACCAGAGGTCAGAATGAAAAAGCCGACAGCCCCGTCCGCCCGCCTGCTTCAGACGTAGCAAACCAAACGTACCCAAACCAAAGCGAGGCAAAGACAGCAGAAACCCAGAGAGAGAAAGACCGAGAGGAACTGAGAGCAACAAAAATCACAACAAAAGCATCCAGCGTGTGCTGAAATACGTCACGAACGGGACTGAGGGCCTGCCGGTTCATACATGGCCTGCAAAAACAGAAACACAAACACACACACACACACACACAAACAGTGAGATACTGATGTACGTTTACTGAGACAAAAATGAAAACAGACTCAAAAACAGGCTTTCAAATAATTAGTGCCGCAGATCACAGGAAGTAAATTAACATGATCCAAAATGAGACCCAATGCGGTTCAGCAAGAAAAACTACACAATGTGAAATATTCTGTGAGTTAACGTGAGATAAAACAAGTCCAGATTAACTGAGATGTTCAGATATTTGCTGTAATCTCAGTTTTGTTGGAACACATGACACAGACATTCAGACACAGATCCTTGAAAGGAAATCGAGGAGATGATCTGAGATGAAATGAAGCCCGTCAGACATTCAGTGACAGCTGCAGAAACAGATTCTCTGGTAATCGTTCTTCAGACAGACGTGACCTGATTGAGATGAAGCTAAGAGCGTGATGAGTTCCTGCTTCAGCTTTTACCTGAACCTGTTCAGACGCGTGCACGCAGCTAAATCCTCTGCTTCATTGCACTGCTGCTGAAGTGCCTTTGAGCAAACAAGTGGCAGGCAGGACGTAAGCGATCAAACCTTTCTCTGGCTGTGACACTCTGACGATAGAGGGAAGTTACCAGGCCTGACCATGCCCCAGCAGTTCCTCTGAGACCCAAGTCCACACAGCATCACGCACAGAGTTCACCCCTTACCTCCCCCTCCCCCCAGCCATAGCTCTGTGGTCACATGCTGCCGCTGGCTGATTGGCTGATCTGAGACTGCAAAAGCTCAAAAAATATGACAAATTCGGTGAGAACACAGATGATTGGGCTTTGACCGGCCACCCAAGGTCAGGTAGTGTGAGCCCTCCAGCACAGGCTGCAGGTGTGCTTGTGTATACAGAGGGTTACCTGTGTGTGTTCAGTGTTATGAAGGCAGTACAACTGCAGACCTAACCTGCTACAGAGGACAGACATGAAATAACTGCCTGCTGACCAATCAGAAGTCTGAAAGATCCCAGTGAGCATTAATGAGAAATATAGCTCATGATAAACATCCATCTTTAGGAGTGGTTGTAGTTTCCACCCAGTCTTCCCATAATGCCGACAGGAACTACGTATTTCTCCAAAGCATAGAAAATAAAGACGACTTTTAACCACATCACTGTAACAGATTCTGCTGTGTGTTACTGACCTTTGGCCTCCTCCAAGTCAGAGTTTAGCTCCTTGTCTGAGTAGCTGGGAGGCCTGTAGGGTGGGGGCTGTCTCGGGGGGGGCAGCACTACCTCTGATTTCTGCAAACAAACACATTTATTCATAAAAACATGGACTCTGTTGACTTCCAGTCAGACTATAGACCATAAGTGTGCAGACAGTTGTGCACGAGCCTCGGGCTGTGTGAGATAGGAGCCTGGAACACACTGAAACCTGGTAAAACTAAATGGCAGCTGTGAGCAAGAAACAATCAGCACCACCACCAATATGACCTCCAACCTTTAGGCTCCGTGCTGCACGGCTCAGTTTAAACTCTGATCTAAGCCCTGCTTGGTCATCTGTAGTAACTGTAGAGGTCGCCTGCAGCGTGTAAAGTCAAACTACTACCACAGCAGACTTTGTGTTGTATAATTCAGTTTTTGTTTTTTCCAGTTTGTCTTTCTCGTGCAGTTTCTGCTGTCGTTTCCTGTATCAGACTTTTGGAGGCTACACTGCCATTAACAAAGAAACACCGGAAGCTCTGAGGACTCGCGTGACTGCATAGCACAATCCTGCGACGATCACTCCATCATGACGTCTGTCTCAGAGCTCTGTCTTATTTCATTCTTTTTATATTTATTAATCAGGCTGCCAGCTTTATTATGGATTCTTTATACTGTCCATCTGTCTCAAAGGCGTTAGATAAAGACTGGAGTATGATGGTGAGTGTGGTTTAAGCATGGCTGAAGCTGAGACTTTGACGTCCTCTCACACTGATCCTCAGACCAGGACCGTGCCCTGTGTGGACGCAGCGCCCGGCTGCAGCTTGAGGACAAACACCATCAAACATCAGATCTTGTTTCACACTGAAAGAGCCGATCATTTTGTTTCGTTAGCCCACGTCAGTAAGATGTTTTTATTTTGTCCCATTCTAAGCTGTTTTATGGGATCATATTCAGCTGCTCTCACAGTGTTTTGTTGCATTTCTTACTTATTAAACTCGTCTCTGTTGTTTCTGTCATGTTGTAAATGATTATGTTACAGCTCATGTCGTCTTCAGCTGCTCTAAGATGGATTTTCCAAATCCTGGGAAAAATAAATTCAGTCTCATCTTATCTGAGTCTCCACAGGCAGCAGATCTAATCTGTTAAATGTGATTTCTGAGCTCCGGAATGACATGCCGCTGTTTGTGCAGAGGCTGTGTCGCCCTCTGCTGGTCTCTGTTGAGCTGTGCAGGCATCTCACAGACATACATTTCTGTGTGTCCTCGTTAATACAGAGTGTGGAGCTCTTACCGGAGACTCCATCCTCTTTGTTTGGGATCTGCTGATGGTTGAAGCTGTCAGAGACATGGGCTGAAACACACATACACACACAATTAAACACACAGAAACTCGAAGAATCAAACAGTTTGGACTGTTTGACGTGTATGAGACAGAAAGCTCTGTCTATGCTCAGTTAGCAAAAGTTGATAGCTTAGAACTTCATACAGATTTGTGTGTGTGTGTGTGTGTGTGTGTGTGTGTGTGTGTGTGTGTGTGTGTGTGTGTGTGTGTGTGTGTGTGTGTGTGTACCCGTGGAGTCGCTGTCAGGCTCTGGACGATGAAGACAACGGGGCTCGGGGCAGATTTGATCGTGTTGACCGCCTCCTCGTGACTGGCAGCTCGCAAGTCAACACCTGACACCTTTATACACGCACGCACGCACGCACGCACGCACACACACGGAGTTGAAGGTCAGACATTATGAAAATGTTAATCATAAAACTGTTTTTACTTATAAAGTCTTTTCCTTCATAAAGGGGTCGCTCTGAAAGATTCAGTCTCAGGCTGTGTGTAAACTATGGATGTAGCGCACGTGTGTGTGTGTGTGTGTGTGCGCGCGCTTGTGTGTGTATAGAGACCCAGGAATTAGACAAGGCCCTACCTCCAGGATCTTGTCCCCGGTCTTCAGACAGTGGGTGTTGGCGGCGGGGCTGTTGGGTAAAACCTGCTTGATGAAGATTCCCTTCAGTTCCTCTCCATTCCTCAGTCGCTTGATGACATGGCGACCTCCAACAATGCTCAGACCCAGAGACTGACCCTCCTCAGGCCACACCTCCACCCTGCACAACAGCGAGGGTGGAAGTTTGAATAATGTACCAGTCTCTCTGGGTCACCTGACCTGTACACAGTCTCCTGGGATATCATAATGTACCTGTGTGTGTGTGGCTGTGTGTGTTACCTGCGGGGCGGTCCCCAGTGGCTGAAGGCAGGTGTTTCCTGTCCTTCCCCCTCCTCTCTTTCAGGCAAGTCACTGTGAACACAGACCCACAGTCAAACACTACTTTTTGAAAGAAAGAAAACCTGAGCCTGAAAATCAGGAACAGGTGAGATGCTGGGCCACAGACACACAGACACAACTTTAACCACATAAAGCAGCGTTGATTCTAAACAGAAATGCACCCACACTTGAGGCATCTACCTGTTTACATCTGTGTTCAAACCAGCAGAACGTGAAGCAGCTGTCCTACCTGTGGCCACTGATTGGCAGAGAGGATCCCCCCTGGCTCCGCCTCTTCCTCTTCGCAGTATCAATCCTCCTGACAGACCTCCAGGGGAAGAAAAACACAGACAGGAAGTTTCTGTGATTAAACTCTGAGGCTGGTTTGTGACCACAATGATCCAGATTAATCTAACGAGGCTGAGAGTGAGCGCCGGGTGCCCGCTGACCATATGTTATTAAAAACAGCAGGAAACAGTTGACTCATGGAGAAATCAGACTGCAGTTAGAGTGTGAGAGCAGCAGAGGGTGCCACAGCACTGTGACGGGACGCAAGAGGAGCTGATGGAGGAGGAAATTAGTGTGTGTGAGGTCTAAGCTTGTGAGCTGCGAACAGTTAGCAGGTTTCAGCACTGTGGGCAACTTTAACCTGGCAGGGAAGAGGACACCAGACGTTACTTGGGGCATGATTGAAGCTTCTGTTTCCAGAAAATTCGGCCTCTCTTAGCAGATACGGCTGTTTAAACACGACATACAGCACGATAGCAGACCTCTGACTCTCTGAGCGAGTGTGTATGAGGAGGAAGAGTGACGGCGAGCGTGAAGGTGCAGCAGGAACTCACTCTGTGTCAGTGTCCGTGAGAGTCAGCTCAGAGTCTGCTTCGCTGTCTCTGGAGTCCGGAAGACCTGAAACACACACAAACATCTGTACTGCTATCACTGTGAGGACCTCATCCTCATCCTTCACCATGAACTGCAGAACCGCTGACCCTGATCTAGGTGGATTTTCTTTAAATGACATCCTGTTCCTATTCACCAGGTCATGAGATGGAAAAAAAAAAAAAGAGAGATCATGGATCTCGAGTCTAAATTATCTTAAACATGATTTAGACTCGTGTGCTCTCCTCTCACCCAGAATCAGCTTTCCCACAGACACAATGCTTTCATGGTCCGATCTCTGCAGGTCTTCCTCCTCCTGCATCTCTCTGCTCCAGGCCTGAGGACAAAAATCACCAAATAACTACAAATACATACAGAAGCAGAATGTCACGACTTTTGTTCTGACCTTCATCCGGTCACGCAGAAATCAGCCTTTAGAAAACACACGAATGTTAAACTGCTGAACTTTTCCCATTAAAAACATGCTGGAAATATTAATACCCAAAAATGAACAGTATGAAAGAAAATGGAGATAAGGTGTGTCTGAGTGCAGGTGGAGTCAGGAGAGCGTATGGTTCTCCAGCTCTTTCCCCTGTAAAAACAGTGCTTCTCAACCCGCCGTACCGCCAACGGGCAGTTCGGACACGTCAGCTCAAACGAGTTGTGCTTTAGAACAGTTTCTGGGGGTTTTGGGGCGTCGCTGCAGAGGCAGCACCACCCCCGGTCACGGAAACATGGGGGACCGTAGGCAGGGTAATGAGTTCTCGCCAATACCTCGCCACTCGCAGCCGTTCACTTCATGTTTTGTGTGAGCGAGTCAACGTCAATGAAACTTCCCCTTGCTCGTCAACTCACCTCATCTGCCCCCCCAGCTCGGGTAAGGGAGGCCAACTTCCACTCTTCCCAAGATGGTGGGGGTTTCCTGGGGGCGGGGCTCACGCTGTCCTCCGGCTCTACCTCCTCTTCATCAACACCCATCTCCCTGAATTCCTCCTCTGGCCGGAGGTCAGAGGTCAGAGAGGAGGTGGCGTAGCGAGGGAGAGCATCCAGGATCAGCTCTGGCTCCTCCTCCTCTTCCTCCTCCAGATGAAGGCTCTGTGGAAGGATGGCGGCCTCGCTGAAACCCTAAAACACAGACGGCAGCATTCAGAGACGAAGCTCCAGAGGAGCAACCGCGTAATTAAGACAGAAATGACGACAGGAAGTCCAGCAGCTTCAAACTTCACCAGTGAGCTCAGGTTCACCATGTCTGAAGAATGTTCAGCCTCCAACGTGTCATGAGATGCATCGATAAACACACAGAGACATTTTTCACCTGGCAGCAGTGCAGAGACGTAATCAAATGCAATTGACTAAACAGTGTCATTAGCCATTTGCTCTGATTGGCTGTATTTCTGTCTGCTTGCGTTAGACGTGATTTTTATCATTCCTGTAAGCACTCAGCTTTGTTGGCCATTTGCCTTTAAAAACATAGATTTGAATCTGAAAGGACTTTCTGGTTTCTCAGCTCGTTTCTGCTCTTTAATGGTTTATTGTTTCTCACACCTGCTCAGAGGACAGGTGTGAGAAATAATGAAACACTCACAGCCGAGATGACTCCCGTGTCTGTGGAAAACAAACAAGATGACTCAATTTGGATTTCTGGAGGTCGTGAAGGACAAAAGGAGGCAGAAATCAGAATCCATCATGGTTCCCAGTGTTTCATGTGAAAGTGTGAGAGTGTCTCTGCAGCTCGCACTAAATCTAAAACTCGCCTGACTTTGGACATTAGCCTTCATCTCCAACTCCCCAAAGAGCCTCCTCAGCAGATACTGAGAGGAAATCCTGTTCTTAACATTACGATGCAGACATTAGCCCGCGCCGGGAAATATTAATGACAACACTTAGGCTAATTTCCATCGACGAAGCCTCATCGTCAAGGACTCTGCTCCTCTTCTTTTAATTTGGGCCCGGGAAGCCGGCCCATCACGGCGTATAATGGAGGTGAGGAGTAGACGGCGGCAGCGGCAGAGAGCTCATAATGCTAACAGGATGTTCTGCAGACTGATGTGTATTGGCCGTGACTGCCTGGCCTCATATTCATAAGATTTAAAGACGCTGTCATTTAATGTCTCTGCCATTAGACGATGAGGACGGAGCATCGGAGCATCGCTGCGGTTCACGTGAGGATCCTCAACGACTGTCTTCACCGCCTCGCTGCAGCGACTGCAGAGTCACATGACTACATGACAATCCTCACAGGAAAGAAAAAAAAAACAAAAAAAAAAAACAAAACAAAAAAAAACAAACTGCATCACTCCCACAGGAAACTCCACCAACAGCCATGTTTCTGCTGTGTGACAGAAACAAAGGTCAGAGGTCGCACCTAGGCTTACAGTCTTTAATGATCCTCCTTCTGCAGCTGAAACAACCACAGCTGCAGTTCCCCTGACGTCCAGCAGAGGCAGTAGTGAGTCACTCCACATAGACTCCCACGTTTCCCTCCTCTTCATAACTGTGCAGGGGACGTTTTAGCTTTCTTGGGGCGTGGCCTCTGTGACTGACAGGTGGATGGAGACACAGGTGGCTGTAGCTGCTAGCTGTCTGCTAGCATCACGTGAACTGGACCTCTGGACTGTCAAAATGACATAATCTGACCAATAACATGGCCGCTGTAAGGTTACTGTACTAACAGACCTTCAAACCTCAAACAGCAGAGGAATTTAACCGGAAGTCCTGTAGACAAATCAAAGACTGACAGGCTTCAGTTTTAAACCCAGAGCTTCTGAAGCTACTGCTGAAACGTTCAGAAATCCATTTGGCCAAAGTGGGCAGTAATCAGATTACTGCAGTGGAGACACTAAGCAGCGTGGTTTTACAGCCTTCTCAGTAAAATAAAGTGAAGCAGCAGTAAACTGGGTCTTGAGTGTCCTCTGGGTTCCTCCGGCTCGCTTTCTGTCGTACGCAGGCTTCAGCCAGCTGAACGCGCCGTGGCAGCTCTTTATCTGCACAAACAGGAGCAGAATGAAGTGAAACGACGGCAGTAGCTCGTTCTTGCACACCTGACCTCTAAAAGTTAACGAGGCGTGGGCGTGTAACGGGGTCTCTCTCTGGTCAGTGTGACAGAGAAGGATCCGGCAGCAAAGTGTAAGTGCCGACCCGGCCGTCTTTATGGAAACCCATCAGAGACCTGTGGGCTGTGAAAAAACCTCTTCAGCCAAATGGGCTGCATATAAAAGAGGAAATAAAACAGCGGCGCAGAGGACGGCGACGGCACAGGACACGAAGAAGAGCAGAACTCAGCAGAAATGGCAGAACAAAGACGAGCTCAGCGGGCTGATGCTTCACAGACACGTGTGCAGATATCAGAGGCTTCTGCTTTTCTTCAGCAAATCACAACCACCTGCTCAGGTACGGAGCAGTGACACGACAAATGCTCCGAAAATGAATCCACATGTTGCTAAACACACAAATCAGCAACTATAATTGGACGCCTACCCGCAAAGGTCAGCAGTTCGATTCCCGGCTCCCCCATCATACTGCACGTGCGTGTGTGGATGCGTGCACGTGTGTGTGTGTGTGTGTATGCATGTGTGTGTGTGTGTGTGTGTGTGTGTGTGTGTGTGTGACTGAATGAGGTTTGCAGTAAAAAGCGTGATACATGTATTAGTCCGTTTGACATGCATTAAAATGTATTTGATGGTGCTTCTGTAATTATTTATTTAAAGGTTGAACTCAGTCATCAATTTCTGTGTTTACTCATGAACACAGTCCCCTCTGTTTATTTTCTTAATCCTTTTCTCAAGTTTTACATTAATTTTTGGAAGATTTTTCCCAAACTTTTTTCTGTGCTTCTACTCAGCAAAGACTGACTGAAAAAGAAATTCACACTTTTGTTTTTAATATTTCACGTGTGTGAGGGTTCATTCATTTATTCACTGGATTATTTATTACTTTATTTGATTTTGACAGCTGCGATCATAATGATGTCACACTGTGATGTCACAAACTGCAGACAAAAAAACGTAACAACGTCTCAGTTTCTGTAAAAATTTCTGTCCATAAGTATCTGTGCAAAGACAAACAGCTTGTATTCTTCTCTGTCTGCAGTATTAGTGAGTCGTAATACTGCAGTACTACGTGTACAGATGCTGGAGGACCAGAGTGTCCTCAGAGTACCCCCCTCCACCCCTCCACTTAAGAGAGATGCTGCTGCTGGTTGAGCTGATGGAGCACTTTATACCATTCAACCATCCCGCTGAGTCAGCAGCTTCACAGAGACAGAGAGGAGGGAGAGGAGGGTGAAGGAAGGTGAAAGAGAGGAGAGGAGGAGGAGATGAAAGAGCAGCAAGAGAGAGAGAGAGAGAAAGATGTGGAGGAGATGATAGAGGAGAGGGGAGCATGGAGGTGAAGGCACAAGAGTGAAGAGCAGTGAGATGGAAGAAAGCAGGAAGAGGGAAGATGACGTCATGGCGGGTTATCAGCGCTGATGTCGAGCTCTCGGCTCGTTTCATGGACAGCTGAGCTCATGTACAAGGAGGAAGGTGCAGAAACATGACGGCCATTAAACATCCAAATGAAATCTGAGGAAAGAGAATCTCACTTTCTGTTGGCCCGACTCACTGCTCCCAGCATGCACTGGGCTGATGACACGCTCATTTTTATAAGTGTAAGGACCAAAGTCCTGTACTCTTCGCTCCCAGTTTCAGAGATGTTTTCAGCACATTTCACCACAGGAACGACCTCATAGCAGATTTTCCATCTTATTTGGATCCGATATGGAACCAGCCTCCGCACGTTCTGCTCACTGCAGAACGTCTGCACCTGTTTCTGATATTTAATAAAACTGCTTCATGGCTGAATGTTTCTGCTTTACAGACTTTATTATTTATCTGAGCAGCGCCTGTTAAATCTGCAGATTTCTGACTGTGATCAGAACATGCCAGTAAAATCTCATGATTTTTGAATGGAGTTTGGTGTAAAGTCCTGCAGCTGCTGCATCAGTGGCTGGTTTCAGGTGAGGTTCCTGCCCCCACCTTACACTTCATCTCAGAATATACTACTTTAAAGAAGTGAGCGTCCTGCGCACTCTGGTAACCAAATTTAAAAGCTCCTGATCAGAAATAATCAAAAAAAGGATCTTTTAAATTCAAACTCACTCCACTCAGTCTGAACAGAGCAGCCATTTCTCTTCATCCCCGTCACGCTCTACATATTTATTTACATTCATTCGGCCCTCGATTCATCTTTCTTTATGGTCAGATGCTCTGGCAGCGCCGTTCATCTGGTATCCAGACTAATAAAGCAAACTGAAGTGAAAGGAGAGCAGGAAGAAGAGATTAAGACAGAAAGATTTCCATTTGGAAGATGAACACAGATGGAGGGAGCAGAGCAGCGAGGGAGGAGGTGAGCGATGCGACGGGGGACAAAATCTTAATGTCTAATTAGTCTGGACAGATTAACGTTTCTAACAGAGACAGTCAGAGCCCACTTTATTAGGTACACCTGTAAAATCCATCACAGATCAAACTGTACAACCTTTATACTGAAACTATCTGCACTTTTCTTGTTCCCACGGCGTGCGTTCACGTGAAACGCGTTTCTAATTCAAAACGTACACACACACACACACACACACACACACACACACACACACACACACACACACACACACACACACACACACACACACAGCTGTTTAATGCCTTCATTCAGAGCAGGAAACTCAGTGAGGTCACAAAGGCAGCAAGGGTTCAAGTAAAAAGGAAGCAAGTGAGGAGTCCAACTGTGTGCTTCACCATCATCAGAATCCAAACCATGAGAGCAAGATAAAGGACAGAACAGCCTTAGAGAGAGCTCAACAGCAACAATATCCTCACATCACTGAGCATATGAATGCCCTCCATCGCTATTAGCATCGTGTGTGTGTGTCTGTGTGTGTACCTTTGCCACAGGTAGTGATGTGCTGCTGTCCTCTCTCCTCCTCTCTGGTGCCTCCACCTACACAAACATGCAGATCAGAGTGAAGTCAGGTCCATCCACAGAGGAAGACTACAGAAGAGTGTGGAGGCATGAAGGTTCACCACAACTGCACGGTGCTCTCCCAGCGGGAGGCCGAGGTAAGATTTCAGCAGGTAAGAGTCCACTGCAGTTCATTCATGTGATGCAGACAGAAGGGGTTCTTTTCATTTACTCTCGCAGCTCTGACATCGCTGCAGAATCACTTTCCCAGTGATGGGATTATATTTGCTGGTGGATGAACAAACACTGGAAGCGGTTGATTTATGCGTTCAGGCATAAAACACCTTCAAACCTCGGACCTACCAGTCTGAACCAAAAACCAGGAAATCTGGGTCCACCACCATCATCAAGTTTGCTGACGACACCGTCGTGGTGGGCCTGATCTCTGATAACAACGAGACGGCCTACCTGAAGGAGATTAGGAATCTGGAGAACTGGTGCCAGAGGAACAACCTCCTTCTAAACGTCAGTAAGACAAAGGAGCTGATAGTGGACTTCAGCACTAAGCAGGAGAGGAACTACCAGACCCCTGTCATCAACGAGTGCCCAGTGGAGAGAGTGGACAGCTTCAAATACCTCGGAGTTCACATCACGCAGGACCTGTCATGGTCCTGTCACATCAACACCGTGGTGAAAAAGGCCCGACAGCGTCTCTACCACCTCAGACGCTTGAGAGACTTCCAACTGCCCTCCAAGGTGCTCAGGAACTTTTACTCGTGCACCATAGAGAGCATCCTGGCGGGAAACATCTTAACCTGGTTCGGGAACAGCACCATGCAGGACAGACGAGCTCTACAGAGGGTTGTGCGGTCAGCTGAGCGCACCATCCGCTCCGAGCTCCCTGACCTGCACTCAATCTACAGCAGGCGGTGCCGGACCAAGGCCAGGAAGATCGTGAAGGACCTCAGCCATCCCAACAACAGACTGTTCTCTCTGCTGAGGTCAGGAAAGCGATTCCGCTCCCTGAAGACCAACACAGAGAGACTGAGGAGGAGCTTCTTCCCGCAGGCGATACGGTCTCTCAATCACACCACCACACAGTACTGACCCACACATATGGTTCTTACACACACACACTGGACTTTCTGGACTTTGGTTTTGCACAACACTGGTCACTATATTCTTCATTTCCGGTTAATACTTGTACAGCTGCTGTTATTGTGTATATATTTAGATTTCTTCATACATTCTTATATAGTTCTATATTGTGTATTGTGTATTTTGTTGTACAGTTATTTTATTTTCAACTTTAATTTATATATTTTATCTTATTCTTCCCAGTTAAATTTACCCTTCATTCTAATTTGTGTTGTACAGTTATTTCATTTTTAACCTTAATTTATATTTTATTCCTTCCTAGTTAAATTTACCCTTTTTAATTTTTCATATTTATTTCCTATCTTATTCATAGCCTTTCCTTTTTTGTTTTCTTTAGGTCACGAGCAGTTGTCCAAGCATTTCACTACATATCGTACTGTGTATGACTGTGTACGTGACAAATAAAATTTGAATTTGAATTTGAATTTCCATGTTAGTCACCTGCTCAGCCAGGTGAGCAGGTGACTAACCTGCCAAAGGTTAGTTCAGGGGTCAGGGTTACGTTTTGGACTTACCACCAGAGGCTTCCGGATTCCTAGGCAGACCGTACCAGGCGGAGCACACTTGAGAACCTCGACAGCCTCGGCCAGACTGAGCATGTCCAGCTGGGTGCGGTTGACTGACACAAGCTGGTCTCCAGGGAGCAAACCACCGTGGAGCTCCGCTGAACCGCCAGGTACCAGAGACCGGATCACCATCACACATCTGCCGGGGTCCAGCGGGTCCTGCGAGCCAGAGAGGAAAAACGTTAAAGCAGAACACCAAATTTTACCTCCTGTAGTCTGATGCTACAGTCAGGACTGGGCGGATGCCATTGCCCCCAACGAGGGTCGATTTGTCGTTTTAATCACATAAAATGGAAATATTAGCCCCTCCCCTGGAATAATTACACTTGAAATGACCTTGTGTTTGAGTGATCTACAACTGCTCGCCAATTTTACAAAAAAGGTTTAAAAACAACACAATTTTATCTTTTTTAACATTAACATTAAAAAGATACTTTCCTTGGTGGTCTACGCCCCATAGTTTGAGAACCACTGTGAATGAACAGGTGGGGATAACATTAATAATTAGTAATAATAATCAATGATCAGGAGGAGCTGCCTGAAACACGTGCAGGTGGACCAACAAACTTTTGTCCGGCAGAAATGCCAACTTTAAGGAACCTGGGAGATCGGAACATTGTGGTTTGGAAAGTTGAAAACATCCATCTTTCCAAACCGAAAACAGCACAAAGACAGAAATGCTCAAATCTTCAAAGCTTCAAAAGAAAACCACAAAAGGTGGCGAGTCCACTCACCTCCTCCTCACCTCCTAAGACTACCCGACCTGTATGAGAACCTTCACGGACTCTTTTGTGTCTATGTTTGGTATACCGAGGCCATTAGAGCGGCTCCCAGTTTTAGTTTCAGCAAGTTTAAAACCAAGAGCCTCATCCACTGAGTTGGAAATCTTTAACCAACTCTCAGCCCAGCATGACCGACCCCAGATCAGCCGAGCTCATATTTCACACAGAGTCGAGGGAAGTGGGACAACGACCATTACAGATCATCCTGTCTGTTTCATCACTCTCACAGGGAAGAGCGAAGAAGACAGACCGCCATCATCATCACCACCATCACCACAGAGGACAGGCAGGGGGAGCCAGAGACCAGAGAAATAACAGCAAACACATTCACACAAACACACAGACGTGAGGAAGACGAGGCTAAGGACGTTCAGCGACTGATGAAGACGAGACCACAAGAGTCTGCGGACGTTAAAACCAGACTGAACTCATTCAAAGACCCTGAGGAGCAGTTCGTCTTCTCAGAACAGCTGACCTGCTTCCTGTTTCACACCAATACAGAAAGAAAAAGCAAAGATGAGGCAAAGAAAATAACCAAGAAATTAAAACTCAGGGTGGGGGGGGTCAAAAGTTTAAGAGGTAGGGTACACATAGACACGTCGGCAGTCTGTCCAAGCACGCAGACGTGACAAATATCTGCCACGACGCTGAAAATCTGTTTTTCTTTCTCTGAATCTAAATTTCATGTAAATTAATCTGAGAGAATTAATCTGAGCATTTGGTTTGTGATGGTCGCTGCTGAGGGCAGCAGTAAATAAGCAGCTTTTATCCTGCTCATGTTATTAGTCATGTGCTGTAAAAAAAAAAAAGATTTTCCTTTTCTAAAATTAACCCTCGAACCTTAAACGAAGCCGCGTGCTCTACAGCTATCTAAGAAATTAAGGCTTTGCTGCATGTTTACTGACACGACTCTGAGGTTATTGTTGTCTTTAAATTCTTTCATCTTATAATCAGATAAAAACTTCTGGTGCACAGTGTGCTGTACATCTCCACAGGTCAGCCAGGAAGAAATAAGAAGCACGTTATACATTTTCTTTATTTGACCTGTTATTTGTCTCAGGACACTCATTTTCTCCTCAGCCTTGTAAACACTTCACCCACAGCGAGTGACGCGACTAATTAATACCATCGTTGCCCATCTGAAGTGTGACAGAACATGTGGTCTGCAGGCGATTACCTCCTCCTCCGCCGGCGCTGCTCTCTGCTCAGAGTTTTAACCAGAGTGACTATAAGGCCGGCCAAACCCACGCTCCCCCAGAGCCTCCCGCGCCACTCTCAAACCCTCTCCTGGTGCGAGCGGATGTGCGCGGCGTGAATTCCCCGGCGTCGAACCCCGGGCATCGCCCGCGCTGCAGTACGAGCTGCCGTGCCAAGTTTGAGGCTGCCAGAACAAAGCCAGCTATATTTTTAGACTGAACAACATGGCTACAGGTGGTGAGGAGTCAGAACTCACGTCCTCCACTCCTACAAGATCCTCCGGAAAAAGAAAGGCCGCCGCAGTCAAGAAGTGGAGGAATCAGAAAAACGTAGGAGGGGCTGGAAAAAAGAAATTAGAAGCGTTTCTGCCAGGAGTAGTGAAATGTTTCACACACAGAACAACGAGCAGGGTTTGGGTGTTTTTGGATATGTAGGTTGCAGGGCGTCTGCACAAAGTTAGACTTTTGAAGACCTTCGCGATGCCACAGAGAATCAAACTCGGGAGGTTTATTCACCAAAATAAACACGAGCCCAAATATTTTAGGAGCTCTCACTCAACTTTACATTTGTTGATTTAAAGAACATATTTCAAGACCTTTCAGCGCCTCTCATGTTTTATCATATTTCTGACTTTTAAGAACTTAATCGATACTTGCCCGAAACATTTGGACGCTCCACGTTCTCTTACTTTAACGTGGGCTTCGTTGGAAAACTGGCAGAAACCTGAACGCAGCTTTCGGCCACTCGCCCATCAGCGCTTCACGGGCATGTACAGACTCATCTTCTATCAGGCAGAAAAATTCATTTTAATTAGAAAAGATTCATCTTTGGATTCTTCAAAACAAAACGCCCTTTTGGAAACTTGAGCGTGGCAACCTCAGAAATAAAAGAGAACACAGACGTGGAGTCATCTCACAAATCAGAAGAACCACGTCCTGCACAGACTATATGAGGTTATCACCCAAACAAAGATGGGTCTTGTCATGTTTAAGAGAACATGATGAGACCCATGTTCTGTCTTATATGTTAAGAATACTGACATTAGAAAGCTGTGTGAGCACTGCAGCTGTGAAAGTGTTTCTGTTCACTGGGCGAAAACACCGGGTCTCAGCACTTCACTGCCCTCCAGCTCGCGCTGCAGCGGTTTGTGTGTGAAGGCTAGACGTGAAGTGGGACTGGCGCGAGCCGTCACAGCGCTTGTGCTGTGCTCTGGTGGGAGGAGCCTGAGGACTTAATGACAGCAGGAAGGGTGATTTTAAAACCTGTTATTAGAGGAAATTCGAACTCTGTCAGCTTGTTTTAAAGCTCGGGCGTGCCAAGTGCTTCCATACGTGTCTGGCTACAAACAGGTGAGACTCGCTTTGAGACGATGAGATGAGTTGTTTTTCTAAAAGCTGACAATAGAGCAAAGGCAGAGTTTGTCTTCGTGTGATGAACACTGTGGCGGCTTTGATTCTTCTCGTATCCTGTGACCACCAGTGCATCTGTGATCCGGCCGTGGCGCAAGGATAAAGAATCGTACCACCCTCACGCCGATGGTTTCGGACCCGAACTGAGCTCCTTCAGTCTTTGGAGAACACGTTCGTATTTGTGCCACGAAGCTGCTCGCTCTGTTTCAGAGGAAACTATGAGCCAGAATCCAGACAGACAGCAGCTCTCCTCTTATTGCCTGCAGCCATCTTTCACTCAGCTCTGACAGGCGAGAGTCGGTAACAGGAAACAGTTTGGCAGGAACACTGGGCCGACGTGCCCTTGGGCGAGAGATACAGAGAGCGGAGAGGATAGAGAGGGTGAAGGTTTGTGAGGAAGTTGATTTGTTTTATTTTGTTAAATATGATGCAGGTCAGATTGACTCTAAGGCAGAGGCTTCGCTCTTACTGCCGATGATTTTAAATCATATTAAAGTCAAACAGGAGAGAAACCGAAGTAACGTGATGAGTCTGAGACTTCGTCATCAGGTCCTGAAAGCCCTGGCTGGACTCCGTCCTATGGACCTACAAGCTTTGTGACCCTGAGGAGAACCAGAGGCAGCCCAGAGCACAACGAGGACACGTAACAGAGATGTGATCAGGCATGAACAAAAGGACCTCTTAGGCCATCATTTTGCTTTTAAACCATCAGACTGTTTTACAGGCACGTCATTACAGTTTGTGCTCTACAACAAATTCACTGGAGAAATCCTTGGTGATGCACAAAAACATTTTCCTCCACGACTTCAAGCACTTTCACAATTTTGGGACCACAAAGCATGCTCAGCAGCCTCCTGCTCAGCCTGTAGAGCTGCTGGAATCCAGACCAAATTCTAATCTCAGTTTTCCAACAGCGAAGCGGTTACGTTCATCGTTTTACAGCAAAGACAGTGTGGAAGTTTCACTCTGCACAAACGCTGCAGCAGGAATAACGGCAACGAAACGTTGCAAACATCTGCAGGACGAGGGCCAACAAGAGCCAGAAACACGAGCGGATCTCACACACACACACACACACACACACACACACCTCTCTCTCTCTCCTAGGCAGATCCTGTGTCTGCAGGCTGACATGATGTGGACCAACTGGGAGTTATGCTGGAGCTCGCTCCACCACCTCAGCTGGGTCTGACAGAGGAGGAGGAGGAGGGGGCTGAGGTCTTAGAGGTGAAGCTGCGCCTAAAGATAAAGCACTGAAGCAGGTTTGGAGAAGATAAAGACAGCAGACACACCAGAGTTTCCCAAATTTACTCCAGAGACAGCGATGAATCTAAAACCTCTGAGATGAGATTCACTTTAAAACATTTCAGCTTCGCTCCGTTTACGCTGTCCTGTGAGGAGATGGGAAACACATGAGTACCAGTGGCACCTTCCTGTAAGACAGCTGTTTGTCTGGACTCGGAGCTGCCCGAGCTCTGGGGTTTTCCTTCCATCCTAGAATTTTTGGAGTGTCAAGGTACCCTTGTCCACCTGAGGCTCTGAGATTCCGCAGGTGTACCTCACCCGACCTGTCCGACCTCAGTCCAGCATGTGTCCAGATACTTCGGAGGTGTTATCAAAATTCCTTTAAATTGGTCACATGCCCCTTAAACAACGTTTTCAGTGAGACGTTGACATGGTTCACAGCCACAGAGCAAAATTAAAGATGGAAGCTGGTTCTGGACACCACTTTCAGAAATGCTAACATTACCGCCGGCTTCACACAAACAGCTGCAGTCATCGACCTGCAGTCTACCAGTGCGACGTGAAACTAGAAACGAGCAGAGCAAAACGTGAGGAAATGCTAGCAGCTGGACGGTAGCAAAACCTGCCGTCCAGCTAAAGAAAGTCGGATGTGCACACAGACACCTGTTAGGTGAAACCTTTTCAGACTTTGGGAGGCCAGTCTGACGTGGTCTCCTGGGCCGTACGATCGGCCGTCAGAGCTGCCACTCTTACCTGGTAGTCAAGGATGCTGAAGCCGAGGCCTTTGTCTCGCTCTTTCTGCAGCTCCAACACCTGAATGTCCGAAGACCACAGAGCAAGCTCTCCGTCCTCATCCCCCTCCTCTTCTTCTTCCTCATCCTGGGTGTAGTGGGTCTGCTCCTCCCTCAGCACCACCTCTACAGGTGAGACCTGCTCCTGACACAGAAACATTTAAACGGCAGTTAAAGCGCGCTCAGCGAGGACATGTTTCAGGACATTCACACGTAATAAGTGATAAATGGGCTGGTCCTTAAAGACCTCCAACTCTACCCGAGCACTCAAAGTGCTTTGTGCAACACTCTCCGTTCACCAGTTCACATTCACACATGGATGCGCCCAAGGACACGTTAGACCTGCTCTGCCTCCTGACCCATAAACCTGAGCAGGAAAGGTCAACGAGCCCGGCACTGAGGAGGTCTGTCCTAAAGTAAACTTCATATTCTCCGAGCGATCGCTCTGCGTGATCAGCAGTTTAGGAAGCTAACGCTGCTAGCTCAGGTATTAGAGGCCGGGTGCTTGATTGTTTCATTGAACACTTCCTGTCATGGAGAAGTGTTTTAAGAAATGTTCAGGAATGAACTCAGGATGGAGCTGTCTGGGTTTAATTCATACTCTACAGAGTGACAGCAGGAAGTGAACCTGTCCATATAACAAATACACTGCACCAGGGTTCGTGATCCTTCTTGCAACCCTCCTCTTCAGGAGGTAGAGAAGGAAGGTTGGCAATTCGATCCCTGGCTGCTTTGCTCTGCATGCCAGACATCCTTGGACAAGATATCAACTCCAAGTTGCTCTCTGATGCATCCATCACTTAAGCACTTAAGCATACAAAAAGTGTGTGTGTGCGTGGACGGTAGAATGAAGCATTTTGAGTGCTTAAGCAGAGTAGAAAAGCGCTGTAAGAACAACCAGTCCATTTATCATTTGTGTGTGTGCGTGTGTGTGGTTGCAGAGGTTACCTGTCTGCCACTGCTATCATCTCTCAGGAGCGTCTGACTGCAGAGCATCGATGACAGCTTCATCTCGATCTGACAGACAGCACACGGTTATTCTCAGAGCTCCAGCAGCATTTCAAACCAAACAATGATGCTTTTCATCTTTACGATCATAACTGCTTATAAAGTAGTTGTTACTACAAATGCCATCCCACGGCACCATAAACAGCCCTGTTCTCACCTCCTCCACACCCCGCTGCGACTGTCTGGCTGGTCCTGCTTTCGGTTGTAGTCGTAGTACTGGTTCTGGTTCAGATTCGGATTCTGGTTCCAGGTCGGCGATCGGGTGTCGGCAGCAGACCAGAGTGAACGGAGGAGGCACCTCTTTGAGGAACGACACCACTTCTCTGCGAGACTTTCCGTACAGCTGAACGTCGTTCACCTACACAAGAACAAAACATGATTACATCTCACAGTCACACAGCTGCAGTTTGTCTGATGTCCAGCAGAGGGCGACTTTGATGGTACGGTCTGTGAGACAATGAAGCTGACGATGACTTTCAGCTTGTAATCTTACCTCCAGCAGCTCGTCTTCAGGTCTCAGGACTCCGTGTCTGTCGACGGGGCCTCCGGGCGCCACCGACGAGATGTAGTGATGACCATCAAAGGAGTCCAACTCGACCCCAAGACGCAGAGTGTGGACAGGCAGCAGCTTCGATGACTTCTGCAGCTCTTCATCGTCTTCGATCACGGGATCCAAATTCACCATCTGATAAAACACACACACACTGACTGAGTCCTGGATCTCAGCAACACTGTGAAGCTTTTAATAATTTTGAATGTCTTGTCTCACCAGGACTTGATAATTCGGTCCAAGAGCCTGCTCCCACTTAGCCCTTAGTTCTGCCTCTGTTGACACACACACACACACACACACACACACACACACACACACACACACAAAACAACAGTTTTCTCATCAGCTTCAAAAAGTGTTAAAGTGCTGCAAACAAATAGTATAGTGTGAGAGTACTGTAGCACTTGGGCAGAAGAACACTGTGATAGTTTCACTGAGATGGTCAGAGCTCAGTGGACCACTGAGAGAGAATCGCTCTGTTCGAACAGACTGTTTAGACTCCTCTATCAGCTGATGCAGAGGTCGTCCAGTGACGACCTGGGGCAAATGGATGTGGGTGGCTATTGACTCCAGACCACCTTCTGACACAGGAAGTCTTTACCACATCATAGCACAGTAGCTCTGATCATTTAAGTCATATGGATGGATGGCTGGATGAATGAGGGATGGATGGAAGAATGGGCAGAAGAAGGGATGAATGGATGGATGGCTGGATTAACAGGAGATAGATGGATTGATGTGTTGATGGGCTGATGGATGGATGGGTGTGTGGATGGATGGATGAATAGGCAGATGGATGGGCTGGAGGATGGATGGAAGAATGGGCAGATGAAGGGACGAATGGACAGATTGAGAGATGGCTGGATGAATTGGAAGATAGGTGGATGGATGGGTGGACGGACAGATGAGTAAATGGGCGAATGAATGGGCAGGTGACCTGACATGAGCGTGACCCTTGCACTGACCATGTGCGAGCCGGTCATGTGTGACTGTTCATGGATACGCTGAGCCGGCTTGTCGTGCAGCTCATTGGAATTCAACGCGTAAATAAAGTGTAAAGTAAGCAGCTGAGCGTCATACAGCGGTGACAGTCGCAGCAGATTACAGAGTGCCGGCACCTAATTTCTGGGAGGACGGTGCCGCTGCTGAGCTGCACAAAAACACCTCCATGTTCCCACCAATCCGTTCGCATGTCAAAGCGCTCTGAGGCAGCTCTGGCAGCCCTACAACAACAGCCTCTGATTAAATTAGCATTGCTAACCCCGGCCTTCACACAGCAATTAATCTGCAGCGTTTGGCTGAATAAACGGGGCAATACATCGCTGCGAGGCTGTCAGACAGCTTGGACACTTTACATCTGTCGGCCGGGAGCAGCCAAGCGGCGTGCTAAGTGTTAGCGTGGCGTTTTGGCCACTTAGCAAAGCTAATGAGGAATAAAAAGAGAGGAAATAATTCAGTGTGGAGAGCCGTTAGAGGCCTGCATCACACATCTTTAGAGGCTTTCAGAGAGAAGGCTTTTAACTGCCTGATCAGCATCATTAAACACACTTACCTCTTATTTATTCATAATAAATATCAAGTATTAAAGACGTCATCTGTCTGCGATAATGAAGAAAGGAGCTGATCTGAGGTTTTCAGTTACACAGATAACAATTCCAACACAATCCTGTTTTTTACAGCGTTTCAGTGACTTTGCCTGAAGCAGAAGTAGACTCTAAACACACCTGTATGCTGTGCTTAGAGTTTAAAGAAACGTGGACTGATGCCTGCATCTGTGTACGAGAGAAGAAGAAGAACAGCAGTGGGCTTTCTTGTGACACCACAGAGGAGGAGGAACTTGTGGATGACGTATGTGGGCAGCTGACGATGAATGAACCTTTATTTATAAGAGTGTGATCCAAAGAGGAGGGTAGCGCCCAGAGAAAAATCAGAGAAATCTAGACTTCCTGTAACTCCTGAAACGAGAATCTGTTATCAGGTTTAAGATAGCAGGTGTGGTTTGGAGGGAGGAAGTGTTCCCGTCGGCTGCTACGGGCGTATATTTCTTGAGGTAGGCGCTATATAGCAGGAGATGAAGCTTTGTCCGAGTGTGCACCATCAGAACCTTTCACACGCAGGTCTCAGATTTGAGCAGATAATAAGTCCATCCTGAGGCGCCTCGGTTCAGATCGAACTGAACCACACTGCAATTCCTTTCTGGATCTTTGATCCACCCAAAGCCACGGAACATGCAAACAGACGTGAAGTGTTAATAAAATCAATCTCCACCTGGAGGAAGGTGATGATGACGTAGGTCTGTCAGGCAAAGGTCGTCTAACATTAAATCTGTTTTTCTGCACTTTCACTTCCATCATTCCTTTCTTCAGCTTTCATTATCAATTTCTTGCACTTTCATCAAGAAACCCCTAGGGTCTTCAAGCCCCCCGGTTTTTTTGGGTCTTTAGTCCTGACAGACCGGAGACATTTGTCCCTGAAGACCACATAGATCTGCTGCTTCATGATTGAATGACAAGCACAACCGTGTGTATGTGTGTGTCTCTCTCACCCCTGTTTAGCTGTGCTGAGTTTAGGTCTGTTGATTCCTGCTTCAACATCGTGGATCCAAACCCAGACAAGTGAGCTTTGACCTCCGATGACCTCCTGAGAGAAACTCGAGAAGGCTCTCTCTCCACTGACAGACACACACGCACACACATGCACGCACGCACGCACACACACACACACACGCACGCACACACACACACGAAGTAAGAATTTGTTATTTTAGGACAAAGATGTGACTGATGTCACTGATAAACATGAGATTTTAGGAGCACTGACAGCACTGAGCTGGTACCAGCGTGGCTGAGAGAGGCCTCAATAAGGACTGTGGATCAAGTCTGGGGGTGGGTGTCTATTGACGGCACAGAAGCATCAACCAATCACAGAACTGAAGCTGAGGCCCCAGCAGTGAGTCAGTCCCCATAGATCCCCATTTTTAAACATCACAGCACAAATAAACATGTTTACAGTGTGATAAAAAAAACTGTTTGATCATTGTGGATAATTTAAGGTTTAAGGTCGTGGCCTCTCTGATAGGTGGATGGAGTAAATGAATAAATCCATCCATCCATTTGCTTCCACTTATCCTTTTCAGGGTTGCGGGGGGTGCTGGAGCCTATCCCAACTGTCATAGGGCAAGGGGCGGGGTACACCCTGGACAGATCACCAGTCTGTCAAAGGGCTAACACATAGAGACAGACAACCATTCGCACTCACATTCACACCTATGGGCAATTTGGATTAATCAATTAACCTATCTCCACAAGCTGCATGTCTTTGGACGGTGGGAGGAAGCCGGAGTACCCGGAGAGAACCCATGCAAACATGGGGAGAACATGCAAACTCCACACAGAAAGACGCCAGCCGGATGGTGGAATTGAATTCAGGACCTTTTTGCTGTGCAGCAACAGTGCTAACCACCATGCTGCCCCTAAATGAATAAATGTGCCGTTTAATAGAATTTTGTATTTATCTGAAAGTCTTTCAGAGTTTTGTTGTCTGTAATTTATTCATCGAATCTCTGTGGGATGCTGACAGTGGTCCTGTAAGTCCATCTATCTAAACACAGAGCAGATCACCCAGGAGCCCTCAGCTCACTCTGACCTTTGACCTCCTGACTGATGAGTATTTATTTAAGCTCACTTTCCCGTCGGACTCTCTTCATAACTCAGAGCAGATAAGAGAGCCATAGAAACAACCAGATTATAACGAGTTAAAACCTGAGCCGATTTCCTCCTCTGTGCTTCCTCGGTAATGAAATGAAAAGACGTCTGGAGGAGATAAGAGCCTCGCACTCCTCCTCTTTTTTTAAAAAATCACCTGCTTCTCTCCGACCTGGAGGCTGACCAGTGCGGGCCGCTGGCCGACCGCAAGACAAAAAAATGACCCAGAAGCGGGCAAATTAATCTCTGTGGACGGCGTGAAGGACAAATCGCAGCCTCCTGCAGCAGAGTTTGGGGAAATTACACCGAGTTGTAAACAAATTTGTCATCTTAATCTGGGTGAGAGGATAGAGGCATAGGAGGGAGGAAGAAAAGCTGTGATAAGTTTAGCACAGAGTTAACTTCTCCCGCTGGAGCACATTACTGTTTCAGCACCATGCAGTCAGAGCTGTGTCCAGCCCCGCACACATCCCGGTGACGTCAAAAGTCAGTTTATCGTTCTCACAGAAGCGTACTCGGGCTTCAATTTCCGCCTCCTCGTTGTGTGCCGAGTCAGCGTGATCTGCAGGCCGGTGTCTAACGGGACGCTGTCGCCGGCTCTGTGCACAGTCAAGGTGCTCATTTAAGGACTCTGTGGGTCCCCTGACCTACACCCTCCCACAGAATCAGACAACCACTGTGACGCACACAGACTTAACCAGAGTGCGGTCAAAGTACTGACGCCATCATTTAATCGCACAGGACAGTACTCAGGAAACACAGACTGGCAGACAAAACTGGATTAAAACATTTATCTACCTTTATCCAACGATCTCTCCAGAGCTCTGACTTTCTTCCTGACCAGAGTGAGAATGACAGTCTGACCCGTCTGCTTCATCACCTCCTGAACCTCCTGGTTGGTCAGACCGTGCAGACTGACGCCGTCCAGCTGTGACAGACAGACAGAGGAGGAGAAAGAACAAGATAACATGAGTGCAACCGACCAAACCGAAGCCGATCCAGACCACATTCAAGAATCAGCTGAAATGATGGGGAACCAGGGAAGTGGCAGACGGCTCAAACAATGAAAGATTTTTGATTTTTATTAGCCTGAATGTGCCTCAGTTTTTCTGCAGAAGCCTCCAGAACCACTTTCCTCAGAGGAGCTGTGCAACTTCAACAATTACAACCTTTTATAGCATCACATAACTAATCAATAACCAGCCACCATATGCGGCATGGCAGGAAACTTATCCGGCAAACATTTACTCAAGGTCATGTTTTACTTTGGCTCACGCTTCATCCGTGCAAGAATCCATCCATGCACACCTGCCCCCTGAAGCCCAAACAAGAAGGAGCTCATTCCTGCTGCTCGTATCCTCAGCTTCATTCTTTCCGTGTGGATGCGGCGCTCACAGCCGTGGATGAGTGCACGAATGTAGACCACCCAGTAAATCAACAGCTTCACCTATACGCCCAGCATTCATCTCCACAACATCACCATCACTGCTGACACCACCAGTCTGTCATTCTCCTCCCCCACCTCCCCTCATTCTTCAACAAGACCCAGTGACCCTTCAGTTTTCTATGTACTTACCAAAAACATTCATGTCTGACGAGAACAGACGCTCGTTGAGTGCTAAATCTAAGCACTCGTCTTTTTCAAACTCTTCTTAGAACTAAGCGTGCAATCTAAATACTAGAGATGGCACGATACCACTTTTTTATGTCCGATACCGATACCGATATCATAAATTTGGATATCTGCCGATACCGATATGAATCCGATATAGTGTTTTTTAATCAACAAAACTGTTTTTTAAAATATCTTGCTGCATTTTGCAAGTCTGCAAGTTCATACTCAAGTTTAAAACAACAACTACACTAAAGCTATTCTGTTATACCTGTATACAAAAAAAATATTTCATAGTTCAGCAATACTGATCAATCTAATAAACTTAGACCTACACCATCCTCCCTATTCTGGTATTTTAAAGAGTACTTAGCGTAAATATTAAGCAACCTAACTAACAGGGTTCCAACTCCCAGCAACAACAAAATTAAATAAATAAAAAATAGGGAACCACCCCTCACGCACCACCTCATGATGCTTAATCGACGTAATCAACCTTAATTTGATGCAGTGTGAAAAAAAATGCACAGAAATCAATTATTTTTCAAGAAATATTAAATAGATTCAACATCTTTCTTCAACAAAATTGCAGACTGCACAGATGGTACCTTCCCAAAGGAAAAAGTACTATAGCTTACTAGGGTATATATATTAGACTTAATAGTCACTATATACAGTAATTGACTTCTATTCATTTTACATCAAATTAAAACTTTGGGTGTCAGATAATTATTTATTAAAAGCTCGACATTTTAAATGAGAATAAGAAAGAAAAGTATGTCTTTGTGCCCCCTTTTCCCTGTTAATGCCCTATCGGCCCCCCTGGCTAAACTTTGCTAGATCCGCCCCTGCACAGTTACCAGCCGTCAGCTACGTAGAAAAAGATCCTGGTGTAGAAATTAATATTAAATAAATTCTAACAACAGCTTATCAAGCTTAAACGTGCTGCTGTTGTTCAGCCGCTGGTTTCCTCTTTCTGGCGCAAAGTGGACCAAAAACAAACCAGAGAGACGGACTCGCGACAGAAAAGCCGATCAGCTGATTTAAGCAGTTTCACGATTGAAGTAGCAGCCGGAGAGCGAGAGGCAGTCGCTTGTTAAGCTTAACGTGGGAATGCTTTACAAACATTCAGAGATGGACTTACACACTTGCTTTACTTCTCTCGGGGATAACTTTGTCGGAGATGAAATGCCAGGTTGCTAGCGAAGCTCCACATGCTATCCAGACCACCGACAGGTCCTGCATGCCACAGCCGCTCTATCACGTGATGCATACATTCTGAGGTGAGTTACGGCGTGTTGCAAGTTTTGTGAGGTGCTTTCGTGATATTTAATGGATCGGATTACATTTTTTATTTTTCTCCGATATCCGATCCAGTAATTTAGGTCAGTATCGGACCGATACCGATACGTAATATCGGATCGGTCCATCTCTACTAAATACTTAAACTCCCCGACCCACAGCAAGTTGGGAGTCACAAACAGAGACCCCAAGCTGAGACCGCCAAACCCGATACCTCCCACAAACTCTGTCTTTAAAGATCAAGAACAGAAATGGTTCAAAATCCAACACGTGCCCAACATGAATAACTGACTGCTGGCAAAGCAAACCAAGCGCTCACTGTGGTCAGAAACCCATCCTCCTGAAGCACCCCCACAGCACAGCAGAACACAAACCGGGTTCACTTATAATAAAACAGTAGCTTTCTTACAGCGATCAGTCGGTCTTGGACTTGGATGTTCCCACTCTGATCCGCTGCGCTGCCGGGAACCACGTGTTTGACAAACACACCGACTGCATCTGAATGGAGTGAGAGACAAACAGAGAGAGAGAGAGTTAGTGCTATTACCTCACAGCAGGAAAGTCCTGGATTCAAATCCACCACAAATATTCACACACAAACAACTGAAAGAAGATTTCATAGTAAAAGTTTTGAAAGTTTCAGTTGGTCTAGACTTGGACTGAAGGCTGACGGTCAGAGAGCCTCATGTGACAGAGCTCCGTGTGATGTGTGACGTCCTTCTGGGACAGCACAGTGATTTCTCTCTCACCTTGGCTGGTCAGAGGGTTGTAGCCGACGATGGAGATGCCGAGGCTCTGTCCTTCCATCTTGGAGAGAGTAACCTCATGGATCTCGTATCCTTCCAGATTGGGCTGAAACCAAACACACACACACACACACACACAGACACACACACACACACACACACACGCACGCACACACGCACGCACGCACACACACATACAGTGAGCTTACATGTTTTGGCTCAGAGTCACCATGTGCTTGTAAGTTCGTATGAACTCACCGCCTTGCTGAAACGGCGCTGGGGCGGGTTCTGGGGAGGCAGCTTGGGGGTTTGGGGTGGTAAAGAGGAAACGGGGGCAGAGACAGGAGGTGGTGGGGGAGGAGGTGCTGCTGCTTGTTGACCTTGGGGGTCTCTGGCGATGAGCATGTTCACGCGGCTCCCGCACCCCTGCAGCACCTGGACTACCTGGTCGCTGGTGAGGCCGCTGGTAGGTGTTGCCCCGATTCGAAGGATGTGGTCACCTGTGCGGAGGCGCCCATCCTGATTGGTGGAAAGCACACAGATGAGATCAACACACCCCAGTATTCGGTCTACTCTGGGGTAAAACTGGCCGTAAACATAAGCTTCAGCGCTCTGACATTTCTCGCCGTTGGGATTTAACGCTCATGAGAGCACGCAGTGTGATTACACACAGACTCCCAGAACATGAGGCTGAAGACCAGCTCTGAGCTTTAACAATCCCAGTGATTCTCTTCACACAGACGTATTTCTTATATTTTAAAGTCTAAACTCACCCTGTCGGCCACACCGTTTCGTATCAGCGTCCTGACCACCACTCCGGACGTCTTCCCGCCCACGATGCCGAAACCAAGACCAGATCCATCATTGACCAGCTCGATCTCCTCCACGTGGTCCCACTGATCCTGCAGCACAGACACGGGGTTACTGAGCGGAGCACAGAAAGTTCAGCGAGATCCTCAGAACCAGAACCAGTCAGCAGACAAAGCTAAAGCATCAATATACACGAGTCCTGCTTTAAACTTTATTTAACTAGAAGCTCTAGTGTATCAAAGCTTCTTTTACAAACAAATCAAAAAGACCAGATCAAATTAATAATCAGTGAAAAAAGAGAATGTTTTTACTGTGTTTACTTTCTACTCAAACTACATTTATAAATAAAGATCATTATTTTAGACTGTGCACATTTTTCTTCCGCCCTCTTTGAACTGCAGGTTTTACTTTGCCATCACAAGACTTTTCCACTGGTTCCAGATCTAGAAGAGGTTCCTGGTTCATGATCTAGAAGTGGTTCCCCGCCCTGCCAGAATAAACACTGGTGTTGACATGCACAGCAACATTTTGTCAGTGACAGACTGACTCTGTGGCAATGTGGGTGGATCCCGTCGGGCACAGAGGACCCACATCACACGCTGATGTTAACATTTATGTGTTCTGCCTAAAGAGAGGAGAGCCATATTTCTGTTCAAGTTTAATGTTACAGTAAAAAGAAAACCATGTTCTCATTGCAGCTTGTTGATCAAAGTTATACCATGAGTGCTGTGCTCCTCCAGCTCGTCCACACCAAACGTCTACGGTTCATCTTTTGCTCGTCGTCCATCAGCTGGTAGTTTTTCAGGAATTTCAGTGACAGCTGAAAATAAAACTGCAGCCCTGAGTTAACAGATGTCATTCTTCTGAAGCTGCAGTGCGGGCAGAGCGATTTGACCCGATCAGCCCTCTCAAAGCTGCAGGTGCATCTTTTAAAAGCAGCTCCGTGAGTTTATCTTCATGTTTCTCAGTCTGCAGCCAAGCCGCCGCCTGGTTATCTGTCCCAAGGTGAAAGGTCATTAGAGTGAAGCAGGTAATTACCAGCTGAGAGCACTTCCTCCTGCCTGATAGCAGCTACTGATCAATGAGAGGCTGCAGAGGCTGCTGCTAACACGCACGGGCAGCATTTATGAAGTGGCTGCACTCTTATTACAGTTTCCATCTGATAGACGAGGCCTTCCTCAGTATAATGAAACCGACCTCCTCCTCCTCAGCTGGTCCCAGGACGCTGGAGATAAAGCTCGATGTGTTGGACGCTCTGTGTTCAGGAGACGATGTGGTTTTAATGAAGCTCTCTTATGTTCCTCACAGCATTCCTCCACCCTTAGACCTTTTTCTGCACCTTTTAGTTATAATGAGACATCCTGATGCTTTGAGGTACCTCAGTGTTTCAACCCCATCTGGGGTGGTCGCCCCATGATCGGAAGGTCGGCGGTTCGAATCCACTTAACGGCTACCCTGAGGTACCCCTGAGCAAGGTACCGTCCCTACACACTGCTCCCCGGGCGCCTGCTTAGTGGGCTGCCCACTGCTTCACTGAGTGAATGGGTCAAATGCAGAGAAAAACAAGTAATTTCCCCATGGGGATCAATAAAGTATCCATTATTATTATTATTATTATTATTATTATTATCTGATGAGACGTGACAGCCGGCATCAGACTGAGCTTCTCAGGTTCCCACTGACTGTCAAACATCTCCAACCTTTCTGGACCCCTGATGCCGCCTCCTCCTGGGCACTGAGCAGGGTGTGGTAAAGTTAGTTTAATCCTGATGCAGAGGACCTGCTGCACACTCTGAGAGGAGCAGAAACACCTTCACTTTTACCTGAGAGCCTGACGGTTTCAGGGCCTCTGTGCTCACAGCAAACACTGATCTGATTTAAGCGTCTCTCTCATCTCTGCTGCACTCTGGCTGAAGTTAAGTGATAAATAAAAACTATTAAAAGCCTCCTCCTCACTCTGCTCTCACACGGTTACTGAGCTGAGTACAGGAGGACGTTAAAACGTGTGCGAACTCTGACATTTAAATAAGCCGAGAAGATTTCAGGAAGAAAAACGAGGTGTCGGACCGAGTGGGGCCGGACTGTTAATGCGAGGCGCGGAGCACAGGTTAGCCCGAGCTGTAATCACTCTGCTCCGCTCTATTGTCGGGTCATTATCACGCAGAATTACACTGTCCCCCTTGTTTGGTACCCTCCTCCTCACGCTTTGCTGGATCCGAGCCATGCTGAGGGCCTCGGATGCCCGCTTTTGTTTTATTCATGTGCTGCTTCTATTGAGGTCACGTTTAATGGAGCTGTGGGCATAAAAACACAGCGCTGCACTGGGCTTTAAGGCCGTTCTCCTGGCCCGGCTAACCATCAGTTAGTGAGCTCTGCTGGGCAGCTTCAGGTGTCTCTGACCTGCCATCACAGGCGACGTGCTGCACTGGCGTCAAAACTCATTTCTGCTGGAATCCGTCCGCCACCGCCAGGAAATTCTGCACTATAAAGCCTGCCATAAAGAACGCCATAAATCAGCCAGTCACGCAGCTTTTACTGCTTCTGTCTATTTAGTGAGTATTATCCCACCATCGATTAGGACGCCGTGACGGCGAACGCACTCAGGAGTTCAGTGGTAATTTATGGCTGTGCTAAAACTGTTGAAAAGCAGAAAGCACAGGGATAAAAAAAAAAAATAACAGATTGTGCAGTTAAAGAAACCTGGAAGGGCCTTTAAGACTGGCCGAGCCTAACTTCAGCAGAAGTTACCCACAGGAAGTTGCTAAACTTCTCTGGGAACTCTCTGGGCTTCACCATCAAAAGAGAGAAAAACTGATCTGTGGAGCAGTGAGGCGTTGGCTGCCGGCAAAATACAACAATCACCATGACCCTCCGTCACATCCACACACCGGGTTTTGCTGGCAGGTGAGACTCACACCTTAAGACCAGACCTGGGTGATCTCGTGGAAAAAAACACAACTGCTCTCAGGTGCTAGTTATCCTGGTTTGTTCCCGAATGAATGAATCTGAGCCAGCTCTCACTTCATGTTTCTAATGCACAGCTGCTCCTCCGGCAACACAATAATCCCTGAACACACTCACTGATCATTATCGAAGCCACTCCTCTGTCCTGTGTCTAGCACGGATGGACAGATGAGGAGTTCTGATTCTGGACAAACGGATGACTCTCTCCATTCCTGCAGCTGAACCTATTCCAGGGAACTTTATGAGCTCTTCTGGCTCCAGGAGCAGATCAGTGCGTAGCTTTGAGCCTGAGCTAACGTTCAGTCTGCTGTACTGGAGCAGATCACACAGAGAAATCCTGACAGGCGAGGACACTGCAGCCAGAGGTGCTCTAGTGCAGCGGTCCCCAACCTTTTTTGCACCACAGACCAGTTTATGCCCGACAATATTTTCATGGACCGGCCTTTAAGGTGTCGCGGATAAATACAACAAAATAAAACTAGTACCGGTACCGAAAAAAGAAGATTTATTCATAACACACGTGAAAAGACCCAGGAAAACCGAGTTAACGATAAAAACTATAACAAAATAACACTGAAAACTAGGGCTGAACGATATATCGCATTTGCGATAATATCGCGACATGATCAAGTGCAATTTTCTAACCGCAAAGGCTGCGATTATACTCTGGACATGTCCAAATTCATGGGCTGCATCCTCCTGAGGCCGCATTTGTAGACCGATTACGTCACAGCGACGTGCCGAAGGCTGTCCAAATTACTACCATATCCCAGAATTCATAGCGCGGCCCAGCCAAACTCCCGTTTCCAGCAATGGTGGCCGCTACTAAGTTTTAAAATTACTCATACTAATCTTTCTGGGTCACAAAATAAACTTTTAACATATTTTCAGGCGAGAAAGTAGTTGTGTAAACATCAAATATCTGCTCGGTTTATCAAGATATCCCATATTTGCAAAAGTGCTTCGACGTTTTCAGAGGCGTCTGCTACCCACCAGCTCGACAGCTAGCCGGGAGCTCGAGGGTTACTGATGCGGCCGAGAACGGCACAACTCCCGGCACATCATTTTCAGATCACCGCGGAGTTTCGCTGCTCGGGTTAAACGTAATATATAAGTCACTTAGACAACCTAAAAATGTTATTGTTGGGCTTTTTTCAGTGTTTTGTTTGTTCGTGAGTAAATCGGTTTGGCTGAGATTAAAGTTATTAGATTAGATAAAATAAAACTTTATTAATCCCCCGGGTGGGTTCCTCCTTGGTTTTCACACAGCTGACTAAACGTCAAACAGAAAACTTATTAAACAGAAGTATGAGACAGTCGAGAATTTACACCAGTGTCTGGTTATATTTTAGATAGCAAGAAGCAGACGGCCGAGTTTATTAAACTCCACCGAGACAGCGGTGACGCTAATCAGAAGGCTAGACCGTCCAATTTCACGCCTTTAAACTTTATTTAATATTATTTTTTAATTGAATGACTGTCTAGTAGTTCACAGATGTCGAAAAACTGAGTGTGGTAAAGCCACTGATTTTTTTTATGTATATTTCTGCAATCTGCACATTGTACTGACTTTCATTTTAATGTTTACACCAGGGTTCCTTGTCAGCACTTTATGCTCAGATGTTTGTAAGCTAAAAATAAACTATTGTGTATGTTCAAATATACTGTTGTGATTGAAGAAGTTAAATAAAAATGTCAGTCATCAATTCATGCATCACCTCATGTCATCATAACAGAGGTCTGTCTTCCAGGAAAGAACAGTTTAAAATTAATGTAATATAGTATTGGCCATACTATATGATGTATTGCTTGTCTTTGTTTAATAATACAGAAGACAAAGACCTTAAAAAATAATCGCATATCGCATCGCAATATTGGGGCAAAAAAATCGCAATTAGATTATTTTCCATAATCGTTCAGCCCTACTGAAAACTGATAAAAACCCTGAAAGCCACACATTTCACACCTGAGCCTCAACTCTCGCGGCCCGGTACCAAACGACTCACGGACCGGTACCGGTCCGAGGCCCGGGGGTTGGGGACCGCTGCTCTAGTGGACCCTAACTTCTTACAGATGGCAGACTGAGAACAACCTGAAAGGGTCATGTGATGACCCCAGATCACCCAGGTACCTGCAGGTACTGATCTGAGGCCAATTAGCTGAACATCCTAGAAAATGAATATAAAGTCTGAACAGCAACGCCTCCGCTATAGGAAGCCAGCAGTTTGAACCCTAACCCCTGCCCCCCAGTCTTCAGGAGAAGATGCAGTAAGTCAAGGGCACCTGAAGCTCCAGGTAAACGTGTGAGCTGCTCCATCACGTGACTGTGACGAAGACCTTTAAAAGACAATAAATAACAAATGAGATGTTTCTGACACTCAGACACAAAGTGCGAGGAGCCGCGAGCTTCACCCATGAAATAAATCCATCTGCAAGTGCAACGTCACCTACAGTTTGATCTCTGACCTTTTATCATGGTCCAGAGAGTAAAAAGGCAGGCATTCATAGCTGCGTCATCATCTCATTTTTCTCTGGCCCCTCCCTCCCACCTCACTGCCAATCTTCACCTCCCGCCATGTCGACATTCATCGATCGCGCCTCCACTCAGACTTAAACACATATTGTCAGGAGCGAAGCTGCAGGTGGAGCACTAACTCGATTTCCTTTCAGCTTTAAGGTCAAAAAAATCAACCGAGTCAAAGTCAGCTTGCCACAGACAGGAAGTGTCACTCCGATCCACAGGCGTGGTCCCAAAGTGACCTCCAGTTATGAGTGACAGCTCGCTGTTTGTGCACACCTGTTTGTGTGTGTCTCTTTGTGTCTGTGTATGCGTGTTTCATATGGAGCGATAAAAATCAAACAAACGCTGACGTCTGGTTTTGTGTCGCCCTGATGTTGGAACATCCTCTGAGTTCGGGTTTTTTAAAGCTGCTGACATCGTTTTGGAGTAAACTGTTGATTTCACGACTTGTTTTGGAGTTTGCTTCAAACAGCTGACAGTAAAGTTTTACTGTGTGCGCAGTTCCATCTGTGCTTGTTTTACTGGATCTTATTTAAAGCGCACACCTGGATCAGAAATGCCGTCCCTTCCAGGTTTGTGGTCTCAGCATTCTGTCTGTATTGCTGCTCTGGATCGTTTAGCCAGAGAGCTTCATGGAGCAGCTTTCAGACGTCAGGATGCGAGAAACGGCGAGTCTGCAGACTCGCACATGAACAGGAGGTGTTTATATTCCTGCAGACCACGAGGTCGCGCAGTTTGCTGGTGACTTTTCCAGCTTCCATACAACAGCTCAGCCTCTGTTCTGGAGTTACACAAACAACAGGAACTCCTCTTTACACTGATGACAACATCAGGCTCCATTTAAACTCTGCACACACCTGATATGATAAAAAATACATCCAAGCTTTGAAAGCCGCAGGTGGTATAATTATAATCCATATATCAATACATTTTTTGTCTCCTTTAGCTCAATGTGAGAGTCTTTCCTGTAATCATTCACTCTCGTGTTATTTTCTCCTGTTAATTATTAAAAGCTTCCAAACAAGTCTGACCCTGGACGAGTGCAGAAGCGAGACATGTGAGTTTTCCATCCTGAGCGTAGTTTGTGTTTAAATGAGAAACTCCTTTGATGTGTGAGCCCATCCTGCTCCCTGTGAGGGAACGAAAATGCAGACGCCAATCCGTCCAATTGGTGCATCCCTATTTTCTGAAGCATTTAAACATCATGGGAAAATCCTTGAGTTGTCGTCAGGAGTCAGCTATAGTTTACGATAATTCGACTGAAGTCATTTCTACAGAGCATTAGATCTGCGTGTCCACAAATAAATCAGAGTACGGGAAACAACAATGTCTGCATTTGTGATTCAGTCTGTGCTGCTCACAATCAGCCAAAACATGAAAACCACCTCTGTAACATCGTCAGAGCCCCAGACACAGAACGTCAGAAGTCCAGTCTCTTTTAAACCTTTGAATAAATGCCACAGTTTCCTTACCGGGTTGATTGGTGTTGTGGGCGGCAACGATGCGTCAGGTGGGCGGCCTCTGGCCACCACCAGCTCCACCGTCTCTCCAGGCTGCTGCAGGAGGGAGAGCGCGTGCTGTTGGCTGATGCCCGGCTCCAGAGGACTGCCGTTTATCACTAGGATCTGGTCCCGCTCCTGCAGACGCCCATCCCTGCAGACACAGCACCACATCCGTTGGAGCGGTGCATACTTACTTTAAAGGCAAACTTCACTGCCTTTGCCTTTAAAGTCTGCACCCAATCACTTCTAACTACCAAAACATGTCAGCCACACATGATGGTCGCATGACATCATCTGAGCAATGCTGGCAGGCTCATGTTGGACAGCCAGACGCTGTGTCAGGTAACACCAGCTGATTCAGCCACACATCACACACATGTAAATTTAATGTTTCAAACATTTTTTCTATTAATTTTCGTCATGTTTGTCGTACACAGGCCGACTCCGATCACACAAAACCAGATGAAAGCTCCCCTTGCTGTATGATGGGAATAACAGGAAGTGGAATGGCACATAGCAGTTCTGCTCCAATATTTTCAAAATAAAAGTTTAACATGACGCTTTATTGCTGCATTAATGGGTGTAGCGTGGTGTGGTGACCTGCTGCTCACTGATAGGAACAAACTAAACACGCGTCACTGAACCTGTGAGCGATTCCTCCGGGCTGGACGTGTTTGATGAAGACGCCGCGGCTACTGCTTCCTGTTGGATTCAGACCGACCACACTGAAGCCCAGACCACCAGTCAGAGGACGAGTCAATCTGACCACGTCAGTGAGACGTCCCTGCACGCAAGTGTGTGCGTGCACACACACACACACACACACACACACACACACAACCAGAGACACAGACACACAATCAGTTGAGCGGTTTGATATCATGTTGAGTTCATTTGTGAGATTGTGTGTGAGCGTCTTGGCTCCACCCACCTTGGCAGCATCAAGAATCCACTTCTGGAGGTCAGGTGTGGGCGGAGTCTGACGTTTGGGCGGAAACGAGCCATTGGTGAGGATGGAGGAGGTCGCGGATAGCGTGGGTGAGGCCGGGCCACCGACTGGATCGACGCTCATGATCAGTTGACCTTTTTTGGAGAAACTGAAATCGCTGCTGGTGTTTGGAGGCATGGCGCTTAGCTACAGGGAGAGGAGAGGTTAATCAATACATCAGATCTTCCAATCATAGCTGAGTGCTGATAGAGAAGTGAGAGACTTTTCTGTCCTGTCAAAGACGTCGCACGTCCTGCGAGTCCACAGAGACTGAAGGCAGAGGTTACTGCACAGTGATCATTCTAGATTATATCACCTGATTATTTTCACTATCAGAGTAAAAATTGAATCTCTAACAGGGCCGCCACATTTCCAAAGCTCAAACCACAGAAAATAAAATCAAATTTCATCAGAGCTACAAGACAGGTCGCCATCGTCACATCTGAGGCGAGAACATCCTCACATATTTGTAGAGTCAGACTTGCTGAAATGTACATATATGAGGTTTGGTACACGCGTGTAGCATCCCAAGAAATACACAAACATTCTTTTGAAGCCCCAACCTAAACCTGTCACCCTAAACCCTTCAAGAGGTGCAGAATTTAAGACGCAACTTTGGTGCATTTTTTCCCATTTTTAGATCCATACGATGACATAAGCGCGTTTGATCCAAAGACCTGACGGATGCTAAACTGCAAAGATGGTGAAGAAGTTGTTAAAACTCAAACGTTTCTAGTGGATCTGCTCCAGATGTCACAGGTTTGAGTCCAGACCTGGAGACATCCCAGAGCGGGCGCCCTGATTGTCACTGCTAACGGCTTTACTTGTCTTCATCAGCAACGGCACGCTGGTCTCATTGTACGTGAGGACTGGATGCTGTCACAAATAACTAACTACTGGTTTTTGTTTCGATCAGTAGTCTGAGAAGCCAGTCAGTTCTACTGACAATAAAAACCAGGTTTTTTCTTTTGGCCTCTGATAAATACTTTTTTTTTTTTTTAAGCAGAGATTAGAAATAAATAAATAAAAACTTGTATTCATCAAACTTAAACAGGCTTCTGTTAATGCAGTGAGCCTGCACAAGTGCAGGAAAACCCTGAACAGCTTCAATCTGTGGACCAATTAATACATCCGTTCTCCAAACGAGCCAATCAGCTAATGTCAGACTGACGCATGTCAAGTCTGAACTAAACACCTGCTGCTTTCCTGTTTGTCTCAGGTGTGAACAGAAGTGACATCAGGGATCGTGCTGGACACAGATGTCCAGTGTTTAGACTCAAACACATGAATGTGAACCAGGCTCCGCTGACTGACTGTGTGCGCGGGCATAAAGAAACCGTCCACATACTTTTGAACTTCACTGTGATGAAGAGGCAGACTGGGAGAGAGATGGGAGGCGCCCTTATGTGCAAGGACGCAGAAAAAAAAAGAAAAAAAGAAAAAGACGCGGCGAGGCCGGGGGTAAGTGGGGAGGAGAGAGGAAAAAACTAAAATCAATAGATTCCTCTGCAGGCGCTCTCTCTGAACAGGTAATGTATTAATGACCTTTACACTCACATTGTGGAAACTTATCAGTCTGCGGCTTATTTAGACCGGGCTGACAGAGCAGGATCCCGAGCCATTTCATCAATACCACCTCGACAAGGCCGTTACTCAAACCGAGACACCAGATATTAAAGCCTGATAGATCTGCAGCACGCTGGGGAGGGAGGGCCAGAAATAAAGGGAGAAGTCCCCGCTTCATATACCCTCCGCCGGCTTCCATCGGTGCATTCATAGACTCGCTCTGACCTTCGCAGCACTTAGAATATGAAGCCCGCCGCGGGTTATTGCCATTATCTTAATTTGGCCTGCAGATTGTTTATTGTAAAGCTCACGTCAGCGCAGGCGCGAGCTGAATACAGATGGCGATGCAGAGAGGATTCGACGGCCCGGGTCACAGCGGTGGGCGGGAGGCAGCACAGGACTGATACCCATAGGCTGTCAACACCTGGGCGGGGCTACACTTGTCAGATCTGATGGGAAACACTCACACAGATAGATGGAGAACATGTGATGAGAAACACCCACTGAAGTAAACCTAACTAAAAGCTTTTTGTTCCATTTCTGACATTTTACTTGAACTCAGGTTCTTTTCTGGTTTAATCAGGACCGTTCATGTGTTTCTGGACATCTTCTGCTCATCTCCAGCTCTATAGCAGCTCTCAGGACCGATTTATCTCGCAGTGCATCATCTGCCTGACATACCTGACTGAAAAATTCGGGGAGTCTGCTCACTTATTAAGAGGTGACTTTTCAATCACAGTATAGCCCCGCCCTTGTCTACTTCCTGCTCCTGCTGTGACTCTGAGAGCACACAAAATCTCCAAAGTGACCTCATGTTTGATTCAGTCAGCCCTGAAATTCATCATGGACTCATTCTTATATACGTAGTGCTTTTTTTGTACAACCCGAGAAGTCGCCCCCTGCTGGACATGAGAATGTGCATGTGGCGGCGGTGTGGTCCCTGGCTCAGCTGCAGGGGAGGCGCAGCGAGCTCAAGTGGGTGGTGCCTGGGGAGGCCACAGGTGGTGGCGACTGGACTAATCACAGTCTCTTCTTTTTATAGTGAGAGGCCAGTGCATGCGTGCCGAGACCAACTCTGAGCAGAGACTGTGTAGCTGTACATGTGAAACTTGGCAATAAAAGCTGAACTGTGAGCACAAACATTGTGTGTATTTTGGGTCTGTCTTACAGTCTGCTTTTCAGACTGAAACCAGTCAAAACATACATTTAAAAAATAGGCTATGATTTAAAAAATAAAATGGCGATCACAGTAGATGATAGTTAGTCATAAAAAAAAACTGTACAAATGAAAAACCTGTATGTTCGTGTTTGCAGCCCTGTGTCAGGCTCAGTGGAGTAAAGGCATGAAGTAGGGCTGCACGATTTTGCATAAAATGAGAATCACGATTTTTTTGGCTTAGAATTGAGATCACGATTCTCTCACGATTTTCTTTTCCAATATAAATATTTATTGCACATATTAACTGCACATCAACTTCGTAACAATTGAAACTGAACATAAAAACAACAAATGTCTCACGTTTTGTTGTTGCCGCAAAATGTTGTACTGCTTGAAATTCCGTCTCCACCGTTGCTCGACGCTGCGTGTATAGAGCAGGTAGTGCAACAATAGAAAAATAGTTGCGGGACGGCACTGTGTAGCGTTTGTCTAGGGTGTTGATCATTTTCCTAAATCCCTCGTTTTGCACAGTGTTGATGGGAGCCATATCTTTGGTCAGGTGATAAGTAATAGCCTCCGTAATTTCTTTGTGCCTGCGGGAGTTCGACGTGTATAGGGAAGCACTGTATAAGGTTCCCGTTATTGATGTTTGGGTGGTTGACCGGGACGGATTTTCTCCTGTCACTTTCTCGTCATCCCTGACGTGCTCGCCGTTGTTTTTTCCCTGCTAACTTTAGCATCACACGGCACAGCTTCTGTATCACGTGGTATAAGGCTCCGCCCTTGTCATTTGTTGAGCAGGAAGAGTGAACGCTTGTTTTCATGCAGATTACGTCCCGGATCAAAATGCGGTACAATCGTCGCCGTCTTTTTTTCTTTTCTTTTTTAAGTCGTCATTTGGAAATGAGATCGCACATAAGTATGAATCGAGATCGCGATTTTCTAACGATTAATCGTGCAGCCCTAGCATGAAGACAAACAACAAACAAAGTGTGTCGCTGCAGCTAGCTCCCTGTTGCTAGCTAACCTCTTTTTTCTTCTTGTTACGAGGTTGTTTCTTTCATACAGTGCACAGCTTCCATATCACGAGAAAGGAGGTGAGGGAAACATGGTTGTGGATAAAAACAATAAAATTCTTGTGAATGAAATATTCCATAAACTAGCTGTTAATATAAAACGTCATCATTTAAGGCTCTTTTGTTTTGTGTGAACTCCTTCACCTGCAGTCCAGGTGAAGTACCGGTAAGCCTTAAACATCTGTGCCAGGATCAGAGTGATCCTATCCACTCTATTTTGTATGACGGAGCATGCTCAGTGAGGCTCACCTGGCTGCGGAGCTGCTTGATCGAGTGTTGAAGGGTCAGGATGTGGTTAAAGAGCGGGCTCTGCAGCGTCTCCCGCAGGTTTCCCAGGGTTTCGCTGTGGGTCCACTCCTCCCGCTGCACCAGTTTGGCCTGCAGACGCTCCAGAGCTGCCAGCACCTGCTGACGCTCCGTCGAGGACACTGAGGACAAAAACAGCTTGTGAAGCGTGGTCTCGGATAAACGCGAATCATTGGATGGTTTCTCTTGAGTTATAGTCAGGACTTACCTGTCGGGACATTTTCAAACATCTCTGCTGTGCTCTCACCGTCCTCTGTTCTGGAGGACCTAACCTAAACCAGGAAGAACCGAGAACAACTTTATTTCCTTCAGCTCTGGACCAAGTCTGATAAACGCCTACTAAAATACGAGCAAGTGTGGAGATACTTGTGCTCTGACACCTCACAGCACGACTCATACTGACCGCTCTTTCTGTCATCAACAACACTGCATGAAGTCACAGGAAAACATGCATGTCAGCACCCGTGCACTGTCTGTCTCAGGTGAGTCACACTCACCTTTTCTCCCACCAAAATTGGCCAAAATATGACCCAACACAGAACACCAAAAACATAATATCAGAAACACCATCAAACACCTTGCTCATTTCTTTCTGCTTATCCAAATCAGGGTCACAGGGGGTGGAGCCTATCCCAGCTGCCATAGGGCAACATGCGGGTACAGCTGGCCAGATTGTCCAGGGCAAACACAGAGAGACAACCAACTGGTATTAATGAGCCTAACCTAACCTTAACTAACCGTAACTAACCCCATCAACCTCAAAAAGACAAAAACCAAAGTGATGCTGAAAATCCCTGAAAACGATAAAGTAAAGATGGTAAAGATAACAAACTACGAACTCCAAACACAAAAGGCAAATACCACAAACAGCAAATACTACAAACTGAAGTACCACAAAAACCAGCCCTGCGTGAAGAAAATACTACACAGAGCAGATTTATGAAACAGGCCTGTAAACACTGAAATTTGACACCAAACAGGAAAAAACAAGATGAAAACTATGACAGGGAACCGGAAACCGAGAACGTACCATCAACACCAAAACCGTCACGAGCACCGGAGAATCGTGTGACACAGCACCACACCCTGAACCTACCACCGACACCCCAGCAGGTGCCCGCAATCACGTGACCGCAACTTTAACACAGTCCCTTTGAGTCACCATGGTAACGGTAGCCCTGACCTGACGGTGTTTACTGGTTTCCATTTCGCAAAGTGACGTTTCTGACCTTACCTGCGCGTTCTCGCCCTGCCGTGCACTGTGCCCTCCGAGCCACCGTACTTTTCACCATTCTACTTTCTAAAAACTTGTACCTAATACCTAAGGAGTTACTTCACACCTTCTTTCACTGTGGTACTGAAAGCACTCAGGTACTTCCCACCTGTGGCTAACACGGCCGTCCTCGGAGTGTCCAGGTGTGGCAGGTGAGCCTCGATATCAGCACGGAATATTTTCTCAGTCAGAGCCGAGCCGAGCTATTGTCTAGCTCTCTCTCTCTCTCTCACTCACACACGGTCCACACACCCCCAACACCGAAACCAAACAGCATGACGCAGAGGGGGTCTGAGGCACTCACCTGTCAGCTCACCTGAGAAATCAGGAAGTGAAACTGAGCAGCGGAGTCGGAGGGGGAGGGGGCGGACAGACGGTATTTTCACCTGTACATATTTTAACCTGCATGTTTGGCCCTTGGTTCACCTCATAGCGTCACAGAGCGCGCGAGCAGGTGCGTCAAAGTTTACAACAGGTGAAAGCCGCACTTTAACCGCCTCTCTCTCTCTCTCTCACTCACACACACACACACGCACAGGTACAAAGTCTGAGTTCAGATCATGAGAATAAAGTAAAGAGTTAAAGGAGCTTCTCCTCCTCTTCTTTCTCCTCACCGAGAACTCGGCTCCGCTAGCCTTAGCCGCTAACTGCGGCAGAAACTGCGCTTCCGGTCCGCACTCTAACAGAGAAACAGTCCGCACAAGAAGCGACACTTTCCCCAGAAAAAGACGTAGATTCTCAGAGTTTCAAACTGGTAAGAAACTCACATAAACTGGATCCAGTCTGCCACCAGCGTCACTTTAATGCCGCATTCATGGCGGTAGGAAATCTGAAGTCTAAGGATGCAACAGCATAATGTAAGGATCATTTTGTTTTCTTATCATTAGTTTAACTGTTTTTTTATTCCGTATTCTGTTTAAAAGCACATTCATTATTTTAGCACAATAAGGAAGAGAAATTATTTCTACATCTGAGATAAAATATCCATACTAAAACGAGAAAATAACACACATGAAGCAGGTTGAAACTGTTTTACCTGCCAGCATTTTAAGCTTATTTAAAGAGCTGATTTTATAACAAGAACAAAGGTTATATATGTCTTATGGTTAAAAATGATTAGATTTGAAAACGATACAAATAAAACCAAAATAATAAATATAAATGGTTTGCCGAGCCTTCCTGGTCCTACATCGCTCTGAGTTCCCAGCATGCTGCAAGTCCATGAAGGTACCGCCCTGTCACGTGATTGAGGGAATCATGGCGTCCTCCCGGAGGCGGCTGCTGTATGTTCGCTCCGGGGCGCTCAGCCTCTTATTTTACTGCGTTTATTCGCACCTGCAGCTGGTCCTGAGCGAGGAGGTGGAGAACTGCCAGAACCTGAGACTCGGACAATATCCTTCCGTCCGTGTTTACCGCGCTTTAACGCCTCATTACCGGGGTCACGGGACGGCTAACTTTAGCCTAGCTTCTCTGTGACATTCAGATCAAAACGTTACATTTGGACGTTTTTTGGGGGTCCGTGGCTTAACGCGGGTTTCTCCTCTCATAGAATAGCACTGTGTGTTTGCATGTTTGGGACCTGAAGGGTTTTTCAGTCTGATCGATATTTTCAGTGTGGTCAGATTAAAGTTTCAAAGGAAGACAAGCTTCCCGTTGTCTTTGCAGTTACGAACGGATATTTAACTTCAGTCTGAAGACCGAACAGTTCACTTGTGTCAGGAGAGCTCAGAGACCCGAATCAGGAGAATAAGTTTGTTTCATAAACACAGAATGTTTACTCAGTGCAGCACTCTGCTGTTTTCATCAGTCAGTCTACCTAATGATACGATATTACTGTGATTTTTAACCTTCGTGTCCTTCATCAGTGTCTGTTTTACCCAGTAAGATAAAGTTCAGTTATTGTCAACCAAGCCAAGACTGTCACTAAAACCTGCCGTAAATGTTGCCATAAGATGAAGTTAGTCTGCAACTGAATGCAGTCCGTCTCTGATAATTCACCAAAGTTTATTACAAGTATGATTTGTGACAATTTGAAAATCATGCATCTGTTGCTGTCTCCATAGACAGAAATTCACATTTAATTATCACATCTGCACTCAGCAGCCTTCCTGTGCTAGAGGATTATAACCAGGGTACAGCCCAGAGTCGATCTGTGCTCCGTGATAACTGATGGGAACATGATGGCAATCAATCTGCATTTATAAAGCAGTTATTTGCAAACCTTCAGCAGTCTTGGCGAGTGGCCGCAGTAAGACAGAGTGTTTGCAGAAATGTTGCTTTCCGTTAGATGACCTGTGATCATTGTGAGTGAACCACCTACGAACTGTGGGCACCTGCACAGGGTGAGAGAAAACAGCCGCACAGTCAGCACCAGGTACGGAGAAAACAGCTGTACAGTCGGCAAGAGGTTGCTGATTTAATTGTACATGTGAGGAAGCTAATGTTATCTCAGGATGGTGTGCATGAGATTGTTTGTAGGATTCCAGAGTATTTTCATTTATTTAATGAAGTATCGATATTTGGGGTCCTTGTATCCATACAGTATCTTGACACGATGCTGTATCGACTTCTTTTCCCCGCCCCTAAACCACGGCCTACGCCATGTCACGTAGAAACAGGCTGCAGATGTTTTCCGACTGAAGTGTGTTTGCCTTCCTTTACTCTGCTCACGTATAAATGCAACGATCCAAAGATCGATGAATCCACTCAGGAGCCAGAGAACTGCAGGGACATGACGGCGTGGGGTGAGTCTCACTTCAGATTAGATTTTTTTCTGTTTGTGGGCGGTGGCTTAAAAAACAGACAGACTCTAAAACTGAAGATGTTGCAGAGCTCCTCTTCTGCAGGCTTCCACAGGTCAGCCAATCAAGAGAAACTGTACTTTATTTTGGGGGCGGGGTATAAAGTGAGCAGAGTTTTTCAGACAGGATGAACTGAGGGGTTGCACTGAAGCTGGGATCAGGCAAAGAAGGATTATTATGAATCGTGAATCATGCGGAGCTGCTCAATGGCACAAATACGATCATAACTGCATCTAAACAAGTGTGTGTGTGTGTGTGTGTGTGTGTGTGTGTGTGTGTGTGTGCGTGCTCGCGTGTGCACACAGTGGAATGCCTCCCAGCTCCAAACATCAGCTGTCGGCTCTCCAACGGGACGGTGTTCAGGTTTAGCGGGGACGAGGTCGGCTTCAACAAATCCATCCCCTGCAGAAATGTGTGAGTATTCACAGTGCAAGCACAAACACACACACACTCCTCTATAGATTTTGGTGTGTGTGTGTGTGAGCTTCAGGTGGTTTGATGCTCTCTGTGTTTCCTGTCAGGAGTGGTTATTCCTACAAAGTGGCCGTGGCATTGTCTCTGTTTCTGGGCTGGCTCGGAGCAGATCGCTTCTACCTGGGATATCCTGCTCTGGGTACTCTCTCTCACTCACACACACACACACACACACACACACACACACACACCCCAACACACACACACCAACACACAGACACCTGCAGCTTTTATTTTGATGCCTGTAGTTTGGGTGGCCAGCTCTCTCACTTCATCTAGTTTTAGTAAAGCAGGTGTGTGTGGTGGGTGGGGGTGCAGTCAGGTGACACCTGTCGCTGAGCAGGTGTACTGTCAGGCGTCAGTATTTGGACAGTGATTCCTCAGGTTCAGCCTTTCAGGTTTAATTTAAAGAATTGAATAAAAGGAAAAACCACCTTAGAGTCACGCTTTAGATTTACAGCTTTCTCATGTCTGCAGGTATTTATTAAAGTGAATACTATGTACTAGGGCTGGGCCATATCATACAGTTCACGGTAATACCGGTATAATGTTGGGCAACGATAAGAAAATGAAATATCGTGGTAGAATATGGGTAAAACGCGCATGCGTAGTGCCTTTGTTTTCATATGCACATGGTGGAAAAAGCTTGGCGGCAACGGAGAATGAGAAGGGGGAAAGCGGATCGTTGAATGAAATGGATGAACCAGAATTGGTTTGTAAAAATGCTGCAGCTTCAGTGGTGTGGAACTGGTTTAGCTTTCATCTGTCACATACACAACAAAGCACTACTTTTGGTAGAGCATGCTAGCGGGCCGTTGTTATTACCGTGTTTTTTGGAAAATACACTTAAAATCAATCCTTTGATTTTTCTGAAAATCGCCAGTGCCCCTTATAATCCCGTGTGCCTTATGTATGAATTCTGGTTGTGTTTACTGACCTCGAAACGATTTTATGTACACGGCGCTCGAAAATCTGTCAAATGTTTCAGTACGACTTTACTAAGCTACAAAGCCGCACCGCTTGATGGATTGTCGGAGCATTACGGCTATCGTAGGCAGGAGCCTCGCGGAGTGATACGTACGGTGCTTCAACATAATATTACCGTATTGTGTGTGTAAAACCTCTTTTTACGTTTTGTGGATATTATACATGGTTATACTGAGGATATGTCGGCCAATTTCCACTGGAAATGCTTTTTGGTTAAACTGTCAGCAAAGAATTTGCATTTGCACTGTAAAATTTTTCTATAACTTTAATGCACATAAAAAAACAGCTGCTTGTTTAAGCGAAAATACATTGATGGGTTGGGGTTTTTTTGCACTAATAAAGTTGTGGAGTTGTAAAGTATTTTGTCTGGTGTCAATTATATCGTCAGTTATATCGTTATCACAAAATTTCAAATGTATATTGTGATAAATATTTTTGGTCATATTGCCCTGCTCTACTATGTACTGTAACATTCAGACAATGATCTCAGACACTGACTCAGCGCAGGAAGACCAGATACAAGAGGAGGAGTTGAGAAGTTTGAGAAAGCACACGCAGACATGTTTTCATTGCGTTTCATCTGAGCGAAACCAACAGCAGAGCAGGAGGCTGCAGGCTGATGAGTCTCAGCTCCTTCATGTAAATAATGCATCCTCACTGCTTTGCACTCTGAAGACTTTCTGCTGTAAAATTAGCAGCAGAGTCCCTGTGCCCCCACAGGACACTTCAGCACACAGTGACAGCTGGAGGGTTTTTGCACCCGGCGTGTCCGGCGTCCTCAGGTGTGGCTTTACACCCCAGCTGATCTCTGACACAAACTGTACAATAAAATCTGAATTAAAATTTAAAAAACTGTTTCAGCGGGCTGTGTTGCTGCTGCATGTGATCTGAGAGAGTCATGTGACCTGAGAGTTGCTGCGTCCTCCTGATTACAAACCTGGAATGTTTCGCCTGTTTAAACAGGAATGAGATCCATTCACACAACACAAAATAAAACCCAGACGGACAGGAAAAGATTCAAACATGATCCAAAAACACAAAATAATTTTTAAAAAGAATTATCAGAAAACATCAAGTGTCCATTTAAAACAGACTAAATGTTTAAAACAAGATGAACATGTTTCAGTCATGGGAATATTTTATATTTGTTATTTAATGAAGACTGTCTCTCTCTCAGGACTGTTGAAGTTCTGCACTGTTGGTTTCTGTGGGATTGGCACACTCATCGACTTCATATTGATCGCCATGCAGGTGAGTCATAAATCCTGCACCGGCACCAGCTAGCTGATCACCATTATCATCATCATCGCCATGGCTGAAAATGTCCCCTTTACGTTGAATCTGGTTGGTCTCATGTGTTTGTTTCCTGGGGTCAGAGGTCAGCAGGCTGAAGATCAAACTCACCCAAACTGTAGCAAAAGATCAGATGGATCTGAGCAGCGATTTAGAGCCCGCTGTCACTTCTTCTCTGTTGTTAACAGTGACGCCTGTGATGAAGCATTCCTCTGTTCCATTTCACTGTGTGTGTGTCTGTGTGGGGTGGTGGTGGGGGCCTTATGAATAAGCAGGCAGCAGCTTTCTGGGTATTATTTACGTCCATCCATTGGTGGCTCGGCGAGGCCCCTTTAATGAATGAATCTTCCGGAAGGTCCTAATGGACTCTGAGAGCACGGAGACAGATGGATGAAGCAGAAGGTGAAGGGACAGATCTCCCTGTCCTGCTGAACCGTTTTAGATAATATAGACTGGAAATCCATCGGGGGGGGGCTGAACGGGCTGTGGCTATTAACCCCGCCCACACCCAACTAAGACACAGGAAGAGCGAACGGCCCTTTAGGAGTTTTAGGCATTGGGAGGTATCCGCCCCCATTCAGACCACAACTGTGATTAATATTCAAGGCTCATTACATTTGGTGGATGATAAAATATGCTGTTAGTAGAATTCAGTGATGATGAACGTCATTTAGCGCTTTAGCTGCTTCAAGCTGCTGCTAAAACATCCTGCTGGCTCCTGCTTACACCCCAGTCATCAAGAGGACAGAGGAAAGTATCCTCACCCTACAAGGATGTTTCGAAGCCACTGACTGGGACAGCCTTCTTTCTCCTTCTGACATTGACAAATAAGTCAACACGGTGACATCATACAACTCCTTCTGTGTTGACAACATTATCCCCTCAAAACAGTCTCCATCTACCTCAACAACAAACCCTGGATTACCAAGGAACTCAAGGAAATCCTTAATAAAAAATTTTCTTCACCGGCTCTGCACTGGACAAAAAGGAGGTCAAGAGGGCCATAAAAACTGCTAAACGGAAGTATTAAAAACACAGTTGAAAACAAATTCACCACAGGGGACCTCCACTCAGCCTGGCAGGCCCCCAAAACCATGGCCTCTGTGAATACTGCGGTCACCACCCCCAGAACCATCCAGGTGGAGGGCAGCAACCCCTCCTTCCCTCCCTGACGACCTCAACACTTTCTACAGGTTTGAGACGGACAACATGGCCCAGCTTGAGGAGACCAGATCCTCACTCAAACCTGGCAGCTCTCCACTCACCTTCAGGACTGAGGACGTGGTGTGAGCCCTAAGGAGGACCAGGGAGAGGAGCTCCCTGATAACATTGCAGTCGAGTTCTGAGGCACTGTGCAGGGCAACTAGGAAGTGTGTTCCGGACTCTATTTCTGAAATTCTCTGCCAACACAGAGGAGATTCTTAGGAGGTGCCACCAACGGCTATACCTCCTTAGGAAACTCAACTCCTTTGGAGTCAGCACACCCATCATGATGACTTTTTACTATGCCTTCCTGGAAAGCATCATGACCTTCTCCATCACCTGCTGGTTCCATTCCCTCAGCCTTCAGAACAAGAACAGACTGCAGCACACTGCATCAGTGTGCTCTAAAATCATTGGCCTGCCTGTCAGAACACAGGTTTTCAGCCAACAGGCCCTCAGACAGGCATCCAAAATCATCAACGACCCCCCTCACATTCTTCACCCCGCATTTCAATGGCTCCCCTCTGGGCGACGCCTCCGCTGCATTTCCTGCAGGACTGAGACGAGGAGAGCCACCTTTGTCCCCAAAGCCACTCTGCTTTTTAACTCCAGCCGATAAGACCATTTCCCACACCCATAAGAATAACCTACACTCTTCTTATACTACAGACACTATTCACTTTTAGTCACTTACAGCTATTTATTCACCTTTCAGTCACTTTAATTTTAAGACTGTGTCATTTTAAAACTGTATATTCTGTGTATTTATTATTTCACCCTTATTGCCTGTTCTTATTGTCCTTATCTTCAACGTTATGCTGCTCTGTTGTTTGTTAATTGCCCCTTGGGAATAAATAACATCTTCTGATTCTGATGTGACAGGTTTTCCAGACATTCTTCGAGCGTGGAAATGAAATTCCCTTTTACGTTTATCCTCACTGAATATGACAATGAATAAAAACAGAAGAGGACCCAGAGTCAAACTCCAAACCTGATTCTGGCTGATGGAGGCTCAAACCATCCTCACAAACGCACAAATATTAATCTTGTCCTCCTGCTGAGCATCTTTGTTAAAGCGTCAGCCTTCAGCTGCTTTGAGCACGATCACCTCCACCTCTGCTTTAGAAGCTCACAGAAACAACAACTCCGCTTTCTGAAAACCTGGCTCTAATTTCCCTCCCTCTCTCTGATTTCTCCTGCAGATCGTGGGTCCAGCAGACGGATCGAACTACATTGTGGATTATTACGGCGCCCGTCTGACCCGTCTGTCCATCACCAACGAGACTTTCAGGAAGCCACATCACTCTCTGTGAGCTCACCTGGACGCTGCCTGTAAGTTTTTAGGTCTTAAACGTCAGTAAATGACTGATGTTCCGCAGTGTGTAGGGTTTCTTGATGCTTCATTTAGTCAGCCTCCGAGGTTGATGGTTGGAAGATGAACTGTTCCCAAATCTTTGTTTTTATCTGATCAGTGTTGTCCCTGATCGAGGGGCTTCTATGAATGACCAAATATTAAAGGATATTTTCTCCCTCTCTGTTTAGGCATCTCCATCAGTGCAATAAATTCAGACCTGCTGTGAAGAAATCCCTCCTCATCTTCAGTCACAGTCTGTTTGAATCTATTCAATGGTCGCTCCGAGTCATCCTTAAAAAAAACACTTAATTGCACTTTTGTTTTTTGGTGTGCTGACATGTTGCTCCACCCATTCCTGTCTCTAACTTATTCTGTTTGTCATAAAGACTTTGTAAATAAAGTTTCTTTTTGTTAATCTACACACCAGCATCTCTGTTATTACTGTAGATGTATTTCAGGCCTGTTTGACAGTCACCAGCAGTCTGCCTTTAGTTTAAACCTACGTTTAAATCCATCTTCTTGTCAGGGGGTTAGAATCACCAGTTAACCTAACCACACAGAAACCCCGGCCAAGAGGCCAGGAGCTTCTCCTGCTGTGAGGCAGCAGTGCTAACCACTGTGCCACCCACTGCTGGGGAAACTAAAAGGAAAACATATTTTCCTACTTTTCAGATAAGGGTGTGAAAACTTTTCTGAAGTCACAGAATTTCCAGCAGATTTCAAAGCTTCTCTTCCAACCTCGGCTACTTTAGTCACATTTGAGGTTTAATGTAAGCTTTTACTTCCTGTTTGTGGTTGAAGTTTACGGAGGTAATGATGCATTAAGACTTCTTAAAAACCAGACAGTGGAAAAACCTTCAAAATGAGCTGGATCTTTTTCCACTGCTGGGTTTTCCAGTTTTCAGGGCTCAAAGACACATTTCAGTGTTGCCACACAGCGATACGGCCAAGAGCACAGACAGGAAATGATATCACACTACCATCAGTCTGGAAATGTTTGGACGGTGAAAAAAATGTGGTTAAAAGTCTAGTGACTCCTGCAACTGTACATGGTAACTGAAGCAATAAACAAACCTGTGCAATTACAGCAACTGTTAGAGAAAACGCAACGCTCTGAGAACACGTGCAACAATACCGGACATCATACTAACATCTGCAACAACAGCAACCTGTGACATAACACCGTCATGTGCAGCTACAGCATCCGGTGACATTTGTACATTTTTGTGGTTTTTCTAATGTTATCTTTCTGGTTTTGAACTTTCTGGTGCTGGACCATGCATTCATGTGTAACAGCTGGATTCAAATAACTTTGAGTAGAGCATATTCGTTTCTGCAATTGCTGTCTGTGTATGAACAGAAAATGTGATAATGGAGTCAAATTGAGCTGCTGAAGTAAAACATGAAGGCCAGTTTATTTTCTAATTTACACACAGAAACAGGAGTTCCTGTTAGCGCTGAGCAGCGAGCGTTTCCTCTGGTTAATTATTACTGTGTACACAGAGCGAGTGAGCGTGTGTGTGTGTGTTGGGGGTACTCCTTGTATTTCCATGTAGAGTTAGCCTCCATGTGGCTTTCATCAAAATTCAATTATCATCCTGAAGCACGCTTCACAAGATTCACAGTTCAGACCGGGAGGAAGCAGAAAGAGTGGGAGCTCTTTTTTGTGTGTGTGTGTGTGTGTGTGTGTGTGTGTGTGTGAGAGAGAGAGATGACAGAGAGGGATGATCCCAGGATCCTTCCTTTCATCTCAACATCCACCCTAGCGAAGAAAGGTGGATGTCTGATTGTCCGAGTGCATCAGGAGAAAGCTGACGTGCCAACATCTGTCGGCCTCAGCAGCAGACAGGATGTTAAAAAGCTGTAAGCAGACCCAAGCAGCTGTGGAACCTGCAGCAGGATCACAGAAGAAGAAAGGATGGAGAAGACTCTGAGCAGCAGAAACCTTAGGGTCACCCACAGTTTGGTTCAGTCTTAAAAAGAGGAATGCTAGAAGATTTGAGTGGATGATCTCAGGATTCTTTCCATGGAGAAGAAAACATCTTCATAAAACTGTAGATTTACACAGAGTGGATTTTACTAGCAATGCCTTCATAAATGTAAGTCCAGCCATCTGAAAGGTGAGATTAAAAAGCTGTAAAAGCTAAAGTCTCGTGGACTTCCACCTGAAGACATCACAGACATGGAAACCCGGTCTTCAACACCTTCCATCCAGGCCAAAATATGGCACATCACACATGCCAGGAGAATGATGGTTTCACTTCAAAGCTATTGTGGCTGTGTCAGAATCAGCATCAACATATACGTTACATTTTAAACACATCTGTCTGACCTCTTCTGATGTCTGGACGTTTTGATTCAAGTAATAATTCACATTGAAGAAGTTACAGCAGCACGATTTTACACAAATGTGTTATTTATCTTAAATCTTAACTTTATCATAAATGTTTTAAGGGATAATTTCTCACAGCAGCACCGTGAGGACTTGGGTCAGTCTGGGTTTGATCACAGCAGCATCTAGTGGGCATCAAGGGAACTGCAGATGGTCACATGTCAACAGAGGAGGCTACTGATTGGTTCGTAGAAAATTCCCCTCTAGCCCCTGCAAGCTTGGGTCCTCCTCTGTGACTTGAGGGTCCTGCACAGTATCTTAGCTGCTCCTGGGACTGCGCTCTTCTAGACAGATGTCTCAGATGTTGTTCCAGGAATCTGCTGGAGCCACTCGCCTAGTTTGGAAGTCACTGCACTAAGTGCTCCGATTACCCCTGGGACCCCTGCTGTCATTTTTTATTGTTACATCTATCACTATGGCTGTCTTCCTCTGCTTGTCCACCACTACTATGTCCAGTTGGTTAGCCATTACCAGTTTGTCTGTATCTGGAATTCCCACGGGATCTTAGCTCGGTCATTCTACACCACCCTAGAGGGCGTCTCCCATTTTGACCTTGGGACTTCCAGGCCATGCTCAGCAAAAATGTTTCTGTATACTATGCTGGCTGCTTGGTTGTGGCGTTCCATGTATGCCCTGCTTGCTAGCATCTTGCACCCTGCTGTCATGTGCTAGATTGTCTCAGGGGCATTTGTCCTGTGCTGCCATGATTAGTCCCTCTGTGCTGTCTTTCAGTCCAGCTTTGCCAGCCACTGGTAGGACTTTTGGATGTCAGCCACTTCCTCTATCTGCCAGTGGTGCATACCGTGCAGGGGCCTAGCCTTCCATGGTGCCTCAGGTATAGACTAAGCACACGGTCAGTTGTGGCTATCTTCCTGATGTACTTGTGGATGTTCATCATCTCATCTTGGTGGACCATGTCCAACATATATTTATATATACACACAAGTCCGTCGTCACAAAATACTGTGATTGGGAGGTAAAACACACACACACACACACACACACACACACACACACACACACACACACACACACACACACACACACACACACACACACACACACACACACAAAGAGTGTGCTGTGTGGGAAACAGAGGCCATGAAATTACAGTTGTGTCGGTTGGAACGAAGTAGGAGGAAAGTTTGCAGATAAGGTGGAAGCTTCATGCAAACCTTCACCCAGCTGAGTGTGTGCCCTCCTGCACTTCTGTCTTTGTGAGGACCAGGAACGAGGAAACTGGTGGGGCCTGCAGGTCTGAGAGGAGGAGGGTCTGAGGGTTCAAACCAGGATTCAGGGTCAGAAGTCCTCACGAAGACGGATGTCCAAATGTGTTTGTTGATGGAAGTTCACAAAATAAATGCCAGACCGCTATAATCCCTGTGTGTGTGTGTGACCAGATAAGTCATTTCAATATTCACACTCGGTCGGTCACTGTGTGACACGGGCACTGTGTGAAGCTCAGCTGCACCGGTGTGTGTGTGTGTTTAATTTTTACACATTAATATCAGAAAGCAGAAATGGATTTTCCATTAAAGAGTGTTTGGTTTGAAAAATCGTTCCAGGATTTGAACCTCTGGCCTGATGTTTGAGACTGGACAGATCTGATCACTAATGTGTTCAATTCAGAAAATCATGATATTGGTGCTGCAGCTGCCTGTGTCTTTATGAATCTGCTTCAAATAAAGATTCATTTGTAGGATAATTAAAAATAGGTTACTTTATTTTACTTTTGTCCTTTGGTTCAAATGTAAAATTAGAACAAGCGTTGTATCAAACAAGAAGGCAGCTCACTCTGTGGTGCTTCCTTCACATATAATTTATTTTTCTCTCTCTTTAAATATAATTTAGCGCAAAGTTGTTTTTATTTGCCCTGTTGAAACCCATACCTGGCATCATTTTGAGTGTCATTATTGTTTATTTTATTGTATTACTTTTATTTATGTGAACATGTGTCACATTCATTTCATTGTTTAATAAAATTTGGTTAGATGTTTCGTCATAAATATCAAGAGAAAAAACGTTTCTTTAAAAGCATAAAGTATTCAGGAGCACAGTCCATGTATTTAAATTCTTATGTATGTAAACAGTTATAACCTGTTATTGTGATGCACAAAAAGTCACAATAATGTAATGTGGTGTTTAGAATCCCCATATATCATTCCCTATATGCCGATATACTGTCAGTACAAACAATGGCAATGGCAAACAGCTTTAGGAGAGGTCAGAGGTCAAACATGATGCGATATTTTTAATCTATATGCTGACAATACACAGCATGCTTGTTTCTAAGTTATTAGCTGTTGCTCAATTTTCCACCAATAATTATTCAATAAGCTGCATTGACCCCTAACACTTGGGCTTGGCCGAATCCTTCACAGCTCATTTACGGCAGAGTCTCAGTTTCAGCAACCGTGTTCATGCTTCAGAAACAAAGTCTTTAAATCAGGTACACATCTGTATCTCCAGGTCATCACAGGTAAATGATGGCCTGTCAGCTTGGGGTCAACTGCAGCAGTGTCTTCACGTTATTCCAAATTTTAAATCCCGTCAGAGAAAATATTAATGATATATTTATTAATTTACCAAACAAAGGGTACTGAGCCATCTGAGGTGCAACGAGCAGCTAACCCCCCCTCTTCTAATGAAGAGCTAATAATTCCTCCTCCTCTTTTTCTCCTCGTGTCCTTCAAGGTTCTTCAAACAGAGCTGGTCACGATTTAAAGCATCTGATCTTTAAATATGATTTTATGTCCCTGCAGACGAGACATTTACTCTGACAGGTCAACGTCTCCTCTGAGGAGGAAGCCCAGCCCACCACCGCCTCCTCATGTCATCGTGACTCTGTCCTCCACATCCTTTCCTCGCTGCTGTGATTCACAGACTGATCTTCTCCTCACGTCTCTGCTGTGGAACACTTCAGACTGACGTAAACATACACACGTTTAAAGCCTGATACAGAATCTGTTTGGCTACTGCGATTTCCTTGTTTCTATAACTCACCTGTTTAAATTGTATTAAAGCTGAACATTATATAAAAGTAAGAGTGCAACAAATCCGAGCTCAGGATTTTTCCACAGACTGTAAAACATGGACATACCGTATTTTCACGACCATAAGGCGCACTTAAAAGTCTTAGATTTTCTTCAAAAAGTACGGCGCGCCCTATAGCGCAGTGCGCCCTGTGTGTTGTAAGGAGGACGTAGTAGAGAACACCATGAGAACGCTAAAGGGTGAAGTGTGGGCGTTGATCGTATATACCGGACAATCGCACATACCTGTATAAAAGGACAGGTATGTGCATTATGTGGAACATCGTTGTTTTAACAACCCTGAAAATGGCAAAGAGACACGCTTATGAAGCACAGTTTAAACTGAAGGCCATCAGCTATGCGGAGGAACATGGAAATCGAGCAGCGGCGAGAGAATTTAAGATTAACGAATCGATGGTTCGCAAATGGAGGAAGGTAGAAAACAAGCTCCGGCAGGTCAAGAAAACGCAGCTGAGTTTCCGCGGACATAAGGCGAGGTGGCCCGAGCTGGAGGAAAGACTCGAGCGGTGGATCATCGAGCAAAGAACGAGCGGGAGAAGCGTTTCGACGGTCACCATTCGGCTAAAAGCAGTTTCACTAGCTGAAGAGATGAACATTGAACATTTCCAAGGAGGTCCGTCTTGGTGCTTTCGTTTTATGAAACGGTGCCATTTTTCCATCCGGACCAGGACTACGGTAGCGCAGCAACTTCCAGCGGATTATAAGGAAAAGCTGGCCATCTTCCGGTCCTACTGCAGCAAACACATCGGCGACAAAAACATCCAGCTCAGCCACATCACGAACATGGACGAGGTCCCGCTCACTTTTGACATCCCGGTGAGTCACACTGTGGAGAAGAAGGGGACCAGCACGGTAGCGATACGCACAACGGGGTATGAAAAGTCTTCTTTTACTGTTGTGCTTGGCTGCCATGCTAATGGACAGAAACTGCCGCCTATGGTGATTTTTAAGCGAAAGACTTTGCCTAAAGAGAAGTTTCCAGCAGGAATCATCATTAAGGCAAATGAAAAGGCTGGATGGATGAGGAAATGATGAAAGAGTGGCTGAGGGAGGTGTATGTAAGGAGACCAGGTGGTTTTTTCCACACATCACCATCGCTCTTAATCTGTGACTCTATGCGTGCCCATCTCACAGCCGATGTGAAAAAACTAGTGAAACAAATGAACTGTGAGCTTGCTGTCATTCCGGGAGGCCTGACAAAGGAACTCCAACCGCTGGACATCGGTGTGAACCGCCCGTTCAAAGTAAGGCTGCGAGCGGCCTGGGAGTGATGGATGACCGATGGAGACCACAGTTTCACCAAGAGTGGAAGGCAGCGCCGGGCGAGTTACGCCACAATTTGCCAATGGATTGTAGATGCTTGGGCTAACATGTCTGCTGACTGACACTGTTGTTCGAGCTTTCGCAAAAGCCGGCATCATTTCCGAGGAGCCGCACGGCACGGAAAGTGACTCTGACAGTGAAGAAAGTGAACTTGGCATGTTTGATGGAGATTTAGCGCAGCTGTTCAATTCAGACACAGAGGATGAGGACTTCGATGGGTTTGATTGATGATAAAAATGTGAGTACCAAACTTTGTTTTGCTCCTGCTTTATTTTTAAATATGCACACTTGTATGCTTGTGTGTTGTTGATGATGACGATTACTGGTAATAAAAATGTGAGTACCAAACTCAGTTTTGCTCCTGCTTTATTTTTAAATATGCACACTTGTATGCTTGTGTGTTGTTGATGATGACGATTACCGGTAATAGAAATGTGAGTAAGGTACCGAACTCAGGTTTGCTCCCGCTTTATTTTTAAATACGCATACGGTACTTGTATGCGCCCTATAATCCAGTGCGCCTTATGTGTGTGTTAAATACAGTAATGGCACACATAACTGAGACTGCGACTTTTAGTACAGTGCGTCTTATGGTCGTGAAAATACGGTAGCTTAAATTTACATGATGCTAACGTGAAAATGCCTTAAACTTGCATGAACAGCAGGGGGCGACACCTTTGGTTTCCAGTCTGACTCTATCAATCAAAAGGTCCTGGCTGATCCAGGATCTGCTCATTGCCTCTCAAAAGCTGTTAGCCAATCGCCATTAGGTGATCGCCCACTTATATAGCGCTTTTCTACTGTGAGCACTGTGGAAGAAAGCCAGAGATTAATAATAACTAACAATTAAATGCAGAGAGGTGAAAACACATCGTGAGAGAAGAAGAAAGGCTGATCGTATTTAAGAATGAAGCATTAATTAATGGCAGGACTTCTTTGAGCAGTTTTGTAGGAGTGGGGTCTGCAGCAGCAACGCTAGGCTAACACTAACTAGCTAGCAAGATTATAAACCCGGTGCTAAACTAAGAGAAGCCACAAAATCAGTTTGAATAAGAGTAAACATTTACTCACCAAGTCAGTGTATCAGGTAAAGATCCACAGCAATGACAACAATAATATCTTGAGCTGACGCTTTTCCAGGTTTGCTCAACATATTCCATAACAAATGCTGGCACCATGAACATGCGGACTGATCCGAGAGGGAGGAGGACGGTAGTGACGGGGCATTTTCAAAACACATCTTTCATCCTTCCGCACTTAGAAGCAAAACTTCCATCTTACTTAGTTTTTCTAAGTTAAGACAACTCAAATAAATTGAGTTGATCAGCGGTTTTGCATAAAAAGTACTGGTAACTTATTTAAATCGAGTTCTAATAACAAATTGATAAAAACTGAGTTCAGCCTATTTAATATTTTTTAATTAAACACAATATTACATTTTACAGTGTACATCTGTGAGATGATTATGAGTAATTTTTTCTCTAATGGTTAAAATCTTATTTGTGAAGAAATTCATGAAGTCATTACTAGTTAATGGGAATGGTTGGGAGGGAATGGTTGGCTCAACGGTGCTCTGACTTTTGTCAGCCTGGCTACGGTGCTGAAGAGAAACCTAGGGTTGTTCATATTTTCTTCAATCAATGATGATGTCACAGTCCTGGGTCGGTGACCCAGGGTTTTATATTATCATTAATCCTCGATTTCATTATGATTTGTCACTAGTAGTCTCTTGGTTTTTGTTTCTTGATTTCTAGTTCCCTAAGTTCTTTAGTATCTCCTGATTTCTAGTCTTTAGGTTTTGGTTATGTGCCTTCTGTGTTTTGTCTACTCGGTGCCTTTTTCGTGTCCCACAGTTCATGTCTCTGTGTCTCAGTGTCAAGTCCGCGTCTTTGTGACTGTCTCTTGCTTCCTCTTTATTTTGATAGTCTCGGTCCTGTGTGCAGTGTGTCTGGTTGTGCTTGTCCCAGCTGTGTTACCTCCTGTTCCCCATCCTTTCGTTGTCCTGCTTGTGTATTTAAGCCCTGTGTTTCTCTCTGTTAGTTGTTGCGTCGTACCCTCACCATGCTGTGTTTTTCTTCTGTCCTTCTGGTAATGTTCTGGTTCTCTGTTTCCCGGTTTTGTTTTCTAGTTTCCCATTTTTCTAGTTTGAGCTTCGTGTCTTGCGTTTATCTCCAGGAATAAAGCTGCTGCTCTTAGTTAATCATCGTGTCTCTGAGTCCTGCGTTTGGGTCCTACATCCTTGCCTGCCACAGCACACATCATGACAGATGAATAGTAAGATGTTCTACCTTTACGGTAGGCATTTTTATAAAGCAGCAAACTATTTCTCCAGGCTAAATGACGATCTTCTAAATTTGTGATACAGAGCAGGCAGTCCTTCTGATTTGAGGCTCTCTTTTTCACAGGCGCTACAGTATCCAGAGTCATAATGAACTAAAAACAGAAGCTCATGTTAAAGTAAAGACAGGAAACAGCATATCTGGTCATTATAAAAGGAGAAATAATCTTCAGATCGACAAATGGCGTTCAGCAAGCCGCTCGTGTCCTGTTCTAGTTTTAATATTACCATCCATCTAAGGAATAAAATCTGTCTGATACTGATCAGCCACACACACACACTTGCTGGAAGCCTGCTGCCATTGGCTACACTCGGCGGTGGATGTGGTATCGATCACAAACACCAAGAGCAATTATACGAGTTCACGCTGAGTCTGGAGCTCATCACTATTCACCCCAAAACACACACACACCCTTTGATTAATGCTAATTTGCGTGTGGACGCGGAACGCCTTAATCCTCTTCTGTAATTGGTCTTTCAGGATGTCTGAGGGGAAATTGGAGGGGCGTGTCCGTGGCCCTTTGTTACAGCAATGTCACCGTGGTTACCGTGGCTGGGTGTGAATGGATGACCGGGAACAGAGAGAGAAACTTTAATTGTGGATGGAGAAGTTTGACCATAAAAGTGGAGCTGCTGCTCGCGTCGTCGTCAGGAGCTGAGAACATTGGCAGAATCCACCTGTGGAGAGATTTATGGCCTCACAGCATCCACACAGTCAGAGACGACTTCAGGTCTGCATTCTGCGCTCGCCTCACACTGTCACACACTAATATACACAGTAAAATAATCCTGTTTTATCTCAGTGGTCCAACAAGAGCTCAGACTGCCCCACTGACATCCTGAAACATGGACGAAAGCTTCAAGTCCAGGATCAAACCAGGAAGCCTTGCTGCTGCTTCCTGCTGACAATCGGATGAACCCACAATCTGTTTCTTTCTTTTCTTGTTCAGAAACATCAGGATCGGTTCATCATCGCTTCATGTTCACTCAGTTTTTTCCACAGTAAGTCTTTTAAAGACAAAAAAAACAGCATGTTCGGAGTGTACATATGGTACACTACAAGTTCAGTAGTCAGTCATTTTTTAGCGAAACGCTTGGAGTGTGAAGGCCTTAAAGCAAGGGTGGAACTCTTTAAAAATCTATGAAAAAAAGAAAAGCTGTGAGCCACCGTTTTCCAATTGTTTTCCTCTTTTTGTCTCCATACGGAGCATTTACCTGCATGCAGAGCTGAATGCTCTAACCTGACTGGATACCAGAGCTCAAAACTGCAGAAAGCAGAAAGCTTCTGGTAACAAAGGTTTGTAGTCTCGGAGGATCAGAGCGCTCACACCTGTTTCACCTGCATGTTTCTGCCTGAATGTCTGGGTCTGTAGTTTCCACGCTTCACAGCACCGCCTGCAGCCATGACTCCACCAGCCGTGTCTTCACCCGGGGCCAGTCGCCCTCATTAACGCTCTAAATTCCACCCTCGCTGGCCCACTGCAATCTGTCCATGAGACAGCCTGGAAACAAATATAGTGAACAAACAACGAGCGACGTTTCACACTATTAAAACTGCTCTGCTTGATCATGTGACTCTCTCAATGTCACATTTGCAATAAGCGGCTGAAATCTGTGGAAAAAATGATGCCGTCCGCCATCTCACTGGGTTTGTCCTGAACCACAGTCAGTTTAGGCACAGCTGATCACAGCTTCATGTCCAAAACTCTAACATCTGAACTCCCACAGACGGCAGAACCACAGAATCAGCCCTGATGTCAGATCAGCGTCATTCAATCCACTGAACAGCGCTGCAGCGTTCAGACGACTCCGGGATCTGTTTGACTCATCAGAGGCTCGTTCTGCTAGATCCACCTGCAGCTGTCACGCACTTCTAACAAACACTGCTGCCTGCAACAGAGCTCTCTGAGGGTCAGAGGTCACACGGAACAAAGAAGGTTCCCCAGGGTCACATCACAGCTGAACAGGAACAGGAACATGCACTCTCAAGAGACTCCACCCTGAACGAGGAGAAAAAGCTCTTCACCCTCAGACACACTCCAGGCTCAAACACCTCAGAGTTTTGGCCAGAAGACCAAACAACGTGAATGTCACCTGAACCCATCCCAGCTGACGGGACAGGAACACAGGGATGCTTCGTGAGCTTGGCTCCAATCACACACCTGAGCCTTATAATCATCGGTGAACACCAGGTTAAAACAGTCTCTATGTGGTCCAGTATCAGCTACCCGGTTTTCCCACAGCAGGTCAGGCTTCAGGTCTGTGTCATCCAAACTGTCATGGTACCACCAGGGACAGAAGCCTGGATAGAGAAACAGAGCGCTGAAGTGCTGCTGCTGCACGTCTGCGGCATGGACCAGGATTAATATCTGACAACATGCCATCAGTGTCAGATCCTCAGCTGCTCTGCTAAAATGAAGGATATCTGCTTCAGCTGATATCTGCTCAGTGTGCCTCTCTCAGACTTCCAGGGAACCTTTTAGACTTTCAGTCCAGTTCCTTCTAGTCCCAGTTCTCCCAGAAAGCAGGACAGCAACGATGGTAGACCAGCGGACCCCAACCTTCGGACCACGGACCGGTACCAGTTTATGGTTTTCAAGGTTTTTATTATTATTTTTTAATTGTTTTCGCTGGGTCTTTTCCCGTGTATTATGAATAAATCTTCCTTTTTTTTGGTACCAGTAATGGTTTTATTTGTTGTATTTATACACGGCACCTTAAAAGCCGGTCCGTGAAAATATTGTTGGACATAAACTGGTCCGTGGCGCAAAAAAGGATGGGGACCACTGCTGTAGATGAGTTTTTGTGTCCATCCTTTTTTCACAGCACCATCGTCATGATTGATACACGTGTGTGTGTGTGTGTGTGTGTGTGTGTGTGTGTGTGTGTGTGTGTGTGTGTGTGTGTAAATAAGGGAAAAATAGCCAGCTTTTTTATCCTGATTTCAGACCACTTGACATCCTTTACAGAGTCCCCACTTCCTGTCTGGGGGTCCATTTCCTGTGGTCCAAACCTTTTCTGTTGATGCTCGTTCTGGAAGCCCAGTGTAGGTGTTCGTCTGTGTTTCAGGGTGTGAGCCTCTTCCAAGTTCACAGCCCGACCTCTGGACTGTTGGTTTCTGTGTTGTGGGGGCATATCAGGTCATGGCCATGTGTGTGTTTTTGTGTGTGTGTGTGTGTGTTGTGGAAAGGCGATGCCTGGTGTTGGCGGCTGGCTGAATTATTCACGCTCCTCTGCGGTTGTCTCCCTCCCTGAAACCTGAGTAGAGAAGGTGAGGCTGCTCCCACCCCTCCTCCATCCACCAGGCACCCGGGGGGGAAACTGAGCTCAGCCGACAACAACACAACACACATCTGAGGAGGAGGAAGAGGAGGAGGAGATGAACCAAGAAGGATTTCTGAGATTAACTGAATAGCTGACTTTAGATCACAAACACTTAAAAACACGTCCTGGGAAGAGATGCTCACATGCTCATGCTGTGAAACACTGTTAGAGATGTTCATACCACACACACACACACACACACACACACACACACACACACACACACACACACACACACACACTCTGCTGACATCAGCAGATCTGATAGGCAGCAGAAGCAGAGGTCTCGCTCTGCCTGGATTTCACAGCCTGTGGTCTGCAGAGACGAGGGCTTCATGGACGGATTACTGAGCGTGCTCAGAGGGGTGAGGATGTAAGTTTATCCAACGGTACAAAGTTAAAACAAAGAGATAACAGCGCCGGTTAACGGGGAATGCAAATGTGCACAATGTGTTGTTAGCATTTATGAACTGGTGTCCTGGTGTTTCAGCAGAGCTGAAAACAATATTTATGTCGGGACTTTTTACTATCCTGGGTCCTGACTCTTTGTTGGGGTCAGTGTTTTTTGGGGATGCCAACATTTGTAAGTTTGTTCACGTTTGGTTTGCCTCATTTAACACTCATCATTTACATTCAACATTGTCACCCATTCACATTGACATGACTGATTTTTCTGACTTCATACACCAGCTTGTTATTAGTTTTTCACTATTTAATACCTGCTGCAAGTGCTGCATGAAGACTAGAGAGGAGATTATTTAGGGGGAGCTGATATTAGATAAAAGGGAGACTTCACATCTGTGGTCATATCCATATCCATATGAAAATCTGTTGTGAGCCGTGTAACCAAAAAGAATGGCCGAACTTGGAACATTTGTTGTTTCTCCATCAGAGGAGTCATTGGAAAAGTGCACAAAGGAACAGCTGTTGAGACTTGCTGAGCATTATCCTTTTCTTGTTACAGATAAATGCCTCAAAGAACCAATCAAAGTCTCTGAAATTAAAGTTGTTGGAGATGGGTCTTATTAAGGTTGACCAGGAAGGGTTTCCTTCTGTGTTAAATCCAATTCCAGAGGAATCGCTTCCCTCAGTTCGTGTGACGCCGGCTGAGTTTTCTGGTCTTACTTTTGAGCAGCAAAAAGAGCTTCTTTTAATTCAGCTGGAATTTGGAAAAAATAAACGTAAATGAAGTTAAAAAGCAAATCGAAGTGGAAATGATTTGTAGGCAAACAGAAAAAAGGCTGGACATTTCTCATCTGTCCTTGGACAAACAGTTGGATGATGATGGGACATTGCATCCTTTTGACATTAATAATTTGCGTTAAGTCTCTCAATTTAATGAAAAGGGCCCAGATTCATTTTTTGTTTTCCTTGATTGCGTTTCCAAAGCTAGAGGCTGGTCAGATGCAGAGTGCGCGCTGTTGCTTAAAGGTAAGGCACGGGAGGCGTCTTTGAACTCTATTGATTTCTGTGATTAAGCCAAAATTAAGTTTGCTGTGCTTAAAGCTTATGAGCTTGTATAAAGGCAGAGGTTCAGAACATCAGAAAAGAGAAATGGACAAACATATGTTGAGTTTGCCCAATAAACTCCTTAATTTAAAATAAAAAAATTATTTTCAATTAACTTAACAAGTTATTTTAAATGCTGGCTGGGTGCACTTGAAATTTCCACATTTGATGACTTGTGTGAGTTAAAGATTTTGGAGCAGTTTAAAAACATGCTTTCGGCTGAAGTAGCAATTTAATTCACTGAGAAAAAAGACCCAACTGCTGCTGAAGCTGCTGTGCCAGCAGATGAGTTTGTGCTGCTCTATGAGAGAGATTCTTGTGATTGTGAGCTTTTTCAAGGGGAAGCTTCTGCAGGAGTACATCCAGCATTGCCTGGATGCATGGTGTTTGCTTTATTTTGGGCAGTGGTTTGGCTGGTAGTGGGGTTTGGGCTGATGTTCCTCCTGTACCAATTGTGACATATTTTCCAAAGCAATCTGTCATGACGGTGTTGGTCAGTTCCCAGAGGATTTTTCTGCTTGTGTGGTTACACGTGCCGGAGTTGCAGGTTCCATCTTTAAATAAGTTTTCTCTGACAGTTTCACAGAATGTGCTGTTCCATGAGCAGCAGAATGATCAGTCTGAAAGATCTATTCAATCGAGTGTTGCCTGAAGCTGAAATACACAGTGAAGTTTGTGGTTATATGTTGCATAATGGTCTGTTGTTTCGAAGGTGCTTCACTCTGGTTGATGATGTCACGGGAGATACCATTTGTCAGTTTTCAGTTCAGTGTTTGGTATTCCTAAAACAATACAGAGTGACCAAGGTTCGAATTTTTCATCCTACGTGTTTGGAGAAGTTTTAGAAACTCTGCACATAAACCGTAATCTATGCATACCTATTGCTTGGTAAAGACTGGAAAGAGGGTCTTCCGTGGCTGATTCTGGCTGCAAGAGACCAGGAAACCACAGGCTTCAGCCCCAGTGAGCTTGTGTTTGGACATAGTGTGCGTGGACTCTTGGCTGTATTAAAGGATAACTGGGTTGATTCAGAGCCACCTAAAACCTTGGTTGACTTTGCAAAGACTAGAATAAAGGACACAAAACATTGTGAGTTTAGTTTTAAGGGACCATGTTTAGGCGCTGTTGCCAATTGTGCAATCTCCTTTTCAGGCCCGATATACAGGTCCTCATATGGTTAAAGAGAAACTTTCTGATCTTCAAACCCAAAACAGAAAAAGTCAGTTAAGCTCTGTCATGTAAACATACTCAAACCGTATTATGCAAGTGACCAAAATTCTAGTCAGTGTTAAGAACTAGTTTTGTCTGTTTCTTTGATGAAATACCAGAACCCGATGACAGTTTGCTCTATGGTTCAAAAATTCAGAGTCTCTTGTAACTTGGATAAGTTGCTGTCTCATTTTCCAGAAGATGAATGCAGTGAGTTGTCAGAACTGATTTTGAAGTATCTGTTTGTTTGGTGACGTTTCATCTTGCTGGATGAACATAAGCATGAGCTTGATGTTGGAGATGTAGGCTACAGCCAATCAAGCAGCGGTTCGATCGCATGGCACCAGACAAACTGAAACATTTGACTGCTGAAGCTTCTTTTATACTCCAAAATAACATTGCGTCTCCTTCTTCCTCTAGCTGGGCTTCCCCATGTATCCTGTTGCCAAAGCCAGAGAAAACATCAAGATTTTGTATGGATTTTAGAAAAGTCAATTCTGTATAAAAACCAGAGTCTTTACCATTGGCACGGATGGATGACTGTATTGGCCAGGTTGGATCGACCAAGTTTGTAAGCAAATTTGATCTGATTAAAGGTTATCTGCAGGTGCCATTGTCAGAACAAGCACAGGAAATATCAGCTTTCGTTACCCCTTCTGCTCTTTATAAAGTTTTACCACTTGGCTTAAGAAACACTCCAACTCCGGTTAATGAATAAAGCTGTGGCCAGCTTAGAGGGCTGTTCAGTTGTTTTTGGATGATTTGGTAATATACAGTGAAATGTGGTATGCTCATCTTCATCGCATATGAGTATTGTTTCATCGACTGGCTAATGCCAATCTTACACTTACTACAATCACAAATTTAGAAGATCATCATTTAGCCTGGAGAAATAGTTTGTTGCTTTATAAGAAAGACCTCCACAAAGCTAGAACATCTTATTATTCGTCACTGATTATAGAAAATAAGAACAACCCCAGGTTTCTCTTCAGCACTGCAGCCAGGCTGACAAAAAGTCAGAGCACTGTTGAGCCAACTATTCCTTTAACATTAACTACTAATGAATTGAACTTCTTCACAAATAAAAACGTTAATCATTAGAGAAAAAATTACCCATAACCATCTCAGAGATGTAAGATTATCTACAGCTACCTTTAGTGCCATTGATGTTAAGTTAGACTCTTTTTCTCCAATTGATCTTTCTGAGTTAACTTCAATAATTACTTCCTCCAAACCATCAACGTGTCTTTTAGACCCCATTCCTACAAGACTCATCAATGAAGTCCAGCCATTAACTAATGCTTCAATCTTAAATATTATCAACCTATCGCTAATAATCGGCTATGTACCACAGGCCTTCAAGCTGGCAGTAGTTAAACCTTTACTCAAAAAGCCATCTCTAGACCCAGCAGTCTTAGCTAATTATAGGCCAATCTCCAACCTTCCTTTAATATCAAAAACTCTTGAAAGAGTAGTTGTCAAACAGCTAACAGATCATCTGCAGCAGAATGGCTTATTTGAAGAGTTTCAGTCAGGTTTCAGAGCTCATCACAGCACAGAAACAGCTTTAGTGAAGGTTACAAATTGTCTTCTTATGGCCTCTGACAGTGGACTCAACTCTGTGCTTGTCCTGCTAGACCTCAGTTCAGTGTTCGATACTGTTGACCATAATATTCTATTAGAGCGATTAGAACACACTGTAGGTATTACAGGTACTGCGCTGCAGTGGTTTAAATCGTGTCTATCTAATATGTTCCAATATGTTCATGTAAATGGAGAGTCCTCTGACGTTAATTATGGTATTCCACAGGGTTCAGTGCTAGGACCAATTCTGTTTACATTATAAATGCTTGCCTTAGGCAGTATCATCAGAAGACATACAGTGGGGCAAAAAAGTATTTAGTCAGCCACCGATTGTGCAAGTTCCCCCACTTAAAATGATGACAGAGGTCAGTAATTTGCACCAGATGTACACAAAAAATCCATGAATTCACATGGTAGGATTTGTAAAGAATTTATTCGTAAATTAGGGTGGAAAATAAGTATTTGGTCACCTCAAACAAGGAAAATCTCTGGCTCTCACAGACCTGTAACGTCTTCTGTAAGAAGCTTTTCTGTCCCCCACTCGTTACCTGTATGAATGGCACCTGTTTGAACTCATCATCTGTATAAAAGACACCTGTCCACAGCCTCAAACAGTCAGACTCCAAACTCCGCCATGGCCAAGACCAAAGAGCTTTCGAAGGACACCAGGAAAAGTATTGTAGACCTGCACCAGACTGGGAAGAGTGAATCTACAATAGGCAAGCAGCTTGGTGTGAAAAAATGGAAGACATACAAGACCACTGATAATCTCCCTCGATCTGGGGCTCCACGCAAGATCTCATCCCGTGGGGTCAAAATGATCATGAGAACGGTGAGCAAAGATCCCAGAACCACACGGGGGGACCTGGTGAATGACCTGCAGAGAGCTGGGACCAAAGTAACAAAGGTCACCATCAGTAACACACTACAACGGCAGGGAATCAAATCCCGCAGTGCCAGACGTGTTCCGCTGCTGAAGCCAGTGCATGTCCAGGCCCGTCTGAAGTTTGCCAGAGAGCACATGGATGATACAGCAGAGGATTGGGAGAATGTCATGTGGTCAGATGAAACCAAAGTAGAACTTTTTGGTATAAACTCAACTCGTCGTGTTTGGAGGACGAAGAATACTGAGTTGCATCCCAAGAACACCATACCTACTGTGAAGCATGGGGGTGGAAACATCATGCTATGGGGCTGTTTTTCTGCCAAGGGGACAGGACGACTGATCCGTGTTAAGGACAGAATGAATGGGGCCATGTATCGTGAGATTTTGAGCCAAAACCTTCTTCCATCAGTGAGAACTTTGAAGATGAAACGAGGCTGGGTCTTCCAACATGACAACGATCCAAAACACACCGCCCGGGCAACAAAGGAGTGGCTCCGTAAGAAGCATTTGAAAGTCCTGGAGTGGCCTAGCCAGTCTCCAGACCTCAACCCCATAGAAAATCTGTGGCGGGAGTTGAAAGTCCGTGTTCTTCAGGTTTTTTTTAATTTCTATATGATGAATTCTGCATTATTAAGTGATAATAACAAGTAATCTGATGTCCTGTAATCATTATGATGCTGTAATTAGATATACAATAAAAGATACAATAAATAAAATAAGTTTTTGTACAAAGTATTGGTATCGGATCAGTATCGTCAATACCACCCTGAATTCTACTTGGTATCGGATCGGAAAGGAAATCAGTGGTATCGCACATCACTACCATGAAGCCAGGTAACACACGCCAATTAGTTAAACTGCAGGAATGTCTTAAAGACAAAGACCTGGATGACCACTAACTTTCTGCTTCTTAATTCAGATAAAACTGAGGTTATTGTACTCGGCCCTGAAAATCTTAGAAATATGGTATCTAACCAGATTCTTACTCTGGATGGCATTACTTTGGCCTCCAGTAACACCTTGAGGAACCTTGGAGTAATTTTTGACCAGGACATGTCCTTCAATGTACATATTAAACAAATATGTAGGACTGCTTTCTTCCATTTGCTCAACATCTCTAAAATTAGAACTATCCTGTCTCAGAGTGACGCTGAAAAGCTAGTCCATGCATTTATTACTTCCAGGCTGGACTACTGTAATTCATTATTATCAGGATGTCCTAAAAACTCCCTGAAAAGCCTTCAGCTAATCCAAAATGCTGCAGCAAGAGTACTGACAGGGACTAGAAAGAGAGAGCATATTTCTCCTGCATTGGCTTCCCTACATTGGCTCCCTGATGAAGGGAGAATTGAATTCAAAATCCTGCTCCTTACATACAAGGTCTTAAATAATCAGGCCCCATCTTATCTTAATGACCTTGTAGTACCATATCACCCTATTAGAGCACTTCGCTCTCGCTCTGCAGGCCTACTTGTTGTTCCTAGCGTATTTAAAAGTAGAATGGGAGGCAGAGCCTTCAGTTTTCTTCTATGGAACCAGCTTCCAGTTTGATTTCGGGAGACAGACACTACCTCTACTTCTAAGATTAGGCTTAAAACTTTCCTTTTTGCTGAAGCATATAGTTAGGGCTGGATCAGGTGACCCTGAATCCTCCCTTAGTTATGCTGCAATAGGCATAGGCTGCTGGGGGACTCCCATGATGCATTGAGTTTTTCCTTTTCAGTCACCTTTTTAACTCACTATGTGTTAATAGACCTCTCTGCATTGAATCGTACTTGTTATTAATCTCTGTCTCTCTTCCACAGCATGTCTTTTATCCTGTCTTCCTTCTCTCACCCCAACAGGTCGCAGCAGATGGCCGCCCCTTCCTGAGCCTGGTTTTGCCGGAGGTTTCTTCCTATTAAAAGGGAGTTTTTCCTTCCCACTGTCCCCAAAGTGCTTGCTCATAGGGGGTCATATGATTGTTGGGTTTTCTCTGTATGTATTATTGTAGGGTCTACCTTACAATATAAAGTGCCTTGAGGCGACTGTTGTTGTGATTTGGCGCTATATAAATAAATAAAATTTAATTGAATATTAACTTGGCAAAATGTGAGTTGCAGGAGGTTGCAGGAATCGAGCAGTATCCTCTACCAACAACAAAGAAGGAACTGCAAAGATTTTGGGGTTTGGTGGACGTCAGCCAAGTGGGTGCAGGGGCAGTCTTGATGTAAGAGGATGATCCTACATTGGTGAGACCAGTCAGTCAAGTTTAACTGTTATCAAGTTAGCTAGTCTGTAATTGAGGAGGCGCCATTAGGACTTATTTTGGCTTTGCAACACGTTGACCTATACGTGGGAGAAGGTTAAATTCCCTTAGTTGTTGAGACTGATCACAACTCTGACATTTCTACAGTTGCTCTGATGTCACAACCGACGCCTAATTCACTGTTTTTCCAGACATTTAATCTTGACGTCAGACACATTAAAGAAAGTAACAACATTATTGCAGATGCTTTGTCATGTGCTACTTTATTATAAAGTTATTTTCATTTATGACATTGTGGTGTTCCTCACCAGTTTTTACTATCTGTTTTTTATGTGCTTCTCAGGTTGGTGAAAACAGTGTAGAATGGATTGGTTAAGTGCAATCTTAATGTCAAATGTTGTTTTGATCCTTTTAGGGTCACTCTCTTTATGGTTGGGATGTGACGGCCCTGGTGGGTAGTTAATTGTTTGAGCCACTGCAGGAACGGATCCAATGGTTTCACCTTTATATTAGCCAAAGTTTCAGGAGCATGCATGATAGCTTGTGTGATATGTTCTTATTTTTTCCAGTGTGTTCAGATAAATGCACAAAGAGGAGCAACAGCCTGTTTATAAAACAAACAGCCCCATAGGAAACTATGAAGAGTTTAACATCAATCTATTAGTTCTTTGAAAGTGAGTTGTTTCCCCATTCTACATCACTACTCTAGAACCTGGGATTCCTCCATCTCCAAAATTCCACTCTCATCTCTGTATACACACATAACAAACCCATCCCGGATCAGCCCCCAATTTATTATAACATGAAAGAAAAAGTGAGCACAGCATTTTATCAGTAAAGGTGTAGGATGTGCATGTGCATGCACTGCAAAAATTATCCATCTTAAAATAAGTTAAAAATAATAGATTGTAGTCTAAATCTTCTAAATCTGCCAGTGCAGTAAGAGAATTACACTTGATAAGAACTCTATGCACTCACTCATGAGTGTAGAGATGTGTGTGTGACTGTTTTAAAATGCAGAAAACAATATTCAAGTGTTTTCTGCACTATTGTTGTAACCCAGAATTTTCTTATATCAGGTCGGGTTTTTGACACTTCTGATGTAATCTACCTGAATTCTTTCCACCGTCTACTTCAGTTTGTCGTTCTTTCAGCTGTGGTTATATCGAGTATGTATGCAATAAGTTTTAATTGATTGTACACAAGAAGCTTTGAGTTTGCATTAACTCGGTGAGGTCTAAATCATCACTGGTGAGACCCGAATCCTAACCCAAGAACAAAATAAAAAACATTCTGAAAATTCTTGATGGGAGTTAAATTCTTTATTTCATGTCCTCTGACTGACAAGAAAACAGAAAGAATCATGGTGATATGGTCAGGGTTGGGATCATCACGGTCAATGACTCAGACTTCACAGAGTTAATGGTGTGAGCAGATTCAAACAAAACAGACTTCCAGAAGTGAAAAGCAGACTAAAATGACTGACTTGTGAAACAGAAATAAAGTTTCAGATACTGCGGCTGAGGTCACTGTCAGAGGTCAAACCTGGAGGTTTGGTTCAGCTAGCACATAAATATTGTGCAGCAGTTGTTGTCCTGGGAAGGAAAGAAAGCAGTACAGAGAGAAAAAGAAACCGAGGAGGTCGATAGAGCTTTAGCGTCTTTATTTTTTGTCGTTGTTGCATAGGAAATGCACATTTTGCTTCCAGTAAATTGAGTCTTTGTTGGACATGGAGTCACTAATGGGGCTGGGAGGGATGGACCTAAAGTTCACCATTTCAACAGAAACGAGAGAAACCGAAGGACAGACGGAGAAGTCAGTGCAAACTTCAGAACACAGAGGATGGACAGCTAATGGAGACTACACAAACTAAGGTTTGGCGACACCGGGTGGTGGACCAGCGCGGCAGCAGCAGAAAACGCCGCCCTGTTCCATAAAAGAGTTGTAGAGGCACAAGGTTTCAGTCAGTTCTGGGTGAGAATGAAGGTGGAGTTGATGGCTGAATGGTTAAACACAGGGTGGCGGTGTGGGTGAAGATGGTGTCTGGTTTCCATGGTGATTTGGGCAGTGAGAGTGGGATGATGGGATACGGTTATGTGACTCAGACTGCCCCGGGTTGCGGCCCGCCTGCCCAGCAACGCTCAGGGTAAAGATAAAGCTCTCCTTCCTCGAGATTGTCGTGGGTTAGTGACTGTTAGCTTCACCTCCAGCGGACAGGACAAAAGGCAACGACAGAAGCTTCTGAAAGCTGATTGAGCAGATCAATACGTTTGATGACGGCCTCAAACATCAAAATGAGTGAACTAAAAAAAATAATCAAAAAATGAATCCCTGGCTTTATTTGAACAAAAATGTAAATACAGGGCAAAAACTCCTAACGCTGGATTCTATTCTATTTTATTCCACTCTATCCAGCATGGAGTTAATCTCAATCTCAGCAGATCAGCTGATTTCAGAGCCTGTCCACATCAGCTGATTCTCATCTACACATTTAACTGGGAACAGGTTTTATTGTTTAAGCTGATTCTGCCTCTACAAGCCACATTGCAACCAACCCCACCTGATAATGCCCGTCTTTCTGACTTACAGTTTAGAATTTTTCACTGCTTTATATTTCTTTCTTTCTTTTTGTTTCAGTTTCAAATTTGTTTTTATTGTTTAAACATGTTTTTAGTTTTTAAATATTTATGTGTTTTTAATTAATACATAAAAATAATACAATCAGTTTAACCGCCTCAGGTTATTACATTGGTATTACATACGATCATGACACCTCTCAAGCCTCATGGGATGTTTTGCTTGTTAAACTGAAAAATCTTCACTTCGTGCACGTTGATCAGGAGACATTGGAGCACTCTGATGAAAACTCACGTTGGTGTAAGTTTGTGTCGATTTGTAGTTCTGTTTGAGTCGGTGAGATTAAATATTTATTTATTTGATTTTGGTGAATTTTGTCTTCATATTTTATGCCCAAAAAAAATCCTAAAAAATATTCAATAAACTCATCATCATCAGCCGCAGCAGCAGCTTGTCTCTCTGCTGAGGTCATGACCCGTAACCTGATCATGAGCAGTTTCATGCAGTGACCACTTTCTTTTCCCCGTCTACATCCACCAACCGTATTGACCTGCACCGGGAACCATGCATCACCGCGTGACGAAGTTCGTGGTCCTGACAGGACGTTAATGTTGTTTGCTGTTGTGAGTCTTTCTGTGCATCACATTCCTCAGGACAGAAGTACTGAGAGCACAGCGACTGCTCTGGAAGTTGTCTTCATCGTCTCTCCTCTTCTGCTGTGCAGAATAATATCACTGTTCCCTTTGGGACAGAAATTCAAACCACAACCAGCAGCTGAACTCTGGAGGCTCATCAGCCAACGGCTGATGATGTCATGGGCCCAGAATGTATTGCACATGCAATGTAATAGCAAGTTTGCAGTTATTTCATTTGTTACTACATGTTTAAATGGATAAGATATTTAGAGCAGATTATTTATTTTGTTTTTATTTTTACAGGAAATGCTGCTTTGATTGTGACTTTAATCTTTAGACTGTACTGTCTGCAGTTCTCAGACAGTCGGGTTGGCTCATTATTATTATCCTTCATTAATGACATGAAAACATTTTAGATCATCCGTCACAGGAAAAGGAAACGGTGAAGAACACAAACAGAGCAGTATGTCGAGGCTGTTTGAGGGTTAAGCTGTGCAGAGCTGTGCACTGAGGAGCTCTCAGAAAGAAAGACGTGAATAAAGAGTTTAAAACAGGAGAGCATGTTTTAGAAAACCGGCTGCAGTGAAGCAGGCGGGAGGCGAATCGAGCGGCGGCGTCCTCTAACAAAAGCGTGTGGTCATCAAGAAAGTTTCCTGCCTGAAAGAGACGCACGAGTCGAAGGAGCTGTTCGGTTTCAAAGACCCGAGCGGCATCGACAGACGCAGGAGCCACTGGAGGTGAGCTAGACGAGCCGATCGACCCCAGCTGGCCTGGGAGAGGAGGAGGAGAAGGTGGGAGAGGAGGAGGGGGGTCTCCCAGGTGCAGCTACCACCTCCTCCGTCTAAACCCTTCTCATCCTGGAGGAGCAGCAGCTCGTTTGAAGCCCCACTGAGGGAGACGCAGCAGAGGCAGGAGGAGGAAGGAGGGGGTTCGGTCCTGGAGAATGCTGAGCGCTGCAGAAAAAGGCCGAGGCCATCGATTCGGTCTCCTGCAGGAAACTGCCTGAGGAGGAGGAGGGGGATTCACCCAGAGCCACATACAGATTTCTGCTGGTCAATGGATGCACAGGGGGAGGGGAGGAGGTGGGGAGGCCAGGCCAGCCGGGCATTTGCTGATGTAAAAAGTTCACTGGAGATTGTCGGATTGAAACCCGGCGGGGCTGAGGCCGCCGGCGCCGGCCTGGGGCAGTCATCATGGTGGCACGCCCATTAGAAAGAGGTGGATGAGAGAGGATGAGGAGGATGAAGGAGAGGAGGTGAGTCAGTTTGAGGCGTACAGGGAGAGGTCAGAAACAGAAGTTGTCTTTTTTTTCTCATTTGTCGTCTTCGTCACAGCTTACTAGGCGATTATGGAAGAGCATGCAGTTATATCTCATGGTTATTGTACATCAGCTATAATCAGAGGGGCCTGACAGACAGCAAAGGCTACTGGTGTTCAGAAATGTCAACAGTTACAAACAATTATTGGATCAGTATTCAGAAGAGCATTATAATACAGGAGTTCACAGGCACTACATTTGATCTTTTTTGATATATCGTGTAATATGCTGGTTGGTTTCTCTTTTCTTTTCACATGTTTAACTCGCTGGGATCTGGAAATGGAAGGACCGACCGTAGAAGAAGAAGAAGAAGAAGGCAGAGGCTGAAGATTTTAGATCAAACCAGTCCACGTGGGCGAGCAGGCGGGCGCACGCACATGGGCTGCCGTGCCACACCGTGCCACGTGCACGTGTGGGTGTCTGTTTTTAGTCAGTGCATAGTTCTCATGCAGATTAGACTGCTATGCTGTGATACGCTGTCAGGAAGCATGATGGCGAGTTCAAATTGTCCCATTCTGCAGCTTAGCTCAGCTTCACTGGCTCCATTTAACACTTAGCACCTTGTAATGTTTGCAGGATAAATAAATATCTTTGCAAAGGAACAGTGACACCGTGATTCATTACAGCCGAGCGCCGGAGAGCAGCTCCAGTGCTACCTGCCTCGCGTCCAACGACTTTCCTTCATTTCTCTAAACTGAAGCCATTTGTACTGATTTCCTGGCTGGCGCCCCGGCACAGCGACGTGCTGAAAGATGTCTTCCTCCTGCTCCGTGGGAAACGTTTGGACTCGGTTTAGAGCGAAGCGTGGGGGCGGATCCCACCAGAGTGCTCTGCCTTCACCCTTGGGTGGACAAAAAACACCTGGCTCTACCGACTCCCCTTCGGATTGTTTCCGACCCGCAGACTCGCACGGCGCCCGGTCTGATGTGTTTCTCGGGTGGCGGGGGTGGGTGTGTGAGGTGGGAGGGGTTAATCGCTGCCCAGGAGAATTTGGACAAACGTGAAGACAACAAAGGCATTAGCGTAAAAAGCGCGGCCTTCATTCAACCCTGTTTCCTGATGGAGCGGCACGGTTCCTCCAACCCGAGGATCTACGGTTAGCAGCGAGGAGGAGGAGACACGGGCGGCGGCTCTCCTCTGGAGTTTTTCAGTCTGTGACTCCAGCTCTCTGTCTGGTAGCTTTGGATGATTGTGTGGGGGTGAGTGGAGTGGAGGAGGCTGCAGGCGGGTGAGGTGTTTCGAACAAACGCCCCTGCTGGTGGTTTAATGTAAAGGAGGTGTGGTGGGTGAGAGAGCCGGGTCTCTCCAACGAGTTCCAGCGTGACCACTGCTGCTCCGCTGATTGAGTCTGTCCTGAACTCAAAACACACCGACGCTGAGCACACGAGCTGCGGGCCGGACGTGCAGTCACCGCAGCAGCACCATGCGGGTTTTGGCTCGCTATGCGTTTTCTGTGACGTTGCGCAGCTCAGACTCGTAGATGAAACGACAGGAACCTGCTGCAGTTAGAATCTGAGTCACAAACGAGCGGTAAAACCACTCGGGGCAGCTGTCGGCGTCCTCTCCGAAGACAAAACTGTAAAGGTGACGGAACTACCTGATTGGTCGAGTCAGTTGGTTTACATTAGAGTGAGAAAAAATTTGATACAGGTGGACTCGTGTAAAAATCCTAAACTTCTAAACTTTAACCGTTTCTGCCGATCACGTTCCTTCAATCACCCGACTGAACTTTAGACGTGTGGTGTTAGCAGCAGGATAACGACACATTGACTGACTGACGTTAACGTGCGATTTTTTTCCTGCTTCCTGTCACAGATGGCGGCGCTGCCAGCAAGGGGCTGGCAATGACAATACCGTTGCTGCCACCGTGGCCATCGTGACGCTTTGACCCTTGTAAGCAATCAGAGGCCACAGCGCCAGCTGCAGCTTCGCTGGCGTTCTCGCCTCTCAATGTTTACTCTAAACATCGCGAGCGGGACCTCAGAGCACGCTGGAAGCCGGCCTTCGCCGCTCGCCGGCTGATACCTGCTGACTGTATGTGAGGAGCAGCAGCAGATGTGTGGATGGACGGAGATCAAAGCGGACCTCCAGGCTCGAGGAGGGCTGGGTGAGGAGGAGGTGGTGATCTTGTGGGCCAGTGAAGAAAGAAACAGATGGAAAAGAAAAAGAATCATGTTGCATAATCAAGCTGTTTATTTTCCCGCATGGAATGGTGAACACAAAAAAAGATGCCGAGATGCATTTATAGTAGGGGCATCCTTTGGCTGGCTATGTCATTGTCTCCTGCCTAAAACGAAAATGTTAAAAATGCATAAAAAACTCGCTTTTCTTACCAATTTTCCTCAGAATTACTGGATTTAGCTTCATCGACACTGATGCAACAAAGAACCTTCAAAAACATACAGCATACTGTAACATCCATTTACAAAGGTCTGATCACCACAGCGCCCAAACGTGTAAGTGCAGGAATATGCTAAACCATCAACAGAGGAAATGTCCTTAAATACACAAAAAAAGGAAAACAAATAAAGGAAAAACTAAGAAATCAAATCAGGAAACAGGAAAGTTTTCAACTCAAGTCCAGTTCCCAGAAAACAAACCAACCAGTTCTAGTAATGTGGCCTCGATACAAACGATCAGAAAATTCACAACACTACTTTTTCCTCATTTAATCAATGTTACAAAAGTCCTGCATTAGAAAATAGGGCAGCTTTAAAATCAGTGTAATTAATAAAACTATACAACATACAAACAAGTCTTGCAGTCAGCTGCTGCTCTGCCCACCGCCCGTCTCTTCGCCGCTGAACTAAATGACACAACACGAGAACAAAACACGCTGCCCAAACTATTGCTTTATATCATCTTCTGTCTTTAAAAACGGTGCAATTGGGTTGTTATCTTACATGCAGCCGTACGTCGCTGATTAGATGCTAGGCTGCTTTTTTAGTTTTTCTGACACTTTCAAAAAAATGTCCGTGCAATATTTTATTCCCTTCACTCGCTTTAAGCCCTGGAAGCTGTTTTTATTTTTTTTATTTTTTAAATTTCATACTTTTCACTATTTATTTCATATTTAGTGCAGATAATTAATGCCCAACTCATGGCTAAAGGGTAGGCAAGAACAGAGACAGAACAAACACGAGGAAGAAACACGGCACCCGCAAGAGAAACCACTCGACCGTCACAGCCGCGGGCGCCGTCACAGCAGGCGGGCAGTGGCGTCGGAAACGTTTCCGAACGATGGACGAGAAGTTGGACTTGTCGGAGGCAACTAAAGGAATCAAATAAAAAGGATTTGGGAAAGAGAGACCCGGATGTCAGACTGTGGTTGTCTGGAAGGAAGGAAGGAAGGAAGGAAGGAAGGAAGGAAGAAACGGAGTAAATCACCCTGAGCGGCGCCGCGGGGCTTCACCATTTTCAGGGACTGACCATGGAGCATGACAGAAGTCACATGCACGCTAACTTTGGTTGAAAGAAAAAAACAAACACAAAACAGACGAAACAGAAGACTACGTAAGTCTGAGTGCAAGCAGGTATTGCATATTTTATGTCCTTGTTATTCAAATGTGGGAACAAAAGTAGACGAACTGACGGACTGAAAATGGAAACAGGAAGACGTGAAAGAAACGTTTTTTTTGCTGTTCAGAGATCGCAGCAACAGACGCAAGTCATCGCAGGAGAGCAGTCTGCCCCTTCAACACGAGCGTGAAGGTCAGTGCAATGAGCACACCTGCAGTGACAGCCTACTCACACCAGGCGTAGCAGACTCTCAGAGAATCATGTGACCATCTAAACACCTGTAACAAGCTGGTCTGGAATGCATCGGACCAAAAGTGTCCTAACCAGGCTTTAAAATAGGGCCGGTTTCCTGCAGGTTTTAGATGTCTCCTTGATCCAACACAGCTGATTTAAATGGCTAAATTACCACCAGAGGCCTGGTAATGAACTTATCATTTGATTCAGGTGTGGTGACCCAGAGTGATATTTAAAACCTGTCGGTGTGTTAATTCGTTCACATTTTGTTTTGCTCATGGCGAACAAATATGCTGCTCTGTTAACATTTATCATTAAAGCTGCTCGACTTTTTCTGCAGGTTATCTGGGGCCGGGCCCAGACTTCCCTTGCCTCTGCCACCTCCAAGGACAGCGGCGGTGCTGGTTCCCAGGACAGCCGAGATATGTAATCTCTGAGGTGAGCTGCCTCCTTTTGATGTGGAGGAGCAGGAGGAGTGAACTCCTCATCCTACTTCTAAAGGATACACTTCCTCCATTCTAGAAACAGGGAGTCTCAGGTTGTCACCTTGGAGGAGGTCCTGAGAGAAATACCAGGACTCCACATTAACTTTTAGGATGGAGGAAGCCTCTCAGTGAGGTGAGGAACCTTAAGAAGAAGTCCAGCTGCCTTCAGGTGAAGTGCGTAAGACCACCAAGACCTGGATGACGTTTTGCTCATTAGGTGATGTGGTCGGCTCACTTACTGAAAAGTCTGCCATCATGAAACTGTTGGCTGAACACTTTCAGCTGTAAAACTAAGACCAAACTGCTAAAGCAGAGACCCTGAACTTTGACCTCTGCACTTCCTGAAACCTACTTTTAGCTGCAGAACTGTTGGCTCAAACCGTGCTGCTCACTTCCTTTTGTTCAAACCAGACATCATCACGTCACATGACCTCGCACTGGGTGCTCATTCCACCAAACTTCAGCGTGCTTTTAGCTGTTAGCACATGGAGCTGATAGTCGCTGGTGTAGATTTCATCTGCTCGGGTCTGCAGGTGTTGGAGGGCGGGGCAGAACGCCACGCAGGCCCGAGAGCTCGTAATACAAAGGGTTCCTCCTCAGCTTCAATGCCTTCTACGACATCTCGGGTATGGAGGAAAAGTAGGAAAACTAAAGGAAAGAAACAACCAATCACGACTCTCCACGCCAGATCTCATGAAACCTCTCAGGACTGAATTGAAGCTCAAGGCACATCGATGAGGAACACGTGTTTCCGTGCAATCTGAGATCAAACGGAAGAATGAACGTCTCGAAACCGAAGCAGAACTGATCTGTTGTGGCAGGAAAAGGAAGGAAGGAGAAATAAAAAGGATGGAGAGATGACGAGAAGCGAAGAGAGCTGGTTGTTTGTGAAGGACAGCAAGAGGAAACTAATAGACGGCTGCTGGCAAGTGCCGGATGTTGGGTTTACAATATAGTGTCTTTTCTCACTAACTACATCATCTATGGAAAAATCTGTCACTAACACTAGAACATGCATTTTTTTGTTCTTTTTTTTTTTTAAAATAACTTTTTCACTTAAATTCACTTTTGTTCAACGCTGGATGGTCGTAAGTGTGTGTGTGTGTGTGTGTGTGTGTATATATTTATATATATAGTATAGGAAAGGAAAAACAAAACTCAAGATCGATAAAATGCTGAGTTGCACGTGAAGCGCTGTCGGCCGTCTGTTTGTGGACGAAAGCTTCCAGAGAGTTACCCTCTGCTCTACCTCTTCATAGCTAAACCAAAACCCCTGATTACAAACTCACAGCCTATTGGCCAACTGCGGGAATAAGTGCTTTTGGCTGGGCACGACCTCTAGGAGACCCAGCCAATCACAGGGCCGGCCCTTACTGGGCGGCACCCGTTAAAAGATTAAACCACGCGATTATTTTCAGCTTAAACTCACATAGTACTTTTTCTCCAGATTTCATTAAATTCGGATCGAAAGTAAAACGATGTGCTCATTAAAATAAGTTAACCGCTTGGCGTATTTTTCCCTCCTCAAACAAAATGAAGCGCAGACTTCAGCTGCTTTAAAAGACTGATTGTTTAAAATGATATTTGTTAAAGGGATTCTCATTCTACCATCTAACAGCTTCACACGATGAACAAACGACAAAGAAGAAACGATAAAAGTGAATACAGCTCGCCTTATTTCTCACCCGGCTGTGGTTTCGACTTCAGCGCTGTGTGGTTGTCTTTTTTACCCCGCTATTTTAGAGTCCCAGAGGTGTGAGCGGACTAGGAAGAAAAATATATATTTATATATACTTTTCATCAACTGTTTTCAACGAGCTATCTTACAAAGATATTTAACTATCCAACAGCTAGCCAACAAAATTGCACTTTCCTCATGATCAATATTTCACTGGTAAAGTTTGAGTTGCTCTTCTCTCTCCTATCTGCCTGCCTCGATTCGGACACCAGAGTTTTCGGCCCACTCTTAGCATGCTGTAGCTTCACCCCCATGGGTGGATGGTGGAGGACGAGGAGGCTGAAATGGTGGCGAAAAGAGAAAAATCAATGAGCCGTGAAGCCAAAAAGCATCCAAGAGGAACAAACTCGGATCCACCAGCATCTGGTCGCAACACTTCACATAAAGAAAACCTTAAACCCTAAAACCCCACGATTATACCCACCCTCCACCCAGTCGCCCGTCACAGCCCCCCCCCCTCCACATGAAGTTCTTGTTATTTCTGTGAAACAGGTGGGGGCGTCTGTTTGCGCCCGTCACACCTCCACATCCATCCAGGTCCATGTCCTTTCAAAGAGCCTTCCAACTTCCCCCTCCCTGACCTGCCAGCAACCGAGGGGCGTGAAGTCCATCCCAGGAAGTCCGTGAAGGCTCAGGTGGTGGCGATGTTGGTGGCCCCTCGTACCAACTGTGCCACATCCCAACTTCACGAACCCCCAAACCATCGGACTCCAGACGGGGGGGCAGGTGATGAGTGTGGGGAGGGTTTCGTATGACTGTAAGTCCACGGATGCACCCGCTGCAAAGGATGATGGGAGAGCATATGTGTCGTCAGAAGCTCTGTGACTCAGTCTTTCCCAAAGGCTCAGGTCGCCCACGTACTTATCAACCTGGTTGGATTTGGGGGGGGGGGGTCTGGCACTGTATATGGACACTGAGGTGTGAACCATACGTTTGCACGGATGTCTGTGATATACAGTTTGCAGGGGGTCACGGTGCGTTTGATCCGCTGTAGCCATGCTGATGCTGCTGAGCCTGTGTGTGGTGCTGGTGGAGGCGGAACAGGAAAGGAATAGGGATAGGTTAGACTGGGCTTTCTGTCACAGCTGGCATCAAAGGTGAAAGGTCGGAGAGGAGACTGCAGCGATCTGTCGTACAGGTGGGCGGAGGGGCCTCTGGAGTCCTTATCCCAGGTACCACTGTGGAGAGATAAAAACAGATGTTAACATCTGGACTGCTTTAGCAACCACTTACCGGACGATCCCGACTGCAGGTACTTGTCGTCCAAATTTACCCAGAACCAATCAGCGGGGTTACACATATATCACTAAGGTTTCAAAGATTAGTCTAAGGCTGTATGAAATCTTCCCACCGTGCAGCCTCCAGGACGGCTTGTTGTGTGGTTTGTTATTGGCCACAAACCAATGACACTGTGACTGAAGTTTATGGACTTTTCTATGCAGATGATACATTCAACTCCTGTTGCTATAGAAACAATTCTCCAAACTGTGGTTAAAAACTGAATATGGAAAAACTTACTTAAGGATTCATGATGTTACAGTATAAATCTTAAGGTGGATTAGCTTGTAGCGCCAAACTAAATATGTGTGTTCTCCTGAATTCAGGATAACTCAAGTATGTCTTTGAGGAAACATGAATTATTTCTTTAGATTGAAATAAGTGAGACTGTTATTCAATATATCCTGTTACAACACAAGACCAGAAAAGGTGTGTCCATGAATGATCTTCACTCTGACACTGACAGTAGGCCAAACAAACCCACATTCAACCTCCAGACAGTTGGGACCCAGATGGATTAAAATTAAAGCATTAACTGCCTGTTTTTGTAGGACAGGTGACAAAAATATATGCTGATGGTGTCTGGTGGGCTGCCCCCAACAAAGGGCAAATATGAAGTTTTCCATACTTCCTCTCAGTTATATGGGTGCAAAGTAGGGCTGCCACAAACGATTATTTTGATAGTCGACTAGTCGCCGATTATTTTTGTGATTAGTCGGCTAATCAGATCATGCATCCATTGGACGTAAAACATACAGCTTATTGCATCAGCATGCGTCTGCTCTTATATAGCTATCATTAGCTTACAGTTTGAAGTGTTTAAGTTATGTGCTAACTAAAAATAAAGACAAGATGATAGTTTATTAAACTTTTAATGAAATTTGCAGATTATCTCGGTGGAGTATAATAAACTCAGCCGTCTGCTCCTTGCTATCTAAAATATAACAGGACACTGGAGTAAATTCTCGACCATCTCACACTTCTGTTTAATCAGTTTTCTGTTTGACGTTTATTCAGCTGTGCGAAAATTAGAACTTTAATCTCAGCAAAACCAATTTACTCAGGAACAAATAAAATACTGAAAAAAGTCAAACTATAATTAATTTTAATTATTATTATTTTTAAGTTATCTAAGTGACTTATATATCATGTTTAACCTGAGTAGCGAAAGACTGCGGGGGGTTTGAAAACAATGTGCCGGGAGTCCGGTTTTCTCACTGGCTCTAGTGAGCCTTGAACCCCCCGGCTAGCTATTGAGCTGGTGGGTAACAGACGTCTCAAAAAACATCGGAGCACTTTTACAAATATGTGACGTCTTGATAAACCGAGCAGATATTTGAAGTTTACACACCTACATTCTCACCTGAAAATATCTTAAAAGTTTATTTTGTGACCCAGAAAGAGTAATACGAGTAATATTAATACTAAGTAGTTGCCGCCATTGTTGGAAACTAGAATTGGCTGGGCCGCGCTATGAATTCTGGGATAGGTTGGGCCACGAAGGACACACCCAACCCATCCTTCAAATCTGGGGAAAAGGAGGACGCATTTGTCGGCCGCATTTGGAGAAGTCTTCGAATTTGGACAGCCTTCGTTGCATCGCTGTAACATAATCGGATCCAAAGGATGCAGCCCCTAAATTTGGACACAGCTACGATACCGGAGACTGCTTCTTCTTCTTCGGGGTTTAGCGGCAGCTGTAGATGCATTGCTGCCATCTTCTGTTTCAGTCTGTTATTAAACTCTTAAATCCTACCACTTATTCCTGCGTCTTTCAGGATCTTACAAAGCTTCAAACGACGCGTTGAATATTAAATTTGTCGTTGACAATTTTGATAGCCGACGTAATCGTGATTAGTCGACTAATCGTGGCAGCCCTAGTGCAAAGGTGTAAAAAATTTAGTTTTAGAAGTTTATGAGGTCAGTGTATGCACAGTGATCACTGTGAGCTAAAAGCTTAGGCTACAGAGTGCTCTAAACACCCAGTCACGTCTTGATGGATGCTCAATCTCCCGGGTAAGGAAATCTCAGAAACTTGGAAACGCTTTGTCCAGATGAACAGAGTCAACTTTCTGAGACCAATTTATCCATTTTTTTCTTCTATTGGGTCTGTGTGACATAGAGATATGATATGATTAAATAGTCTCCAACAGAGATCACCATATAAGCATGTTCAACCCTTCCATTTACGAGTAGCAGCAAATCAGAAGAAAGTCTTTCCCAGGGGCAGGAGCTAAAACTGCATGTTCATAAACTGAGGTGGTGCACTAAAGCATAATGTAAAGAGATAGAAGAAGATAATTTTGAACCCTGTATCATGCCGAGCTACTCTGCTGCTGTCCAATAATACAGATACACTGTGGGAATTAAAAGACTTTGCCTCCTTTAAGTACACCTCAAACAGTCCCTCCAGGCTGGATTTCTGTTATTTGCTATTTGATGCTATCCTCAGGATATTCTCTTTCCAGCACTATAATCCTGTGGTTGTAATGAACACTGCTGCCTCTAGGGGATGCCAGTGGGGCTTGATTTAGTCGAACCCACAACAGGCTGATGTCAGACTGTCAGGTTCTCGGACTACAAACACAGGACGCTGCTTCTCCTCTCTGGGTATGAGTTTATGACACAGGAGCACAAAACTCTGTGTGTGTGTGTGTGTGTGTAATCCATCTCTGATAGGCTCGTATCGATCGCCAAAGGTGCATCGTTCATGAATCTCTCCCTCCTCTTCCTCACTGGCCCGTCCAGTTCAAGTTCATCTCTGCGTTACATCATGTCTGGTTGCTAAGGACAACCAGACGGCCCGGGACGTGACTACCATCGCCAAGGCAACCGCATCACCCCCCCACATCCCCATCCCACTACCCCGCCTCTTTTATCCTCTCCCACCGTTTCTTTCTTTATGTTCATCCTCTCTCGATCACTTTCTCCTCCCCGTCCCACTCGGCACTTCTTCACACGCACACGCACGCACGCACGCACGCACGCACACACACACACACACACACACACACACACACACACACACACACAAAGGAATAAAAACAAAACACACACTTAAAGAATGTACATTTTTTAGAAAATGTGCTTCTGGATTTTGAATTTAAAGTGAAAGTTAAATGAAACACGCGGGATCAGGCATTCCTTTTTTTCTTTGTGTGCATGTGTTGCAGGGTTTCTCTGCACTCAGACCTCAGTTGCTCCTGACTCGTTGTAATTCTATTGCTGTGTGTGTGTGTGTGTGTGTGTGTGTGTGTGTGTGTGTGTCTGCAGTAGTGATAGAGGAGAAGACTGGAAGGTTAGTTTTTAATCAATACAACTTGCTGACGCTGGGACTTTTCTACCTCGCTCTCTCTCTTCCTGTTTCTATCGGTGTCTCTCGGCCTCTCGCTTGCTCGCTGCACTGCAGCTCCTCCCTCTGTCCTGAGAAGACTCAGAAGATGAAACTCTCACAGGCCAGACAGAGTGTGTTTGTGTGTGTGTGTGTGTGTGGAGTAATGTTACCACACAGTGGGTTGATGCTGACAGCTGTGATTCAGACTGTAGAAACTCATCACAGCGAAAGACGGAAGGCGATTTTAAAGGAGCAATCTGATGTTGTTTTTCCATGTTTTTCATATTCTCAGCAATCTCAATGTGTTGTCCACCTTGGTACATCCCACTCTGTCTGTGGCTCTTAGCTTCAAGGAAGTAATTCATTGTGCAGCACAACAACCATCCTGAACATCCAGGGAAGTCTGTAAGACGCTCTAAAAGCTGTTCAAGACAATGTCTAAAACCAATCCAAAGTAACAAGTAAAACCAGTCTAAATCACCGTTCAGCACCAGTCTAAAAGCGGTGAAAAACCAGAGATATCGATAACATATTGATTAAGTATGATGGCTTATCGATCACTCAGAGAGAGAAGATTTCAGTGACAGTCACTCTGTGTCATCTGCCCGTCATTTGCTGCAGAGGAAGGTGTGCCTCAACCAAAGCTAATGCAACAGATCTCTTAGATTTCCCAATATAGAGGTATATAAAACCAGTTATCAACCAGAGCTGTGGAGCAAACAAGTATTAGCTTTGAAAAACTGTGTGAGGTACACGAGGAACTCAAGGGCAGTTTCAAAACAAATTTCCCACGTGTAGGACTAATAAAGGTTATCTTATCTTAAAAGCAAAAGGTGATGAAGACTATTTTCTTCTTTTCTTCCAACAGCGACCTTTCACCATACGAATGTCCATGTGGAGAAAAAGCCCTGATATCATGACAGTTTAACAAAAAGTCACTTGTGTCTTTGAGAGTCTAAAAAGTTCAAAAGAATCTCATTTCTGAAAAACTGGTACTAAAACATTTACACACACACCGTGATACCACAGCCAGCCATAACCTGATCAATACAAGTGTGTGTGTGTTTGTGTGGTAGAGTTTCATTGGAGGCAGTGAGGGTGCTTTCCCCTTTGTGTGTGTAGTCATCCACCGTCTCCGTGTCCGATTTGCAAGGTGAATCTAAAACACACACACTCGTATTGAACACACACACGTATGCAGTGCAAACACCACACCCACATCATGACTCACTAAGTGAGTGTGTGAGTCTTGGAGAAGTGCTGACTCAGGACAAGACAGAAACAGTAGCAATGATAGATGGAGAGAGATGGATGATAGACAAATATTCATTGAATAAAAAAGACAAGTTCAGAAGCCTGATGTGTGACTCCAGATGTCCGAGTCCTGGTGTCCTGATGTCTAAGTCCTGGTGTCAGAATCTTGGTATCTGAGTCCTGGTATCGGAGTCCTGTGGTCCAAGTCCTAGTGTCCTGATGTTTGAGTCCTGGTGTTTGAGAACTGATGTCTGTCCTTATGTCCGAATCCTGATATCTGAGTCTTGGTGTCCAAACCCTGATGTTTGAGTCCTGGAGTCCTGTTGTGTGATTCCTGGTAATTGAGTCCACGTGATTGAGTCCTGATGTCTGAATTACAGACATGATCAAAGTAGCTAAAATTACAGACTGTGAAATGTACTTGTGTCCCTTATGGCACAAATAAAAGCAGGATTTTCATGTAGGTCTTTGAGTTTTGCAGCTCGCTGTCATTTGCACAGCATCAGGTTTTTGTGAACGCCTCTGACGTCTTAAAGATACAAGCTGTCCTTCAGAACGGGCTCATAAAAGACGTTAAAGAGGACCTGCTTTGCTCATTTACAGCTCCATAATATTTTTCTTGGATCTTTCCAGAGTAGCTTTGCATGATTCACAGCTCAAAATATCTTCCCCATCTTCTTCTGGCTTCAGCCTCTCAAGTTAGCTTTCATCTGATTGGCACCTGCCAAAGTGGGTGGGTGGGGCTTCTCTATGCAACATCATCCTGATGCTACAGTAGAAAAAGCTGTGATAACCTGAGTATGTAGATGTGGCTGAGCTCTGGGCTCGCAGAGATTGCTGTACACTGAGCTCAGTATCAGAAACTCTGATCGTGTTTGATGTGAACATTGACGACTGGAACAGCAGATATCTGACAGGAAATAAAAGAAAAGCAGAAAACGAGCACTTCAGAGTGCGTTTGTGGTTTCTGGGCTGGTTCTGGAGCTCCTGGGAGAGAACATGCTGTGGTTCTTCTGTACTTTTGTGTTTTGTCTCGCCTCCCAGTGATGCTGACAGCATGGCTCAGCACTGACTTTCTGACCCAGTGTCCCACCGCAAGTCCGTGTTCTCCCTGATGTTGTGTGTGTGTATGTGTGTGTTAGTTTCGGCGTCTTCCCTCCATCCTTGTCACCATGGGCAACCACCACTCTGACCTGTGTGGGCATGACGCCCACTCTCACACAAAGACAACGCCAGCTGCCCCCCCTGCCCCCAACACACACACATATAAATGTAAACACACTCACACGTGTTTACATTCATGTGTGAGGACCTAATCCAGCCCAAGTGTTATGTTAAAGATGTTAAATCCTTCCTCATCATGTCCACCTCCACCCTAAAATATCACCACTTTCCTCCAAAACACCATCACATAACCCCCCCAAAAATAATAAATCTCTTATTTAAAAAACATACATGCTGGCTTTAAAAACATGTCTTCTTCTCTACTGTGTTTAAACTCTCCAAACAACGTCCACATTTCCTAAAAAAGCTGTGAGTCGTTTTCCAAACCTGCTGAATCTGAAGCAGAAATAAAACTAAAAAAAGACCAAATTTTCTTTATTTTCCAACAAAACACAAAAATTCTCCTGGATATTTTTGTATTTTTCTGATGACTGACGGTTAAATTCATTCCCAGAAAGGAAACCTTTGGAGGAGAAGCTGCTCATCACTCGAGGAGCGCGACATCGTCCCCGAGAGACGGAGAAAGAATAAATAACACAAGTCTGTTTCTGGCAGCGGTGACAAACACCTGGCTCATGTCTTCACGAGAGAGAGTGTGTGTGTGCGCGCGCTGGTGTGTGACAGAGTCGATAAATCGACACCCTTGTTCACTGCGGGCCACCACACACACACACACACACACCAAAGCGATCAAGCATGTCTGGATTGTCAACAGAGGACTCCCACCTCACTGTTTGTGTGTGCGTGCAGGATGAGTTAAGTCAAGGCTGCCCAATCGTTACTCTCTTCATAAATCAGCTGGCAAACAGACCCTGACCCCCCCCAAACACACACACACACACACACACACACACACACACACACGCGCGCGCCTGCACACACACACACACAGTATCCAATGAGGATGCTGTGTTCACTAACCACCCGCCCTGCAGTAAATGATTCAGGCCTGAAGTGAAGCGCTGCTTCTTTCCCTGTTAATGTCTTTGTTTATAAATCCCAAAATCCTGTTCTCTGATTGGCTGATGGGTGTCTGACATCTTTTTGCTTCCTCTAGTTTCACACTGACCAGCACAGGTACACCATGTGTGCGCAGCACGCTCTCTCTCATGCTGAAAATGAGGCCAGAAGATGCAGTTCCTCTGACATCCAGCAGAGGCTCCAGCAGTGAATTAGTCCCCATAGACTCCCATGTTAAAACTTTACAGCAGAAATAAACATGTTTATATGTTTGTAAACATGTTTGCAGCTGACAGACCTGTGTTTGTTGGTTACCTGTGGTTGCTGAGGGATGTTAAAGCCGGGGTCCCGAGGTCCGACGCTGACGAACCGCTGAGCTGGAGACGTGGTGGGGGTGGAGTAGGCTGCACAACAAACACACAGGCCCGTTATTAACACGTGATGACCTGACAGAGCTCTGATACACTGTAAATTCAATCTCCTTATCTCCTTAAATTCAGACCCAAATCAAGTTAGATTCAGAGGAACCTGATTTGAAAGTTTATATTTTCTACGCCGTTGTTAATAAAGTTTTGAAAGACTTGACAGAGTTATTTAGAAGAAGTAGGTCAGACAGATGACAAACACATCAAGCAAAAACATCAGTAATAAATACAAAGAAATTTCAGTGTCTCCATGTCTCGTTGATGAGTATTAGGAGGATTAAATATTTTGGCAGTGACTGCATCTGTTTTCGCCAAAAGACAGGAAGCGTCACTGAACCCTGCAGTCAGAAATAATCCAATCACAAATCACTTCTCACAGATTACACGAGAACTAAATATCAGATTAATAACTGAACCCTGATGCGTCGTTCCTTTTGTGTGGGGGCGTGACAGCCAGCAGGAAAATCGAGTTTAAACACGCAGAAGTGATGCGTGATGGTACTTAAATCTGCCGTGTGTGTGTGCGCGCACACTCACTGGGTGAGGTGGGTGAGTTTCCTCCTCCCTCAGTGGAGGAGGTGGAGGGCGGCTTGGCGTCAACAGGCAGTGGGACGGGACGGGCCATCGGAGGAGGCGGTGGGGGAGGCAGCATGGGCGTCGGCAGGAAAGGGTTGTGGACCTTTCCCTGGGAGCTACCATTAGGCTGAAGAGGTGGGGGGGACACAGTTAGAATATGTGTACGATATTCTGTAAAGAAACATCAACAGGTCGGTCACAGCTCGTCCTCTCAGTGTGTGTGTGTGTGTGTGTGTGTGTGTGTGTGAGAAAGAGAGAGAGAGACAGAGTGTCTGAGAGTGTGTGAGAGTGAGACTGTGTGACAGTGTGCGTGTGTGTGTGTGTGTGAGAGTGTGTGTGTGTTTGAAGGGAGTTTTGAGATTCAAAATGTGGTTTTAGTGTCAGCGTTACAGTTAGGTTATGGTTTAGGGTAAGGGTTACCACTGTAACCCCCCTGCAAATTACGCCCCTGGGCTGAACATGCAGCAAAAACTGCTGTGACAGACCTGCCTGGAAGTGAAGAACCATCTCTCACAAAGCATGAAATATTTGTCCTGTCAGTGCAGTAAAGACGTGCGTCTTTGTTTCCATCAGTCAGAAGGACATGTTGGTTTAATTTTGTTCTCATCCATAAAATGATGATCCAAAACACCTGTACACAGAATTCCTCCTGCTTTTAGCCCAAGAAGGACGTGCAGGTGCTTCAGTGTTAAATCAATGCTGCAGGTACGTCGCAAACACAAACCCTTCTGAAACCTTCCTGGAAACGCTGCGTTAACGCAGCCCAAACCACTGTGATTGGTCTGTTCAGTACCGACGAGTCCTCCTGAGCATTTCCAGCTACTTTTTCACTGCAATTATTGAATTTATCAGAACAATAATCAACACCTTAATACGAAGACTGACAGACAGCAGGGCGATAAGAGTGGATGTGAAGAAACATACAAAGAAGTGGGAAAAAAAAGAAAGGGACAAATATGTTTGCCTTCAAAGAAAACTGACCATAACAAAGAGCAAGGACCGAGGAGGGATTCAAATCAGTAAGACACCGGGACACCTACTCAGCTCTACTCCTCAGGCGTGGAGCCATCTGATTGGCTGCTCTCCTCTGACTTTACTCTTTATTTACTGTGATTCGACTCTCTGATCAGTTTGACTGACTCCCTGAGGGACCGTAATGATATTCCCGCCTATGACGGGAACAACACAACATCGGGTAGTAAGACCTCTAAGCAGCATTTAGGAAAATCAGTTGTAATGGCTTGTGTATCCATCAGGGGGAGCAGGGTGGAGGCGTATTCATTTACAAGCTTGTTACACGAGACCTTTTCAATTTGTTCATAGATCCTAGAATTAGAAGAGAATCATAGCGTTGACCTTCAGTACTGATGAGTCCTGAGCATTTAAAGCTGCTTTTTCACTGCAATTATTGAATTTATTAGAATCCTGATGATGGATACATAAATAAACACTTTAATAACACAGTTTGTTAAATATATTAACAGTAGTTTTACTAATAATGTCTTGATTTAAAGTGCAGTAAACTGCAGCTGTGAACTGCTTCTATTTTTTAACTCTCCTTCAGCGCTCTGCACATCTGTGATAAATCACTGCAGGAATTTTAGCGCCAACGTTTACAGACAGGTGAGCGAGAACGCAGACTGTGATTTGAACTCACGAACAGGAATCATTTTCTTTGTATATTCCCGGACTTTTCACTTTTCTCATTTTAGTGCTTGTTGTTCAACTGTCGTGCTCCGAGCCTCCTACAGACAAGCAGCAACCCCCCATCTCTGCGATGTTTGAACGCCACCGCCGTGTCCTTTAATAAATTTCATCACATAGGTTGCATTTAGATTTTTACAAATGTTGAAATCCTGTTTTTAAAGTTTGCATACATAAAAATTATACCAGAGTGTAAATTAACAACATGCAGAAGTAATTTCTACTTGGTGCAATGACGTGACGGAACATGCATGTTTAGTTTAGTCAGGCCGCTCATTTAGAGAAACAGATTTCAGTGCAGCGCCGCGTACATGAAAACTCTGACATCAGAATATTACTCGTTTTATCTTGGAGTAACTGTGAAAGTGCGTCTCTCCTTTTTGAAACAAAGATTTTCAACAGAAACTGAAGATCAAACGGGAAAACCTTACATTTATTAAAATTTACACAGTAGTCTGCACTCCATTTCTTTGGCAGTCTTCTGATGTCCTGTTTTATGGAAGGCACCATGAGGTTGCTTTGTTTGTTTGCTTATGTCGCACATTTCCAAAGACATCATCCCAGCCCCTGGACAACTCAGCTGATAAGAGTTACACACCCAGGCACATCCATCAAGGTAACACTATTCTGATAAACTTTCATAAACATCCCCATCTCAGGTACGAGGATGTCCAAAGGACAATTCTGGAACCATCATACAGCCTGGAGGGCAGGTGAAAGTCCGGCCTCTCTTATACAAACTATAGAGGAATTACATTTCGCTCAAGACTTTTGCACAACATGAGAGTTTAAAGAAATCTAAAGAATGAATGAGAATATTAAGCTGCAACTTAACAGAAACGATGAAGGATGCGCTTATAATTCAAACAGAGGTCTGAAAAGGCAACAGCCCAGCAAGTAACAGAATAAATGATAAATGAAGATGTACCAGTCTCAGAAATCACCTCCACATCTGGTTTGGGATCTATGAGGAAGCTTATTTCTTTTTTAAAATTTTTTATTTATTTATTAGATTAGATTGAAATGGATAAATGAAGAACTTTGCTGGAAACAGTTTTAGTGATCTGCAGTATAAAACGTCTGGATGGCCAAATAGACTGTGAAGTTTTATCCTTTATTTTACATTTTTAAAAATTAAAGTTTTTATATTTTAATGGGTAAAGAGTTTTACAGCGACAGCTATCAAAGAATGTCAAATTCAATTCAGTTTTATTTACAACAGTGGCCTCAGCGAGCTTTAGAGTATAAAGCAAAGACCCGACAATAAAAGTGAGAAAACCATCTGTAGCTAACGATCCAGGTCAAGGGTTTTTGGAAGAAAGCCCCATCTCTTGGTGACACTCTGCAATTAAGTGAAAGGGGCGTGTCTATAGTGGAAACACTCCTCCCAGCGGCTATATCTGTGTGCGTGTGAGGTTGTGAGTTTTTTTTTTTTTGTCCCAAACATCGCATTTTAGAATTTGAGAAATTTGACATGATGGGTTTTAATTTTTTGAAATGCAAAGCTGACAAAGTGTTCAAACAGGACACGGGCTGCTTTCTTTTCCTGGTTTTTATCCAGGTTAAAAAACAAAACAAAATATGCTTTCAGTTTCCAACAAATTTCAGTGTGACTATCGCGCAATTTTAATCGGTTCTTAGTAACGATTAGAAAAAGATCAGCTGTTTCATCCAGTCGACACCAGGCAGAGAACGAGTGCTCGGGGGTTAAGGTTAAGTTAGAGGCGGCTCGGCCTTCCAATCGGGATCGCCCTGCAGTCGGGCCAACATGTAGGAAAAACGGAAAGCAGATGCTCTGTGTTTGTGTTTGTGTGTCTGAGCCTGTGTGTGTGTGTGTCTGCCTGTGTGTGTGTGTGTGTGTGTGGAAGGTGTATTGATTCAGTGTCTAGACTTAGATATATCAACTATCTCACTGCAGTACAAAGGCCACACACACAGGCACACACACACACACACACACACACTGCAGCACTTTTGCAAACAGATCCCACCTTTGCAGAGGCTGGAAAACCCAGCTCAGATGTGTTTGTGTGTGTGTACATGTGTGTGTGCACATGTGTGTGTGCGTGCATGTGTCTGTGTCTCTGTGCGTGCTTACGTTGAGGAAGCCCACCTGTCCGGCCTGCTGGGCGGAGTCAGGACAGACCAGCTGGACGAACTCCTTGAGCGTCTCCTGCGGGTGATACCTGATGGCTGGGTGGGAGAAGTAGGAGCCAGGCTGCTGCAGGATGGGGGAGGAGGAGAAGTGGAGGCTGGAAGGGGGAGCGTGGGGGCTCGCTGAGGGGGGAGAGAGAGGGGAAGAGATTAAATGATTAAAGGGAAGGAGAGTTGGGGGAGGAAGGTAGAGACATAATCATTGTGGGAAGCAAGGAGTTTATTAAGTTTATTAAGGGGGCGTGGCTTAACATGCAGATACATGACGATGGACACACAGAGCAGATGAACCAATGACAACAGGACACCCCAGCTGTCAATCACTACAGGTGTATGGAGGTGAGGCTACATCATTTACGTGGCTCCTCCTCTTCCTTCTCTCCTTCAGTCTAATTAAGGCTCTAATTGGTCTAATACTCTCTGATTGCTCGTTAGCGGATGAGGCCTCGTTAAGGCCTGTGATGTATGGAGGTCTGAGGAGAGTGCAGAGAAGATGCTGAGGGGGGAGCGAGGGAGATAGAGAGACATTAGAAATGACAGAGAGAGAGCGAGGGAGCGTAGGAAGGAGAGTTAAAGCTGCTGCACTAATTCACTTAAAGTCTGCTGTGATTTATCACTCTGACAATACACACTGACCGCCCGTGTGTGTGAGTATGTGTGTGTGTGTATGTGCTCTGTAGCAGTGTATTTACAGTAATCATTGGATGGATGGCTTTCTCTGCCCTCTCTCTTTCTCTTGTAACCACAGACACACACACACACGGGGACAGAGTGTGTGTACATTAATAGAAATGATCTCACTCAGTGTGCAGGCATGCTCAGCCACCTGTGTGTGTGTTTGATTTAGTTTGGTCCCACATCCTGTTTCTGGGATTTTTTTCCGATGCATTGTGCCAACTTCATTTATTTGATGGCCTCAGTGATCGACAGAGTAAACCAGTGGATCTCACACCCACAAACCAACTTCCAAAGATAAAAACACGCACGTTTCTCCTCAGATCCCCTCAATGGCTCCCTGTTAAATCCAGAATTTAAAATCCTGCTCCTGCTGAATAATCCGGACACATCTTATCTTAATGACCTTACAGTACCATATCACCCCATTAAAGCACTTCGCTCTCAGACTGCAGGCTTACTTGTTGTTCCTAGAGTATTTTCAAGTAGAATGGGATGCAGAGCTTCAGTTTTCAGGACCCTACTCTGTGGAACCAGCTTCCAATTTGGATTCGGGAGACAGACACTATCTCTGCTTTTCAGATTAGTCTTCACACTTTCCTTTTTGCTAAAGCATAGATCAGGTGGCCAATCCAATCACAGCGTAAAATCAGCCCCCTTCCCACATCTCAGCGTCTATCTCAGCTGTAGGATGAAAGTGTGTGATTTCCCTGTCATCAGCTGAATCTGTGAACTTCTCTGATATCGATCTTCTCGTCTTTCTTCGGGCGAGACGGCAAAGCGGAGGATTTGCCTTCAGCGGCGCTGCAGCAGCGGTGTGTGTGGTATGCCGAACACAGAAGAAAGAGCTGGGATTAGTTCCACTTTGCAAATTGCCTCGCTTCACTACCTCAGACACCCCTCTCCTCCTCCTCCTCTCTCCCCTGCCAACTATTCCTTGAAGAAGATATTGTCCATCAGGAGGTGGATTGATAAACGATAAGAAGAAGGCAAAGAATTAAAACAGCAGAGTTCCTTCATTTTCACCACATGTGAAAGAATTTTAAAGGAGGTGAGGATGAAGAAAATACAGAAATACTCCATACTCCATCACTGGAGGTGCAGAGAGGGGGTGTGGAGGAAAGACCTTGATAAGAAAGGCCAAAAGTGATCTTCAGACCATCCATCCATTTTCTTCTGCTTATCCGGGGCCGGGTCGCGGGGGCAGCAGCCCAAGCAGAGAAGCCCAGACCTCCCTCTCCCCAGCCACCTCCTCCAGCTTGTCCGGGGGAACACCAAGGCGTTCCCAAGCCAGCCGAGAGATATAATCTCCACCGTGTCCTGGGTCTGCCCCGGGGCCTCCTCCTGGTGGGACCTGCCCGGAAAACCTCGCCAAGGAGGCATCCTTGTCAGATGCCTGAACCACCTCAACTCAAAATCTCTCAGAGTTTGCTTCAACTCGTTCCTGCAGAGCTTTCACAATAAAAGACGTGACAGTGTTCGGTGTTGAGGCCTTTTAATTGGTAACAGATGAAATAATAAGAAGCTCGAAAAAGTGAAACATTTAACTTTCAGCAGCCTGCTAATCTTCGTCACAGTTCTGACGGCTGTTGCAGCTTTTAAGATGGAATGTTTTCTTACATGTAATGTGACGACTTTATCGGCTCTCCTGCACAAACTTCACTGAGACCTGAACTACAAGCAAATCACACTAAATGTGAGGATTTCATTTCCTCATGTTGGACAAAGCATCACATGACGCATCGTTAAGGTGCGCCTGTGCTGCTCAGTAAATCAGATTATTTTATAACCCCTCTGCTTCCTGTTGTACTACACAGAAAGTTTGTCATCTTAAAAATCATTTTTTAGCTGATCTGTGAGTTTTCAGCTGCTCGCCAGATTAGATGGTAAAGTGATGAATGAGGATTATCTGCAGATTATTATTATGGAAAACACTTCTCAAGACTCAACAGCCGCACAGACACACACACACACACACACACATAAGGAGGAAGTGTGTTTCTGTGGTAGATTATTTCAGCCAATCAGAAGACGAGAAAGGAGCAGGAGACGGGTTAGTGGTGGGTGGGTGGGACGTAAGAACAGGTGTGAGGTGGGAAGGATGCTCTCATAACACACACACACACACACACACACACACACACACACACACACACACACACACACACACACACACACACAGTGCCCTGCCTACAGCCTATAGGTGTGTGTCTACAGGTGCCTCCTCCTGACAAAATCCACAGAGACTGACGGGGGTGGGGGTGGGGTGAAGGAGGTGAGTGTGTGTGGTGGGAGGCGGGTGAGGGAGGTTTCTGGGGATGACCTCACCTCGAGGCCCGGTAATGACGGGCCGGTGATGGTGTGTGAAAGCCGTTCGGGGGGAAGAGGAGGAAGAAGAAGAGGAGGAGGTGGAGGAAGCGCCGCTCGGTGAAGGCGCAGTGCCGCAGAAACCGGACTTCTCTGACCTCTTTAGAGCGCTGGCGGGTGACGGCATCCCTGCCAAGAACCATGATGATCATGATGAGGAGGAGCGGGTCATGGCAGATTTGATTCTTTAAACACTTTTTATGCACCTCCAATGTGGGGAGGTGGTGGTTTGGAGTGGGGCTTAGAGATCAGGGGCGGGGCTTGGAGATTGAGTCACAGGCTGCAGGTGTCAGAGAGTTTAGTGTGTCTGAACCTTTTTAAGTTTTTAGATACCAGCAAAAAAGGACAACATGAGTAAAAATGATGACAAATAAAATGAAACACTAAAATATAAAAAAGAACAAAAGCCTGAAATTTTATAAAAATAATAATATCGACATGAAAAGTGTGCAACAAAATATATAAATAAAAACACACAAAACCAAATAAAAATGTGAATGTGAGTGATGATCTAAAGCCCATCATTTATTTTTATTTCTTTGTGTGTCAGATGGGCCAGCCGGCAGCATTTTTATTCAAACATAAAAAGTCAGTTTTCTGAGAGACGTGAAACTCAGACATGCTGTTTCTCTTTCCTGTCAGCTCAGCAGTGTGAAACGCTATCAGCTGGGATAAAAACAAACATAACCTGGCTGCCGTTAATATCGAGACACACTTACATGTGATGATTTTTATTTGAAATATTTAATAAGCTTCAGCAGACGGGAACATCTTGACTGCTCACATTTTAATTTTTACCATAGCTACCAGATAGATGCAGTTCAGGCTGAATTAGTTCATCACAGGAACAACAGTGATCATCTTCAATACAGCTTTTTAAAATATTTTATTTTTGGCCATTATTACACAGTGGAGTGAAGAGTGACACGAGGGGCGGGAGACATGTGGCAAAGGGCCGCATGTCAGATTTGAACCCGGGCTGGCTGCTTTCTACATGCAATACTTTTATTGTAATGGAGTACTTTTACTCTGAAGTACTTTTACTGCAAATAAGGCTCTGCATGGCTGATTATCAGCACAAACACACGATTGTTCCACAGCTCGGAGACGAGCTGTGAACAGAGGGAACAACACAGATTGTGGTCTACCTGGAAGGGGTGGGGCTTGTAGTGACGGGCAGAGGTGCAGTAGGAGGAGGAAGAGGCAGAGGGGGTTGTTTGTTTGTGAGTGTGATGAAGGACCGAAGAGGTTTTGTCAGGTGGAACTGAGGCTGTTCAATATCTTCTTCCTCATCCTGTTTCCACATCCATCCATCCATCCATCCATCCATCCATCCAATCTATCAGTCATCCATGATTGATCCATCCATCGTCCATCCCTCCATCATTCATTATCCATCCACCCATCAATCATTCATCATCATCCATCCATGATGCATCCACCATTATTAATCATCCATCATTCATTCAAGATCCATCCATCCATCCATCCATCCATCCATCCATCCGTGATCCATTATTCATCCATCCATCCATCATCAACCCATCCATCATTCGTCATCCATCCATGATTTATCCATCTATGATGCATCATCATTCATCCATGATGCATCCATCATTCATCCATCCATCATCCATCCTTCATCATCCATCCATCCATCCTCCATCAATCCATCACTGATTATGATTCATTCATTCATCATCCATTTAGCCATTATTTAATGTGTCCCAGTTAATAATTTAACCAAACATGTTATTTCAAATAAAAATCTGTAAAACATTACAAAATGAAAATGGAACAACACAATAAAATAAACATAAAAACCCACAACCATTTAATTAAATGTGGAGACCTTTAACGGGTCTCCACAGCAGATCGTCTGCCTCCATCATTCCCAGCATCCTCCTCTCTCACACCAATATGTCCTCCATCACTACATCCATGAACATCCTCTGAGGTCTTCCTCTTCTCTTTCTGCTTGGCAACTCCATCTTCATCCACCTTTGTCCAATACAACACAATCCAGAAACTGTTTGGTCTCTAGATAATATTGCCCTTCATAATAATTAGGGGTGTGGCCTCTTTGATTGACAGGTGGATGGTGACACAGGTGGCTGTAGCCGCTAGCTGTCTGCTCAGCTTCACCCGAACTCGACCTCTGGACTGTCATAATGACGTCAACTGACCAATAACTTGGCTGCTGTGAGGTTCCTGTACTAGCAGAGCGTCCAAAAAGGCGGAGCTCCAGGACTGCTGAGTGAAATTCAAGGGTTTTGATGTTACTAATTAGCAGTAAGTTAGAGCTCCACCCTCTCATCCAGCAGCCATTAGGCTGCCTCACACTGAAAACCAGTTTGAGTTACCTTCCATCTTTAATATACAATCTGTGGTTAGTTTTGGTCATTTATCAGATTCAAACATCTCCTGATACACAAACTAACAACACCTTTACTCGTTACCATGTCACATATTCACATTCAACACACACACACACACTCGCACACAGACACAAACTGTCCTGCTGTCCATCCAGCTGGTTTTCTCGTCCACAAACTAAACAAAATCGACGTGCCACAGTGACATCATCAGCATGCTGCCAGGTGAGTGGAGTTAGGGTTGGGTGGAGTGCGGTGGGGAGGTGAAGGAGGTTGAGGGGGGCACGAGACGGAAACTCAGACAAAAAGGAGGAGAAGGAGGAGGAGGCGGTTTCACAGACATGTAGACAGGAAGTGAGGAGGCGTGTTGACGTCTTTACCTTGTCGGGAGATGAAAGAGCTAGCTAGAGAGCCACGCAGCTTATATCCAGCTTTCCAACGCAAGACGGAGGAAAGGAAGAAAAGAAACGGAAAGGAAAAGTAGCATGAATACACCGGCCGAGAGAGGAAGAGGAGACAGGAAGAGGAAGGAACTCATAAATATAATCAGTGTATGCGTTACCATGGTTACCAAAATAAAACTACAAAATCTCTGAGTCTGCAAAAATGAAAGTAAAAAATAAAATAAACCAAAAATGCACTGGAACAATGTGAATGCAATGAACTGAATATAATAAATAATAACTGAGAATTAAAGCAATTTTCTATTTTTTCTAACGCAAATAAAAATAAAATATTTAAAAGTTTCCTTTGAGACAGCTAACCTGTGATTTATAATTCAGTATGAACCAGAGTGGACGTGCTTCTGTTGTAGCTGTAAACCTGCTTTAAAAATAGATTTGATTGTACTGAAATCATAGAAATACTCAACAGAAACCTAAACATCTCTGTAAAATGAATTTATATTAGGAAAGTAGTTTATTCTGCACATATCTTCCTGGACATTTTTGTTCCTTCAAAAGACTGAGAGCAGAGAGAGTGACAGGAAACAGCACAGAGAGAAGAACGACATGCAGCAGATGGTCGCTCGGCTGGGAATCGAAACTCGCGGGGGTCTGCTCGAATTTCCAAAATATTATTAAAAAATGTTTTTTAAAGAAATAAAAAAAAAAAAGAAACATAGAGAACAGAAAGAAAATTAAAATACCTTCATAATAGCAATTATAAAAATATAATATTCTTATTCTAATATTATTAATAAACATTATATTTGATTGATATTCACATCTTTTAAATGCAAGAATAAAATTTCTATCTAAATATTTTAATAAGTTCAATAACAATTACAGTATAGTTTTAACGAACATTAAAAATAAATAAATGATCATGTAAAATTGAATTAAGAATAAACACCTGGCAAACAAAATATAAAATCATTCTAACCCATAAAAGCCACGCAAAGAATATCTATAAATATATTTGAAAAACGCAACATTCACTGAAATAAAATATCATAAAAATACTGAATAAAAATGTCAAAATGAACGTAAAGACTTTTTGTATTAAAATATATTTTATTTGACTGATATTTGTATATTTGTCAAATGCCAGATTATTATTTATATTATATCAAAACATTTGAAATTTAAATGTATAATTTGACTTCTCTATCTAGAAAAACCCACCAAAGAAATATTTAAAAATATGACGTAAAAATACAAAAATTAAAGGTAACTAAGGGTAACTAAACAAACTGCCTGACTGTTGAAAAAGTAATTAAAAGTGAAGAATGAATCGACTAATTTATAATAATTATAAGACAAATTAAAAAACATGGATTTCTTCTGAGATGACAGTTTAATGACATATTAATGCGAATTAAATTTTTCCCCCCTTTCTCGGCTTCGTGAGGCTCACTGAACAGATTTGTGTCTCTGAACTGTTCAGATTCACACTGAGCTACACGGAGGCATGCTGGAGGTTGCTTCCTGTTTATGTGACTGTTTTGGATCTGATTCTGCAAGTGTGCAGGATCAAACCTGTGACGTCCTCTTTATGAGACAGGCAGTCGAGAGATCACACTCTCTGACAAAACATTAAAAAAATCACTCTTACACACACACACACACACACACACACACACACACACACACACACACACACACACACACACACACACCCTGCTGGAAGCACCAACTGCACACTGCACCATGGTAGCATCGCTCCGCTGGGCTGCGTTGGAGCGGCAGGTTAGCTCTGGGATGTGTGATGACGAGAGTCTGCATGGTGGAGGTGGGGGGAGTGTTAGGGCCGGGGTCAGATGGGGTATTAAGATGGCGGGGCTGTTATTAGAGGAGGCGGCTGGGGTTTCGTTTCGGGGTGTGGTTACATACCTGGCTCCACGTCGTGCCAGCTGCTGGCCTGGCTGCCGCTGCCTGGAGACCGACCCTGGCTTGGGTAGTAGGACTCCTCCCCTGGGCTGTCCACGTCCTCCTCCATGCACTTTATCCTCTTGGCAGAGCTGCAGAGAGACAGAGCAGCATTGGTGACTCCTCCCATTATTAACCCCGCTGTTCTCCAGCTCAGAGCTCAAACGGAGAACAGGTGGAGTCCTAAACACCCACACAGACCCCTCTGATTCCTGCTATCAGCTGTTTGAAGTCCCACCCAAACCTGAGACCAGCACATCAGGCTCCCTCCCACACATCCAACTGTTCAATCTCACCTACCTGCCCCTCCCTTATTTCTTTTTTCCCCACATATTGGTCACACTCACATGTTTCAGATCATCAAATAAAGAGAACCTGAGTAAATGCAGAGTGCAGGTTTTAAATGATGATTTCATTCATTAAGGGAACAAAGCTGTTAGTTTGATGCAGATGTAATGGGACTGAAACCTTCCACAAAGTTCAGCTTCTGTCTTGTCAGTCTACAGAAGATTTCCCAGAAGTCTCGGAGATCATCCAGATGTTTGTTTGCAGTTTGCTTTTGTGATCTTCTTGGCTAGCAGTGGTGTTTTCCTTGAACTTTTCCATGGAGGCCATTTTTGCTTTCACTGGAGTCCAGTGCTCATTTGTTGACATCACTGATTGGCTGACTCCATGTGAACTTTGACAATGTGGCGTTTTATGGTAAAAAGAAAAGAGCAGCGAGGAGGGTTGACATGAGATCAAACCGTACACGTCCCGTGGACTAAATGACTCTCAGGCATCAACTTACAGCAGCATCTGATGGATGCTCACACTGGATAAACCAGAGCATCCCTGACAGGAAGAAAAGGAAGGACAAAGTCTGAATTCATACCTTTCTGTAAGACATAAATTTACATGTCCTCCTTTACCCTCCAAACCCAGCTGTAGTCTTTGTGTACTTGTGCAGTTATTTATGCATTTCACACATTTTCTGTTTGCTTTACTTTAAGGTTTAAGCCTGAGAAATGAGAGCAATGACTCACAGACAGCAGGTTTACACCTCACTGGCCAGATCTGTTTGTTTAACAGGAAGTTAAAACATTAACAGTGTGTGTGTGTGTGTGTGTGTGTTCTGCCTGTACACTGAGATGTGTTTGTATGAATGGAGGGTCTTTGACATTAGTAAAGACTTAAATATTTCCATATGGATCTGCTTCACTGCCTCACAGCGATCTCTGTGTGTGTGTGTGTGGTAATGTGTGTGTGTGGGAGGTCTCTGGAGATGTGTTTGGAGTCAGAGAAGAGAGAGGGGGAGAGGGTGTAGAAGACAGAGGACACACACACACACACACTCAGCTAACTGTGTGTGCGTGCGTGCGTGCGTGTGCGCTGCAGGGCAGGTATTTCAGCAGACAGACGACTTTTGCGACCGCATCGATTTAAGAGAAGAGGTCAGGGCAAACCCTGCAAGCACATGTGTGTGAGAGAGAGTGTGTGTGTGTGTGTGTGTGAGTGAGAGAGAGAGTGTGTTTGTATAATCATTTGAGTTTAAACCATCACTGTGAGGATATCAGTGAGTTGTGAGTACCTTCTAAGGCAGGGGTGTCAAACTCAATTGCACAGGGGGCCAAAACTCAAGGCACACTTTAGGTCGCAGGCCAAACAAGATAAACATTTATTGAACACACTAAAACAATGTTTTTTAAACAAATATGAATAAAAACAGACAGGAATGTTATTCCAGATTAAATAAACTTAAAAAAATAAACTTTAACTTTATATATTTTGCTCTTCATAAAAATATATCCTGTCAAAATTATGCAAGTTAGAAATATGAACATGCTGCCAAAACCCCAGAAAAAAATAAATGAAAGCAAACACAAGGTTGGAGCCGCATGTAGACGGAGCATTGCTTCAGGAGTGGAACTAATAAACTGTGCGGGCCATTCAGTGTCGTACTTTCCCTTGAGTGTATCATTACACTGCAGCTCCATCTGAATCTGCACAGGTGCAGTTCAGCAAAGTGCGCTGATTTGGTTCAACATTACTTGGCAACAGGGAAAGTGAGGCAAGTTGCACTGGTGCATTTGTGACAGCTTCACTTGAAATGCCTTCACCGCATCATACATGTCATGTCCATGAATTGACAGGTTTCCTTGCTGAGCTCAAAAACTCTATTGAGAACTTTTCCCCAACTCAGCCAAAGGACCTCTGTATGATGGCATGTCGGCAAACTCTGAATCTATTTCCCACATAAAAGACTGAAATTGACGGTAATTTAAACCTTTAGCTTGGATAAAATTTACAGTTTGTGTTACGGTGATCATTACATGCTCCATTTTACCACACAGCCTTTCCTGGTGTGTGATGCAGTGATATGCTGTTAACCCACCAGTGCAGTTCTCCTCCTGCATCTTTACTCGCATCCTGCTGACTAGTCCGCTTTTTTCACCGCACAACACCGGCGCTCCATCTGTTGTAAGTCCAACAAGTTTGTTACACTTTGACATACGTTTTAAAAAATGTCTTTTCCTGTCATTGTCCCGTGCATCGATTTAATGTTCAATATTTCCTCTCCACGGATGAAGATGGCCAGCTGTGCAATGTCCATCATGTCTATACTTTCATCCACAGCAAGAGAGTATGCGATAAAGTTTCTGCTTTTTTCACACAACTGTGTTCTTAAATCAGTGGCCATCTCACAAACCCCATCAGCAATCGTATTTCTCCTCAGGCTCACATTTGCCAAAATCAGCATTTTGTCTGGACACAAGACGTCGCACACCTTCATCATGCAGCTCTTTACAGTGGTACCGGGCTGATTTGGCTATCTCCACTGCTACAATAAAACTTGCTTTCACAACAGCTTCGCTTTGTGATTTTGCTCTGGTGAAAACAAGTCTGCTGAAATGTCAGATTCTTCTTTAGCTCTTCTACTTTCTGTAGTTTCTTCTCTGCATTTAGGTTTTTCAGCTTATCCTGATGTTTTGTCTCGTAGTGCCGTCTTAAATTAAATTCCTTAATTACAGCCACATTAGCAACACTAATAAGACACACGGGTTTACTAGCAATGTCTGTAAACATATATTCAGTCACCCACTGGCGCTGAAAGGCTCTGCTTTCAGAGTCAACTTTTCTCTCCACCATTGTGAGCGGCTAGCTTCGCAATAACAGAAGTTTGACTTGATTGACGCGGGAATGTTCCCAAATAGCCTAGCGTTCGGCAAGGAGGCTGCAGCGCTGCATTATGGGATCTGTTGTTTGTATATTATTAGCACCTCCTATCGCCAGGCCATGCATAACAATAATAATATATCTATATAAAATGATCTCGCGGGCCAGATATAAATGTACGCCGGGCCGGATGTGGCCCGCGGGCCTTGACTTTGACACATGTGTTCTAAGGGCTGTTTTAGGGGGTCAGATCAGAACCAATCAGCTGTGTGTGTGTGTGTGTGTGTGTGTGTGTGTGTCTGTGTGTGTGTGTGTGCTCTAACATACATTAAGCCACATTAGGAACAAACAGTTAGTGTTCATGCACAGACCAAAGCTGCCGTAGCCTCTACACTCTACACACCCTGCAGGTGAGTTAGTGAAATACTGACAGCTGTCCTATCGTGTCTGTGATACAGCATCCATCCAGTGCACTGCACGAGGGTGTGACCGTCGTCATCCTTGCATCTGTCCATTGCAGTCATTTCATTTCACAAATCCAACCAACTCTTTGTTGTTTGTGTGTCCTCTGAGCACTGTACGGCTGGAACATAAACCATCTGGATTTGAATGTTTGGAAGTAAAAAACGAAATGAAGCCATCTCGAGTTCTGGTTTGGGAACATCAGCCAATGATGAAGCGACTTCTCCAGCATCGCTGAAAGGTCAGTCCACGGGCCACTAGGTGGCGCTTACACTCAGCACTGACGCCTCACCATTCTGTCCGCTGACAGCTCAACAAAGGTTATTTAAACAGGGCGCAGGTGCTGCGAGTCACTGCACAGACTCTGCGTCCCATTTATTTTATTACAGGTGCTCCATGAAATATTATAGAATCAGTTTTCTACTTCTTCTATTTTACAAAAGCACTTATTGGATCATTGTTTAGAGTTTTCTATGACGCGCATGTTTCCCTCTTTGAGAAACACTTTGACCTTAGTCAATCGATTGATTGACTGCAGTCATTAAAACTGATAAATTGTCACATGAACAACAGGAGGAGGTGCTGAGTGTGCTGGTGTGTACCTGGAGGAGGAGGTACTGGGCAGTGGTCTCCTCATGGCTCCTGGGCTCATGGTGTAGTAGGAGGAGCTGTCGAGGTCGGCCAGCGAGAAGTTTGGCCCGGTGCCGGCTGCGATGGGCGCTGATGGACGGACAGACAGAGAGTGTCAGTACGGATACGGTGACATTTTTATATAACCAGTGAACACACACACACACACACACACACACACACACACACACCTGGAGGCTGAACAAGGTGCATTAAACATGTTGATAAAAATCAGGAGGACAAGCTGTGAAAGCTCCTCACTGACACTTTCAGGTTTCCTTAAAGGAGACAAGAAACTTCCAGCAGTGAAGGAGACTTCATGGGAGTACGGACACTCCAATGAAAGCCTGCTGCGGCAGCAGTTACTGTCTCATAAAGCTGCTGCACACGAGAAAAGAAGGCTAAAGCTTCTAATCATTCAAAGTGCACATTTAAAAAGTAAAGGTTGACTCTTATTAAATGTGTTTCCTCCTGCCTGAAGAGATGCTGCAACACAACGCGTCACTGGACATCTGACCGCCCGTCACGCCACAAGCATAACATAAGTTTTATCACATTCTTCCAGTGACGGGGTTAGGCTATATCCTGGACCTCCTCTCCCCTGGAAACTAGACCAACAGAAACCTCTGTGCTTAATCTGCACTTCTAAAACAAAAACTGTAAAGTGACGGAGAGATGGTGCCGATGGAGGTGAAGGACAAGAGAGGGACAGACCTTGAAAATAAGTTTCACTTATCGTCCCGCTAGATGTCTCGTGTGAATATTCCTGCGTTTCAAAAACACAACTGATTGAACAGCCTGATTAACTCCACGTTAAAGCACCAATAACCTGGGAGAATATTTTAAGGAGAAATTCTGAGTGACTGTGTGTTTGCATCAGTCACTGGGATTTTCTGGCCGAGCAGAACCAGCAGATTAGCTTCGACATATGATCCTCCTGCAGCTTCCAGGGAACGTTTTCTGAGCTCACCCTGAAGCGCATGATGCAGGGATTGTGTGCGGACAGGTGTTGTTGTTTAGCTCCTCGTTAAACACTCCAGTAAGTGCACAGGTGTATGCATTTAAAATTGCCCCACCTGTGTGTGCAGTAGTGGGACTCTGTTCAGCTCAGAGCTGTTAACGTCTCCTCTGACGGTCAGAGGATCGTCAGGACTAATCTGGCGGGCGGATGAATTGGCTCAGGAGGTGATAAAATTACTGCCCTCCTTAAAAAAAGACAAAAATGAGTCGCTTTTATAAATGAGACTCTGAAGCCACTGCTCCCAACAAACAGCCTGACGAGCAGCCGAGCACCGCTTGTCTCTGTTTACATATTCAATATTAGCTCACAACAGGAGTTTATGTCATCATTGTATATGAGAGCAGTTAGCACGCAACATTAGCATCTACCAACAACAACAAGCTGTGGCCCTCTTCCTCTCTGATGTGTTCATGTTCTGCTGCCCCCCCCCATCCTATTCTCGGGGGACAGAAGCTCTTCCACAAAGCCCTGCGAGGCTCTCCGTGTTAAAGCAGGGAGGGAGGGAGCGAGGGAGCGATCCGGCTCTTTGTTGTCAAATGCTTCAATTTGAAAATCCTGCTGAACAAAGGCAGCAATCAGCTTCAAAACCGGACATCCATCTACCCCCTCGCCTCCAGCCCCCCCCCACACCCTCATCCCTACTCTTCATCGTTTTATTGACAGATAGCATGATGGTGTGATGGGATGAAAGGAGAAGGAGGAGGGAGGGGGAGGACTGACAGGACCTGGTGGGGAGTTTTCTGCTGAGCTCAGCACCGTGATCTCGCTCCACCTATCTATCACTCTCTCTCTCTCTGCCCTGTAGAGATAGGGCTGACCTGAGACACGCACACATGCACACATGCACACACACACCCACACATATACACACACAGAGAGTTGGTCATTCGTGTGTGGACGTTTTAAACTCCTTTCCCACGGGAGCAGGAAGTAAAAACAAAGATAATTTAAAAACTGAAAAATAAAGAACGTACAAGTTTCCTGTGACTGCCACGGCTCGTAACGAACAGTCGACCTGTTCTGTGTTTTTACGTCTGAGGACAAGTAAACTTACCCTGTAATTTAATAATTGCAGTCCACTTTTTTATGACTCCAGTTTTGGACGGAAACTTCTTGTTCACTTCTCCTCTGAGGTTTTACAAACTCATAAAGAGTGTGAAGCTTTCAGTGAAGCCAGTCTTGAGTTGAAAAAGGCAAAGCTACCGTGTGGAGAGTGACTTAACTGTGAAGGAACTACTCATCCCATAATGCACTGCAAATCCCAAACTCCCCTATAGACTCGATTATTTTCGTTATCGCAGTCTTGCTGAAAACCTTGAGAACATGTTATATCGTACGCCACTTTGTTCACTTGCTTTCTGAAGCTTCGCGCTCACTAAGCTAACTCATGTTTAGACATTTTAAACATCTCCATGGTAACATGGAGATCGCCAACAATCATTGATGTTAAAACAGCCATCATAAGCAAGTCCTAGACTCCTTTACTAGTTGCATAAACTGTTAAAAATAATGGATAAGCCCTTGTGATAGTAGTAAATCTAACTGGTCTCTCAGATGGCCGCCCCTCACTGAGCCTGGCTCCGCCAGGTTTTTTCCTGTTAAAAGGGAGTTTTTCCTTCCAGCTGTCTCCCAAGCTTGCTTATAGGGGGTTGTCTGTTGTTGGGGTTTCTCTGTATCATTGTAGGATATTTACCCTACGATATGAAGTGCCGTGAGGCGACTGTTGTTGGTGCAATATAAATAAAGCTGAACTGAACTGAAACTGTCCAAAGTGGTAAAAATAAAGATAATCAGTAGACACAAAGTATGGTGTACCATCTAATATTAAGAATAAAAATAGAACTTTAATAATTCCTCTGGGAAATTCAGTGAAAAGCTGATTTTTTCTAGAATAAAAAGAGATAAGGATATAAAAGCAGCCAATCATGGATAATCTGCTGCATGTGCTCACTGAGGCTGTGGGTGAACCTCTGAGATGTTAATGGTTAATCATAAATGAGATGACAGCTGAAACATGGTGTTGATGGGCTCTGTCTGAGAGGCACTGCTGCACTGACGTGTGCAGCCTGTGGAGGGCGCTGGCAGCACTCTGCAGCTGCTCCTGGTTGATTTGTATCCTTGCTGATTAGATTTCTGGCAGTAATGAAGCTGCTCTGTGTTTACTTCTTGCATTTGAATGCCGGGGGCCGGTGCTCTGCTGTCTGGACGTCTGCCAGCTGGAGCTTCGGCTCAACTTCGCTGTATTAATGATGCTTTCAGGTCACTCGCCATACAGTGGTTACTACTGTAACCCCCCTTTAAAGCACATCTTCATCGTGTTTCTGTGAGAACTCGCAAAGGCACCTCTTTGATCGCTTACAGCTGTTCCCTTTGTTTTATTGTTCCAATTCACACTTTCATTATTATGATTATTATTGTGATTATTATTAAAATTGTCAAACATCTTTGTGTCATTTGTGCCACGGTGCCCATCTGCTGCTGGCACACCACCAGGTGTGTGTGGCAGAGGGCAGGGGAGGGAGGAGGAGGAGTCTGAAGCATGCAGGCCTCCAGGTTTATTCATCTTTCATCCTGTGTGTGTGTGTGTGTGTGTGTGTGTGTGTGTGTGTGTGAGAGAGCGCGATAGTGAGACAGACGAAGGTACGAGAAGGTGCCAAGTGGGTCATCTGCCTTCTTATCTATTTGAGTGTTTGTGTGTTTGCACTGTGTGTGTGTGAAGCCATCATATCAGCTGTAATCCCCAACATCCTTACGTCTAATATCAACTCTCCTGACACACTGGCAGGAAGTTTGTGTGTGTGTGTGTGTTTTCATGAAATCTGTTTCAGTGCCAAGGTGCACTGCTGGCACTCCACTCATGCATCTGTGTGTGTGAGTGTGTGTGAGAGAGCTGGTTACAAGTGTCTAAAAACATCAAAGAGACTCAGAGTGAGCTGCAGCTCCTTTTACAGCCTGTGCTACACCCACGTGCCAGTTTGCTAGGCACAATTAATAACTGGAACACCCATTGTTTAATCGATTCACTTAAAAAGATCCCCTGACTATGAAAATGTAGAGATCGTATTATTTTAACACAAATATCAGCATTTTAAATCTAATATGTAAAGAAACCAGGTTTGAGAAGTCCCTTCACCTGCAGTAATTTAACAGATTGCCATACACAATCATGCTTGAATTACCTTTCAAATCTTAAACTTTCAGTGTGTAACATTTTTCACCACTAGATGTCAGTAGATTACAGATTGCAGTCAACCGAGTTCCGTTTTCTTACACTGCCCAATTCAAGTGCATAATTCTAGATATGTTAGCTTCTGTAGGACAAACATGCTAACATGTCAGCTAACAGAGATCAAAAACATTTTGAGTTTACCCCATAACAGCCGCACCTAGACGGATCTCCCCGAGAATTTTCTGTGTTTAGTCCACTGTTTACCTCAGCTGTCAATGCAGGGTGAGAAGTGTCCTCATTTATTTAGCTACCCTTAGCCTTAAGTTAGCTGTAGTTAGCCTTAGTTAGGTACTGTTAGCTTGTGTTAGCCTTAAGCCCCTTTTCTATTAGTACCTACTCGGATCGACTTGGCACGGTTCACAACAGTTATCAGGGTTTTCCATTAGGTCATAGTACCTGTTACCAAGTACTTTTTTAGTACCTGCTCGCCCAGGGTTCTTAGTCAGTACTAAAATGTAACATCGTCAGACTGCATGCCACCGATTAGCTGGACAGTAGCGTCACTCGATGAGTCATGAGAGCGTCATGTTGACAAGAATAAAACCACCCTTTTTTGAAACTCGCCAATGAAGGAAACGGTTACAAAAAACAACGCCGTGTTCCCCGAGTATGACAAAAAGCCACAGACCGAGCAGCAGATATATTCTTGCCTTGACATTAGGGCTGCACGATTTTGCATAAAATGAGAATCACGATTTTTTGGCTTAGAATTGAGATCACGATTCTCTCACGATTTTCTTTTCCAATATTTATTTAAATATTTATTATTAAAATATTTATTGCACTTATTAACTGCACATCAACTTCGTAACAGTTGAGACTGAACATAAAAACAATAAACAAACATAAAAACAACAAATGTCTCACACTTTGTGGTTGCCGCAAAATGTTGTACTGCTTGAAATTCCGTCTCCACCGTTGCTCGACACTGCGTGTATAGAGCAGGTAGTGCAACAATAGAAAAATAGTTGCGGGACGGCACTGTGTAGCGTTTGTCTAGGGTGTTGATCATTTTCCTAAATCTCTCATTTTGCACAGTGTTGATGGGAGCCATATCTTTGGTCAGGTGATAAGTGATAGCCTCCGTAATTTCTTTGTGCCTGCGGGAGTTCGACGGGTATAGGGAAGCGCCGTATAAGGTTCCTGTTATTGATGTTTGGGTGGTTGACCGGGACGGATTTTCTCCTGTCACTTTTTCATCATCTCTGACGTGCTCTCCGTTGTTTTTTCCCTGCCAATTTTAGCATCCAGTAACACGTGGTATAAGGCTCTGCCCTTGTCATTTGTTGAGCAGGAAGAGTGAGCGCTTGTCTTCATGCAAATTACGTCCCGGATCAAAATGCGGTACAATCGTCGCCGGCTATTATTTTTTTTTTTGGATGGAATCGTTGTCATTTGGAAATGAGATCGCACATAAGTATGAATTGAGATCGTGATTTTCTAACGATTAATCGTGCAGCCCTACTTGACGTCCACCTTTTTTGTAGCAATCATGTCGTATATTAATTACATTGCGGGATGCTTGGATGCGTTGCTATGACGACAACCACGAACGTTAGGTAGTACCAGATTGTAATGGAAAACCAGTCGACCCGAGTGGCGATCCGTGGTGAGTATATCCGAGTAGGTATTAATGGAAAAGGGGCTTTAGTTAACTGTTAATAGCCTCGGTAAGCTGCCGTTGGCCTCTGTTAGCTACTGTTATGGTCATAATGAAATGGTCTTTGAAGTGGATCTAACATTGTTGGACTCTTAGTGATTAAACTCTCATACAATATAAGAATGTAATCAAACTGTTTGTCAGAGGGAAAGTGTGATTTTTAGGAAACTTGAGGCTAACATTAGCTGGTATGTGTATATGAGTACAGTAATATTTTTTTTCCTATTAAATAACCCTTAAAAAACTATTAACTAGACCTAGCAATTTTATGCTGATCCCAATTTTATGCTCATCCCTCAGCAACCAGCAGCTCTTATTTCCTGAGGAGCACTGCTTTGGTTAAATTTTGACCGGTAGGAATTCTGGTGACAGATGGACGCCTCGCTGTTGTCAGTTCAACAAGCACAACAAACACAAGTTACTGTCCACAAACTTATGGCCCTCATAAACGCAGCTGTAATGTCTCGCTCAGGTGAGGTTTGTACAGAGCGGCAGAAACAGACTGCGAGGGAGAGGACGGAGGGAGGAAGAAAGAGAGGAGGAATATGAGCAAAGAAAAAAAAGAAAGAGGAGGATCAGAGGAAGAACGACAGGAAGAGAGAGCGAGAGTTTAATGACACATCGCAGCGAGAGAGAGGAAGGAGAAGTCAGGAATACACTGAAGTGACCAATTACATGTGACCGCGGCCGCTACACTAACCTGCCCGCTCGCTCGCCCGGCCGGCCTCTCTCTCTTTGTGTGCTGCTTTAATAGGATATTGATCGACAGAGAGAGATTCGATTGGCCTGCCAGTGAATTGTGTAATGGCTGCACAACGCCAAGGTCACCCGCTGTGTGTGTGCGTGCGCGCTCTGTTCAATACCCCACCAGCCCCCCCTCCACCACAACCACATCTCATCTTCTGGTGAGCTATAGGCTTCAGTCACCCCTGCAGACCCCCGCGTGTGTTTGTGTGTGTGTGTTCACTCCATTTAAAGAAGAACCACACCAGAAATGATTCTTCATATAATCACAAAGAGTGCTGTGGGGTGATGGTGATGTAGGTGAAGCTTCAAGTAAGGTTCTGTCTATTGCCATGTTCGGAGTTCTTTCCTTGTTTTTAATCTTTGGACTGTTTCTTGGACTTTGCCTTTTTCCTGTGCCTCATTCTCACTGTTTTTCCACACTGCCTGTCACATTACATGTTAAAATTTTCTTCAGGCTCCTGGTTTCCTGGTCTCAGGTTCTCCTGAGACTTCCCCTTCAGCACGCAGGAACCAGAAGAAGTTTGTTATCTTTTCTTTGGCATCAAACGGAGACTCCCAGTGCTACTTCTGCACCATGTCCTACCACCGGGAACACTTTCATTGAAATACATACTAAAAAACAAAAAAACAAAAAAAACAAAAACAAAAAAAACAATAACATGTAATATTTTGCATCTACTGTTATCTACTGTTAGCTAGTTTATTGTGATGGTGTTGTTTTTATTATTTTGCTCTTTGTTGTTCGTTTTCTCTTCTGGTTTTTTTTTTTTTTAATCTCCATACAGCTGATCCAGGTGTTTTGTTTGTTCTTCTTTTTTTTCTTCCCCCCTTTCTCACCATCTCTTCTCCCCTCTATTTTTCTTTCTCTCCCTCTCTTTCTTTCATTCTTTCTCCCTGTCCTATCCCCCAGTCATGTCTGTCCCGTCTTTAAAAAACGAAAATAAAATAAATACATAATTATAATAAAGGTCAATCAAATGGACCAATATGGCAAGGCCATGATGATCCACCCGGTAAAGTAAATCAACTTGGCATCTTTCTTGGCCTTAAGACAACAATTCTGATGGCTAAAGATCCAAACGGGACAGGCAAAAGAAAAAGAAAAAAAGAAAAGAAATACATACTCCTGATAACACACACACTGAAGTGATCAGGTGACCTTTGGCAGCAAATCGTAATTTCTGCTTCCTGTAATCTTCCACCTCATCCAAACATGCTGGAGTCTGAATTTGATCCTGCATGATGCAGATGTTCGCCTGTTGTCACTCCCCCACAGCTGCTTATTTGAATGAAGAAATGCATGAATTCTTTTTATGCTCTTAAAGGGGAACGCTTAGGAGAACGAGGGCCGCAGCAAGAATCTGCCGACGTCAGCTGAGTTTTACACTGAAGTAAAGGTGTCCTTCCAGGTTTGCTTCAGCATCATACATATATTCTTTGGCCACCGTACGGTGGCCCCGAGAGCTCAAAACATCACAAATATATAACTACAGGAAATTATGACAACAGCTTCATCAAGAAGAACATAAAAAGCTGTAGAGTTCGGACTCATGAGGTGAACGTTAACATAAATCAGCAGAAACTTCTACACGAATTCGCTTCGACTGCGGAGGAACCTGAGGATGGAGCGCTTCCTTCAGGTTCCACTGTAATCTGAGACATTTACAGGTTTCATCAGGCTGGATAAATTTTTCTACAGAAATCACTCACACAAATGTGTAACTTTTGGCTGTATGAATAAAATGTACTGAGATGTACTGAGAATAACGTGTGTATTGTATTAATATAAAAGGAGATGAGATGAAAAACATTTTTCAGCTTTGTCTACATTTAATATTTCTAATGCGAGCAAAGTGAGGAGTAAGAAAAGTGTCTGTGGCAGCAAAGCAGAGCTGCTTTAATGCTGCTGCAACACACACACACACACACACACACACACACACACACACACACACACACACACACACTCTATAAGTACAGTATATATTCATATACTTACACACACAGACACATTCAGACAGACACAAATGTATTCACAAACACACACACCCTTTCGCTCTGTGTGTGTGTGTGTGTGTGTGCAGGCGCGCGCTTTGTGTTGGTCAGCAGATTTGCAGCGATGCGGCTCTGGAAGAATCACTTATGGATTAGAGTGCAGGAGAGTCCACAGTGTGTGTGTGTGTGTGTGTGTGTGTGTGTGTGTGTGTGTGCGCGCGCAATAGGCATTTCAGGTTATCAGTTAAAAGCTAATGTACTTGAAGTGTGTGTGTGTGTGTGTGTGTGTGTGTGTGTGTGTGTGTGTGTGAATACATGTTCATTCAGCCTGAGAGAGACTTCATTTATAATACAGCCGAATAGAAAAACTTTGTCAGTAGGGAAAAAAGAAAAAGTAAAAGTAATAAAGTTATTTCTATGAAAAGCAAATAATGGAGTGAAACAAGAACATCTGGAGGTAGAATTCAAAATTAAAGGATGAAAATGAGAAATCTCATTGTCCTTCATATTTTTTGTTTCAGCTTCACATTGAGTAAAATTGCAACGCTTTCCTTAGGGCGATGGTAAAAGTAACTGGAGCGAAATAGTAGCCAGGGCTGATGGTCTAACCTCAGCTTATATTGAGGAGCATTATAATGATCTCAACACTGATAGGATGCTGCTTCCATCTGCCCAGAGAAAAAATCATCTCAGGTAAACCAGGGCCATCACAGGTGACCCCTCGCACCCCGCCCACCACCTGCTTGACCCACTAGTCGATCAGGTCCCACACCTCCGCACACTAACAGCTTCTTCCCCTGGGCCATTCAGACTGTTAACAAACACTACGCCGTGTAGCCCCACACACAGGGTGATCCGCGGTAACTCGTTAATTTGCCACATTAATGCAGTTACAGCGTTAAGGTCATTTTAACGAGAGTAACGCTGACAGCACTAAAATGGTAATCTCCAAATGTTTTCTTTTTACTGACCAGCTCCTCTTTGATAGCTGCCGTGTCCATCTTCTCGTTGCCTGCAGGTGAAGTGATGGAGGGGGAGGAGTTGTGTTCAGTGAAGGAGAGAGGCGAGGCAGAGTAACGTTGCGTAGAGACAAAAGTGGATGAAAGAGGCAAACTTGCGGTTCCACAAGTATAATTATAACGTAACATAGACTATATCGATATAAACGATATTATCACATCTCATATCTCGTATAAAAATATATTGATATATTTAAAAACTCGATATATCGCCCAGTCCTAGGCTGAGTAACCCTCATCACTCAGGACACTCACACATGGACTCTAAGAAGTCCTTTTTTTCTTTGCACTGCTTCCGAGCACTTTGTCCTCTATTGTGTGCCTTTCTCTTATTTTTGTTATTTATTTCTTTTATACGCTTTATATTTTATTCCGGCAAAGTCGGTGTGAAGCACCCACAACTTCGTTGTACATGTACAATGACAGTAAAGGCCTTTTCTCTTCTCTTCTATCATCTACTGTTCTGAAGGAGCTAGTTCTCCTGCCGAATGTGCTGACAGGTGTCATGTGAAATTTAAAATTCAGTTTCTCAGCCATCCAAAGCAACACTAAAGACCACAATGTACAGCACCACTGAACAGTAAAGGACAGTGTTGTCAGCATAGAGGTGTTGTTTACAGCATGATTTGCAAAGGTCTGCCCACAGGCTGCCTCACTTTTGCTCTCAGCGTCTATTTTCTGAACAATTCCAATAAGCCTGAGCTCAAAGTGCTCAGAGCAAACATCTTCTGAACACCACTGCACTCACGGCGCTATCAGCTCAAAATAGTTCTATGGCTGCTCAATCAAATCAAAAAATGGATGGCACTTAAAAAAACACCACTTGGCACTTTCAGGGCAGAAACACAGACCCTGAAGAAGACACGGTAAGCCAAATACATCAGCAGCAATGCAACACCAAAAACCACTGTTCTAGGTACCATCATTCTATAAATTGCGTTTCTGTGTGGAGGAACATGTTACTCTTCTACAACTGTATTTCCGTGAAGCATCACAACCACAGCCCTCGCACTTTAATGAAGTCCAGTGTGTGAACAGGAGTCTGTGCAGGCTGCAGTCATTTTAATCGTTACCTGACATTACAGCTCATTTCAGGGACACGCTGCACGCAGCAACATGTGTTTGTGTACTTGAAAGACTAAGTCCAACCTCGGTTTTTCCTGCTGAGCAAACTATTTACCAACATCATGATGTTCCTGCTGTATGTAGGATGTTCAGGCTCCATTCAGGCTCCAACACGTACTCGTACATGTGCTTATGCGCTCTGTACCCTCAATAACCTTCCAGATACTGGCCAATCAGAGTACATGGGTTTCAGTTGGATTTGGACATAGCTGAGGAGACTTATTCAGAACTTTGAATCATGCAAAGCTACCCTTGGAGAACAAAAAGTTTAACAGACTTCACTGATGCTTTTAATTTGAAAGAATGCCTTATATTTCAGTGTCATTAAGTGAGTGTGAGATAGCAGCTGCATGTGAGTATCTGATCAAGCAGGGATAACTGTGTGTATGTGTGATCGATGGCTCTTTGATCGGGAGTCTGTGTGTGTGCTGACAGGCACTTTACATCGCCTATTGTTAGCGGTGGGCGATCGACAGACTCATATAGATCCCACTGCGCTCTCTGTCACTCTCTCTCTCTCTCTCTCTCCTGCATGTCGGCACTTTTTAAAGGTCATGTCCCCCCGCCTCTCTCTCTCACTTGTCCTTTCTGTCCATTGCACACCCATCTTACCCCTCCCCTCTCTCTCCTCCACCCTGCGGTCTCTCGATCGCCCGCCTGTCGCTCATATTTCCTCATAATTAGAGTTGAGTTGGAGCGGCTGCTGATTGGCAGCAGATCCTGGATCTGAAGAGTTTTAATATCAACTGGGGCTGCAACGATTCATCGAGTAATTCGGATAACTCGATTATATGAAATCCTCGTTTAATGCACAGCTCTGCAGCACTCACAGACCTGCAGTAGAAACACATTTAGGAGCAGCGTGTGGATAAAAAGTCTGACCACATTCAGCCCACGCAGTCCTGATGATGCTGGGACAGTTTAACACGGAGGCGGAGTCTGTTTGCACAAGAGGCGGAGCCACAACAATACAGTAAAAAAACTTTGTTTGTATAGCCCAAAGCAGTATATGTTCCTGTGATCACCATTAAAACCTTTACTGGGAAACAGCGAGCGGGAGTCCTTCATCAAAGCAGCTGATCGACAAACTACCAGAGGAAGAAAAGGAAGTTTGTAGCTGCTCTGCCCAACGCTGTTTGTTCTACACAGAGAAAAACCTGCAGATGAATTGTTATTATTAATATTAATTAACGACGCACCATCAAAGCATGTCTTCTCAGCAGCACAGGCACTTTGCATCAAAGCACAGGACAAACGTCACAATGCCAATATGCTCGCAGACACCGCATTCTCCTTTAAAGGCTTACAGACACAAACTCGGTCATTCACTGCACACATATGCACACAATACATACATACAAACCAAATGTAATCTGGCTCATCAAGGAGATGAAACAGTGTCACAAACCTTCCAAGAACACAGAGTAAAGGTACACGTTTTAGGTTTCAGTTTCATACAGATTATATTGACCTTTGATAAGAGACTTGAGGTTTATTTATGTTTGCATTTAAGAAAATGTTTTCTATTTTAATATGGTGTGTAAAGAGTCATTTTGCAAGACCTGTGTTTTTCTCTTCTGAATATTTATCACAAAAGTAGTTCTTATCTGAGAATTCGATTAATCGATGGTGCTTCAGAGCCTTGAGCTGACTGGCCGCTCGTGCACTCTCCTGCAGCGTCGACTCTCACCATCTTTAAAACACATAATGTTTGAGTCTGTGTTGTTCACATTTTAATCTATGATGTTATTATACATACAGTGATTTTGGTAATCAGTTACTTATAAGGTGTTACTAAGTAACAGTTATTACTATTGTTATTACTATTATTGTTATAGAATACGGTGAACACCTGGCTCTCTGATGCACAGGTGCTCAGCCTCGTGCTGCAAGCTGAGCTCACAATTCACACTCTCCTAAACATGTTCTTATTAGGGCTGGGTATCGTCACTGATTTCTAGAATCGATTCAATTCCGATTCACAAGGTCCCGAATCGATTCGATCCACGATTCGATTTAATTCGATTCGATTCGATTTAAATCTGGGAAATTTTGACAGTCAGAGATATAATTCAGATCAGGACATTTACATATTTTTGTATCTATAAAAAGGAAGCTGACACTCTCAAGACTTTATCCAAGGTGTGAGCATCACAGCAGATGCCTTTGTGTCAAAGTAGCTGAAGATAAAACACAGAAAAACATGAAGGTGATTTTCCTGGCCTGGGATTTTATAAAAATATTCTGCAGTACATCAAAAACGAAAGAAAACCATTAATTAATCAACATTACCTCTGACGTTACAGCGGTTTTATTAGAGACATGGCTAAGCATTTTGCATTTTGAATAATTTTAAAAAGTTTCAATTTGTTCAGTATTGAACAGCAGAAATGAGGTTTTCTTTTCGGAAGAATGTAAAAGGGGAAAAAACAGCGGCCGACAGCGCTGTAAGCAACAGTAGACTTGTGTAACAAGCAAGCGAATAATGAAGAAAGCGAAACTGTTCGAGAGAGAGGGGGGGGGGGGGGGGGGGGGGAAGAGGGGGAGGGAGAGAGGGAGAGAGAGAGAGCTGCGCATCGCAATGGAAGCAAAACAGTAAAAGAGTGAATTCATGACGATGTTTATGTGAAGCGTTTGGATCTTCTTTTGCTGCTGATTCGGTCAATATTGTTTGGAGAGAGATCAAACTAACAGCTTTAGAATCAGCGCATAAAGGGCGTGAACACAAAGCGCGGACCCGGATCAGCGAGCTGTCGGCTTTCAGCCCCGACTGTGAGAAAGGCGACATCTAACTGATTCTGATCCGCGGGTCGCGCTGTGTGTTTAAGTCTATGTGCAGAATCCCTGTACCTGCTCTCATTTACTGTTTGGTGGTTCTTGAAATTTTGTGAGATGTCACCAGAGATTCTGGCATTTCGGACAAAATACATTTATATTAAAAAATCGATTCAGGATTTTAATGAATCGATTTTACGTTATCCAAGCCAGAATCGATTTTAATCGATGAATCGATTATAAAAACCCACCCCTAGTTCTTATGTTCATCAGCAGGAAGACCACTCAAACACACATCAGCAGCCACACACACACACACACACACACACACACACACACACACACACACACACACACACACACACACACACACACACAGTGTGTTCATTAAGATAGGCAGCCTGTGGTTTGGTCTGGAGGAATTACATTAGATGCACTATCGATGACAGATCTGCGATCCAATCAGTGCTTGGCCTCATTCAGCCTCACTGCAGGAGGAGAGTGAGAGAGAGAGAGACAGAACTTACTCTGAGACACTCGGACGAGCTCGGCCACCGTGAAAACTCCAGGTGTCACGAAGCTGTCCTGGAAGCCCAGGTGACCTGTGAGCAGAGGGAGGGAGGGGGTTATTACTATATTACTACTGTATCACCAACACATTTCGGCACAGCCAACCACTGACAAGCCCCCGAAATCTACACCTGCAGCAGGATTACAGGTAGTACTAGTACCAGTAGTACCAGGGAAGGATCAGTATGAGTGAGGAAGTACAGGCTTCTGTTTCCCAACAGGAATAATCAGGACCAGCTGTGTGTGTCTGCACGCACGTAGCTGAACACCAGGGTCAAGGTCTAGCACACACACACACAAAGTAGAGAGGATATCCTTCTCTCTCTCACACACACATCCATCAACACACACACACACACACACACACACACACACACACACACACACACACAAACTGAGGCCAACCTGTGTGTGACCCTGTGTGGTTAAACGAAATGAGGCTGTGGTCAAATATGGACACACACACACACACACACACATTCCTGAGGAGAAGTTGTTTGTCTGGATCAGGGAAGTGCGTATGGAAGATTTTTAAGTGTGTGTTGATGGATGTGATAGCTGTGTGTGTGTGTGTGTGTGTGTGTGTGTGTGTGTGTGTGTGTGTGTGTGTGTCTCACCGTTCTCCGGCTGCTCCTTGATGTCTGATTCGCTGGCCTGATTCGGGCTTTCTGATTGGCCGGATTCTGTGGAGAGAAACACAAAGATGAGGACGAGCCGAACAACACCAACTTAATAACACAATCATATACACACACACACACACACACACACACACACACACACACACACACACACACACACACACTCAGTTGTCTGTTCTGATCCAGCGGTTACTTCACTGATAGCTGGGAGTTTAAAAAAAAAAAGTTATCTTTAATGTTATCATGAAATGTGTTTCATCCTTCATAAATGCTGTAAATACATTTTCGAAATAAAAAATATTCATCAATCAGGAAGTGCGACGCTTTCAGAATAAATTCTTGAGAAGCGTCAGAAAGTCCCACACAAAATCCCAGATCATCCAAGAACAGAAACGAGCACCAGTGAAGGCTATTCACCAAAATGTGGACTCAGCAGGTCATCTGCAAATCACAACTTTGGTGGTTTGTGTGTGTGTGTGTGTGTGTGTGTGTGTGTGTGTGTGTGTGTGTGTGTGTGTGTATAGAGGGGATGCCTGTATTGATCTCCACATCACAAAACCTTCACCTGGTATCTCACACACACACACACAGCAGACTGACTGGCAGACTCCAGCTGCTGCAGCTGATTCAGTCACACTTTCTGCACACGCTCAGTGACACAGGAAGAACTCGTAGCCTATGCTGAAGTTCAGAGTGAGCGGACGGATGGAAGGATGGAAGAGTGAAATGTCTGAGGGGGAGCTCGTGTCAAATATCATAAATAAGCCAAGCAGCTGCGACCACCGACGCATGAATGGATAAATCCTCTTCATACTTAGTCTTTAAAAAGCATTTTGAATAATGTTTCATAGCTAAACCTGAAGTTAAAACGGCAGAAATACCCGGTGCGTGACAGAATCTCACATGGTGCACCCCGAGCGTTTTCAACAACCACATGTTTACATGATTACAATGTACAACTACATAAAAAGTCATCGATTATCCCGCCATCAGCTGAAGGCATCTGTACCTAATAGAGTCCCGCTCAGTCCCAATCCATGCAGCTGCTGGAAGGTGGGAATTCTTGGAACTACTACAGCAAGGTGGTTAAAAAAGAGGAAACGGGTCATTTTCTTATGTCACAGGATTCTCTGCAGTGCTCTGAAAAACAACATCCAGCCTCACTGCTTCCACAGGAACAGCGGGATCAGCAGCAGCCAGGTGCTGCTCATCAGTCACGTGCTTAACCGATCATCAGCAGTGTGAGTGCCTCTGTGAAAGCAGAGGTTTTGCCAGTTTTCAGGTCTCAAGAAGTCAGGAATGTCTTACATCTCACAACAACAACAACAACAACAATAATAATAATAATAATAATAATAATAATAATAATAATAATAATAATAATAATAAAGGTACTTTTATAATGTTATTGTTTTTTTTGTTGATGAGTGAGTATAGGGGTGGGATTTAATAAGTTTTCTTCGTCCCACTCCTTTTCAGGCAATTTTTGTTTTTTGTTTTGTGCATTTTATGTTCAATATAGGTATTTGTTGTGCCTGAAAATAAACAAATAAATGAATGAATGAATGAATAATTACCCACTGCAAATATGAACTCAAACCTTCACCAACAGGGGCAGTGTTTAACCAGCAGGTGTGCTAAAATGCTTTGCTCTTCAAACTTTTAGTCTTTTTTCCCCGATCGTTTTATTAACCGCTTAAATAAAGGCTACACCGACTCACTGAACCTCCTTGTGGCACGTAGCGGTATTACATGGCAGTACAGCCCAGTCCTATTTTGACCTGAGAATATCTCTTCAACACAACACGGATGGTTTGAGCGTTAATGTGTTATCAGCTGTTGCTTCACATTCTTAAAAATGCTTCATTAAAACTGCATCAGATCAAACTGAGCTGCAGGCGTCTGTAACTTATTTACACATTTCTTTGTTTTATTAAACAAAACTTGTCATCTGTGTTTTTAGAGTTTTCTCTCTTCTATGTGAGATCTGACATTTTTTGTTGTGGACGTGTGAGCAGCAGTAGGTCAGCTCCGAGTATCATGGCAAACGTTCTTCCTGTGTGCAGCTCGTGCGACCGGCCTCTCTGCGTCTGCCTCCTCTTCCAGCATGCTCTCTGCTCCGATGCAGCTCCGCTCTTTCAAATGATTTAGCGGCTTCGGGGGCATCGATCGGCCACGCTGCAGATAAAGTAGGCAGGGAGTGGAAGAAATATTACCCATCATCCCCCCGGAGCCTGCTGGCGGGGCCATGACTCAGGAGCAGACGGAGAGAAGTTGGAACGTCCAGGAAAGCAAAACTTTTAATTAAGGCAAACATGAAGGAAAGTGCGACGCACGGCGAACGTGACGGAGGCCCGGCTGAAGCCGCTGCCACGCGGGCCCAGATGTGTGATCCAAGAGGAAAATCAGGATCGAGAGGAAGAGCGGGCTTCGCTTTAACGGCTCACACGCTAGCTGAACGGTGCGGAGAGATAGTCAAGTGATTATCTCCTGCTGGTTCTGAGGCGTGAATATGTTTTCTTTAATGTGAGAGGAGGTGACAGGAGCGCTTTTTGAGTGAAGGAAAGCAGGTTGCCTCTGAAGTGATGGTTCGCTGAGTGTGTCGGGTCGTCCTGCGTGGATTAAAGGGCTTCTCGTTAGTGTAAATCACTTTGGTCCAGGTTTGAATCCTTCTGTGGAGTTCTTTCTGTGGAGTTCTTATTGCAGACCACACGTTATGGACGCTGCGCCTGCACATTTTCGCCGCGAGGTTGTGCAGTTCAGTTACATTTAAGAGACATGAACTTTTTGCATTGAGAGGACCCCCCCCCCCCCCGGCCCCATCCTCTGTCACACACACACACACACACACACACACACACACACACACACACACACAGGGCAGCATTTATCAGGCTTGTTTTGCATGCTGTTCACCGCGTCTGTTTGCTTCAGCAGCTTAAGACAAAGAGCATCAGGCGGAAACCACGGCAACTATGGGGTGGGGGGTTAGGGGTGCTGCTGATGGGTGTGTGTTGGAGGGCACTTTCACACACTGCCCCCCTACCCCATCGTCCCCCGCTCCCCTCATTCAGCCGTCAGCAGGTTAATTAAATATGCTAATGAGGCGTGGGAGCAGACCGGACTGTCTGCATCCACCCCCCCACTGAGGGGCGTGGATCATCTAACTCAAACCCCCCATCATCACAGACTTGTAATTAAGTCATATATTATAAAAGAAAAAATGTTTCCATCTATACTTTGAATTTAAAAAGCTTTTTCCTTAAATAAAGAAGGATCAGGAAGTTTAATGAACTTCCTGATCCTTCTTATTTTCCTGTTTACAGTCCTTTTTGTTTCTTTAGAAAAAAAATCCTGAAACACACTCACCTCTGAAAACTTTTTTCCATCTGTCACCATCAAAGACTTTAAATATTAAATCAAATGAAATCAGAAGAATAGGAAAATACCTATGCTTTTACTCTGAAAAGCTTCTCAAGTAACACGTATCCTGGGTTAGGAGACCCACTTGAACGCTAGTGGAGCCTCGGACACCTGACCACCATGGAAAGATGCCGGCAGATCACGTGACCCTCACACACACTCACACGCGCACACACACACACACAGAGCACTGGGACATAAAGGAAACAATGGGACCAGACTTTCTAGCTCTCTCTGTGGGAAAGTCAAACTTGATCGCCCCAGTGGTCGCTCCCTCTCGCTCGCCCTGCTCTCTCTCTCTGACATGAACTGGTGCTTTTCTAGGAACAAGGGAGGGGGGCTACTGGATGCTTTCCAGAAAGGCAGCAGAGAGTCAGAGGCGGTGGGGGACGGGTTGGCGTTGGGGGGGTTACCTCTGAATTTTTCTGAAAAAAAACTTCTGAAGTCGTCTTGCTAACTCCCGGGAATAAAGGTCAACAGGTAACGTTCCCGGGATTCACATTAATGGTGCCGACCAGATATCATCACTGCCAAGAACACAGTGCACCGTCACCACCTGCACCCCACCTGCACCCCACCTGCTCAGCCTCACCCCCACGTTCCCCTTTCCCAGCAGCTCATTCAGGACTCTGCTGCAAGGTTATTGATTAAACCCAAGAACCAGCAGAGCACCAGTCCAACCAGTCCACCTCCAGTAGAGCTCCACTGGTTTCCACAGAACGGGTTTTGCTTCCTGTGATGGGAGTGGATGACTTACCTCATGAGAAAAGACGTGCTCATTTAGAGCAATCATACGTTATGGCAGTTTTATACAAGTGCCAAATAAATCAGTTTAAAATTTCCGGAGATTATTTCCAAAAACGCAAAAGCTTCAGTCAAAAGGAACCAGGTCTGTCTGCAACTACAGGATGGGGGAATTATTACAGTGTGACACGTCGAAGGCCCTGGACGAGAACGTCCTGTGTGAGAGAGGAACGCGCAGCTGGATGGCGTCTCTCACGGCAGAGAGGATGATGGGCAATTTAAGCAAAGCCTTTCTCGTGTGCGTCGCTGATCTCAGTGTGACGCGGTAAATCTGTTGTAAATCTAATGATAATGACATCATCACCAGTTTTACTGCAGAGCAAAATAAAAATGAAACGTCAGTTCAGAGGTGCTGTCAGCTGACACAGACGCCGTTTCTCACTGGTGTGAAGTTCTGTCACACCGGTTAGGACACAAGAAAGCTCGTGTTTAAAGAGGTCACACTTCCTCCGGGTTTGTTTTTAATGCACACAGACTCCGCCCCCCCATGACCGAGCCACGCTGGGATCGCGCTGTCGTCTCCTGGCAGAGCGACAGGAGGCAACACAAACAGAAACAGCGAAGTGCTCTGCTGCCAAAATCTGTTTCTCTCCGTGTTTGGCTGCTCAGTGACGTGGGCGAGAGACATGCCGACACTACAGAGAGAGAGAGAGAGAGAGAGAGAGGGGAGAGCAGAACGCCGCACACCTCCAATGTTCAGCCCGAGGACGACAGTTGGAGGATCTTTACCGGAAGGATACGAAAACGAAGACGTAGACGGACGGGCTCTGAGTGGGTACAAAATAAATAAATAAACAAACCGCTCGGCATCAATCTGAGCGCACTCTGATTTAGCTTTTAATGAAATGAAGAGACGTTTGAATTCATTTTTTTAAAGGCCACAAATCAGCTGAGACTGCCACGCAGGATAAATTACCTTCACACACACACACACACACACACACTCTCACACACACGTTCACGGACCTGAAGTCCGGCTGGACTGCAGCGATGAGGCACTGTGACTGAAGCTGAAAGGAATGAAAGCTTCTCTGTTCCTGCAGGTGACACCTACACCTGTGCACCCCGGGGGCTAATTATCTGACCTGCAGGCAGCCGTGTGAAGCTCTGCGAGGGCCCAACAGCTCCACGCATGCTCCAAACAGCATTTCCTCTGGATTATAACAAGCGTTACCAGGAAAAGACAGGAAATTGTAATTTTCCTCTTTTAGATTCTAAGCTCTTCCTGCAGCTAACAGAACAAACGCCTGATTAATTCGATCCAGTTTTATTCAGAAATCACAACAACAGCCGCCTCGGGGTGTTTTATATTGTACGACTCTACAAAGAGAGCTGTAGCAACCGTAGGCTGTAGGTCCCTGTGTGAGTTAGGTGACTCAGATGGTCAGCAGCATTCGAAAAACACTTAAATATGGATTTGTTAAAAATAAATCGGCACCTTTATTTAAGGTCCATCATTAAAGGTATTGTTTTCTTTCATTCTCGATTATGTGAGTAAACACAGAACAAAGCATCAGATCAAATAAACGTCTCATTTCATCTGGAATTAAACTAAAATCATTTTATTGCATGAACTTTAAATATTTTGTCACACACACTCTCTCTCTCACACACACACACACACACACACACACACACACACACACACACACACACACACTCTCTCTCACACACACACACACACACACACAACATCAGAAAATAAAACTGAAGTATAAAAAATGAATCTGATGATGTTTCTCTGAGCAGGAGGCGGGTGCGTTTGTTTTGTGTTTCCAGGCAGCGCTGCAGGAGCAGGACCCCGACCCCGACCTGGCATGTGAACCATGGCACGCCTGCACCGCACGCTCTGCCAGTCGACACACACACACACAAATTTTTAGGTTCTACTTTTGGACTCAACAACGCCCGTCTGCAATTTGACGCCGTCCACCAGCCGCCATTTTGTGGCAGCCCCCTCACATTCGGCACATCACACCCAAAAATCCTTAATACACACACACACACACACACACACACACACACACAAAGACTCGCACTGAGGCTGAAAGAGAAAACAGTCAATTTGTTTTCTTCTGTCTTTTGTTTTTCGGTTAATTATGAAAGAAAACTGCACAAACACACGAGGCAGACAAGGCTTTGTGTCGGCAAGACGCCGCTGCCAACACGCCGCCATTTTAGAAAGACAGCCAAGCTCTCTCTCTCTGTTTGTGGTTGATGTCTCTCGCCCCTCGGATGGTGTTCAAAAAAGAAAAAATTAAAGAGAGAGAGAATCCCCTTAGCCATCTCCATTGTTGGACGCCCAGCCAGCCGCCGCTGCCAAGGAGGCGCTGCCAACTGCAAAACGCACACACACAAAAACCCCACTCGCACACACATTTCTTCAAATTTTCAATCACAAACATTTTAATATTTTCTGTCACACGCTAACATTTGCCACACAGCCTGTCTGTGTGTGTGCGCGTGCATATGTGTGTGTGTGTGTGTGTGGTTGCCCTCTCTCTCAGCCTGGCAGCCATCTTAAAGCGTTGGCAACCATTTTGAAGCTACTGTCTGTTTTCTTTGAGCCGCTGCCATTCGCCACCTTCTGCCAGAACAAAAGAGGGCCGCAGCCATTACCAGCCATCCACACACACACACGTGCACACACACAAACACACATGCAAAATGAGCCCTCCACAAACCGTCCAGGAACCTTCCAACTCGCTGAAATGTCTGTAAACTGTGCACTGATCCAAACTGGAAAGCAGCCAGTAAATTGGGCAGCAAATATAAATGTGTTTGACCTTCGACCTCAGGCTGGTGATTAGCATCGGGAAGAGCGGCTGAGGCCGAGATGCAGGAGCATACGTTTTGAAAGAAGGCGTTAACTCGCTTCTGTTCCTCTCTTCAAATATCCCAAATGTGCTGAAGCTGCTTCACTATGCTCTGATCCAACTACAGAGCTCCACCCCAATCTGCTCCAGGAGAGCCGAGTGTCGACAATCTGCAGAGATCATTGACAATCTGCAGAGATTACTAAAAAACTGCAGAGATGATAGACAATCTACAGAGATTATAAACAAACTGTAGAGATCACTGACAAACTGCAGAGATTATAGACAAACTGCAGAGATTATAGACAAGATGCAGAGATCATTGACAAACTGCAGAGATTATAGACAAGATGCAGAAATTATAAACAATCTGCAGATTATAGAAAAACTGCAGAGATCACTGACAAACTGCAGAGATTATAGACAAACTGCAGAGATTATAGACAAGATGCAGAGATCATTGACAAACTGCAGAGATTATAGACAAGATGCAGAGATCATTAACAACCTGCAGAGATTATAAACAATCTGCAGAGATGATAGACAAACTGCAGAGATGAGAGACAAACTGCAGAGATTATAGACAAGATGCAGAGATCATTGACAAACTGCAGAGATTATAGACAAGATGCAGAGATCATAGACAAGATGCAGAGATCATTGACAAACTGCAGAGATTATAGACAAACTGCAGAGATTATAGACAAACTGCAGAGATTATAGACAAACTGCAGAGATTATAGACAATCTACAGAGATTATAAACAATCTGCAGATTATAGAAAAACTGCAGAGATCACTTACCAGCTGCAGAGATTATAGACAAACTGCAGAGATTACAGACAAACTGCAGAGATTATAGACAAGATGCAGATTATAAACAATCTGCAGATTATAGAAAAACTGCAGAGATCACTGACAATCTGCAGAGATTATAGACAAGATGCAGAGATCATTGACAAACTGCAGAGATTATAGACAAGATGCAGAGATTATAGACAAGATGCAGAGATTATAGACAAGATGCAGATTATAGAAAAACTGCAGAGATCACTGACAAACTGCAGAGATCATCAACAATCTGCAGAGATTATAGACAAGATGCAGATATCATTGACAAACTGCAGAGATCATCAACAATCTGCAGAGATTATAGACAAACTGCAGATTATAGAAAAACTGCAAAGATCACTGACAAACTGCAGAGATTATAGATAAAATGCATCTTCAAGCTCTCTCTGAGTTTCTGTGTACTTGTTTGAGGTTTTGTTGGATTTATTTTGTCTTTGGAGCGTATTCGATGACATTACCTCATCGGGATTAAAATGAATATTAGAATAAAATGAGGCGTGTTTTTCTGTGGTTTATTACTTCAGCAGTGAGATAAAAGCAGAAGAATGACTTTCTTTCTTAGTCCTCATATCTGTTTGTAAGTTTTTGAGGTAATTTTTCTTTGGATACTGCTGGAAAATAAAAGCACAGTTTAAAAAATGAGCCAGAGGAATGAGATGAAATAAAACGAATCCTGTCTGGGAGAGAAAACCTCGGAAGATAAAAGTGCGAGGCCACATCATGCGAGGCCTTCAGCCAATCAGGACACAATTCAGCTGTTATACAAGGGTTCTCTGAGGTTTTAAAGTCATGTGACCTGAAGCTCGAGAACTCTCTATGCGCACACTTCCTGTCCTAGAGGGGGTGCCGTCGAGCTGATCCGGAATCTCCGAGCCCAGATCCATGTGTACATTTTTTACTGGTTTTCATTAAAATGAATTTTGGTGTGTATTATATTATAGTGGGGCAACCGTGGCTCAGGGGGTTGGGAAGTGTATCTGTAACCGGAAGGTCGCCGGTTCCATCCCCGGGCTCTCTGTCCTGGTCGTTGTGTCCTTGGGCAAGACACTTTACCCTACCGCCTACTGGTGTTGGCCCGAGGGGCCGATGGTGCGATATGGCAGCCTCGCTTCTGTCAGTCTGCCCCAGGGCAGCTGTGGCTACAACCGTAGCTTGCCTCCACCAGTGTGTGAATGCGAGAGTGAATGAATAGTGGCATTGTAAAGCGCTTTGGGTGCCTTGAAAAGTGCTATATAAATCCAATCCATTATTATTATTATTATTATTATTATTATTATTATTATTATTATTAGGGACATCACAGGACCAGGAGCGCTTTTTTTGCATTGTACATTTCTATTTGGGGGATGAAGCAAGCAGCAACCTCCAGACAGCATCACCTTTGACCACCACAACCTGCAGCTGCTTCTGCACACGTGCAGTTCCTGGTGGTCTTCTAACCTCTGGTGGAGGTATCTTTATTATATCCATTTAGCTGCATCCTCTCTGAGTCACTGAGGACCAGATCAGAGCGCCTCCACTCACCTGCCACTTCCTGTGCAGCGGGACTAACAGGAAGTGTTGTAGTCTTCAAACTTCAAACTGCATAAACAAATTAATAAATAAATCAAACAAACATATACTGAGCTCTGAGCTCTGGCACACACCCATAATGCACTGCAACATTAGCTGGGTTAATATGTGTATTGATGAGCCCATCACTGATCGATCTGCAAATCTGTGGTTACTGAGACTCATTAAAGATATTTTAGATATTTTAATCCAGACCAGAGCTGAACGTGTGTGTGGTCAGTGGTTACAGCTGGACTTTGGTCAAAATGAAATAGTGTGTGTTTTCCAGTGGGCGGGGTCAGATTGATGAATTGCTGTATTGATCGCAGTGCTGCCTCACTTACCATAATTATAGCTCTCTAATGGATGATATACACACACGTGCGCGCACACACACACACTAACAGACACAGAGTCAATATCACAATCTGAAGAAACATTTTTTTGTCACCATAACTCTTGTTTCTCCTTCCTTCTTTACTACACCCATCCCTCCTTGCATTCTCATTCTGCAAGCTGATCAATAATGATCAATTATTGATCACTCTGAGAGAAAATTAAACACTTTTAGAGAATCCATCCAATCACAGCCTAGTTCTGAGAACCATCGTCCAATCAAATTTCACCCCTGAATAAACAGCGTTTTACTGCTGGTTTCCGTTCGGAGAGGAGGAGGAGGAGGAGAAGAAGCTGGAGAGATGAAGGAATGGAGGAGTAACTCTCTCTCTGATTGGCTACTTTCTGTGTTTTGGAAACTTTATCAACATTTTCAATCGTTTTTTTTTTATTCTCCACCACTTTTCCCTCTCTGGGTGAGAGAGAACGGATGTCTGGCTCTGATAATACACACACACACACACACACACACACACACACACACACACACACACACACACACACACACACACACACACACAGAGAAACACACTGCAGTGCTTTATCTGTAGTGATTTCACCATAATCTGCTATAGAGTCTGCTGCCATTAATCACGGTGAGTGTATCCGTGTGTGTGTGTGTGTGTGTCTGTGTGTGTACAGTCCGTCTATCCGTCAGCTGTATGGATTACACACACTGCAGCAGAAAGGAGCAGGAAAGTATAGAGGAACTATTTATTTCAGGCTGGGCGGGGCTTCAGGACAGCCTGATACCACTTTCAGGGTTACCACGGTGACAGTGGGGGCCCTATAGGGGATGGCGGGTTTGCTGTGGTGTCAGAGGGGTGGAGGCTAGGGGATCTCGGCACCTGAAAGATCCGACAACATGAGTGAAGAAAACAAAAAGAAGCTTTTCACTGATTTTATAATCAGCTGATATTAAAGGGTAACATCACCTGGAGCAAGGTTGAGTAAAAAAGCTGAAAAACACCCCCAAAACCCACAAAGGCCGTTTTAAACACGCTATTTTACATTTAACCCATTTCACTGTCACTTGTCTCGTCAGACAGGTGCTACAGGGACCGTGCTCATGATCCAGATGTATTCAGGAGTCCATTTAAACCCCTTGAAATTGAAGCCCCACCCCCCCACAGGTACCTGTTCATCAGGTGTGCTGCAGTTTAGTAACATGTTTTTCAGAGGCTGGATATTTTAGAGATGATCTCCTGTAAAGCATCTTCATAATTTCCAAACACTTAGCTGACCTTTAACCCTAAAATATCAGCGACAGTGTCAGCCACCATTCAACGTTCAGGAAAAAACACTTAAGGAAAAAACTGCAATTATTCTTTTATAGTTTAGGTAGTCTGGTATATTTTTAGTGGTCCCGTACACTCCAGATCATTTCTTTGAAAGTTCCTTTATTTCCTGAATGCAGGTGCTTCCAAGCATTAAATAAAAAGGTCCTTTGGAGATCAGTGCTGATTGGTTGAAATAAGGAAATGATGTTAAAGTGAGTTTCTCAGATAAAACCTGCCACTTGATTGTATGAAACGAACAACATATTTAAGTTTTTCAACTCAAACATTCAGCGAAATTCATTCAGCATCTGCAGCGTTTGATGCCAATCTGATGTCAGATTTAGACTTATTTCTGACTACAGACACGAGGAAGCTGAAACCGTGTGCTGCTGGTGTTTCCGTCCAGATCTGAGCTTTGACGGCACCATTGACAGAAACCACTAAAACCGCAGTCTGAATGAAGACGAACCACCCTTTGAAATATTCACTAATTTTCATCAGAAAGTCCACCAAGATCAACAAAGATCAGCGGATTTCACTCAATCAGGACTTTTAAAGTCTCACACACACACACACACACACACACACACACACACACACACGTGCGCGCGTAAATAACTGATTTAAGATTTGCAGTCAAATGTAAACACCACCAGAGGGAAGGAGTTATCCCACTGGCTGACAGTGGCCTGTGACCTATGATCGTGTTGTAAATCGGATCGTCAGTTTGTCCTCACACAGATTCAGAGTGTGTTTCGATGCTTTTAGAAGCCCCGCCCACCTGTAGGCAACATTACAAAGCCCAATTTTACACTCTCAGATTAAGCTCCACCATCGCTTCATCTCAACAAAGCACCGCCGCACACTCCAGAAAACTACACAGGAGGAGGAGGAGGGGCCCAAGACAGACAGAGAGGGTCAGAGGTCAAGCTGTCTAAGAGGAGGTGGAGGAGGTGACCCACGGCTCTTCAGAGCCTGAATAGAAGCTCCTGTTGGGCTCTCAGTGTTTCGATGTCCGCTTTTGTCCGACACACTTGTTCGCTTTCCTGTTGCTGTAATCGTAATCTGCCACACACTTTGAGGTGCGTTAAACATAGGGAAACGGCACCCTGACGGATCACAGCGCGCCGCAGGAGCACGCCTGCATCATGTGACCTCTGCAGGCTGGAATCAGGGCCTAAATCCCGTGGAGTCGGCCTGAGACTAACACACTTTTAGAAAGAGACAAACACGGGGTTGTTTGGAACTATTTTCAGGGGCGGATGAATCCGTAAGTGCAGTGTGTGTGTGTGTTTGTGGTTTCATGAAGGACGTGTTTTCACAGTTTGTGAGGAAGTAGAGCTGCGAGGCTTGTCAGTGCCGGAGCGCTAATCACGAGACAGATTTAGAACCCTAGAATAAAAGGTTCGCCTCGTCACGCCAAATCAAAGAGGAGCCGTCATAAAGGCAGAACTCCCAGAATGCTCGGCTGCAGCGGCAGACAGGGGTCAGGCCGATCGTTGACGAATATATTTCCTGCTTTTATTTTTTCCTCTGGAAACAGGAAGCGGGCTGTAAATGCCCTTTTGATACCTGACTGAGTTTTTCTCTCCCCGATGCACCAGAAAAACCTCCAATTAAGACAAATCTGTCCTCCCTCCCATCATGCCTTTCTGTTCCTCTCTCTCTCTGGTCTGCAGCCTCGGGCGGCCGGGCCTTCCTCAAACCACACAAAGAAAGAAAAGCAGCAGAAACAGCAGCAGCGTCTCTGCGGTTTTACTTGGCATTGTGTTCCTCCGACGCCCCGAAAGGCAACGAGGAGACAAAAAAAAATCCAAGAAACAGTCTAAAAACACACACCCTCCACCTCCTCCTCCTCCTCAGCTGCAAACAAACAGGACGAGCAATCGCATTCAGCCGCAGAACAGTGGAACCACATCAAACACAGATGCTAATCCTTTCTGGATCCGCAGCGCGTCCTCTTTACTATAAATAGTGCTGAAGGAGGAAAGAACATTACGCCTCTAATTTATTTATTGTGTCAACGTATTAAAAGACGACGACGCCTTGACGCCCGGGTCCCGCTTGTCGAATTACAAACAATCAGCAAATCCTGCTCGCTTTACTGATAACCTATTTATGAAGCCTCCTCACCCCTGCAGACCCACCTCACCCACCTACCCCGCCCGCTGCTCCTAATCACAAAGTGAAGCATGTCAGAAATGTTCCGATCACAATCCATTGACAAGTCGGGAAAGCCCGGTTTTCATTTCAGCGGACCTTTCCAAAGAGTTAAAAACACCCTCAGACTTTTGTTTTACAGCTGGTTGAACTATTACTTTGAAAACAGCTTAATATTATCTTGGTGCACATGCAGATGTTAGTTAGCAATTTAATCAAGAAAACTCCACTGGACCATTTCATGTGTACATGCTCTAAAGCAGCGGTCCCCAACCCCTGGGCCTCGGACCGGTACCGGTCCATGAGTCGCCGCGAGAGTTGAGGCTCAGGTGTGAAATGTATGGTTTTCAAGGTTTTTAGCGTTATTTTGTTATCGTTTTCATCGTTAACTCGGTTTTCCTGGGTCTTTTCATGTGTGTTATGAATAAATCTTCTTTTTTTCAGTACCAGTACTAGTTTTATTTTGTTGTATTTATCCGCGACACCTTAAAGGCCGGTCCGTGAAAATATTGTCGGGCATAAACCGGTCCGTGGCGCAAAAAAGGTTGGGGACCGCTGCTCTAAAGACAATGTGAAGTGTTCCTTTACTGGACTTTACTGGTCTTAACGAGGCTGCCCCTTCCTTGAGCCCGGTGCTGCCAGAGGTTTCTTCCTCCCCGCTGTCTCCACGTGCTGCTCAGCGGGGATCGCCTGCCTCTAACTTCGCCGTGCTGACGTTTCTCCATCAATACAGAAAAACTGACCTCACGGTAACACAGCACCTGTGTATCGCCGATCACCTGCTGCTTTACAGCTGAAAAATTCCACTCAGCTGTCATGTTGGTGTTTCAGAGAGGCCTCACTTCAGTAAAGTCTGGACTTACTCCCACTCCACCCACATCATCCACCCACGGCACAACGTTTCAGAACGAATGTCCTGAAAGTGAACAGTGAGCGTTTCTGCACCAACACTTGAAGAACACATCAAATATAGATGATAACATGACAGATGGTTACATGAGGGATGACAACATGACAGATGTTACCATGACGGGTGGTAACATGAGGGATTGTTACATGACGGATGACAACATGACGGATGATAACCTGAAAGATGGTAACATGAGGGATTGTTACATGACGGATGACAACATGACGGATGACAACATGACGGATGACAACATGACGGATGATAACCTGAAAGATGGTAACATGAGGGATGATAACATGACAGGTGGTACCATGAAGGATGGTAACATGACGGATGATACTGTGAGTGTTTCCCTGCAGTCTGAATCGATCGCAGAACCCCACCCTTCAGAAAGACTACAGCTCCGTCACCGTGATGATCTAAACACTGACCAGCTCCGAGTCCACATGTGTTTCTGTTTTACTGTGCTGCATAGTTTCAGCTCTTAATGGCCCTTCACAGAGCTCTCACTACTGAGGCATGCTGGGAATGAAGGCACAGCAGTGCTGCAGTGAACAAGAAGAAGAAGAAAGAGGAGAGGAGGGAGGGGTTAGAAGGAGAATGAAAAATGCCCTGAAGTCTTCACCGGCCTCCAGAGCCTTCTGTGGAAATACAAACTCACACACAGAGGGCTGTACGGAGGAGAGGTCAGAGGTCAGCATGGGTGGGTGGAGCAGAATGGAAAGTATTTGATAAGGAATAAAGATTACTGTGTGAGAGAGCGAGCGAGCGAGCGAGAGAGAAACTCTAGTCCACTTTTCTCTTCAAACAAATTTCAATAAAGCGTATACATGGACCAATCAGCAGCCTCTGAGCTGCAGTTCCTTTAGCATCCAGCAGGGGCTCCAGCAGTGATTCAGGGCCCTTTACAGCACAAATCAATATTTACAGCCTGATATTTAAAGTACACATTATTAGGAGCATGGCCTCTCTGACTGACATGTGGATATGCTTCACCTCTGGGCTACATTCATCTGTGTGTCATGGTCCTGGGTCAGTGCTTCTGAGTTTTGTGAACTTTAAGTTTAGATTGTTCAAGTATTTTGTTATTGTTGGTTTGTGTTCATATTGTTTCATGTATTTTTCCTCGTACTGTATTTAGTCTTGTTCCCAGTTCTCAGTGGTTTTAGAGGTACTCTGTGATTCCTTCTTCTTGGGTCAAGTCTTCGTATTTAGTCCATTTGAGTTTTCCATGTTTAGTTTTTGCAGTTTCTGTTTTATTTGGATATTCAGTGTTCCTTGTACTTTGGTCTTAGTTTTGCTTCCTTTCTCTTCCTCTTCTCTTCTGTGATTTAGTTCAGCTGTGTATCATCCTCCCAGCTGTCTCCTAATGGCTGTTCTGTGTTAAGATAGTTGCTGAGCATCTGTCCAAGTTTGTTTCTGTAGAGGGTCTCTGGTGTCATGTATTTCTAGATTTCAGTTTTTGGACTATGAAACGGCTCGCATTACCTTCACCTCTGTCTCACTGGCAGTCTGATTCCAGTCCACCACACCGAACACTGTCTAACATCCACAGATCCACAACACTGCCAGCTTGAGTTCCTTTTCACAGAGTTCGACCTGCGAGAGGTTTGAAGACGCTCTGTCGCTCTGTGTACCTGATTTAACGGTAATGCCGAGGTTACCGTTGAATTTCAGCCCGGGTTTGTCGTTTCGGGACCAGTTGTTGGGTTTGCTTCATTTCCTTGGTTTAAATAGCTGTGCATGTTTGGACGTGCTTGTGATTTCCTGTTTTGTTAAATCGAACAGCCTTGTGTCGAATCGACGTCGATTGGCTCTTGTTCTGAACTCACGGTTAACAAACTGTTTGAATTTCACGGAATGTCCCGCAGACGCTCGCAGCTCAATAGAGATGCAGAAAAAGCAAATGAGTACAGTAAGTAAAGAAGACAAAGAGCAGGAGGAGGAGGATGCCGATGAAGAAGAGGAGGATGAAGAGTCGGAGGTCCTACAGTGCGACTCCAATCCCATTTTGCTGCGGCTGAAGAAAAAGAAAATCAATGGTAATGGCTTTGAAGCAGGAGAACCTTCAGCTGGAATTAGAGGCAGCAAACACAAAATTGAACGCGACCCCCCCCCGCAATACCATCGCCTCCTTCCCACAATGCACTGGGCTACTTCTATTCCCGCTAACGAGAAAGTTTACCACAACCCCCCACCTCCAACTTCCCACAATGCAATGCTCCACTTCAATCCCAATCAGCAGCAGTAGCTGATGTAGAGGGGAAGGAGGAGGGGGGAAGGAAGGAAGGAAAATATGAAAGAATGGAGAGGAGAGGAGAGGTAAAGGGAAATGAGGGAAGGAGAGAAGAAATGGTCACAAAATCAAACAAAGGATGAGGATGAGAGAGAGATGAAGAGGAGGTGAGGAGGAAAACAAAATAGCAGGAGGAGAAAGGTGGAAAGAAGGAAAAGTAAAAAAAATAATAAAGAAAGTATAAAAAAAGAAATCAAGGAGACAATGAAGAGCAGGAAGGAAAGGAAATGAGTAGGGAAAAAAGGGAGGGAATAATACAGGAGGAAAGGAGATAAGGACAGCAGAGGAGGCTTTGAGTAGAAACAGATGAGGGAGCTGTGCGAGGAGTTTGAACCAGAGCCAGGAAGAAAAAAAAAAAATCACAAAACACACACACCAACACTCAGAGCCACACAGACACACACATACAACGACACACACACAGGCACAGTCACACACACATACGCACACACACAGACACACCAACACACAACATTTGTTGCTGAGAGCACAAATGTGAGAAATATGATGAAGATGATGAAGCTCTCTGTTTCTTCCTCTTGTGCAACTGTGTGTGTGCAACTTTGCAGCACACACACTTGTTGCTGTGTGAAACTGTTTCCTGTGAGCTTAGCCCCACCCCCTCACTCTTCCACAGTCTGTTCCACAGACTGTAAAGAAAAGATGGACAGAACTGACATCATTCTGCTTGGTTCTCCAACTGTCACAGCATCTGACCAATCACATTTCAGTGATGTCATCGCTTTGAATCCTTGGCAAAATCCACCCATCCATCCACCCATTCATCCAAGTTCCATCCATCCACCTACTTCATGTTAAAATAGAGACTAGAATATTGATGACGGTCTCCTGACACAGCCAGCATAAACATCATGTGGCTGACAGCGTTACCACAGCAACGCAAACAAACACACTTTGCACACGTGTATCATCTGCTGTATGCGCTTGCTGCAACCTGATTCTACTGTGTGTGTGTGTGTGTGTGATAACATCACGGCCGATACGGCTTAAAAACCCAAGAACTCAAGAGAGGGTGAGAGAGAGAGACATAGGGAATGAGTGTAAAGCGGTCTCAGGCTGAAGATCGTTCTGTAGTCGGGACTCTCGGAGCTTGTGCTCACTAAAGACTTGTCACTAACGGGCGTCTTCTTTTTGGTGCACCCACTACTGGGGGAAAAATACGTGAAACTCTTCTGTCACTTAGGAAACATGTATGTTCTGAGGTTGTTTCATAGCTTGGGCCAAATCCACGCTCCACTCTCTGAGTGTCAGCCTCTGACACTTTCGATGCCACAAGGAGCATCTCTGCTCCTCCTGTGATCCAACTGCATTCAGAATCCCAAACACCTCCACCCGTTAACAGTCCGATTCATCAGCTGCTCTGATGGGAAACATTTATTTTGGAAACACAGGAAGTAAAACTACTCTGCAGGAAGCAGAGCTACAGGTTAGACAGAAACAGGTGCATATCATGCCTGCTGGGTGAGGTTGGGCAGAGGGCTGGGATTCAGTGGAACAGAGACACCAGCAAATATAATGAGGTTAACGCCCTCCAGAGTGGGACGCTTGTTTTTAGTCTGTAATCAGACAAACACAAAAATGTTTCCTGCATTTTATTTGGTTCCTTAGTTTTGTTCCACTTTTTCTGTGTTTTTCTAAGCATGTGTTTTATTTTTATCCAGTGAAGTGAATTTTGCATTCCCAGTTTTAGCTCAATATAATTATGGTGTAAATAAATTCAACCATTCAAAGGCAGCAGCTCAGAGGGAGTAACCACAGCTCCTCCTGTGTGGCTTTTAATGTGAAAGGTCTGCAGGAAGTGTTGAATTTAACAATCAAAAAGCAGCTACTTAAAAACAGGAGCTGCTGTTCGTCTGTGCTGCTGGACCTCAGGAGTGTCCGAATGGGGTCAAAGGTCACACGTCGGGATACTTGACCCTCGCTGTCCACAGCAAGTTGGAGGTCAGAAACAAAGCGTGATGGTGATGACTTCATTTAACGACTCCAGCTGTAAACAAACTTCCTGCTTTTGTTCTTGAGCTCAGAACACCATCGAGTTCGAGCTTCAGGACGATCCTTTGTCTTCTTTTGGTTTCATGAAGAGAATGCATCTGACTGCACAGACGTTCCTAATAAAATGCTCTTTGCTTTTCCTCCTGTCCAAAATGCTTTTAGGAGGAATCTCAGCACCCTGCACCCATCTTTGCTGCTGTTCTGAAGCTGAATTCATCTGGTTTCAGGGTGCCCTGCAGTGTTGAAGCTGCAGGACCAGAAACAATTCAAAGTCCTTTTTTCTCCTCCAGCTCTCTCACAGTCAGACTGGGCCAAGGGAAAAGTGTGTGAGAGGCGAAGTATGGCGTAAGTGTGCTGAGGTCGGCGGTATTGAGACACAGCGTCTGTTTCATCAGACTGAGCCGTTCACAGCAGGCCGGAGGTCAAAGGTGAAGAGCTCCTTAAGGTGGCGGCCTCTCACTTGCTGAAGATTTCAGGGTCATCTCTAGATCTCTGCAGAAGGTCCCACCCTCCTCCTGTTGTCTTGTCAGATGTTGTGTTAGCTCCCCTTGAACTCCTGTTCCTCCCGTTGTTCCTCCTGTTGTTGCTTCCTTGGTGCTGAGCTGCTAATACGCTAAGGCGCGGTGTTAACACAATAACAAATGCCTGCTTCTCATATGCATATTTCATGGAGACAGCTGAACAAATTACATATTTATGGATTAAAAGACAAGGGGGGGGGGGGCACGTTGCAGGCAGGTACTGGGGTCCCATCTGCGGCGGCATCTGTACGGCGGGGCGGGGCAGCAGCTGTCGGTGGCGCCGGGGTACGCTCTTCCCAGAGTGCCAGAGTGCTGCAGGAACATCAGTGTAACCCACCAATCATAGCAAGGCTTTGCAGCTCAGCAGAAAAAGCATGTTTGGAGCACTCTCAGCGGTCAGGTGAGCAGCAGCAAAAACCTGAGCAGCAGGCACATTTTCCTCTTAGACTTGTTTTTACATCCAGAGGAGTCACTCGCTGCTGGGCACTAGGAAGAATGCAGGCTTAAGGAGCTGCGTCCATGGTTATATACAGTCTGTGGTTATCTTCCCACACATTAATCTTGTGTTAGAGAGCTCTGATTTGCTGAAAACCCTGAAGGCAAACTTCAGTTTGGACACAAACTCTGCTTTTGTGGTTTTGGACTCTTTGAAACGCCAGCACCAGCAGGTGTCAGGGTCTTGGGTCTAAGCGACCCAGGGTCCCTGAGCAATTATGGACATGTGTGTTTTTGGTGTGCTGTCTCTCGTTCTCCCTGCTTGCAGCACCTGTTTACAGGCACCTTCAGGTGTGGTGGGTGTGGCCCTGCCAGGTGGTTGGCCACACCTGAAGACCATCGCACAGCTGATCAAGCCTCGTCGGAGGAGCTACTTAAGAGTGCGGTGGAGCTCTCTCCGATGCTGGATCATTGTGTGACTTCACGTTAGTCTCTCGGCCAGTCAGTACGGATAGTCTGCCACAGTGTGAGTCTTACGGCTGCCTGTTTGTTATCTCCCCAGGAGAAGCGTGGAGACGAGAGGTCAGCGAGCACGGGGTTCTCAGACACTGAAGAGCAGGGACAAGGAACATTGGGAAGAGGACATGTCACGGGAGTTGGGAACTCACTGTGGATTTATTGTTATTTTCCATTTCACTGTAAATAAACGCACTGTTTGCATTCAGAGCCCCTGGGTCCTCCTTTCTCACATCCCCACAGTCTGCCACGCGGACCGTGACAGCAGGACTCCTCCACTTGACCCACAGTGGACGTCTACCTTGGTCTCCCCCCCAGCTGCCAGTCTGTTACACACTCTAAGGACTCTCTCTAAGGACACCTCCTCCTTCTCCTTTTTTTAAAAAAACTCAATTAAGATTTCAATTAAAGAGCAGGGACCCTGAGACTTCTCCAGTGTAAATTAGCTGCCGTCGCGAGGGTCATTAAACCGCTGGGACTCTGCAGCAACCTCTGAGACCGAAGCTCTTCATCCTGGATGCTGCGTTTGATTTCAGACCCCTTACCCCTCACGGTGGCGGTCACCTGTCTCACCTGCTCTGATTAGCTCTCTACATGGCTGCCCTCCCTCTGACTCTGGGATGAAACCTGCTGTTCGATGCTGTGTGATATGTTTGTACCTACAGTGCCGCAGCAGCTGTGTGTTCTGGTCCGATTTCCTTGCGTTTACTGGATATGACGATCGCAACCTGGTGGTCTGTGTTCGTGCTCTAATCGGCCCGTTAATAATAACTCGCCGCTGCGCTTATCTCTTTGGTGCTAGATTTTCAGGCGTGAACGAGCAGGAAAAAAGACTTTGAAGGCTTTGTGATCAGGAACATCTGCGCTGTAAAGCACTTACAGCAGGGGGGAGGCAGGCCGGGAGGGAGGGAGGGAGGGGCGGACCAAGAGTGACTTGTTCTGGAGAGTTAACAGCCTTAGCAGGGATAAGGTGGCTGATCCTCCAACGCTAGGCTCATTATTGTTGGAGGGGATTTGGAGCTGCTCTTTCCTGTCGGGTGGAGGGCTGGGGGGGAGATAAGCAGCTGAGATGGGGTCTGTTTTATTCCTGGAATAGCAGGAATGAGCAGAACACACAAAGCAGCCATTTCCTGATTATTTCATTATTTTCAAACATGAATCAAGGCACGATGATGAACCCTGAAGCTCCACAAGTGGATGATGTAAAACTATTGCACGCAGGGAGATGGCGCACATCCTCTTCGTCTTTATCTGCTGGACGGGGAAATGATGGCGAGCTTGTATTACGCTCCAGCGCTGCTGTCCATTTGGTCTTTGGCTGGATTGGAGGATTGTGGGTAACTAACACAGACGTGCCCACGTGCAGTCCAAAAAAACCAACTGCACATACTCTGTAGGGTTGAATGCTGATTGGTTTAAAAGAAGGAGCGTGAAAAATGCAGCATGAGGAGCTAGATGTGCTGCAGCGACATGAGTTCAGCTAACAGACCAACAACACCAATATGAAGACCAATGCCCACCCTCTCCTGACCCTGCACAGCTCCGACAGGTTAGCGTAGCCTAGCATAAAGCCTATTTCAAATAATAGAAGAAGTTCTGCAAAGGATCCACCGAGATGTTTAATCGCTCTGCAACCTGGATGTAGCTGAGAACCTCTGCTGAAGAGAAATAATGGAGTCCAACATGCTCAGCAGCTCCTTCAGGATCTCTGTCATGATGCTGGAACAACAGCATCTTTCTGTCAGCATCCAGCACGAAGCTAATGATCAAGCACGCTGAAGGTCGCAGATTTTTACATAAAGAAAACAACACTTTTGAAGCCATGCAGCAGGAAGTTTCTGTCACACAAAAATCCACAGAGGTGGAGCTGTGGGGAGTCAGTTTGGAGATAGCAGGTGGAGAAAAATATAGAAGCTGCAACAGGAGAAAGAGGAAAACTACACGTGGCTCTGCCCTTCCTAAACCAGAACTCTCTAACTGCATTCACAGCTGGACTCTGACCACGTCTCTAACTTGGAACGTTCACAAAAACGGCTGCTCAGAAAGTCTGAGGGGGGGCGGAGTGCAGGACACGTAGAGCTGGCACAGTAAAATTCATGATCACAAAGTGCAGCCCTTGAATAAGTCAATGGAATAATCTGCTGCATCATGAGATAAGAGGCTGGATGAAGAGGGGGGTGGGGCTGCTCATTAACATTCCCGCGGTGCGGTGACTCAGCCCATTTTGGTAATGGAGAGCCCCGGCCACCTAAAGATGGAAATGGCCATTTTTCAACCCCCCCCCACCACACACACGCCCACATTTTTATATATAAATTATCCTGAGCACTTACGAGTGGGAAGGCTGGCGGAGGAACGCCGCAAGGTCATTCTCAAATCTGTTGGACGGCGCCGAGCGGGAGGAGGAGCTTTAATGGGAGTGCAGCAAGAGGACAGCGAGGAAAACTTTACTCAAAATCTACCTACGCAGCACGCAGACACACACACAGTCACACACTGCCCCCCACACACACAAACACACCTTAGAGCATTTCTGTTTCCTTTTTAAACTTTTTCAGTGTCACAAAAATTCAAAGCAGGAAAAAGAAAAGGAGCTCAGCTGAGAGATGATTTCCAGACTCCACTCAGAAACATGGCGTCATTATAAACACACACACACACACACACACACACACACACACACACACACACACACACACACACACACACACAGAGCTGAAATTGTTAACGTTTATCACACTGAACAACTTCAGAAGGAGGTCAAAGGTCAGTAAAGCTCACTCTGGATTCAAACGGCATTAAAGGTTTCACTCATCCGTCTTAAATAAAGGTGTGTGTGTGTGTGTGTGTGTGTGTGTGTGTGTGTGTGTGTGTGTGTGCGTGAACAGGTTGGGAGGAGATCAGAAACTCTGAGGAGGATCAGGCCAGCTCCAATTCCTCTTCTGAGGGGATTTAACCTGTGCTGCACCACCTGGAAGAGACTCCTCACACTACCTGTGATTAACCCCTCCCTCCCCCACTGCTCACCTGAAACCCACCAAAGAGAGCAGAGTGAGAGGTGATGGAAGATGCTGGAGAAAAGAAATACTGAAGGTCTTTGAGACGTGAAGAAGAGTTCTCACCTGCAAGGTGGGCGGGTCAAAATGACCGTGTCCCTAACTTACCCTGAGAGGTGAGCTGAGGACACGTAGGGTTTCAGGTCCCTTCAGGTAAACCTCAGCCTGATAATGGGTGACAGACTGGAGCAGATTGAGGCTAAAATAGGCTTTAATGACCTGCTTGTGTCCTGAGCACACCTGTCCTCACCTGACATCACATGTACAAGGGACAGTTTTACGGCCCTTCTTTAGGCTGTTTCTACAGTTTTTCTTGAACCGTCGAGCCCTCGTGACTAAAAACTTTCAAATACGTCAAACTGCCTTCACGCGGCGCCGAGGACAGGCCAGAGGATGAGGTGTGCGTTTTGTTTGCGTTTAGTGAAATGTGCTACCGGTGAGGAGAACGCAGTTTAACCTGCAGAGGAGCATAGAGTACGGCTCTAACACAAGCTTATCTGAGCTGAGGAAACACCCTGCAGAGGAGGTGAAGTGAGGAAGTGTGCATCTCCTCCATGAACCCCCTCCTCCCCCATTTTAATGTCTTTAAGTCAGACAGGATTGTTGGATTATTCGTGGATTTCCATCCTAATCGTGCTTGCCGTGTTTCCTCCCGCCACCGAAACACGAGGAGGCACGCCGCGGCTCCTCTCAGAGTCTCCTCACTGCTCCATTGGGGTCCCTGTGTGACTATAGCTGATTGGCTAATGTCAGAAAGAGTTGATTTAAAGGATCAGAGCGACCCGATCAGGTGCTCTGAGATAATAATAATAATAATAATAATGGATTGGATTTATATAGCGCTTTTCAAGGCACCCAAAGCGCTTTACAATACCACTATTCATTCACTCTCACATTCATACACTGCAGGAAGACTTCAGGAATACTGGCAACCACCAGTGAACCCCTCAACCTGCTATAGACACACCTGCGCTATCAGTTTGAAAATGCTACGTTGCCTCATTCTCGAGTTATCGCATTCACAACCTCTGGTGTCCAGGGTGCCCGGCCAGCCTTCTACGGCTGCGGGGCAAAAAACGTGACTTTCAACTCTTCGTCGGCTCTTCATCACACCGTTTTCCACACAGGTAACTGGAGCAGAATTAATGCAACACAGCAGGCATACATCAGGTGAATTGACCCCATTTAGTGCACCGACAATAAGGGTGCGATCTGAGTAACGAGGAACAGTGACGGGGCCAGTCGGCGCTCTCGGACTAACAGCTCAGGCTTCGTGGAATCAGACGGGCTTCAGGTTCCCGTTGATGATAAATCTGGACTGGACTGACCTCCACCTGCAGCACAGGTGGAGGTCACTTCAGGTTGTTTTTTCACAGCAGCAGTGGAACAACACTAAGTCAGTCAGCAGGTTAATCCTCAACCGGCGTTCCACTTTTAGCTACAAATAAACAACCTCTCCAGGTTGGAATGGCGAGGAACCCTATGCCCTCTTCTCACCTCCAAACACAACAAACACCCTGAGAGGCACACGAACAGCTGACATAACTCACACAGCGCACACAGCTGCGATTGGTCGACAATAAGCAGGTTACTTCGTGCGCTGGTAGTGCATCCTGAGGTCGGAGTGTGATGAACCAGGATCGGCACAGTCCGTTACTACTGTGCAAAAATAAACCTGCAGGTATTAGCTTTACAGGTGCGACTGCTTTACACAAAATTATTTACCAGAACGTTTCAGTGCTAATGTGAATCATTTCAGACACAATACTGAATATTAACAAACTCTGACAGTGCATCAGCTGAACTGTGACTGCAGGAGTTTCCTCATAACTACAGCAAAACATTAAGAACGTTTCTGAGACATTATCACTGCGAGACGTTTCCCAGCAGCTGTTAATAATCCATTCTTAAATCACAGCTAATGTGTTATTACTACTAATTAAAATATACTAAAACACATTTAAGCTGCTCGTAACACCCTGAGACCTGGTGATTCACTCTTTGATGTGTTGGTTGCACGTATGCACGGCTCATATATGCAAATGTTTATGTCATGTAAAAGAATTTGAAACTAACTTGTGCGTGATCAGGATGAATAAATAATGATGAATAGTAAACCATAAATAAACACTTGATGTTAAAGACTGACACAGCGGCCACTGTGACTCGCCCCTTCTGCATCGTCTCTGTTCTTCTTCTGCACTTTTATTTGTTGCAGCTGTGGAATTAAGCTGAATGATGTGTGATGGTGGCGGCGACACCACTGCTCACCTCGGCTGACCTCATCCATCAGGGAACAGCAGGTTACACAGATCACTGCCCCCCCCCCAACACACACACTAAGCTTCATCTGTGTGTGTGTGAGTCCTGACTATGTGGCCACTGCAGTCACATCTCGTTGCCTGCGAGATAACAAACAACTCTTTCCTAAACATATTTGACTGCAAACAAACGACCAACCAGAAAATGCCTCCTCTGACCCCCCTCCTCTCCCATCACCCCCCTCCCTCTTTTTAAATGTTTTTACTTCCTGTCAGTGAGCGCATAGAGCGCCCCGTGTGTTCACAAGGATGTTATCGATCGGGCGAGGCGAGACCTCGCTCGCTGCACGACAGGCGGCCTGGGACATGTTGCATCCCACTTTGAGCTCAGCCAATCCTACATCCTCACCCCATCACACACACATGCACACACATACACACACAAGAGAAGGGCCGTTAGCTCCATTTGCCATGCATCCTGGCAGAGCCTCGTCGGCGCTTTAATATCTATCTTAAGAGTTGACAATCTTTCGGGGCAATTAAAGCAATCGATACGGTCCTGAGAGAGAGGAGAGAGCAGCCTCTTATCCCCAGTAATAGCTCTCACTAAATAATGAATACAGCCCAGACCACCAGCACGCACGCACGCACGCACGCACGCACACACACACACACACACACACACACACACAGACCTTGGTATGAGACACTGCAGGTTTTAGGACGAATGCTGACACCTTGCTTGCAGAGTTTACAGAGACGGAGCGCTTCAGCCACAGGAGGAGATTCATTAAAGGAGTTTAGTTGCTTTATGAGAAAACTCCTATGTTTATCTCCTCACAGTGCAGACTGACAGCTGCCACTCTGCAGGTTTTACGTGGAAGCAGCCTGTACACAAATAAAATACGACTCCCACGATGCATCTCACCACAAAACAAGCCAATCAATCCAGGTTAGTGTCTGCTCGAACTGCAGTTCTTCTGGTGTCCAGCAGGGGGTCCAGCAGCGACTCAGTCCCCACAGACCCCATGTAAAAACTTCACTGCAGAACTGTACATGTTTAATGGTAAATGGCCTGCATTTGTATAGCGCTTTTCTAGTCCATAGGACCCCAAAGCGCTTTACACTACATTCAGTCATTCACCCATTCACACACACATTCACACACTGGCGATAGCAAGCTACATTGCTATCGCAGCCTGATACACAAACTGTTTGGTCACTAAGCTAATTTAAAGTTTGCATTATTAGGGGCGTGGCCTCTATGACTGACAGGTGGATGGTGACAAAGGTGGATGTAGCTGCTGGGGTTCACCTGAACTGGACCTCTGGACTGTATTTTTGCTGTTGGAGCATTTTTGATTATGTTATGTGGCCAATAATATGGCTCCTGTGAGGATTTTGATTGGATGTTACAAGCAGTGATTAGCAGGTTTTTGTGTGTGTGTCACGCACCTGTACAGGTATATTTGTGGTAAACCTATTTAAACACATCTTTGGTTGATTGGACAGTTTAGCAGAAATTGTTTGTTGTAGTTAGTTTTCCTTCATTTTTTATAACAGTTATAAACTGTGCTGATGGCGTAAAGAGATTCATACCACACTTGTCTTTCCGGTGTGTACAGTTAGCAGTGGCTGCTGAGGCTCATGGGTATTGTAGTATTCAGAGCCACACAGCCTTTCCTTCGGCCGAGCAGCTGAAACCTGAGAACACCAGATTTTACCACAACACTCAGGTTTGATTTCCACCGCTGCCTCTGTATGTGTGTTTGTGCATGTGGTCTCTGCCTCTCCACTATCAGTCAATAGTGTCTCATTAACCTGTTCTGCCCTCAGCCTGGTAATAAGGCTGCAAATCAAATCAAACGAACAGACTCGGCGTATTTTCCAGATTTTATGACAGGCTGCAGATAAACGCTGCGCGGGCCTCCGTCAGGACGAGCCCGGGTCGTCTCACCTGTCTCGTGGTCACGTTTAACTGCCCTGAGCCAGAGGTACAGCTGTCTCTCTGTAGATGGACAAAGGTGTGAAAACGCTCAGTAAAGACATGAAACCTGAGTGCTGAAGCACTTTGGGAAGCAGCCATGGAGTCAGCGACACTATCGGAAAAACGCTCCAGTCTGGATCTCATTGGTAAACGCACAGACTCTGACTGAACTACAGCGCCCACCTTTTTAATACATCCACCTGTTATTTTAATGTCAACTTCTATTAATAAAGTCTGCCTGTGACATTTATTGAAGATGTCATTTTAATTTATTGGAAGTATATTAAACTGAAAGCAGTGTTAAAAATGCCATTTCATACATCACAAAGACTAACAGCTGAATGGATCTGTTATTTTTACACGTAAGAGATGACTGCAGGTTTACACCAATGTGCTCATGATAAAGAGGGAACTTTTATTTTGAAAGGTCAAACAGCTGCTTACAGCCTCGATGACGAGCAGTCAAAAAAAAAAAGAAAACAGAAAAAAACCGAGTCCAATCACAACAATCACAAGGCCCATGCACAAACGTGTGGCCCTGAGCAGACGTTCTGCAGCTGTCTGAATGAAAGTGACTGAGTGTGTGCGTGAGGTGAGCTGCAGCCACGCCTACACGTGGAGCAGGTACTTCCTCCAACACAGTGGGAAGCAGAGTGGGTTGTACCTGTGCATGGCACACCTCAACATCGTTTGTGTGCCGCGGTGTCGGTGATGTGGTCTCACACAGGTATGAGGAGTCCTGGCGTGCAGGCCTGAGACCAGGACTAAAGGTGGGAGGTGTACGCGTTATCAACAGAGCCTCAGCTCTCTCTGCTCGTGGCCCAGCACTCGCCTCAGCTCAGCTGCTTCTTGCTCTGCGGGCCAACATGGCTGCCGGCCCGGACCCTCCCTCCCCCCTCTCTGTCGAGCCAACTGGAGCTCAACTGGATGTCAGAGCAGCGACGACCTTTTCCAGAAACTCGCTTTGTTGTCATTCTCTGGGCCAAGGGTGCCCACTGGACCGAGTGAGCGAGGCTTTCAGCTATAGACTTAGCTCTCTCTCTCCTGAAATGAAAACAAATCCGAACACTGAGGTTCGAGGTTTAAATCCCCTCCTCCTTCATTATTGATCGACCTCTGAATTCTGTCTACGAGGATGTTTCCTCTTTTTATTTCAAAATAAAATGTAAGAGAGCGCCGACCCTCAGCACTATGTATCCTGAGGAATAACACTTACTCCTCCTGTGTGCTCCTCAGTTTGCTCCTGTTACTCACACTGGCCCAGACTTCATGATACAGGTTACGGCAGGACTGATCTAAGATCTGCATGCAGAGAGGAGGCCTAACCTCATCTGTATCAGCAGGACCAAGCAGCGGTCTTTATCTGGCTGTCCTCTGCTCATTTGAAGCCAGAATCATCACTGAAACCATAAAACTATCGCAGCCGTCATCTTTGGATGAACTCCTAAAAAAGCACAAACAGCAAACCTATGGTTTGCTGCGAGAGCGATTAGCAGAGGACGCTGGGAGTTTTCTCTCACTTGTCATGACCCGGAGGAATGTACACTCCTCATCTGAAGTGTTTCTGTCTCCTCTTTCTTTCCAGAGGAAGCAGACAGGCCTCACAGGGAGGGGGGAGAGAGCGCTGTGGGCAATGGGATTGGTGGTGGTTTTCAGGAGGGGGGGGGGGGTAATGTTGAAGCAGCGGTGGGCTGATCTCCTGTGATCTCCTTCCTGTGTGGCTGTCAGGGCCTGTGGCGGAGGCTTACATCTTCCCCCGGCTTTGCCCTCCTACCCCCCCAAAAATACCCCCCAACCCCACCCAACATCACACCCCCGCACAGGACTTCATGTTCCTCCCCTTTGACCCCCCTACCCCCCGTCCTACCCCACCCTGCCTCGTTCTGCCCCAGAGGACTGCTGCTGCTCCACAGACCGGAGGAATGAAGAACAAGAGAGGAAGACAGAAAAGGAGAGGAACCCGCAGGCACACATACACACACACACACTCACAGAAAAACACACACACACTCGCAGAAACACACACACAGTGTAAAGTTGCAGATATGATCCAGCTGTACCGACACTTCTCGATGGGACGATCGCCCCAACAAAGACGGCATTATGTTGCTCTGACACTCCCGCCTCCCTCGCGTACTCCTCCTCTCCGTCTCTCCTCTACAAGTATGTGAGATAAGCCGGAGGGGAGATTAGACCCCCCAAAAGCAGCAGACACGCTCCTCTGGCTGCTGGAGTCAGATTGCAGAGATAGCAGTGAAGATTGACGAACTTGTTGCTGCTAATCAGGGCTCGTGATTTCAGTTCGCAGGCAAAAAGACAGGAAGTCTGAGGGGTCAGAGGTCAAGCTCAACAGAGAAGGAGAGAGAGAGAGGCGAGGAGGGAGGAGACGACACTCAAGGGTGGGGGGGTGGGGGTACATGTCATGATTACACAATTGTGATTTTATGAAAACATCATCAAGGTGAAAAAGTTTTTTTACACTCATCTCAGATCCCCCCCAACCTTTGACCTTCATGCTTTCAAACTGCCCTTAACCCTTTCGCGCATAGTGGTCGCTACAGTGGAAAGCTATTCAAAGGCTGTTTTCTTGTATTTGTGTCAGTGTTGATGGTATACTTGCACATAAATCACTACATTGGACACTGATGTGTCACTCCATACCCTGCTACCCACTGGTCAGCCAGTGGACTAAGTGGACATGTAATAAAGTCTTTGAAAAGTACATTAGGCATGAAAAATCTTTTTTTCATGCCTAACGATAAATTAGAAAAAAAAAAATCCTGATTGAGGTTGTCATAATTCATGCATGAAAGGGTAAAAGACCAAACTCAGTCCCAGCTTAAACACAGTCCTCGCTCCTCAGTCTCTCTCTGAAGGACATAAAAGTCACAGCCAGCAGACCCCAGTCATTCCCACAGATCTTTGAGGACGGGTGCCCCAACAATTTGAGGTCTGAGTCTCAGAATGACAGACACCCTGCAATGAAACCAGCGTCACACACGTGCAGCTGACACAGTGGCCACAAGAAGCTTTAATGGCGAAACACGGAGGCAGCAAGGGGTCAGTTTAGGTGAGCGGTGTGAGCATGCTATGTAGTATGTAGGTCACCCAGTCAGGCCTGCTGGCACACTGACCTCCCCTCTGCATTCCCAGCATGCCTCACTCATATCGATACCCCCCTCGGGGCTGCGTCAGCCACAAACACCAAGGGGATGGAGCTGATCGGTGGCGCTGTGATTACAGAAGCTAAACCTGCAGTGACTGTGAACACAGCGAGAAGCAGCAGCCGCTCTGTGAACGAACATCCAGACGGCGCCATTTCCTGTCCGAACCTTCCGAAACTTCCACCAGCGTTTAAAGCGGTAGTGTTTGTCCCAAAGCCAACTCTGACAAACATTTCATATTTTAATATTTATTCCACAACCACACAACAAACTTCTGTTTTAATACAGCAGCTGCAACTGATGCTCTTCTTCTACCGATTTTAAATTACAGCACCTGAAATGTTATTCAGACACTGGCCCGAGGACTGCCACACGCCTCTGCCAGCAGCTCTTCAGAGCTAAAGTCAACTATCTCAGATATTCTGATGTGCAGAAACACCAACCTGCACACAGAGGTGGACGTTTAAAGGATGCTTGAGTGACTCTCGGCATGAAAAACAGCAGATCAGCAGCAGAAGGCGTCGCTGCGCTGAGACTAAGTGTAGAAGTTTGAATACTAAACCCGTGTTTTAACACTCTAATTATGATGTCTAAACTCCTATCACACACCAAGGTCTCTGAAGCGTCACACTAAACGACGGTCCAGTCAGTTTCTACGGCACCTTAGGTCACATGACGGCCAGGCTGTGCAGGTGAGAGAGACGATGACAAGTAAGCGTCCTCCCGGGAGGTTGCAGACAGACGTTACATAAACGCTCCCGATGAAAACAGAAACTTTTATTATTCCTCTGAAGCGCTCGGACTTGCTTTGACTTCACGTGTCTGTCTGCTTTCACGCTGATTTATGAAGAATTCATTCACCATCACGCTGCTCCTTGCCACCTGTCCCACCTCACTGTTGCCATCAACTTCCTGACTCCTCACAGAGAGTTCTCTAAATTAATTACGGGGAGGGTGGGGCTTCTTTGCTCCACGGGCCGCTGACTCGGGGCCTGGCTGTGCTGCTGGGAAACGGAGCCACAAAGGAAACAGGAGGGGTCCACTTAATCCCGGCGGGGGGGGGGGGGGTCACTCCAGCGCACTCATTTATCTATGGCGGCGTTTCATTAGGACGGCACTAACTGCCGCCGGGGCCTTTGTCTTACTAATCCTCGCAATCAAACATGTGTGCAGGGGCCAGCCGGGGGTGGGAGGTGGGGTGGGGCTGTGATTACTTTGAACGCTCTGGTTTTAAGATGAAATCGAACGCCCGGCCACCTACTGCAACCCTTTATAACACCACACTACTGCGGACAAAGAAGCTGGAACACTTCAGGGGGACGGAGGGGGGAGTATTTGCTCAGGACGCACTTCAACAAGCCGCTGAAACAAACGAGCGACTTTCCAAAATCTTTTCTCTTTTACAAAAGCTAAACACAGCCGGACGGGTGGACACGCCGTCAGAGGGGGGTTTGCTGCGTTTTTAGGAAATGTGAGCAGCAGCCGGCCTCGCCGGCTTGCTGGAAGCTGAGCAGTTTTTATCGGAGAAACTGCAGATAAAACGCCGTCTCTGAGAGTCTGTGGGAGAGCAAGGGCCGTGGCTGCAGAGAGAGGGAGGGAACTGTTCCCTGAAGCATTTCCTGGTGCGCAGCAGAGGTTCGCTAGCCGCCGTGTCTCGCGGCTCTGCTCACATAAAGCACCGAGGCTCCTTAATGTATCAGCTGTGGGGGAGAGCCAGACCACGGCGATGCATGGAGGTCGCGGGAGGGCATGCCTCCCGAGGACGCCCGCTTTCCTTTTTCTTTCCTTCCTCTCTCCAAACACTCCAGCAGCTTATTTATTTACCCTGCACTTTTTCCAGCCTCCATCCTTCCACCTTTTTTTCCTCTGCGTCCTCTGCAGAAGATGGAGAGCCTGAGCTCGTCTCGGGCTCCTCTGGCTCTGATAAAAAAAGCACTCAGAGATTAACCGGGGCTGTGGACGGCGTTCAGGGCTGAGAGAGGAGGTTGCTTGTGGTGTAACAGTTCTCCTCCTCCTCCTCTTCTGTCTAGATTCTGTTTCTTCCCTCCAGCAGTGATTTGTAGACCAGTCCGATCCTGCACCGATAAAATAAACCGCGCACACCCAGCTGAAGCAAATTTGACCAAATTTAGCAATAAGTGGACAATCTGCACATGAAGGGTAGAAACAGAACCGGCAACCAGTGTTGTTTGAACTGCTTATTTTATTCAATATGTTTGACGCAATTTGAATGTTTTGGCGGATCATCTGGGACTGAGGCTTCAGTCCAGAAGTGTGAAGCTTAAGTTGTACCCAATACCATCCTCAGTTGTCGGTTGAGAGGCCAACTCGCCTGTGTGCTCTGAGGGCGGTGTGCAGGTGGAAGCGGACGCGGCGGAGCTGCACGCGCTCCATGCCTCCTTAATAATGGAAGCGGTGTATTAGCCCTGACAGCATCATTTATGGGCGCGCTGTGCGCTGCGACGGGCCAGCCGTGGGATGCTATCGTTTAAAAGCAATATGGAGAGGAATTATTTATGAGGGCACGGTCTGCACACACACACACACACACACACACACACACACACACACACAGACACACACCGTCGTAATGCTGAACTTGGGTCCATCACTGCCCTTCACGGTGCAGCATTGCAGAGAGGAAGAGAGCTGCGTGTGTGTGTTTGGTGTGTGTGTTGGTGTGTGTGTTAGTGTGTGTGAGCACTAATTCAGATGCTGTATACTGTATCATACGACTGCCTCTGGAATGTCAACAAGCGTTGAGCCTGGACCTGCAGTCTCCCCCCTCAGACCTGCAGGGACCTCAGCACTGTGGAGCCTCAGCAGGGCGAAGCTCCACCCCCAACCACACTGAGTTTCCGCTTCTCTGCTTTTATTTCTCTGACCCTGCTGGGAGATCTTCTGTGGTATCAGCCGGTTTCTGAAAGCTGCTCCGGAGGTTTAAATACGTTTTGTGTTTGTGTTTTGTTAAAAAAAACAAAAACCTGCATTATCCAGGTGAACTGACACAACCTCCACTGAAAGACTGATCTCGGGATCAGTTTGGTGTTTTGATTGTGTTGTCTTGCTTCAGCACACCTGTGTGTCACACACACACAGACCTGTGTGAAGTTGGGACCTCCAGCTGACTTCAGATAATTAAAGAGCAGATGTGGAGACACTAAGCTGCTGCTGTCACCCGAACGCAGCACGCATCGACCTCTTCACCTGCATCAGCATCAGACACACATACACACACACACACACACACACACACACACACACACCTTCACCAAGGGCGAGCATCAGCTCCAGCAGACCGCCGGAAGCGTCTTAGAGCTTCAGGACAGTTCCTGATGACTTTACAGTTTGAGGGTGCAGGGTGAAGGTCAGGGTGGAGAAATGGGCTAACGAAAAACTCGACCGGACAAAGGTGGTCCTCTTACCTTAAAGGCCTGACTTTAACCCATGTGATTAAACTTTTACCTGAGCTGTCCCTTCATAACAGCTGTAATCTGACCAATGATTGAATTTACACATCAGCGTCCTTACAGTAACTACCTGCAGTATATCTGCACTGCAACATGTGCTGTGTGTGTGTGAGTGAGTGAGTGAGTGAGTGGTCATGTATGCCTCTAAAGTTTCAGAACACAGCAGGAGAGGCAGCAGCCGGAGGGTCTCACTTCATACGGCGCCAGCACTATCACACACACATACACACGCACACACACACAGTGAAAGTTTCAAGCACACGTGCTGATAGGATATCGTCCTGTGAGTGTGTGTGTGTGTGTGCGCGCGCGTTGGGGGTCTGCATGTTTCAAGAATTTAAAGTGACTGAACACAGATGGCCTGAAAGAAACAAACACACACACCATAATGTGTTTTTTTTCAGGTCTGAAAAAGTGGGCGGGGTCACAAGATTCATGTGTAGCCATTGTTTCAGGGACTCGATGGGTGTGTCTGATGTTGTCAATCCGTGACGGTATCCGTGTCCGTGTACGGGTCGTTGGGTGAACGATCCATGCTTTGTGTTTCCGCGTTTACGTATCTGTGTGGACTCAGTTTTTCGGCTCTTTAATCACTTTTCTGGTAAAATACATTTATATTTAAAATTGATTTCAGGATTTAATGAATTTTAAATCCACAGAGTTCAAACTGAGTGAGCCACTGTTTGTTTTTGAGGTGGGACCGCTGCGGACGGCTGTGATGAGGCAGAGGAAGACTGCAGGGCCAATTACAGCCAGGTTACACACACACTGATTAGCAGCTCTCGGACAGACGTGGGGTTTTTCTGGTTTTTAATTGAAAGCTTGAAGTGATTATGGAGTTGCAATCACTTTGGTTCCTATTCCTCAATCAATAACAACAAAAACCGAAGACGTAATCAGCTCAGAGCTGCCCGTCACCGCCAGACAGCTTGAGCGTATGTGTGTGTGTGTAGACAGGGGAGGTGTGTGTTTAATTTACGTGACGGTGAGGATGACAGCCGTTAACACTTCAAACTAATTACAGGTGGGGGTGGGATGACAGACATCCAATCGTCTTCCATCTGAGAGGAAACATGGCTGCGACTTCTTTAGGAGCTGAACGCACCTCAGTCTATTGTCAGAGACGACGTGAGTGAGCGCGAGCTCCTGGTTACACTGAGGGTGTGTGACCTCAGCAGCTCAGTCTGAACCAGCGTATTCAAAAGAAGCTCATTATTTCACCTGCAGTGAGTTTAATGTGCCACACTGCTCTGTTACGCCCTCTGAGCTTTGCTAGAGGAGGGTTGTAAAGTGGCTTGCAGCAGCAGAAAGTTTAACTTTAAGAAGAAGACAACCAGCAGATGTCGGCTGGCACTGAGATCTGACCAATTTGTGATGTGACCATCCCGAGCGCGTCGACCTGTGATTATTAGTTCTATCATCGCCTCATCTACAGACTTCTTTGCGAAGATTACCATCAAATTCACGTAGACATAGAACCTGAGCAGCAAAGGCCATCAGACCTGCAGAGTGTCTGTGGTTCTGCTGAAACATGAAATTCAAAGCACGCTACTTCACATTTATAAGGTCACAAACATTTCTGATCACAATGCTACCATAATGTCTGCTGCATGATAACATGCTAACAGTGCACTGAGGTCTTGAAACTGAAACTGCAGGTGGCTATCCACGTTAAAGCAGCTGGATTATCTGGTCTCTAATCTGCGGTCTGAAGACGATAACCATTTCTCTTCTTTTCCCAGCAGCCACTGCTTCTGTCCTCTGAGCAGTCGGCGTATAAGGAGCTGCCAATGGTGTGAATGAGGAGAGTTAAAATCGGGTCTGTGGATCCTCGGCTCAGTTTCCTGACAGTCCATTTATTTCCTGGATGCGCTGCTGCGGCGTCCCGCAGCCGCGCCCGCCGGGCCCGCTGAGGACAGAGGGAGTGAACGCATCACATGCGGCGCAGCGTCCACAAACAACAACAACAACACAAGCACACACACAGACTAAAAGAAAAGGCTGCGCCCGCTCTCCAGATGGGCCCGAGCCCTAACAGGCCTTGCCAGCAACAGCTTGCTCTGTGTGCGCTGAAAACAAAGATGACGGATTAAATATCATGTGGCGAGGTGGAGCAAGGGAGGGACGCAGCGGGGGAGAGAAAGGGAGGGAGATGATTGACTATTATTAGGGATAATGGAGAAGTTGGAGGAAGATCTGCTCCGTTGTTGTCGGGCTGTTAGTGATGAAGAATGGCTCCTCTCCCTCCTGGTCCTCCCTCTAAAATCAGCAGTTTACGTCTTTCTAATCTAAGCCTCACGCACAGGTCACATTAGCACATTAGCAGTGTGATAGTTATCCAGAATCCACTGACAGACCAAACCCTTTTGTATTTTCTGAGAATTTAAGACACTCAGTGATAAAACGTCACATTTATTCGTTTACTGGTCAGTTACACGACATCTGAACCGGATCTCGAGTCATCGTGTAAATCTGGAGAAAAATTCTGGTTGTTTGACTTTATTTTTTTATTTTACGACTTAAAACTTTATTAACCCCACAGTGAGAACAAAAGCAAAAGCAGTAATCTTTAAAGCAGAAACCTCTCAGATCCATTATCTCCACCTCTCCCCTGCTGAGGTCGTAACCTGTGTGCCACGTCATCTCTCCTCTGCATGCCACGCTGCCTCTCAGGATGCTTAATGAGTCCAATTAACTTATTTACAATGAGGCTATCTGTAAAAATATGTCTCAATCTTGTTTGGCCGGGTGGAGCAGCGAGGGGAAGGACGAGATGGATGGATGAACTACACTGAAGATTAATCGGGTGTGAGCAGCAGACCTGTGGCGGGAAGGGTGGAAGGCTTTACGCCTGGTGAGTGCACCTTCACCCAAGTAACAGAGCTTCACCCGCCCAGCTGACGGAGCTACGCTAACAACACAAAAGGTCGAATTTAAAAATTTTAAACATCCCACGCAACTTCACGTTTACATCTTCATTTAAAGCAACATTAGTAATTCCGCCTTAAATGGCGGTGCCCCTGTAGACGTCAGCTGGAGAGATGGCGCTGTGTCCTTGTTACTCAAACACGCCTCACTGAGAGCCATGTCACAGACGGAACAATTTTCTGTCTTCCGTCTACATCCACTGACCACATCATTGTGCCAGACGAAGCGTCCAGCTATCGTGAGGACAGCAACGTACTCCTGACAGGAATTAGATGTCAATGGCGCCTCCGCTCACCTGACTACAGGTCTGTGCAGAGACACGTCCTCGCCGCTACTGCCCAGTTTTAGGTTCAAACTAGAGCTGCGTTCTGATGTCATGGCGATAGAAACGTCCAATAAATGTCACGGAGAACAACGAGCAGGTGGAACCAGGATTTTAACCTGGGACCATGACAGAGCTGTGACCATTTCCGAATCTCTGGCTCCCTGAGGGCAATGCTGACACAGACAATGACCTCTGAGGTTTCTGCGAGTAGAAATCTGTGCAGACCACAGGAAGAGGAACCATCCACGCATCTGTGAGCAGCGCCACAGTACAGACGGAGCATGTGCAGAACCATGCTGACTTTAAATGGGGAGGACGCAGCTTTTGCCACCTTCAATTGATTGAGTCGATCACTTCTGTATGACCCATGTGTGGCCCATCATCAATGACACACTCAGAGCTTCAAACAGAAAACGTTCGAGACCAGAGAAACGCCCACGCTGTGAGATCATCGCCACGAGTGCCATACAGGACATCCCACTGTGTGTCTGTGTGTGTGCGTGTGTGCGCAGATCAATGCAGTGACTCTCTTCTGATAACTGAATACATGAATTCACATTACACGTCTGCTCAGTCGTCTCATTGATCAGCAGGCAGCAGAGCGGTGATACTGCAGCACAAACACACACGCGTGCACACGCATGCATGCACGCGCGCAGACACACACACACACACACACACGGTTTGAAGGAGGAGCCAATACCTTTGATTACTTTTACAATCAATACGCCGCGGGCAGGCCGGCAGAGTAGGGCGGCTCAAGTCTGTAGGAAGCTTCCCGTCCTGCTCCAGGAGGGAAACAGCACACAGACGGGACGGAGGAGGGAGTCGGACCACCTTAAGGAGGGCTGGCAGTGTGATTTAAGTGCAGGGTGTGAAGGGGGAGCAGGGGGAGGAGGGGACTTTAATAGAGCCTGCGGCTAATTGCTCCGGTGGCATCTTAAAGCCCGTCTCCCCCAAAAGCCCTTGGAGGCTGAATACTGCTGCTAACAGAGGAGCTGCTGACACAGGAGGAGAGAGGAGGCGAGGAGGAAGTGAGGGAGGAGACATTAAAGAGAGGAGAGGGTAGACAGTAAGTGAGAGGAGAGGAGGGAGGAGGCGCAGGGCGGGAGAGCAGAGCTGGAGTTTCTCCTCACGCAGAAAACAAACTGTGGCTGCTGCTGCTGTGAGTTATTCCTCGGGTCAGGAGAGAGCAGCTCGGATACCGCCACACAAATTATCCTCCTCCCCGCCTCCCCCTCACTGCGGAGGGAGGACGGGGAGGAGGAGGCTGCTGGGGTAATAACACACCCCTCAGCCTGTCATCTCAGCTCAGGACCGGCCCACAAAATAGAAATATCACTTTCTCCTCCCTGGACCCCTCCACCCTCCTCTGTCTCCCTCCTACAACAACAACCCCTCTCCCCCCAACTGCTGAATCACCCCAGAGGAGAGGGGACAGGAGGAGGAGGAGGCTCGATGAAGAGGAGCTCCACAGAAAGCAGTGGGCTGAGTCTGGGTGCTGCCTCTGCAGAGGAAGCTTGGTCTGAGTCAGGAAACGTTGAATATACATAAAACATAAAGAGCTGCAGCCCGGTGCTCCTGCAGGGAGGAAACGCTCTCTCCTGCAGGAGAGCACAGAGTCAAACTTCACCTCCACATGTGAGGAGGGGAGAAAAGCTCAAACCCTCGTCTCACCGGAGAAACCGCCAGAAACCGCCGTGACCCCACTGCGGCTCACGACTCCACGTTTCAGAACGCCAACATCACAAGCGGACTCAAAGGAGGCAGATCTGAAACGGTTTCTGCGCTATTCTTAAAATCAACTCAGAAACAACCACAGCAAGCAAACAGGCTCCATCACGGTCAGCTCAGCTCTCCACGCAGTAACGACTAGGCGTGGGTTTAAAAAAATCTATTTTAGTTTGAATAAAGTGATTGATTCTATCCTGAATCGATTTTTAAACATAAATGTATTTTACCAGAAACACCATAATCTCAGCTTAAAGCTCACACAACTATTTCAACAACCACCAAACAGCTAAAACAGCAAATGAGAGCAGGTAAGCAGACTCTCTAAACAGAGCGCGGGTTGGTCACCCAACCTGGCCCGCACACAGACATGTCGTCGATGCTGAAAGCCGACATCTCACGGATTCTGAAGATGCAGGTTTCGTCACTTTGACCAAAATTCAATGAACCAGCAGCAAAAGAAGATCCAAACTACGCTTCACGTTTGATAAACACCGTCATCAATTTCCTCTTACTTTGGCTGTTTTGCTTCCACCACGATAAAATCACACTTCCTGCACAGTGTTCAGAGACCAGTTTGCCATCATAAACCTCTGTTTTCTGCATTATTCACTGCTTATTACGCACCAGTCTACTGTTGTGTTCAGTGCTGTCGGTCTCCGACAGGAAAGCCTCATTTCTGCTATTCAATACTGAAGAAATGTAAACTTTTACAAATGATTGCTAAGCTGCGTCTCTAATAAAACCTCTGTAGCTTTGCTCTGCTTCACAACAGCAGCATCAGGTAATGTTCATCTTTTGATTCATGGTTTTCTTCAGTTTTTGATCTATTGCAGAATAACTTTAGGGACTATCTGCTATAAAAAGTCAGGACCGGAAAACCTCCTTCACGTTTTTCTGTGTTTTATCCTCAGTTACTTTGACACAAAGGCACCTGCTGTGATGCTCACACCTCTGACGAGTGTCAGCTTTGTTTTTATACATAAATATAAAAATATGGATATGTACTGATGAATGATCAGAACTAATATTTCTGACTGAGTCAATACAATACCCAGCCGTAGTAACGACACCTGAACTCAAACAGTTCACTGAAGCACAAAGCCCACGTCTCTTTTTGCTGAATATTGAATATTATATAAACTCCTTTATTTCATCCACTTTAAAATCGGCTCTTGTTGTTTGTTCAATGAATCGTCACCAGCATCAAGAAATGCTTACAGCCGGCTCACGACGCACACACAACATTACTGCAACATTTTGTGATCATGTGAACAGAAGTCCTCACTGACCAATCAGTGCACAGACATCCATACAGAGCTTCATCTAGTGCCATTAACCTAACATGGCTGTCGTGGCTGTGAGAAGCTCGTCTTCAGGACGGTTCTCTTACAAACGCTCAGGTTTATTTGAGCATCATTTCCTGACCTAAGCAGGAAAAGATCACAATGAAAACCAAAACTAAAGAACATGATTCCCCCACATGGGGCAGGAACCACACAGCCTGCTGGGTGAAAGTAACAGCGGAGTGTGTGACCAGCAGAGTCGCTGAAAGTCTGCTCTTAAACTCCACACACCCGGAAATATGGTCACTAATGCTGGGACTCCAGATGTGCAGAGGGGGGGATGTAACTGTGTCTCTTGCCATCTTTTATATACAGTTTGTGGCCAAAGCCTTTGTTGAGAAGTGTTTTTTTACTTTCTGTGATTGGTTGGGAGAGATAAGTGTCTGATTTACTGAGGTCTGTCGAACTCTGAGGATCAGAGATGTAGCGAGCCCTGTGAGGGTCGAGTATATATGCTGTATCATTCTGATTTTAGAGGTGCTGCACTCTGACCAAAGCCTCAGCGACAGCACAAACAATAAAATATTGGAGCCGCCGTGCCGATTTGTTCTCGTTTGTCCAAATTCATCCATCCAAGCAGCTTGGCCGTTTCATCAGGAGGAGAGAGGTTTCCAGACCCCCGTGTGCCTGTTTATTAAAGTGGAGCGAGCGTGTGCATGTCCGTGTCTGTTGCTGCTGACCTTGAGGCCAGTGTGCAGCTTTGGTCGTGTGTGTGTGTGTGTGTGTGTGTGTGTGTGTGTGTGTGTGTGTGTGTGTGTGTGTGTGTGTGTGTGGGTGGCGTGGAGGCAGGGGTTGTGACAGCTCGCCATCCAAACCCTGCCGCTGCAACATCTGGCTCACATCTCCAGGAGACTCTGAGACCTGGAAATGTTCCTGCGCCCCGCCCCCACGCACTGCCGACTGTCCGCTCACCTTCGGCGGGCTCACAGAGCCGAACCGCATTTCTTCTGCTGTTTGGACTCATAAATCCACTGCAGGGTTTAGGAGCGGGGGGGACTGAATAAGAGGAAAACAAAAGCCTTCTCCACTCCCACTTCTGCATTCACACGACCTCCTACCCCTTCAGAGATCCTCCAAAACCTGCGGGATCTCCACAGGAAGTGCGCAGGCCAGCCCCACCGCAGGTAAACACTTTACTGAACATACGGGGAAGACGCTGAGGTCAGGGAGCTGAGCGCTGCTCACACATCGGCGTCTGAAGGCTCTGCCGGTGCCTCTGCCACCGCCGAGAGGAGTTTTAATTGGCAGGGAGAAAGGCGAGTGGCTCCACAGCACAGATCGCTTTTATCTGGCCCGGAGAGGCGCTCAGGATTAAGTCTCTCTCTGGTCTGGCGGCCATTGTTTCAGAGAGAGTGGAGGAGGGGGGGGCAGCAACAAGTTATGCAGATGAGATGTTAATTAGGCGAAAAGTGAATGAAGTCTGGAGCAGAACAAACGAGCCCGGAGGAAGACAGAGTGTGGGAATGAGGAGGCAGCTGCACTCCTCCGCCTCACTCCTCATCCCGTTTCCTCACACCTTCCTCCTCCCCTCCATCTCACAGTCCTCCCATTATTCCTTCGCCCTTTCCTAATCTGTCTCCTCCTTCCAGCATGCCTCTGTGTGCTTTTCTGATGCTGTGATGAAGATGATGAAGAAAGATGATTGACATGCTAATGAGGAAGAAGAGGTGGGACGTCATTGTTGTTTTTTCTAATTTCAACAAGAGGGCTGCTGCGAAAAACAACCAATCCCTGATAGTGCACGCTGATCATCAATAAATGCACCATTAAGCAATAAACTATGCGACCCATGATCCCCAGCAACCTTTACTGAGCTGCAGGGTTCTTGCAGCAGTGCGGTGTGGGATTCGTAGTTACATTTAGAAGATGAAATGTTTTTAAAGCTTGATTGTGCGATGCAGCTCTGATGTTCGAGTCTGCCTCACATCACTCCGCACGAAGGCTAAAACAGAAGATCTTCTATTTTATATTTCGTTTTTCTTTCTAAGTCCTCGATTGTAGTGAAACATCTCCGTCAGAATCACAGCCACACAAGCTGCTTTACAGCATCTTCCATCCTGGCGTGAAGCTGCAGAGAATGTGCAGACCGGACCTAAACCTGGAGTTCAAGAAATAAAAGTGAAGGTTTAATGGAACGGTGCTGTCTGGTGTGAAAGACTGACACCACCTCCTCCTCCAGCCTCCACACATATTCCTCTACACCCTTTACACCTGAAACAACTCTCATGGACACAAATCGGCACGAGAGCAAGATGACCGACAACCATGTTCAAGTGAATGGAAAAAGGAAAAATTCAGGAATCAGCAGGTTAAACATTTATTAAAGTGTTTTGGATGAAGTCTTCCTGAAAGGCTCAGAGCAGGAAGTTTGTCAGTTTTGGTCAAACTTTATACTAGATTAAGATTTTTTGTTCATGAAATGTGCATGAATGATCGGCGCCTACACTAGGAGCACATCAGGGGTGTGTGGATCAGATGTGTGGGGAGGAATGGTGGTTCTGCAGACTTGAGCAACAAGTGCTCAGAGCGAGTGGCCGTCACATCTCCTTGGTCTGTTTGGAGGTTGTGGCCGAACAAATTCCCAGAGGACAAAGAAGACGATGCACATGCAGAGTTTACAGAGGATGGAGGAGGAAGCTGACACAGTCTAAAGGAGAGCCGAGCGGGTCTGATGCTGCAGGAGGACGTCACCCTCCCCCACTGGCCGCTCCGTGATTCGCTGAGCTCTAAAGGGTCGTTTGTGGAGCGACTCGCAGGCGAGCAGAGCATGAGGATGAGACCGTAAACCTGCTCCGCTTGGTGTGACGGAGACATCAGAGCGTCCAGTCAGCAGCCCCCCACCCCCGCACGTCCGTCCTGCAGCGCTCACGTAAATTCTTCATTGTTTATTAGCTGTCACTTCCTAAATAGTACTTGCTGCGTCTTGCATACAGGCCTGACCCCACCCCCCCGGGGAGGGAGGTGTGAAGTTACAGTGGAGGACAGACAGGAGAAGAGAAACCGCAAGTGAGGCAGAGCTGCACATCCACCTACACGACCAGATCCACAATCCTTTAAATCCACTTTTATTCCAAACAAATCCAATAAATCGGCCGTGTGCAGCTTTTCCTCAAAGTAGCGGAGCTCAAACTTAATCCGGCATGCCCGTGAGGAGCCGGATGCTCCATAAATCCCCCAAACTCTTCTCATTCAGATTAAACATGCACACCTAAACGCTGCTCCTAATGAAATCAAGTAGCTGCGTGTGTCAATGCTGGGAGCTGGATGCTTCCACCGAGGAGAGGGTTAGCGAGAGATCGGCAACACTGACTGCATGATATCTTTTTTATTTATGCGTCCGCTCACGTTGGGCTGGAGTATCAGCCCGAATGTAATTAAATGGCTCATAAAGCAGAAATAAACTCAGCCGGCTTCACCTCTGCACGCTTTCCAGCTCTCAGCCCGTCATCGTGGAGCTCTGCTGCGGACCCAGCGGCTGCTCTTTCTGTTTGCTGACAAAACCATCAAATCAGTCCAGAGACCGTCGTCATCATCATCATCCCCGCATCACCACAGACGCTTTGGGAAACAGGTGAAGTGCTCAGTGCACCTCGTTAGCAGTGGTACCTGCAGTTTTCAGTGGGGTTCAGAGTAGTTCAGGGTATTTGGGGAACATTTAGAGAAATTAAGCAAAAGCGCTGAACAAATACGCTGACCGAGGGAGGAGCAGCAGCAGCTGCGGCACTCAATTTTGAGTCTTTGGTCCCTGACTGAACAGATTTCTCATGTTCACTCTGATTCGTTATTTTCCGTTACAGGTTTTCGTTTTGTTTCTTAAACCTGCCTCAGTCGTGGTTTTGAAGCTGCAAAAGTAAGTTAAAATCAAAATCTAAAATCAAATATTCCGTGTGAGCACTACGAGGTGACGGGCTCTACTGAAGGTAAAAAACCCTGACAATCAAACAGCTGCTCTGCAAACGCACTCAAATATCCTGCAAGTCACGCAGACCCTGGAGGACCCACACGGACCCTCGTGGGTCATCGCCATGAGAAGAACAGGTCACCTTCAGCACACCTGTGAGAGCGTGTCTGAATCAGACCGTTTCTTGCTCTATGTCTGTATGTTTTGACAGGTTTCACTCTGATTTGGTCAGACCAAAGTGACCAACACAGACCGCCTCTCCCTCATCACACCTGAGCTTGCCGTGACAGAGGCGCGGCCTGAAATGACCCGTTATACATTCAGGTGTAAGGACTTGCTGAGGCTGAACCACGGGTGGAACACACTAGGGCTGCACGATTAATCATTAGAAAATCGCGATCTCGATTCATACTTATGTGCGATCTCATTTCCAAATGACAACGATTTTTAAAAAAAAAGAAAAAGAAAAAAAAAAGACGACGATTGTACCGCATTTTGATCCGGGACGTACTCTGCATGAAAACAAGCGCACACTCTTCCTGCTTAACAAATGACAAGGGCGGAGCCTTATACCACGTGACACAGAAGCTGTGCCGTGTGATGCTAAAATTAGCAGGGAAAAAACAACGGAGAGCGAAAGTGACAGGAGAAAATCCGTCCCGGTCAACCACCATCAATAACGGGAACCTTATACAGCGCTTCCCTATACCCGTCGAACTCCCGCAGGCACAAAGAAATTACGGAGGCTATCACTTATCACCTGACCAAAGATATGGCTCCCATCAACACTGTGCAAAACGAGGGATTTAGGAAAATGATCAACACCCTAGACAAACGCTACACGGTGCCGTCCCGCTACTATTTTTCTATTGTTGCACTACCTGCTCTATACACGCAGTGTCGAGCAACGGTGGGGACGGAATTTCAAGCAGCACATTTTGCGGCAACAACAAAACGTGAGACATTTGTTGTTTTTATGTTTATTTATTGTTTTTATGTTCAGTCTCAACTGTTACGAAGTTGATGTGCAGTTAATAAGTGCAATAAATATTTATACCGGAAAAGAAAATCGTGAGAGAATCGTGATCTCAATTCTAAGCCAAAAAATCGTGATTCTCATTTTATGCAAAATCGTGCAGCCCTAGAACACACCCACCATCACCCACGGAGACGGGCAGGAAGTAGACGAGTGGGGTCCTGCAGCAGAGCACAGGGTGGGTGGTTTTTTTTTTTGTTTTTTTTTAGGAAGAGCATGTCGTCCATTTTAGAGGACACAGCCTCGCCAAGTGTCCGATTTAGAATTAAAGCATTTGACAGTATTAGCTTATCCCCCCTCCGCACCCTTGAAAGTCTGCGGTGACCCAGGGATGTGTAAAACGGGGTGGCCAAATGAATTGCTCGGGCACTCGAGCTCTTCGAGCCATTATGGCGAAGAGCTGCCCTACCTGTGTCGAGTCAGCAGTCCCGCTCAGTCTATCCGTCTAATGGACAGCGCAGGAATTTAATTAGCAGGAAGCCGCAGAGCGGGCTGGGAAGGGGGGGGGGCAGCAGCACAGGGAGAGTGTGTGTGACAGTGTGTGTGTCAGAGAGTGTGTGTGAGAGAAAGTGTGTGTGTGAGGCCATTGAGCGGTCGACTCCTGCTGTCATCCTCTGGAAACCCTGTCCATCAGCAGGACGTTCTATGCTTGTTTGTCCTACGGGGGGGGGGTCAGCTTCAGTTTATCTCAGGTGATCTCACTTCCTGTCAGGACTCAGGCTCACTACCTCCAAATGCCATCTCGAACCACGTATTAAAAATGATATCTATATATCAATCCGCTCACCCATCCATCCACCCTGTGCTGGTGTCTGGTCAGGTTATGTTTTGCACCTCCTCCTGGGGCAGCAGATTAAGTAAAGCTAGTCTGGATCCATCTTTCGGGGCCCTCATCAGTTCCCAGGAGAAGCTTTTAATTGAAGGAAACCTCTAACCCACCCGAGCCCCACGTCCCGTCTCTGAAGATGTTTTCGTTCCTGCACCGCAGCTCTGAAATTCTCTGGATATGCAACCGCTGTGATGTTGTTTTGAGCCAATAGGTGAAGAGCACAGCCTCCTGCATGGTCCGTCCAGGCAGCTCTGTCACCTTCGCCTCAGCAGTGAAGCAGACTGCTTCTTGTGCGAGGAAAAAAAAAAATTCCAGTCTGCGGACACCGTCCAAAACTCATGAGTGAAACCTGAGCCCAAAGGAGACTCGTCTCAGCTTCCTCAATTCTTAACCTCGTTCCTTCCCTCAGCACCAGGAGGAGGTCGGGGGGATGGTGGGGTCAGAGGACACCTGAGACTGGTGTAGTTAATCATACCTCGTACCCACCTCGCTGCGCAAACCGTCGTAAAACGGTGCTCATACGAGTGTCCTCATTAGGAGAAGGGCCCGTGTTTGTGTGTAATTATGAGACAATTTGTTTCTGGTCATTTTAAAGAGCAATGACGGTTTATTTTCCGTCCAGGCTTAGGTTAGTCTGAAAATGTGTTTTGATCAAAAATTTCCGAGCCAAATTAAGTGAAAGTACGCAGACACATAAGAAGAGAAACTTTAAACTGCATGTCTGGATAATTTCCCTTTAAAACTGTGAGTCAGGAAACTGGATTTGGTGAGGATTATTATTTATTTGGAGCACTAAATCTGAGGGAAACCAGGTTAAGCACAGGGAAACCTGTGCCTAACCTGTTTAAAATAGGAGACACCTGGCAGGTGCCCTATAGCACACCTGTGGCAGGCAAAGCTTCATCAGGTGAGCGTTGTTTAATACAGAACGCAGATTGAAACCACAGCAAACCGCAGCCCCCAAAGACATAAAAAAAGAGGTGAACTTGTGGCTCTACGCCTCCTCCCTGCTCCTTATCTGTCTGCATTCAGAGCTGCGCCTCCTCGCTCAGCGGCCGCTTTGTAATTGGATTGTGCCAAAATTCAGAGATGAGAAGCAAGAACGGCGAACGGGTGAAGAGAAAGCGATGAGGGCGGCGGAGAGTTTCAAAGTGTGGGAGAACCCCGGGTGAGGGAGGGGTGGGTTTCACCAATTAGCTCGGTCACCAGGCCCCACGTTCCCAGACACTCTCACCACCTAATCAAGTGGAGCTTTTGTCTCGTCTCTGAAAACTGTTTTCTGCTCTGAGTGCGAGAATAAAACGGAGGCCCCGCCGAGGCCGTCCGAGCGTGGACGGGTGGTGGTGGGGGGGTGTCACAGAATGACGCTAACGAGCCGACGACCTGGGCGATCGCACACACACACACACACACACACACACACACACACACACACAAGGAGGTGGTATCCATTACTGAGGAGCAGGACACAACATCTACATTACACTGGCTGTATTGTAACACAACATCAGAAAACATGGACAGCCTGAATGATCACAGGCTCAAATTATTCATTAACCCTTTCCCGGTGAGTAAACGTGAGCTGCCGCTGCTGTGAGGAGGCAGCCGAGCGAGGCGCGCTCACATCCCCCGGCGTTTCACATGACGGGGTTCGGGGTTAGAGCTGCTCTCACGTGGACCCCTTTACAAGGTCATACCGACTGTCTCAGAATAACGAGAAACGTCCACGAGGCAGTGCTCAGTGTGCAGCTCAAACACACCCTCCGTTAGTGTGGTGACCCGGGCGTGCACAGAGGTCGACAGGGGGTTCGGGGTCTGTACCTGTGCCCTCCTCCCAACGGACTCAGGCTTGATCTGCACATTCACACTTTACTAGATCACACCTGAGATCACAGATCCATCTACAGGCAGCAAACTTCACCCTCACTTCACATGTTATAAGATCGGGGTCACACACTGAAATCTGTGAAGCCGCCTTTATTCACCCCCAACAACCGTCCGCACCGCCCCAGTAGCTCAGAGCGGCTCAGAGCGGCTCACAGCGACTGACGGCACAAATAGTTCAATAATTCAGTTATCGGCTCCCCAACCTCCACTAATCCTTCACATGTCAATAATTAAAAATGAACGCGCGCACACACACACACACACACACACACACACACACACACACACACACACACACACACACACACACACACACACACACACACACACAGACACACACACACACAGACACACACTCTCTTGAAGAGCAGAGGAACAAAAGGAAAAGCTTCCACAGAAGCAGCTCTTTGTGTGTTTCACTCATGGACTCGGGCCAAAGAGCTCGACCTGCAGTCTGACAGAGGCTCACTCTATCGCTCTCGCTCTCTAACACGTGACCAACCCAACGAAGACTCCTCAGCCAGCAGCTCCCCTTCCTCTCACTGCTGCACCTTTTCTCACTCTCATTTTGGAAGTAAGATTTCTTCTTTCTCGTGTGTGTGTGTGTGTGTGTGTGTGTGTGTGTGTGTGTGTGTGTGTGTGTGTGGTGGCGTGGGGAAGCTCACCTCTCTCTCTCAATTTTTCAACAAAAACAAAACAAAACAAAAAAAACCCTGAAAGGTCTGCACAGCTCTCACGTTTAGGCGTCTGGGCCTCACGCAGAGCCGCTGAATATTCACGGAATCGTTCATCCTCAGATTCTCATCAGAGCCAAACAGCGAGCCCCGTTTTAAAAGCATGACGGCTAATCCCACTGAAATCTGCCAAAAACCCACAGTCTCAAAATCACTGTTATTACAAGGGACATCCCCACCCAGTTATTACTAACGTTTATTAATAATGATATTTATATTATATTGATATATTAATAATGATATCTAACATTTCTGACAGCTATCAGCAAAACATTCAGACTGAAATGAGCTTTCAGTTCAATTCAATCTTATTTATATATTGTTCCAAACCACAACAGCGATCGCCTCGATGTTTATCTCATAGAGACCCGACAATCGGACGAGCTGCTGAGAGCAAGCACAGACAAAGGTATATCGCATTTTTAAAAAGTTACAAAAATATTATTATTTTATATTATTCATAATTAAATTTTTTTTGATGTAACACAGATTTTTTCCCAAAAACCTAAATTATTCATTAATATATTTCTCTAATAACTCATAAATAAAATAGGAAGGTTTTAAAAAAATATAAAACCTTATAAAACATTAGTAAATGATTTTACCTTTTTAAAATTATCAGTAAAATATTAATTACAAAATACATACTTGTTCGTATTTGTATAAAAGTAGACCACAAATATTAATTTACAATCAAAAATTATCATCTGAGAAAAGTGTGAATTAATTTGAAAACATCTCCTTATTCCAATAAAATTAATCACTGCAACAATAATAAATAAATTCTTCTAATGATCAGTTTATGAAAACATACATTTGTAATATGTTTTATAATATTTTAAAAACTGTTAACTAATAGTAATTATTACTGCAACATGTGATTTAAATCGAAAACATTAATTCTACAAAAAATTTTTATTTTAACAGGATGTGTGTCAAAAAAAAATGTTTTGAAACTGATTTTATGTAAAAAAAAAAAAAAAAAATCCCAAATATTGGACGTCTGTGTTTCTCTTGTTTCTTGCTGACAGTAAAACTAAAAGTAGAAAGAAGAAGAAGACGTGGTGTCGCTCTGACCCTCTTCTTCTTCTTCTCCTCCTTCCTGTATTTTTCAGCAGCCATACGGCGCTCTGGAGTTTCTCTCCTTCCACCATCTGTGGAGAGTTTCCCTGCAGACGCTCACAGCTGTCCTGGTTCACGTCGACGCTGGCTTCACACACAATGGGATTGTGTGTGTGTGTGTGTGGGAGGGTTTGTGGGGGGTTTTTTGGCATGAAACTCTCCCTCAGCCTTTCACGATGGGAGGACACACACTCACTCACACACACACACACACACATGCGCGCAGAAACTTTGTTCAGATTTAGTAGATTCAGGATCATGTTCAGGGGTCAAAGGTGAAGCTGGGCTGGGTTTTGGGGCTGCCATGATCTCACATGTCGTCTGTTTTTACTTCCTGTCTGTGCAGGAAACACAGAAATATCAATGAAGATCAAAGCTGGCCCGGTTTTAAACACGGGATGATCCGTGCACACACACACTCACCGTGTTTTTTTTGTTTTTTTTTGCATGATTCACGGTTCACAATCAGCCCTCCTCCTCTGAAACAAGCCGTTTCAGCTCCTTTGATATCCGATGGCTGGATTGTTATTTGCAGAATGATTGTGAAAATATTTAAAAATAGTATCTGTAAAATATTCATTTGTTGTAGAAAATGTAAACTGGTGATGTATCTAATTCTGATTTTAAGTCAGAGCCAACAGCTGCCTAAACTGTGTAAAATATATTTAAAATGATCTGAAATTATATTCTTGTAACGGTAATTAAATCCACAAAATTAAAAATTGTAAAGGTTTTTTTTTAATTATTATAATAATTATATTTATATTTTCATTCTTAAAACCCCAATGAAACAATAGAAATACTAAAATATGCTTGAAAAAAAAAAATGAGCAGAAAAGCTTCAAATTAAACATCACCAAAAATAATTTGGTGTTTTTCTTTTTCTCCTGTTATCTCTGCTCCGAAGCAAGACACCAGTACAGTACACCTGCCTACATTCCCCATCTTGCACCTGGAATGCTGGCATTGACTGAGAACCTTTGACCTCGGGTAAGCCTGACTTTTCCCGCTGCCGTGTTTGTCGTCGTTTCTCTGGCAGGAAGTTGATTTTCTTCTTGCAGAAATTTCCCAGCTTGAATTTTTTCCTGTGAAGCTTTGAACAAAAACACTGAACAGCAGCCAGACTCCATGTTGGCACGGAGTCTGGACCGCCGAGGGAGGGGGGCCTTTGCCAAGGGGTCCCTGTTGCTATGGACTCCCACCCCCTCTCCCTGCAGCCCGTCAGCCCCTCCACGGGTGGAGGAGTGAGGTGGGGGTGTTAGTAAAAGACACAAATCACGGCCGGCAGAGCAGCCACATTCCTGCAGGATGACCTCCGCAGAAAGACAGCCGAGCTGACCTTTAGAGGACCGGGAGAGGAGGAGGAGAGGAATGTTCCTGAGAGGAGAGAGGAAGAGCAGGAGGAGAAGAAGAGGAGAAACAATGGAGACAGACGCTCTGTGACAGAAGGATTTACAGAGAAGGGTCCTGCTTCTTTAACTTCTTCCTCTCCCTCCTTCTGTCTCTGACCTCCTCTACCTCCATTTGCTCCTTCCTGCTCCTCCCCTCGTCTCTTTTTATGCATATCGCATGTCCATCTCCTGTACATAAGTCAAGAACGGAACCAGTGACATCACACTGGTTTATGGACAGTGTACTGTAGGGCCTTTGCCTAAAAATATAAGTCTCCCTGAGGTGAGTGTTGTTGTGATTTATCGCTATAAAAATAAAGCTGAACTGAATGTCTTTATTTTGATCCTCCTGTCAGCTGATTGGGCGGTACCTGTGCTGAATTATTACTTCTATAGGTTTATCATTTCTAATCTGCTCTTTGTGCTTTTAATCTCTAATCTAACCTCACTGGTAACCAGCCTCGTGGAGGAGGAAGAAGAGTTCAGGTCCTGCACATTCCAGTTCAGGTACCAGAAACGAACACAGCAGGAGGCGGAGAGCGGTGTGTGTGCGCGTGTGTGTGGCGCTGTGAGATCACAAACATGTTGCAGGCTGGAATATCAGTAGAGAGCGCAGCGTTGACACTACAATTTAAACCGGATTACCTGACTTTATAGAGGGATCAGCTGATGTCTGCTTCGCCGCATGGGGGAGGAGGGGGGAGGAGCAAACAGCTCACAGCCTAAAAACTGTTCACGTTTCCACGCCATGAAACATCTAAGCACTGTTTTATACCAAACTTTAGATCTACTGATTGTCCTCCTCATCATCGTCATCATCATCATTGTGTATACATGATACTGTACAAAACACCAAAACACCAGATGAATGAAAAAACAGTTTTTTTAAAAAAGATCAGTCCAGATGATCACTGATTTTATTCACTGGGGTCAGTATCCTGTGCAAGGAAGCCAGAGCATGACCTGCTCGTCCTCCAGCCACCGCATGTCAGACACGACTGTAAACACAAAAGCTTCATACTAAACAAATAAAAGAGCTGCTGTTAAAATCCACTGATTTTTAATATTTAACTCAAACCAAGTTTATTAATCACTAAAATAAGAACAATGAAATGTCTTGATGCATGCTCAATCATCCAGGTAAGTAAATGCCAAAAGGTTGAAAACCCATAGTGATCCTGTGTGTGTCAGGAACAGTTGAGACACATTTTTTCTAAACACTGCACCTCCCTGGCTTTTAAATCCCAAAACACGCTGCACCAAAAATTGGTCCACCCCAAGGATTGGGTCCCCCGACACAGAGTAATATAGTGCACGCTGTTAAGTGCCAGGAGGATTGCCATGATTTATACATCGGGAAAACCAAACAACCTCTGGCGAAGTGGATGGCACAACGCAGAAGAGCCACCTCGTCAAGCCAGGACTCCACAGTCCCCCACCTACAGGCCAGTGGACACTCTTTCATTGATGAGGATGTACACATCCTGGACAGGGAGGAACACTGGTTTCAGTGCGAAGTCAAGGAGGCCATTTATGTGAAAAGGGAAAGACCATCTCTGAATCGAGGAGGGGGCCTAAGGGTACATCTTTCGCCATCTTACAATGCAGCCGTACCCTCTCTGTGAATGGCACTCATGGCCATTGATCAGTGGTCTTTGATCAATGATCAATGGGCTTTGATCAGTGATTGTTGATCAATGGTCATGACAATTTGCATATTTATGATCTGTCCTCACAACCCATTGTTCATTCAGTGGGTTGGTTTCAGTTATGTACTGTTTATAAGGTTGAGGAAACCTGCAGTCAGCTAAGACTGAAGAAGGCACTTGGACGAGTGACGAAATGTTTCTCCCTTTCAAAAGGCTATGACCAGATGAACAGAATCAACCTTTTGGGACGAACAATAAAAATAATCTTGATTGTGGTTGTTCCAGTAATCACTCAGGATTCAAGTAAATATGCTCTGAGCACGCTCAGTAGGGGCGATTTCTCATATTTCCATATTCAAGGCAGTAAACATGAAGTCGTCTCCTTTTGCAGATTAAACTACGACACAAGACGAAGGCTCCCTGGGTCCACGCGGTGATGCCGTTTTTAAAGCTTCTCGTAAATTTCTGTATGTAACTTTCAGGAAACAGTTTGTTCTTCTTCCCAGAGTGTTTTTATGAATGAGCCCCGCTCGCTGTGTGTGTGACACAGCAGTCACAGATGTGGATGCTGGGTGAGGGTTCGAAGTGTGTTGGTTGGCGGTGGGTCGGGGGTGTTTCCTGCGGTCACGATGTGTACTTCAGGAACCACATCAGAGCGTGTGGTTTTATGGCGCGCTAGCCTTAAATGGTTCCATATGAAGAGCGCAGAGCAGCCGCAGGAAGAGAAGGAGGAGAAGAAGAGGAAACATAAAGTATATGTAAGAGGAGACACACAGAAAGTCTCCAGATTCAGTTTTCCTCAGCGCAAAGTAAACACGCACACACACACACACACACAGGTCGTTAACTTGTTGTTATTGTGTTTAATTTCACCCTAAATGGAGACAGAAATGTGCTGAGAGAGCCATGCCCTCGCATTAAAGGTTATTCTGCTTTATTTCAGTAGCTATGTGTCTGCAGTCAGACGGACTCTGAACACGTCCACCCCACTTCAGACAAAACGCTCCGATTCTGACTCGAAGGAAGCAAAGCAGACACACATTAGCCACCTGGAATGGACGGAATCACAGGCGTATTCATCTGCCAGTCCTCCACGTGTAAGGTGGATTTACTGGAAGCAGGATGACGCTCGGAAGAACGAGGCAGAGAGCTGTCAAGAGGGAAATGCCACCACACAGAGCGAGCAACAGACGCCTGCTTTAATACGGCGTCCACAGCACCACCTACGGAGAAAGAGGACGGTGATGACGTCAGCTTCAAGTCTCCAGTCTTCTCCGGATCTGTGTCTCACTGAAGCATCATCCTTCAAGGCTGAAACACGAAGGGATCAGGACAAAGAGTCCGATTTCAATGTCTTTACAAAAATCAGAAACCGTTCAGATCAAACACGCTCTTGAGGTTTGACGGCGGCGTCTGTAAGTTTGGACTTTAAATAAAGTTCTGGGGGTTCTGAACAACTCCTGTGTCTGTGTGTGTGTGTGTGTGTGTGTGTGTGTGTGTGTGTGTGTGTGTGTGTGTGTGGTTAAACTAAGATGGCGTCCGGTGTGTGGCGTAGACTGGGGCTGCTCAGACCTGTGGTAACGAGTTCAGAGACGAAGCTCCAAATCTCTTTAAGAGCTCAGGAGGACGGAGGAAGTGGGTCACACATATTCACACACACACACACACACTCTCTTTCTGTTTACTTATTCTGAGCCCTGCGGGGCCGTTTAAGGTGACGGCGAGCGGAATATCTGACCCTCCTCATTTTGTACTACCCGGCGGCTCGTTATCTTGCCGACACACAAAAATCCTCCTAAGAAGCACGAGGTGACCAATCACCGAAGAGACAAGAATAAAGTCTGCGCTCGGCACAAACTGACCGAAAACATCAGAAAAAACCCAGCATCAGCTGATCATGTTCTTAAAACAGGTGTGACACATGCTCAGTTATTGCATCCAATATGGCCGTCAGCGCCGGGTAGGCAGAGCTGTGGGGTTAATGATTATTGCATGAACAGACGTGTTTGTGATGCAGTGGAGGTTAGGGCGATAAAGCCAATAAAATCCTGTCAGGTTTCAGGTGGATGACCCTGCCCAGGTCTGATGCTGACTCTGGAGCATTGTGCTGCAGATGAAGGGCGGCGCCGTCTGAGGCGGTGGCAGCGGTTTGCCGCAGAGCCTCGAGCATTACTGTGACAGTCCTTCTATCAGACTTTTATGATTCCATCTCTCTAATTGTGTTTAATCGCCTTTACTGCTCACATAAATATTATCCATCTGTAATAACTGTTAACGCCGTTATTCCCGCCTGCGACAGCTCTAAATCTCACAAACAGCTGCTCTCGACCTTTTTTCACCTTCTGTCCCGCACGCCGCCCCCCTCCAAACCACCCCCTAGCTCCATGTGCGCTCAACTGGCTGCTAATGAGGGGCTGACATGTTTATCCTGGAGGTCAAACGGCCCAATGATGGAGGTCACGACCCCGACGTGCTGACCTCTGACCTGCCAGCACGTGTCGATCCTTCCTGTGTTTGTAACACCCGCTGCTGCCACCGCTGCCAGCGAGCTCACACATCAGAGAGGTGGGGGAGGGGTCTATGTGACCTCTGACCTCCCAAAAGTTGCATAAGTTTGCGTGTGTCTGTTCTGTGTGTACACAGCGAGCCGAAGACCGTTAATTTGAAATGCTCCACTTGTTGAGGAGCTTCCTGGGCTCATCTTTAATTAATGGTTCAGTTATAGTTGAGACTTTTTAAAAGGTCTCTGCTGTAACTGCCCAGGGATGCTTCGGCATGTAGCCAGGAATCAAACCGCCAACCTTTGCGTGAGCAGACGACCTGCTGTAGCTCCACCGTCTCATTTTCTCGATGTGTTCCAGGCTTGAACATCTGGGACGTTTAATAACAATCCAGATCCTGCAGTGCGGCTTTAGCAGTCTGCTGATATTGAGTCCAGTGGGTCGTCTGTACCATGAGGACCAGACTGCTAATAAAATCAATACATCCAAATAATCACTCAATTAGAATTTATTAGTAAAATAAACTGATCAGAATGATGTCTTTCACTGACTGTCCCTGCTGTGATGGGAGCTCAGTGTGAGTCTTTCCTCCTTTCCCTGCTCCGAGTGCGCCTCCTCGCACACCGAGTGGAGCAGAAAGAATCCATCGTGTTACCGTAGTGATGCACACGAGCGTCCCAGACCGTGCTGCACCGAGCGCAGGTGTCAGCGACATTTTACAGTCGAGTAGACGACAGTTACACCACAAACAGGCGTGAAACCTGTCCACACTGCTGACTACTTCCTGTTAGCTGTGCTTGCTCTAATTAGGGTGGCGTGAGTGGACACAGGCAGCGAGCGAGTGGCTTTCAGAGTCCAGACTGGACCAAAACCTGGAGACCTGTGTGAGTCTAAGGCTGCAAGTTTAAAGTGGATATAAGCAAAGGTTGTCATGTGATAACTGACTGCAGCCAACCAATCGCTTGCACCTCCAGGCTGCTAACACAAGAGACACTGAGCGGACGCGCGCAGAGGAGGCCTCCTGCCAGCAGCAGGTGGAGGTGAAGGTGGAGTTCAACTGGACGTTCAACTCTCGTCTCTTTGAAGTCTCTGCTGCGCCGCACTCTGAGGATTAAGGAAGAAATGGTTTGGCGCACGCTGCTGTTTCTACGGGCAACAATGTTGGCCCCCACCCCAAGTCAGCGTGACGGGGATGAATTTAATTACCCACTCGGGCTGCCCCGACAGACCCCACCTCCGGCCCCACGAGCCACGAGGTCAGCCCGCCTTCACACAGCTTTTAATCGATGCCGTCGCTCCAAAAAAGCTTGGTCGTCTTAAACAAGAGGCCGGGCGAATTCAAGGATTCAAAGCCCTCACAGCTCTGCGTGGTGAAAGTTTTTCAAAATAAAAGCTAAATTTAGATGATTTGGAAGAGCTGCCACTGTTCTCGCCGCAAATGATCCCCCTCTGTGTTTGTGACGGTGGCGAGCGGCTGCTCCGCTCAAACAAAAACCTCACTGATGGTTTCATGCTCGCTGCCAAGAATCAGAGCCTTTCCCCTCAAAATAAAACCGCGACCGCAGCCGCCTCCAGACTCAAGGAGGCTCAGTGTGAAGCTGCACAGCTGATCAGCGAGCGCACAGTGGAAACATACACAGGCGAGGCGATGTGGACGGAGGTGTGGAGAATGGGCGCTCTCTCTGGGCTCACAGAGGCTTCAGTCTGAGAGAGGAAATGATTGTAATTAAGCTTCAGGGATGGAGATCTTTCAGAGCACTCGGCTCGGGCCGTTTGTGCACGATGACGGATCACAGCTGAGAGCTTACCGCCACAAAAACACGAGACTGAGGCAAAACCTGCCAAAACAACTGTTTCTACTGATGTCTGCCTCAAAAAATCCACTTCAAGTCCCGAAAACAAAAGAAAGAAGGGAGGAAAGAATTCATCCAGTCACAACTTTAACCAGGAAATCAGAGTCAAGGAAATTAAGATTTTAAAGCTGACCTTTTCTCCTAAATGCACCTGTAGTTCAAACTGTGTTTCAGCCACCGAACGTAAAAACTGAACTCTGAAATTCACCAGAATTTAACCTGACCTGAGAAATGTTTGGCTGGAAACGGCTGTTTTCACTCAGGCTCTGAGGCCTCTGGAAATCAATCCGCTGCTGGAGGAATCTGAAAGTGGGCCTGGCGGATAAATCTGAACTCAGGAGCTCCAACAAACTTAGAACAAGCTCGGTGCCAAATATTCAAACCGGCTGCCAAACATCTCCTCTGCGTGCCTCTGCCACCGCTCGCTGCTGCTCTCTAGAATATTCCAGCCAGCCAAATTATTTTCCCGTAGAATCAGTCGGAAATCGGGAACGTGCTGAGCAATCGCTCCGGAGATAATTGTGTTTTTTTCTGTGCCAGCTTCACCCCAAAAGCACGCCGAGCTGCTCTGCTCACGCCGGCGTCTCCGAGTTTCCTTTCACTTGTGCTTTGGTGACGAAAAGACGAGTGTCTGCAGGAGATAACACGCTGATCTGCTTTAAAACTGAGAGCAGGGTGTGCTTTCATCCCCAGACAAACAGAGCAAATTCTATCAGCTCACAACTAAACAATCTCATATTTAAACCTCTCAGGAATGCAAACAGAGCAGATGTCATCCCGCAAACTGTGCACAAAGCACAAAATGTAATATCTGTGCATTCAAGGCTGGAAAACTCTGATATTTGTTAGGTCGTGTCACCAAGTGGAAGGGAAATGGACTCCCAACGTGTGGTTAACGTTGTGAAAGGGACTTACTTTAGCTTTAGTCCTAAACTAAGACGAGACTGAAATTTTAACAGCAGCACTCAGGAGACTAACCGTGGTCTCCTGAGTGAAAGTCCTCAGATATAACACCACCAATCGGCTCTCTGGGTTTACATCATGCATCCATAAACAGGAGTGTTGGGGGAAAAAAAGTCGATACAGAACAGGACTATTAGGATATTATACAGGAACACCAAATATCTTTTTTTTTTAAATAAATTAAAATACTACCAACAAGAGGACTCATCTAATGTAAGTTTAGCTAAGCAAACGGAAATCAGCTAAACCTAAAAACAATAACATGACATGCTCAGCTCAACAAAGCTTACAGCTCAGTCACACGAGTAACGATGGGACGGAGACAGATCTGTGGTATCAGTTAATCAGTGTTTTCTGAGACACACACTGCATGTAGTTGCCAACTTGACCCCATTAACTGGCTGACTGACTGCAGACTGACTGCAGACTGATTGCAGACTGATTTTCTTGTGGCAACATTTGCAGCCGGTTTTAGTGACAGTGTTGGTTTGCTTGACAAGCTTTTTGCAGCAAACTGATGTGAGACATGATTGTCTTCATATATCATTATCTACCATAAGAGACTGACAAAGTTTAACTTTGAGGACATTTGAAAAAAGGTGATAAATAAAAAGTAAATGTAATACTGTAATACTCTGTGTATTACAACATGTTAAAAGTAGTACTAATATCACAGTAATATCTAGTGTCATGAGTGAAATATTGTGATAATATGATTCTGTAGGGTGATTCTACCTTTAGCCATAAAGTAAAAGCTCACCTATGATTGTCGCTAATCAGCTGCAGCCTGCCTGCAAGTCGCTTAGAAACCCACCTATACCTTAAGTCCTGCTTCATATTGCACCTGAATTACTGGGTTTTCACGTGATGTTGGAATAATCGGAAACATAAATTTCCAACCGGGGAAATCCATATAAATCTGCTCAAAATGAAACAACAACTTAAAATAAAAGTGTTACTGCTGCAGAGAGATCCCAGAGCAGATACCACCCAACCGCCGCAAGGCGTGCCCTCTGAAACGTGTGCTGGGCCTGCACAGCTGGGGCACATTTAGCTGTGAGACTAGGCCGTTTCATCAAAGAACAGCTTCCAGAGATGCATTTATTAATCAGCTAAAGGCTTCCTTCAACAAACAAGTTCATCTTTGAAAGCTGTGAGAGTCAGACCAAAGCAGCGATCAGGTGGGCTAAGCCAAAAATAGCACAGCATTAACGCTCCGAGTGCAGACAGGAAATCCGCCGTCCCATGTGGATCCATGTGAAGGGACTCGAGGACAAGCTAGCTACCTGCAAAGTCTGTCATCTCTCCAAGTTTTTCCCACAATAAAACCATGTAAATTTCATTTCACAGAGATCATTTCTGACTTCCACTAAAGGAAGACCACTGCAGTGAAACTGCTAGGTGTCGGCAGCTAAATGCAGTTTAACTTACATGACAGACACGTTCTTTCTTCATTAACCAAACTGATGCTGCCACAGAAATACCAAACATGTCCACAGCAAACTCAGAGAAACCAGCATCCAGCACCTGAAGTGATCTGATGATCCGCCAGCAGGACCGCCATTTTCTCGCAGCATCTCTCTCTCACAAACACACACACACATCAGCAGCAGGAGAGGCGGGGCTTACCTGCATGCACGAAGTAGGCCAGATAGAGATCCAGCTCCTTGACTGAAACTCCAATGTGATGCGGCTGCACGCACAGGCTGGGGTTCGAACACTGAGGAGACTTTACCAGCCTCTCCCCGTCAGTACTTTCGAGGGGAATCCCTTTGAATAAAATCACCATGACCAGGTCCAGCCGCCACACTTTGTCCGCCTGGCGCAGGCAGTCGATCCTCCTCATCTTGCCCTTCTGGTCGGGGTTGGACAGCACGCAGCACGGCGCCTTCTTCCCCGTCACCGTCAGCACAAAGTCCTCCCTGAACTCGGGCCGGATGTCCTTGCGCAACTTGGCCAGGAGGCGAGACGCCCACTTCTGTTTGACTTCGGGCTTCTCACCGAGCAGCTCGTCCTTCACGGCGCGCTCCTCCTCCTTGGACATGCGCTTCTCGTGCTTCTTGAAGTACTTCCTCTTACGGGCCTGAAGGTTGAACCATGTGTATGCGAAGGCCCGGACGTGGGGCAGCAGTGCTTCAATAAAAGGATGGAATTCATCCTGCGGGACAGAGATGGGAGACGCGGTGAGCGGCAGGTGACATGTCACGTGGCCACATACAGCATTTAAACATTATAAGAAACATGACGACTGAAGCACCGGCTAATGAGCATGTTACAGACGCAGCTTTAAGTGAAGCTTTTCGTGTTGTGTTTGGGTGACTGTTAAAACTCAGACCTCCAAAAACAAAGCGTCTGTCTCAGCTTCATAATACCGCGAAGGATAATAAGAAACATGCAGGTGTCTGCTGGTTAAAGCAGGAAACAGCCTTTTGCACTGACATCGACCCATCCATCCTCCCCGACCTCCACCCTGAGCCTCCCCTGTCTGTCTGTCGATTCCTTCCTTTTGCTGTCATCCCAAAATACTGCAGTAGAGAGCTTCACATAAACGTACTCGCATCGACCAGAGAGGTTAACAACGGGTTCCCTTCAGCTGGTGTGAATTTAGAAAAATGATTTTATAAAGCAGGACTGGAGATCAATTTAACAAAATTCTCTGAATGTCTCTTTGTGCATCGTTCTAGGACATTTTTCACAAAATTTGGCTTTAACGACATGCAGTCAAAAAGTCTGCAGGGAGGAATGTAGTGAGGCTGAGGAGCTGTTAAAAACCTCTTAATTATGCGTTTTAAAAATATAACTTTTCAGACGTGAATGTTTGTATTTGGAACATAATCAAGTATCTGCTCCACAGAAAAAAATAATAGAATATTTCTCCAAATTTTAATTTGCAAATCGGGAATGATGGACAGGAATAAGAAAAGAAACAAGAAAACAAGGAAATACTGTAAGAAGTAAAAGTGGAAGGAAAATAAGGAGGAAATTATGGAGGAGGGAATAAAAATTTGAAAAGGAAAATCAGAAGAAAAGTAGAAAATTTAAAAGCAGAGTTCAGACTGCAGCTTTAAATTCAAACCTGTCCTCGACTCTGTGACATGAAAAAAAACAAAACACACCGCCGAGCAAGCAGCGGGAAGCCCAGCGCAGGGCAGCGTTCCTGCACGCGCTCCGAGCGCACCGCGAGGGGGATTACAGCTGCATTAAAGGTGCATTATGTGGCTTTTGGCTGGTGAGCATAGTGCAGTTAACAAGGTGGGAATATGGTTAGACAGCACGTCGTGGATTAGACCCAATATGGGGCGGGTTACACCTGCTCTGTGCCGGCTTTCTGCGGGCCGACTAAGGAGCTGCAAACCACAGCGCGCAAACACGAGAGGAGGAGGAGGCTCAGCTTGGCCGCCTCAGGTTTCAGGGAGCAAAGCTGCACGAAGCACACGGAGCCCACACCTCCTCCTCCCGTCTGCCAACACAATAAAGATGAGAAAGCCTCCAAAACGCAGAGACCTCTGACGCACAGCGGGCCCAGCCAATGGCGTGTCCAGCGGGGTGGCCTGGGGGGGCACAGGCCACCCCCCCAACCAGACTGGCCACCCCAGGTGCCACCCCAAAGGCAAAACAATAAAATTCAATCAAATATCCGATTATGTTTTCACGGTGACGCTCAGATATCCAAGTGTAAGTGAATGCAGCATCGGCTTCTGCGCTATGTGCATCACGTTAGCAAAGGTAGGAGAGCCAAGCACGAAAGACGTCACTGCAGGAAACAATTTTTCGGTGAAAGAAAATGAGGACAGAATAAATGTCCCGGTAAGTAATATTAAGTTTGTTGAGTTTAGTAAACTTCGGTGAAATTAGAATCCCAAGGAAAAAATAACACTTAAAGAATTATTGCAGCCGTGGAATATTTCAGACAGTATGCTACAGAGGGGAGCTAACATAAGAGTTATGAGTTATAAGATGTAATCTAAGTCGTAACATTGCTGTATGGAGCTGCAGATTTGGTTGCAGGTTAACATAGCTGGACTGGCCATCGGGCTTATTTGACTTATTTTTTATTTTTTTTGTAACGGCATGAACAATGAGAGGTGGTGGATTGGCCAGATGCAGGTCGATGTGTAGAAATAACTCCGTTGTTTGGTGGTGTCTATGGTGGGGCTTCCACAGAGGCCAGCAGGTGGATGAGGGAAGGGGAGGCAGGAGGAGAGCCCCGAGGCAGCCGCCAGTCCGAGTGTCAGGTGAACTGAACTTCAGGTAAGAAGTTATGACCTGCAGTCTATCTGGGTCAGATATGAACTAAGTTTAGGTGGAGTTTATTTTCGTTGTGCTGACTTTTTACTGTCAGTTGCAATAACTCATACTGGGTTCTAGCCAGCTTGGAGTTTTTATACAGCTGTTCGGTTGCTATGATGTTACTGATAGTGAACTTTATTTTATTCATAAGGTTAGTTAGTAGAGTTGCCAACGGCTCCTTAAAAAAATGGAATGGTCCCTCAATCAGAGAAAATATTACACGTTTCGTATTGAGCTGAGAAGAGACGCAGTTTGTCCCGAACTTCAGCTAGAATGGAAAAAGACACAAAGCTGGATTTATTCTGTCTTTACGCTGCACAGCTGCCTCTTCTCTCATCCTGCCTCTCCTGTTGCTACTTCAATCATGAAACTGATCGATGATCAGCTGATCGGCTTTTCTCTCTTGTTTGTTTATCGCCCACTTTGCGCCAGAAAGACGAAACCAGCAGATGTTGCGCTAAACAACAGCAGCACGTTTAAGTTTGATCGGCTGTTGTTAGAATTTATTTAATATTAATTTCTAGTATCAGCTGATGTTTGCTGGAGCCACAGCTGTAAAGCTGCTGGTCATGATGTCGGTTTGGATATCTGGTGAGAGGGAAACGTGAAGACCACCCACCAGGATCCTTTTTTATGTAGCTGACAGCTGGTAACTGTGCAGGGGCGGGTCTAGCAAAGTTTTGCCAGGGGGCCAGGTAGGGCATTAACAGGGAAAGGAGGCACAAAGAAATACTTTTCTTTCTTATTCTCATTTAAAATATCTAGCTTTTATTAAATAATTATCTAAATCTTACAACCAAAGTTTTTATCTGACGTAAAATGTATAGAAATCATACATATACCAAAAAGACTGTACATCACTGTCACAACAGGGTTTGTTTTCATTCAAAGGCTTTATGGCTTTAATACCTGGTGGGTCGGTCTGTAGTCAAAATGCCCGATTTTCTGTCCCAGTCCAGCCCTGCAGGTTATACTGGCAGTGTCACCATGCCAGCTGAATGTATTTCATCATCAGCCAGTGCTGTTCTTTATCAATATTACCAAAGTTTACCATAAGGCAGCATAGAAAGTATTTACTTGCTTTCAGGTTTTATTCAAATATTAGTCTTTTCAGTTGTTTCTCCACTTTTTTCCTGTTTCAAAATCAAACACCAGTTTGTGAGAAGATTATCTTCTTTTTTTAACAGGCAGAGAAAGTTTTACATTGGAACTGGCTAATTTGTCAATTGTTTGCTACAAATGTTCGTATTTTAATATTCAAAAATGTTTTTGCCCAAAACATATGTGCAGTATATGTCAGTAAAAATACTATGCAAATATTCCTTGAATGCTGAGTAAACACTGACAAAGCACTGATTGTATCTCTTGTACTTTATCAACGCAGTATCTAAAAACTTTGCACCGTAGTGGTTAAAATCTCATTCTAATAAGAGTTAAAAGTGCATTTGGTTATTAGGTTTATAGGATTATTGAATTATGGTTAAGGGTTGGTAGAATTTTTTTTTTAAACATTATCTGCCAATTAAATCTGCCACCCTTCTCCAAATCTGTGCCCCTACCTGGCCCCCCCAACAAAAATTTTCTAGACACGCCACTGGGCCCAGCTAGGGCTAACCCAGGCTGCAGATGTGGCCACATGTGGTCCGCACTTTGATCTCGGTGAGGTGAGCTGCTCCAGCTCTTGTTTTTTAACAGTTGAATTTTATGAAAGATCATTTTTAGACGCAGCTTTCTCAGATCTGTTCGTTTCGTGGTTTCAAATTTTACCTGCTAAAATCTCAGAGCTTCAGTAACGACAGTATCCTGCCTTACAGTCACAAATAGTCAAACATTTTCTCACTCAACCTCCTCAAACACAAGCAACCATCCACCAGGCCAGCAGCAGCCAGTTCAGGGCTGTGATTGGTTCATGAATCCTAGCAAAAACAACTTTTCCTTCTGGACTAAAACACATCCGAGTAAAAAGTGCAAATGTGCTGTGAACGGGGTGAGTGCGTGGCTTCGTCCTCAGACGAGCAGTGGATTCAAACCCAGCGTCTTTGTACTAACGGCGATAATGAGCCCAGGAATAAACAGACGCCGTTTTTAGATTTAAGAAAATCACCGTCAGGTAAAAGTAATCCGAGTACAGGACGTGTGGCTGCTTGACATGTGGCGATGAAACGACTACAGTCACATACTGAACCAAAAAACAAAAACACATGCACCAAACTTTCAGCTTTTAACAAGCACATTTCACCCTCGATGGCCGGGAACCAATCAGGAGTCAACAGGAAGTTAAGGCCGTGACATTTAGATATTATCCCAGAAAATAGGTTTTACTGCAGTTTCTAATTTATTCGTTTTTACTGTTTTTTATTAGCATCGAGCTGATTTAAGAGCAGCGTGTGATTAAACTCCACAGGCTGAAAGACTTACTTTATTTACAACACATCAGCTGATTTTTATTATTGTCTGCTATTTACAGTATAAAGGTGTGTGCGGGGCTGGTCAGAGGCAGGGTGGCAGGTTCAGATGTGAGCTGATTAAACAGGTGAAATCAAAGTGTCCAAGAGCACGGATGAAAAACTAACTACTGCTGTGCTGCTTCTCGGCGTTTGGACTCTCGTCTGTGGTGCCGCTCAGAGAAAACCTGTGATTTCACTTTGTTTCCCTCTAAACACAGACGGCTATGAAGGAAAACAGCAGCAACAGCATGGAAGGAGGAAAACATCATCCCGGGGAAGCAGACGGACAGAAAACGTCTTCATGGAACATTTTTGATTTGGACCAAACCCCTCGGAGGCCCAGAGCACCTCCTCCTCCTCAGCCACGTACTGAAAAAGAAAAAAGCTCTATTCATAGATCAAAGAGGCTCGCACAGATCTCGATACGTGTGAATGCCTCCGACCGGGTGGCATGTGGAGGCCGGCTCACAGCTGTGCGCGAGCCCCACAAACCCGCTTTCTTTCTTCAGAGGCGAGCTGCTTCACAGGAGCTCGAGCTGCGGAGTCCCTGAAAGCTGCAGCGCATTATTATCATCATTGTCCTGAACCGAGTCTGATCCAAGAGTCCACCTGTAGTAGCTCTTTGACTCTCTCCTGCCTCAGTGACAAGCTCCTGCAGCACTGCATGTTTACAAGCAGCCGTCACAGCTGATTTCAGAGCGCGCACACATGTCCGAATGAACCAGGATGTCCTGGGGTCTGACCCGATTCTCCTCGAGACCCAGAGACTGTGTGTTTCAGTGCAGCATGCAGGAAACTGTTAATTACATTCATTTTAAAACTGAAAGTTTCCAATATATCTGCACTCATTCAGAGCAGAGTGCTTAGAAAGGAAAAAGTGGGAAGAGTGGAATTGTGACACCCCCCTCCACGCATCATCTCAGTTTAAATCACAATAAATACAACGACTCTTTTATCCTACAGGAAACCATCACACTGAACCAACGTCGGCTTCTTGTCTGCAGCTCGAAACTCATTGGTTCCCTCTGCAAACACAAACACGTTTTGTGGGATTTTTTCCAATAAGCAGGATTGAAATCTGGATTTTTGGGCCCTAGTTTCAGCGGGGGATTAATATGTTTGTAGGATCGGTGCACACTGGGTGCTCAACATTAACACTCAAACTGTTTGGTTTCTTAAAAGAAGAGTTGGGGTTGGGCTGCAGGTTCGGGGTTAAATGTATAGAAACCAAAGTTTTCCAGCTGGGAGTCAGGGCTGTGTTAAACCTGGAGCTCGGAGCGCTGCCTCCAAAGAGGAAACTGTATCTCCAGGCTGTGCATCAGAGCACCAGCTGCACGCCTTTTTTTCATACAACACTGCTCGCCCTCCCTTGTCAGAGGCTGAATACAGCACATTGTTTCTGGTTGGAGACGATCCAGGAGAGCGGCTTCGTCTCCAAAGCGCCTCCAGCAGCTCCGCGGCCGACCTGCAGCCGCTCTCCGAGCCCGGCTTTCACCGCAGGACGGCCTTTTGTCTGCGAGCGTCCTCGGGCGCTTATTAGGACGCAGAGCGGCTGCTGGACGGGCGATGTGTTCTCTCTCTCACACACACACACACACACACACACACACACACACACACACATTCCACAGTGGATCTGCAGCTCGCTGGCTCTGGATGTTCGCCGGAGCCACATACCAACATTCCTCACAGCCCAGTGCAACGTTTCAGCTTCCTGAGCCGCTCACACCGCCTCCACCACCGCTTCCTCCACTGCCTCTTCACACTCCGCCCGCTGCAAACAAAATCCCACTTAACAAGTCACTCACTCTCAGATTGAGCCTGAAAACAGGCCGGCATAATCCCTCCTGTTCTCAGGAATGTTTGCAGTCCTCAGACTGAATAATCCTGCGGCACTCCTCGCAGAACTCCTCCCGCTGTGTTTCTGGGGTTTTTAAGAGGTTTACTTCAGTCTCTCTGCTGCAAATATTTTAAGCCACAAAACAAAGAAAATTCAGACGTTCAGCGTGTCGGGAAAATCACCGGCAGGCTGAAGCCAGGCATCGGCGCTCCCCACAGCCTCATGTCCATGTTTGGATGGATTTGAATGAGTGAAACTAGTGCTGAGAGTTAAATCTGTGCACTTTGTTAGTGAGCGTGTTATAAATCAGACTCATTAAAAATCAAACGACACGCTGATCGATTTGTTTGAGCTGCAGGAAATTTTTCAGCTTCCTTGAAACATGAAATTCCCGGGTTGGAGGTAATCTGGGTGCCGTTCCCGCCTCCTGAAGCTTTCTCCTTGTAATTTGACTTTTTTGGTTTGAGTTGATTTGTGCTGAAGCGGCCAGCTGCGCTACAGCTCAGCGCTGAATGAAAGGCCGCCCAGCCGAAGTGGGCTTCTTTCTTCGTCTCTCTCTCGGCCTTTTTTCCCTGCAAGGGGAGAGCAAGCACGGGCCGAGGCTCGCGTCCCCCCCTGCACCTCGGTGACAGATGTAATGGGCACCGAGTAACAACAACCCTCTGAATCATAGTCATTTAGAGGCGCAATAACCCTAATCCCCCCCCACTGCCACACTGAGGGAATTGTCGGCCTGTCGTCTAAGGCCCGGCGGAGCTGCCGACGCTCCGCTGCGAGCGCCCGGGGACCGACAGGAAGGTTCTCACCAATCAGAGGGTTCGATCCCCCTCATACCAACTCAAAGACAGCACGTTCCTATTAAACCAGCCACACACATACACTCATACACATACACATTCCTGCTTTATGTTTTGGGGATCTGATGGTGTTGGATCCTCTTGACTCAGATTTGGGAAAGTCCAGCTGATCGGACCCTTTAACTCTGACTTTACTGATAAACACACAAAAATATTTAGATTTTTATATTTTAAAAACGATCAAACAAATCTGCTGCTTTTTTGTTTTTATTCTTTTTAAATAATCGATGTGGAACTACGCACAGATCTGAGCTGTTTTTCTTTAAAAGAAGTTTAAACGTTCGTCCGATCCACCGCGGGGAAATATACAAATTTAATCACACCGTAAATGATCAAAACATTTCGTGTGAAGCGCCCTCCCGTGGCCGGTGGGCAAAAACAAGCCATTTACATCACCTCCGAACAAATTTATCCCAAAGAATTATGAAATTTCAGATTCAGACTGAACACAGACAAAACTTTTAATAATAATTAATTTTCACATTTAAATTTTGATTTTCCCCTGTTTCTCTCTCTCTCCCTCTCACACACACAGACACACACAGTTGTCAGAATATTTCCCTGAAACAAAAATAAAAAGCTGAATACTGAGATGAATCACACACACGTTCACACTGAAACATTTTCCTCTGAGCAGGATTTGTAAAAACTGACAGTCTGCTGTTTATTGGTTTTACTGCCCGGTAATCAGATTACATGTAAAGCTGCTGCAGATTCACCCAAAAATAAAATCAGAGTCCGAGAAGGCGACAGGGCAAACACGAGCACGCCTCACGTTCATTCACAGCCACGATCAATAAATCCTCTGATGAAACTGATCATCTAGAACTAAACCTGCGTTTTCTCTGCGCCTCATACACCAGAGGTACTGTTTGGAGCCTGAAACACGTCAAGATAATTCTACTCTCACCTCTGACCCTGAACGCAACCCCGCAAGAGCGAGCGGCTGGCGGCATACAGCCCCGCACAGCCCCGCGCAGATCGGCGGCGGGACTCAGCGCGCTCAGCCCGGGAACGGAGCCGCGGGCAGAGCCGCCGGAGCTCCAAGCGGCGTGTGCCGCGCGCACAGCCGCGCGCACGGCCACGGACAAAGTGCGTGAAAAGTGCAGAAAGTGTGACTGACCTGCGTGAGGCACAGCGGAGAGTACATGTCCGTCCTCCGTCCGCCGCCCGCGAGCTGCGCTGCGTTTATGAGAGCGGCTGCGCGTGCGCGGGGCTCTTACTGGAACTCCGGCCCCGCGTGTGTGCGTGCGTGCGTGCGCGAGGAGCAGCCGCCGAACTTTGACCCCGCCGTCTCCGCTCCGCAGCCCGACACCATCCCCGGTAACGGCGCCGAGAGCGCGCTCACAGCTCCGCGCGGCCGCGGCGCGAGGCGGCCCCCGGCAGCATGTCCGTCCGCCCTGCGGTGCGCTGTGGCCGGCTTGCGGCGCTGAGGCTGCTCGGTGCGGCGGGCACGCGGAGAGAGCGCGCCCGCTCCGGCCTGAGCTCCGGAACCTCCGGACTGCAGCGTCCGCGCGCTCACACCCGCTCCTCGAGCCTCCGCTGCGTGCGTGCGTGCGTGCGTGCGTGCGCGCGCGGATGAGCTGCTGGATGCTCCTCGCGTGAACCCGACCACGGACTCACTGATCGGTATCACCGGGACGGGCTGAAAACTTGGAGGCTCACGTGACCGGCGAAAACAGCGCGGGCGGGGGAGCGGGGGCAGTTTGGGTCGGAACTCCGAGCTGCAGCTGCGCAGTTCTGCTCCCTGATTCTGCCCCGGGGTCTTCCCGCACAGGGGGCAGGGGCACGGCACTCAGGGGCCCCGGGCAAAACACACACAACACACACGAATAATGAACACAAAGACACAAAAGTACACAGAAATACACACGAAGACACACAAAGAAATACACAGAAATAATAAAAATAAACACAAATAATACACAAACACACAAATAAATATGAACACACACAAATAATAAACACAAAGACACAAGCACACAGAAATAATACAAATAAACACAACTAAATACAAATAATATGCAAACACAAAAATAAATAGAAATGATACAAACACACAAATACACACAAACAGTACGCACAATTACACAGAAATAATACAAATAAACACAAATAAATACAAGTAAATGCAAATAGACACAAATAAATACAAATAAAAACAATAAAAATAAAAACAAACCGCTGAAATTTTTTCTTCTCCTCCAGACAGCAGGAGCCTCCAAAGCCCTCCTCAAATTATTATTATTATTATTATTATTATTATTATTATTATTATTATTATTATTATTATGAGGAGAAATGAGCTCAGCTCTACTTTACATAACACACACACACGCACACACTTATATAATGTGTGTGTGATCAGATATGTTGCCAATCAGCTGTTCTTTATGTAAAGCTCTGTGACCTCCGACCTGTTTCCTGAGTTGAGTGTAAACAGCTGTTGACCTTCATCTTTTTTTTTAAATTCCGTGTTTGACTTGTTTTTAGATATTTTTGTGTTTTGCTCCCACAGGTGTTCAGTTATTGTTTCCCGCAGTAGAAATGAGGAAAACAGACAAATGGACGAGTATGGACCCGCCCTCTTCACCACAGGTGTCTCATTGTTCACATGTGTGCATCTTCATTTTCAGCATCACGCTACTCTGAGATCCATCACACACCCGGCACCACCACCACTTCCACCATCCTCTGCTTCACACTGACTCTGGATCAGCCGCCATCAGAAACAACTGATTCCTGAAAGCTCGTCCGTTTGCGGCTCCGTGCCTCTGTGCGCTGCAGGCTCTACCTGTTCCACCTGAACAGGAAGAAGGATGATGACACACAGAACCGCTTTGAAAGGTTAAAGGTCAGATCCTGCCGTTTACTGTGAGGAGTGTCTGGGGTGATCTGATAAAATATCTGAAAAGCTGTTTGTGATGCTAAAGCCTCACACCTGCAGGAAGTTCACAGGTCTGAAGGAAGGCGGCCGGAGTCACCCGAGGCACTCAGAGAGTCTGTAAACGGCTTTACGGGGATATTAGTCTGTGGAGATCCTGCAGGAGCATCTACAAGATTCAATAAAGCCTACATAAAGCTGCAGACGCTCCGACGGTCCCGACAGTACCATCAAACCGACGCTGAATCACCACGGAGACGCACAGACCCACCATAAACCCATACAGCAGTCCAATCAGCACCAGCCTCCACCTGTCCACACACAGCCCCTCAGGTGACCAACCTGCAGGAACATCAGTGGGTGGAGCCACAACAGGACCTTCTGTTTAAACACAACAACACAAGAACGAACCAATCAGATCACACCTCATAATCATCGTCATCGCCATCAACATCAGCAGCAGCAGAAATTCACTCAGGTTATCTTCTTTGAACTCAGACACACACGCACGGTTCTTTTATCATCCAATCAGAGGACGCTGCGTCACGACAAGTCTGTCTCAGATGAAACATCACAGCTGTAATCAATCAATAATCAATCATTCTGATCTGATTGTCAGAGTCCACGAAGGATAAAAGCAGGTTTGGATTACTCAGATTACAGATTACACGCCGTATGCACCATTACAAAGGTGAGTCAGGTATGACCACAAAGACTATTATAAATCAATAATTAGGACAGAAAGGGGTTGGTCTGGCTAACTGAGACACTTCAGCGGCTCCTTCGTCAGGCTGTTTTTATTTGTTTGTTTGTTTGTTGTGAGGAACTCTCGTGAAGTCAGGATCACTGTATATATGGAAGTGTTTTGTGATCCCAAGATGTTTCCAGCTCAGTGCTGGTGGCTGGTGAAGCAGGTGGGAGATGTGCTGACGTCACTTCCTTCTGCAGGCTCATGATGGTCTCAGAGGATGTGGAGGAAGCCGTGACGTCTGCCTAGTGAAGCAGCTGCGTGCTCCCGCGGGCTGGACCCGAGCGGCGAGTCGTCCGAGGTTAATGAACAGAAGCTTTTATGTTAATAGAAGGAGCGGCGCCGTGATTTAACAAGACAATCTGCACATTTACTTTGGCTCAAACACGTCTGAGGCTGCTCGTTATCGGGCGGTCAAACAGCGGCTCTGAATGAAGGTCGGCACACAGAGACGGTAATTAGATTAGAGCAATTAAACCAGCTTTTTGATATGACCAATAATCTTAATGTGGAATTCACAGCAGGACATCCTGCTCCCGTTTCATCGTTTCCAGCAGATGCGCCATGATCTGAGCTCCAGCTTCAGGTTTAACAAGCGTTCACGTTCCCTCGCTCCGAGCCTCACCTTATGTCAACAAGAACTCATCCGTCAGGCCTCACATCCTGAACTACAGGCAGATGATCAGATGGACCAATCACAGATGCTCAAAACTTTTATTTGTTCTGGACAATATATAAAGCCTGAGTTCGCCTCACGGTTCCTGCTCTCTCAGTCGGACTCATTAAGCATCCTGAGAAGCATCAGTCCTGTTCCACCAGCCAGCACCTCGGAGCCAAAGAATCACATGTAGAATCACTTCTGATAGCGACCATGAAGGCGACCGCAGCGAAGAGCAAATCCACTTTCACCGAAGGAGAGAAAAGCATCACCATGAACCAATCAAAGACTCAAATGTTCCACTTTCTCAGTCCTTTCCTGCACAGAGCACTGATTCTGCAGCACAAAGCTGCCACCATGGAGCGCACACAGCATTCATAAAGAGCACGTCACTCACCTGAAAACACCTGGGCAAATCAGGTATGCCCTCACCTGAAGGGACAACAGGTGACTGAACTATGGGAGGAAGACGGTGCTTTCTGCCTTTCTAATTTTTCATAGCTTTTTAATTATTATTTAAAAGAGAGGACAAGTTTTTTTAAACCTTCCAAAGAGCACCTCAGACAGCACAGGTGTAATCACCTGTCAGACAATCAGAAGCAGAAGAGGGCGGAGCTTTAAGTGACCACATGTGATGAAGTGATGATCGGATGTTTAAGGTGCAAGTGAACGCCTGCTGAGTGTCACAGGGCTCATATTTCTCTGCCTCATCAGGCAGCATTGGCAGAAAAGCAGCCTGAGGCGCCATCTAGAGGAGACTCACCGACACTACAGCAGCCTGTAGCCTGTGTGTGTGTCTGTGTGTGTTTGTTTGTGTGTGTATGAATTCTTACTATCTTGGTGGGGACCAAAATCTGAAATTGAAAGGCATTTTTCACACTCAAAATGTGGTTTTAGTGTCAGGGTTACAATTGGGTTATGGTTAGGTTTAGGGTAAGGGTTAGGGTTAGGCATTCATTTTTGATGGTTAGGGTAAGCGGCTAGGGAAAACATTATGTCAATGGGATGTCCCCACAAGGATAGCAAACCAGACATGTATGTGTGTGAGTGTGTGTGTGTTTTTGTGTGTGTGTATATGAATATTTGTGTGTGTGTGTGTGTGTGTGTGTGTGTGTGTGTGTGTGTGTGTGTTCATTTTACAGGATCTAAGGGAGAAACTTTGATAAATTCTCTGATTCAACAAAAGCTGAAGATCTGATTTTGATTAGTTCATTTTAGTAAATAAAAAGTAAAAACATTGGAGACAAAAACAAAAGAGTAAAACTTCAAAGCCTGAAATAAATTTCCACAACACCAGTAGTAAAAAGATTCATTTGAAGTCTTTTGGGAGGGTGCATGAAGCCGTCTGTGTTTGCAATCTGACCCCACCTGCTTCTGCCAATCAGTGGTGATTTCCTGCAGTGACATTTTTTTGGACGCCACTGAGCTGCCATTTCAGTAAAAAGTTGTGGAACTACTTCTGTCCTAACAGAACAACAGAAGGAAGCGAGCTGGAACGTTCCGCCAGCGCCTTCCACAATTTCGGACGGCATTTTCAAGAAAACGTTTGAAATGATAGAAATGTCCCTCAGGGAACGTTCCTGGAAGGTTAAAGGTCAAACGACCACAGAACGATAGGCCTGCAGCGCTCGGAGAATTTGATGTCATGGGGATGTTTGTGACGACAGGACGCTCCCCTGAATGTCAGCGCAGCGTTGTGAAGTGCTGGGTGGTTGTCGTGGTAACAGATTATAACCCGTGTAACCAGGGCCGAGACTCCAATTACATTTCCACCCCTCAGAGAGCGGCCAATCAGCCGATCGGCTCCTTCATCTTTAACGGAGCGCTGTTTAAATAAAGATTCAGTTTTTTGTCTGTTTGTTTCTGCAGTGCAACGCAAGACTGGAACGGGTCAGAAGATGATGGGGGGGACGCCACCAACCAGCCAATCAGACGTGAGCAGAAATCCAAAAACTCGACATGGACGTCACCATGGAGACGGGCTGATGTCGGCGGCAGTTTGGGCTAAAAAATACAAAGTGTGTGTTTCTCTGTGTCTGTGAGTGAGTGTTTGTGTGCATGTGTGTGCCTGTGTGTGTGATGGGTGGACGGGGGCTCCTCCACCTGCTCCCACTGAGCTGCTGCCAGGCTGGAGACCAGCCAACAGAACCAGGCCTGAAACCAAGCCGCAGCCAAGCTCGCACAACCAGAGAGAGAGGGAGGAAAACAAGGGAGGAGGGGGAGAAGGACAGAAGGGGAGAGGAAGCACGGAGCGATGGGGAGGAAGAATAAGGTCAGAAAAGCAAGAAGAGGAGGAGGAGGGATGCTTCTCATTTGTTTTCTTTGTGGATCTGAGACGTTGAAGCAGCTGATCATCGGCCATCATCTCTGCCGATCAGCTGATCATTAATCAATTTTTACATCTCCAAACCCCAAAACGCTTGATTTTAGTCCCAAAACCTTAGAAATGAGTGATAATAAAAATATGAGCGCAGGGAGGCCACAGATGAGGAGGAGCGTTACAGCGAGGAGGTGTAGATCAAAGCTGGAGAACAGAAGAGGAGAGGTTAGATTGTTTAGGACAGGAAGAAGAGTGGAGGCCCTCTGAGAACATCTGCAGCAGCTGCTGAGCAGAGCTGTGTCACAGCCTCGGTTCTCCCTTATTTCTTTGGATCCATGACACGAGTCAGAGAGAACCGTCGTTCAGACAGTGAACAGGAGCATCATCGCCGTCAACGACAGTCACATCAGCACACACATCTGGGCCTGATGTGGCATTTGCAGCAGAAGCTCTGTTGTTAGAGTTTAACAGCAGCAGCTGCTGAGGGTCCAATAGTAGGATAAACGAGGCGCTGAGATTCTACATCTCTGGAGCCAGCTTTGATCTCCACCTTTAACTGCCACCCCATCCATGGAGCCCCGGAGGCTCAGGTAGACCTGGATTGATCCCCGGCTCCTCCTGGGAGAAGATAGCGGACCCTGAGCTAGCCTCAACACACCTGCACGAGTGTGAATGTCGGGCAGAGCTGCTCAGGTGTGGATAAAGCTCTGGTTGTGACTGGCTGAATGAGGGCTCAGGATTAAGCAGAAAGGCGTTTTTCATGTTCCGGTACATTTTCACACAGGACCCGTGTTGTTCACCTGTTGGGCCCCCGGCGGCCTGCACGAAGGTGGCAGGTACAGACCTAACACGGGGGTCCGTCAGCTGCATCACGCTGCTCTCTGACGACCTCAGTAATCGCAATCTGAGACTTTAAATCGCAAGGTCAGAAAAATCCAAACCCTCCTTCAGTCCTCTCGTACTTCTACCGCAGGGAGGGCCTGACCGCAGATTCGTAGTTTCACGTCTGCAAGAGGCGCAAAAGGGGCATCTGAAACATGCATGTCTCAAATAACAGTGAACGTGAATGAGAGTGAGAGCAAGACCAAACCGCGAGATCGGACCGGGAGATTGGATCAGGATCAGGGGAGAGCAAGATCGGACCGGGATCAGCGGAGAGTGTTACTGCGGCTGCTCTGTCTGCTCGCCGAAGGTGTTTATGGCTACTGGAAAATGAAGCGCCCATTTGACGCTGACCTTGGCGGTGTGGGTGGGGCTCTGTTTACAGTTTGAAAACAAACCATAAAATAATTCCATGAACGTCAGAATATCATCGCTATGATGACAACCTCACCTCACACACACTTAACTCCTTTTTCTACTGACTACTGTGTGTGTCTGTGCATGCGTGTGTGTGTGTGTGTGTGTGTGTGTGTGTGTAGGATGAAACAGGAAGGCAGTTGTGTGGTGAGAGGCAGGCAAGAGGAACAGATGGCCTGGCAGAGCATGGGGAGAGGCCGGAACCCCCCCACCCTCTGACCGACTTTCATTGATGAGCCCGTGTGTGTGTGTGTGTGTGTGTGTGTGTGTGTGTAGCACGTGTTAGACACATATGCCATTGCGCAGCATTATTTAGAGCAGCACCACCCCGATTACTTTGAGTTTACACACAGACACAAATGGAGCCGTTCGCCAGCATCCCCACACAAACAGTTTCTGCTGGTTTCAGCGTCAATCAGCTCACACACACAGACTCACACATACACACGGGCAGAAACCCGGCTGATGGAGGAAAATGTGAAACAGTGAAACTTGATCACGACTGAACAAATACACACTTGACGACTTGAGAAACAAACGCAGCCACACAAACGCTCCCTGACACCAGAGCAGCGCCTGATCGCTGCTGCGGGCTTGATTACAGGTGTGCACATCTGGTTTTAACGCCAGCTTCTTCTCTACATGAAGGACAGCGAGGAGTCGGGTTAATTAGACTTGTAAGAATGTCAGAAACAGCAAACACATCCATAGTACAGCAGTGCTGTCAAACAAGGCCCAGAGGCCAGAATCGGCCCGCTGGACAGCTTTGGAGAACGTGAAGGAGGATTTAAACTTTACCACCCATCTGTGGAACAGCATCTTTTATCAGAATCAGAATATTTTATTAATCCTGTGGTTACAGGACAACATGAACAGTAACACACTGAACTACAAAGTTTGCAAAATATAAGAAATAGCACGTCTTCACCCATCTTTGTGTTTCCCCTGAGCCGATCTCAGAGTTGGGATTATTTAAACCCAGACTTGTTTGCGGTACTGAGCATGCTTGATCATGCCCCGTCTCACCCGGTGTGGCAAAGACGCAGCAGACTTCAGAGGATTATGAGGTGACCCGTGCCTCCGTCCAGCCCGACGGGAGCGTTAACATAAACAAGATGAAGCGCTGCGAGGGCCGGAGGACGAGTCGAGTTAGCGGTTCGGTACGAACGAGAGAAAATCCTCCTAGACTCACCTCCGGCCTCCCTCAGAGAGCGTGTGTGTGTGTGTGTGTGTGTGTGTGTGTGTGTGTGTGTGTGTGTGTGGTTGGAAACCCTCGGCTCGGTTTATGGATTGAGTCGAGGAGAAAGTTTCACATTATACAAGCTAACGAAAATATCTGGTGAAGCGCTGAAGGGAAAGCAGTGAGGGGTCAGAGGTCAACCCCGACAAGAGACAAGCTCCTCAGATTCTTCTTTGTCTCTTTTTCTTTCTGTCTTACAAACCTAAACCACACACACACACACGTTAATGCCTCGCTCTTCCCTCAGCAGCAGATTGCCCACGCACTCCAGGTTTCAGCAGGACCCAAACCTGACGGGGCGCCCAAAAAATCTTCTGCCTGCTTTGAGAGGAAGAAGGAAGCCTGCAGGCGAGATGATGGGGAGCGCAGGCAGGCTGGCAGCAGAGCCGGGCATATGCTGCCCCCCCCCCCCGAAAAAAATAAAAACACAACAACAACCCCCCCGCGCCTCCTTCTGTCTCCTCTCTGCCAGGAAACCAGTCTGCAAACCAGCACAGCCAGTGAAACCAGTCAGAAAATCAGGCCTCCCGCTGGGGTCACCTTGACAGACAGACGCACAGCAGTTTCGAGGTTCCCCGTGAAGAGAAGTGGGGTCAATGAGAGAGGGCCCAAGCTCCTGCAGACACGAACACCGTGCGATATGATCGCACTCATCACACATTACGGTGTTTCATCAGCTTTGAGCGCGTCCGAGTATCTGTGTCCTGATCTTTACATTTGAGAAGTGAAGTTTTCTCTGTGTGAAGATGAAGATTTTTCTCCTGTTTCTGTTTCAAATATATTTGATTTCTCTTTCACGTTCACATTGATTTGTATTTCCTTTTTATTTTTACCTTTTGACGCGTATATCTTTCTTCTTATGTTGGTCGATACCAGGCTCACAACAGGAATACAGATTTGTAAATATTAATAATCAAAATCAAAAGAAAGAAAACAAATTTTAGGAGCAAATTCAAGCCCAAACATCAGTTTTATAAATTACATTTGATTTTTTAGTTTATTGGGATTTCTTGTTATTGCACATGAAGTTTTACTGATCCGTTCAGTCACATGTCTGATTTTGGCAGATTTGCTCCTCCGTACATGCGCAAGTTTAAACCCAGACGAGGCACATAAATATTACAGATTACTGCATTAGATTTAGATTACTAGTCTAAAATATGATGATGTGAAAGTGAACTTTAAACATGTGAAATTGTGATTTTATTTGAAAATGTTTTCAAATGTTTAAAGAGAAAATTTCAGCCATAAATGAATCTTATTGAGAAGTCGTTCATTTTTCACTGCTTGATCTGGAAAAGATCAAAAGGATTCAGATTACAGATTTTAATAATCCAGTGGATTACTGCATCAGTTCACACCATTTGTATTCATGTGACAGTCTCATTTATGCAGCCCTCGCTGTGCTGACGTTTATCTCATCCTCTGAAGTTTTTTTTTTCTCGTAGCTTGAATTACAAAACATGTTTTAAATAAAGTTTTAATTTAAATCATCTGTTTATGTTCAAGAATGAAATTACAAAATGTTGATTTCATTTTTAAAAATGCACAAAAACTGATCAGTAATCATATTGATCAGCGTTCAGCAGACGTGCCCCTGATCAGCTTGTTGTGTTTCTAATGGAGGGAACTCACCTGAACACACACACACACACACACACACACACACACGCCCCCTCCCACGCCCCAACACACAATGTGAGAACAACAGAGACCTGCCAGCTGTTCACATAAACACGGGAGACACAGCTGGAAAGACACACACACACGGGTGCCGGGGGAGCCAATGCACACGCTGCTTTAATTAAAATGATGAGATTATAAAGCAGAAGCTGGTTAGATGTGGTGCGTTCTTTGATTTTTTTAAACCTGCTTTTGTGCGATGAGAGAAAACAGAGTCTGTTTGTGACTTAAACGGTGGTTCAGGGCCCCATCAGGGGCGCTCAGGAAGATCACAGGGGTCCAACAGCCAAACGGGAACAAGTTAAAGGTAAAATACGAGAGTCTGAAGGACTTTGACGTGATTTTGTTTAAACTTTAAAACTGAACTTTTTTTCTCTTCAATTAATGTTGATTTTTCTTTTTGCACTTTTTTTGTGTTAAGTCTTTTTTCCAGCTTTGTCTTGACTCGCGCCCATTTCATGCCTCAGTGGCTGGTTTAGGCCACTCGTTCCCACACCGTTCTCTCACCCTGTCTCACTCTTTCTCCTGACAGGGACGGGGGCATGCAGACAGGAGTGGCGCTCAGCCTTTTGTGGCCCTCGGCGGTGGTCGGGAGGCCGGGCCCCCGTCTCCTGCGGTGTGACTAACGTGGAGCGACAGCGCCAAGGTGGCAGAGAGCTGCGGCCGTTCTGCTCGGCTCGATGCCGGCTTTGTGCGCCGTCACCGCCGGTTATCTTCCCACAACACGTGCTGCTGTCAGTGGCCGAAGCTCCCCCAAAATCCTCCTGAGGCCCCCGCACCTTTAATGTCTTCATTTAGCACAAACGTGAGTGTGTCTGTGTGCCTGTGTGTGTTGGGTTTCATACGAGTAGTGTGAAACTCATGAAGCTGCTGACTGCAGATACTCACAGGAAAATCGCAGAAGAAGAAAAACAGAGTTTTGTATTCCAAAAAATGAGAAAGACCAAAAACATCACAGCTGGAAGTGCAACAGTGCAACAGCGCCCTCTGCTGGCTGCTCAGGGGCACTACAACAGTAAGATCTGAACACAGAGGAGAGGAGGTCAGAGGATGAAGGGTCAAACTGCAGAAGGCGGCTCTTCTGGCGCTTTCACACACGCCTCAGCTTTAAATGTGGTGCAGCTGAAACACATTTAAATCTAATTTCCAAACACAGAAGACGAGCTCAGGTTAAAGATGCTCCGTCATTTCTGTCTCTGAACACGAAGCGTCTGATGTAACTCCTGCCCACCTCGCCTCCTTCCAACAATACACCATGACCGTGATCACCTCCTCGCACCACGCTGCCTCCTCAATCACATGTAAATCCAGCAAGCACGTGAAGCTGCAGGTTAGCAGAGTGTGACGTAACTCGATCACATGTTTGATCTGCTCAAAGTTCTGCAGCAGAAACTCACATGTGACCTGACAGGAGGTTCGCTCCTACTTCCTGTTCCTCGAGTCTACTATCAGCCTTTTCTTATGCCACTGTGTTTCTTTCACGTCCTGAGCATTTTTAAATGCCCTTCTCTTTTATGTTTTTAACTTGGTGTTTTTAGTTTTTATTTCATATTTCTGTCATTTTAATTGCATGAAGCAATCATTTACAGGAATCTAAGAGCAGCACCTGGCTTTTGTGTGTTTTCTTTAATGCCGGGAGAGCAGCAGTGAGTGATGAGGAGGTCAAACCAAGACTTGAACTCTACCACGTCTGTAAAACAGGACTGTGGGCTCTCGGGGTCAGTACTGAAAGCACTGACAGCAAAGGCCTTACAGGGTAACGGAGACGCATCACGACATCACGACCATACGAGCCTTCAGCTCATTGGGTCTCTGCACATCCTCAGAGTTTCTCTTTTTACCACAAACTCAAACACTCAAATCAGTTTTTATCTAAATTTACTGAGAGACTTCCTTTCATGACCAGTGTGTGTGTGTGTGTGTGTGTGTGTGTGTGTGTGTGTGTGTGTGTGTGTGTGTGTGTGAGTGGGTTCAGAGGTGTGTGACCTCAGCGTGGAGGAGAGTGATGACCACCATGGGGGGCAACAGCAGGGAGGGAGGATGATGAAGGACGCTGTGGGAGGAAGTGGGACGCAGGGACGCCATCACTCACTGGCCCCTCCCACCTCCACCTCTCCTCCCATATGTGTAGCATGGGGAGATGATGTAGGTTTGTGGATGATGCATGCACCTGAGCTCACACCTGGGCGCCCGGCCAAGCGTGTTTGTCACGTTCGATCTTCAGCTCGTTAACAATGCAGAGTCGGAAACTTTAACCCGACCAGAGTCTGTACCACGCTAGCCCGTCCGCTACACCTGTGCAGGGGTGATCTAGACCGCCTTCAACACAGTGACATCACAGACCACCGGGAGGTAATCTTCTAATCTCAGAAATCCAAACAGGAAGTAGATGCTTCCTTAAGTCCTGCCGACAACGTTAATCCTAATAAAAATGCTGCTGAACACAAAACCTTTAGTCTCACATCACCGTAACTACCTCCCACAGATTTCAGACCACCTTAAACACATCTCAGTGCCACTTTAAACTCAGTAATTGTCTCCTCATCACGCCTCACCTCCTCTCTCTGACCTCTTGCATCTCCCCTCTATGCCCCCCTCCGAGTGAGCAGGTCAGAACTTATTTCCGCAGCGCTTAATAAGAAGCACATGGCTGCTTTCTCTCTTCAGCCAGCGCCTCCTCTTTCTCCTCCTACTCCTCTGCTTCCTCCAGGCCACCTCTTTGGGTTGACTGGGGCCAGAGGGGGAGACAAAAATCCGTGAGAGGGAGAGGGAGGAGAGAGGAGGCGAGGGGGATTTCCACTATTAGAAACTGGAGATCCACAAATTTCCTCATACCACCTTAACTCCCTCCTTTACTCAGAGACTCTTCTCTCCACCTTAAAGTGCCTCGCAGCATCCGCCGCCTGTTCAACTGTTACAGGATGAACAACGAAGATGTGACATCAGATGCGCTTCCTGCCCGTTCACAACTCCGATGACGACACCTGCTCTCGAAGTGAGACAGGAAGTCACAGGAAACGCAGCGAGGAGCGGATCAAACTTTCATGGATACAGCTTTTAACACTCAAATGTGTTCTTCCCAGCATGCATTTCACACCGCAGCCATCACAGCAGAGAGCATCATCTGCAAATTTATTCCACAGTTTTTATTGGCTGTGACCGATCCCACACACGCTGCCAGCTGACGCCCTCGCCTGTTGCCTCCCACCGTTATTCGTGACAGAAGGAGACACAGGTGTCGTATCGTAGCGCTTCATCGATATGTCACCCCGGCCTCAGCATCATTGCATTGGTGCTTTGACACGATGAATGAGGCGACACTGACTGGCTGCTGGCAGTTTGGGCAAAAGGTGTAGTCAGTCATTTGAAGAGGTTATTTAATAAATAAAAAGGATTGTGTACTCATAAATATGCAGAGATTAATGTGTTCAACAAACTGATGCATTCTCACAAATGTCTAATTATTGTATTAAAAAATACACAGGACATACATCCTCCCCCACCATGTTTGAATACACAGGTCATGAAGGACATTTGCCTTCTGCCGATGGCAGAAGACCACAGAGTACCGAGCCAAAGGTGGAGGAAAAGAGAAGTTATAGGTGTTCGCCTGCCGTGGAGGAACATTTAAATTCATGTCTACATCTTCAGACTCAGGATGCAAAGCATCATACCTGTCTTACAATCAGAGACAGGTTCCTTTTCACAAAAGACACTAAACCACAATCAAACAATAAAACCTTGTCCTCTTCGTCCACACCTCAAGCGTCATGTCCTGAAGTCAGGCCTCTATCACTGGAAAATGTGCACAAGTTCATTTTTTCCCCAATACTGTCACACTCACTTATTGTCAGCAGATGAGACATGTGACCCTCCCATCTCCAGACAGCTGACAAGAGCCGGTTAAACAACAACAACAGGTTACAAGCTAACCTTAAAGCAGCTAATGTCAGGCTCAAGTGTCCAAAAAGATCACACTTCCCCTCTGATACAGTTTGATACATTGACACACCGTATGAGAGTTTAATCACTAAGTGTCCAATAATGTTAGATACACTTCGAAGATGGGCTCCCTAACACCCACTAACAGTAGCTAACAGCAGCAAACAGTAGTTGACAGTCGCTAGCACCACATAACAGGAGCTAACAGCTGCTAAGAGTAGCTAAGAAAAAAGGCTGCAGTTATATACATACAGTTCTGTATATAATCAGCAGCTCACTTCAGTGTTGCTGTAATCACACAGAAGAGAGCTTCTCTGGCTCTCTGACTCCATTTTTTACAGACTCCTCCAGAGTAGATAAAGGTGGATGCTTTACGCCCACCATTGACAGCTGAGGCAAAAAGTGGACTGACAGCCTTCCACTGACAGGGAAAAAATACAAAGAGTTGTAGAAACATGCTGGCTGGTCATGGCCGTTATGGCATACAGTTTCAATTGAATGTGTTTGATCTATCTATAGGTTTGTCCTATAGCAGCTACATTAGCTAAGATAATGCCTATAAATTAGTGGTTAAAAGAAACAACTCAGTTGACTGCAATCTACTGACTAGTGATGAAAAATATTACACAATGTAATTTTAATATTTATCACTTCACACCAACACAGTGAAAAACGATGAGGTGGCCACTGAAGGAAGCTTGTGTGCATAACTGAGATAAAAAAAACAGAAGCGCTGACAAAGCAGGATTGTCTGCAGAGACCTCTAGTGGCTGAGTGAAGAAGTGCATGCAAACCCTACAGTGGTTAATGTCGCATTTTCTTAAATCTAAACATGGAGACTGGGGAACTAAACCAAACCAGTGACTGAAACCAATTCAAATCATAAACCTGAAAGCTCAATTTATCAGCTTTTCTATCTCCAACAGCACAGGGGAATGTGTACAACAACAAATGGAAATAGCACCATGTTAACATGATGATGGTGCAGTGTGGGTCGAAGGGTTATCTTGACTAATCAAAGAGTAGAGCACCAGCCTGTGTGTAGCCTGACAGACAAACCCAGGAAAAAACCCCACAAAATTCAAACTCTTCAGGTAACAGAAAACTGACCCGAGTAAAACATTAATGTGTGGATTTCAACAGGTTGATGTGACGCCCTGACGAGCACGCTCAGACTGAAGTAATGGAGCTTTAAAGGTAAACTCAAAGTACGAACGAGATGGAGGAGGCTCAGGTGAGCTCTTATAACCATTGTTACCATCATTCAGAGTGTGTGTGTGTCTGTATATGTGTCCAGCTGCAGGTTGCTGGGAATAGGTGTATCATGAATATTCATGATGGAGCCTCTGGTCGAAACAGCTGCCTGAGAGACGCGCGCACCCCCCCCACACACACACACTCTCATGGCTACAGCAGCTGGACGGGAATCTGTCTGTTTGTCTGCTTCAGGCTGAGACACACAACAACAACGCCGCTTTGTCGCTAACATGTGCTGAGGTCAGCAGGCTGCCATCGCACACTTACGGGAACAATGACAAACACTCGACATGCTCCGTTTGGACAAACAGGAAGCAGATCACCGAGTGCAGTACCTGTGACGTCCACCGGACAGCGCTGTGGGGAACAGTTTCATACTACCACGCCGTCTTTAGCAAACGCTTCCTGTGGGTCGGCTCCTTGGTCTGGCCTATACAGCAGGTGTGTTGTGCTGTGTAAAAGGTGGCTCGTGTTCTGTTGGTTAAACGAAACTTGCATTAAATTAAAACAGATGTTTAAACTGAGTTACGTCGCATGCATGACAGAAACACCCCAACATCTGGCCCGGCCTATGGAAGACAACTTTAAATAAACACACAGTGATCAAAACATCCAGAGGACACTCATCACTTTTCAGATAAAACTCAGTCTGCAGGGTTACGTGAAAAATTGCTCACGTGTTCAAACGTCTGGGATCAAAAACTCCCCAAATGTTGTTGGAACATCAGAAACATCTTTCCAACCAATCGTATTTGGCAGACAGGCTCGTCTGCATCACAGCGAGTCATACTCACACTTGACACCTCTGGTCTCTGCGCACAGCTGGCATGGACTCAAACCGTCAAACATCATAAGGTTCGTTAGCTTCTCATTTTTAGTTTATTAGTTTGGATTTTAGAGGATTATTCTGGTCATGTCCCCCTCTGTGCTTTTATTCTTGGACTCCACCACGCTCAGCTCGTCAGCTCGCTGACGGTTTGTCATGTGAATCATCAGCATTCAAACGTCAGGTTTTTGAAGGTGGCAGACCGAGAACCACAGCGTGACGTTTTACCACAGCTCCAATCACCATCTGGTCAGTGAGAGCGGACTCTGCGCTCCTCTGTGCGCTGGGTCATTACCGGTGTGTTAAACTTGGAGCAGATGAAATATTTTCCCAGGCTGATCCCAGCTCCTCTCTCATCTCTTAGAACTTTAGGGCCAATCAGATGTCATTTCCTGTTTGATCTGAGCTCTTCCTGATGGGTGAATATTCCCCTCCAGCCCTGAAGCCACTTTCCAAACTCCCTTCTTCAGGGTTAAATCAAGTTCCCTCCAAACTTTTCCCCAAATATTACAATTATGCCGCCAGCTCGTCCGTCGCCGAGAGGCGAGCGAGACAAATTCTCGGTCGGCCGTCCAGATGTTCCAGCAACGAGCAACAACTGTCTGGTATCCTCTGGAGGGCCGGCCCTCACGTGTCACTCAGCTGTTTCTGAGGCGCGCACCAACAACAGCTGTGCCGCCTCAGCGCAGCGTCTCTGATCTGATCTGCTAATCACGCTGTCCGCCTCAAACTGTCGTTCGTTTCCCTCTTTTTCATCATTGTTTTTCTTCTTTCAGGTTTCAGGTTTCTGCTGTGGAGACTCGTCCATTTCTCACAGGACAGTTAACAGTAATAACACTGAAATTAACGCATTCATTCAGGGATTCAGGGATTAAAGCTGCTGTGAAATGCTCAGAGGAGGGAGGACTCCTCTCTGACTGACCTCACCCCCTTCAGAGGATGTAAACCAACATAAAAGGTCAAGAAAGCTCCAGCATCGCCCCCCCATCACCGTTTCTACATCCCAGTCTGATGGACTTTATATCAACCATGGACCAGGCTACAGCAGCATCCTCTTACTAAGGAGACCTGACCTGATTTAAGATGGAGCATCCTCATACAGCTAGTCCTTGCTGGGTTAGATTCAGGCCTTTCGGTTTCTGGCAAAAACCCCCAAAAACACATCCTGATGAAAAAATTTGACATAAAGTATGAATCACAAAGAAGCCCTCACAGATCCAGAACCGTCACTAAAAACATCATGGTGATCAACAGTGAACTGCAGTCACGTTCAGTAACTGTTAGACACTCCCCTCTCCTACTCGGCAGCCATCCTGATACGTTACCTGAAGCATTATCTAAACTAACGATCATTCCTGTGGACGTGTAAACTTCAGCCGACACGTTGTGGCTAATCCACGACGGAAAAACACTTCTGATCAGGATCAGAAATCATTTCTGTTGTTTTGCACACGTGATCGCGAATCATCCCATTATTTTCAGCTCGACTTCTAAGTAAGTAAGTAAAATTTTATTTATATAGCACATTTCTAGATAAAAGATCACAAAGTGCTTCACAAGGTATAAAACAAAAACAGTCAAAAGTTAACAAAATGCAATTTTAAAAAGATGTGTTTTTAGCCGTTTTTTAAAAGTAATCACTGAGTCTGCAGATCTTAAGTTCTGAGGAAGAGAATTCCACAGTCTGGCGGCCACAGTAGCAAAAGCTCTATCACCCTTGGTTTTCAGTCTTGTATACTGAATAACAAGTAGGCCCTGATCACAAGACCTCAGGGACCTACTAGGGGCATAGGGCTGTAAAAGTTCAATGATGTACGCTGGTGCTTGTTCTTGAAGAGCCTTAAATGTCAAATAACTTCTCTGAGGGACCAAGAAATCTGAGCTTTTTTTAAACGGTTTCACTTTGACCCAAACTCTGTTTTCTATACCTGAGTGCTTCTGGAGCCTGATGCTGTGGTTATGGCTGACGTCACATCATACACTACAACTGTAACATCAGCAGAGTACAGTAACTGTTTAACTGTCGGTGGTCAAATTCATGTCCAGCTCTCAGTCTGTCACCTTTCCTGATGCGATGACTGTTCAAGTTGATGTCCTGAGAGCAGCTCGAGAAAGCCACTGAAATCACTTCCTGTGAGTACATCACAGCTGATGTTATCCTTCGCTCTGCACGCAACCGTGTTTTCTGACCGTTTGACTCTGGGGTGAAGTTAAATGAGGCTCGACCTCTGACCTCCCGTTTCCAGGAGTAACCTGCTCGTCGGTGCGTGCGCTCCCTCCAGAGCGCCTCCTCCGTCTGCCGCTCAGAGCGTGAAAAAGATTCAAACCGTCAGATCTGTTTGTTTCATCGTGTTCCTCACGGCGTCCCACTTATCAATGCAACATGAGCCAAATGTGTTTGTGCTGCAGAGCGGGGAACAGATGGGCCAAATTAATGATCCCGTGTATGTTTAAAGTAGAAAGATATTTATTTGCGTGCGTGGCCGAGGGCTGGAATTAAACGGTGTAGGGAAGGAGAACTTCCTTTTTAGCAAATCTCGAGGAAAAGCGACGTTTTCACAAGCTCGCAGCGATCGGGTTGCAGCGCAGAGTGGTTTCAGGGAATTATAAATAAATCAGAGTCAAGCAGGCGATCCCGAACGAGGAGGAGGAGGAGAAGGACGAGAGTTTTCTTTGTTTACGGCTGACTCTGGAGACCTGAAACGGACCCTCCGAATAAATAAATACCACCGCTACAGGAAGTTCAGCCGTTTCCCCTCAGGCCCAGTTTAGTTTTATTAGCTACAGTCCTGCACAGATAGCAAACCATGAGACCTCCTCCCCTCCTCCTCCTCTTCCTCCACTGTGAGCATGTGTGCCGCTCTCTGGCTTCAGCTGCTTTCTTAAACACATGAATTGAAGTGCAGGTTGACCTCAGTAAGAACTCATCTCAGAACCTCTCACTGTAACTCTGGCTGAACTCATAGTCGTAGTTTTTACTGCAAAAAGAGAAATGTACTCTTTACTCCAAAGTACTTGTGATATATCAGCTGCACATTACTTTTCGGATTTCAACAGTTCATAAAACCGAGTCAAATGCTTTTTTTTAAAAAATATTTTGCAATTTAAAATAATTACCTATAAAAAACTGTGCTGTGTTGATAAATGCATCAATTTGAATCACTGATATCTGCTCTGTCAGACAGGATTCTTATCTAATCATCTCTGGTTTTAGCGAATGGAGACGTTCTGTTTTTCCCTGGATGTTGAGGTTGTTTCATCCAGTTCTTCTGTATCAATAAATGTAAACTGAAATATAATTAACAACCTGTACAATCACAGTGATCTCTGAATTTAAAGCAGACCCAAAGTGACTTAATCACCTGACGAGTCAGGAAGATCCTACATTGTAGAGGAAACAGAACGACTGAACAGGCTTGTTATTATTCGCTGCAGTGTAAATACGTCTGACACGTGATGCTATATGCGGACGATGCAGTTCTTTACACTTAAGCCAAATAGAAAAAAGTTGGCAAAGTCAGAACAAATAAACTTAAAAAACTGAAATTATTTAATCAGTTACTCCTGATTCATTAAATATATCCTAAAGAAACCAGACGCCTTATTGAGTAAAATGATTAAAAAATGTTTGATGGTTTCTATTTTTCTCAGCTGATAAGAGGCAAAAAATCCTCACATAATTTCTGAGGAGGTTTGATGTCCTTAAATAAAATAATGACAAAGTTTCTGTGACAAAAGTCTAAAAAAAATGTATTCAGCAGATCAAAGAGAATAGTTTGAAAAGTCCTGTCACAGAAAGCCGAGCTTGAACTCTTCTTTAGGCCTCATCAATAATTGAAGCGCCAGGCCAGAGGCGGGTTTGCAGAGTGGAGGTGGGAGGTGGACAGGTGTGTTTAGGGTGAGGAGGGGGGAGGAGCTGCAGAACAACAGCTTGCTCTCAGCAGGGGTCCCGGGGAAGGAGCAGGTGAGGAGGTATCCATTGCACTGCTTTTACAGCGTCTACCTGACACCACTTCAGAGAGGGGAGGTGAAGAGGAGGAGGAGGAGGGATGGCAGGCCGGAGGCGCTTACGGTCCAGGAAAACAGAAAAGTCTCACAAAGGTCTGAAGGCAGAGAAAGAGAGATGCTCTCCTGGTAAAAATCACACGTGAACATGTTTTTAACACGTGTGACAGGAAAGAGTCGCCAACCAGCTCGAACACTCCCACCCAGCGGTTTTCCAGGAATGAAGAGCTGGAAATGAATTTTATCAGGAAAGTGAAACAGGAAGCTGAATTCAAGCATGATAACTCATGAGAAAAATAATCTGAAGGAAGGAGAAAAAGGAGTTGTTGTTTTTTTAAAATAGGGCTTATTGGTGTGTATACATGGATACACATGACAGACATGGGAGACAAGGTATGAACACGAGGAGGGGAACATGGGAACTGAAAAGGAAACAGGACACAAACCCACAGAGAGGGACAGAGACGACAAAGACAAGAACTGAACAGGGAAAACTAGAGAATTCAAGATATAGGATAAACTCTAGACTAACTAATGAACATTAAATAATAATACATAATAATACATGCCAACACTAGGTCAGACAACCCAGAACCATGAGAAAGGTAAATGCCCATCATCTAATAAAGTATGTGAACTTGTCACAGTGATGTGCACCACCTCAGGTAACAATGATATTTTGTAAATACATTTTATGACCTTAAATATTCCTGATCAGTTTTAATGACTCCAGAATGAACTCCGTTGTGTTTCTGGGTGCAGTGAATCCAGCAGCACCTCCACTGCGGGCTCATTAAAGCTTACATGTTGGATCCTTTATGAATTCCAGGAATAATTACCGTAAATGTCGGGCTATAAGCCGCTACTTTTTGCACAAGCTTTGAACCCTGCGGCTTTTAGTCAGGTGCGGCTTTTCTATGGATTGTCCGTGATTTTTGTCATATCGTAAGACGATTTGTTTTGTGTGTTCCGCTGTTGTACGGCACTACGTTGCCTGGCGGAAGGATCGGGGTTCAAGAGTGGTATGTTAGTCACATGTCCGTCCGCCAGGCAACGTAGTGCCGTACGAAGTAGCGCGAAAAACAAACTTCAAAGTAGCGCTACGCATTCAGCGGGAGGCGTGGATGATGAGCGGCGATAAACTTGCAAGTTATGCCCAAAAAGCAAGTTATGCCCAACTCCACCGGTGGATTCTGACAGCGTGGAAAAGTGTGAAAACATCCACGATCACCAACGGATTTTGAAGGGCTGGACTGCTGCATGATGGAGAGGAGGACACCGCCACGGCCCTTCTGAGGGTGTTCGACTCTGACACTGACAATGAGGATTTCTTTGGTTTTGAAAGTGACAACGAAGGAGAGAAGAAGAGTGGATGACGAAGCCATCCTGAGCCTGTTTGTATCCGACACTGGAGAAGAGGACTTTGGTGGTTTTAGTGCGCAGGAAGAAGAGAAAGATGGTGGTGAATGACTGACTTTTCTTCTTGTTAAAGCTGTGTCACTGCACCTGAGCCTAAAAGGTAGTCCGAATCTATTTTTCTGGTGTGCTGTAGGCTACTGTTATGTACTACATGTGCAAATATGTACCCATAACTTGTTTTTCAAAATATTAATAAAAGTAATGTCTCCAAACAGCCATCTCTTTCCTGACAATTCCCTTTGTGCATATTCTCTTACATATGATAAGTCAACATTGAAACACCTGCGGCTTTTGGTCAGGTGCGGCTAATGTATGTACAAAACAGGATTTTCCCCTGATTTTAGCTTGTGCGGCTAATATTTAGGTGCGCTTTGTAGTCCGGGAAATACGGTATGTGTTTAAATGGTAAATGGCCTGTATTTATATAGCGCTTTACTAGTCCCTAAGGACCCCAAAGCGCTTTACATATCCAGTCATCCACCCATTCACACACACACATTCACACACTGGTGATGGCAAGCTACATTGTAGCCACAGCCACCCTGGGGCGCACTGACAGAGGTGAGGCTGCCGGACACTGGCGCCACCGGGCCCTCTGACCACCACCAGTAGGCAACGGGTGAAGTGTCTTGCCCAAGGACACAACGACCGAGACTGTCCAAGCCGGGGCTCGAACCGGCAACCTTCCGATTACAAGGCGAACTCCCAACTCTTGAGCCACGATCGCCCCCTGTCTTTTAACCAAAAGACAGAAGAAATAATTAAGTTTAAATAATAATCAAAGGGAGGAATAAATGGAGGCTGTGGTCAAACACTTGCAGGCGACGGACCTCAGCTCAGAGACAGACGCTCAAAACTTTCTAACATCATCGTCCGAGTTTCCTGAAGAGCGGCACGCCTAGGGTTAAGCCTGCTGCCGATGAGGTAACGCTCTCCGGCTCTCTGTCAGTCTGACACTGAGCCAGAGGTCAAAGGTCAGAGAGTGTGTTTGGAGAGAGTCCCTGAGCGGCCGTCGTCACCTGTCACTCACCTGACAGGACGCACTGAGGGCACGACTCTCCGGAGGAGGAGGAGTGTTTTTCCAGATGAGATAATAATCATCCAGCACGGCTCCGATCGCTACGGCGATGGACTGATAATCAATATATCTGTCAATCACACAGCTCGGCTAACGTGAAGTCTCTGCTAAACGTTCCCGATGACAGAGAGCACCCCCACCGGCTCCGGGGACTGTTTGCGATTCCCTTTCCTTACTGCTGAGTTTGATTAAAGGGGAAACAGAAGCCTGGATGCTCACTGTCATGTCTGAACGGTTATTTTAAGAGTGGATGAGTAGAATTTTGTCTTTCTACAAGCTCCAGGTCAGATGTACTGTAGCGTGATGTCATGATTTCACCTGGACTGACACACTGATCCCGGAGGTTAACTGAGGGGGTTCAAGAGTTATCAGAATGGTTGGAGTTGGGAATCGGGAGGTGGAGAGTTTGGGACAATCGACTTCAGGGTCAGCTTGCAAACATCACGACTTTCAAATATCCAAATGAGACAGTCAACTCTGTCACAAAGCGCCCACTTCGTGTGTGAGAGCATGTCGGTACTTCTGTGTGACTCACAGCCTTACGCTGGCCCCGCCCTTCATCACACAACAAGCAGCTTTCACTGGATGCAGCAGTAACACGTGAACAGACATTTTGTCTGCTGGTCTGTGCACAGCTAATATAAAATCATAATTTTTGACTAGGATCAGAAAATTTGGAGTTTTGAAATTATTCAAATAGACTTTTTAATTTTTTACAGCTGGTTTTAGCAAAGAAAAAAACCATCAGAGTCAGGGAAATTATTTCAAGTATTATTAATACTTCGGTATATTTAAGACGTCTGTAAGCTCATTCTGCAAAGAGGTCAAAGGTCAGAGTGGTGAGCAGTCTTCCTGTGGCAGTATTTTGATCTGGGCCTGCAGAGCTGGTTTGTGATCTCCAGCTGGGTCTCTCCTGTTCTCTCCTCGTTCCCCGGATTAATTAAATCCGCTGCTCACTGATCCCATTTCATTGTCCTCCGGCCCCTCGAACAGACCTCACCATTCACCCAGAAATGGCTCTTTTATGGGACAGGCTTCGAGTCCTAAACAAACTGCAGGGCTCAGAGTGTGTGGGAGCTGAAATGAGTCCGGCATGCAGGAACAGCAGGAGGCGGAGGATGAGGAGGGAGAACGCTGTGGAGGATCTTAACTCCTGAATCTGCTGAAATCAGCCACACATAACGAGTGGTTTTAATCCGTGCATGGAAAAAGGCTGACTTCCTATTACTGTTTGTGAGACATGTTTTCACATTTCCATCTATATTCTCCTCAATTCCTGCCATGTGACTGCTGTTTGAGAGTTGCGTGTTCATATTAAACATGATCAGGCTTTCTAATGATGAGCTATCATTATCACAGATTTTCTACTCTCGGATCTGGATGATGTCATGAAAAACGGAATGGAAGCTCCACCCACCTCACAAGGTGGATGTGAGGTATTCTTGTGCTCAGAAGAATGGCTGCTTAAACGAGGGGGGAGGAGCTAAAACAGCTTGTTTCAGCATAAGGTTGAACTGAGGGGCTGCACTGAGGTCCAGTATCAGACAAAGAGGAATTATTTTGAACTGTGAATCATGCAAAGCTAATATGAGCAGACAGAAGGGGTCAGTAAAGGGAATCTGAATAATATTAATATGGGCCAACAGCAGGTCACTGCACTTGTGCCAGACTCGTGTGATCTGCTTACTAACGAACCACAACTTCAGAACCACAACAGAACCAACAAAACCCACCTCAGAGCTCCATCTGTGGTTTGTTTCACTACTTTACTCTAACCCTCTGCTGACGTCTCTGCTGCCCGTGTTTCTGTAACATCACACTGACATCACAATGTGCTCACCTCCCCTCAGTCGCACAAACTGAGGCGTTTTTGGACATTCCTCAAACCACTGATAAACTCCTCCTAACAGCCAATCAGAGGACTACAGCTGGAATTAAGTTAAAGTCACTTATTTTCAGAGCGAGAGGATGTCATAGGGTTTCTCCACCTCTATCAGCTGGAAGTCTTTCTGCGACACAGAGTTAGAATATTTTCAGCTCAAAAATGCATAATCACCCACGTTCGAGAGGAAGGCGTCTGATTAAAGTCGTGATCAGCGGTACAGCAGCTGCCTCTGATTAATCAGTAGTTAGTATCAATAGTTAGTAATTAGTTAAGGTTTGTAGTTACAGCTTTGAGGCTGTTTGAGGGGCTCATTGGTGAAGCATTACAGCTGCACGGGTATCACGAAGCAGTCAGAAATAAATCCGAGTGTTGATGGAATTTTGCTCTAAACATTGTTTCATCTCCCAACAGCAGCCACGTCTATGACTCTGAGTCCATCAGTGTGGAGGCGGGGTTTGAGGACCCTTGGGTCTGTGCTGGTGTGGTGGACGGCGAGCTGGGTTGTTGCTGTTCAGTGTGTGGACAGCGTGGCAGCCTGCTTGGCCTCTGCAGGCCCGCAGGGCCACCGGGACACCTAATCTGCTTCATTAATGCTCCCAGTCGACCATCAGCGCCGAGCCGCCTCGGCCCTCTCTGGTTTCAGCCCGTCCCGTCCGAGGCCTCACTCACCTGCAGCTGTACCTGCTCGATCACTGAACTGCAGCGCAAGCGGTCACGCTGGAAATACAGCAGACACGGAGGCTTTAAAAGGACGATTCCACCACGTCCTGCATTACCACTGATAATATCTGCTGTAACTAACAGCACAAAGTATATTTCATGACTGAATTTCAAAAGAACAACATAAATATATTTATATAAACAGTTGAAGACCTGAGAGACTTAGCTCATAAATCCATAGTAATTCTGATAATCATCATTAAACCCGCTTTCTACAGGATGTCCCAGAGTTGGAAAATGGGCTCTGAACGCAGTTTATAATTTAATCATGACCTCTTTATCTGCACAGTCTATCACAGAAACCCTCCGTTCGAGGCAGGAATGTAATCTCCTCTGACTGATCTGTTAATGTCTGCAGGTTCGGCAGAGTAAAGCCCCTCCGACGTTTCCCACTGAAACCAGAACCAGCCCATTAGAGCTAGGCAAGCGCAGAGAATCGGGACGGGACATGGAAAAAATTAGGAACATGCAGATGTGCGGCTGATTAGTGGAGAGCATGGATCCAGTTTGGAAAAGAAGATCTTCACCTTTTGCCGACCACACGGAGAGTCTGACTGATGCTGTCAGCTTCACCACCGTTAAAACGTCTTCCACTGCGCTCCGAGGGCTCTGATGTTCCCAGCACGCAAATATCTGAACACTACTACCTCACTGGGATCAGCATGCTGGGTTAAACCTTGCTTCTAAACCATCAGCATCAACATTTTAATAACATTCACAAAGATTATTGAAATCAACAGAGCTCAGTCCCGATCACATGCCGGGCAGACTGCCGCACAGCTGGCATCAATTCCTTTGATTAGTTCAGAATAAACGCGGCTGCTGCTGAGCGCAAAGACGGAGAGGCTGGAGAACACGGCAAGGAACCAAACGACTTTAAGAGCTCGGAAAGGAAGCAGAAAGAGTGCCGAACCACCAAAAACTGGAGCCTCCAAAGCCGGCGATGGAGCCAGGAGGATCTGAGAGCTCTGAAAGACTCTCTTTGTCTTTCCGACTCACCCTGACCTTTCTGAGCATGACTCAGAAACAGAAACAAAAAAAACTCACGCAGGATTTTAAGGCCCACCGAGACACACAAAGACCTTTTGGTGGAAACCGGGGCAGCTCTGTGGTGCCGAGCTCATCAACTCAGCATGTGTTCAAGGCTGGAGAAAAACTGATGCTTGAACACGCAGCACCCTGCCAAAAAACACGTGAAAATACACAGACAAAACTACTGCCTACTGACCAATCAGGGCTCTGGAAAACAGCGTGACAATTTCTGAAGATCCCTCCAAGATCTGACAGGGAAGAAGTTTTTCCTGTATCGAGGCATCAATAAGAACTACAGATTTAATCCTCACCGTTTTCCTGCTGAGTGAAAATCACTTCATTGTTCTGTATTTGCCTAAACAGCCAAAAATACAGTCTTAAAAACACAAGCCAGTTATTATATTATATAACTACAGCAAACGAAATACATATTATCTCTTATTATGATTATTAATATTCCATAATAATAATTTCATCAATAGTTTCATTTTTATTTCATTTTGAGTTTCTGTTTTCAGCTCGTTGAGTTCCAGTTCAGGTTTTATTGTTTGGAAATGTTCCTGAAACTTCGGAGACTTAATATAAAATTGATTTTCGCTCATGTTTCTTGGTGGCGTGGTTGCTCTCTGAGGGCACCGTGCTGCAGCTGGAAGAGTAAAACCACCATGAAAACCTCTGAAAGTGATTTAACGCACAGTTTATAACCACGGCTATGAGCTGTACCTGAATGCATCGTGTGGCCTTTTTCTTCCACCGCCCTGATGTCTGCCAATCACACAATAGTGTCTTGGTTACAATGGCGAGCTCGCAGCGGAGCTTCAGAAGGATGTTCTGGGCTCTGACCTGCAGCTCGCTCAAACTTCAGTCTGTCCTCCAGCTCACAGTTCAGTTTCTGCCTGGTTCAGCCCCGCCCCCCCACCCGGCGTCTGTATGTGCAGAACATGCAGAGGGCCGCGTGGCCTCCCGCTTGCCCCCCCTGTGGCGGATTAAGCAGGGAGCCAGCTGTAGTGATGGGGGGGTTGGTGGGGGTGGACGTGCTGCCATCGGCCTCTCCAAGGTGACCCCTGGCAAAAGCTGGCATCACATCTGTAGACGGCACGGCCTGTCCTGACCGCCATCAGGCAGCACCAGGCTCCTCTGCGCCCCCGCTGCCCTCCACGCTGCCCGGCTGGCAGAGGAGGGGGAGGAGGAGGCTGGGGGAGGGCCTCCTGCTGCGCCGGAGGAGGGGGAGGGGGAGGAGGAAGGAGGAGAGAAAACTCCGCTGTGATGTTTTTAACTTTCACCTCCTTTAATCTGCATGTGCAGCTACAAGAGGAGAGAGGTGAGGAGAGGCAAACCACCACCTCAGACTGTTTTATCCAATCAAAGCTCTCCATCGCACCTCCACCTGGCTGCACCACCCCATCACACCTCCACACTTTCCCTCGTTGACTCAACGCCGCCACAGGTCCACCTGCCTGACCCAGGCGGCTCTCAGGTACATTCGATTTTCAGGTGACCCTCAGAACACATACCTGAGCCAAGAAAAGCCCAGATTAGTCCCGAATCTATCTGCTGTGTGGGTTCTCTGAACATGACATCAGAACGCCCTTAAACACATCCTCAGCGTCGAGAGAAAACTAATTCTGACTTCAGTTTTAGTTTAACGCTGAGACTGAAGCCAACATTTTTAAACTTTGCTCGTCTTCCTGGTGCCAGCTGGGTTCTCCTTCCATTTAAAGAGCTGTGATGCTCCATATGCTCAGATCTGTGTTCTCCTTAATGACCTGTGATGATGCATTTGTGCATGGCTGAGTTGCATAGAGCGTCAAGCAGTTTTAACCAACATGCCAACAGCTTTACCCTTTTCTTTAAGCCTTGAGAGTGTGCAGCAGATTTAAGACTCTGCAGAAAGTTTATAAATACTTTGACTCCCCACCCCCCACCCATCCCAAAGCACTCCTGGAGGTCCACAGACCCCCCGTTGAGCACCCTCAGACTAAAAGAAATGGAGAGGACATCCTCCCCTGTTAGTGGGTGTTTCATGTGTGAGAGCAGAGACGAGGTCTCCCACGATGCCCCCACCAGCTGTTCCTTCATGGGTCCCCCAGGGGCAGGGCGGGACGGTGAGGGGGATGCGAGGTCGAGGCTCCCCCTGTTGGAGTCGTTGGCAAAACACGGCGACAGGCTGGGCAGGGTCAGCCAAGCGGACAGGTGTAAATAATGGGCTCCTACACACACACAGGCACCACTGAATCAACTTAATTAGGTGAGGGAGGTGTGTGTGCGTGTGTGTGTGCGTGCGTGCACTCTGATAAAGAGGTGATCATTTGGCGGTGGTGAACGAGTCCTTGGAGGAAGCGGCTGACAAACCCTCCTCAGGCCAGATTCGGGCTGCGGAGAGTCTTTGCAGAGTCGATGATGTCAGGTGGCTGCATTGCCGCATCGTGCTCGTGCCGGTACGTCACGTGTTAAATGTCACCGGATCACGTGTCCCGGTGTTTCATATGTGGTCGACCTGACATGTAGTTACATTTCCAGAGGGGTGAAAGTCAGATCGTGAAATTTGGATGCTGTGCGTCTAAAGCGTACGGCCCCGCGGGGACGCCTAAAATCACCCACCTGTCCTCGCAAATCACAGTCAAGTCTTTTTATTCACCCTTGAAAACAAGTCAGGACAACACGGATCACATGACCCCAGAGTGCAGACACAGCTCCTCCTTTCTCTGAACTTCCTGTTTCATAGGGAGCACCGGAGATGGTGACTGGAATTTGTTGGCCAAGCCTCTTTGCCGTCCCAGAGGATCATGATCTTCACCGCCGCCATGTCATCCTGTGTCAGTAACACCCTCGCACCACAACCATTAACTTCCTGCTTAGCTTCAGCGCGCCTTCTCTTCAGAGGACTTGTGTTCAGAAAAAAAAATAGAAACAAGGACGTTTTCCTGACAGCTGACTGGTGGGAAACGCTGTCACCGCCATGCTTACTAGTCAAAGCTACTACAGCGGTCCCACCTATGGAACCAATTATGACTCTTCTTCCTCGAATCAAAGCTGTGAATCACGTCAGAAACATCTCACTTCCTGTCTGTACCACCGACAGCAGCACGAGGGCTCATCGGCCATCTGATGTCATGCAAACATCTGGCAATTTCCACTAATCCCCTGCCGCTCACCATCATGTGCTAAGTGGCACTCTGATGTTATTTCCTGCAGGCGTTGTTTCATTTGTTTAATTGTTTCACCAATTGGATTGCTATTAAAACATTAACAGGTTAAACTTTCTCACCACAGCGTCACGACCCGGCTGCTGAGGGGGCCAGGCGGGGGGGCCTATGTGATTAAAGGACATTTGGTGGCATGCTGCAGCTGCTGCAAGCTTTGATAGGACATAATTAACTAGGACAAAGCCGATAATATTCAGTCACGTCATGATTACTGTGAACACACACACACTGCTGTGTCTCTGCCCAACTTTTCTTTTTACAGTAGAAGCTCAGACCCCTCCACCCGCTCAGGTGAGGCAGAAGATTTCATCCATCGCTCTTTTGTTTTCCACACTGATGCTTCTCTGAGTTTCAGCTTTCATCCTTTTGCAGAGCTGTTATTTTGGTTTAGTTAGCTCAGTTCTTCATTAATGTGAGCACAAACAGACTCGAAGCACTTAGAGATAGCAAACCTAGAAGGAGAGGTCAGAGGTCAAATGTGGGGTTAAATATGGTACTTTCTATATGATGACGACACACAGCACACTAGTAGGAAGCCAGAGCAGCAGGGCCAGCTCCGTCAGAGATCTCTGCTAATGCTCGCTGTTGTTGGCTTCCCCCTGAAATCTGAAGCTGAGTCACAAGAATGCAGCAGACTGAAATTAACAAGAATTATTCTTTTAAAAAGGAATAAAAACCTCCTCCGATCCTTTTTCTGCAGGAACAACAAACAGCCGGGACCTGGATCAGCTCCAGATTTTTAATTTTCTTCACACAGAAGCAAAGTCTGAGAAATAAACAGACGCACAGGAGGGAAACACTAGCAGAGCAAAAACAGCCAAAGCGTGTGAATGCTTCCAGGCCGGAGTGTTGACGGCTGCGTGACAGAACAGGTGATATTTACCGAGAAAAAAATGGCAAAAATCCATTTCTGCCAATCGAGCAAACGGCAAACAGCCTGAAGACTGACACCTCTGCTGGCAGCCGAACGTAGAGTGGCTGCAGACCAACACACACACACACACACACACACACACACACACACACACACACACACACACACACAGCAGATGGTGTTTCTGGATCCTGTTTCCAATTTTTCCAGTTGCAATCACAAAAGAGTGAAAACACAGACACGCAAAGCAGCCACACTCTGTGGATGAAACACATGCACACAGATGAAACTGAGGCTTTAACACTCTGCTATTGGACTCACAGCTTAGCTCTGATTGGCCCTTTCTGAGCGCACAGAGCCTCAATAAGACAGGGTCGAAAAAGGTACACACGCCGAGTTACTGAAAACCATCACCCAGAGAGGACAAGAGCCATAACCATGGCCAGATCCCAGCAGAAAGCCTGCAGTGGGCCCCCACAGCCTCGATGACTGTACAGGTGTTCATCACACATTCCTGCCATTCTGATGAATAAAGAGATAAAAGTTGGAGTGTTTGGGGTTTTTTTGGCCTTTTTCAACTTTATTTGACAAATACAGTGAAGGCAGGACAGGAAAGTGGGGAAAGACCTCCGGCAAGTCAACTGGAAAAAAGAAAGAAGGCATTCAAACACTTCAGACTGTCTGTATCTGCATGAGTCGGGACGACGTTCCACTGACCAATCAGAGCTCTGGTTGATCAGTGGGTGGTGGTTTTGTGCGCACCATGGTGATGTACCCCTCTAAGAAGTAAAACACCTTCACTAACAACACAAAAAGCTGAAGCTACATTCATATCCGCTATTGCAGTGACATCACAATAACCTGGGATGCTCAGAGACTCTCAGAAGCTGTCTGCAGTCTGAGCTGACAAATACTCTGTGGTGGAGACCAAACCCAGAGCGTAGAGAGAAGGAGTTCAGACTCTGTTAAAGGCGATATGGCAGTGTCCTGACTCGTTTCCCCGAGAGGCCAAAAATATCAGTTACTGAAGTGATTACAGCGAGAGAGCGGCTTATGTGGAGAGCAGCAGCGTTTTGATACCGAGCCCAAGCTGGCAGAGAGCCGCGGCTCCCAGCACACAGACAAAGCTCGCTTTGTTCAGCCGAGATCTTTCAGTTCAGAGACAGAGGGGAAGCCGGCGCTGCATTCATCCGCCGTGCAGCTCTTCTGTGCATGCACCTGACCTCCAGATAGACAACACACACACACACATGCACACACACACACACACACAAACGACATTCGTGAGGTCACGCTTCATTCAGAGAGCAACTTTTATGGAGATGAATGCAGTGAAAAATACAACAAAAGAAAACAGTGACTAAAACCATGCTAGCTAAAATTAGTTTTTATGTTTAATAACAATAATAATAATAACAGTAAGTTGGCTATTCACACTATTCCTTCTTTAAATGAAAACCTCGGCACCGTCTCGCTATTTTAATAAATCACATGCAGTGTTCATATAATCACTCATATTTATGTTGACACGCACACACGTGTGCTCCTAATCACATGATGAGACATGATAATAAAGACTCCAGAAAACTCTAACTAACAAAAGAATTTTATGTAAGAAAAGACACAAACGAAGCTGCGCTGAGTAATACAAACTTTGTTATTCTGAAACCACATGTGACCAGTAAGGGGCGGAGCTTGTCAGCGTCCCCTCGGACTCTAATAGGAGCAGAGTTTACAAAATGACCTTCAGTCAGACCTGAAAGCAACGACTGAGACCAGAAACTTATCAGCACGAGGCTCATTTCCTCAGAGACGTCTTTAAACCACCGGAGGAGTCGCCCCCTCCTGGGTGAGGGAAGGAAGGTGGGTTTAAAGCTCTTCAGTCTCACAGATTTGTGCTGTTTTAACACATTTTCTGTCTGAGTATAAAAATAATATAAATAAAATAGTATTTTTTCTCTCTTTTTCACCATTTCTTTGTGGTTTTTAATGGTGAAAAACATACCAGAAACTTGTTTGAGAGTTGAATATCATACCAGCAGGTAAAGGTATGAAGTATTCAGGGTGTAAACGAGCTCACATCGTCGTCATCATCATCATCATCATCAACAACTGTCCCATTGTCTCTCCTCCCAGCAGGACGTCCAGCACTCATACAAAAACAAGCCCAAGAAGAAGCAGCTGTCTTGGCTGGTAGCCATGTTTCTCCAGGGAGGAACAGACAGGGAGCAGGAGGCAGAGGAGGAGGACAAAGAGGGACTGAGGAAGAGGAAGGAGAGGAGGAAGAAGGGAGGCAAAGAGCTGGGAATGGAAAAGAGCAAGGAGAAGAAGAAGAGGAAGAACCGTGCAACGAAAAAGACACACAAGGAGGAAAAAAGTGACGTCAAATCTGAGATGTTTAAAGAAAACGTGACTGCGGTCATTCCTGTCAGAGGGGGCAGGTGTGCTCAGGTATGTGCTCCTTCTTTTAGCAAAGGTTTGGTCGCACATGAAGTACAAAGCTTCCGGGCTCACACACCTGTGTTTTCAGCTGCCAGCTCGGTGACAGTTTCTTGTCCTTTATTTCAGCAGCAATTATTCAGGAATCTGGGAAAAGTCGAAATCTGACTGAGGAAAAGATGTGTGGTTTCAGCATGGCGTGGTGGACGCACTTCTTTTTAACAAATGACCTGAATCCAGCTCGCCGTTTGCTCAATATACATCGGTAAACCTGAGCAGCTGCATCCCTTTAAAATCAAAGAATCGGGTTTTTAAATGATTAATACAGCTCAAATCTCTTCCCACACCCACGGAGCCGTTGGAGTGCAGCCCGTAGCTGAAACTAAAATGAAATGAGAACATGTACAAAGTAAAGTTAATCTTTGAGCTTGATTCAGTGCAATCAGACGATCACAGCAAAGAGCAGGACGACAACATTCAACAGTTCAGAGCTAAATGTGGATTAAACCAAACACTCATCAGTTGAGAGTGGAGATAATTACATGATGATCCGATTCAGACATTTTACATCATGGAACTGAATCAGATTCATTTGATTTTTCTAATTAAAAGTAGGGCTGCCACAAACGATTATTTTGATAGTCGACTAGTCACCGATTATTTTTGCGATTAGTCGACTAATCAGATCATCATCCACTGGACGTAAAACTACAGCTTATATAACTATCATTAGCTTACAGCTTTAAGCTTTTAAGGTGCTAACTAAAAATAAAGACAAGATGATAGTTTATTCAATTTTAATGAAATTTGCAGATTGTTTCGGTGAAGTTTAATAAACTCCTTGCTATCTAAAATATAACAGGACACCGGGGTATATTCTCCAGCATCTCACACTTCTGATAATCAGCTGTCTGCTTGAAGTTTATTCAGCTGTCTAAAAACTATAACTTTAATCTCAGCCAAACCGATTTACTCAGGAACAAATAAAATACTAAAAAGAAAAAAAAAAAAAAAAAAAAAAAAGGCCAAACAACAACATTTTTAATTTATCTAAGTGACTCATATATATTTAACCTGAGTCGCGAAAGACGGCGGTGGGTTTGAAAACAATTTGCCGGGAGTCCGGTGTTCTCACGGCGCTAGTGACCTAGCCCCCGGCTAGCTATCGAGCTAGTGGGTAACAGACGTCTCCGAAAACTGAGCCGATATTTGAGGTTTACACAGCTACATTCTCGCCTGAAAATATGTTAAACGTTTATTTTGTGACCCAGAAAGAATAATAAGAGTAATATTAAAACTAACTAGCTGCCGCCATTGTTGGAAACTAAGCTGGGCCGCGCTATGAATTCTGGGACACAGCTTCTTCTTCTTCGGGGTTTAACGGGAGCTGGAATCCTTGTACATGCAGTGCTGCCATCTTCTGTTTCAGTCCGTTATTACACTCTTAAATCCTGCTATTATTCCTGCGTCTTTTGCGATCTTACAAAGCTTCAAACGACACGTCGACTATTAAATCAGTCGTCGACGATTTTGATAGTCGACGTAATCGTGACTAGTCGACAAATCGTGGCAGCCCTAATTAAAAGTCATCAGTCTGAGTCACGTTTTAAGAGTTTCTTTGAAAATAAAATGAAAACTCATTTAGTCTTTCATCTCCACCTCCACCACCTTATCTGGAGTCAGCGGCTCTCTGGCTCTGGACCGACTCCAGGCCGGTACGTCTGTTCTCAGAGCTCCATCGAGGACCCTGCCAGAAACTAGCAGCAGGAAAAACCCGCCAAACAAATCCTTGCTGCTCAGAAGTCACCTGCTCGCTGCCCGCTCAGGTCAAAGTTCAGACACCAGTTTAAGGAGCGGTCAGACGTTTCAGAGCCGAAGGTGAGAGGACGATATCAGACTCATCTTAACGCTGACATAAGGCTGCATGTCTCAACCTCCAAATACTTCTGCTCACGCGGCGCAGATCTGGTCAGTAGTTTTCCTTCTGTGAGCAACAGAAATGCAGCATGTTCCTTTAAGGCCGCCCCGGGCTCAGCTTTCCTCACTAAGACGAGTAAAACAAGAGCGGATATTAGAGCCCCGAGCCGCCGCCGACCTCTCCCTGGACACAGAGCAGGAGGAGAAGCTGCAGAGAGGCACTGGAATCACAGCTCACAGATAAACTCAAACTCCACAGAGTCTGAGAACGAATACAACGGACAGAACAGCAACGGCTTCACTTCATCGTGTTTCAGAAAGATACGCAGCGCAGGAAACAACGGAGACGTTAACATTAGGAAATGAATCAGGAAGAAAGGAAGAAAATAGGATGTGATGAAAAATGCAAGGTAAGAAAACAGAGAGGAAGGAAGGACAGAAGGGAAGGAAAGAAGGGATGATGGGAGAGAGGAAAGGAGAGGTGAAAGGCGAGCAGAGGAGTGAGTCACGTTCGACAGCCTGAGACTCGCCGGGAGCTCGAGGACTCGACGTGTCCTCACACTTTCCACACCGCGGGACAACCACGGGGAGGGCGAGAGAGGGCCAGGACGAATGCACAGAGAGAGAGAGGGAGAGAGAGGCGTGGGCGAGCGAGCACGCCACGTTCAGGAAGTTCAAGCAGACAATCCTAATCCTCCAATTTCCTCCCCTCTAATCATCTCTGCCTGCTCATGGCCGCCTCCAAATTGGAAACATCTTCTGCTCAATATGACACTCGCTGTGTAACACACACACACACACACACACACACACACACACACACACACACACACACACACAGACCACGTGACCCTGCTGGGCCATCTCTGCGTGAACTCTGTGCTGAAAAGGTAAAATTAGTGTGAAAAAATTAGTCATTTCCATCAGCTGATCAAGCACAAGGTCGCGGCGCTTTTAAAGGAACAGTCCGCGCTCTTTAAGTTGCCGTCTGTTTGGGAAACCACCTAAATCCATCAGCGTACCTTTCCTACACACACACTGATTCAAGTTTTCACGGAGGAAGAAAAGTTAAAGAGTAGTCCTCCCAGCCTGAAAATTACCTCCAAGCGTGGAGCAGAGTCTCTTTTTTTCAGACACCAAATCATCTACCCAAAAAATCCTAAATCCAAGTCCAAACTGAGTGCAAGCTCCACCTCAGGGAGCCCGGCCAATCACGAGATGTCAGTGGCAGAGGTAAAGGTGTTACTCTCCAGGTTCTTTCTCAACATACTGAACACCAAAAACTCATCCTCTCATCAGTCTGATTTTACTAAGACACCGAGCTCCAAAGAGAAAAGGCACGTTAAATAACGAGAGCCCTCTGGGTCAAAGGTCAACAATCATCATGATCGGGCCACTGAATGGCATTTAGGAGCAGCAAGTGGCAAAAACCTGGATTTAGATTGGTCCACAGCTCCCAGCTGATACAGTCCTGTATCTCTAGACCAGGGGTGTCAAACATAAGGCCAGAGGGCTCCAATCCGGCCTTCTGGACCATGTTGGAAAAGAGGGCATAAATTGTGACTTAACTGTGGTTTTACAGATTTTCCTGCTCCTCCATGGACATACTACACCAAAGTAGGTAAGAAATACATAAATAAAAAACAGACAATTTCACCATCTACCTTAAAATGTTGATTTGTTTTTTTTACAATGACTCTGCAGAAGAAAAGAAAAAAGAGATTTTCTATTAAATGTAAATAACAGCATGGTGGTGGATTACTGAATCAAGTCATGCACATCTGTAGATTTAAAAAACCGTGAAGCTGATTTTTACACCGAAAACAAGAAGCATACTCGTTGTTCGTCGCTCACATACTGAGCAACCACAAAACTAACAGGTTAAAGCCTTCTGCTTATTTTAAAGTGATCAGTGTTCATTTGTAGATCAAACCCACAGTGGTCTCAGTGCACGTTACTGGGCCCAGCTCAGGAAGACCTTCACCCTCCTGCTCGGTCCGCAGCTATAGTCAGAGCGCCCTGATTTCAGGACCGTCTCTAAAGTTTTGGCGTGCTGGCTATGCTCGGTTGCTTCCTGCACTGCGTTTCTGCTCGCTGAGCTCATCGCTGAAGCCCGGTCCTCCTCTCAGTCTCTGGCTAATGAACGCGACCTCACACGGACCACAAACACAGTGCTGAGGCGCCACCGGCCCGCTCCAAGTCACCGCTTCACAGAGCCGAGCATCGCCTCACTCAACCTCTGACCCCGAACACACTGCCAACCGCTAACGGACACGGTCAGTAATCAGAGCTATCAAACAGCCAGCATGTTCACCTGGAACACACACACACACACACCTTCCTACTGCTCATTAATTCTTACACAATAGCTTGATTACTGTGGTTGATATTAATTAGCTTTAACAATTATTCAGCTTTTTAAAGACGACAACAGAGTGCGTCCTGAGTGGCGTTCAGGTGCTCAGGTTAAAAATAACAGCCAGACGAAGACGCCATGTCATCTTCATCGTGCTGTAAGAACACAGTCAGAGCTGCTCATGGATGTCAGAAAGCCCCGCCTTCTCTCAATACACCTGGAAGCAACTCCTTCTGATTCTTTACACGCCTACATCACCGCATATCCACTGTGTTGCTCTTCTACGCGCACAGCCGGTACTTCCTGTCCGTCTCCCTCAGCGTCATGCTGTAAACCCCGCCCCCTACAGCTCATCTATGATTTGTGATGTTTGGACTGTAGAAATAAATTTGTCAGAACCAATCAAATCATCAATCAACTGTAGTTATTAATGAATCCTTAATGATCAATAATTTACTCTGTTCCATATTCAGCTTCTTTTATTGTGTAGGAGGAAGTTGTGACATCATCATCATCATCATCACGTCCATGCAGACCTGCTCGGTTCACGCTGCCGTGTTCATAAACAGGTTCGTCGCTGCGATTTAAAACGTCTCTCCGAACCTGAACGCACCCTCACTGGGTGGACAAAGTAACATAAACACAAACACACCATAAACCAGACTCTTCAAAATGACCGAACAGCTGACCCGAATCTTTTTTCCCTGGTTGATCTTTTTTTTTTCCATTTTAGAAATTCTCTGCTGAAAGGTTTTAAAAGTTTTTATTTGCTGCTTTCTCAATAAACTCGTCATCATTTCATCTAACTCAGAGAATAGTATCAATAAATCACGTTTTGTTGATTTATAGAGCCGCAGCACAGTTTGCACTCTAAGTACTGACTAACAGAAAATTTTGATGCCAACACCAATCATTATTCCCACGTTGGAGTGGCCATTAAATGAATTATTATCAGCTGTTACTAATACTGACAGTCATGAGGATGTTCAGCGTGTTTGGAGGCAGTGCATGGAGCTGGATGAAAAGTAATACACACAGCTGGCTGTTATTAATTTACTTGTGTCCCTGTCCAAAAACATCAGTTCTACATATTCACAGACTCAGCACCCTGAAGGATGAATCTGCATATTACACAGTGACCCATCAGGCTCAGCTCACAGGTCTCTGACACATCAAACTCATACACGGGACTGAAATCCTCCAGTTTTTCTCTGTGACAGTAAACGCTTCTCCGACGCTTTCAGACGGGAAGCACATTGTGATTGAACTCTTTTCATATGCAGAGAATTCAAATTTTCTTTAAATGTGAAAAGACTCGCGCTCGCACACGCCAACACTGATGATTTATATTTAAATATTTCACTCAGATTCTCGATAAGGTCAGCTGAACCTTATCGAGAAAGGTTCAGCTGACAGGACATCGTAATGGTTTTCTAACGTTTTACGGCTTCATCATTAATAAAGATAAAGATTTTCTAATAAACGATCAACGAGCTCGCTCTGCTACAGGCGTCTCAGAGACAAACACGAGCTGAACCTCGGTGTCGGACGCACGGCGGCGACACTGAGACTGATCACACCTTCCTGAAACCATCAAACGGGTCTCAGAGCCCGGACCAATCAGCTTGCAGAGTCGAAGTAAACAAGTGCAAAGGACAGCAGACAGTGAGACACATGCGATCCACTGCACCACCATCCCACCGACCAATCACACACTTTACACACACAGGTTCAAAGAGCTGCCTCACAACTGAAGGCAACACCCGCAAACTGCCCCGACGCCACCATCAATGTGTGTGTGTGTGTTTGTCTGTGAGGGTGTGTGCGCGAATGTCTCTGTGTGTATGTGTCTGTGAGAGTGTGTGCGTGGGTGTATCTCTGTGTGTGTGAGTGTGCGTGAGTGTGTCTGCGAGTGTCTCCGTGTGTTTGTGTGAGTGTGTCTGTGTGTATGTGTCTGTGAGTGTGTGTGCGTGGGTGTATCTCTGTGTGTGTGAGTGTGCGTGAGTGTGTCTGCGAGTGTCTCCGTGTGTTTCTGTGAGTGTGTCTGTGTGTATGTGTCTGTGAGTGTGTGTGCGTGGGTGTATCTCTGTGTGTGTGTGCGTGAGTGTGTCTGCGAGTGTCTCTGTGTGTTTCTGTGAGTGTGTCTGTGTGTATGTGTCTGTGAGTGTCTGTGTGAGTGTGTGTAGAGTTCCTGAGGGTGACACACTCAGATCACTTGGATTTTGTGCTTTGTCAGTCACTGAAGCTGAAACTGATGGAGGTGCAGACATGAGGCCGTACTGCGCTCCGTCTGCAGCACACAGCTACTGTTCCTCCTGAGCCTCCAACATCCAGCATGTGCTCAGATCAGGTACTTCAAATCATAAACCGCCTGCGGCTGAATCGCCACCAGTGCTCACTCCAACGTTCTGCTTTTAAGATGAGCATAAAGCAGCTTTTGAAAAAGGAACTAAATATTTTCATTTGTGTCTTTGAAGACTCATTTATTGGCACTATGAGCGAGAGCGAACAATCTGAAGAGATGGGAATATTCTAGGAGCTCAGTGTTAGTGGTGTTTACACCTGCCTCCTCCTCAGCTTTCTAACACATTTAAAAATAATTTTCAAATTCGTGAATATCACAGTTTTTAAAGCATCTGCAGAAACTCTAATAATAATAATAATAACGTTCCACATGTTCCACATGCACCATGTTTACAAACATGTTTACAAACACACACAACAACATCCTGAAAACAGAGTTGCTTATTTATTTGTGATGCTAAACGTCGCTTGTAGTGCTGTTAACCCCTGCAGAGAACAAACACACACACACACATAAACTCTTTCGTCTTTATTGTGTATGAAAGTCAGATGTTCTTCTTCTGCTGTAGTTTAAATTGAAGCGCAGCCCGTTTGTCCTGCATGGTTTTGAGTTTATAATTTAAATAAATTTTCTGTCTCTTCTGAGAAAAACTCCCTGATATTATTTTTCTCTATCTTTTTGCTCGTGCTCTCCGCCTTCATCCTACTCTCACTGTAAATGTGACTATTAATGAAGGCGACGTGTTCACTGCTGCAGATGCCGCACAGCAGTAAATACAAACTGGCAACAATTCAGCTTCACTTCTCCAGCGTTTAACTGTAACATGCAGCGAAGACGAAGAAGGCCGAAGAAAGGCTCACAAAAAACCCGACTCCACAAGAGGAAGCAGGAATTCAGAACATTTTTACAGCTTTAAAAACAAAATATCCTGAATCTGAAAGACTCATTAACGATATTAAACCACCAAACAGCAGATTATAAAAAATATTTAAATGAGATTAAAACCTAAAATCCATTAAAGCACTAAAGGAAAACTGGTGCGCTGGCCTGAAATCATCTGGAATAATCACAGCTGCTTTCTGAAAATGGGAGCAGATAATCCTCTTTGTGCTTTCAGCCAGTTTAACCTTTCCTGCTGCTTCACAGATTTAAGTCCCACTAATTACCCGCTATGATCATTTAGGATGCTGCTGCGGTGATACCTCATTAGAAAACTCTCAACTGCTGAGTTTTTAATGCAGTCACTGTAAACGTGTCTGATATCTCCCCACGAACTGTCTAATTTTTCACGCAGAGCGAAAAATTCAAATCATTATTAATTTGAATTTACTGCAAAAGTCCAGTAGAAAAAACCCAGAAAATACCTGTGCCGTTCATTTAAATCATTTAGAGGAAAAAGGAAAATATTTCAGGTTTTACACCCCAAAAAAACGTAATTTTTGTGCATATTTATTGCCTAAAATCACTGTGAACTTCCAGCATTGGCCTTATTTTAATTTATTTTCAGTTTTTTATATTTACATTTAATTGTGAGGTTTAAAATCATTTTAATAAAGAAATAAAAAGTAAAAGTAGAGTCCAATCAGGATTTTACATTTATATTCCAAATGTATTTTTAAATAAATGTTATAAATAAAGTACAAATGTGTTTAATTTAACCTCCTTGATTTAAATAAAATTATTTAAATCAAGTAAAACGACAGGAAACTTTTCCTTTAATAAGAAACGTTTAAGGACAAACAGACGTTTCTATCTTGTGCTCAGCGCGTGCCATAAATTTATTTTAATACATTCACTTCATTGAAACGGGAAATAAATTATTTTTTTTATTTTTCCTGCTTCAAACTAAATTCAAAAGATTATTTTAATGGAAACTCTTCACCTAAAATCTCTCTCCTTGGACCGGGAACTGGCGGCGGCAGCGGACGGCACAGTGTGACCGGAGGAATGCAGAGTTCTCGGAGCTGTTCGGCAGCGTTAAGCCGCCGTTGTGTATCCGCGCTCAGGCTGGGGGAGCGGGAGCTGCAGGTGCCTCCGCCCCGGAGCTTCAGAAAGCTCCGTGGGACCACGGCGGGTCCGCCGAACCTTACGCGTCATCACGGAGCAGCCGACCGGGGCCGGAGCCCAGCTCGTCCCGGGACATCACGGTGAGGGAGGGGTGAGGCGGGAGTGTCCGCTCCGTAAGTACCGGCAGGAGCGCGCGGACACGGACGCGGAGCCACTTTATCCGCGCTTTGACAAGTTTGCGCTTCTGAGTGGAGAGAAGCTCCGACACCGCGGGAGGAGCAGAGAGGAGCAGAGAGAGGAGCAGAGGGGAGCGGGGGTGTTTGGCGGGAGGAAAAGAGAAAGAGAAGAAGGAGGAGAGCAGCTCGTGCCAACTCACCATCCACCACGTCCTGGCTGAGATGTCGTAGCACAGCTGCCATTTGATGGATCCTTCCGAGCTTTTCCCCGCCATCACGCTGTCCGCGAGCCTCATCTGAGAGCGCGCTCACCGGACATGAGACACCTCACGGAGAAAACATTTGCTCTGGCATGTTGGGCAACATGTAGCCGCAGCACATGGAATCATGGGAAAAAAAGCGCCCTGACAATGAACCAATCTCCTGCAGACCCCGTGGCAAGGTGAGCGGCAGTCATCTGCTGCGAGGAAAACACACCCCCTACACACACACACACCCTACACACACAAACTCACTGCACAAGCAGACACACACACTCACTGCATATACACGCGCACACACTCTATACGCACACAACACACACTCGCTCACACGCGCGCGCGTTCGAGCGCAGGAATGACGAGCCTTTTTACGCATCGTCGCGCGCCTCGGGTCGCTTCTCCCTTTCTTCCTCCTCCGGTTTAATTAGGGCTTCTTCATCATCATCAGGAGCAGAGGAAGAGGAGGCGAGCTGAACTTTGCAAACTTCTTCTTCGTGGTCACTTTAAAGGCAGGTAAGAGGGAGGGAGGGTGCACATGGAACTGCTTATCATGCTTTGTTTTGTTTTCATCCGCTGTGAGCCCTCCACCTCCTCTTCCTCCACCTCCTGCAGCCGAGCCTCGTGTGTTTTGGCATAAATACCTCCAGACCGAGGGGCCGTGCGCGAGTGGACCCTGGACAGAGCGCACCTCTCCCGGCCGAAGCTTCATCATCCCGAGCTCAATCAGTAAGTTTGCTCCACCATCATGCACCTCACCTGTAGGAAGGAGACAGCAGGAGGCTCAAGCTGAGGCTCAGCCTCCTCCAAGCCTAAAAATGAACAGACAGAGAGGGTTTAAACTTAAACTTGAGACTAAAATTAGCTTGACTGGTTTTTATGTTTATTATTGATGTAAAAATAAAACTTTCTGACAGATGTAGCTTTAGTCTTTAATTAAACTTTCATATTTTTGTTTAGGAGGCTACAGCCATTAATAAAGGAGCTGCTTTCATATTTCATATATTTCCAGATGAGACAGAAATCACTGTAAATTATGATTTCTTTTTTATTTCAGTCTAAGCCAAATTTATTCTTATTTATTTTAGTGTGAGCGTAAAACAAATCTGAACAACAATCTGACAGGACAGTTTATGTCACAGCCACGCTTTACACCATACGTAAAATCAAAGTGTAGAATTAAATTATTTTTATAGCACTGTATATTTATATAAAAAAGAAATATGTATTTTATAGTTCTTGGCTGTGAATATTTTAATGCCAAAGCACTTCCTGTTTGTAATTATTTCACATTTATAGAAAGAGAAAAATTATTAAGCTAAATCAATAGGAAACATTGATAAATATTCGTCCTCATCATACATAATAACTTTTATTATATATATGTATAATGACACAGAATAGGAAGGAATTAATTACAAAATGATGCAGGTCTTTAATTATTCTTTTTTTAATAATAAAAGCAAGTGATAATGGTCAGGTGGCATATATTTCTGTTGTGTACTCACTGTGTGTATGAATATTACCTTTATTATTTTATGTTTCTCTTTTTGTGGAAATGCAGGTAATTAAACTCTGGAATCGTCTTTGTACACGTCTCTGTTTTTATTTCCTCTCAGGATGGACTGAGCGGCGGTGTCGTCCCATCACATGTGCTTCAGCCCTTCAGCCTAAGAGAGCCTCGCTCTGTGTGTGTGCGTGGGGGGGTCTGAGCAGGCGGTGTGTGTGTGTGTGTGGGGGGGGGGGGGGGGGGGTGTCTGTGAAGCTCAGGTTCCTAATCAGACGGGGAATACCTGAACCAGGGCAGAGCCGCCATCAAACAGTTCACCCATTGTGGCGGCCAAACGGAGGAATGCGATTCGGCCGGAGATACGTCGGAGGGGGGGAGGAGGGGCTCTCTGGAAAATTTGGAAGGAAATTAGAATAAATTTGGAGAGCCCTGCAGTGAAAGGTTGAATCAAGTCGGGCTTATGGAGCATGCTCAGGTGCAGTTATCGTCTGTGGTGCTGTTTGGGATCATCTAGGACACGTCGTTCACGGGGAACACGAGGAACCAGCTCCGTCTTCCCTGCTGACAAACTTTGTGACTCCAGCCACGAGCGTTCGACAGATGCTGAGCGGAACTGTTTTCGTAGGCCAGCCCTGGCGTTAGCATCGCTCCGCTTCCCTCCACATGTGCGCTGAGGATGATCTCTGAATTCAGACTTTATGAAGCTTGCGTGTTTTTTTCACTCAGAAACTTTCTGCAAACTAGCACAGCTCTCACAATTTTCAGTTCCCGACAACTCGGCTGCCTGTCAGGTTTTATCAGGAATTTTCCTGTCAGATGAATTAATAATCGGTCAGAAATACTTCCTGTGCATTCAAGGGGCTGCATGAACTTGTTAGTCAGGCTCCTTTTAATCAAATCATATCGTCGAAATCTGCAGATCTGTGTCTAACGTTGCAAACACACACACACACTGTCAGGTTGGTCTGGAGTGTGACTAACCTGAGTAGTGCCAGCACCAACAGTCGTGGTTTCTTCCTCAACCGGCATCCACACGGCGGTGTAGGTCGCGGTTACACGTTGCTTCGGTCGATTAGTTATTTTCCAGTCTATTCTAAGAAAGCCGACACAAAACTGCTAGTCATTCACATGAAAGTGAACAGTTGGCAGCACTGCCTTCTGTTTGCGTCTGATTCGCCGATTCGTATCCTAAATTTGTGGAGAGAGATGGACGAGGCGAGGCCTGCCGGGATAGGCAAATACCTGAGGCCGTTTACCATTAATAGAATAACCTGACTAACACAGACAAGGACCTTGAAACACTTCCCTTGTTTTTCCTGATGATTTTTATTTTTCAAAGCCAGACGTCACTAAGCTCTTAACCGAGACGTCAGGAACCAGGAAATGTAAACCACTTTTAAATACTGGCTTTTAGGGCCAATTCCTGTAGCAGCAGAGACCCTACATTTATAACTGTTGTGACAAATACATTTATGCTCACTGTATTTCTGCAGTATCCCTTAAAATTGTTAAATGTTGATTATAATGGTGACCTATCCAGTTTGTGCCTCTCCATGATAGCTGGGATGTCAGTTTTAATTTTAAGTACGCTGTCTGCTACCCAAACGGACCCATCTCAGCTCTAATCCACCTGGACTTCATGATTAAAGGTACAGTTACACTTTTCTCCTGTAAATTAAACCTGTTTTAGCTGCTGATGTAAAATAAGTGAAAAGTCTCACAGCAGGCTGTGAAATACTCACCAAACTGTCCCTGAAGTCCACTCCAGGTATGAGGAGGAGGCCTTTTACCTCAAAGTTCCAGTTTGAACCAGAAATGGGTTCAACGCTTGGAGACATTTTCAGCTCCTCTGTTTCGTTTTGGCCAACTCGCTCGGCTTAATGAAAACATCGTGGACAGAGTGAAACATTTTCACCACACGTTTCAAAGCTTCTTTTTTCTTGGTCTCTTACCGCTGAGTCCATTAGAGACGTCCTTTCACGTTTCAAAGTCACGAAAAACCGCCATTAAAAAAAAACAACTATTAAATTATTCAGCCGTGGAATAATTTACCACAAGTTCACCTTTAAAATTTGGATAAGTTAATCCTAATTACTTACACATACTGAAACAAATCATAAATGTATTGTGTTAATATAAATTTAGCTTAAACTATATTAGCCTAATCGTTCGTTTTTTTAGCATCATTTAAACAGTTAGCTAACATTCACATTCAAGCTAAACTCTACAATTTATTTAAGAAAAACTTAAATAAACAATTTCACATGTTCAATATGTAAAATTAACAGCTGAATAAAAACCTGCACAAAAAGAAAAACTGAATATAAACTAAATTAAACTTTTTCTTCAACAATAAAAGTGAATTGAAAAAACTTTAGCTGGTAAAATAAAATGTTGATCAATACTAATATAAAACTGAATATACTAATTTTAACTGATATTAATACTGGTCACATTACGTTTGCACCTGTGAGCTGCTTAAACCAAATATATCTCTTACCATCACCATCGTAGCATACACGTGTCTCTAACTCCTCGTAGAAGTGTTCATCAACCCGGAGGAAATTTACTATATGAACTGCTCAGGATATTTATCTATGCTTTGGAAATAATTCTTAAAACACACAAAAACACTTAAATCTTTACAATGATTTACATATTTATATATGTAGTAGCTGATGTCACAGGAATGATGACATTACGTATCCATTATTTGGAAATAAACGTTTACTATGGGTGGGTTGTTTTTTAATATTTATAGCAATAATATGCTCTTGTACGTTTCCGGAAATACACATTAAATCTGAGCAATCTTATTTTTGTTATTGAATAAAATTATGCAAGTCTATTTTAAATGTTAGTGGTCGATTTAAAAAAAAACAAACTCTAAGTGCCTAATGTTATTACTATTATGAATATGAATGGTGCTACATGCATATATATAATACTGAAATTGATTGAAACAATCACCCCCCCCCCCAACAAAAAACAATTATATTAAATATAAACGTTAAAAAGCGACTTTTGTTGTAAGTTATGTATTTTCAAAAATTATGAAAAAGTGTTTACGTTTTACTTTGTAATGAAGTTCAGATTTTAATTCAGAAATGATGTCTGGTCTGCATTCACACGTGCGTCAGTGGGTCTAAAAAATAAACATCTGTCAGTGCAGCAGGCTCCAAACTGTGAGACTGCCTGAATATTAATACCTCCTCACCGCGGGGAGCTGGGTTTAACCAGGAAGTGATGATGTTGTGTGTGAAGACCTGACTGGATGTCAATAAAAGTGTGAAGTTTTCTTCTGTGTGGCCCTTTCGTGTGTCAGATGAGTGGGACCTTCACGCTTTGCAGTACCTGCACACTCTGAAGCAGCTGCCGGGCTTTACCTCAGCTCCCAGCAGAAGGCGCTGTTGTGTTTCTTGGACCTCCTGTGCTCACCTGCAGAAGAAAGTTGGCACATTTGTCCTTATTCCACCTGATTCTGCTGAGAGTTCTACTCACCTGCCGCAGGGCAGTAATTTATTCTCTCAGAATAAACACAAAACTGACGGTGAAAAACGCATCACGTTTATCATCATCATCACTCAGTGGAATCATTTATTCTTGCAGGGCAGAGATTAGATGGATCTGTGTTCATCTACTGAAAACGTGACTTTTTCTGCAAACATATTAAAAAGTAATCATTTGGGAGCAAAAATGAAAACCTTTTTAAAATCACACTGCGGACACGCTGATATTAATCAAATAAACACTTACTTAAAAATATATTTGTTCCCACATATTATTAAGGAATTCAGACAATGAGGTGTAACTGAAATAAATATAAAGCACATTTATATTTATACGGAACATATTCTTTTACGTTAATTTTATTATATTTCCACAGTTAACACATTAAGAAAGCACCGGTGTTGCGTTTCACGGGGCACACGGCTCATTTTTCAATATTTTTCTGGCCTCTGTGAAAAAGCACAGTACAAAAATACACAGAAACAAGTGAAAATGCTGCAAAACCCAAAGCATGAACAACAAGCTTTCATGTCGACCACAAACTGTCAGCACGACGAGCCAAGAACACATTTCTCCAATTTTTCCACTAAATCCAATAAGTTACCCAAATATATGTGTTTCACTTCCTTCCTCCCCCGAACTACAGAGACAAAAAGACCTGATTGTCAGCAGCTGTTTTTCCCATTGCCCCCCCCCCCCCTTTGCGCAGCACGGTGGCGCCCCCGGGCGTCGCAGCAGGAGCACCCTGCCACCCACCCGTCTGTCCGTCCACCCGGCCGCTGAAGCTCACCGAAGCCAAAGCGTCCATATGAGGACACACTATCAGGGACATTTCCCCGAGTAGCTCGCCAGCTGTCCCCGCAGCACTCGCCACATCAGCCATATTAAATGACCCTTTGTCTTCTTCCTGCTCCCTGTCTCTCGTGTATTCTCGCACCTAATCTTCGCTGTCTGGCCGTGCAGCACTTGCAGAACATTAGAGGAGCATTTAAACGAAGCGTTTGACAAAAGCCAGGAAGCCTGAGCTCCAAACAACAGTGTTTGTTTTCATGCCTTTCCCCCTTGTCCTGATTACTGTCAGATGCCTTTGTGTTCCAGGTGGCTGAGGCTGCAGAGGGAAAACCACATGCAGAAACAAACACCACACATCCTCCTTTATTCCCGCTGCTGTCAGTGTACACATTCAGCACACCACCAAGGGTAAAAGAACCACATGGCCATGGAATCCACAACAGAACTGATTACTGTCTCCGGGCCGCTGACGAATCAGCACCAGCTGAAAGTGAATGAGATCACTAGTGGTATTTAACCTGTGTTTCTCTCAGGGTTTGCATCCAATAAAGGTCAATGCTGCTGCTCACAGAAAAACATTTATGATTTTCTGATCCTGACGGAAATCGGCAGGAGATCCTCCACAGGTCCAGAAGTGTGCTGGTCTCATATATCTGAGGCTTGGGTAGCAGGCTCCTTAAAAGTACTGAAAGCTGAGGTGTGGACTCTAAAGTGGAAACTGTGTCAGATCTGTTTATTCGCCTGCGAAAAATCAGAAAAATCTAGCTTGATCTGAAAATCAAATATCAAAACAGTGAGTTGCAACAGGAATATGACCATATTAAACAAATAACAACAACTAAACATATTGTTTTCATCTGGTCACATAATAATCGTATGAAACTATTCATTTTGATCTGGGGGATTTTTGAATATGACCAGCAATTACAACTGCATTCTTCACTTTCACATCACTTCCCTCAGTTTCATCATTTCAGTTTCTTTCCCTTCATCCTCGACAGGTCTCGGCAGATTCCCGTCACTTCCTGAGCCTGGTTCTGCCGGAGGTTTCTTCCTGTTAAAAGAGTTTTTCCTTCCCACTGTCGCCAACTGCTTGCTCACGGGGGTTGTTTGATTGTTGTAAAAGCATTTCTGCAGAATCTGGTCATCATAATGGAAAAAGTAAACTGTGGACACAAAGCTGGAAGAATTCCTCATCAATCTGTTGCTCGTGACTAATTGTTATTAACCAGGCCTTCCACTCCTTCAGGAAGTCATTTTCCAGAACATTTCCAATGACAGACAGATGCTATGAACATATGTGTTAATCTGTAATTAGACAACAAGATCGAGACCTGGAAAATGTTTTCTGTCACATGTTGAAAAGTCGGTTCTCTTCAGTTCCCATAAAATAAATCAAAGCAAATAATCACAGTGTGATTTTTTTTAGGATTGTGAGTACAAACTGCTGGGATGGTTCTGAAATACTGAATGCATTACACTGGGAGGGGTGCTGGCACAGTTTGGTCTGTTGCTCTTTTACCTCCTACAAAGCAGAAACCACTGCCAGAGAGATGAAACTGGAGGTGATGGTGAAATCTGGAATAAGGCTGAAACAAATAGAGGATAAACTAACAGGACCCGGACAGCAAGAAGCATTTAACCACAGAACTACAGCAGATCACAGAAAAAGAAATAAAGAATAAAATCTCTCCAGTATGAAAGGATTTAAGTCACTACACCAAACATCACACACAATAACTCCTGAAACAACATGACATCTGGAACCAAACTGTGGATAAATCCTGTAAAAACAAGAAGAAAACTCACTGGTGCGACTGGACAGTTTTAAAAAATCTTTCTTGTCCAAATAATTTGGAGGAATACTTGGAAGTAATTTAGTGGCCATCATGTAAATCTAAATATTTTTTGAGCTGATTGTTCTAATGTACGGACGTGTCCTGAAGTCACCGCGGAGGCAGTAACGAGGACCCGATGGACGCGTGCTCTGACGATTAGAAACATGCTGCATCTGGTTTACGGAGCACGAGAAACAAATGAGCACAATAATGACTTCATTGTTCCGCAGCAGAGAAACAGACGCTGAAGCACTCGCACACAAACTACCTGACATGCTACTTCCCGTCGGCCTCCACACGAAGAGCGTCTCCGCTCTCACGTTTACTCGCAGGATACCCAAACGTCAGCGCACTACCCTTACACCGCCATCGCCTCGATGTAACCGTCACCTGTCCGCATGGTTTCATTTGTCCGAGCTCGTTTTTTCTTGTCTGATTCTTTTTGTAACTTCTTCCACACGAGTTTGCTTCATGAATCTGCGTCCGTGTCAAACAGCATTACTGTTGTTATTTTGCCGCCGCAGAGCACAAACAGCCATCCAAACGCTGTACAGCACACCTGTCAGTTTTCCAGCTGTTCCGAGACACGAATATTTAGATCACCTCTCAGGATGAGGAAAACAAAGATGTGTGAACAGACTGCAAGTTTGTGGTACTTCAGCAATCCTTAAACATTACAGTCAGCAAACCCAGAGAAACATGTCGGAGAGTTTAGCTCTGTGCAGCAGGGAGAAAGTTGTTCTTACTCTGGAGGACAACTGTGATATCTCCTGGTCACGTGGCCTCTGTTACACCTCACGGGGCTCCTGTCCTTATGAAGGTAATGTAAACACGGATAATGGTGGCTGACGGTTTCTGAAGCCAACAGTAAAGAATGTGAAGCTGTCTGGAGAGCAGATGGCTGCCTTTCCCTGAACTGGAGGTTTCTTCCAGTAAACGGTGAGTTTTTCCTTCCCACTGTCACCAAGTGCTCGCCCATAGGGGGTCGTCTGATTGTTGGGCTAATCTCTCTATCATTAAAGGGTCCTTATCTTACAATATAAAACGCGTTGAGGTGACTGTGTTGTGATTTGTTGCTATTTAAATAAAGTTGAACTGAATTGAAATTGAATGAGTACGTTTGTGAGGGGTGTTGTTTTGTTCTCTGGTTGTTGGTTTGTTCCCAAGAAGACTGTTGATGCCAGAGCTGCAGAGCTGCTGAGAACCACCTTAGACAAACAGACACTGAACATCAGCACAGTCTTACACCATTTCTATTCACGGTTGCACTGCATCCTGAAGCAAGCCGGTCCAGTACATGGTTTGTGAACACAACAGTTGTTGTGATGGGTCTAGATTTCATACATTACATCTCAGTAATAATAATGAAATGCTGCAGTGTATCACTCCTCAGTCAGAGATTCAAACAACAATGTGGAGACATTTCTCACAAAACAGGCGGTGCAACCACAGCTCCACCCAGCTGGTAAGGTACGAAGCTACAGCCATCTTTCACATCTGCCATCATTTATTTTCATTTGTGGGGGACGGGGTCGTGTCACGACTTTATTTCTTTAATTACATTTTCTTCACTTTCACACCGATGCGCTGACAGTCTGACAGTGTTAATAGATATTCTTCTAATTAAATAAATTATACTAAATAATAACACAATAAGCATGTTTGTCAAAATAAAATTCCTTTAATAACAAAGAGAAAAAATTCCTTTAATAACAAAGAGAAGGTGTGAAGTGATTTGAGTGATGTAGATGGTTCCCAAAAATAAATAAAATCCGTTCTTGTAGTAAAACGTGCATCAAAACAAATGTTTTAGTTCCTGTTTCTGAGTGAACACGGATGCAGGTTAATGTATTCTGCTGGAAAGCCTCCAAACAGCAGAGCTGCCACCTCCACTGTACAACAGCTGCTGCTCTTCAGCCCGAGTGTGTGTGTGTGTGCATGTGTTAGCCATGAGCACCATCTGCCTCTCCATCACTCAGAGCCAAGACGTTTGGTCAAAGCGCTCGGCGGCGAGCTTGGACGTGGTTGTGAGGTTGGGCGCTCGTCCTGCTCACCGTGTTTGCAGGTTGTTCTTTTCTGCCCGTTATCAGCTCATGGGTCACCTGAGCGCTGCCTGATGACATGCTCTCCCAGCGGAGACAAACAGGATCGTTGTGCATGTAATGACAAAGCTTCAGTTACGGAGGAATGGCAGACCTGTTATGTGCACAGTATGTCTGAGCTGAATGCAGCAGGCTTTATTTCCACATTCACTTGTGTGATGTGTTGTTATGGGAACCTCTGAACCCCCCTTTGCATCCCATATGAAACTATGTAAGACTTTAACCTATTTTTACATTCAAGGGAGATCTGTTCTGCTTCTTCTGCTGTTCCAGTGATTGATGTTCACATTAAATGCATCCGCAGTTTCTAATAACGAGGCCAGTGCATGTGCAGTAAACCTCAGGCTGCTCCTAAAACTCAGGTTAATCAGTTTTTTTCCTACTGTTGGAGCTGCATGATGTCATAACAGGATAGCGGTAATGTGGTCATTTTGAGCACAGAAGCCCCTCCCACCTGCTGTTGAAAAAAGTTGGTAGATTTCTCAGAGTGAGATGAAAAAGTCTTAAAATGGCACCAAAGTAAACTAGCTGGGAATATAAACGGACTTTACATTTGCTCCAGCAGAAAGAAAGTGTGTCACGACCAGAGTCCAGTTTTCAACTGCTGCTGTGGCTGCGTGGGCTTTCTGCCTTGAGGCCGTCATGTTGAGTTGATGAGCTGCAGGATAAACAGGTCACGGGGAGAAGTTACGTCCTGTTCTCAGGTGTTGCTGCTATTTTGTCCACCCCCGGTCTGTGTAAATGTCACGGGCTACCTGACAAAGCTGCTCAGAAACAAACAGCTTCACGTGCAGATTGATGAGGAGATTTCTGCATGTCCTCTTCAGATGGCGCCACGCCGCGTCCTTGAAGGCTATTTATACCCCGCAACCTTTCGCTGTGTCTTAATGGATTATCAGAAGGCACTCATCAATTCTGCTGGGTGAGGCCTGACGGTCACGTTGGCACCCAACATGAAAGTTTTGGAGTGATTTTTTCCTGACAAAAACACACAGAGGCCGTGCACCTCCCTCCACAGAGGCCCTGAAGACAGCAGAGCAGCAGCCAAATGACGCGAGGTGGCGTGGGATGCCAAAAGAGCCACGCTTCCTCCCCTAAAACAAGACATTGTGCAGTTTGTGTTGGCATGCGAGCAGACAGGCGGGGCCGGTAGCCAGAGCATCCCCGGCTGTGCTGATGTCCATCTTGGCACATCACAGCCGATCAGAGAGAGTGGCGGTGAGTGTCAGCCAAACTCATCATCCTCATGTCCTCTGACAGCCAGGATCCTCCCACCCCCGACAAGCCCCGCAAACCTCGCTCCTCCACCTCGGCCCCAAACACCACTGCACACCGACGGCATGTTTCAGACACAAGGCCTTGAGTTTACGGTCAGAAAAATAAGACAGGAAAACAGCTGCTGCTGAGAATATGAGTGCTAACAGAAAAAAAAAATTCTTATCACACATAATTTTATTAATATTATAACATCGTATTCGTGGAAGGCAACTGGTAGCTGTTGTCCATCAGGGTGACGCATGTGTGCAGCCGACATGCTGCTCAGGGGGAGCTGGCTGCTGTCTAAAGAGGCAGACATCTCAGTGCAATTAAAATCATTCATCAATATACTAATCTGAGCCTGCTGCCACAGATTTCTTCCTGTGAAAAGGGAGTTTTTCCTTCCCACCGTCACTGAGCGCATGCTCAATATGATTGTTGGATTTCTCTGTATTATTGTACCTGGAGGTGACAGTTGTTGTGATTTGGTGCTATATAAACAGTGTTGGTCAAGTTACTTGAAAAAAGTAATCAGTAACTAATTACCGATTACGTCCCCAAAAAAGTAATCCCGTTACTTTACTGATTACTTATTTTCAAAAGTAATTAATTACTTAGTTACTTTTTAAAAACACGATTTACAACCTGAGTAGGTAATAAAGCGATAGATCTTTCAGCCCAATTCTACTTTTTCTGCATAATCCATCATACAAAATGTAATCAAATGGAAAAGTCTCTTTTTAAAACTTGTTTTACTAGTTTTAACCTTTTAACTTTATGCATCCAGCAAAAATGTAATTATATGCAACATTCACTGACTGGAAGAAATTTGTTTAACATTTAAACTTATTTTCTGCACATTCCAGCACATAAAATAAATTTTTTTTGTGTTTACACTCAGTCTTTCAAATAGATGCAAGTAAAACACAGCAGAAAATAAATATCAAAGACTCAGCAGTCCTGTTGCTCTATTTTCACCTGTAAAGCAGGAGAGGCGTAGGTGGTCAGTGGAAGAATTCGCGAGTTTCTCTGTGAGTTTCCCATTACGTGGTAGCGCACTTGGTGCTTGCTCGGAAGTTTAGGGGTTTTTTGGCTGTAAAAAGAAGTTTTCTTCCCACGCTTTAAACGCTGCACGGTCATACTCTCTCCCGCACTCGATATATGATCCATTGTTGATCTGCACACAGCTGTTGTCACGAATGTCGCACTCGCTTACGTCACTGTCATGAGACATTCTCGCAAAAAACTCACGGTTTTAGTAACGCAGCGTTCCTACGGGAAAGTAACGGTAATCTAATTACCGTTTTTGCAATAGTAATCCCTTTACTCGTTACCTGAAAAAAAGTAATCAGATTACACTTACTGCCCATCTCTGTATATAAATAAAACTGAATGAAATAAATCTAATATTTTTCAGTTTCACCATTTCAGACTGATGTCTGCTCCACAGAACATGCTTTTCTTGAGATAGCAGCACAGTCGGTGGTTCCTCTCTGGCTGTCTTCCACAGCATGTTTTTTATCCCATCTTACTTCTCCTACACCAACCAGTCGCGGCAGATGGCCGCCCCTCCCTGAGCCTGGTTCTGCCGGAGGTTTCTTTCTATTAAAAAGGAGTTTTTCCTTCCCACTGTCGCCAAATTGCTTGCTCATAGGGGGTCATACGATTGTTGGGTTTTTCTCTGTATGTATTATTGAAGGGTCTACCTTACAATATAATGCACCTTGAGGAAACTGATGTTGTGATTTGGTGCTGTATAAAATGAGGACATGTTTCACATATTGAGGAGATGCAGCAGCACAGTATTTAACCAAATCTGGTCTAAAGCAGAAGATCAAATAAAGAATAAAACTGAAACCAAGCTAGCTCAGAGGTTTCATGTCCGTTCAATAATAAAGTTCCTGCTACCTGAAGCACATTTCCAGCCACTGGGACTGGAGCCTAACCAAACCTCTTTGACTTATAGATGACAGGTTAATAAGAAGTGAATTTAACTGCTTTTCTCTCTAATCATTTTTTGTGGTATGCTTTGGTTCTTGATGGTCAGTGCTGCTGGTCGCATCGATTTCGATCTGCTATAATTGCAGGTTAGTGTCTGCATATTCTGGCAGCCTTTTTAGACCACTAACCCTGGTTCAAGTCAGAGCTCTCTTTAACTTTCTCACATTTTTAGACTGAACATGCAATAATTCTAAAAGCCAGCATGTTAAAGGTTTGCATCTTTATTTCAGTGCTAACTAAAATACGATCACTCTCATGCAGACTGACGCTGCTTTTCACACAGAGAGCATGAGACATCAGTTAAACTGGCCATCGCTCAATTCGGATTTGGCTTTTTGAGGTTCTTCCCCTCTTGGGCTGCGAGGCAGTGGCTGGCAGCAGCTCTTGTCCTGGCAGCGCTGCAGGGTTTCTCCAGCCAGAGCAACACAACAAACACTTCTCCACAGCCCGGCCCAACACAGCGAGATGTTCAGAGTCTTAGCGGTAAACTGGGCCAGTTTAGGAACACGTGCAGCCAAAATGATGTGACGATTTCAGTCTGTGCTAACAGAAACACAGCCTTCATCATTAAGACCGAAGAACAGCACCATGCAGGCTACCTGAAGTGGACTGAACCATCAGAGAAGTTTCTCGTGTGCATGAAGAATCAGTAGATTTAAAACTTAAAGATTCACGTCACATATGAACTACAGAATCAAATGTCTGCAGCCTCCAGCTTCAGGAAAACCTCTACAGCAAATAACCACACACTCGCTCTGCTCTGCTAACAAAGCACAGATCATTCATGCTGCAGGGTCAAATCCTTTCATTAATGCAGCAGATGCCGATCACTTCTCTTAGAACCTGCCTGACCCAGCAGGCGCAGCAGACTCAGCTTAGCATGCAAAGACTCCTGGTTTCATCTCAGCACATCATCCTGGTACAAATAACAAAATGCTATAGAGCTACTCGCCACACTGCGTTAAACATGTACAGCTAGCTAGCGTAGGCTTCAGTTAACGTGTATGATGTAATCGGCATTAATGACAAGGTTATCTGTAGTTTAATGACACGTCCGCAGTGACGATTGTTAGCAGGCTGATTTCGACTTTCACGAACAGGTTTTGTCTCTGTGAGCTCTGACTACAGAGACGAAACCTGTAAGACATCACTAAGGTTATTTGTGGAGAAAAAAGCGCATCCTATTGACTGATCCTGATTGGTTAAACTAAAAAAAAAGAACAGGATCCTGTCCTTAAATGGACATCGAGCATCTCAAATCTTTGTTGTAAGATCAGATCTTAAATGATCCGATTGGTGCTCTGGCTCCAGGCTAAAAACATTTCAGTGAATTTTGTGGGAGGAAACGGTTTCTTTAACCTCGGCTTTGTACATCACTGAGCTGCCGTTCTGCAGAAACTTCTGAGCAAACCTTTCCCGGTTATCTGAGGAGAGGAATCTGCACAGGAATGTCTGCTTTACTGTATCAACAGCGGAAGACCTATCTGCTGTAACGAGGAGGCCGCTGGTTTAAAATGCTGTTTTTGGGATGTGTGTGTGTGCGTGTGTGTGTGTGTGTGTTGGGGGGTTTGGGTGAAAGCTGGATCTAAGATTTCCTCTTCTCAGTATAATGCCTCTTTTGTTGTGACTGCAGATTAGACGCTGGAACTGAAGTTCACAGAGTAGCTGCTCTCCCCTGAGTGGACGGCCTGAAAGCTCACTTTTATTCCTTCTACCTTTGAAACTCTCCTCCTGCTTCAGCAGCCGGCCCGGGCCAGGACGCTTTCATCTGCTGATTTGGTTGAAGCGGGCAACTAACACTCCATCGCCTGAATTAGCCCGTCCATCCCGACAACAATACAGCCGAATCTTCTTTGATATACGATCGTCGGCTTGTCGTGATAGGAAATCTTCAGCGGGCATTTGTGTAAAATAAGCTGTCTGCTCTTCTTGGTTTCTCTTAAAGAAAAACTCAGACTTTTTCATCTGCCTTCAGCATCCAGGCCTGGGCTATCTGGGAGTTTATTTCTTGTGTATTTCGACAGATTTATATCTCAAGCTTCGTTAGTGTCTAATTTTTGAATCTGCAGGACAGCACCGACACAAAACCACCAAACGCTTGATTTATTCTCCACTTATTTTTGCCTCTGTCTGACAGCTGATCCTGTTACACAGAATACTTCACCTGTGACCTCCAGCTTAACTCGGACATGTAGCGATATGGATTCCAGGACAGGTTTTTGGAGCTGCCATGTGAAATTCAGTTCAGTTCAGTGTTATTTACATAAGCACGCAGCGACAGTGGGAAGGAAAAACTATGTAGGAGAGGCAGGTTCATGGAGGGGCGGCTGTCTGCCATGACTGGTTGGAGGTGAGCGGAGGAAGAGAGCCAGAAACTGGGTGAGACTGGGCTTAGTCCTAACTGGTTGAACTCAGAAAAATACCACTGAAGAAAACCCCAAAACAACAACCAACTGGCAGATTTGCATGTGGCTGCACCCTTTCCTGCATGTTATACCTCTTTTTCCTCACCTTCCCCCTCTGAAGACCAAGCTGTCACCTTTTGATGTATTTAGCAAGCATAGACTGTAAATAAAGATGCCGTATCTTAAAGGTTTGCAAAGTGAAGCTAGAGCTGAAGAGGATTAAACCTGCATCCATTCTAATGTCCAACAGGGGGAGACTCTTCTGATTGTAAAAAGAAGTCTGTGAGGAAATGATCTTCCTGCTCACCTATTCTGATCTCACTGATCACTTTCCCGATGAGTTTTGAGTCAGAAAGCAGTGCAGGATTTAGGGTGGGGCTACAAAGGTGCACACATGAACATGCAGTTTGAGATCCACTCTGATTCGTCACATCCAGAAACAAAACACTGAATCTAAGAAATTTGAAGTTACTCAGATGATCATTACTGCCACACTTGCAGTGCACAGGTCATATAAACTGAAAGTTGACCACAGCTGGAACAGATGTGCACTCCATGAGTGGCCATGTTATAATAAAGAGGATCAGGAAAGCAGCGCAGAAAGATTGAGCCTCTAAAGAGATGAAATGTTGTATTTGAATCAAGCTGAGCTGTATTGATGAACACTATCGTCAGCTCGTTATATCATGCTACAGAAAGAAAACACAGACTAATGAACGTGGGATTATGCCTGCAGCTCCTAATCGAACAATCATCTCACTACAGACACGTGTCTCTGGTGTTCCTTGAGCTCAGACACTATCTGTCTACCTGACAAGGTCACTGCTGGACCTCGTCATGTTCTCCTGTTAATACTATTATTTTTTTAAATATTTAATTTTTGGCCTTTACTACGAAGGACAGTGAAGAGTGATGGGAAAGAACGGGAAGCAAGAGGGTAAGACATGCGGCAAAGGGCCACGGGTCAGAGTCGAAACTGGGCCAGCCGTTCTCTGCCTAGCAGCATGTGGTCGCCTGCTCATGCCGCTGAGCTAAACTGGCACCCCAGTTATTATTTTAAATTAAAAAATAAATAAAAAATATAAAACAAATCCATGTTTCTAAAGCTTTGGTGTCAATTTCTGTTTCAGGTCACCGGTTAGGCGTTAGATTCATGAAGCTTTAAACACTTTAAACACATGGAGCCCAGCACATAAGTGACTTATGCTTAAATACCTAAAAGTTCATTTAGAAGTGTTTTAAAGTTAATCATTTGTTTTAAAACACTAGCTGTAAAAAGGATTTTCTATATGTTAATAAAACTGAATACAGCTTTGTTTCGTACTGTTATAGACAGTGTTGTTGTTAATGTATGTTTGGGGGCGTTGAACCCCGGAACCTTCAGAGGTTTTTCAGGGTTCTCCCTGCCGGAATGTTATGTGTGGGACAGTTTCCTGTATGTGCGCGACTAGCTGTGGTTGTTCCTAAAAGTGGTCAGTAAACGTCCTAAAACTGGCACTTGAGTTTCCGAGCATTTTTATCCTGAGGTTATAACACCTTTTTGGCGACGAGGATAAAAGCCGAACGCGGACAGTTTTGAGTTTTTGCTACGGATTTTGCAGTCGGACTACCACTTCGCATCTATGGCTACGATCGGATCGCTCACGGAGTTTGCCGAGGGAGACGGCGACTGGATTGAATATGTCGAGAGGCTTGAACACTTTTTCTTGGCAAACGACATTTCGGACGAAGAAAAAAAAAGGTCAGTTCTTCTCAGTGCGTGTGGAGCGAGGACCTACAAGTTGATACGTAACCTGACGACGCCTCGGAAGCCCGGGGACTTCAGTTTCAAAGAACTGGTGACGTTGGTGCAAAATCATCACTGCCCGAAACCCTCCGTGATTGTTCAGCGGTTCAAATTCCACACTCATTCACGCAAGCCGGGAGTTTCGGTGGCTGCGTATGTGACGGAGCTGAGACAGCTATCAGAGCACTGTGAGTTTGGAGGCGTGCTGGATGACATGCTCCGCGACAGGTTGGTGTGTGGTATAAATGATGATGGCATGCAGCGTCGGTTGTTGGGGGAGCCCACACTGGACTTTAAGAAAGCTTTGGAAATTGCTCAGGCAATAGAAACGGCAGCTAATAACACTAAAGACATTCGGAAAGCTAACAACAATATGCACTCAACCGAGGTGCATCATGTATCTCGGAGTGTGAGGGGCAAACTGAGGGAGCTTTTGGAGTGTTACCGGTGTGGGGGGGCACACTTTGCCAAGGACTGTGTTTTCAAAGACAGTACCTGCCATAACTGCAAGAAAAAGGGGCACTTAGCCAAGAAATGCAGGGGCACTAAGGAGAAATCAAAGAAGGAATGGAAGACAAAACACAAACTAAACACTCATCACCTGCAGGACATGGCACCTGAGGAGGATGAGTGTGTTTTCAACATGTTTAATCTGGTTGGCTTTAATAAGTGCTGTGCGGAGCCCATCTATGCCACTATCCAGGTAAATGGGAAGGAGCTACAAATGGAGGTGGATACAGGGGCTTCAGCTTCGGTGATCAGCCAAGCCACCTACCACAGCTTGTGGCACTCGGGCGGGGCACCAGCCCTCCAAGCGACTGAGATAAGCCTTAGACAGTATACAGGTGAATGCATTCCCCTGCTTGGTGCTATAGAGGTGCATGCAGCATATCAGGGTCAAGAAGCTGCAGCAACACTGCTGGTGGTGAAAGGGGAGGGGCCTAGTCTGCTGGGTCGTGACCTTCTGCAGAAAATCCGCCTGAACTGGAGGGAAATCAGGTATGTAACGGTAATAGCAGAGTTACTGGGAAAGTATGCAGATGTGTTCAAGAATGAATTGGGCACTCTCCGGGGCACCACTGTGAAGCTGTGTGTGGACCCTTTTGCCCGGCCACGCTTTTTCAAACCACGCACTGTACCATACGCCATGAAGGCCAAGGTGGAAGCAGAGTTGGAGAGACTACAACAGATAGGGGTCATTGAGCCAATAGAGTTCTCGGACTGGGCAGCCCCGATCGTACCAGTGTTGAAAGAGGACGGAGGGGTGCGTATATGCAGTGATTACAAACTGACAGTGAACCAAGCCTCTCAGCTCGACGCCTACCCTCTGCCTCGAGTGGATGACCTTTTTGCCACACTGGCGGGTGGTCGGACATTCACAAAGTTGGATATGAGTCATGCTTACCAGCAGTTGCTGCTGGATGAGGAATCAAAAAAATATGTGACAATAAACACACACAAGGGGCTGTTCAAGTACAACCGCCTGGTGTTTGGCGTTGCATCCAGTCCGGCTATCTTTCAGCGCACTATGGACAATCTTCTGCAAAACATTCCTGGTGTTGCTGTTTACTTGGATGACATTTTAGTTACAGGTAAAACAGAAGAGGAGCATCTGCGTAACCTTGAGCAGGTGTTGAAGAAGCTCTCAGAAGCTGGGTTGCGTTTGAAGCGCAGTAAGTGTGTTTTCCAAGCCCCTAGCGTGACATACCTGGGTCATCGCATTTCTGCACAGGGCCTGTCCCCACTGGAAGAGAAACTGAGGGCAGTAAAAGAAGCCCCGAGTCCAAAGAATGTAGCTGAACTAAGATCATTCTTGGGCTTAGTGAACTATTATGGGAAGTTTTTGCCTGACCTCTCCAGCATGCTTGCTCCCCTGTACGGGCTGCTGCACAAAGACAGTCAGTGGAGGTGGTCCCAAGCACAGGAGAAGGCCTTCAGACAGGTAAAAGAACTGTTACAATCGGCACCACTCCTGGTGCATTTTGATCCGGAGAAGGAGGTGGTCCTGTCCTGTGATGCCTCCCCGTATGGCATAGGAGCTGTTCTTTCCCATCGTATGGAAGAGGGGGAAGAGAAACCGGTCGGATATGCGTCACGCACGCTCACAGCAGCAGAAAAGGGCTATTCACAGCTTGAGAAGGAAGGCTTAGCAATAGTTTTTGCTGTGAAACGTTTTCATCAGTACCTGTATGGCCGCCCATTTACTGTTGTTACAGACCATAAGCCCCTCCTGAGTCTCTTTAGTGAAACAAAAGGCATCCCACCCATGGCTTCAGCCCGGGTTCAGCGCTGGGCATTAACACTGTCGGCATACCAGTATCGCATTGTTTATAAGGCGGGACCTGAAAATGCGAATGCAGATGCTTTCAGCCGCCTCCCCCTCCCGGAGGTCCCCGACCAATCGAACTTGCCCCCAGAAACTGTGTTTTTGCTGGACAAGCTGGCGAACTCTCCGGTCTGTGCTAAAAACATCAAAGCATGGACTGAACGGGATCCAGAGTTATCTCGGGTTAAACAGTGGCTGTTGCAGGGCTGGCCAGCAACAGTGGAGCAAGATCAGCTCAAACCGTATGCCAAGCATCAGCAGGAGCTCAGTGTTCAAGATGGCTGCATCCTGTGGGGTTCCCGAGTCATTATTCCGCCTCCAGGTCGGTCACAGATCATTGAAGTGTTGCATGAGGCTCATCCAGGGATTTCTCGGATGAAAAGTCTGGCAAGGTCATTCGTGTGGTGGCCGGGAATGGACAGTGCCTTGGAAGACAAGGTAAAAGCCTGTTCTCAATGTCAGTCAAACCAAAAAATGCCACCACCTGCCCCACTCCACCCATGGGAGTGGCCTGGCCGTCCATGGTCCAGGCTTCATCTAGATTTTGCCGGCCCCTTTTTGGGCCACATGTTCTTGGTGTTGGTGGATGCGCATTCAAAATGGCTGGATGCCCACATAATGCCGACCATCACAGCCCCAGTCGTCGCAGACACACTCCGGAGAATCTTTGCAACACATGGATTACCAGAGGCAGTGGTCACGGACAATGGGCCCACGTTCACAAGTGGGGTTTTCCAAGAATTTATGGAGAGAAATGGGATCCGACATATCTGCACAGCACCCTACCACCCTGCCTCCAATGGCTTAGCGGAGCGCGCCGTGGAGACGCTGAAAGACGGTCTAAAAAAAATGCCAGGTCTTTCCATAGAAAAGAGGCTCTGCCGTTTCCTGTTTCAGTATCGCATCACGCCTCATACAACCACAAGCTTGTCCCCAGCGGAGTTGCTGATGGGGAGGAAGCCCAGATCTCATCTGGACCTTCTTCGCCCAGATGTGGGAGCCAGAGTCGCCCAGTCACAAGGTGGGCAGAAGGTGAGACATGATCTACATGCCAGAGGCTGTGTTTTCAGGCAGGGAGACTGTGTGTATATCAAAAACTTTACGGGTGGCTCACGGTGGCTGCCTGGCGTCATTCACCACAGTTCAGGGCCAGTATCTTTTGTGGTGGAGTTGTTGGATGGCAGACAAGTTCGCAGGCACAAGGATCATGTGAGAGCCCGCACGGATGGAGCTGAGAAGAGAGCTCAGAGTGGTTCGCACGCACATGGTGGAGACAGGGCTGTGGACATTGTGGGGCCTCAGAGTGGTTCACCCGAAGGGGAAGTCGTGTCAGCAGCCCCTGAGATCGGGATTGGTTCTTCAGTATCACCAGAAGGGCTGGTGGAGCAATCTAAGTCACCTGAGCCGAACCCGGTCACAGGAGCTCAGCAGGCTCCTAGCCTAGAGAACCCAGCAGCAGGACTGAGAAGGTCAAAGAGGCAGCACAAGCCCCCTGATAGACTGAATTGTTAAAATAATGTGGTGTTGAATTCTCCCTCTCTTTTTGTACTTATGCATAATTGCTATGTTGTGGGTTTTTGCTTAAGGGGGGGGAAGTGTTATAGACAGTGTTGTTGTTAATGTATGTTTGGGGGCGTTGAACCCCGGAACCTTCAGAGGTTTTTCAGGGTTCTCCCTGCCGGAATGTTATGTGTGGGACAGTTTCCTGTATGTGTGCGACTAGCTGTGGTTGTTCCTAAAAGTGGTCAGTAAACGTCCTAAAACTGGCACTTGAGTTTCCGAGCATTTTTATCCTGAGGTTATAACACGTACCTACCCTGCTGAGCTGCACACTGTCAGTATTGGTTCTTGGTGAACTTGGTGAAGCTGACCTTGTAGAGAGCGGCTGTGCGAGATGCGGAGCCAAAGCTGAAAGACGGCAGATGACACCTGTGAAGAGCAGTGAATACGTGACTGTTACCATGGCAACTGCAGAGTTTGGTTTAACAAGTTTGTAGATATGTGGAGGTAAACGCATCTGAGGTTTGTTTTGGACTGTCTCAGGCACAGTGTTAAACATGCTAATAGCGGATAGCAATGTTAGCACGTGTACCACCTGTAGCTGTGTCCGTTACCATGGTAATGTGTTTCATTGTTGTAAGTCAGAAAAAGCTCAGTGAACTTGACACGGGTTTAAAAGCTTCATTAAGTAAATGCACCGAGAAACATTTGTGCACGCTCGCTAAGCTACAGCAGCAGGAGGCTAACCTCCTCCTGATGGAGCACAGACGGACCCAGATGTTCGCTTTCTCCTGTGGGGATTTCTGTCGCTGCACCCTCTCATCCTTCTCTTCGATGGTTCCTCCAGGTTTCCATCACTAATTCACTACCAGGCTGTGACAGCTGACTGTCAGGAGGTCGTGAGTAAAACTGCTGCACGTGCACGTGAGAGGGTCTCATAGTTTCGGACCAAAATGCACACAAACATGCACACAGGGCTGCAACCTTTCACTTAATATTAAAGGACTCTGACTGCAGTACAACGGTGTGAGAACTTTTTTCTTAGTCATTGGGAGTATTGGTGTCACGAGTGAGTGAGTGGTGCATGTGTCTTAGGGGCTGGCAGTGTTTTTCCTGGGTCCACCTGAGGTGGACCTGTGACTCATCAACTTCAATCAGGAAGCTGCATTTAAACCCCGCATCCTCATCTCTCCTTTGCTAGTCGGTCAGTTGCTAATGGTGGTAACAGGCCGCATACCTCAGTGTTTCTGTCTGGTCAATGTTTTTGCCTTACTCGTTTCTACTTGTGTTCACAGTTTTGCCACACCACTTACTCTGCCAAATGGTTGGCAGCTTCCAGCTGGAAAATCTCTTCACTTGCAGAAACTGCGGCGTGAAGATTTGGATTTCCTTCGCCTCTGCTGCCTGCTTCGGGATTTGGACTCACAGGCCAGATAATCCTGAACCCTTAATCGCTCTGTCGGACCCACGACTGGAGAACCGCCCCGCAAAACCACTCCTCTGATTCTCCGCCTCGGTCCGCCTCACAAACCCTGTTCTCCCTTTGCTCTAGAGACCCTATGCTCCTGCTGTGGACAACCCATTTCCCATGCCCCTCTTGCATCTCATTGTCTCCCTGAGACGTTTCCCTGTGTCCGTTCCACGCCACTCCACTGACACACAGAATATTCTTGAGTGCTGTAAATAGTAGTGTTAAGTCATATTGGGTTGTGGTGTGTTTGGTGTCTGTAAATAGTTCTACATCTCACTGATAAACAAGTTTAACCTGATTGCTGAGTTTACTGAGCCTGCTTTTCAAACCCGGACTTTTTCAGTCACTTTTTTCACTCACTATGTGTTAACAGACCCCTCTGCATTGAATCATACTTGTTATTAATCTCTGTCTCTCTTCCACTGCATGTCTTTATCCTCTTTTCCTTCCCTCACCCCAACCGGTCTTGGCAGATGGCCGCCCCTTCCTGAGCCTGGTTCTGCCGGAGGTTTCCTCCTGTTAAAAGGGAGTTTTTCCTTCTCACTGTCGCCAAAGTGCTTGCTCATAGGGGGTCATATGATTGTTGGGTTTTTCTCTGTATGTATTATTGTAGGGTCTACCTTACAATATAACGCGCCTTGAGGCGACTGTTGTTGTGATTTGGCACTATATAAATAAAATTGAATTGAATTGAATCTTCTGCTACTCAGGTTAAACATGATATATAAGTCACTTAGATAACTTTAAAATGTTATTGTTTGGCTTTTTTCAGTGTTGTATTTGTTCCTGAACAAATTGGTTTGGCTGAGATTAAAGTTGAGCTTTATAACTGGACTGTTTTATTTAACACTGAAGTCTAACCACCGTGTCACTGTGCTGCCTAGTGCTTAACATACTTTTTAAAATTATCTTTTTTTTTTAAAGAAAGAAAGAAAGAAAAAGAAAACCTACAACATCATGTGTAATTTCCGTTGTAAATATTAATCACAGTTAAATTAAGAGAGGATGGCAGTAAAAACTCGGTGATGTCATCAAGTATGCTGCTGTTCCAATTCTAGAACGATCGTACTGCATTCTCGCGTTTTTGGGAAGTCCGGACTTCCGTGTGTGCTTAAGAAGTCCAGACTTGCGTACTTGAGAATTGAGAAACGGCCTCTGTTTTTGTGTTGTATCCCGTATTGCAATATATTGGATGTGGTTCTACCTACTGCAGAGGTCACGTGTTTCTGGTTAATGTGGCGCTCCCCAGTGGCTGCAGCCAGACACTTCTCAAAATTGGTGTCAAACGAAGCATGACTGTTTGTGTCACTGTGTCAGACCTACAACAGACAAGCGACCTGTCCAGGTGTACTCCGCCCCTCTTCCTATGACAACCCTGAGTTAAAATAGCGGAAGAAAATTAATGAACAGACTTTCTAATAAATATATATTCTTGTTTGGTTGAGTGTGTTTATGCTAAAATGGAGTGCTGCTTTCAGTGTATGACACTGTTAAATCTACAGCTGAACTCACACTGTGAATTGTGCATCAGAGGTCATCGTTTTTAATAAAACGATGGATAAACGTCTGATTTACAGCCGCTAAAGGCCCTCACTTTAAAACCCACACAGAGTGAACTCTGCTGTCTAAAGACTCATCCATAAAAATAAAATCTGTACGAGAATGAGGTCGCCGGCTCGAGAATTAGGCCGCTGCCTGCTGATGAATGGAGACATTAATTGAAAATGGTCGCTACAGGAGCTCCCAACATGAGGCTGGAGGCTGTGCCAGCCGGAATAAGGCTGGAAGAAAAATGACAGGGGCGGGAGGACAATGTGGAGAGTGAAGGTTAGTTTCCTCTTCCTCTAAATTCAGAGTGTGAGCACTTTAACACGTCGGCATCCATCGCCGTCACCAGTGTTGGGGAGTAACGGAATAAATGTGTTATGTATTTAAAATACAAAATATGAGTATGTGTATTCTGTTACAGTTACCGCTTAAATAGGTGATAATTAGAATAGAATTTTGTTGAAATAGATGGATTACACAGCCGTCTTTTCCTGTTTCATATGTTAAGCTATCCCCTCTCTAATGTTGGTAATTAAATGCAATGCCAGAGACCCAAACAAAACACACAATAAGAGGCTCTAATGTGAGTGTCCTGTTAATGTTGGTGGCGTCAGTTACACAATGGAGCCAGAGCCAGCATAACAGAGTCAGCAGTGCATGGGCAGGAGTGCATTTCTTACTTTGAAATTCCAACACCATTTCATATTTTTTAGATTATGTATCAGAATTTCAGGAGCGGAACCACCCCTCCAAACACGCTCCTTCTGGTTGTCATCTATAAAGGTTCCCCCTAGTTCTGCAAGCTGTTCATTCGAGGCCTTTCCCAAACCGCAGCTCAATTCATGTCAAAGCATTCACTTTTACCTACTAAAACGCTGTCAAACCTAAATGAGGACATGGGCCCAGCTAGCGAATAAAGAAGAAAAGGATGGGCAAAATCTGACCGTGCGATGCAAACATTCTTTGCAAGCAACCAAGCTGCATCGAAAGACTTCAACCTAAAGAAACATCTGGAAGTAAGTCCTTTTTTAAAACCTAACGTTAGCCTATGGCAACTATCTTGTTTTATTTGTGGTAAAGTATAGTATTCAGGATAAATATTAGTCTGGTTTCAGAGCCCTCCACAGCACAAAGTCTGCTCTACTGAAGGTGTTCAGCTTTTAGCTGAACTTGGGCCGACTATCAGCTAAAGTACACCCCCATGTAAAAAATCATGGTTTCATTTTCGATTCTACCCTCAAGCTGGACAAACAAATAAATTCAGTATCTCGTGGCAGTTTTTTCCAGCTCAGGAGCATTTCTAAACTAAAAGATATCCTGTCATCTAAAGATCTGGAAATCGTTATCCATCCCTTCATATCACATCTCGACTACTGTAACTCTCTCTATTTAGTCGTTTGTCAATCAAGCCTGTCCCGCCTGCAACTTGTTCAAAATGCAGCCACAAGGCTCCTGACGGATACCTGAAAGAAAGAGAGTATTACTCCAATACTTGCATCTTTACATTGGCTGCCAGTTTAATATAGAATTGATTTCAAGGTTTTTTTATTTGTTTTTAAAGCTCTCCATGGTCTGGCCCCAGGTTATATTTCAGATCTCTTTAGCCTGCACCTACCCACTCGAACTCTGCGTTCTTTCAGTCAGATTCTTTTACTGGTTCCATGCTCCCAGTTAAAATCCAGAGCTGACAGGGCATTTCTCCATTGCCGCCCCGAGACTCTGGAACAGTCTTCCCTCTTTTATAAAATCCTCTTCCTCCTTGGAAAGCTTCAAATCAAATTTGAAGACCTACCTATTTTCCAGGGCTTTCGGATCTCTTTGACACCACTGTTATTCTGTTTTAGCTATTCTGCTCTTTTATCTCATTGGATGATGTATGTATATGTATACGTATACACGTATTTTATGTTCACTTTTGTATATGTATGTGCATTTTGCATGTACATATATATTTTTACAAATATATATGGATGTCTTACGATGTTTTTTATGTTTTTCATCTTATCCACTTTAATTCTTTTATTTGATTATATTATCCCTCTGTTTAGCACTTTGACCGACACTTGGTGTCCTTTAAATGTGCTGTATAAATAAAGTTGACTTGACTATTGTTTGTCTCTTGTGTATAACTAAGCATTTCTCATATTTTACATGTCTTCCATTCTTTTTTGGGGTTTTTTGTGTTCCTGCCTTCTTTTCAGCTCATTTATTGAATCTGTTTCCCGCCATGTTTCTTCCTCCCTTCCGCCTCCTCACTCAGCCTCTCACCTCCAGCCGCCGCTGCATGTTTAACCACGATGATGTTTTTCATGGAACAAGCTGGAAGGTGCCACAACACTGCGTCTCCCCTGCAAAGGTTCATGCTAATGCTCCCTCCCTCCGGCCTCCATTTTAAATTCGACCTGCCCGCCTCGTGCGGTTACCACGGCCGACTGGAGGCTGTGATCTGTGAATGCCATCAGCCATGAGTTTATCTCCTGCAGAACAATGCTGCTGCCCCCCCCGCCTCTGACTGCTGCTTAGCATAATTAATGTGATCGGCCCACAGTGGAGCCCAGCGAGCCCGGGCTGCTGCCACTGGGCATCACATCGCCACGCTAACCAGTTTAACGGCAGCGGGGACGATCAAAGACAGAGAGAGGGTTTTTATCTGCAGCGAGAGTTTCTGAGAGGAGAAACCAGGAGGCTGGATATTTAACCAGCTCCTGCCAAGCGTGAGACCATCGAGAATCTTCAGGTTTTCATCAAGCATAACTTTTAAATTCTTAAAACAAAACAAAACAAAAAGCTAAGCTAACGCTGTCCTGACCACAGACTGTATAAAACATGAAGTCACCTGTGCAGGTTGTAAGAGATCTTTCTCTAACCTTGACTGCATGGTTTATATTGACAATCATTATTAATGCATTTAAAATAACAGACCAAAAATCTCGAGCTGTGGTCTGTGGTGGGGCGGCCTCCATGGCCTCAGCTGATTTCAGTTCAGTGTCGCTGGTCACTCTCTGTCGTCATTCAGACTCTTTCTAGAGCATCTGTGTGTGATGCGTTTAGGGGACTTCTGTAAACTGGAACTGTAGCAGTAACCTGGGTGCCCCTCTGGAGAACATGAACGAGTCCAGACGGGAAGCCGCAGCTCCTCCTCTTCCTCAGCCTCATCCTTCACCACCTCTGCAACATTGACTGAGCTCGCTGCGTTTCGTGTTATTCTCAAGGTTTTTTTTTTTAATTGGAGGGAGATCAGATTGTCGTCTTTGTGGGAACATATGTTGACCAACCCCCCCAGCAGATGTCCGACTGGAGGCTCCAACGTGAAGCTTCTGCCGCTGTGATTCGAGCCTCGCCGCCTCCTCCAGGGCCTGGCGCGCAGCTCTGACACTCTTCCAGTCCCTCTGTAGTGTTTTTAATGAGAGGCGATGCAGATGTGTGTGGCACCCAACTCTGCAAATAACTCCGACCTTCAGGTGTCCTTCACCTGCTCCACCAAGTGTAGGAATGATTTTACACAGAGAGGTTTCAGCTGCAGCAGAGGCAACGTAATCCACGCTTTAAAGTAAAAAGAAAAAATCAGATCAGGAGTGCATTGTTCTGCATCAGCTCTGGATTTGAATCCCGTCACACAGATCTGTTTCCTGTGAAGACGTATCAGGGCCAATGAAGGGCGGTTATTCCAAGAAAAAAAACTTTCTGTTTGAGAAACTCGCATTTAAAAGAAAACGGTAACTGCTTCCATCTTCACCCCACCTGTGGTCCTGACTCCAGCTGTGGAAGAGTAAAGCATCCTCCTGCTTTATTTCCCCATATGTGTCGTCCCTGTATGGATCAGGTAGGGTGCTACCTGTATGGATCAGGTAGGGTGGCCTGGAGGTGCAAAAACTAAAAACACAATAACATTTAAGTTGTAAATGTTTGAAAAACTCAAAAATTTATTACAACAAAAATTTAAAAGGAAAAAGTCACTGGCTATAAAATTAAACATTTACAAGGAAAAATTGGAATGATGTCAGAAATGAGCATGATGGTGTGGATGGTGTAAGGACTGTCTGCAAAGATCGGGCCAAGAAGCTCGGACCGCTGTGATCGAGAACCTGACACTGAATCATGAAGGTTTTGTTTTTCAGGGTTTGGAAAGACATGGATCATCTAAACTCATCATTGGTGATGCATTGATTGTTTTCTGCCGTGCACATCACGATGTCCATCAGCTCGCTGCTCATTGGTTCTGGGGAGTAAAGAGACCGACACCACGATGACCTGATACTTCCTGCTCCCTGATTCACTGTTTTCAGGGCTTTTTCTTCTCTTTAAGTGTCAGATAAGTTGGTGTGACAGCTGCATGGTGCCACCTACTCTCCAGGTGTGTTTTTAACACAGCTCATATCCTGGCAGGTGTGCTGCCTCCGTCAGCTCATGTCTTTCTTTGTGCTTCTTTTGCAGATGTGTTTGATTAAAGAGAGCTGGCAGCGGGGGGTGGGACGGAGCACCCCGTGACAAGCCTGTGAAGGTTCGCAGTCTGTGGCCTGCTGGCTCCTTCTTGGCACCGCGTCCGTCAGCCTTTCCTGCTGGGCGCAGATTAACAAAGTGAGCGGCCTCCCCCCCGTGGACCCCGACACAGCGCTCCTCCAACAAAACAGCTTTTCACACCCAGAGGAGGACGGCATCCCGGGGCCCCATCCAAGCCTCTCTGAGGCTTAGAGCACTTCCTCCTTGTTATCACTCCTCTCCTGCTGCTCCTGAGCTCCTCTCCTCTGCACACAGGCATTAAGGAGGAGCGAGGCGGGGCTGGCGGTCAGTGGACTGAAAACAAAGCTTTTTTTTCGGCCCGGGATGCTTCGCTCCATTCTTGCAGAGGGCCCCCGCCCTTGGGTCAGGAGTTCTTCATCATCATCTGCCCCTCCTCCTCTGCCTGGAGTACTGAAATCTGATCATGTAGCAGATCCTCAGAGCCAGGACCACCCCGATCTGTCTGAAGGTAAAGTGAGGGTGTGCGGTCACATGACTCCGTTCGGAGCTCAGCCTGGGGCTTCCGTTTAAAATCTCAGATTAAGTTTTAAGAACGGAAACAGCGAGGAGACACTCGCAGTGCTTCACTGAACATCAGCTGCTCGGTTTCAAAGAGAAACATGAAATCATCTTAAAAATGTTTGTGTTTGGACTCGAGCTGTTCTGCACGGGCCTTTTCGCTGCTTTTGTTCAATCTCACATCATTATCCAGGCCCACATCCACCTTCACTGAACTCTGAAACACCACTGAAGGTTACAAACACTCCTGTGTGTGTGCACAGTTTCCTGACGTGAAGAAAAAAGAGGGGAAGAGGTCGTTTCTAGAATGGTTCAGTCCAAACTTTACCCAGAAATTCTGTCATCATAGGAGGATGGAGCAGGAGGAAAGCTTTGTGAATACTTAGTGTTCAACTTAATTCAAACAACCTCACTAATCAGTTTATTGGTACTCAAAGAATTTGCACTGTTTTATCCTCAGCATCTGATTTTAGGAGCTTTTTTTTTAGCCACTAGAGCATTGAAATGAAACGCTGATCCAGATCCACACAATAACCCAGCAGACTCATTTTTGCTGTGTGGATGTTGGAGATGTTCACCAGAGGCTCGGCATGCCTGGTGAAGGTAATCTGGATGGATGTTCTTCTATTGATGAGAACAAAAGGAACCAATCGACCGAGCTAAGAGAGTACCACTTCTTTAAACACGATGATGCCGGGAACACAGAGGCAACGCCGAGAGATAGAAACTGTTATTTAAGAATCAGGCTGTGGTGAAATGACACTCTGTGCATGGATGCTGACGGGCCGTCTTTTCTTAGTGAGCAAATCAGTCAGCAGCCATATGTCACCTATACAAAGCATGTATTTTTGCGCTGCAGTAATTCACTCATGTGTCTTGCTTTGTGTCGCTTCACAGTTTGTGCCGTCGTATGGTGACCACGTTTTAAGCCACTGGTTCGACCATGTTAACTGTTGGTTTAAGTCAGAGTTGGGACTGTGAGCGCACACGGAGTTTGTAATTGTCAGTCTTTGCTGAAGTTCTCTGTCCTTTCTAAACGAATGGAGCTCTTTCCCCACAGTTCATCTTTCTGTGTAGCTTTGTGTTTAAATTCCGTTTCATGAATTATTCCATTGTTAAAAACTGATTTCCATAATCTGAGTGGATATTCTTTGTCGCCGTGATTCCGACGAGCAGTTCGAGTTAAAGTGATGACATTAAAGTCGTAGAGGGGCGGTGTCCCTGTGCCACATCACACGGCTGAGAGGAAACACAAAATATGTCGAGCGTTAATGTGAAGAGAGTCCCGGCTGCAGGCTGCTCTAAAATATTTAAATCGAATCTGGAGCGCAGCCACGGGAGCTTGTTTCAGAGTCCTCCGCTGCTCCAGGTCAGACTAGCTCTGAAATGTGAAAGCGGATGTAAATCGGACATATTTGAGCGGTTAAAGGCAGCATGGCTCGCTGAGGTCCCGCCTGCAGCGCCCGTGCAGATTCATCAGTCATCGCCTGTGACTCGCACCACCTGCTCACTGGGGACTACAATATGGAGGCCCGCCGTGATTAGCACGCCACGCTAACCGCTGTGACAGAGGGGCCCGCTCAGAGGAGGAGCAGGGAGGGGGTGTCCTCCTGCCGGGCGACAGAACTGATTAGCACAGATTAATAGCAGTTAATATCACCGGGGACTCTCAGCTGTGTCGCACTCATTAATAAGTGCCTTTAATTAGCGTCATTAGCCAGAGTTTGTCCTCTCCTAAACACTTCAGTTTGTTTCACAGGACCCGATCCCCAAGGAAGGAGCTCACCTCAAAGGCTGAAATACTGAGTGAAGACCACAGAGTAGCACTTTTCTTCATGTCTGACTCCTCAGTGAACATGCTCCTGAGATCTGAAACAGCTGACGACATGTCATCCATTCTGGGTTCAGAGCTGCGCAAGTGAGAGAAACACAACTGTGGGAATAGCATAAACCCACACCTGTCCTGAACGTCAGAAAGTCTTCCATTAAACAAACTCTTATCCAAATTACAATAAAAAATATTATACAAAAACAAATAATTCAACTACAGCTACAATAATACATACAGACAAGACCCCAACAATCATATGATCTAGGGTTGGGTATCGTCACTGATTTCTAGAATCGATTCGATTCCGATTCACAAGGTCCCGAATCGATTCGATCCAATCGATTCAATTCGATTCGATTTAAATCTGGGAAATTTTGCCTCAGACAGTCAGAAACATTAGAATTCAGATCAGTACATTTACATATTTTTGTATCTATAAAAAGGAAGCTGACACTCGCAAGACTTTATCAAAGGTGTGAGCGTCACAGCAGATGCTTTTGTGTCAAAGTAGCTGAAGATAAAACACAGAAAAACATGAAGGTGATTTTCCTGGCCTGGGATTTTATAAAAATATTCTGCAGTGCATCAAAAACGAAAGAAAACCATTAATCAACATATGGACATTACCTCTGAAGTTACAGCGGTTTTATTAGAGACACAGCTGAGCGTTTTGCATTTTGCATAATTTTAAAAAGTTTACATTTGTTCAGAAGCCTATTGAACGGCAGAAATTAGGTTTTCTTTTCGGAAGTAAGTAAAAGGGAAAAAAACAGCGACTGACAGCGCTGTAAACAACGGTAGACTTGTGCGTAACAAGCTTTAGAATCAGCGCAAAAAGGATGTAAACACAAAGCGCGGACCCGCCAAAACATCAGAATCAGCGAGCTGTTGGCTTTCAGCCCTGACTGTGTCCGTGCCGTCAGGTGAGAAAGGCGACATCTCACTGATTCTGATCCGTCGGCGGGTCCGAGCTTTGTGTTTACATCTTTGTGCAGAATCTGTGTACCTGCTCTCATTTACTGTTTTAGCTGTTTGGTGGTTCTTGAAATTTTGTGAGGTTTAACCTGAGGTTCTGGTGTTTCGGGCAAAATAAATTAATATAAAAAAAATCGATTCAGGATTTTAATGAATCGATATCACGTTATCCAAGCCAGAATCGATTTTAATCGATAAATCGATTATCAAAACCCACCCCTAATATGACCCCCTATGAGCAAGCACTTTGGTGACAGTGGGAAGAAAAAATTCCCTTTTAACAGGAAGTTAAAAGCTAAGGAGCCTGCTGTCACAGTGCTGGGTCCAGGGACCCAGGGTTCTTTGATTTAGTGTTGTTCATTTCATAGTCTTTGTATTTCTTGTTTCATAGTTATTTTCTGTAGTTTCTAGGATTTAGGTTTTGTTACTACACTTCCCCTGGATTCCATGTTTCGTGTCTAGTCGTCCTTGTCTCTAAGTTCGTGCATCTCCTGTGTTCAGACTATGTTCCCTCTGTCTAGTCAGTCATGTCTCCTGGTCTCAGAGTCAAGTCTGCATCTTAGTCTTGTGTCTCATGTTTCCTGTTTTATTTTGATAGTCTAGTCTAGTGTTTAGTGTGTTCAGTTTTGCTTCATGTCTTGTGTATGTGATTACTCCCACCTGTGTTCCCTTCTGTGTCTCATTCCCCTGTTATCCCTCTGTTTTTAAGCCCTGTGTTTTCTGTGCCAGTTGTTGTGTGTTGTCCTGTGGTCCTTGCCCCCCCCCCAAAAGAAATTGCTGTGTGTTTCTCTGTGCTCCTGGTTTATTTGTTTCTATTTTCCTTGTTTGTATTATTTGAATTTTTGATACTGCATTAAAGCTGCCTCCTGAGTTCACTGATTTGTTTAGAGTCCTGCATTTAGGTCGTACTCCTGCCTGCCACGGGACTAAACATGACAACTACAGGGAGGAGGCCAGGGTGGATGGATAGGTCAACAAAGTGATTTACAGTGTCACTGATTTTAGCTGACCATGTCGAAATAGTCATATCCTACAAGTATCTGGGAGTTCAACTCGATGACAAGCTGGAATGGTCTGCCAACACGGACGCTGTCTACAAAAAAGGTTCTGAGCCAGGTTTACTTTCTACGAAGGCTCATATCCTTCAATGTATGCAGCAGGCTGCTCTATATGTTTTATCAGTCCGTTGTTGCACCATCTTCTTTGCTATGGCGTGCTTTGGTTCAGGCATCAAAGCAAAGGACGCAAACAGACTAACAAACTTATCAGGAAGGCCGAGTCTGTTGTTGGCATGAAGCTCGCCACCCTGGAGGAGGTGATCGGTGTAGGAATGCTGGCAAGACTGCTGGTAATCATGGACAATGACTCCCACCCCCTCCATAACACACTGGACAATCTGAAGAGCAGTTTCAGCAACAGGTTCCTTTAACCCAGGGGTGTCAAACTCAAATACACAGTGGGCCAAAATTCAAAACTAAAACAAAGTCGCGGGCTAACGTTAATATTTATTGAAATATATTTATTCCTCCAGATATAAGAATGAATCTTTTCTAATGGACTCAAACACGTTTTGCTGAAAAACTGAATATGGAACAAGCAAAGCTTAATACTAAACAATATATATATTAGCTGTACAATACCAGTAGGCCAGCTCTGATAGTAATTTGGTATGGCTTCGCGGGCCAAATGTAATTAGGCTGCGGGCCAAATTTGGCCCGCGGGCCAGAGTTTGACACCTATGCTTTAACCTCACTGTCTGAGGGAATGTTACAGGAGGTCGTTCCTTCCCGCTGCTATCAGACTCTTTAATTCATATACTTGAGTCAGGTCCACACATGTGGAACAGAATTAATCACACCTCAGTGCACCATCACTTTTGTACACCACAACATATATTTGCAAACATACTTGTCCTTTATATTTATATGTATATCTCTATCTTTATCTATTTTCCCCAATATTTATCTATCATGACTCTGTTTCTACACTCATTTTATATGAGTACTTGTCTTTTGTTGTATATTTGCTGCTATAACAACTGAATTTCCCTCTGGGATTAATTAAGTTTCTCTGATTCTGACCAAACCTGTACCACAGCAGGAAACGGCCACTTAGGATGAGACTTAGCAATAGAAGACTGAAATCTCCACTAGATCAGTTATGAAGTGAGGAGTTCTCTTCATGGGAGGATGTGGGCTTCAGCAGTAATGATGAACAACTCGTCTGCACTGAACCAACCAAAAGAAGAGTCCAGTCAGCTAGGCCTGGAGCCATCTGAAGTGTGGGCATTCTGATTGAGCAACCTAAAATTACCTAATAAACCTAATCAGAGCACCGGCAACTTATCTGTCATATTTCTGTGCAGACTGAGTTTTAATGGGCTTCCTGCTGCAATGGGTTTCCCAGTTTGAGGAGATCAGGTGAGAGCCAGAGTGGCTGACTCTTTGGTCCTCCCCCCTGTTGCTGCTGTAAGAAGACAGCTGCTGGGCAATAAGTGTTTAAATGAGATAATTAATGAGTGCAGTCAGCTCTATTAGAGCTGTGAGCTGGCCCTCCTCCTCCTCCCCCTCGTCGTGTTACCACTGATCCACTCTCATCTCATCTTCATGAGCTGCAGGGTTACCACACGATGAGGGGAAACTCGTGCCGGAGTCAGCATTGTTTGCTAAAGGTTCACTTCACCTCAGAGTCACATGTACAGATGTTTGGTTTGGTTTGCAGAGCTTTTTTATGCAGATGTGAGTCACCCGGCGTGGATTTTTGAGTCATACAGATGTACCCTTCCTCTTTAAAATGATGGTGGTCGCTGCGTGTTGCACAGCAATAAAACCTCTTTCTTCATCTTCCAGATTAAAAGAAGCATGCAGCTACCTAACACTGACGCTCAGCTGGGGAGCATTTCCTTCACAGGTAGTGCATGTGTCTCTGCACAAGGATACGACTGGGGCTCAGTCCAAAGAAAATTGTTTCTATGTGGATTTTTCTGAATGACTTCTGCAGACACATTACTGCTCAGTTTTTAAAATGCATTTATGTAAATATTTATTTTAATTTCTATATCAGAATAACAGAATATAACAGAATTTATAACAGAAAGCAGAACTGCTCTGCAGCCCATGTTTGCAGCCCTGTAAATGAGCTGTAGCTTGTGAAAGAGCTTCAAGCCAAAGAGTTTGTCAGTAAATCTTCACTTTAAATGATATTTCAGCTGCAGTGGAAATTCCTCTGCTTGGAGTTATAATCAGAAATCAATCCCAGCAGATGGAAAACCGACTCGTTGTGGAATATTTTCTCTGTGTAACAGCAGATATAGTCAGCCTTCTTAGAAACCTCTTCTGATTTTGTAAGCATCAGCATTACCAAAGCATAGCAGATGGATGTGAAGAAGAAGAGGGATGAGGAGGAAGAGCACAGGGCGGAGGTGTTTTTCTTTCTGTGGAAGTGCACAGCATCTTGTCTAGAGGCAAAGCTAGATCAAAACACAATTTCTATGTTTTGATGGGCTCAAGCATTTAAAAGTCTGAAACCACGAGAGGCTGCACATTCAGTTCTTGACTGATGAGTATGAGATGAAAACCTGAAATCACAACATCCCAGGGTCTGCAAGTTCCTGCAGAGAGGGAGGAAAACTGCCACAAATACCATGAAATGCAAGTAAGTGGGTGACGCTGGTGGAGGGAATTGTTATTTTAGTTCAAATAACATTTGCGAGTAAACCAGTTTAAGTAGGTTTTGAGTTGTGACTTAAATAAGGGAAGGGAATCTATATTCCTTAAGGCTGAAGGAAGTGAGCTCCAGAGCCGAAGAGCAGAGCGACTGAAAGCTCTGTGCCCCGTAGTGGTAAGGCGAGCAGAAGGAACAACAAGGTGAGTGGCAGATGAAGATTTTAGAGAGCGGGAAGCTACGGTGATATGAAGCAGATCACAGAGATAAGGAGGGGCAAGGTTATTAATACACTTAAACCTGAGAACTAAGATTTTAAAGTTTATCCTGGCTTCTATGGGAAACCAGTGAAGCTGTTGAAGAATTGGGGTGACATGGTCACGAGTTATGACCTGAGCTACAGAATACTGAAGGAGTTGAAGTTTATGGAGGGACTTATTGGAGAGAACAAATAGGAGGGAGTTGCAATAATCGATCCGGGAAGTAATAAGATTATGGACAAGGATGGCAGCAGCATGAGGAGGAGTGAAGGAAGGAACGAAGTTGATTAATGTTACGTAAGTTAAAGTATGCAGACCGGGTTATGTAATTAATGTGAGACTGAAATGAGAGAGTACTGTCAAGTATGACACCCAAACTCTTTACCTGCGGGGAAGGAAGGATGGGGGAACTTATTTTAAAATATGGACGCAATCAGTATTTATTCCTATAGTGTGTTTATATTAATATTTATGTAGAGAAATGTGTATTATATATACTCGAAATGCCATCTAGTCCATACAGTACCACTGCAACATGACACTAAGACACATTTCTCAGTTGTATACAAACTTAGAAGAGTAATCAGCCAAGTTTGTGAGTGTTTATTTACTACGACATTTTTGATCAACGCTGGCCCACAAACATTGTTTCATATTTAGTTTGTTGGGTTCTGGTCATTGTGGTGAAGCAGAAGCTTGAAAACATGAGATGAACGCTGTCTAATAAAAAGATTTATGTAAGGCTCCTTTGACAACAACTGCCTCAGTGATCATGATTTCATCACTGCTGCCAAAAAGCATTGAAGCAAAGAAGATCTCCAACTGAAGATGAAGAAAGTTCCTCAAGGTTCCTCAACTCGCCTGCAGCTGGTTCGTTATTTTCTTGCAGTTATTAAAAAGATTCTTTGGACAGTGTTAGCTTATTAGCTTAGGCTACCAGGTAAAAAACAACAACAAAAAAACGCTAACACGGTCTTGCTAAGGTGAGCTAGCCAAGATGCTGCAAGCTGAAGCTCTACTGATTTAGATGTGTCCTGTCTTTCACAGACAGATAACCTGCTGCAGCTTCAAAGCTAACATTTCACTCTGTAACCTGTGAAATGACCAAAGCAGGAAGTCTGTGCTAACCAGTGTTAGCATGCTGCAACTGATTTCTGAAAGGAGAAGAAGAATTTCTTTTAACAGCATATGACAGCCAAAAACACCTGAAGTCAAGTCTGATTGCATGTAACCAGACACACACACAGACACACACACACACACATGCACGTAAACACACACACAAAAATTAGAAAATTAAAAATCAAAGACAAACAGTGTCATTGCAGACATATTGACGCCTTCTGTTATTCTCACACACACACACACACACTGCTGTTTGTCTCTTTATTATTTGGTGAAATCGGGTTTCGGTCTGCTCTCTTTATTGTGACGAGCCGTATGTCTTATTTTTCTAATGTCAGCTTCGTCCTGTGTGGTTTGTGTTCTCACAGTCGTAGAGAGGCGGCGCAGGCTCCTGAGGGGGCTCCGGGGCCCCCTGCTGGGAGGGACTTGGACCAGGACCGTGCCTTTGGTCACGCTTCCAAATGTTTCCATTGATGGGCGAGAAACATGTTGGATCGCCGTCCCAAACAAAGCCGGAGCCAAAACTAAATCAGGCCTGGCCGGCTGGGGGTGGGGGGAGCTTCTGCTGGCAGGCGAGTTCCTTGCCCTGTAGAAGCGACTCGCTGATGGCAGTGAGAGCAGAATTGATTTAAAAAGGAGGAGGAGGGGGAAGTTGTGTCGTACGTATGGTGATGACAATGATGATGAAGAGATAAACCGTGTTGGTTATTTAGGTTGTGTTATTTAGGTTGTGTTTATAAAGGTTGTGTTTCATAATTTTATTATTTCAGTCATGTGATGTGTTTTTCAGTGAGAGGGTCTATCGCTCTCAGACCTGCTCTTTATTTCCTGCTGACCATCAGCAGGAACAGACTGGGAGCTGTGGGCTGTTGTAAAGGCTGAGGAATCAGATTTCTGTGTTTGTGGCATTAAAAGTCAATGAATCCAACTACAGAGGCATGTGTCTCTGTAGTTGGACTGTAGTTGGACAAGTTTTTATCGTCCAGATCAGTTTGTCTACCTGGATAACAAAAAAACAAAACAAAACAAAAAAACATCAAAGATGTGTGACACATGTCTATAAGGACACAAGCAGATTAAATCTTCTGTCTCCACAAAGATGAAAACATCATAAACTTTTATTTAGGTTTCAGTGATACTGGGACTCGGTGCAGCCCAGAACAAAATGACTTGGTGTGCATCAGACGCTAATGCGTGAAGGTGCCCATACCTAAAATCTGACTGATGTTGTAGTTGTTTGGCTTCTGGAAGTGTTACCTCGAGACTTCCAGATCTCTTTTTCATACTTTTTATACTTTCAACTCCCTATTTCAAGGAAAAAGATGTAGGAAAAGGAAATAGTAGCAGTAATCCTGCAGATGTAGGAGGTCATTCCTTGGACTGTTTGACTGCCTGCAGGGACACTGCACACTGACTGAGTTCAATATTTGAAACACCAACCTTGGAGCAGGACTTACTGGGGTTGAGTGAGTTTGAGTTTGTCCTGTGTGGTTTAAAACGTGGTCCTTTAAAACGTGACCTTGTGGTCGCAATGTCTCTGCATTTGTTTGTTTCTTTGCTGCTTTTCTTCGCCATCACCGAAGTGTCAGATCTGAAACCTCACCACAGTCTGGTTGTTCTCGGGACTCTTGGGGCTTACAGTCAGGCTGATGAGGCAGACCAGCCAAGATAAGCAAACGGTGAGCGGGTGGCGCGGGGCACCTTGCCATCCAATTATGTGTAAGATAAAAAGGTGAAAACTCCCTGTGTTTGCAGAAAGAGCTGGCAAACATGGGAGAGAAGAGCCGGGGGGAGTGGAACGGTGTGAATGTATTTTCACTTCAGATTCAGGATGTGTGTTCAAGGACCAGCTCAGCTGCCTCCACACTGCAGAGCTCTGAATGTGGGGGATGGGTGTGACTCTCTGACCCATTCAGGTTGCTCAAAAGGTGTTCTAGCTTCTATTTACATTTTTACATTAGGTTTTACCATTTTTCTAAGGTACAGTGAGTTCTTTAGACAACGTGGGCTTTTATTTTGGAAATCTGAGATATTCCTCTGTATCCTGTTAATTCTGTAAAACTAAAGATGGGATTTTACTTTGAAAATGTCACAGAAAAGTCGTTTTGGTAACATCCAATCCAATGAGTTATTGTAGGTCTGTGTAGGTTCTCAGTCATCCAGCTCATGGTAGTCTAAAGAGCTTGGAAAAAAAGTGAGTGGACTTCTTTAAGTTTCATCTGCAGATGTTTATTTTAAATAAGCTGAAGGTGAAATGTCTTCTCAAACTCAAAGTCCACTTGCTTTCCTTCCAAGCTCCTTAGAGTAATTGCTGGCTTTTACTTTGAAAAGTGATACATTTTTAACACCTGGAGATTTGAAAACCAAAGACATGTATGCTCCTTCCTGTGATCTGCTCTCCATCAGTGAGATGGAGATAAACTCGTGCATGCACAGAGATGTTTAAACCTTCAGGAGCGTAGGTGACAGATGATCTGCTGCTGCGACTTTATCATCTGAGCGTCTCCAGCTCTTTATAATCAGCCTGCTGGAGGTGGCAGGTCGCTCTCTCAACTGTGGTGTCGCGCTCTTCACACACCCTCAGCTCGCACAGGAACAATGTGATGTGTGTGTTCTTCACCGCGAGAAACGCAGATAACAGAGTCTTTTGACTGCAGACAGCTCCCAGTGGCCGCTGACGTCCTCCAGCAGCTCGAGGTCAGTGGGTGGCGCTGGGAAGATGGCCGACCTCCAGCCTGAATAAAAGGAGGCCGGTGCGGGTGGAGGGCCTGTTAGGAGCATCCACACACACACCACCACCTTCTCCCGCTGCTTTTCATTGGTGGATGACAGAAAAACAACAAAGCAGCGTTTGAGCAGCCTGGTTGGCAGCTGCGAGCTTCCTCCTGGACTTTTTCCTCGGTCTGCGTGAAGCTTCAGATTCAGGACACGATGAAAGATTCATCAATCAGCATCAAGGATGCACGAAGCCAAAAGCACCCAGAGCTCCTCAGTTTAATGCTTCATATCTTCTTCTGTAAACATCGCTGAGACACAGCTAATGGCTTCAGCTGAAAGAAACTCTGACTTTCAGATTAAAAGCATTCATTTATTTCTTCATTTTCATGCAGCGAACTACAAAACTTAAGCAGACAGTAAAGGCCGACCAGGAGCTAAGCTCTTAGAACCTCTGTTCTGATCACTGTGATTTGATTTCAGATAAATGTGAGGTGTTGAGCATCCTCTTGAACATATTCTTGGTTTCTTCGGGAAGAACATGGATCATTCCGTGCTCCCACATCTGCAGATATTTGTTTTAAATGAGCTGAATATGTTCTGATCACATGCTGCAGGAGATCTTCTGCTTCCTCCTTAAATTTTCACCACCAACAAGCTTCAATCAACTTATTGCCAAGAAAAAAACCTCAGAAAGGGCTTTTCCGATAATAAATCCCATCAGTTCGACCACGAAAAGCATGGCTGGAAATGCATTCTCAGAGCTCCTTGTACACATTACACAATCAGGCGGTTATTAATGAGAGCCAGATGGAGAACTCCAAACAAAAACATTAAGAACCTGGAAGCTGGGTCTCCATTTTTCTTTCGAAATCACTGAAACTCACCTTGCATGATCGTTTTGATCCACAGCACACAGGCTGTGAAGAGCGATGAAACTGAACGTTTCCACAGTGGTTTCTAGTAAAGATAAGATGAGATAAGATAAGATAAGATAACCTTTATTAGTCCCACACAAGGGAAATTTGTTCATCACAAACTGTCCATCCACATTTCACAGGTTCACGTGGAGCCTAAAATCTTGCCTTCATTTGGACGTGATGGTGTTTGTCCACATTCTCGGTCCTGCTCCATAAACCCTCTGATCCATCATCACTGGTAACCCTACCCTCTCCATTTACTTTCCACAAAGACCAACTGATATTTATGGAAAACACTGATTTTGTTTTTCAGCTAGAATGAGTATTTTCTGTTTGCCGTTTGACTAGCGAGACTAGCAAAGATTGGCTAAAGTTAGGATTAAATAATGAGAAGCCTCAGAAGATGAGCCTTCGATACCCCAACAACAGTTTATTAGCATGCTAACATCTAAAAGCAGTAAATAAATACAATACATGAACTGCTGTAAAGTCTCAGTTATATATTGGTTTTCATTTAACAACATTTTGCTTTTTAAACTATATGTAACCATGTAGGATTTCTACATTCTACGTCCTCTATTTCTCCTCCTCCTCCTCCTCTTCGCCTTCACCACTGCCCTCTCTCCTCCTTCATCTCCACCTCAGTCTACTCCTCACCTCAGGCCTCATCTCCTGAACTGAAGTCAGGCTCTAACATAGGAAAACGTGCACAGTCACACTCATTTATTCCTGATACAGTCACAGTTCCTTACTGTTAGCAGTTTACACATGTGACCCTCTCTGGACAGCTGACAATGAGTGAGCTAAACAACAACAGCAGCTGATTACAAGCTAACATTATGCTAGCTGATATTAGCCTCCAGTGTCATTGTGATTACATCCTCAAATGTGAATCAAAGTTTATTCACTGAAGGTCCAAAATTGTTAGATCCACTTATTAAATTCAGTTCTCCAAAGATAGTTTCAGCAACCCTGGGTAACAGCAGATAAAAGAGTCTAACAGCAGCAACAAGAGCAATGCTCACTCACCTTAGTGTGGCTGTGAGACAGAAGTGAATTTCTCTCACTCACTGACTCTTATCAGTCTCAGTTTTACAGCCTCCTCCAGAGTAAATGAAGGTGGACGCTTCACACTTACTAGGTAAACACGTTTGAGGTTAGGGAGTAGAAACACATCACCTGCGTTCAGAATCAAAAAAATATTGCCAAATAATTATTTGACAAATATCTGTTTGTTCATTCTTGTTTATTCTTGCTAAGTGTTGATATTATTAAAATATGTTGAAATAAATCATGTGCACAAAACATTTTTATACATAAAAAGTAGCAGAAACATGTCACCGCACCGTGGCCATTATGGGCTACAGAGCATTAAAGATAGCTCAATGTCCTTCTCATTATCTCATTATCTCTCAAATCAAAATTTCTGAACCGGGTCATCAGGACCAGAGCAGCTCACAAAAAACAGGAGGTGCCCCTCAGCAGGCTTCCAGATGTTAGCCAATCAGAAAAAAGTGAGCTGATAGGAACTGCTGAAGACTGCTGTGAAGTTTTCTACTATGTGTGTGCTGATACTGTTCACTGTGTGTGAGTGATGGTGGAGGAAGAGGAAGAGACCTTCAGGTGGAAGATCGATGACGTCTCTGAGTTCTTCTGTAGTCTGTTATCACGGCAGCATCAGGACGCCAAACAATTACAACATTGCAGCTGGTTTTCACCAGTGTGTGTGTGCGTGTGTGCGTGTATTTGTGTATGTATGTGCATGTGTGTGTGTTTGTGTGCCTGGGTATGTGTGTGTGTGTGTGTGTGCGCGCATGTGTGCATATGTGTGTGCGTGTGTACGCGATATGTTTGAGGCGCCAGAATCACTGAGTGTAAGTGTGTGGTTCATGAACGCTGGCTCTGTCTCAGTCATGATGTCATGGCGAGGAGCGGAGGGTCACTACAACTGTGAGTGAATGAATGAGTTTCCCGTCAGTCCATGTGACTTGTGTTTACAGTTGCTGATTGGTCGGTAATAACTCTGGACCTGAAACAGACCACAGGAGGAGAGGTCCTCTTAATCATGCTGTCATCACCTGGTCAAAAGTATGTGGACACCAAACAGTTTGATTGTCCATTACGATGCAGCGCTGCAGCTCTTCTGCTTTCAGTCCTTCTTGCATGTGTTTTAGTGAGTTTAGTTTAATACAAACCTAAATCAGAGGGATTAGAAAAAACAGTGGAATACACTGAGATGTCATTAATGTGTTTTTCTACATAAAAAGAAAACAGTCCCCATCCATGTGCCGTGGTTCAGTTTGGCGTAGCGTCATGTGCTGGCAGGCTGAACTTCGCTCACAGTGGAAAGTGGAGAAAAGTTCAGATTCTTTGAGTCATAAAAATAAATCTCACTCATCCAAACGATCGGAGAGCGAGTGCTGCTAATGTCCTGTTTCCACACTCCATGTTTCATGTGATCATTATCCTATTTTTCCTCCTTTGGGCCCAAGATCATAATCGCTGCCCTGTTGTTGGACCAATCAGAGTGTGAGATTTTGTGCCATGGATGCTCTGTTCTCTGGGCGAAAGAGGAGGGGCACCCTCAGCACAAAGTTTAAAACAGACCTGATAGTACGTGAGGGGGCATCAGTGCACATGGCAGGGCTAACTGGGACACTTGTGAAGGAGCAACAGTCAAGCAGACGATGAATGAACAGCACTGAGTTCGTACTCCAGATGTATGGTTTCACAGGTAAAGAGTCAAGATGAGCTGAATACAGTCCAGACCATCACTCACTGAACATGTGGAGCTTCATGAAACCAACAAAGGAGCAGCTGATGTCCTACATCATGCAGGAAGCTGCAATAAATTCAGAATGAGCACACACACACACACATACGTTTTCTTTGTGTGATTATCAGGTTTTAATGATTTTACGCAGTGTTCGTGTTCAGGTGCTGCACTCGTCAGGTGTGTTTCAGCTTTAAATGTTTTCAAAACCTGCAGTGTCGCAGTGAAGCGAGCAGAGCCCAGCGGTCCCACACGGCACAGAGCCAGCACATCTATTATACATACATGAGGGAGGCGAGTGTGTGTGGGTGGGTGGGGAGGGAGGTGTGTGTGTCCAGATGTTGCCAGAAAGTCTGGTTTCTGTTGTCAGCTGAATGGACAAACTCAGCTTAAATGGCCTCAAACACCTTTCATTTATTCATCCACCATTTTTAATTGATCTGCTGCTGAGATGGAGGAACATACACACACACGCGCGCACACATACACGCACAAACATGCGTGCAAGCACACAAACACACCAGGAACCATCTTCAAGCTGCACTTTCTTGTTGTCCTCTATCAGCAGAGGAAAATCCCACAAAGCTGTTTCTGATGGTTTCATTTGACAGAGCACACAGTAACTAAACCAGAGGCAACTTATACTGTACAAAAGTACTGTAAAATGTAAAAATGCTCTGTTCATGTTACTGCTGCTCATTTCATCTGCTGATTTGAATCTGAAGTTTCGACTGAATTTTATTGCCAGAGAAAAATGTAACAATGTGCAATACTGCCTATGACTAAGGACTTTTATTTTAAATCACAATGTAATTATATTTATATAATTATATGTAGGTAGGTACACGAGAATAAGAGTTAACAAGTCAGGTTTTTAAAGAAAACAAAGACATTTTAAATAATGTAGAAGTCATTTTAGGGAGAACATGAGTCACTTTAAGTATTGCATAATTTGATGGTATTTGTTTTTTGTGTAAGCGGGTATTGGAGAACAGTCCTTTACTACAAAATTACTACTTGAAATGACTTAAAATTACAATTATTTCTTTGTTTCCTGTAAAAACCTATTAACTCTTATTCTAGTGTAGCTGTGTTTTATTTTGTAGGCAGATATAATTACACTGCAATTTCAAATAGAATACATCAAATTTAAGTGGTGCTACACCCTTTGAAAAATCATAGAAAATGTGTGTGTGCGTTTCCCTCTGCAGGGTCCGATCAGAGCGCCTCGGGCTCCTCGCTGACCTACATGAACAGAGAGGATGAAACCAGGATCAAGTGCTGGTTAATAATCGCTGTGATAAATCGGAGTGTAAACACTCAGAGGCCTGCACGGCTTTCAAATTTAACTTCCAAATGAGCGTGTGGGCGGCGAGCTAACACACAGTGTGAGTGAGCCATGTTTGTCTTTGTCACTTCCTGTAAGATGAACCGTCTCATTTAAGCAGGATTACAAAACAAGAACGACTCAGCGAGCACACATGACAACAAGAATCAATTAAACTTTATTCATACAGCAGCCCTGACACCCGCCGGAGACAAAAGATTAAACATGTGAACCGAGAACAATTTCATAAAGTCAGAGAAAGGAAAACACAGACACACTAAAAGATTTATTTGTTCACAATGACTCTCATCTGTTATTCCTTATTACGTATCTTCGCATGCAGCAGATTTTAAAATGTCGGGCATTTTTCAGGATGTCTTTCTTTATATATGTTGGTTTTTAAAGTTTGAAATAAGCTCAAACATCCTGCTGGAGGATCCACACCAAGGTGCAGGACCTGGATCTTGTCCTCGCTGCCATCTGAGTGTCCCCCAGCAGGGGGAGCTGTGTCCTTAAAGCTGCAGGGTTCACACATACCTGAGCAGGCAGCTGTCTTACCTGCTTAACCTGTAGAGGTTTGCAAAGAAATCAACCTGAAACAGAATTTAATTACAGAACACAAACACTCAGAGTAAAGGATGCCATGAAGACGTGACGATGAAGATTTTCTCAGTCCTGTGTCTGTAGCGTAGGGTCCACTGTGGCGCTCGGCTCAGGGTCGTCCTGAACAGTAGTAATTGATTAAATTAACGACACATTTACATAATTGAGCCTGTTTACATTCTGTGGACGAGCGAGGCCCACAGCTAATCCCCCCTCTTTTTCTTTCTCTCTTTCTCAGCCGTCAGTCTATCACTCAGGCCGTCTGCCCTGTCAGTCTCCATCAGTCTCCTAGGCGACGGGATGCTGGTGGTAACCCGCGGTGATGGGAGGCCTCTCTAATATGTAAAGCAGGCCGTCTGGATGCGGGCCGAGCTGTCAGGCGTCCCGGCTGCCCGTAGCTGCAAGGGAGGCCGACCCAAATCTATGCTAATTTGACATTTCCAGCCTCATTTGCATATGTACGCATCAAAGTTTTTTCCTCCTGTAATCTCTCCTTTTTTAACCTCCTCCTCCTCCTGCTGCTGCTGGTCAGCCTGAAGAAAAGACAACTCACATTCATCTATCATCATCTTTAAATCACTGATTCACAGCATCGTTATTATTATACAGTAACATTATACCTCATGGAAAAATACAGATATTATAAATATGAAATATTCTCCTGCACTGACAATGATGCTCAAGTACAAACATGTGGGTCAGCACTCAGTCAGACATCAACCCCAAAATGAAAAGAAGACAGAAGACGAGGAGGGAAGGAACAAAAGCTGTGTGAATGTGGTACTTCTGAACTGTGCAGTTCTGCCCTCAGTAACCTCCAAAGGGACCAGCCGACCGACGAAGAAGAGGAAGACGAGAGCACTGTAATTTTTTATTATTTTTCCTTTGAGGTCACGATAGTCGGCACCGAGTCTGTGTTTGTCAGCTCTTTTGGATTCAGAAGCCATTGATGTAACACGCCGCTGTAAAGATGTTTTGTTTGATTGAACACCTGGACGTCTGAATCCTCTCCCCCCTGCTTGTTGGGGGCCTTTGTTTTGTGCTCCTGTTCGTCTTGGCCCGCTGTGCCCGCGTGGAGCCTCAACGCTCATTTCACAGCACGGACTCAGCGGGGATGCAAATGTGACGCCGTGCAGCCAAACTTTCATCATGTGACGTTTTCACACCCGAAATCTGCTACACACACACACTCTCACAGACTCACACAGACACACACACACTATGTTGGCACGCTGCTCGGCTGTGTCGGGGGAGAAGCGGTGGACGGACGGGTCACCCAGCTCGGTTGGCAGCTCAGCTCCGGCCTTGGCTGGGCTCTCCGCCACCGTCTGCATGTACTCATGGTGTTGGCAGGTCACACTCACCCCCCAACCTACACACACACACACAGAGTGATGTACAGCAGCCGTGTTTAATCCTCCTCCTGGCTGCAGATTACACACCTACATGCTGGATGGGAGGTGAGGGGTTGAGGATGTGGGGGGAGGAGAGGGGGGGGGGTGTTGGGGCAACCCCTGCGAACACACATACAGACACACACAGGCCTGATGTCAGCTGGCTGTGAAAAGTGGAGGCTGACCACTCGCTGTGATTAAGCACCAACTGGGCTCCGGCCAGCCGACTGGAGCTCCGCCATGCTGCCCTGTCCACTCCTCCACCAGCCAGCTAGCATCCTCCTCCACACCGCCTTCATCCCCTCCCCCTCCTCTCTGCACTCTGGCTGAATCTGAGATCTTTTCTTCTCATATCTGCGGCAACAAGTGTTCCTCACACAGGAAACTGTGAAGCTTCTCCAGCTCCATCATCTCCATCTTCTCACACGTGAACACTGAGATTTATTTTCATAATGACCACATATTTGCCTTAAGAAGAGCTCATCTGTGCTGCTTGATTATGCATAAAATGGAGACATGAACATGGGGAGAAACACAATTTCAATCTGATTTCCTGCGTTTTTACTCCACCCAGTCTTTCAGATAAGGTCATCCACTGAAGTCCAGATTAGATTAAAACAGAAAATGCACTGAGAGTAACAAAGCTAATACACTTTAGAATTTTAGCTTTATAGAAGCCTAAAATGATACTGAAGCAAAACAACTACAATAAGTAGCAAAAGTACCACTGAGATTTGACCTTTGAGGCACTTACTTTCATGCTCTTGCCGAGGAATGGCAACCTTAAAGCCTGCTCCTCAGAGTGGCTATGCGTGACACTGTGGAGCATATAATGTTATCTGACTTTTCACAATTTTAACAATTAAATGTGATAAGTAATCAAATAAATTAAATAAGAAAAAGAAAGTTAAAAAGGACTCTAAAGCACTTTAAGTGGTCAGTAAGATTAGAAAAAATTACATGAGTGGTGAGAAAAAAAGTGTTTTCCCCCTAATCCTAAAAGCTGATTGGGCCATCCTTAACAAATGCAATCGGGTGTTTCTGATAACTGGCAGTGAGACTTTTACAGTCCTGAGGAGGAATTTTGCCCCTCATCTTTGCAAAATTGTTGTAATTCAGCTGCATTGGAGTGTTTTTGAACAGGAACCACATTTTTAAGGTCATGCCACAGCATCTCAATCGGATTGAGGTCAGGACTTTGACTGGGACACTGGTGTTTTGGATCGTTGTCCTGCTGCAGCTTGAGGTCACGAACAGATGGCCGGACATTCTCCTTCAGGATTTTTTGGTAGACGGCAGAATTCATGGTTCCATCTAACACAGGTCCTAAGGCAGCAAAACAGCCACAGACTGTCATTCACTTTTTCACACGACTGTAAATGCTCATCCAAAACTCTGACATAAACCTGACTTAATGATATTATGTCTTCAATGTTACTGATGCATGTTTGCTGATGATGCACACATTTATGTTTTGGCAAAGGCTTCACAACAGCCCAAAAGAATGATTTGAGCCAACTGACTGATTTGTGAATCAAATGTCTCACAAGTAACTCTACCTCTTTGAACTGGCACATGACACATTTAATGACACCGATTTGAAAGGAACATCTAAAACGTGGGACCTAACATGTTCCATGATTGTTATGATTCACTCATCTGGCACATCAAAAATATTCGGGAACCAACAGTTCATGAAAATGTGATAAAACCTACACTAAACAAAAGATAAGCGTGTAGTGCCAGGACCTCTGCCTTACTGAACCCCTATGGTCCCTCCTGTGTGGGATGAGCCCATAGGAAGACAGATCCATGTAGCTTCTTCAGGCTAAGGATGAGACAAAAGACACTTGACCTTGAGTCTGTGGGACAGGTTCCTTTGAAGGGTGGCTGAGCTCTTCCTTATAAGGAGGAGGGAGATATAGGGTAAGAAGCTGGGTCATTCAAGAAGGACTCGAAGTAGAGCTGCTGCTCCTCCACATCAAAACGAGACAGTTGAAGTGTTTAGGGCATGTCTTACTAGGAGGAGGGCCCGGGGTAAACCCAGGACTCACTGGAGAGATTACATCTCTCGGTTGGCTTTGGAACAACTCTGTGTTCCCTCAGAGAAACAGGAAAAGGTGAAAGTCTGGGCTTCTCTGCTCAGACTGGTGCCTCTGTGACCTGAACCTGGGTAAGCGGTAGAAAATGGATGGAAATACAAAAAACAGAAAAACTCAGCAGTCAGCAGGCTCAGAGTCGTGCTACACATGTGAGGACACGGCGGTCTCGAGTAAATGGCGGCCATTGACACCAACGGCTTCTCTTAAAATATGACCTCATGACTTCCTAAAAGTCTTCACACAAGGATATCTGAACAGGTTATGAACATATTGGCCAACGACTTCATAGCAGTGCAACATTTCTGTCCTCCAGCTCAGTCAGAAACAAACGCAAAGCCAACGTGAAACAAAGATGCTGCCACCTTATGACCAAAGTCTGTAACACCAGGGGAACCTGAAATGTACTTAAATGTACAATAAATCAACCAGAAACGTGAAATTCAAAGAAACTGACAAAGAACACGTTTATTTGGGAACGTTTGTATTTAATCGATGAGGAAACTCTATTATGAGGTTAAGTTATATGTCCATCACTGTGACAACATACTTTTCAATAAAGGAGGCCAACAAAACAGCACCACTGAGAACATCAAAAGAAGTCTAACCTCTTGAGGTTTGAGGATTTTATACAATTTTCATCAAAAAATTATTTTTAACATGTGAACTGCTTCATCTCTGATCTGCTCGGTTAAATGATTTCAGGATACAGCAGCAGAGAGAGATTGTGGACTAAAGCATCTGATCTTCTTTCACAATTTAACGTCCAAAACTATAAATGATTTTTTTTAATATCTGAATTTTAAAAATAAGAAATTAATCCCACACATGCTGCATCGGCTCCTACAGAAATGCACCAACAGGTACGAGCCACCTTTTATCCTCCTGGTTCTTCAGAGAATAGCTCACACACACACACACATACACACACACACACACACACATACACACACACACACACACACACACACACACACACACACACACACGTACACACACACACACACACACAGACCCGCACACGCGCACACACACACACACTGAGGTCGTTTAGTCAGATCCAGCCAAATGGACAAACATGGCGTCCAGTTTAAAGAAGAAAAACATGGTGGATGACAGCCGAGCGCCAAACATAGAAAAGACACACACACACACACACACACACACACAGGCTGATGATGCATGAAGTCCGGACCGCAGCCAGCTCCTCTCCAGCCTTGGTGGCCTAATCTGAAGCTACTGCTTGCCTCCTGCTTCACTGAGCACACTCTGTGGGCCACACGCCATCCCAGCCCACTGCTGCTGCTCCACCCCGCCTCCGGTCCATCCATCCATCCATCCATCCTGAGCACACATACTGCAGAACCCCCAGGGATGGATGTAGAGCACGGGGATGTCACGTCAGAAGAGTTTAGAGGAGTTTGAGCTGAAGAGGAATTTTGGGGGGGGGAAGAGAAACTCCTGCGGAGAAGAACAGGCTGAAATTATCCTGGTTATCCTCCTCAGTTTGGACTGAAGGGTACTGAAGGAAATCTTTAATAATCAGCTGATCAGAGGTCTGAGCGCTCTGGGTGACATCAGCCTGGCCGACAAACACGATGAAGTGGATTTATTTAATATTAGCTGATAAAGTTTTAAGGTGAAAAATATTCTGAGAAGCTTCTTCGGCTTCAGAAAAACTTTCTCCGACTTATTTACTTAACACAACCTTGGTTGTTTTAAGCAGGAAGAGTGCTCTCTTATTTTGAAATTGAAAGTAGATGTTTCCGAGTTAGTGGCGATCATGTGATTAGCACCTGCTCGATACTCAACTCTAACTAGTGATGTGCGATACCACTGATTTCCTTTCCGATCCGATACCAAGTAATATTCAGGGTGGTATCGACGATACTGATCCGATACCGATACTTTGTACAAAAATGTATTTTATTTATTGTATCTCAAATTATAGCGTCGTAATGATTACAGGGCATCAGATTATTTGTTCTTATCACTTAATAATGCAGGGTTCATCATATAGAAATGAAAACACTGATGTTGTGCGTTATTTGAACACCTTGCCTGCCTGCAGCACTAAAGGACTCCGTGAGAGACGTCTGTCTCACCCTAGCAGCACCTGTCCCTGTCCTCCTCTTCAGTTCGCCTCAACATACGCTCGTTATATTCTGTGATATGATTTACTTTGGGGTGTTTGACAAGGTTAATGATGTGGCCACAATCATACATGCCAAGCCTCCTGATTTTTCTGGGAGAACACCGAATTTCAGTGCCCCTCCCGAAAATCTCCCGGAGCCACCATTCTCCCGAATTTCTCCCGAATTTCCACCTGGACAACAAAATTGAAAAACCATATCGCAGAATTCATAGCGCAGCCCAGCCAATTCCAGTTTCCAACAATGGCGGCAGCGACTTAGTTTTAATATTACTCTTATTTCTCTTTGTGGGTCGCAAAAAAACTTTTAACATATTTTCAGGTGAGAATGTAGCTGTGTAAACTTCAAATATCCGAGCCGACCGACACATCATTTTCAAACCCCCGCAGTCTTTCACTAGTCGGGTTAAACATGAGATACAAGTCACTTTGATAACTTAAAAATGTTATTGTTTGGCTTTTTCAGTGTTTTATTTGTTCGTGAGTAAATCGGTTTGGCTGAGATTAAAGTTAGTAGATTAGATTCAATTAAATTAAACTTTATTAATCCCTCGGGAGAGTTCCTCTGGGGAAAACTAATTAAACAAAGTGTGAGACGGTTGAGAGTTTAAGTCAGCGCCCGTTTATATTTTAGATAGCAAGGAGCAGACGGCAGAGTTTCACTCCATCGAGGGAGCTCGTGACATACAACCCGGCTTTCTTTAGGCTGCGAAGGCCGGGTCCTCAGGTGGAAGCAGCCTCTGAATTTGGACACCCCCGCTGTATTTTATCCGATAAATCAACACTGTAAAATGTATTTATCACCCCCCCCCCCCCCCTTCCCCAACAGCCCTTTTGAATGTCTACCTAATTCTGAGGTCTCAAGGTTGGCAAGTATGGCCACAACACCTCACTTTTTTTGCCACATGTATCGCAAACCACGTCTCAGCTGTTTGTGGAGATAAAATACGGCTGCACAATTATGCTCAGCCATTGTTGCGAGTGTGCACGCCAAGGGGCTGCGACACATTTACACAGCTGTATTTCGCACATGACTATGAAAGGCAGAAGAGGATGTAGTTCCTTTGAATGTAGATAATCCGAATATTATAGTTTCTTTCCACTGTGTTCCTGTTAATGATAAACTACAAATTTACCCTAAATTACTAAAATATCGATATTATAAATGATCGGTATAGAAGGAATCGATATTTCAGTATCGATCCGCACATCACTAACTCTAAAATGTCGGAGTTTCCTTGAATGCACCATCATGAAGAGAAGCGTACCTGGCTAGCATACCTGCTGGAGCACGTGGCACCCAACCTGAGCTGATGGAGGCTTCGTGCTGTGAAGATGATTTAACAGGTACGTCTAACCTGACTCGCCACAGGTGCAGCCTCACAGCATAACATTCATCACCTTTACATTTATTAAAAGAACGATTAGTGTCAGTGGAAAACTCCAAAGTTTAAATATGCTATTGAATTAAAATGTATGAGCAGCATTTCAGTTTTAATTACACGTTTTTTATTTTTTAATTATTTATTATTATTATTATTATTATTATTATTATTATTATTATTATTTTATATTTTATTTTTATTAAAATGGCTCCAGGACCTTCCAAGGGTTAAACAGGCTTAATCGTCAGCTGTTTGTTCAAAGCCGTTTGGTATCCAGGTGAGATGTCAGTCAGGTATAAATGTGGGTTAAACTGGGCCACAACATCTAGAGTTTTGGCTTTCAGGCAACTAAAGTTAATGTCATGTGTTCATGCTGCCATTGTCAATAAAGTTGAGGTTGTGGTACATTACCATCGAGCTAACTCACCTGCTGTGTGACAACCTCAGTCAGAGATGGGGTCAGGCTGTATTTCTGTAGCATCTTAGACCATCACGGAGTTTCTCAGCGTGCACGCGGTCTGTGTGATGTCCACGTGGTATATCACAGGGACCACGTGGTAACGTGAACGACTTCAGTGCAGCTGAATTATCAGCGATGTGACACTAGAGCAAATATAAGACTCACAGCAACGTTCTCAACAACCTGCAGATGCTTCAGGGCAGCTTTAAGACAAGTGAACAATGAGCTACAATTATCCAGACGTGTTGAAATAAATGCATGAATAACAATGAATTTTGACACAATGAGCTACACACAATAGACGCTGGCTTGACTGTAGTGGTGTGCGGATCGATATTGAAATATCGATTCTTCCGATACCAGTAATTTATGTTCTAGAATCGATTCTTATATTAAAATATTGATATTTTAGTATTTTGGGGTAAATTTGTAGTTTATCATTAACAGGAACACAGTAGAAACTATATCATTTGGATCTAAATAGGAAGGAACTACTTCCTCTTCTGCATTTCATAGTCATGTGTGAAATACGGGCTTAAGTTTTATTTCTATATGATAATTCTGAATTATTAAGCAATAAGAACAAGTAGTCTGATGTCCTGTAAGCATTATGAAGCTATATTATTATTACAATTACATAATACAATTATATATGAAATACAATGAAATATTACGTTTTTGTACAAAGTATCGGTATCGGATCAGTATCGTCGATACCACCCTGAATTTTACTTGGTATCGGATCAGAAAGGAAATCAGTGGTATCGCACATCATGACTTGACTGTTAAATCAGGAAATTATGTCGCTGTCCGGCAGATGTGCGAAAGCTGCCCCTAGACCTTTCAGACTGAAGCACAACTAGAATTTATTTATATTAGGCACGTGGAGGGAAGGATGCTAAAGCAAGGTGGCTGTTTGATTATTTCAGGTGCAGATTTCTCCTGCTGGAAATTAGATGATTCTGCTGCTTTGATTCACTTTACAATTGTGTGTGTGTTTTTTGTTTGTATGTCCCAGTTATCCTGCTGTGTGTTTTCTGATATTGAAATCAGACTATGAAAGGTTCCAGAAGGTTCCAATTAACTCCCTGTTTGCCTCTACATGCCTCGATTCATATATTAATCAGGTCCTGTAGCTCAATTATTGTTTACTGACCAGTGAAGTGTGTGTGTGTGTGTGTGTGTGTGTGTGTGTGTGTGGGGGGGGGGGGGGAAGAGTAGTTGATGAGAGAGTAAAGGTCAAAGGTCATCTCTTGGTAACAGAGGAGGAGGAGAAGAAGAAGAAGCCGGCTGTCCTCGCGGCAGTGAACGCACCGTCGAACTGCTTCCTCATTTCATGTGGAAAAACCAACTAATTACGTGGAAATATGATAATGTATAACGCCGGGGGAGCTGCCCGCCCAGCGCCGCTTATTACCCAGACTCCCTTGTTCCTCCACACTCCCCCCCCCACCCTCTCTCTTCTGGTATTTCTCCCAGGGAGTCTCGCCCTTTCACGACTGGAGAAACATTAGCAGCCAGTCCGGCTTGTTTTGCATCAAAACAACGCCTCATTTGCATAATCTGATCTTGAGCTCCTCCCTCCTCATCACTGCCAGGGAAGGTCGATCCCTCTGCTCCCCATCTTCCTCAGGAGGCGATATCCCCCCACAGATCATCCCCACCACCTTCTCCCCTCTCCTCTTCATCATCTCATCTCATCCAGTTGTCTGATTCCTCCTTAAATATGCCTTCACCTGATACTGCAGGCTGACCTGCAAGCATGTGTGTGTGTGTGTGTGTGTGTGTGTGTGTGTGTGTGTGTGTGTGTGTGTGTGTGTGTGTGTGTGTGTGTGTGTGTGTGTGTGTGAGATCACTCCTTTCTTCTCCTGAGGAGGAGGAGGGTGTCAGTCAGTCAGTGATTGTGATGTATGAGAGCTGACAGCTTCCCAGTGCGACTATCCACTGGTCACCAGTATAGCTCTTAATGGGTCTAATGGCCTGAGAGAAGAGACATACACACACAGTAAGATGGGTCGGCCTGAACCAGAACTTTCAGGATGTGAAGCTGAGTGTTAAACTGGAGCGGAATGAGCCAAACAGCTGGAGACCATCCAGATGTCTCCCAGTAGTTTTTTCTTTCAGTTATTTGTAATTTTGTTTTGACCCCAAATGTCCTTTTTTTCTCAGGACAGGAAAGAATCTTTCCAAAAGCTCCTGGGTCCACATCAGGACATTCAGGGGCTTAGGAGGGGACGGTGGTGTGTTTGGTAAACTGTGTGAAAACAGTTTGTATCTCACCTGAATATTTATGTGATGTGAGTCGGAGTTGACCTTAGCACCTGCTCAGACACTTTGACTCAGTACAGATTTGGAGCTTTTTTAGAGCCTGAGATTCATTTGCTAACTTATCATGTGACTCAGTCGCTCATTCTTAAATGTTGATGTACTTCTTCAGCACTGAAACGCTGTCCCAGTGGTGTGTTTGGACTGTCTGATGGTTCCTGTGACATTGACCATAAGGTAAAGATGGATCCAATACTGTGCGCAGTTATATAGCTGTGATATTTAAAGATAATATATTAGTAATGGCTTAAATATGAATATAAAAATGTGATAAAATTGGTCAATTCTGGTTCCAGAGACTCTCCTCTGCTCTGTGCAGAGTTATTATTTTTGCCAAAAAAAGCAAATTTTCACACATGTTAAAATGATTCTTTAAATGGACAGGTCTTCCTTTCTCCTCAGCACTCACAGGGCTTTATATACAACATGCCTCATTCACACAAACACTTTTTTTTCTGTGCCAAAGTGCTTTCTATCTAACATTCACACTCAGAGAGCAGCTTGCATGCAGACTGGAGCAGCCAGGGATCGAACCTGCTCTTCCTGCAGATAAATTGTACAGATCCATGTTATCATGAATTCTTCGGCCATGAGAAGTGTGGCCTGGCCTGCAGCTGTGGACTCTGGCTGCAGGATCAGCTGTATTCACAGGTATGGGAGAAAGAGTTGAAAGGACATAACTCTGTGCAGACAAACACTGGTTGTAAAGGTCAAAGGACACTCCAGAAAGGGCAGTGTTCATCTCAGAACGTGCTTCTTTATGTCTGCTTGGGATTTCGGCTGCTTTAGACTGACAGGAAGTGGAAGAACAGGAAGTGGAGCCTTCTCTTTCTCTGCAACCCGATGATGATGATGATGAGTGGAGTAGAGTTTCCTCTGACAGACAGAGCATGCTCAGTCAAGATGGAAGCTCTGAGTCTGCTATTACAGAGCCCCTCGTCTCTCCAGAGCGGCGGCTTTCTGTGGGTCGATGCCATCGAGCTGAACGGCAGCCATGACGCTGGCAGCGGCCCGTCGCTCTCCTGCCAGCACGCTGCAGACCCGAGCGGCTTTCATCTCTCTATTTGTAAGAGGCTCAGCAGGAACCACAGCTCTTACCTGATCTTCACTGAACTCAGAATCACTTTCTGGGCCACCGGAGCTGTAGGAAGAGCCAGCAGCTCAGCCCCGTTTCCACATCCGCAGCTTCAGACTTGGAGCGGTGCTTCTTCAGCGCCACAATGAAGCTGCAGCAGAAAAGTTAAAGGCCTGCAAAGTCAGAGAGAAAATTCTTCTTCTTTGCTGCTCGGCGACACGGCCTGTTTAATTATGGGTCAGCGAGGAAGGGAAATTAATCTCAGGCGGTGGAGGAGTCACGGCGTCAGGCTGACAGGGGCCCTGGGGCCAAGGGGGGCGGGCACGGGGCCAAATGCCGTGGTAGCCTCTGAAGTCACCACGCAAAAGGGTAGCAGTCAAAAGTGATCAGAGAGCGCCGGACAGCGGACTGGAAGTCAGTGCGTTTCTGGCAGCGAAGCCTCTGAATGAACATAAACCCATGTGACAGACACGCTTCAACTTCACCGCCACTTTCTGAGGCCACGGCAAGGACGTGTGCACGGCCTGGGGGACGGGGGGGCTGACGGTTTCAGAGAGATTGCTCCTCAGGTTTAAACTCTACACAAAGCATGAAAAAGAAATGCATTAAGAAATCACGTTTCTATTCTGAACTCTGGAAAAATGCACAACAGCGCCTCACTCAGGTACGGGGGTCCAAACATGTTGGCCATAACTACCCGAGAGTCAGAAACAGCCTAATCTGAACCTTTCCACAGTTTTTATACATACATTTTTGCAGTTTTATTGGATGGTTGGTTTGTATTAAGTTCTGCATTTACATGTATTACTTAATCAAGTGTATTTGATTTTTTTGCATTTACTTCCATTTCCTGTTTAGTTCCACATTTACATTAGCTTCTGATCACTGGATCCATTTTTTTAACAGACCTACCAAGCACTTATATGCACAATCTCTCTCTCTCACACACACACACAGATTCATACATCACGTTACTTTTTGCACAACCCACTGTCATTGTTGCACATTTCTATTGCACTGTTCTGCCTGTATCGTTCTGTTCTGTCTTTGTTTTGTTGCAATTTTTTCACACTTGCACAGTATGTAGTCCTGTATTGATTGTCTGTTTATTAGGGGTGCAACAATACTTGTATCGATATTGAACCGTTGGATACAGTGCTTTCGGTTCGGTACCATATGTATCGAACAATACAAACTTTTTTATTTATTTATTTTATCAACTTTTCTTCTGACGATGCTGTCTGTGTTGAGCGCTCAGTGGATCTGCGTTCGACTACTCCGCCTAGGCTGCAGTGTTGCCAACTTAGCTACTTTGTCGCTATATTTAGCGAGTTTTCAGGCCCCTTAGCGATAATAATTTATTTATTTTGTATTATTTATAACTTAATTTATTTGTTGTATTCTTCCTAGATTACGCATTGTGTTCTGCTTTTTTTTTTTTTTTTTTCTAAAAAGCGACTAGTGACAAATCTGGCGACTTTTTCTGGTGTTATTGGAGACTTATTTATGACGACTTTTTGACGTGAAAGAGCGTGTTGCTCTTACTCTTAACAAGTAGCGGTGCTGCCGTGGGCACCTCACCCGTGCTAAAGCACTCACGGGCGGAGGATAGTCCTCCCCCAGCTGCAGGAGATGTTCACACCTATGCGTCCAAACTGCAAATGAATCGCGCATGAGCGAAGCCGCTGCTCCCGCACTGACTGTAATGCAGTCAGTTCTTCTTTTACTGTTATGCTGTTTTGTGGATCACAAGGTTTAAAACTACTTATAAACACACACACACAAAGTAACTCCACCAGAGTGCCTATTTCGGGTCACTTTTGCCGGTCGAAGCCCGGATAAAGGAGCAGGGTTGGAATTGTGACATTAAAAAACAATAATTGCTAAAAGAAATTTAATTTGTAGTTCTAAATAAATTCTAAATGCATTTAGGACGTTTTTTGCTCACTTTATGTCTCTTCCACGATGTTATTTCTCTCTCCAACAGCGTAGGTTACAATTATATTAACATGACCAATTATGCAAATTAGGTGATGACGTCAATTTGCGACTTCTAGCGACTTTTAGGACAGCCAATAGCGATTTTCCTTACTGAGGAGTTGGCAACACTACTAGGCTGCACTGTCGAGTGCAGATCCACTGAGCGCAGCGCAAGCTAGCAAGACAGAAGCTAAGCTCGAAATTGAACCTCCCCCACCCTCATTCAGATCTGGCGTTTGGAACTATCTTGGTTGAGGGAACTGGTGGGGTTTTTTGGGGGGGGGGGTTTGATACAGCTTGTGAACTCACTGTCTGACCCATACTCCGGAACAGTAGGAGGCGGTAATGCTCCTTTACGTTGGTTGCCAACCGCCGTTTAACACAAAGAAGAAGAACTATCTTGGTTTCTATGTGAAGCATGACCCTGATGGTAAGCGTGTCATGGACAAAAGTAAAACAGTATGTCGGATGTGCCACGCAATGCACGCAATGTTGGTGGGAACTAGTGCGTCAGCGCAGTTAGCTTGTTAACGTGTTGACACTGTCCATCCCCACGCACGGGGCGATCCGCGGTAACTCGTTGGAGATTTGCTGCGTTATGGCATTAATGTCATTTTAACGAGATTAACGCTGACAGCACTAGTGGGAACACAACGAATATCACTGCACATTTACACTGACATCATCCTAGTGCAAAGACAAGTGGAAGCAGACAAAAACAACAAGCACATGATTCTCCTTATGGGGACCTGATATGTTTAATATGCTGCTGAGAATATAGCCCAGAAGAAGCGTATAGTATAGCTTTTATTTTGGAAAGAGCCATTTCTCTGTAATAAACTCTCTTTTCCAAAGATGAGTGATTTCTCGATCAGATAGATTTTTTTTGTTTTTGTTTCAGCAACATTACATTTAAAAACTGTACTTTTGAGTTAAAATATATATTTATAATTTTAATGACAAATTGAAAAGGCATGAACATTTTTTTTGTATCAAAAAAAATATCGAACCGTGACACCAAAGTATCAAACCGAACCGTGAATTTTGTGTATCGTTGCACCCCTACTGTTTATATGTAGCACCATGGTCTTGAAGGAACGCTGTCTCGCTTCACCGTGTACTGTACCAGAATCAGAATCAGAAAGGGGTTTATTGCCAAATGTTGAGCAGGTTTACAACATTAGGAAATTGCTGCGGTGCTTCAGTGCAAACATAGTGTCATAAATAGCACTTAAATAGACATGAAAAAAAATAAAAGTAGGGATAAGAATTAAAAGTGCTACGTAGAAAGATATGTGCATGAGCTATACATGAGATATATACATGAGAATAAGAATTAAGAGTGCTACGTTGAAAGATATATACATGAGTGCAGGTGGTGATCAGTGCCAAACATGGAATGATGCAGTGAACACAGCGTAGGGTCATGTGTTAGTAGCGGGAACAGTCATATGGTTATTGTTCATGTGTCCAACAGCAGAGGGGAAGAAACTGTTCTTATGGCGAGAGGTTCTGGTGCGAATGGACCGGAGCCTCCTGCCTGAGGGGAGCAGGTCAAACAGACTGTGTCCAGGGTGAGAAGGGTCAGCTGAGATCCGAGCTGCACGCCGCAATGTCCTGGAGGTGTACAGGTCCTGCAAAGATGGGAGTCTGCAGCCAATCACCTTCTCAGCAGAGCGCACAACACGCTGCAGTCCACTGGTTGGAATGACAGTAAAGCCACTTGACTTGACTCTTGTCAGCTTTTGGACTCTGCATGACTCACCTCTGTTCCAACCAATCAGAGGCCGAACTCACTGCCGCCCCACACGTTCGTGCCTGATGAAGACTGACCTCGACTCTCTGACCTCGTCCAATCAGCCGTGACAGAGTCATCAGCTCATCCCACTAAAGTAAAAAACCCGCAGTAGGTCTGTTTCCTCCCTCTGGGACGGTTTCCCTCCTCCAGCCGAGCCACTGCTGCTTACCAACAGGTGTTTAAATGCTGTTGGGACGAGCTTCAGACGGAGACCCGAACAGGAATGGGGAGGACACGACCTTGTCAACGCTCCTTCTGACCCCGTGAACCATTTCATGATTCTTCACAGCTCCTCAGTTTCCAAACAGTTTGTACGTTCAGTCCGCCATCTTCATGTAATCATGGTGTTCATGTTAAATTTCTTACATTTTAAACTAGACCTGAGCCGACATGATATTCCTTATGAACAAGAACATGCCGAACTCCTCCCTGAGTCAGTGTCCCAGGAAAGATGCTGATCGCTGCATGGAGTTTAGAAGATTTCCAAAATCATCAAAATGTTAATTAGCTGATGAAAAAGACTTTTTCTGCAGCAGAAATGTTATCAGGGAGGCTGAGACGCTAAGAGAATCCCTAACAGAAACCTGTAGTCTGGTAACGGCAAAAATGGCGAGACATGTTCTCGTTCGCTGCCACCAAACACCCAATCAGCTGCTGAACGGGGAAATGTAGGAACCAATCACATCTGCACAACAGAGACCGAGGACAGTTTGAGAGGATGTCAGACGAATGGACTTGTTATGGTGGTAAAGATGGAAGGCCGGAATACTCAGCGTTTGTTTACTGCAGCTGTGGTGGGAGGAGCCAGAGACAGCGAAGTCATAATGAAACCTGAAAACCTGCAGGAAAGCTTCTGTTTGGCAGAGATGCGTTTAATCAGATTTGTTCATGTAGAAAAACACACAGATAAAGACTCATAAACACACACGACACAGACACACACTGTGATGGTGTTTGACTCTTGCCTCCAGTTTGTTGCTTTGGGTTCAGTAATGCTGGAATGGAGGGAGACTCTCAGCTGAGCTCAGACTGAATGTTACAGGCAGCACTGCTGGCTGTGAGCAGCTGCACGGTAAGAGTTTACCGCCTGAGTGAAACTGTTTCTGCTGAGTCAGCTGATCTTCTGCTGCTGGTTCTTCCATTAAGGCAGATTTTCTCCTCTGGCAGCTGCAGAAGCCATCAGAGAGCAGGGATCAGGGTAACCTGGGAGTTAACGAGGATAACAGAGCTGTGAGGCCATCAGCGGCTCTGTGGCAAAGTTTGTTTATACCAGCTTAGTTTTAAAAAGATGCAAACACGAGTTCTCGAAAGATGCCTTTCTGTCTTTATGCTAACGGTTTCCCTTCACTTCCAGTGTTTGTGCTTAGCTGAGCTGCAGCTGTGATGGAGAAAGAGCTGTTAGCAGGGTTCCTCTGATTAAACACGCCGTCAGCGATGATTCACAGCTGGATCTGCTGGTGGTCTTAAAAGCCTCACACTGAAATCAAATGACGTTCACACAGCTCTGACTTGATCGTTATCTGAGTCTTCCTACTTCATATGAAGCAAGAGCCACGTGAACCAGAAAGATCCTCACAGGTCTAATTTATATTTAAGGAGCTTCAATGATATTAACAATAACAGTTTAAGTTGCTGTGGGAACTTAAGGTTCTACCTTTTTCTTTATTCTCTGAAAGTTTAGACTTCACACAGTTTTTTTTCTTCTTCTACTAGTTAAATTGTGGGATGTCACAGAAGGGATACAAGACCCACCCACCTGCGGTTTTTAATGGGCAGCCAATCAGAAGAAAGTTGGCCTCATATATTTGAAATCATCTTAAGTCTTCATGGGTTTGTTGGAGAAACCAGAAACCTTCTCGCTGCTTTTGGGAGTTTATTGTCTGAACTTTGTGGAGCTTTGCTGCTCGTTTCACCCTGGTTTCACTCGTCCTGCCAGAAGGTTCAATTTAACATTTAAAACGTTTACACTGAAGTGTACAGATAACAGATACAGTTCAGTCTGTGGACTCAGATCTGTGAGTGAAATGTTTGGTATTCCTGATGAGGATCAGAGGCGTGTTTGGGACTCAGGGCTCTGATGTGGTTCAGGACTGAGAGCAGAAGGTGGAGCTGAGTCAGGCACACAGAGGGGGTAAACAGACGGGGGCAGTAAAACTAAAAGTCCTGGAAACTTCTCAGCACACTTCCTGTCTGCTCTCTCTCTCTGGCTGTAGAACGTCTGTGCTCGCCTTGTTTTCCTTATCTCAGTTTTCCCCCTCTGTTCCCCTCAGATGCCAGATGTGTCAGGGTGACTGACGGCGCGCGGTGGATGTTTGTGTTGTTTGTGTCACAGCATTCCTGTGAGCGTGTGCAGAAGGTGAAGAAGACAAGTATGGAGCTCCTGCAGCTGCAGGTAGGTGCCAGCTCCCTCATCTCCGACCGGCTCGTGCAGATTAAAGGATTTTCCTTCGTTATTTTCTCACCCTTTTCTCCTTTTGGCTTCCTCCTCCTCCTCCTTTAAAAAAAGAAAAACCTCACACAGCGAGTCATTGGGCTTTGCAGGCTCAGGATGAAACTTTGCCAGCCGTGTTGGTGCAGCAGGAAGCAGCGATGCAGATAGACATTCACCTGAAGCACGACTTAGTTCAGCTCTTTAATGCCTATAAGTGATGACACGTTTTGTTGGGGAAGCTGAGCTGGTGGCAGGAAGTGACAGTACCTTTGTGTCCTTCTATGTAAAAACCCGGCATCCTTACAAAACATGTAAGTCTCTGTACGTCTACCTTTTAGTCATTACTGATTTCTGTGAATGGTGCCGCCTATCAAGCGTTTGGTTTTTTTTCTAAAATTCTGGTGCCCACCAAAGAGGTGTTGATGAAAATCACCAGGACTGCGATTAAACATGATTTTGACCAGTAATTTTTAATTTATGCAGGCTTAACATTCCAAATAAGCAACTGTTAACTAAAGTAAGAGAGATACACCCCGTCCAGTACAGTTTAACGTCCAGGTGTCTCTGAGAATGGGATTCGGGCAAATCTAAACACGTCAGCTCAGACAAGATGGAGGATGAGGGTTGAACTGTTCGAACGTCAGCCAGACAGCGTCTGAGAGGATCCATCCGTCCATCTGCGGCAGCGTCATTTGGGTCAATTGGGTCAAGTACCGATGAGCCGTGTGTAGACTGCTGACCGGTGTCGTGCCAAAAAGTGATTAGCGTTATTTAAATTTGTTTGAACTGTCATAAATAACTTGTTGGTCTATATTATATGAAACATGTCAAATGGATTCCTCATGAATGATATCCAGTCATCTTGAACCACATTCCTGTCACAAGGTAGAAGCTGCAATCAGTTTTTGGCAGTGACTTTTATACATCCTTTATCCTATATCCAGTTAAAAAATCTCATTGACATTAAAAATGCTCTAAAAGGCTCAAACAGAACAAACACAGCCCAGAGGTCCAGCTCAGGTGAAGCCTAGCAGACAGCTCGCAGGTACAGCCACCTGTGTCCACATCCACCTGTCAGTCAAAGAGGCCACGCCTCTAATAATCCTAATTTAAGCCTTAGTACAATTTAAACAGGTAATTTACAAAAACAGGCTGTTAAACGTGTTTGTTTCTGCTCTAATGTATTACATGGGAGTCTATGGGGACTGACTCACTGCTGATCTGCTGGACGTCACAGGGACTGCAGTTCGTTGTAGCTTCTGTTTCCTTCCAACCTCAAACTAATGAACCCACGCTCATCTGGCTGGATGGGAAGCGGCACGCCAGCTCTCTGCTTTGATCCTGAAAACACCCCATCACCTCCTCCTTCCTTCTCCCCCTCCCCCGGCCCGTCCAGCACCTCTGCGGGGTCATGCAGATTAACCTGTCGTTTCCTGCAGACAGTTTTGGTTGGGAGTGAAATGGAGGGTGAAGCAGTTTCCGGCTGGGAGTGTGGGGCAGTGGGGGAAGAAGCTGGGCTGGCCAGCTGCATGCTGGGAGTGTTTTTTTGTTTTTGTCTGAAGGATTTAGAGGACTTTTCATGTGGCAGAGGGGCAGTTGCAGGGATTCAGAGGGAACAGTGGAGGAGGGTTGGAGCTGCTCTGGAGTATCTGCTGTAAGTATTCTGGTCTGCTGGGTTCAGTGTTTGTGTTGGAAGAGGTCAGAGTCAGGATTACATCTGTCTCTGTTGGAGTCAGACATTATTAAATCTGCTTTAGTTTGATCTGTGTTGAGCCGTTTTCATGCAGAAAACTGACCTGTGGAGGACACACAAAGAAAACCACAAAAGAAGAAAGACTCTGTTGTTCTGCAGCAGCTCCCTGCTTCTTTGTGTGCAGTATTTCCTGCAGGAGAGGCTGGAGTCTTCGGTTTCATAGACAGGTGGTGTTCAAAGCACACCCACAGCACACTGAAGGGCAAACCAAAATGTAAATGCACACCTGTATTTATACCTGCCTGAAATAAGCTCGGGGTCGGCTGTCATGTTGTCGGTGCTTCTGTGGCATGTTGTGTCAGATGAAGACACTTTGACAGCTCATTTGCATGACAGCTGCAGTTATTTAAGACTGACGGAGTTTACAGTGTAAACTGTAAATGAGCCCATTACAGTATCAGGCAGTGCTCCTGCACAGTGTTCGGCTCCGTGCTCTCTTATTGGATATGGTTCATATGATTTCCTCTGTAAATGGTCCAATGTTAGCATTAGTCAACCAGTTCTAAAATATGATTCGCTCTGTTCCATCATCCATTATTTTGTTTTTAGGGTCTGGAAATGAGTGTGTACAAATGACTAATACAGTAAATTTAACATGAGCTTTTTGAACAGTTAAACTGCAGTAAGTGTATAAAAGCCTATAAAATAGAATAACATCTTTGTCCATCCTCTTCCTCTTGTCCTTATCAGGGTTGTGGGAGGGCTGGAGCTTATCCAGGCTACCGTAGGACGAGAGGCGGGGTACACCTGGACAGGTCATCAGCCTGTTGCAGGGTTAACACCGAGAGATAACTCATCACACTTACATTTGGAGCACATTTGGGCAGTTTAGAATCACCTAACCCCACTGACTGCATGTGTTTGGACTGTGGGAGGAAGCTGCAGACATGCAAACACCACACAGTGTTGAATCTTCTGTCTGTTTGACGTCAGACAATAATTCTGATATTATTCAGTTTGTTTCCATTCGGATTTCATATATATATTTATTTTGACGTCTCATGTGTGTGTGTGTGTGTGTGTGTGTGTGTGTGTGTGTGTGTGTGTGTGTGTGTGTGTGTGAAATCAGTCAAGTGACGCTGAAATACAATATGAGGTTTTCCTGTTTTCCTCCTTCAGCCCAAAGACGAGGAGTTGAGGACGATGTGAGCGGGAACCTCTGAAACCTCGGACAGATTTATTCTCCCTCAGCGTTGCTTCACCTGAACTACTGAAACCGGTGACCCCGCCCGCAGCATGGCTGCCGTCCTCGTGTCCCTGCTGCTGCTCGCGGTGACGGGCGTTTGCCCTCGGACTCTGGTTGTGGTGAACTCTGCCGTGGAGGTCAGCAGAGGGCGCTCGGTTTTCATCACGAGGGCGGAGCTTCAGATCAGCGTGGACCCGAGCGCCGACTGTAAGGTGGAGGTGGTGATGAACGAGCCCGTGACTCAGAGGGTCGGGAGGCTGAGCCCACAGGTGAGGGTGGAACAGGTTGGTGCCGTATGGCAGCCGCTCAGAGGAGTTACAGGCGCTCTGCTCTGTGCACTCTGCAGGTGTTTGACTGCAGCTTCCTGGAGGACGAGGTGAAGTATGTCCACGACGGCAGCCCTCTGCTGGACGAGGACGTGGTGATGCTCAGAGTCTACAGGTCAGTCAGCAGCATCCACAGGTCTGCAACATGTCTTCTAACATGTCTTTTAACCTGAGGTGCTCTGACCCTTGAGGGTCAGCTGGAAATGGCTGCAGTGCTGGGGGGGGGGTCAGGGTGTTAGGGGCTTGTTCAGTGAGAGGATGGTGGAGCAGGATTGGTGGGTGATGACCGAAAGAATGAGATGGAGGATCCAAGCAGCAGAAATGACTCCTCTGAGGGCTGAGGTGAGGAGGTCAGAGTAGAAACACTGAAGGCAGGGAGTTTCGACCTGTGATCGGACATTCCTGGACTCTCCTAGGTGGAAAGTTTGAGGCCCATCTGGGACACACAGCAGATAAGATTTCAGGTGCCAGTCCAGTCCTGGAGGCACAGACATGGTCGGTTAGCTGATCCTGCAAACAGTAACAACAACCCCTCTGAGCCCAATGAAAACGGCCCCGACCCCGCTCAACACTCGCTGCCCCTCAGCAGGCTTCCTGAAGGTTGCCATTGATTTTAGAATAATGAGAAAAACAATTTCTGCAGGTTAGATTTATGGAGCGTTTACAGACGTGGCTTAAACATTAATTCAAATTTGGATGTACGTGTGATGACCTCGTGGGCCAGGTGGAGCTCTGTTTAACATGACATGTGGTGTCTGTGTGGAGGTTCACGTCCTCGGACACGCAGGTGGAGACGGTGATCCTGAGGGTCCGGGTGGTGGACTCTGGTGCGGGCGTGGTGGCACTCGGCAGCGCTCCGCTGGTCGTTCCCCAGTTCTACGGTTTATCCAACGCCATCAACGGCTCTGTGCTGAATATCAGGGCCGCGCCTGACCTTGTCTGCACCGTCAGGCTGTTGACCGCAGACACCAGCGTCCCCGCTGCGGGTCGGCTGGTGAGGGAGGAAGACTCCACGCAGAGGAAGGGTACCAAACTCATAAGATGTTTTTAATTTGCTTTGTTTCATTGTGTCATCACAGTTTCTAAAATGTAATTTAACCTTTTAAGTTGAATAAATTAAACTTTATTTACAATGTTGAGCACAAATAAAGCAAAAACTATAAAAAATATCAAAACTTAAAGATAACTGAGAGAAATGCTTAAATATAAAATACACATTAGTATAAATATAAACTGAAATGCAGGCTGCTTGTGGTTTATCTGTTTGTGTGCGTCTGGTGTTTTCCACTCACCGACTGGTCTAAAACCCTCGGCTCTCCTCTCTGATAGGTCGACAGGCGACGCTCTGCCCAGGAAACAGTCCGTGTCTTCACGACACCACCGAGGTCCACTTCCTCAAAACCAGCTGCCATGAATTCCTGAGCTCTGGCCTCAAGTACCAGCACCTCAGCCCGCCGTCCCCGGAGATCGACTACGTCCCCGTCAGGGTGGAGCTGAGAGAGCAGGCGAGCAGAGCACTGCTGGAGGTACAGGAAAGACCGATGAGCTCACAGCTCAGACAGCAGCGTGGAAACAAAGAGAGCAGAAATGAGGCTCAGACTTGCTTTAAAGGAAGAAAGTTTGTAAAGTGCAGATTCTGCTGTTTGCAGGTGAGATGTTGGCAGTGAGAAGGTGACATCCCGCCTTCTCAGCTCGGCGATGAGGACGGATGTGCAGGCGGAGGTTTCGAAGCCTCCAGCATTCCTTTAAAGCATTTCTGTCTCATCGTTAGCACGTGAGCGGTGGCATAACACCTCTCACGAGTGTAACAGCAGAAGTTGTGGCGCCATGTGTTGATCTCTGCGTGGTGTGTTAAACTTTACCTGTCCTCCTCCTCCCACAGTCACAGGCCGTGTGGCTGCCGGTTTTGATCCACGGGGCCATGCAGAACCAGCCCCCGCAGGCTACCTTCATGGCCTCTTTCATCCTGGAGGTGGACCAGTTCATCCTCACCCCGCTCACCACTGCCACGCTGGACGCCAAGGACCACGAGACTCCGCAGGAGAAGCTGGTCTTCAATGTGACCGTCCCACCCGCCGAGGGCTACATCACACACCTGGACGACCACACCAAGCCCATCCGGTCCTTCACATGGCTGGACCTTCACGAGATGAAAGTGGCCTACCAGCCATCCAACAGCAGCCGGGGGCGCCGCAGGAACTATGGGGTACTGAAGACGCGACAGGGCTCCAAAGGTTCTTCCAGTTTCTGTAGAAAAGTTGGAATGTTAGAAGCACCAACACTGGGAATTTTGGAGAAAACAGCTTTTTTTCAGGGCAGTGTGGCCGATATCTGAGCTTTTATTCTAGGAATCTAACCTAACGTTGTAGCTGCTAATGCTGCTTCAACTTCTACAGCATAACAGCACACCAAAGCTAACCATAGCTAACCCACCCCACACCGATGTTTCAGAGGGTCTGAGCTGGGGCTTCAGATCTGAGTGTTCGTGTTCTGTTCCCTTCAAAAATGTCTATGTCAAAAAAAGGAGACATGGAGGTTTAGGAGACGCTTCACCTTCAAGTCAGCTGTACAAAAAACAGCAGAAGGAGAGCGAGTGAGATACAATCACACAGGGTCAAAATCACTGCTGGCCTGCTTGGGCTGGAACGGCTAAAGAAATATATATTACAAAATTATTTTGACCCAGAAGGAATCGCAACTAGAAGATGATCCTGGTGTCAAATGTAGGTGAAAAGAAGACCTTTCTTTTTCTCTCACCTGTCCCACAGGCTGATATGAGCCCTGAAAGTGTACCCAGAATGCACTCTGTGAAGTTCCACACGCTTTTTTTACACGCTTAATAATGTAATTTCCTGTCATTGCGTTCCCTTTTTATATGCTTAGGTGGAGTTTCAGGTGATAGACGGCTCCTATCTGACCAGCCCACCCATCGTGGTCCACGTCTCCATCAGGACATCGGAAACGAATGCTCCGAGAGTCTCCTGGAACGTGGGTACGTTCGCGTCCATCTCTGTGGCGTGAAAAATGTCTCACGGCGTTTTACTCGTTGAGGTAACATGTGAACACGTGTGCCATCTCAGGTCTAGACCTGTTGGAGGGTCAGTCCCGACCAATCACCTGGGAGCAGCTGCAGATAGTCGACAGCGACAACATTGACGCCGTTTACCTGGTGGCCGTGGACGGACCCGTGCACGGGCGGCTCAGTGTCAGAGGTGAGGGGTCAAAGGTCGGCGGGGTTGGGTTTAAGGTGGTAAATGCTCTATCGAACATCAGACAGTCAAAGTGAAGAAAAATCTTCTCCTCAGTTTTCTTTCTTTTCTTTCAGACTAATCAAGTTTTTCAGTTTTAGTTGCTACCAAAACTTTGATGTGCCACAAAATAGAATCTATAGGTGAGACTTTTGTACCTGAAGCTTCTGCTTTCTGTGTAGTCTGAGTTCTTTTGACCAATCAGATCTGAGCAGATGAAAGAAAACATGGTCGGGTGCTACGTTTATTAAAATATTAAAAATCGTTTTAATGTTAGTTTTTAATCCTTGAGTAGCCAAAAATGGTACTCAAGTAATAGTAGCACTCCCTCAACATAGTTTTACTCAAGTAAAAGTAAAAAGTAGCCGTCCAAGAAATTACTCAAGAGTAAAAAAGTATATAGCCTATTTGAGTACTGAGTACGTGATCATAACATCCAATTTATGTTTGAAAATGAGATAATCAGACAGACAGAAGTATAAAGTTTAGTCCAAAATTTGGTATTTGAAACAAAAGTAAATAAATATAAATAACATGATTAAAAAATAATACATCTAATAAAACGTACGTGTGTGTGTGTGTGTGTGTGTGTGTGTGTGTGTGTGTGTGTGTGTGTAAGAAAAGGGTAAAGTACTTCCAGTGACAATATATGGTGTTACTTTACTTCATCTCTAAATGGCACAACAGGCTCAGCAGACAGAATAACATTAGAACAACAAACCTTTTGTATAAACAAGAATCACTTTGACATAAACTGCAAGTTTGTGTCTGTGTCTCATGCATTTTTGGTTAAAACGTGCTTGTTATTCATTCACTGAAGTTACTCACACTGAGTCGATTAAAAGTAAGAGTAGTGATACTTTATAATAATAGTTTTACTCAAGCAAAAGTAAAAAGTACAGTAACCAAAAAGTCACTCAAGTAAATGTAACTGAATAAATATAATTAGTAGTTACTACCCACCTCTGGCTGTGACAAAATATTTTTTTAAACACCTTAAAATTTTAATTATATATATATTATGATAATTTTTTATTAAAATTATATATTTTTATTTATTTACATCAAATAAAAAGTGTGTTAAAAAACTAATCAAGTTTCAAGGATTTATGTTCCATTTTAAAATTAATGATTTATTTATTTGCGCTTAATTTACTTTTTATCTTCTCTATTTTGAGTTTAAATCTTGTTATATATAAATTATGATCCATGAGTATTTATGTTACGTCTGTTAGAAATCATCATCAAGACCAACGATAAACACAGAACAGACAGAAAGTATAGAAGATGTCGTCGACGGGTTTCGGGAAGCCCCTCGGCAACACCGCCTTGCCTTGTCCCTCCGTCCTCGACTCCCTTGCTGGTATGCTGCTCGGTCGCCTGGGACTTCTGCAAACCGGCGTCTGGCCTTTTCCGCCCTTTTAGCTCCATGTGCTGCGCGTCCATCAGGGACCGCCGTGTGGCAGGGGAAGCATATGTCTCACGGTCCTGCATGTGTTTCCTAATCAGGTGTAAAATGGGGCCAGGGCCACTTCGCCAGGGGCCGCCGCTGCCCGCCTCTCCGTCCACTTCCGTCCCTTCCAGCCCGCCGCTCGGCGAGGTCGCCTCTTTGTCTGAACGGCATCGGGACGGAGCAGATTGGAGCGACTTCTGCCATTTCATGGCGGCGTGCACAGGGAGCAGATGCACTGTCCCCAAACAGGTTTTCATGCTACCAGCTCGGAGGGGGAGGAGGTGGCGGGCGCCCCGAGGGCTTCATGCGGGCGGGAGTTAACCTTTCATGTCTGCTTTTGTGCTCGCCTCATCTTCCGCTCGTTTGTGAGGTTTAATCAGTGATTCAAGCTGCAGTCCTCACCTGAGCTGCTGTGACATCGCGCCACCTTTTCAAATTAAGTCACAACATTTCTGCTCTTTTTTTTTTTTCCATGTCCCTGAAAAAGTTTCATTTTTATTTCCTGAACATGATTTTTCATCAGCGTGCTGCCGTATCCACTGACTTACATCCATAAACAGGAATTAAAAAAGGTGGAGGCAAAAATAATTTGGTATAATTACATCATCATTTTTGCCCCAGCTGTCAAAGTTCACAGAAATAAATGAAACCATGGAAACAAAAATAATGAGTTTATGAATTCCAATAAATGAATTATTACTAACATAAACACATTTAATCAGAAATGAATCTGATCGTCACTGCTGCAAAAAGAACAGGAGAGAAGATTTTAAATGATTAACCACTTTTATATTTTTATTTATTTATTCTTCAGCTCCTCTAAGTTTGTACCTTTTTTAAGATTTTGGTTTTGTCCTACTTTTTACTTTATTGATCGAGATGTGTGTTTTTGTTTTTATTGGTTGTTTAATTTTCAGCAGAGGAGCTTTCACTGTGTTTGGGACAAAAACCCGTGTTGTGTAAGCTGATGCAGAAAATGATCCACAAAAATTCTCCATCCAGCATGTGACATTCAGACCTCTGCTCGGAGGAAGCCTCCTACCACGTGTTCACACTCAGATTGGGCAGCAGTTTCCTCAGATTTACAGATCGGGGTCACACAGAAGAGCTACAGTGAGGTCAGGCTGATGATTTCACAGCAGGCTGGAAAAAGAGCAGGGGTTAAACCTGCTCACTGTGCCTCTGTCAGGCTTCAAACCACAAACTTCACAACAGCGAGAACTCGTGCTTGCTTCGTCGACATGTCTGCATCCTCTATCAAAGCGCAGAAACCTGCAGAGGGAAGAACGTCTCTAACACGCAGCAAAATAAGTTTCAACAATAATGCTTGTTGAAACTTTGGTCCCACCAGGCAGCTTCCTCCTCCTCCTGCAGCACCTGCTCCTGCATCATTTCATCCCGTCGGTTTGGGCTGAAGTTTGGCACCGCGTCCGTGCAGGAAGCTGCGGTGGAGCTGCGTCTCTGAGGACGCCGCTGACCCTCGGTGCTGCGACTGGAGGGTGGCGGCTGCAGCGTGGGGACGGGCTCGCTCCAACGCCTTCAGCCAAATGGATGGCTGCCTGTCCCTAACAAACACACACTCTCACACACACATATACACAGGCGTGGCGTTTCTCCCTTCGTGGGCCGGCTGCCCAACGCCACCTTTGGGCCCAATTACCAAGTTGTTTCCATCACTTGGACCGCGAGCCGGTTCCCCTCGGTAAAGTTGCTAATGAGGTTCGGGCTTGCGACCGCTCGTCTCTCAATCTGTCTGCTGACCTTGCCCTTCTGTCTCTCTGGCACTCGCAAGGAGACAGGAAGCCCCCGTCCTGGCAGCCGGGCAGCCGCCGGGAAGGACGCCATGTTGTAGCCCACCGGTTTTCGCAGCGCAGACCGAGCCAGCGCCTCGCTGTGCCTCTAGGCGCCAACACAAACTTGTTATTTCCAAGTGACAATGGGAGGAAAGCAGCGCACGTGATGGAGACGGTAATTGAATCAAAGTGCGAAGCTTTGGCTGGAAACCGGCCACTGACAACACGTGTCCTCCAGTAGGCCACGGTCACGTGACGCTGGGCCATCAGCATGTTGTAGAGCGCGAGGAGGGCCAGCCAGCGGCAGAGAGCTGGCAGATGGACGCGGCCGCCGTTTCATTAATGTAGGACACCGAAGTTTTTCATGTTCGGCTCGACGAGAGACAAACAGCATCCCGCCGCTCTGTGACAGAAGCAGACGCTCGCCACACGTTCGTCCCGAGTACGACACGATGCCCTCCTGACGCGTCACTCCGTGGAAACATTCAATCTGTTTCAGTTTATAAGTCAGCATGAACATTTATTGTGAAACCTGGCTGCAGCGGGAAGATCCCATCAAAAAAAAAAAAAAAAATCAATAATCAGTCTTTATGGAGGCTATTTAATCTTTAAAAAGATGACGCTTGTGAAGACAATAAATAATAGCAATGTAACAATAAATGGTGAAGGGTCAGAAATATGTGCAGTGTTTAAAACAGAGTCTACAGCATTGTTCTGTTTTAGTTTTCTGAATTATAACTCAGGTTAAAGAGGGAGTGCTTTCATCTTTATTCAGTCCAAACAGTATTGCAAAAACTTCTTTCAGCATTAAAAAAAATCCTGCCAGTAGTTCGTGAAGAGGCACAGAGGGCGAGTGACCTCGGTGCGTTTGTGCTGTCGCTGAGGTGAAACCTTCAGCAGATGATTTTCTGTCTTTCTTTTGACTGATGTCGTCGTGAATCTGCCTCCAGCTGATTAACACAGTCGTCATCACAGTCAGAGTTTTGTTTAAATGTAGAAATGAGTTTTTGTCTCGTTAAATATAAGATCTGAACTCGACCCCAGTCAGACAGACAAGAGTCTGCAGTGAGCGTGAAGAATAAAGTTACTGACTGAAGTTTCTCCTCAGTGAGACTGAAGGTCCAGTTTGAGAGGATCACAGATCATTTATGATCAGGTAAAAACATCATTTTAGCTGCCAGTCAGATGCTTTGAGTGGCTGGAAGGAGGCCGCCGACATTTCAGTCTCTAATGTCTGAAATCTTGTCATCGCTCTGAACCTGCTGGCTGAAATCGAAGGTGCTTTGATCTGTCAGGCTTCTCAGAGGTGAGGATTTGAGGCTTTTTTATTTTAGAAAACGGACGTCTGACGCTGTGGGAACAGTGAGGACTCACTGTTGTTTAGTGGAAAAGAATTAAAGATCTTTCTCTTGTGACTCATGTGACTTTTGCGTTGTGTTTCCAGGCGGGAAGGCGTTTATGTTCCGCGTGCGGGACCTGAAGGAGGGCACAGTCGTCTACCACCACTCCGACAGCGACTCCACCCGCGACCACGTCGTCTTCCGCATCAGCGACGGTCGTCACAGCGTCCGCCACAAGTTCCCCATCAACATCCTCCCGAAGGACGACTCTCCGCCCTTCCTCATCAACAATGTGGCGGTGGAGGTGCAGGAGGGTGGGGCCGTGCGGCTCGAGGAGTTCATGCTGCTGGCCTCCGACCTCGACTCCAGCGACGACTACATCCTTTATCAGATAGTCTCCGCCCCCCGGGCCGGGCACCTGGTCAGGAGGACATCCGCCCATGAGACAGGTGAGGGCGAGTATTTAGACGTAATAATTAGAGAGGCAATGTGGGCGTGTCTAACGCTGGGACTCTCCCACCCAGAAGAATCAGCCAATCCAAACTCACTCTGATAGGTCAGCTGATTATCAGCTGATACTGACCTCAATGACCAGAATCACCTCTGTGGTAAATAAATGTTTGTGATACTCGATTTCTGTTGAATTTAATGGTTTTGAAGGGTAAAGGTAAATGTTCACCACAGTCACATGACTAGGGGTCACACCACTGAGCTCCTGGGGGACGCTCAGCTTTACTCACTGAACCACAAACACATTCAGAAATAATCTACAAGGGGGTGAAAATGCTGATTTCTGGGTGAGAGGGCTCAGTCCTGCAGCTCTCTGCTGTAAACCATCATGTTCCTGCACTGCTGGTCTCTGAGCTCTTCTGTGCTCTCCCTGCAGGGTCACCGGTGGCCAGCTTCCTGCAGAGGGACCTGATCCAGGGTCAGATCTTCTACCAGCACTCGGGAGATGAGCAGTTTGAGGATGCCTTCGACTTCACGCTGTCTGACAGCCACCGGCCGCCCAACCTGTCGCAGACATACGTGAGTCGGCTCTGGTCTGAGAGAGTGACAAGTCTGAATGTCGCTTTGAGACCTCCTCTTCCTCTCACCTCTTCCTTCCTCTTCCTCCCCGTGTGCAGACGGTGGTGGTGCACGTGTTCCCGGTGGAGGACCAGGTGCCAGTCGAAGTTCCCGGCAGCGTCCGCTCGCTGACAGTGAAGGAGACGGAGGTGGTTTACATCACCCAGGCTCACCTTCACTTCACAGACCGAGAGCACCCAGATGCTGACCTCACCTATGTCATTACACAGCCCTGCTTCAGCCCGCTACATCCTGGGTAAGGACCCGGCTGCCAGCTTAGCTTTGACAGAGGAGAAAGAGCAGACCCTGTGACTGAGAAACTAACTATCGTGTTTGTATTCGTTTTCAGCCTGATGGATGCAGGACGTCTGTTTTACACCGACAGCACCAACGTCATGAAGAAGGACCACACAGCGCCCGTGCTGAAGTCCTTCACTCAGGTATGCAGCACCTGCTTGATTCTAATACATATGAAGGAGTCGCTGCTGGAGGGGAGAGTGGCGTGGCTGGCGAGGTTGGCATGGGTTGGGCTTTTGCAGGTTAAGATGTAAATTTCTTGTTTTCTCCTAGCATGCTGTGAACCACATGAAGGTGGCCTTCATGCCGCCGGTCGAGGACATTGGGCCCGAGTCGCTCTTCGTCCAGTTCGTCTTCTCAGTCAGCGATCACCACGGCGACACCGTCTCCGGCCTCATCTTCAACATCACGGTTACCCCTGTCGATGACCAGGCGCCAGAGGTCAGAGGTCAAACAGGCGGAGCCTCTGGTTTGACCGTGCTGTGGACGTCGTGCTGAATCTCTCTGTGCTCCTCAGGCTTTCACCAACCTGCTTCGGGTGGAGGAGGGTGGCGCGGCCTTCGTGACGGAGGAGCACCTCTTGGTCCGGGACCGGGACAGTCGAGAGGAGGCGCTGAGGGTGGAGATTCGGAGCACGGCTCGTCACGGCCGGCTGGAGCTGCGGGGCCAAGCGCTGCAGCAGGGAGGCGGGTTTACCCTGCAGGAACTGAGAGGGCTGGGCATCAGGTGAGACCCGGGTCAGGTGGTTCTGGACGTGCCATGGTGATCTGAGCTCAGCGATCACTCTGAGAGCTCTCTGGTTTTATCCGCTGCTTCAGCAGATGGGTGTGTTTTCACCGGTGATGTAACGCCGGAGGGTTTTTCTGATTTCAGAGGATTCGGTTTCAGAGGTTCCGAAGTTTTCAGGTGATCATGAAGCCGCTCACCGCGCTGTGGTCGACTGTTTGCAGTCAGTCTTGGTTTCTTAGAGCAGAAAGCACGGAGCGGATTTAGTGCCAGCTTTTCTACTCCTCACTTCCTGTCATGTACCTCTTGCTCGAGTGGTGGGCGTTCACATTAAACATGTTTCTAATAACGAGCTCAGAGTGTGCAGGTAGGTCACCTTTAAAGTGTTTCACCTGCACCTCTGTTTTAAACGTCCACTGAACGTTTAGTTAAACCAATTATTGTTCCTGTTTTGCAAAACTGTTTTGTTGCTTTTGCTCGTCTCACATTCATTTGTAGGTGATGTATGATTTCTTGTTCCAGCACACACGTCAGATAGAAACGCTGCAGTTTGTTCCTGTGAGTGATGCTGCTGTTTTTGCTGTTGTCGTGTTCTTCTGAAACCTCGCCCTGCAAAGAGCGCCAGTCACGTAAAATCCAACCAGCCGGTGGCTGTAACCGTGTGGTGTTCAGGGACCCCGGGTCACTCACCAGCCAGCAGTTTGTGTTCTTAAAGTTCACGAAAATCAGAAAGTTTCTTCTTTTTTTGAATGTTTAAGACATCCAACATTTTTTTCCAGTTGTCCTTAGGTGACTATGAGTATTTCTGTAATTAGCAGCTGTAATCTTTCTATTTTACTATATTTATACTCGGAAGCCAGGTTCTTGTTTTAGCTGAAACCCACACCAGGCTTCATGTTTTATATATTAAGAATTTCTTTGTTAATGCGATGATTAGAGGCAGACTCTGTCAACACGTGACTTTGACTCGTCGACTCATCGTTTTCTTTTGTACATTTAATAACATTTTTATTCCGCAATTATTTTGTGCCAGTTTATTTTATGACATTAATGTTTGATTTTATTGTATTTATTAAGATTCAAGCTTTTTATTGAGTTTTACTTTGTGTAATTATTCAGATTAAATTAGACTCAGTATTGTGCTTGACCTTTACCCCTGGCTTACCGCTGTTGGAAAGTTCACAAGAGGTTCAGTAGTCTCCATTTAAAAAGCAGAAAATCTGGGCTCTAAACATCATCAGTGTTTGTAGAAGCTGCTGATGTCACCGATGTTTGACTAAGGAGCTGGTCACAGGTCAGCGTGACGGCGTCTCTGTGTTTCAGGTACATCCACGATGACTCTGAGACCACTGAGGATGTCGTTGGTCTCAAGGTGTCGGACAGTCTGAACTCTGTGGACGTCGTCCTGCACGTTCAGGTGAATCTACTGAATAAAGGTGTCACCTGCTGAGCACTCAAAGGTTTCTACTGACATGTAACAAGTGAAGAAGAAGCTGATTATAAAAGTTCAGGTGCTACTGTGGGCGGGATGCTTAGACACTAGCAGAAATCGAAACGGGATAACTTCAGTTAAAAAATCACAGATTAAGACAGGGAGACAAAGAGACACCCGAGTGTTTAACTAGCGACAGTCTGTCTCAGTGGACAGTTTATGGATAAAAGCAAGGTGACACACAGCAACCTAAATCAGAAGAGGTCAGCGTGTTAGGGCATGACCACCTTTTATAGCAATCAGCTCAGTGCTTACAGGTGTTGCTTAACACCTGTAAACATTGAGTCCTGCCCACACAAAACCAGGGGGCAATGCAGAGGAGGAGCAAGCAGAGTGGGAGGGGTCAGCAGATGTGACTGACATTGATGTTGGTGAATGTTTGCTTTCTAGAGTTTCCTATTTCAGTGAACTGTGAGGAGTTTTCACTGGTTGTAGTTCAAACGCGGAGAGAAACCAGAGCGATGACTGTGTGTGTGTGTGTGTGTGTGTGTGTGTGTGTGTGTGTGTGTGTGTGTGTGTGTGTGTGTGTGTGTAAAAAAGACCAAACACAGCCGGGACTTTTAGCTGGTTAATAAAAACGAAATGTAACCCACCCCCCCGTCCTCAGGTGCTGCCGATGAACGACGAGCCTCCTCAGCTGGGCGCCCGTCTGCAAGGGGGGCTGAGCTGCGAGGAAGGGGGGCGTGTCCAGGTGACGGTGGACTACCTGTCGGCCACCGACCGGGACAGCGACGATTCCGCGCTGACCTACATGCTCGCCCGGAGACCGAGCAGGGGAGAGCTGCAGCGAGCCGGCGTGACTGTGGACAAGTTCTCCCAGCAGGACGTCCTGCAGGGTCACATCTACTATGCCCACACAGGTGAGCAGGCCAGGCTGCGTTCACGGCACGTAGGAAAAATGTGTGTTCCTTCCGCAGGAAGGGAACCAGCCTTGGCTGAACTCTGGAAAAAGTTTGAATGGGTTATGAAGTAGGTTTGAAAGCAGAAACTAACCCATGGTGCATTCATAAATGAAATACAATGAAACGAAAGCAGTTCTTTAGAAACATTTGTTGTGGACATGCTGTTCTGTTTAAGGCGGGGAGATCGGACCTGAGCCGGTGTTCGACACGGTCACCCTCATCATCTCCGACAGTGAGGCCAGAGGGCCGGACAGCTGCTGCCACGGGGAGGCCCCGCCCCCTCCTGTTCCTCTCCATGGTACACTTCCTGTTTACGATCTGAACATCACAGTTCTTCCTGTCAACGATAAAGTCCCTGCTGTCACTCTGGGTAAGATTCACCAAATTCACAAAAACCACGTGTACAGTTTACACAACAGCCTCATTCACGATGTCACGCGGACGCACCTGTTGGATCTGTGTGAGTGAACCAATCAGAGAGAAGCCCTTAACTTTCCTCTGTAACAGCACCAGAGCCACAAAAAAACTCAAACTGTTATCAAACTACTTTATTGCAAACAGGAAACAGGTTTGTGGTTATTTAAACTGCAGAAATAAAGAAATGTCAAAAATAACAAAAACCATTAAAAAACTGTGCTGATGTTCGCTCACTGATCTCCTTCAGGATTGGCCAGATTTTAGTGAAGCTGACACACGGCGTTCACACAATGTCCTTTCAATGTTGTGTTTGCGTTTACATCTGTGAACTGTAGGGAAGTTTGTGCTTTCATTCCCACTGAAAGGCTCCGTGTGTGCGTGTGCGCATGTGTGTGCTTAATCCTCTCTAACCAACAACACACCGTTACCTATCAGTCCAACACACACTCTGTAATGGGAGGGGCAAGGGGGGCTAACATCTCTCACACACACATACACCGTCTCCCAGTCTTCCCAGTGTGTGTCCCAGTGGTCACTGGTCTCCATTGATAACCATGGAGCTCTTCAATCCCTGTTTTTGGCTGTGAGCAGTGAGAATGATCATCCTCTCAGGAGAGAGAGCGCGTGTGTGTGTGTGTGTGTGTGTGTGTGTGTGTGTGTGTGTGTGTGTGTGTGTGTGTGTGTGTGTGGATAATCTCCTCCACAGTAGAGACATCATCTGTGCATTGTCTCCATTTTCTCTGTTTTAATCCTGAAGATGTTCTTTGGGTTGATTTTCGGTCACAGACGTTTAAACTGTGAGGTAGCTGCACTCAGTGACTCACCTGTCACAGGTGGAGATGATGGGAGATGAGAAACAGCAGGTCTGTGTTGTTAGTCGGTGGTTCCTTTACAAACGGCGCATAATTCCCCAGAAATGATGCTAATCAGGAGTGAAATGTGAACACGATGCTTTATTTCAGGGCAATAAATCAGAACCATTCTAGTAAAAATGAGCCGTCCTCTGAGCTCACAAATAACACTTTGCTGTGAGCTGCATTGTCAGCCTGCTGCTGGCTTGATTACAGCAGGGATGTCAAACACTGTGGGTCAGACCGAAGAAACTCTCCTTCCAGTCAGTCTAATGAAGTTTAACAATGCATTAACTACTCACTATAAAGCCAGAAAATTCTACAGTAGGTGGTTAAAAACGGGGACTTTTCTTTCATGTAACTGTCTATTTATTACTTCATTACCTTGATGTAGTGCAGGGGTGGGCAACTCCAGGCGTTGAGGGCCGGTGTCCTGCAGCTTTTAGATGTGTCCTTGAACCAACACAGCTGATTCAAATGGCTAAATTATGTCCTCAACATGTCTTGAAGTTCTCCAGAGGCTTGGTAGCAAACTAATCATGTGATTCAGATGTGTTGACCCAGGGTGAGATCTAAAACCTGCAGGACACCGGCCCTTCAGGCCTGGAGTTGCCCACCCCTGGTGTAGTGTGAGTAGTCATGGGCAAGGTCTTAACCTAACCCATGACTACCCCAACCTTACCCAAAAGGAAAAACTTGTGAAACTTATGAAAATACATTAAAAAGTTTATGCCCTCCTTCCCATTTTTTAATGAGATCCCGTGGGCCGCATTTCAGTCTTTGCCGGGATGATTCTGGCCCTCGGACCTTGTGTTGGGATCCCCAGGATTACAGTTTCATGAACCAGGGTTTAACCATCGAGGCAGCAGATGAGAAGATGGAGCAGTTTGGGGGTTGGCCGAGTTTTAATGTAACTGTAGGTTGGTGCTCTGATCCTGTCGAGCTTCAGGAAACCGAAATCAGAATCATCTCTAAGTTTAAAGATTTAAAGTTAAACTCAGCATAGAGTTTATTCTGGAGACAGAGCCCTGAGTTTACACTTGCTGGGGTCTTTGTTTAAACTGGCCTGATACTTGGTGTGTGTGTGTGTGTGTGTGTGTGTGTGTGTGTGTGTGTGTTGTCAGCCGGCTAACGAGGTTGGCACTGATGTGTTTTAAATGAAATCTGCTAATTGTCTGGTGGTATTACATGAAAACACACACACGGCTGAGAGATTATCTCACCGTGTGTGTGTGTGGACAGCGGACAATGAGCGTCTTAACTAAACAAAAGACAGAACCTCCATTTCGTGCTCACAATAGGAGACGTGTTAGCCGCAGCTCAGCAGCCAGATCAGCTTAGCGCTGCCGACGGCGGGACGACTCGTAATCCTGCCGGCGGGTCTCCCTGCTCATTCGGCACCGGCGCACAGTTCAGGGCCGAGGGTGGGGTGGTGCGTGTGTGTGTGTGTGTGCATGCGCGTGTGGTGGTGCTGGTGTTTGGGTGGGGGGTTCTTGGTCTAATTAATTAGCAGTGAATAAAGACACAGAATAAGAGCCTTAGTGGAGCGAGCCTCACATCCACGTGTTCCTGTTTTAGGACGACGTTGGTTTATCAGCCAGATCCAGGACTGTCCCTCATTAATGCTCACACCCATCCACTCACATCCGCCCACAGTGTTCATACTCCAACTGAACACAGCAGGCTTAGACCCGCTCCTGTCTGCAGGAAACGGGGGGTGGAGGCTGCAGGTGGAAGGAATTCTGCTCCTGGTCCTGTTTGAGTTTCACTCAATAAAAAAAAACAGGATTATTAAACGATGCCTGAACTTTAGTTAGAAACTAAACAGGTTTAGTTTCCAGCTGTGAGAGATCTCAGTTTGGGGTAAAGTGTGATGAGGTGGGAGTGAAAGAATGGACAGATTCGCCTGCATGAACCGTCCGCTAACACATGAGGAGCTGGCAGCTCAACATCTACACCTGTACCTATTGTGTACAACATGTCCAGCCCAGAGTTGTGCTAGTGGCTCAGGTGGGCTTCAACATCATGGCAGAAAATAAGCCAGTGCTCCCGTGTGCTTCGAGTGGACATCTCGGTGGACGGTGTGCTTACTGCGTGGCGTGCATGTGTGGAAGCAGTGGAGTTGAAATCCACCATCAGGCGCTCAGTCAGTGTGGCGAGCAGCATAGTTGATAAATGAAGAATGAAGGTGTTGCTGTGTCCTGGCGCAGGCGAGTCCATGCTGGTGGTGGATGAAGGCTCTTCTATCTGTCTGTGCGGGGGGGTCCTCGGAGCGTCAGACCCAGACAGTCCCCCTGAGCAGCTCGTCTTTCACCTGGAGACTCCTCCCCTTCACGGCTTCCTGGAGAACACGCAGCCGATGCCCGGCTCCGAAAAGAGCAACGCGGGAGTGCGAGTTGGTCAGTGTGCGGTGCACGGGCAGAACCTCGGGGAGCCAACTCAGATCTCACTCTAATGTTTGTCTTTTCCCAGAATCCTTCACTCTCAAACACCTGACCTCTGGCTTCATCAACTACGTGCAATCGGAGCACAAAGGGGTGGAGCCAACTGTCGACCAGCTGTCCATCAGTGTGAGCGACGGGCTACATCGCTCCGCCCCCGTCTCCTTCTACATCATTATCAAACCAACCAATGACGAAACACCATCGCTGCTGCTCGCCAACTTCACCGTACGTACACCTGAGACCTGATCAGTAATCGGTCATCAATCAGCTATGACTTGAAGACAGCTGACTGGTTATTAAAAACATTGTCACCTCCCCCCGATTGAGGTGACAAAGCTGTAATTGTGACATCAAACAAGAGAAAATAACAATAAAAACTAAACAAAATTCACACGAGAGTCAAAGTAAAACGATTTCTCTGACTGAAACTGAATCTGCGATGATCCCAACAGCCTCACGGGGGCGCACTCCTCCTGTTCTCTGCAGGTAAAAGAGGGCGGGATGAGGGAGCTAATTCCATCCATACTGGATGGTTTTGACTTGGACGCCCCACCTGAGCTGCTCACCTTCACTGTGGTGCAGCCGCCGGCTCACGGCAGCCTGATTAACAGCATCCACGGCACGGAGGCGGGAGCTGACCTCCTGCACAGGAGCCTCTCTGTCACCTCTTTCACTCTGCAGGAGCTCCGACAAGGTGAGGCAGTCACTCAAACAGGAAGTGTGACAGTAAAATGTGAATACATTCTAGATTATTGGTGTTTTATACAGATGATCATCATTCAAACACTTTGAACCAGGATGACTTTGAACAAGAGCAATAATCGCTTTTTATTTCATATTCGGAGAGGGTAAGCAGCAGGGCCGTGTTCCCAACCATCTAAAAAATAAAATGCTTTTGGTCCATCCATTTGCTTCTGCTTATCTAAATCAGGGTCGCGAAGGGGCTGGAGTCAATCCCAGCTGTCTTAGAGCGAGAGACTGGGTATGCAATGGACAGTTCACTAACACATAGAGACAGACAACTATTCACACTTATGGGCACTTTAGAGTTTACCTATCCCCACTAACTGCATGTGTTTGGACTGTGGGATGAAGTTGGAGTACCCAGAGAGAACCCATGCATACACGGAGAGTGCATGCAGGAATACCTTGGCCCCAAATCACAGACAAACAGTATCCCACAGTTGTTTATGTTTTTAGACCCATTTTGCACAGAGTAATTTTTTGTATTGACAGCAGTGTTGAATATTCTTACACAGTAAAAACAAAAAAACAACCACGTAAAATAATCACACCATAAAGATGGTTTGTTTTTGTTATTTAAGGCTACGTCCACAGGTACACGGGTATTTTTGAAAACTGAGATTTTCCATTTTCGTTAAAAAAAAAAAAAAATCCCATCCACATGTACAGTTTTGAAAAAAATATCTCCGTCCACATGTAAACAAAAAAAATGAAGTTAAACGCTGTCAAGAATGTGCCAAATCCTAACTGTGAAGAAATGTTGGCCAATCAGAAGTCTAGACGCCTGGGAGTAAAGTACTGAAAAGTTTTTGTGTTTTTCTGGAAAGGCAGCTAATTTTGTGTTACTTTTCAAACACCTTCATCATTTCAAATGTTAATAACTAAAGACAGTATTTTGGATTTTGTCTCACTGACTCCCTTGGCCAGAGTTTATTCAATAAATAAACTGAAAATCAGCCTGAGTGATTCATAATCATAAGTCACAGCGCTGTTAAATATGCCTGATGTAGACTCACAACTTAGGAATGGACAAATGCATACAGCATACATAATTTTAAAAAAATTAAATGTATTCAAAACTGACGACAACATTGGCGTCGGGATTTGGGTTGTGAAAGCGTCTGTGGTGAACGTAGAAGCCACTTCCGAAGTTCACTCTGACGCCTTTGTCTTTCTAAATGGAGGGACAGTAACTGCGTGTGTTTATGTAAAAACTGCAGATAGTCAGATTAACAGCAACAGTATTTTGTCTCTATTCGCCATTGTAGAAATGCATCTCACGTAAACATCACGTGGCGCACAGCGTGATGCCAAAAAAGGCACACACCTTTGACGTTGCGTGACTAAATCTCCGTTTTCCTCGTCCACAGGTAAATGCAAGAACAGACTTTGAAAACTCCACACTGGCAGGAGTTTTTCAAAATCTCAGTTTTCAGTGATCCAAAACACTGTTTACGTTTGGACGAAAGGCCCAAATGCATAGGAAAAGATGCATTTTCAAAAATACTCGTGTACATGTGGACGTAGTGTAAGAGTTAGTTCATTTTATTGCTACCTGTAATTTATTGCAGTTAATTTTTATTTGTTTAATTGCTTACAAAAGGTTCGAGGAGTGAAATAAACTGCAATGGAGTTTGAAAAAAAATATGTGTGTGGTTGGAGGATGTGTTTGTGCCGGGCAGGGGGGGTCGCAAAGATTTTCTTGTAAAACAACGGGGGGCCTACCAAAAAAAGTTGGGGAGCTACTGGCCTAGCCCTTACCCTAACCATCAAAATGAATGCCTAACCCTAAACCTAATCATAACCCAGCTGTAACCCTGTCACTAAAATCACATTTTGAAATACATGTAGTAACAAATTGCTGAAGTTGGTGGTATTGTACAGTGATTCCTAAATGTCGATTAAAAAAACAAAAAAAAAAAACCCACATTTTGAGTCTAAAAAATGCCTTCAAACTTGTTGGGACCAGGATGTTAGTCCCCATAAGTATAGTTAACATCAATTAAATTCTTATTTATATTGCACCAAAACACAACAACAGTTGCCTAAAGGCGCTTTATATTGTACAGTAGATCGTACAATAATAGATACAGAGAACCCCCTATGAGCAAGCACTTTGGCGACAGTGGGAACATCCAATTTTTTAACCCCACAAAGATATGAATACATGCTCACAGAAACACACTGCTCCATATTTTCTGTTTTCCTCCTGCAGGCATGAGGATCGTCTACATGCACGATGACACAGAAACCCTGAAGGACGCCGTGGCTCTGCGGCTGACAGATGGTGTCCATGCAGTCGAGGGAACAGTTCAGGTCACCGTGCTGCTGGTCAACGACGAGAAACCACGACTGCTCAAGTACACACACACACACACACACACACACACACACACACACACACACACACACAGACAGAGTGGTGTTTGCTCACCCTGATGTGGATCTGGCTTCCTGTGGGTCTGAAATTAAAATCAGGTGAAAGGAGGCTGAACATGTTTTACATTTCCTGTGACTTTGCTGCAGGAATTAAAAATGCAGCTGCTGCAAAATGTTTTTCTTCTTGATGGTTTTGTGTCATTTGCTGAACATCGTTTTCAATTTGTCACACACATTTATTCTCGTTGTTATGAAGTTAATGTTCTTGTCCCTAAAAACCTCAGAAACATGGTGTCACACAGAAATATCTAAGACTGCCTTCCTTTATCTGAGACCAAACACGGATGTCAGCAAGTAGAAGACAAAAGTTAATTACATGCAGCAGAGGTGTGTTAACACACAGGAACACTCAGTGCATCATGGGAATCCCCAGCACCCTACACCTGTTGCAGCATAACTATGGGAGGATTTGGCTTCACCTGATCCAACCCTAACTATATGCTTTAGCAAAAAGGAAAGTTTGAAGCCTGATCTTAAAAGTAGAGCTAGTGTCTGTCTCCCGAATCCAAACTGGAAGCTGGTTCCATAGAAGAGGGGCTTGAAAACTGAAGGCCCTGCCTCTCATTCTACTTTTAAATACTTAAATACAAGAAGTAAGGCGTCAGTGCTCTAGTGGGGTAATATGGTGCTATAAAGTCATTAAGATAAGACCTGATTATTTAAGACCTTGTATGTGAGGAGATTTAAAACTCTTTAAAGGTTTTCAGGGAGGAAGTAAAGAGAAGCTGTGAAGGAGTTGAAATGTTTTGGGTTTAGTTCCTCTCGTCACATGGACCTACTATAATTTGGATTAGATTGAGCTTTATGGAAAGAAACTTCTGCCTCCGCACAGCAGGCGGCACTGCTGCACAGGGAGGGGGAATTACCTGTACAGTGTGACAACAGAGCAGCAAAAATCCGTTTAACTGTCACAAACTGCTACAGAAACAAGTGCAGTAAATTCTTAATACGGCGTAAAAACTCTAAAAATAAAAGTTTATGTGTGATGCTCAGTCCAGGTGTTTCCACCTCACACCTGTACCTCTGTTGTTCCTCTGCAGTCTGAGCGTTGGACCCTAAAAGTTGAAATTCAGAAATCTCTCCGGCTCCGATCGCGTCACCTTTTGAGCTGTTTAGAATTTTTTGTGTTGTTTGGGTGTTCGGATATTCGTTTAAGTCCTGAACTGTCAGCAGACGTCCGGTTTAACATCTGTCTGCAGCTGCTGTGTAATCCAGAGCATTTGGGGAGGGGGTGGTAGGTGCGTGTGACCTGTGACCCCCTCCTCCCCCATCCTTAGTGTTTTCATTCCACTGATTGTGAATTTGCATCCTTGACTGGGCTCCCACCCACTGTCCCTCACCCCCTCCCCTGCGCCGTCCCCAGATCAGCTGTGTTGGTGGGGGTGGAGGTTGCTGGCGGAGGCTGAGCTGGTGCTGTAAAGGCCGCCGAGGCAGAAATAACACAGAGACTTGGCAGATGCCGGCCGCCTTGTTTTCCCGTTTCCTGCAGGATGGACGTGGCAGCTTCACTCCTGCGTGGATTTTACTTCCGAGTGAAGAAGCAGCCAGATGGTTCCTGATGTTCAACACCGCCCCACCTCAAAAAAACAAAAAAAGACCCCACCACCAGCACCACCAACATCTCCACCATCCTACAGGAAAAGCCTGCTCACACAAACCTTCACCCTCCTGCTCGTGACTCACATCAAACGGCTTCTGTTCGTGTTTTCTTCGAGTCCTGTAGGGCGAAACGTGTTTGATGATAAAAATAAAGCAAGATGTTTTTAAAGTCAGAAATATTTTTTGTTAAAGTCATCCAGAGTGCAGCTAAAAGATGAAGCTGAAGCAGACCAATATTTTCTGTTCTCCACCTCTGCGCTTCATCTCTGCACTTCACCTCAGAGATGTTGGTTCGCTCTTGGTGTTGTGACATACAGATGCTCTTAGAGGGTCAGTGTCATTACCTCCTCTCTGTCTGCAGTTTTGTTGCACAGGAAACAAGTTTAAGTGAACTTTTGTCTCACTCTGAACACAGATCTGCCAGGAGGGGGCACTCAAACATCTGTTTAACTTTAAGTTAAACAGATGTTTGAGTTGAACTCCATGCAGGATGGAAGTTATGAGCATGCTGAGAACAGAAAAATGTGCTTGACCACAAACGTAATGAGAAATTTTCTTCTGTGGTGTTTCAGGAATGCTGGACTGCAGGTGGACTCAGGTGAGCTCAGGGTGATCTCCAGTGTGGTTCTGGAGGCTGAGGACCTGGACACGCCCCCAGAACAGGTGTACTACTTCCTTAATGTTGCTCCGCGGTTTGGAAAACTGCAGCTGAAGGTGTGTGTGTGTGTGTTTGTGCATGCGTGTGTGTGTTTACTGAGTTTTACTTCTATAATAAGCAAAGATTTCAGTTTGAGTTGTTTCCAGGTTAAAAGTTTAAAGAGGAGGGGGGAAGGAAAGAAGGAAGAATTAAAGGAGGAAAGGGAAGGAAAAAGAAAGGAACAAGGGAGGATGAGAGGAGTAGAGGAAGGAAGGAAGGATTGAAAGACTAAGGATGGAATCAAGAGGAGGAAAATAATTAGAAAAGGAGAAAATGAAGGAAAGGAGGAGTGAAGGGAGGATGAAGACAACAAATGGTAGAATAAAGTAAGGGAATAAGAGCGGAAAGAGAAAGGGAAGAGAGGAATGAAGGATGGGAGGGGAAGTGGCAGAAACAGGAAGTCAGGTGTGTGTTTGTGCAGGTGTTAAATCCTCCTGATTAAATTGTGACCTGAGGCTGGTGTGAGACGTTGAAGGTGACTCGTCTTCCTGCCGCGTCTCTTCCTGATCCGAGCGTCTCGCCCGCAGACGACGTCGGGGTGGAACGAGCTGACGGCGGGTCAGAACTTCACACAGGGCGACGTGGAGATGAACCGACTGTGGTACCAACACACCGCCGCCACCAACGCAGCCGGCTTTAAAGGTCACGACAGCTTCCGCTTCACCCTCAGCGACCTGGACAACGAGTCTCCGGCTCAGAGCTTCTTCATCTCTGTGCACGTGATGCAGAAAGGTCAGAGGTCACAGAGAGTTTCAATGCAGAGAATTCAGCAGTAACACTTTTATCCAGGTCATGATTTTATTTCATGTTTTCTCGCACTCACACACACACTCACTCAAACACACACACACAGGGCCCTGTGTGGCCCTGTTTCATTCATTATTGAGCGCGCCCCCTTCCTGCCGGTTTTACCAGTCGGATGAACACGCTGCCGTGGGTCTGCGGCCCTTCTGGCTTGGCGCCCTGTGATCCTGGAGGAACAGAGAGGTGAGAAATGGCCGACCTCCTCGGCTGCTGAATAATTAATGGCGGGGAGGTGGAGCAGCTGTGGAGGGCGCCGCCTCACCTCCTCTGGGTGCTTTTTAGTTGAAAAGTTGAACTTGGGCCCTGACTGTCACATGTATTATGTAGGCAATCGCTCGGTCCCCTCTGACACCTGAACGCTCCCTCTGACTGCCTCCAGGGGACATCGTGGTGCTGAGCAGGCCAGTGCACCTGAGGGAGGGGCAGCGTGTCGTCCTGAACACTGACATCCTGCTGGCATCAGACTCGACTGGCCGGCCCGAGGAGCTGGTCTACACGGTGTCTGACCCGCCGCGTCACGGCCTCGTCCACGCCGTCCACCGGCCTGGAGTCCCGCTACTCAGCTTCACCCAGCTGGACGTGGCTGCGCACCGAGTCTGCTACACCCACGACAACAGCCATGATGCCGAGGCTGACTCCTTCAGGTGAGAGTTGGAGCTCAGAGCAGCTTCTTTTAATGACAGCCGCTGTGCAGGTGAAGGCGGAGCCTGATTTAAAAAAAGACAAACACTCCGGGTTTTCTCTCTGCTCTTTTTCCAAGAACCATTACAGTGCAATCTGTCAGCTTTCAAACCGTTGCTGTGTGTTTGTGTGTTACACACGGTGTGTTCTTTAGTATATTTAAGTTTACCCCACCTGCCCTCCGAGGTCATCTGCTAGTGTTCTCCGGACCAATTCCTTGATTTAAGGACACTTCCTGGAGGTTCTTTTCTGACCGTGCATTAAAGATTTAAGATGCTTGCTGAAACTCCGTCACTGTGTCGAAACACTGAATCTCAACTTGAGATGGCCGCTTTTCCCTGAGCCTGGTTCTGCCGGAGGTTTCTTCCTGTTAAAAGGGAGTTTTTCCTTCCCACTGTCGCCAAAGTGCTTGCTCATAGGGGGTCATATGATTGTTGTGTTTTTGTCTTTGAATGCAGGGTGGGTAGAGTCTACCTTACAATATAAAGTGCCTTGAGGTGACTGCTGTTGTGATTTGGCGTTATATAAATAAAATTGAATTGAGTTCTGCAGGTGGTAGCTCTGGTTCTGCTCACAAACGGTCCTCCTGCTGCAGGTTCTGGTTAGAAGAAGCTTCCAAAACAGAACGAGGAGGAGGTTGAGTGATATTGAGGACCAACAGGAACCTGACCAACCTGCATATGTCAGATGGCAACTATTAAACACAGTGAATTTTCAAAATAAAAGTGATGCTTTCAGAGTGGTTAAGGTCTTATGAAGTTTTAAAACCTTGTTGTTGTTAAATAAGAAATGTAATTGTCAAGAAGAATATTTTAGTCCTTAAATCACTTTGTGTCCAGATACAAGTCACAATGACAGAATAAAATGGATGTTTGTGATGATGAATAAAAGGCTGAGGAGGAATTCTCTGCCCCCCCTCAAACACACACACACACAAAACTATCACACACAACATTTGGCCAACAAAAGAAAACTGGGCACGGAGACGAGAGGAAAAAAGGCTCAGCATCAGGAGACGAGAGGCTTTCCCTGCTGCAGTATGTTTATCTGCTTTTCCAGCCAATTTGGCAGCGGTTAGGGTTTTGAGGAGGAGGAGGGGAGCATGCTGGTGTGTGCAGACCCCGGGTTTGTCACCCAGACCTCTGCTACCCCAGCCGGCTGGCTATCTGGCTCCAGAACACCCATCAGATCACAGCCAAGACTGAGAGAGAGAGCCACACTCTGACGGCTTCCAGAGCAGCTGAATTATAATGAATTACAGTAGTCCAGCCTGGAAATAATAAATACATGAACTAGTTCTTCTGCATCACTCTGAGACAGGGTGTTTCTAATTTTAGAGATCCTGCACAAATGTTCTTCCATTTGTCCTACATATTTGTTTAATATGTGCACTGAATGACATGCTGGTCTGGTGTTACTGGAGTAAGTATCTGGTTAGATACCATATTTGTAAGATTTTAGGTTTGAGTACAATAACCTCGGTTTTATGTGAATTTAGAAGCAGAAAATTAGAGGTCATCCAGGTCTTTGTCTTTAAGACATCCCTGCAGTTTAAGTAGTTGGTGTGTGTTATCTGGCTTCACACAGAAAGTTGGGTGTCATCTGCATAGTGAAAGAGTGTGCTGTGTTTCCTGTGGAGCTCCAGCTGATTATGTCTGTTTAAGTTGTGGCTGTGTAGAACCGATAGCGAGTGAGGTCATCATTTATCATCAAACATCAATTGAACGAAATAAAACCTGTGATAAGCTGCGGGAATTAATAACTGCTTTCGCTGATTAGATTCCTCCATCAGCTGACTCCAGTGGTTGTAGCTGTGGTGCATGAATGTGGATAACTGATAATTGAACACTTTCTTTACTACCTCACACCTCAGCACCTGCATTCATGTTAGAGCTATACAAATGACTTTAATTTATTGATGTTTTCATTTTGTGTATTTTCTTTTTGATTGGCTGCTGGGGGACAGTAATTTCCAGACTTTTGAGAGGAAGTATTTCTTATCTTGCGAGGTTTACAGTTAGAGTTTAGGCTTCAACTACACTGGATTTCCTTTAATTCTGATCACGTTCCTAGTATCGGAATCAGATCTGGAATCAGAATCGGGGTGAAACAGCTTTCATCAGCGTAAGCCTGTCAGCTTTAGAAGGCACAGACAAACTCAGTCTCATGTAGTTCAGACCACTACAGTTATATATTCAAGGAGGAGGAAATGTCCCCTTTTTAACTTCTGAAAACATCAAAATAAGGTCACGAAGCTAAAATCACGAACAGCCCGACGAGTCAGAAGATGAAGAAAAACCAGTTTGAACATCGTGTCTCAGTTAGTTAGTGTGTCTCTGTCATGGAACAACACAAATATTTAACCTCAATCAAAAACTAGTAATGATGTGAAAATCTTTTATTCTTCAACATTAACGCTGGCTGCTTAGGACCCTCTGGAAGGCCGGATTTGGCCCCCGGGCCACATGTTTGACACCCTCTTTTAGAGTCTGAGTTTGAGCTGTGGCTGGATTTACCTTTAACTGATGATGTGGGTTAGGACTCAGGTGCACACGTGTGTGTGTGTGTGTGTGTGTGTGTGTGTGTGTGTGTGTGTGTGTGTGTGTGTGGTGACAGCAGATGATGAATGTGTATTATTAGAAAAATAACAACAACGTTGGCACCAGAGCACGGCCGTCCCTGGGCAAACGTGGACGCTACTGCAGCCAGATGTTACACCAGGACTGTGTGTGTGTAGGCCTGGGGCAGTTTGTCAGCTGCAGGGCTGAGAGGCAGATTGTGTTGGCAAAGAGCAGAGAGGACAAAACACATACACACAGACACACACTGGTTTGGGGGACACTGCCTCAACCTGAGGACAATGTCCTGTATAACATGTTCTCCCATCGGGAGGCGCTGCAGAACTGAGTTGAAGCTAAATATCAGATCAGTTTCTAACTGCTTCCACTCTTCTCTCCTCAGTTTTGTTGTTACAAACGGTGACTCGTCTCGCAGCTCCACCCTCCACTTCACCATCGAGCATGGTGACCGCATCCCGCCCACCCTCAGCCGCAACGTTGGCCTCCGGCTGCAGGATGGCTCCACAGTGACCATCACTTCGGACCAGCTGCAGCTCACCGACCCCGACACTACCACCGCCAACCTGGGATACGTCATCACGCAGCTGCCGCAGCACGGGAAGCTGCTGCTGAGAGGCACGCCGCTACCCTCGCCGCCCCGGTTCTCCCAGACGAACGTGGACGACCTCCACCTGACTTACCAACACGACCCGAGCAGCCCTGCGAAGATCGACGGGTTCTACTTTATGCCGAGCGACGGACACAACAGGGGCTACCTGGAGTTTGGGCAGCTGAGGGAGGAGCCTGCTGTGTTTGACATACAGGTGAGCCACGAACGCAAAACACAACTCAGAGGAAGTAACAGGAAGTAACACAACACAGGAAGTCTGAACATTTCAGTTCAGTTTTACTTATATAACCAAAAATCACATCAACAGTCACCTCAAGGCGGTTTTTTGATAAGGTAAAGATTCTACAATAATACAAAGTAAACCTCAACAACCACGTGACCCCTGTGACTGGGGGACAGTGGGAAGGAAAAACTCAATTTAATCAGGCAGAAAACTCCAGCAGAACCAAACACTGACTGCAGGGTCAGAGGTCAGTGTGGCTCAATCCACAGGTAGAATTACTCTATTCATCTCACAGCAGAAACGCGAAATTTTAATAATAACTAAAGCAGGTCAGACGGAGCCCAAAAAACAACGATCTGGACCTCTGCACACGGCTTCAAACCAGCAACTTCCAGCAGTGAAAATGGACCAAACACAGGAGGTGCTGGTCCTGATCTGGAACCAGTTCCAGGTTTCCACTAAAAGCCTGATTTTGACCCAGAGTTGGATTCCTCCCCACAGGTTACCTGCTGACGGGCAGCCAGGTGGCTAACACCATTGCCTTGAGCCTCTGAGACTCTGGAGGCCACCTGTGATTGGACCAAACATCGAATAGTTTGTGTGTGAGAAGGATATCAGTGAAATGTGTGTGTGTGTGTGTGTGTGTGTGTGTGTGTGTGTGTGTGTGTGTGTGTGTGTGTGTGTGTGTGTGTGTGTGTGTGTGTGTGTGTGTGTGAAGCCATTAGAGCAGGGAGCATCCATGAAAAGCAGCAGAGCAGAGGATCCCCTCACAGAGGAGCAGCTCATGCCTGCAGCACAAATCTCTGACCTGATGATGACATAGATTTTATGTCTGTTTGTGTTTGGACATAACAGATGCGACCCGGATGAATGAAACTGGGCTCCTTCCTCTGTTCTTTAAAATATTAGAAACCGAAAAAGCTGCAGATCACTGAGATATTAAAGGACCTTGTCTTATTCAGATGTTCTGTTCCTGCTCTGAAAATGAATTACACACACCAAAAAAGAGCTGAAGTCAGAGGATGGCATAAGCTTCATCAGTGTAAGCAGACTCATCCATGAACAGACTCATACATAGGACATCGGTGACACCTGGTGGTCAGGCACCTGAACTGCAGGCAGAGAGAGAGAGAGACGGGTAAAATAACACACACTGATCAGTTTCTGCTGCTTCTGCACAAAGTTCTCTGAAATATCCAGAACATAAAAATCCTGAGATGAAGTGCAGCAGGCCTTTTCAGGAAAAGGAGGCACTGAGAGAACGAGGGGGAGATGATTTGTGCTCAGTTTGATGACAACAGCAGCGTAAAAGCGCCTTCCACCGACCGCCTCTGCTCAGATCTTAAATCAGGATGACAAAGGATGACCTGAAGCTCCGCCAACATGTGATGTCACATGCTGCTGTTTCTGATGTCACTTCCTCCATCACCTTTGAATCTGTCGCTTCCACAGATTTGAGTTTCTGTAAAGTGCTAAAAGAGCGACGCTTTCTTGGGAAGCCGTAAGCCTGACTGAAGCCCGACTGTTATCTCTGCATGACCGACAAATCATCCTCATCCTCTCCTCTGAACTTCGTCTGAAGACACGTTCCAGAAAACACTGTTTGTTAAACTGTTCATTCAGGTCTTGAAGTGAGATGATGAGTTGATGACGGATGCACAAACGAAGTGTTTCCCTAAAGAAAATAAAAAAGTTTTTTGCGTGTGTTTGACTCGTTTGGTTTCTTTTCGATTCCTGCTGCTCAGTTTCCTCTGATCTTCGTCCCCCTGAAGTGCTCGCTGTTTCTGTGTTACTGATTTAACTTCCTGCTGTGTTCAGGTGGATTGGGTCGACCGGACGCCTCCCACTCTGACCACCAGGGGGAGTCCCAGCACCGTGGTGGATCTGGGCGGCGGCCGTTACGGAATCTTCATCACCAGCAGAGAGCTGCAGGCCTCAGACCCTGACAGCCCCACAGAGGAGCTCGAGTTCTCCATCAGCAGACCTCCACTCTTAGGATACCTGGAGAACGCCGCCACAGGTGTGCGAGGAAACTGATGGTTGCTTACACAGGCTCACCTGTGCAGCGCTCACGTGCAGTCAGATTAAAAGCCTTCCTTCTCTTCCTCTTCCTTCTCTCGCTCCATCAGGGTCGTACATCAAAAGTCGTTTCACGCAGCGTGACGTGGATCGGCGAGCCGTGATGTTCGTCCTCCCCGCTGACGTGGAAGTGACGTCTGACAGCTTCCTGTTTGTCCTCAGAGATCCGGCAGGAAACAGCGCGTTGCCTCAGACGTACGTTTTTTTTTTAGTTTTTTTTTTTTTTACTTTATTTATCACATTATAGACATACAGTCAGGTAAAACAGGGATCACATAAAAGATAACATTGTGGTAGTACAATGAGGAACAGAAAGAGTGACAAAGACAGTGAGACAAAAGTGAGTACAAAAAATAAAATAAATTAAGGGGAACAAAAATAAACAAAAGTTTGCAAGAGCCAAAATCAAGTTAGCAGTTTCAATCGGTTACAGATGTTAACAGTCTTGAGAGCCTTCGTGTTTTTTGATGAGGAGATTGTCCTTATATATTGTGCAAGTTCCATTTTTAATACAAGAAGTTCAGGCTTTCTGCCGAGGACTTTGATTTTGTGTATATGAAATTTTGCCAAAAATAAAACCAAATTTATAAAAAAAGAAAGCATCATTGTCCTTGTCTTTAAAATTATAATAGCCAAAGATAACATCCTTATAGTACAGTTGAAGATTAGGGAGAACAAAGTCAGTAATAAACTTGTGGAAATCCTTCCAGAATTTACACGTAAATTTACATGACCAAAACAGATGAGAAACTGTTTCAGGTTGCTCTTGACAGAAGGTACAATTTACATTTATTTCAGCCATAAATTTGGACAAATATTGTTTGGTAGGGTAAAACTTATGAATCAACTTAAAAGAAATCTCTTTAATTTTGTTTGTCAAGAAAAACCTTTGTGGTAAAGTCCAAACTTTTTTCCATTCAATATCTGTTACAAAATTGGCCCAATAAAATATGGCTGATGGAACAGAGACCATTGCATCCTGAAAGAGAGATCTTATTTTGGTATTTATAGACTTATGAGAGGAAAAGCAAACATTGCCAAGAGAAGAATGTAACACATCCGGGGGAGTGACCTGTAGTGGAGCACTGTGGGAGCATCTGTGTAACATGGACAGACCAGATGGGATGGCATCGAACACTATTGAGAATTCTTTAGGCGTTATCGGTACATTGTATCTCCTGAGGAACTCAGAGTAATTATAAAAGAGTCCATCTTCTCTAAATAACTGACTAACCAAGATTATTCCATTACTAAACCAGTTATTTAAAAAAAGAGTTTTATTTTTATAAATAATATTGCAGTTATTCCAAATAAAACAGTTTTGTGGAGAGAAATTGTGTTTGTAAATCAGCGCCCATGCCAAAAGAATTTGTTGATGAAAGTGAGAAAGTTTCAGTGGTATTTTTGGAATACTGTAATTGCAGAGCAGTAGGAAGTTAAGGCCGCCTAAATTAGAGAACACATGATGTGAGATAAAGTTCCAGATAGAGCCTCAGACGTACGTTACATCACATCCTGTCTGTCTGCTCGTGGTTACTCTGTGAACATAAATGAAACCTTCGGTCAGGTGGGGGTGCTGTCTGACTCTAACAGCCTCTTCTTTTTCCTGCAGGCTGGAGCTGTCCTGGTCTCGAGTGGAGCTGTCGGCGACCTGCTACAGAACCTGTGAGACGGCCGGGATACTTCAGATCCGCGTGCAGCGCAACGGGAGGAGCGCTGACCCTGCCTACGTCGCCATCCAGGTCACGCCTCACCCACCTCCTGGTTTATAATATATAAAACTGGAAGTTCCTAACCAATTTGTCTGCTCAGATTCTGTTTTAAGTCTGAGTGCAATCGCAGACTCTCAGATGTCTTCCTGAGCGTTTCTCAGTTTTCAAGCCGCTGTGGTAAACCTGCGAAAGACTCCAGCTTTTACAAACTCTGAGTTAGATTAAAAACAGCTGAGAATCGAGTGAAGCCGACGTGTAACGAGCAGGAAGCTGTAGCTCGGTTTGTTTTGGACTAAAATCCTGACGTCTTCTTCTTCAGGTGGACGAAGGATCAGCCAAAGCTGGCAGAGATTTCACTCACAGCACTGCGAGTCTCATCCAGTTCGATCCAGGTCTGACCGCCGCTTGGACTTTCACCGCCTCATCATGTGACCTGTTGTGGCGCAGCGTGCAGTCCCTGTCTAACAGCTGTTTTTTGTTGTGCTTCAGGTGTGAAGGTGAAAACCTGGAACATTTACCTGATTGACGACGGCCTGGAAGAAAACCACGAGAGCTTCACGGTCACGCTGAGAAACCCCCAGAACGCCGTCCTGGGACCAAGGAGCTCGGCCACCGTGGAGATCATCGACCCCCACCGAGGTGACATGATCGATCTGATCAATGAGTCCAATGAATGAATGAGTTTAACTCTACAAACTGAGAAATAAATACAATAAATTGTCTGTGAGTGGGATTTAAAAATGATTCCAGTCGATTTAAAATGAAAACTGCTGCTCCATCAAACCATCCTCACACCATCACAGTTAGGACTTTAAGCCGCTGGTCAGTCTTAGATTCGACTGAACGTTAAAGGATTGCTTCTGTGTCTCAGGAAGCTGTGACCCAGACGACCTGTGGGTAGAAGATGATCAGCGCCCCCTTCCTCCTCCTCCTACTCCTCCCCCTCTCCCTCCTCAGCTCCCTGATCCTCTGCAGCAAGAGGAGGAAGAGGAGGTTCCAGTCATCAATATAGAGGCGGAGCTGCTGTGGGAGAACCAGCCTCACCCGCCCCGAGGAGACGTCCCGAATCGACATCACCTGGACTACAAAGAGGTGGAGCCACGAGACCCAGAGCCCCACAGCAATGGCTACACCCCCCACAGCAGCCACCTAAACATTCAGCAGCACACTGGAAGCAGTACTGGGAACACTGGGAGCACGGTGAGACACAGACAGAACATGATTCTGAGTTCTTTAAACTTTAAACAGTCAGAGTGAACAATTGTCACACGATCGTAACAAATCAGCGAACAGGAAGTTGGGCTCAGATGGCACCGCCTGCGCTCTCAAACAATATCTGTTCACAGATTTGTGATCCATTTTCTCGTCTGTGTGTGTTTGTGTGAGTGTGTCTTTCTGTAAATTCTGAACTTTGTGTTGTTGTTCAGGTCCGTCTGTCTGCACAGAGGAGGCCTGAGGACGAGCAGGAGAAGGTTTGGACGGTAAGACACTCAGCCAGTTTATCCAATGACCGACTGAAGCTCACTGTGTTAATGTCTCTTCCTCCTCCTCCTCCTCCCCTCCTTCTTCCTCCAGTTCCACAGTCTGACTCCTCTCCGGCTCGAGGAGCTGCAACCGGGCGATGTCGAGTGGAGCTGGTCAGCTCACGGTCGTCCCCTGCAGGAACTCCAAGTTGGAGATTCTCCTCAGATGGCTCATCAAGCTCAGAAACACCAACCCGAGCTCCGCCAGCACAAGGCACACACACACACCTGCACACACACACACACACACACACACACACACACACACCGGAGTAACCTTTGACCTCTGGCTATCTGTGTGTGTTCAGGTGGGGAAGTCTGTGAGCAGCTCATGTCCTGATGGCTGGACGCACCACAGGAGACGATGTTACATCCTCAGCCCGTCCGTGGCGAGCTGGGCCAGCGCCGACAGAACCTGCTCGCTGCTGTAAAGAAGCCGCTTTCTCCTCTGACTCTGTTTCCGTTCTGTTTCCGGTTTGCTGATTGATCTTTGGTTTCAGATTTGGTCACTCAGCTGAGATGTGACACAAGTCAGAATCATCACTGATATCCTTGACATGTTTAAAACATGACCATGAGTCTCGCTGTAACACATCTGACGGTTTAAAGGAGGTCCTCACAGAGTTTCTTCCAGCTGTGCGTGGCGAACAGCCTGCAGCTGCAAAGCAAGAAAAAGATTTTGAACCATCGCAGTGACTGTTTGATTTTTATTTTAACTTCATGAGCATTTGAAAACTGTGCTTCATTTAATTAAGGCAACGATGCTGAGCCAGCCTGAGGTCATGCACCTCTGTGCTGCACGTATGAGCAGGACGGAAATATTAATCAGTGAAGAACCTGCTCTCTGATGTGACCTTTGACCTTTGCTCTCCTCTCCTCTGGCAGGTTTAACAGCAGCCTGACCGACGTGCACTCCAGGAGAGATGTGAGCTGGCTGTGGAGGTTTGCAGGGAAGAAGCCATTTTGGATCGGTGGGTGTTTCCTCAATAATGATAACCAGTAATTAATCAAGTTAATTAATAGTTAATTTAGCTGTTTCCTGATGTTTCTTGGCTTTTGGGTCATGTTGACTTTTATCCACATTTAAAGAACTGAAAGTCTGAACAAACCCCAGCAGGCCTCTGCAGTTTGACTGGGAAACAGATTTTATTTCACTGTGTTTTTAGGATGTAGCACAGATATGTGAAACTGTACGCAGGCTGAATCTGGTCCCTCACAGATTTTCACTTTGGGCTCTTAGTAACACCTCGCTGGACCTGCAGGTTCAGAGAGAATCAAAGGTGATGCTGACGTAGGAGGAATAAACGAGCAAAGTTCTGTTTTCAGAAATTTAGAGTTTGGGGCATCACTTTGAATATGTGGCAAAGAAAGCAAAGCCATTGTCTTTTTTTAAACTCTGTTCTCAGAGCGATCAAGCTGTCATTGTTACCTGGCAGGAGGCTGTGCTGCAGGCAAACTGCAGGATCATTTTCACACAGGTGCCGAGTTTGTTCTCACACACCTGAACACAAAGGAAGCTTTGTGGTGTCGGTGTGGCCCTCTGGATCACTCTTGAATCTGCCATCTTTTGATGCTTTGAACTCTTTGGAAACTTTTAAGCTGGCAAACCTGAGCAGATTTTCTTTATTCATGAGTTTTCGGGCTGATTCTGATGACGATGAAAGGTTTTTGTTTCAGTGACTCTGATTTGGAGCTCCAGTGGATGAAATGTTGTATCCTGAGGCCTGGTGCGTGTCAGGCTTTGCTTCCAGACTGACGGCTCCTCTGTCTGCTCCTCAGGTCTGTCTGGAGGTCCAGGACGCTCATCGTGGGCTGACAGTCGCTCGCTGTCTTCCTCCAGACTGAGGGGGGCGCCAGTGAGCCCCGGTGAGCCCGAGAACGACTCCAACTGCGTGCTGGTTCAAAACCCGAGAAGCTGGATCTCCACGAGCTGCTCTGCAGAAACTCAGCACTCATTCATCTGTTCATCGCCAGCTCAAACTCACTGAGACATTCATAGCCAGTGGCCTTCATATTTAACGTGATGAGGTGATGCTGCTCTGTACATTAGTTTCATACTTTGTCTTAATAAAGCTGCTGCACAAACACAAATATGAGTCAGCAGTTTGGTGACTTCTTTCCTCACATTTTCAGATAGGTTTGTATTACAGTATAAACGGTGTCATTGATTGGAATCAATGTTTAAAGAGAGTTAGCCAGTTTGAACAGATGAGTTTTGACTTGAATGAGAAGAGAGAGCCAGTTTTCCTGATATCAGGAGGAAGGGAATTCCAGTGCCGCGGTGCAGAGCGGCTAGAAGGAAGAAATATACAGCTGAGTGTCATCAGCATGACAGTGAAACTTAATATTACATTTCTGAGTATGTAACCAAGTGGAAGCATGTAAAAAATTAATAGAAAAGGCCCTAATACTGAACCCTGTGGCACACCAGCAGAAACAGAAAATGAACCTAAAAAGTGAAATTTAAGTTGAATGAAATGAGTGCAATCTGAGAGATATGAGGTGAACCAGGCTAGGAGGATATGACTAATGCCAAAGTCTTTTCAGAAGGATAGTGTGGTAAATCAAAGGCTGCAATCAGAGAAGGGTGAGGATGATGAGGACACTGGAGTCACCTGCCATCAGGAGGTGATTGGTCGTTTTTAATATTTTCTGTGCTGTGAAGTGGGCGAAAACCAGACTAGAATTGTTCATAGAGATTATTGTTATTGACGTGTGTGAAGCTAAGAGGCGACAACATTCTCAATAATTTTAGAAATTAAAGGGAGGTTAGATATCTGTAGAAAGTTATTGAAATTATGGGAAATTATTAAGAATTGGAATAACGGATGCAGTTTTCAATAATGAAGTAACAACTCCAGCGCTGAGGGAAAAGTGAATAATGGTGGTAATAAAGGAGGCCAGTATTTAAATCACTTTCTGAGTATCATGATGACGTATTAGAGCCACATTAAGAAAAAAAAATTGAGATCAAAGTTGAATTGTGGATATTACCGTTGTTGTTTCAAGACAGACTGCCACATTTGCTGTACTGTCTACAAAATGTCTTGTTTAGATAAGTAGCTGAAACAAAGTGATCAGCTCTTATATGTGAAACAACAAGCATCTTCTTTACTGCATGAAGGTGTAACCATCGATAACCTTGCATCCGTTGATTAGCAGCCATTTGATTTTGTACAAATCCGTCCAACTCCTCCACATTTGTGTTTTTCCATCTGACCAGATGCAGCTTTCCGCACCTTGTTTTCGGCATCCATATATTTATCACCACGATATGGTTATATTCTAAAGAGCAATCATTGCCTTCCTCGTGCATGTTTGAGCTTGCTCTGCTTCACTTGTTTATTGGAACAAGAGATCCTGAGCACCTTCTTTGCAGGTGCTTGGAGAGATTCGGTTTTACGTTAGCTTTTCTGTTCTCTGCACAAATTACACTTTTCTGTTACACCATATTTAATGTTTTTGGAAATTAATTTCTGAATTTGAAATCACATTTAATCCGCACTGATACAAATACCTTGCACTGGAATAATGTTTTACCTCACCTTTAGATAATAAACCCACGTTTCCACAGAAATTGTTATCAAGACACGGCTAAATATTGACCAGCTCTCTGACAAGGTGTACAAACACAATTTCAGGATATAGTTGCTGGAATTTGTATTGGGAATGAGGACCAATCGGACTGAGGACATTCTACACCCTTCCTTAAAGCAAACATTCTAATAAACCTTCAATGGTTACTTGAATAGTTTTAAAAAAGAAATATTTCAGTTTTAGATTTTTAATCATTTTTACAAAATTCAAGAAACTCTCAAAACAAATTTTCACTCTGAATTTCTTTTAGTGCAGACTAAAAACATGATAACTTAAGGAATTTAAATACTAATTAAAAGTAAAGCGGTCAGAATTCTGAATCGTCTCGGCAAACTGGTGGTTTTTCAGTGTGTATTCTATATTCTAACATGCGGCCTTGTCAATCAAATCACAGAAATAACAGATACTTGATGGCAGTTAAATTTAGAGCAGTGAAAATTTCTGAAGGTTGTATGTTGCTACTTTGACTTATTATTAATTTAGATCTCAGTCCTGCTCAGATTTCCATCCAGAGATTCTTCCGGTACGTGGGAATAAAGACTTGTTAACCTTGAGTGCTGCTCTCCGTGTCTGTCTCTGCGCTTGGGTTCACGTTTCGTACCGTCCTCCGTGCCTGCCTCAGTGTCTCCTGCTCTCGTCCCTGGTTGATGGTGTCTCTAGCTTCACATATCCCAGAACAAAATTGCAGTCTGATCCCCGGCGGTCGTGTCGCAGAGTGGGGAGGAATGATTAGACACATCAACGGGTTGGTGGTGTACGGACGCACTCGTGCAGTATTACAGTTCCTCTCTGAACAAAATTAGTTTTGATATTTGTGATTTCCACATGTTACTCTTGATTTTTACCATATTTACTAATATTAACATAGAAAGTTACAAAAATTACTTGCTGAGAAAATAATTTCAGCAAATTCTTGCTGTGCTCCACCCTGATTGGAGGATAACTGCACTGCCAGCACTCATGGACATTACACCTCATTTACAAACCGTATTCCTATTTATACTTCAGTGCCACCAACATCCCTATTTAAAGTGTATTTAATATAACCTTATTTAGTATAGTTGCAGCAGTCCCCCCCCCTGCATTTAATAAAATACGTTTTTGAAATCAAAACAGAGCTGCAATCCATCATGAAGCAAACAGTGACATCATCAAGCACTAGTTTATTTTAACCAGACTTATGAAGCATGGAGGTTTCAGTTCAAGCTACATTAACGAACTACAACTAAAGGGTTAGGGTAGCTACATTAACTATAGTTAGTTAATGTAACTAAGTATAACTAAACTAAAACACAAGCGGTTCATTAAAAGACATGAGGTTTTTGTTTAAACTTTATTATTGCTCAGTAATAAGACAAAAGTATTTATTACCTGAGTACGAGATTCATAAAAATACACCATAGCCATGCATTAGTTTAGTTTGTTTATTTTTAGCAAATGCATTTTGCAATTTAGAATAAATCTGCATTCATGTGCAAAATGTAGCATTTCCCAATGAGATTGAGAACATGCAGTGCCCTCACAGAAAGGGCCAAACAATTTCAACAACAGTGAGAGGTTCTGAATCGAGGTGTTTTAAATTGTAAGGTAAAAACCTTACAAAATTAAAGCTCCAACCCAAACAATCCCCCACGAGCAAGCACTTGGCAACAGTGGGGAGGAAAAACTCCCTTTCAACAGGAAGAAACCTCCAGCAGAACCAGGCTCAGAGAGGGTCAGCCATCTGCCGCGACCTGTTTGGATGGGGCTGATGCGAGACAGAACCAACACTGTAGGATTTTAAAATTGTTGAAATCTTGTGAATTGTATAAATCATAGTCGAAATCATAGCCTGATTTCGACTATGATTTTGTAGGGAAACAATGTTTTCAAAAATTTCCCAAAAGAACAACAGTTCCTAGTGGTCTTTGAAGAGGATTGTTCAGATGAATTGTTGTTATTATTCTCCTTAACAACAAAAACCTTAATCCTCTTCTCCTTCATCCTGTTCACTTCAGATATCAACATTCTTGCTACATTATCTTCAAAGTTTAACTGCCTGAATTCCATGGCAGTCTGTACCATCAGTTTAGACTTATATGTCTTCTTTAGACTCTTATAAACGGCTCTAACAAGTTTGTCTAAAGATTTTGGAAGTTGTGTGGGTAGTTTACCCACAGCCATTTCAATGACATTTTCTAAAATGGCAAAAATGTTGACCTGCTTTGTTGCTGTGCCTGTCTTTAAGGCGACCATGTTGTTCAGCCTAACAAGAAACTGAATTATAAAGTTTCTTTCTTTAGTTTCTTGTGTCCTTTGCCCTGGACTGGGGATCTGTTCTTCAGACGTTTCAGCAGGACTGGTCTGATTTTCCCAAACAACAGAACCCTTTATCCTTTTCTCCTTTACCTTATTGATCTCTGATATTAAAATTCTTGAGACATTTTCTTCAAATGTTGACTGACGAAATACAATGAAAAATCGTAGCAAGTCCTTGGAGTCGTACATCTTGTGCAGTCCACGGAAAACAGACTTAACCACCCTGTTTATAGATGTTGGCAGTTCTGCAGGTAATTTTCCTGCAGTTTTTTCTGTGACTGTTTTGATGAGTGAAAACATGTCGATGGGTTTTATGACTAATTTAGTTTTTGTTGTAATGGTGTTTGAAAGCTTTACAACAAACTGAACGATAAAGTTTTTTTCATCCATTTCTCGTCTCTCTGCCCGTGTACGGGTCATAAAGACGGATTTGAAGAGAAGTGTCTGCATCTCCTCTTCAGATATTTCTATGGGCCTGGTTTCCTGTGGACTGTCTCCTTTAAAGGAATCCATTTGAGTTTTTTTCTGTGCTGTTCTCTGATCCCGTTGCTAGTGTCTGTAATAACTTTTGTTTCTAATGTCTCTGCAAAGCAAACCATCGGTGTCGAATTGTGCGATACAAATAAACTTGCCTTGCCTCCGCCCCTATTTATGAGCTGGTAGGACCAGATCAAAGCTGAAAATGTATCACGTGACACCGACGTCAGCTCTGGAGTGTGATGTCACAGCAGAGTGTAGCGACTGTTTTTATGTGTTGTCGTTAGCAACAAGGACGGTAAAACCATCGTGTACGCTTGTTTATTTCCCTTTCACAATAAAGCTCAAGATCCTGTTGAGACTTTTCAAAATAAACTGAATGACGTGAAAGAGTGTTTACGGATGAGTATGGGCTCAAATTGTGGTCATAAATATGTTGTACTTGTAAAAAAGATTTGTATGTGTAAAAAAGATTTGTGTGTGGACTTAGCCAAAAAGTACATGTGAAACTCGAAGCGGCAACCTTCTGATTACAAGGCGAACTCCCAACTCTTGAACCGCGACCGCCCCACAAATAAATAACAAAATATTTATGACCACAATTTGAGCCCATAGATGAGAAGCAAAAAAGAGCCGGCAGGTGCTAAAAATAAACCTTAGACTCAAACGTTAGAACAGGCCTTTCCCCGCAGCACGCCGTTGAATAAATACTCACGAAGAAAACGGCGGCCGTTACAACTTATGTATCGTTTCATGCATCGGTTAAAACACTCAACTCCAGGTACACGATGCCCAGCTGAGTCGAGCTGCCCGAGATTCACAGAATTTACAGAAAATGTTACATTTTTGTGATTTCTATCGTTATCGGGGCTATAGATGCTTATATTGGGATATGTGATTTTGGTCACATCGCACAGCCCTACTCTGAGGTCATAGCAAATTAGAACAAATGAAATATTTCACTGGAGCTTTAGATCCCTCTCTGTCCACAACAGAGGAAAAACAAGGCACCAGTGAAGGATCACCCTGCTGTGCTCTGGTCATATTCAAGCTCTGATTAATGTCCTCAGGAATCATTTCAGGGACGTCACATGTGGAGATTTTTTACAGAATCAATGGGTGACACGAAAGAGTCGTCTTCATCAAGCGTAGCCATAAACGACCCCGACAAATCCACAATCTCACCCATTTTACGAGCCTGAGCACGAGTAATTGCGCACGCAGGAAACACCTCTGAAGCAGTGGAGCCCGAGTCAGCAGCAAGGGCAGGAACATCAACAACTTCTGGCGGGGGAAAAACATGCCCACCAGCTAGATCATTACCAAGAATGAAGGAAACTCCTTCGATTGGTAATCGCTGGCGCACGGCGACTTTAACGTAGCCCGACACTAACGGCGAATGCACCCATATGCAGAGGGGCTTTGGTGACACTCATTTTTATTCCCCACACTACTATGTCGGAACCACAGGATGTTTTTTCCGACAAAGGCAGCACAGATTCTATTAAGAATGAGTGGTACGCACCCGTATCTCTAAGAACCGTGACTGGCACTTTATCATTTTCTTCACCCGTCAACGAAACAAAGCCGCATGACACAACTGCGGATCAATGTCAGTTTTCGGGTTTTGTTCAGCCTCCGCGTGCACCTTTGGCGAGCAAGCGGTTTTAATCAAACCCACGCCTGCGGGGAATTTAGTGCCCCTCGCTTCTTTTCTTTTTAATACTGGACACGCAGCAATCAAATGTCCTGAGTCGTGACAATAAAAACATTCTCGACCGTTTGATCTAGCAATGAACGCTGATACATTTTTACGCACTGCTCGTGGTGACTTTTTTCGTTCAGAGAAATTTTCCTGAAACGAATTCTGTGCACAGAACACACTTTTGTGCGTTAAAACAAACTCGTCAGCCAGGAGTGCCGCGTTAGTGAGAGACGACACCTTTTGTTCGTTTAAATAAGTCACGATGCGTTCTGGCAAACACTTTTTAAACTCCTCCAGCAAAATAAGGGTTTAACTCTTCCACGGTTTTAACTTTACATGAACAACACCATTTCTCAAACAACACATTCTTTTCTCGCGCAAACTCAACAAAAGTCTGGTTAGCAGTTTTATTAAGATTCCTAAATTTCTGCCGATATGCTTCAGGGACAAGTTCATACGCCTGCAGCACAGTTTTCTTAAGAGTTTCATAATCTAAACTCTGCTCAATAGACAGGCTTGAACACACTTCTTGGGCTTTTTCCACAAGCTTACATTGGAGTAAGAGGGACCAAAACTCTTTCGGCCACTACCTATAACTATAACTAAACTAAAACACAAGCGGTTCATTAAAAGACATGAGGGTTTTTTTTAAACTTTATTATTGCTCAGTAATAAGACAAAAGTATTTATTACCTGAGTACGAGATTCATAAAAATACACCATAGCCATGCATTAGTTTAGTTTGTTTATTTTTAGCAAATGCATTTTGCAATTTAGAATAAATCTGCATTCATGTGCAAAATGTAGCATTTCCCAATGAGATTGAGAACATGCAGTGCCCTCACAGAAAGGGCCAAACAATTTCAACAACAGTGAGAGGTTCTGAATCGAGGTGTTTTAAATTGTAAGGTAAAAACCTTACAAAATTAAAGCTCCAACCCAAACAATCCCCCACGAGCAAGCACTTGGCAACAGTGGGGAGGAAAAACTCCCTTTCAACAGGAAGAAACCTCCAGCAGAACCAGGCTCAGAGAGGGTCAGCCATCTGCCGCGACCTGTTTGGATAGGGCTGATGCGAGACAGAACCAACACTGTAGGATTTTAAAATTGTTGAAATCTTGTGAATTGTATATATCATAGTCGAAATCATAGCCTGATTTCGACTATGATTTTGTAGGGAAACAATGTTTTCAAAAATTTCCCAAAAGAACAACAGTTCCTAGTGGTGTTTGAAGAGGATTGTTCAGATGAATTGTTGTTATTATTCTCCTTAACAACAAAAACCTTAATCCTCTTCTCCTTCATCCTGTTCACTTCAGATATCAACATTCTTGCTACATTATCTTCAAAGTTTAACTGCCTGAATTCCATGGCAGTCTGTACCATCAGTTTAGACTTATATGTCTTCTTTAGACTCTTATAAACGGCTCTAACAAGTTTGTCTAAAGATTTTGGAAGTTGTGTGGGTAGTTTACCCACAGCCATTTCAATGACATTTTCTAAAATGGCAAAAATGTTGACCTGCTTTGTTGCTGTGCCTGTCTTTAAGGCGACCATGTTGTTCAGCCTAACAAGAAACTGAATTATAAAGTTTCTTTCTTTAGTTTCTTGTGTCCTTTGCCCTGGACTGGGGATCTGTTCTTCAGACGTTTCAGCAGGACTGGTCTGATTTTCCCAAACAACAGAACCCTTTATCCTTTTCTCCTTTACCTTATTGATCTCTGATATTAAAATTCTTGAGACATTTTCTTCAAATGTTGACTGACGAAATACAATGAAAAATTGTAGCAAGTCCTTGGAGTTGTACATCTTGTGCAGTCCACGGAAAACAGACTTAACCACCCTGTTTATAGATGTTGGCAGTTCTGCAGGTAATTTTCCTGCAGTTTTTTCTGTGACTGTTTTGATGAGTGAAAACATGTCGATGGGTTTTATGACTAATTTAGTTTTTGTTGTAATGGTGTTTGAAAGCTTTACAACAAACTGAACGATAAAGTTTTTTTCATCCATTTCTCGTCTCTCTGCCTGTGTACGGGTCATAAAGACGGATTTGAAGAGAAGTGTCTGCATCTCCTCTTCAGATATTTCTATGGGCCTGGTTTCCTGTGGACAGTCTCCTTTAAAGGAATCCATTTGAGTTTTTTTCTGTGCTGTTCTCTGATCCCGTTGCTAGTGTCTGTAATAACTTTTGTTTCTAATGTCTCTGCAAAGCAAACCATCGGTGTCGAATTGTGCGATACAAATAAACTTGCCTTGCCTCCGCCCCTATTTATGAGCTGGTAGGACCAGATCAAAGCTGAAAATGTATCACGTGACACCGACGTCAGCTCTGGAGTGTGATGTCACAGCAGGGTGTAGCGACTGTTTTTATGTGTTGTCGTTAGCAACAAGGACGGTAAAACCATCGTGTACGCTTGTTTATTTCCCTTTCACAATAAAGCTCAAGATCCTGTTGAGACTTTTCAAAATAAACTGAATGACGTGAAAGAGTGTTTACGGATGAGTATGGGCTCAAATTGTGGTCATAAATATGTTGTACTTGTAAAAAAGATTTGTATGTGTAAAAAAGATTTGTGTGTGGACTTAGCCAAAAAGTACATGTGAAACTCGAAGCGGCAACCTTCCGATTACAAGGCGAACTCCCAACTCTTGAACCACGACTGCCCCACAAATAATTAACAAAATATTTATGACCACAATTTGAGCCCATAGATGAGAAGCAAAAAAGAGCCGGCAGGTGCTAAAAATAAACCTTAGACTCAAACGTTAGAACAGGCCTTTCCCCGCAGCACGCCGTTGAATAAATACTCACGAAGAAAACGGCGGCCGTTACAACTTATGTATCGTTTCATGCATCGGTTAAAACACTCAACTCCAGGTACACGATGCCCAGCTGAGTCGAGCTGCCCGAGATTCACAGAATTTACAGAAAATGTTACATTTTTGTGATTTCTATCGTTATCGGGGCTATAGATGCTTATATTGGGATATGTGATTTTGGTCACATCGCACAGCCCTACTCTGAGGTCATAGCAAATTAGAACAAATGAAATATTTCACTGGAGCTTTAGATCCCTCTCTGTCCACAACAGAGGAAAAACAAGGCACCAGTGAAGGATCACCCTGCTGTGCTCTGGTCATATTCAAGCTCTGATTAATGTCCTCAGGAATCATTTCAGGGACGTCACATGTGGAGATTTTTTACAGAATCAATGGGTGACACGAAAGAGTCGTCTTCATCAAGCGTAGCCATAAACGACCCCGACAAATCCACAATCTCACCCATTTTACGAGCCTGAGCACGAGTAATTGCGCACGCAGGAAACACCTCTGAAGCAGTGGAGCCTGAGTCAGCAGCAAGGGCAGGAACATCAACAACTTCTGGCGGGGGAAAAACATGCCCACCAGCTAGATCATTACCAAGAATGAAGGAAACTCCTTCGATTGGTAATCGCTGGCGCACGGCGACTTTAACGTAGCCCGACACTAACGGCGAATGCACCCATATGCAGAGGGGCTTTGGTGACACTCATTTTTATTCCCCACACTACTATGTCGGAACCACAGGATGTTTTTTCCGACAAAGGCAGCACAGATTCTATTAAGAATGAGTGGTACGCACCCGTATCTCTAAGAACCGTGACTGGCACTTTATCATTTTCTTCACCCGTCAACGAAACAAAGCCGCATGACACAACTGCGGATCAATGTCAGTTTTCGGGTTTTGTTCAGCCTCCGCGTGCACCTTTGGCGAGCAAGCGGTTTTAATCAAACCCACGCCTGCGGGGAATTTAGTGCCCCTCGCTTCTTTTCTTTTTAATACTGGACACGCAGCAATCAAATGTCCTGAGTCGTGACAATAAAAACATTCTCGACCGTTTGATCTAGCAATGAACGCTGATACATTTTTACGCACTGCTCGTGGTGACTTTTTTCGTTCAGAGAAATTTTCCTGAAACGAATTCTGTGCACAGAACACACTTTTGTGCGTTAAAACAAACTCGTCAGCCAGGAGTGCCGCGTTAGTGAGAGACGACACCTTTTGTTCGTTTAAATAAGTCACGATGCGTTCCGGCAAACACTTTTTAAACTCCTCCAGCAAAATAAGGGTTTAACTCTTCCACGGTTTTAACTTTACATGAACAACACCATTTCTCAAACAACACATTCTTTTCTCGCGCAAACTCAACAAAAGTCTGGTTAGCAGTTTTATTAAGATTCCTAAATTTCTGCCGATATGCTTCAGGGACAAGTTCATACGCCTGCAGCACAGTTTTCTTAAGAGTTTCATAATCTAAACTCTGCTCAATAGACAGGCTTGAACACACTTCTTGGGCTTTTTCCACAAGCTTACATTGGAGTAAGAGGGACCAAAACTCTTTCGGCCACTACCTATAACTATAACTAAACTAAAACACAAGCGGTTCATTAAAAGACATGAGGGTTTTTTTTAAACTTTATTATTGCTCAGTAATAAGACAAAAGTATTTATTACCTGAGTACGAGATTCATAAAAATACACCATAGCCATGCATTAGTTTAGTTTGTTTATTTTTAGCAAATGCATTTTGCAATTTAGAATAAATCTGCATTCATGTGCAAAATGTAGCATTTTCCAATGAGATTGAGAACATGCAGTGCCCTCACAGAAAGGGCCAAACAATTTCAACAACAGTGAGAGGTTCTGAATCGAGGTGTTTTAAATTGTAAGGTAAAAACCTTACAAAATTAAAGCTCCAACCCAAACAATCCCCCACGAGCAAGCACTTGGCAACAGTGGGGAGGAAAAACTCCCTTTCAACAGGAAGAAACCTCCAGCAGAACCAGGCTCAGAGAGGGTCAGCCATCTGCCGCGACCTGTTTGGATGGGGCTGATGCGAGACAGAACCAACACTGTAGGATTTTAAAATTGTTGAAATCTTGTGAATTGTATATATCATAGTCGAAATCATAGCCTGATTTCGACTATGATTTTGTAGGGAAACAATGTTTTCAAAAATTTCCCAAAAGAACAACAGTTCCTAGTGGTGTTTGAAGAGGATTGTTCAGATGAATTGTTGTTATTATTCTCCTTAACAACAAAAACCTTAATCCTCTTCTCCTTCATCCTGTTCACTTCAGATATCAACATTCTTGCTACATTATCTTCAAAGTTTAACTGCCTGAATTCCATGGCAGTCTGTACCATCAGTTTAGACTTATATGTCTTCTTTAGACTCTTATAAACGGCTCTAACAAGTTTGTCTAAAGATTTTGGAAGTTGTGTGGGTAGTTTACCCACAGCCATTTCAATGACATTTTCTAAAATGGCAAAAATGTTGACCTGCTTTGTTGCTGTGCCTGTCTTTAAGGCGACCATGTTGTTCAGCCTAACAAGAAACTGAATTATAAAGTTTCTTTCTTTAGTTTCTTGTGTCCTTTGCCCTGGACTGGGGATCTGTTCTTCAGACGTTTCAGCAGGACTGGTCTGATTTTCCCAAACAACAGAACCCTTTATCCTTTTCTCCTTTACCTTATTGATCTCTGATATTAAAATTCTTGAGACATTTTCTTCAAATGTTGACTGACGAAATACAATGAAAAATCGTAGCAAGTCCTTGGAGTTGTACATCTTGTGCAGTCCACGGAAAACAGACTTAACCACCCTGTTTATAGATGTTGGCAGTTCTGCAGGTAATTTTCCTGCAGTTTTTTCTGTGACTGTTTTGATGAGTGAAAACATGTCGATGGGTTTTATGACTAATTTAGTTTTTGTTGTAATGGTGTTTGAAAGCTTTACAACAAACTGAACGATAAAGTTTTTTTCATCCATTTCTCGTCTCTCTGCCTGTGTACGGGTCATAAAGACGGATTTGAAGAGAAGTGTCTGCATCTCCTCTTCAGATATTTCTATGGGCCTGGTTTCCTGTGGACTGTCTCCTTTAAAGGAATCCATTTGAGTTTTTTTCTGTGCTGTTCTCTGATCCCGTTGCTAGTGTCTGTAATAACTTTTGTTTCTAATGTCTCTGCAAAGCAAACCATCGGTGTCGAATTGTGCGATACAAATAAACTTGCCTTGCCTCCGCCCCTATTTATGAGCTGGTAGGACCAGATCAAAGCTGAAAATGTATCACGTGACACCGACGTCAGCTCTGGAGTGTGATGTCACAGCAGGGTGTAGCGACTGTTTTTATGTGTTGTCGTTAGCAACAAGGACGGTAAAACCATCGTGTACGCTTGTTTATTTCCCTTTCACAATAAAGCTCAAGATCCTGTTGAGACTTTTCAAAATAAACTGAATGACGTGAAAGAGTGTTTACGGATGAGTATGGGCTCAAATTGTGGTCATAAATATGTTGTACTTGTAAAAAAGATTTGTATGTGTAAAAAAGATTTGTGTGTGGACTTAGCCAAAAAAGTACATGTGAAACTCGAAGCGGCAACCTTCCGATTACAAGGCGAACTCCCAACTCTTGAACCACGACTGCCCCACAAATAATTAACAAAATATTTATGACCACAATTTGAGCCCATAGATGAGAAGCAAAAAAGAGCCGGCAGGTGCTAAAAATAAACCTTAGCCTCAAACGTTAGAACAGGCCTTTCCCCGCAGCACGCCGTTGAATAAATACTCACGAAGAAAACGGCGGCCGTTACAACTTATGTATCGTTTCATGCATCGGTTAAAACACTCAACTCCAGGTACACGATGCCCAGCTGAGTCGAGCTGCCCGAGATTCACAGAATTTACAGAAAATGTTACATTTTTGTGATTTCTATCGTTATCGGGGCTATAGATGCTTATATTGGGATATGTGATTTTGGTCACATCGCACAGCCCTACTCTGAGGTCATAGCAAATTAGAACAAATGAAATATTTCACTGGAGCTTTAGATCCCTCTCTGTCCACAACAGAGGAAAAACAAGGCACCAGTGAAGGATCACCCTGCTGTGCTCTGGTCATATTCAAGCTCTGATTAATGTCCTCAGGAATCATTTCAGGGACGTCACATGTGGAGATTTTTTACAGAATCAATGGGTGACACGAAAGAGTCGTCTTCATCAAGCGTAGCCATAAACGACCCCGACAAATCCACAATCTCACCCATTTTACGAGCCTGAGCACGAGTAATTGCGCACGCAGGAAACACCTCTGAAGCAGTGGAGCCTGAGTCAGCAGCAAGGGCAGGAACATCAACAACTTCTGGCGGGGGAAAAACATGCCCACCAGCTAGATCATTACCAAGAATGAAGGAAACTCCTTCGATTGGTAATCGCTGGCGCACGGCGACTTTAACGTAGCCCGACACTAACGGCGAATGCACCCATATGCAGAGGGGCTTTGGTGACACTCATTTTTATTCCCCACACTACTATGTCGGAACCACAGGATGTTTTTCAGACAAAGGCAGCACAGATTCTAGTAAGAATGAGTGGTACGCACCCGTATCTCTAAGAATCGTGACTGGCACTTTATCATTTTCTTCACCCGTCAACGAAACAAAGCCGCATGACACAACTGCGGATCAATGTCAGTTTTCGGGTTTTGTTCAGCCTCCGCGTGCACCTTTGGCGAGCAAGCGGTTTTAATCAAACCCACGCCTGCGGGGAATTTAGTGCCCCTCGCTTCTTTTCTTTTTAATACTGGACACGCAGCAATCAAATGTCCTGAGTCGTGACAATAAAAACATTCTCGACCGTTTGATCTAGCAATGAACGCTGATACATTTTTACGCACTGCTCGTGGTGACTTTTTTCGTTCAGAGAAATTTTCCTGAAACGAATTCTGTGCACAGAACACACTTTTGTGCGTTAAAACAAAGTCGTCAGCCAGGAGTGCCGACACCTTTTGTTCGTTTAAATAAGTCACGATGCGTTCCGGCAAACACTTTTTAAACTCCTCCAGCAAAATAAGGGTTTAACTCTTCCACGGTTTTAACTTTACATGAACAACACCATTTCTCAAACAACACATTCTTTTCTCGCGCAAACTCAACAAAAGTCTGGTTAGCAGTTTTATTAAGATTCCTAAATTTCTGCCGATATGCTTCAGGGACAAGTTCATACGCCTGCAGCACAGTTTTCTTAAGAGTTTCATAATCTAAACTCTGCTCAATAGACAGGCTTGAACACACTTCTTGGGCTTTTTCCACAAGCTTACATTGGAGTAAGAGGGACCAAAACTCTTTCGGCCACTACCTATAACTATAACTAAACTAAAACACAAGCGGTTCATTAAAAGACATGAGGGTTTTTTTTTAAACTTTATTATTGCTCAGTAATAAGACAAAAGTATTTATTACCTGAGTACGAGATTCATAAAAATACACCATAGCCATGCATTAGTTTAGTTTGTTTATTTTTAGCAAATGCATTTTGCAATTTAGAATAAATCTGCATTCATGTGCAAAATGTAGCATTTCCCAATGAGATTGAGAACATGCAGTGCCCTCACAGAAAGGGCCAAACAATTTCAACAACAGTGAGAGGTTCTGAATCGAGGTGTTTTAAATTGTAAGGTAAAAACCTTACAAAATTAAAGCTCCAACCCAAACAATCCCCCACGAGCAAGCACTTGGCAACAGTGGGGAGGAAAAACTCCCTTTCAACAGGAAGAAACCTCCAGCAGAACCAGGCTCAGAGAGGGTCAGCCATCTGCCGCGACCTGTTTGGATAGGGCTGATGCGAGACAGAACCAACACTGTAGGATTTTAAAATTGTTGAAATCTTGTGAATTGTATATATCATAGTCGAAATCATAGCCTGATTTCGACTATGATTTTGTAGGGAAACAATGTTTTCAAAAATTTCCCAAAAGAACAACAGTTCCTAGTGGTGTTTGAAGAGGATTGTTCAGATGAATTGTTGTTATTATTCTCCTTAACAACAAAAACCTTAATCCTCTTCTCCTTCATCCTGTTCACTTCAGATATCAACATTCTTGCTACATTATCTTCAAAGTTTAACTGCCTGAATTCCATGGCAGTCTGTACCATCAGTTTAGACTTATATGTCTTCTTTAGACTCTTATAAACGGCTCTAACAAGTTTGTCTAAAGATTTTGGAAGTTGTGTGGGTAGTTTACCCACAGCCATTTCAATGACGTTTTCTAAAATGGCAAAAATGTTGACCTGCTTTGTTGCTGTGCCTGTCTTTAAGGCGACCATGTTGTTCAGCCTAACAAGAAACTGAATTATAAAGTTTCTTTCTTTAGTTTCTTGTGTCCTTTGCCCTGGACTGGGGATCTGTTCTTCAGACGTTTCAGCAGGACTGGTCTGATTTTCCCAAACAACAGAACCCTTTATCCATTTCTCCTTTACCTTATTGATCTCTGATATTAAAATTCTTGAGACATTTTCTTCAAATGTTGACTGACGAAATACAATGAAAAATCGTAGCAAGTCCTTGGAGTCGTACATCTTGTGCAGTCCACGGAAAACAGACTTAACCACCCTGTTTATAGATGTTGGCAGTTCTGCAGGTAATTTTCCTGCAGTTTTTTCTGTGACTGTTTTGATGAGTGAAAACATGTCGATGGGTTTTATGACTAATTTAGTTTTTGTTGTAATGGTGTTTGAAAGCTTTACAACAAACTGAACGATAAAGTTTTTTTCATCCATTTCTCGTCTCTCTGCCCGTGTACGGGTCATAAAGACGGATTTGAAGAGAAGTGTCTGCATCTCCTCTTCAGATATTTCTATGGGCCTGGTTTCCTGTGGACTGTCTGCTTTAAAGGAATCCATTTGAGTTTTTTTCTGTGCTGTTCTCTGATCCCGTTGCTAGTGTCTGTAATAACTTTTGTTTCTAATGTCTCTGCAAAGCAAACCATCGGTGTCGAATTGTGCGATACAAATAAACTTGCCTTGCCTCCGCCCCTATTTATGAGCTGGTAGGACCAGATCAAAGCTGAAAATGTATCACGTGACACCGACGTCAGCTCTGGAGTGTGATGTCACAGCAGGGTGTAGCGACTGTTTTTATGTGTTGTCGTTAGCAACAAGGACGGTAAAACCATCGTGTAAGCTTGTTTATTTCCCTTTCACAATAAAGCTCAAGATCCTGTTGAGACTTTTCAAAATACACTGAATGACGTGAAAGAGTGTTTACGGATGAGTATGGGCTCAAATTGTGGTCATAAATATTTCGTACTTGTAAAAAAGATTTGTGTGTGGACTTAGCCAAAAAAGTACATGTGAAACTCGAAGCGGCAACCTTCCGATTACAAGGCGAACTCCCAACTCTTGAACCACGACCGCCCCACAAATAATTAACAAAATATTTATGACCACAATTTGAGCCCATAGATGAGAAGCAAAAAAGAGCCGGCAGGTGCTAAAAATAAACCTTAGACTCAAACGTTAGAACAGGCCTTTCCCCGCAGCACGCCGTTGAATAAATACTCACGAAGAAAACGGCGGCCGTTACAACTTATGTATCGTTTCATGCATCGGTTAAAACACTCAACTCCAGGTACACGCTCAGAAAAATTATGGTTCTTAAATGGTTCTTCAGATGGCTTCATGGTTCTTTAAAGAACCATCATACGTCAAAGAACCTTTTTATTTTGTGGATGGTCCTTCAGCTATTACAAATGGTTCTTTAAAGAACAAAAGGTTCTTCATCCTTAGCAATCTAAGTTTGATGGTGTAAAGGGCATAAATATTTATTCACTATAATGAGGCTGTGAATTATACTGTGTGTTTTCTTTGTGTGCATGTGTGTGCGAAGGGAGAGGGGGGGTTACCTGGCAATTACCCTTTAAGAGAAGATGGTAGGAAACTGAATATTCAAATAAAAGTTAGAAATATTTGCTTAAAAATATACTGGTGGCAGGGGTGGGGGCCAAAGCCTAAAGACCCTAACCCCCCCCCCCCCCCCACACACACACACACACCCCTAACCCCACAAACACATTATGAATATGGTGAGTTAACAAACAGTAGACACAATACACACATTCAAGTACTGTACTTTAGTTTTAAATTTTAATAAAGCATTACTATTTTCTACTCCAAGGCATTACTTTTGAGATTATTATATATTTTTGAAAATACAGCATAATGATAATACTAGTTATTGTAAACTTTACAAACCACCCAGCAGTATGTAAAGTCAAATTATAAGATACAAGTAAATAACAATTGCAGAACAGAATGTCAGTGTAATGAACACACACTTCGTTTTGACAAAGCACAGCTTAGGTAAATGATCTGAGTAGTTGTTCATCACTGAGCAATTTGTTAATATGTGTTTCGAGCCAAATAAATGACAGAGAGAGAGAGTGACGTCAGAACACGTCATACTATAACCTCCCGGGAGCGAACGGAGGGGGTCAGTCGTTGGGATGCGCATGCGCAGACAGAGTGTGCGAGCGGCGGGCCTTGACCTTTCGGGGAAAAAAACTCACGGACGGTGACAGCGAAACGGATAACAGTCTTCAGTACCTGCTGGACTTTGAAGCTGTGGATTCTGGGACTGTTAGGAAAGGTAAAACATTTCCATTAAAACCTTATTACTGTTTTGTTTTTGTTACTCGTCATTGTAGCTTGCTGTTAATGTTGTGCTAACAGTAGCGATTAGCTAGATACGTTAGCCGTTGAGGTCAGCGCAATTTAGTATCCGGTATGCAGAAACTGTTTTCCTAACAAAACCACTGTTATAATTAAGTGAAGGTGCTCCCAGCTAATTTGAACCTTTGGCTTCTAAAATATGTGGTTCAATTGCGTGCTGCGTACATAACCTAATGTCAGCTAGACCGAAATTAAAATTTAATATATTGTTAAAGTCACTAAAATGGCGCCTGAAGCCTGTTGTGAGCTCTGTGTCTGCTCTAGAAACTGAAATTCTGTAGATCTGAGCCGTACATTAAATACTCACATGAACCTGTACTTTGAATTCTGTATGAGCTGTATAAAATACAGCTATGCATAAGAGTTTTGAATGAATAATTAGATTAGATAACTCTTCATTGTCTAATCGAATTATATAGAAATGAATAGAAAGTGGTTCTTTAGACTGATGCCATAGAAGAACCTGTTTTGGTGCCACAAAGAACCTTTCAAACAATGGTTTCAAACATGAGAAGGTGTGTCTTTGACTGTTCCTGCATAACTTAGTTTCGGACTAGTTGACAAGTTATGCTCCGGTCATTTGATGTTTCCAAGATAGATGTTCTTTTGTAATATAGTTAAATTTTTTTGTATATTTAATTTATCCACCATCATACATCATACATACAAGCTAAGAAGAGGTCGTTATACTAACAAGAGGTATCAACGCTGGGCCAAAGTTCAGCACATGGTTAAAGTTTGTAATCCAGCCAGAGCTGAAGCAGGTAGCATCAACACATAAATCTACTCTACCCGGCTTAAATCACAAGAGCACCTCTGACCAAAAAGCTGTAGATTTTTCTTGTTTGCACAAATTAATCCAGATTCACATTAACTGTGTTCACAGGTCCAACAAAATGAGGAAGAGGAGGGGCAGAAACACAATTAGATTGAATTACAATTGGATGGAAGTTGAGGACAAGGAGAAGGAAGCTTTGGATGAGGAGGAAGAGAAGCAGCAGGAGCATCTTTAGGGATCCCTATGATATCATTGAGGTTTGTTTCATTAATATGGTCCTCTCACAAAGAACGATGACATGTTTTAGTTCACGTACTTCCTGTATTAAATAGTGATATGCAAAATGTTGTGAAAAACCATGGAGCAGGTACACTCTAATAAGTAAAACATTGGTTCAAATAAAAAAAACATGTTAACGTTTTCCACTAGAATTTTTGAGTTAAGCCAACTTCTGGCAGAATAACATTAATTCAAAGCAATATTTTTGAGTATGGTGAAGTAGCTTTTTTGGCCACAATTAAAAACATTCTTAAGTAAAATTAACTTAATAATTTTCGACTAGAACACAAAAATTTAAGTTGATCCAACGTGAATTTTATGTATAGTGAAGTTACTTTTTGGCCACAAAAAAAAAACACATTCTGAGTAACATGAACTTAATAATTGTCAACAAATACACAGGAATTTAAGTTGATCCAAGATTATATTTATGTATGGTGAAGTAACTTTTTGATCAAAATAAAACACATTTATAATTAAAATGAACTTAACTGTCGGCATAAATAGTATTTATGTTGGTCAAATATGATATTTTGGTTACAGTGTAGTAATTTTTTGGTCCCACAGGAGATTCTATAAGGGTATTTACCTGTTTCCCAGCAGGCTAATTCGCTCCAAAATACAACCTTGATCATTTGGCTGTGTCTTATAACCATGACTACCGCGTAGGCAGGCTCATGCATGGTGGTGCCTGCCGACAAAGAAGTCAAGGTTCTAAGACCTTAGAAACTTGTCGATCACTTTTTTCCCCAAACGAACGTCAGCCTTAACATGGGCTGTGTGTGCGCTTGTGTCATGACCTTCAGAAAAAAGAAATGGATGTTGTGTGTATTTGTTTGAATGCGGCAGATGTGATGCCAAATACCTGGACATCAGCTAACGGACTCGTACCTGGTGCTCAGAAAGAATAGAAATTCAGACAGATGTATTCAAATGAGTTAGACCCATTTAATTACAATAACAAACATCACAATTCTTTAACGTGCATGCGAAGTGCAAGATTTGTGGGCTTCAGTTTCCTAGAACACAAATTGCCCGCTGAAACTTAAGGAACTGTGTATTAAAATTGTAATAAAACCTACTACTTGAATCCTCTTTTTTTTACTTTAACATGTGACAGTGAATCAAAACAAAAGATGACAGGCTGCTATACATTAAATGCACTAATTTAAACATAAAATGAGCAAAGCTTCTTTCATTCAACTTTGTCAGCACTCTTACAAAGTATTCTTGATTCTCTTCCATATTTGACTTTTCACCCTCAAGATTAAGGCCAGCTAAAGAGGGCATTACACAAACTTTAAAACACACCAATACCCTCAGAACACAGGTCATGGGAGAAATTAAACGCATTCCTTAAAAATGTGCAAATAACAGCATTTAAGACACAGCAAACCATTAACTCAGAAGACTTAAGAACAGCGCTTTAAAATTTAGTAAAACACAATGAAGTAGTGCCAGAAATGCAGGAATAAGGTTTTTGTGAAACTCACTCACGAATGGTCTATCAAGTCTGCTCTAGAAAATACCAAACTAAAGATTCATTACTTTAGAGCTGGCTTTTTGTCCATCAAGCTCAAGGCATAGCTTTTGAAATACCTCAAAGGTAAATTTCAGCTGCTTGGGATAGGTAAGGTTCAGAGCGTAGATTACTCCCATCATCAAAGCACAGGATCTGGCAACATCAATCCTCTCCAGGATCTTGGATCCCTCAACGATGATGGTTGGAGGCCCATCACCAATGATAGCAATCTTCATGATTTGCATTGCAAGGTCTGCGTTGAGCTCCTCCTCATCCTTGTAGGAGAAATTAAATGTTAGGATGTATAAAATACATAGCTCAAGCACTTCAGGATGACGTGCATAAGGGAATGAACTACTACAGGTAGGAAAATAAGCTAAAACAGGTTGTCTTTTGTGTTTTTCAGTGATTTTACTTTGTCATTCTGTAATTTTTAAAAGCTAAATTAAACCATAATCCAACGTTTAAAATAAAAAATGTCTTGTTTTTCACAGTTTTGTTTTTCCACTTTGAAAAGAAAATCTAATAAATCATTTTTAAGGGTTATTCCACTTCTAAGTGAAATTTTATCTATTGCCATATTGCCACAGTTAGAAAGTGAGAAACAAGCCTTTTGTAAACAGCACACTAATTCTCCTGATCCGGAAGCAATCCATTTGCTTTAGCAGAGCACAAACAATGGAAGTGAATAGCAGGTGCTAGCATGTTGTGTGCAAAAGTGATTAAAATGACTAACAAAAATGAAAACAGTAATGAAAACAAATATTTCTTGGGAGCTCAGTAATCATGTTCACGGCAAATGAAAAGTGCAAAAGTAACACGGAAGATTTGCAGAAGCTGATTTAGACTTGAGACTACATTGCAGTTACGACAAACACCGCTGTAAACATCCACTGCATGGTGCATGGATATAACGCAACAGTTGGAAAAGCCTCCAGCTTCCATAAACAAACACACACAGCCACTACTATACAAGCATGGTAAGCTGCAGTAACAATGGATGGGTCTTTGATTTGTTGAAGAAATATTGCACAAATAGCATGTTGGTTTATAGACACTGGTCGGCAGTGGCTTCAACTGCTGTGTTATAACCATGTGGAGGCTTACAGCAGTGCTTTGTCGTAATGTAGTCCCAAGTCTAAATCGGCTCCTGAAAATCCTTCATGTCAATTCATACTTTTCATTTGCAGTCAGCATGATTGTTGAGCTCCCCAGGAATACTTGGTATCATTATTGAGTGATTTTAATCACTTTTGCACACAAAATGCTAGTACCTGCCATTCACTTCCATTGTTTATGCTCTGCTAAAGCTGCTGCCAGATCAGGAAAATGACTGCGCTGGCTACAAAATTTTTTATCCTGTGTGTTTATGTTGCACCTTATCAGGGAAACAGGTTTCTATTCAGCAAATTATGTTCAATGACAATGGCAATAAACATCTTCAGATTGTAATTCTGAAATGCTTTTTTCTCACTTATACATGGCAATAGACATATCTTCACTTAGGGTTGGAATGTCCCTTAACTCATTCAGTGCCAGCCACTCTCAGATTTCATACTCCCCTCAGTGCCAGAGATATTTAGCTTTTTCACTGATTTTGAAGGCTCACAGAATATTTTGTTCTATGACTATGTGAATTCTGAAACCACCATGACAAAAATGAGTCTCTCTTCTTTCAGCAGCAAAAAAAAATGTTTCTACCTCTGTTATTTAGAAATCTGCAGTAGAAAAGAGAAACTTTCATGACAAAACACCTGTTTCTGGATCAAAAGCGCTTTGTGTAAATAGGTTTTTCTAGCAGATCAGTGACTTTGATGTAAATATTTCGTGTTTCAATGATTCATGCAACATCTCAACTATGTTTTACTACTATGAAGTAAAAAAAATCACCTGTAAAAATGTATTTTTGGCAGATTATTTTTTGTATAAAAATAGTTGTTTATAGACAATTTCAACATTTGAAAAATATATAAGAAAAAAGCGACTGATTTATGATTCAGAGAGTCTGTGTGTGTGTGTTACTCCCGCACAAGTGAGTGCGCGACTTAGTCTGTTCACCCCCCACCCGGCCATCGGTTCGTCTATCAACTGTGCGTTTTATGCAGCAAATCGTTCATTATTCTGGTCCCTGCTGCCTTCAGAAGTTTCTAACAGGAGATACTGGTCAGATAAATCCGGTTCATGTTCACTGGAATCGCTAGAAAAACCATGACGTCAGGCTGCAGACACCTCAAGCTCGAAATGACGAGCTGGATCAAAAATCGCGCCACAATACTCGTTCTCAGTAGAGCCGACTGTCACGCTGGTGGGATTTTATCCATGTAATCAACTCCACCACCTTCTCAATTCAATAAAAAGCTCAAGAGGCGTCTATGGCACTGAGCGTTCAGATTCATTTTGACGTCTAAAGACGTCTATGGCACTGAATGACTTAAATACTCAACCCTGAACAGAAAATCCAATGAACAAAACACAAAGACCCAACAGAGACATGCATTCAAAACTAAACAAAAAATTAAAAACCAACTCAAGTACTTGCGCTGTATTGTTTGAAAAGATCCTCCTCCTTCTCTCCAAGATAGACTATGAGGCAGCGAATAGCAATTTCTCTGCGCTTTTCAACTGTGTTGTCCTGATTGATAGAAAAAAATAGAAGGTGTTCAAAATACTCTTTTTCAGTGGAAAATGTGCCCACATTACAGAACTGGCAACAGAAACTGAGTATTTCAGAGGTTCTCATTGTTGAGTGAGTTGAGTGTTTCCTTGATCTGTGTGATTTTTGGCTACCCCATGACTTAAATGAACAAAAACAATCTAGGTAAGGACATGGCAGAGGCTGTACACTGGGGATATGGCGTAACCTATAATGTTTCATCAGCTCTTCCTTAGTGGAGGTTGCAAATTTACAGATTTTGCAAGGCCAATCCATACTTCATGATTCTGAATTACTCAATTCAAGCTTACTTGTTAAAGCTTACTTCAGAAGGTCCCTTGGTATTCGATACCAGGAGAAGATGATGGTTTGAGCCTTTGTCCTGGCAAGAAACACAGCAAAGTAACTGAATATTTCGGTGAGATTCCCACTTTCTTTAGAAGGCTGACCACGTCTTAACTGGAACCCCTAGATCTGCAATGCCAGGACAGTGTATAACACCAGAAAGTTGTGCCTGCACAAAAATACAAAAGATGGTATTTTCAACTTCACCTGTGAGTCTTCAATACAGTGAATAAGTTTCACCTGTCAAAGCTGTGTGAGCTAGAACCAAACATTCAAAACTACATAGACCTGAATACACTGGGTGCTGGAAGGCCTAACGTGGCTTTCCATAGATCAAATATACATAGAGGTGACATGGACTGGGCCAGTCTGTTGGAGTGTGTATCCCCAACGACCGCGATCTTGGAGGGGTCTCCACTCGCCCCCAGTGCATATTTGTGCATGTATTTCTACTGAGGAATGTGTTAACTCAAAAAATAAATAAATAAATAAATAAAATAAAACTCTATATATATATATATATATATATATATATAGTTTTTTTTTTTTTATCAACAAAAGCAAACATAAGGTGTGGCATGACAGGACAGAATCATTTCTGACAGTAAATACGAAAAAAAAAACCAAACTTTTTTATACACAAGCTACAATGTCAATAATCCCACTTGATCTGTTTTCATTTCATTCTCCAAAACCAAATTGGAATCAATGCTGAGTCAGCAGCTATGGTCATTTTTGTGCACCCTAGTGTTGCAAAAACTGGCATACTACTGAAACCATATGTGGGATTATTGACCTTTCTTGCCTTATCTGTTTGGAAAAATATTTAAACATTTTCCTTATTTACCATGGGTGAATACATTCCTCAGTAGAAAAAATGCACTGGTGGCGAATGGGGACCCAACCAAGATGGCGGCCCGCTATTGATTTTTTTCTTACTTTCAACCTTTATTGAGGCATATCAATGTTACAGCCAGTGCCAATGCACGTCGCCTCTACGTCTCTACAAAACACGGAAAGTACCCAAAAATTAGGGACAGCTAACTAGCCTACCATATGCGGCACAGTGCACTTAAGTCTGGTCTTTTACCTGTGAAAATAGGCCGAGCAGCCGGTGAAGAACCGCTCTTAGCGGTCAACAGACACACCGGACTAATGGCGACCGCACTTCCTGCGCAGAAGCCAATGGGGTTGAACTTCACCCCGTAACGTTACGAAAATTTAGAAGCGTTTCTTAACAATTACTAACATAAAATGCTTCCCTTCAAAAAATAAATTTCACATTTCAAAAATAAAATCACAGTGAACACAACTTAGCTTGGCTAGCTACGTTAGCATAGTAGTTTGCGCCGGGGCGAACAACGTCCGCTATCTTTTAAAAATTATAAGACAATTACAGTGGTCTGCATTAGAGTAACGTCAGTGTTAAATTTTCCAAAAAGAGCCCAACAATTTATGCTATCGCGGAATTAGCTGCTGTGTGTATATTAAAACACACAAACGCGGGGGCAAGCTAAGATGTATGTTATGTATGTTACGTCGTTGTTTTAAAGTAAACTAACAAAATCCAGAGCGACTGCAGATATGTGTAATTTCGCATAAAATTACTCACCGTTCGCGACGAACACAGCTCTTGATAAACCTTGAACACGTGCTGTTGAATATGTCCGCTTGTGTAGAAGAAGGGAACTATGAGCTGTTTACACGTCATCAAGTTGTATTTTACATCGACAGAACTTAAAATTATATTGTTTTTTGATTAAAAGAAGATTTTAAATTCAGACAAATCACGATTATATATTGAGTAAAGAGGCATAATTTATGTGTCACCCGAACTCAATAAAATAAAAATTTTAATTAGGAAGTCTAACAGTATTTATGAACTTGATTTTTCATTTCACAACAACATATATATGTAAGTAATGACTAAAGATCCCATTAATTACTTTTTAGAGTGTACGTATAGTGCATCTGCAGGTAAATGAACATCAAATCTCTAAGACAGTCTGAAATCTGTATAGTTATCACCCTTATGATAAAACCCATGTCAGCCATTGGTTTATGGACTTTGTATTTTGAAGCCTCAACATTTGCATTATTGCTGTTGCTATGTTGGGACCATATTAGGATGAGGGATCAGAATCTGGAGTCATGCACACTATTATTTCATTTAGTGTGTATCCATAAGATTCGTACAGCAGATCCAAGTTGTGCCTTGAAAACAGGAAAGTCGTCTGCATAGAGGAGAACTGTAATAGCAGGCTTGTACAAAGTGAAGCTTTGTGCTCACATTTGCTGCAAACACTCATTTTACCCTGTTTTGATGCAGCTTTCACTTGAAATCAGGCAAGAACTGGACTTATTTTTTACAATGTGTTCTTGTGAATTGATTGTGTATCGCATATGTTTGGTTTGACTTTCTGCAAGACAACAGTCGTCCACTGGCCAAAACAATTTTCCAAATACCTCCACGTGATCAAGCCTGGATTTAGAAAAGAATAGCAAAAAAAATCTGCACCTCCTGCTTCAGATGCAATTTGTGTTTGTGCGTTCAGAGGCAGCGGCGAGAGGGGAGACCTCGGGTCATCCAGCTGGAGAGCCTGACCAGGAGGAGTCGAACATTAACTCAGCTCTTCCAGGGCACCCTGCAGACTCGGCTGTTGGCATCGACGAGGGATGACGTGAACGCCAAACTGGAGTCCATCACAGGTCAACTGCAGGTATGCGAGTCAGACCTTCTGAGGAGGGTTTCACTTTTCTCTCTTCTTTATAATTGACTCTTTTCTCTCTCTTTCAGCTCCTTGTCTCAGAGTGGGAGGGATTTGAAGCACAAAGGGAGGAACTTGTCATTTGGTTGGCTGATATGGATGTCCGCCTGAGTGAGGTTGACCAGCTGACAGGAAACACCAGTGAAAAACTGAAACAACTGCAGGTGTGGGCTTGTTTTGATATGACATATATTTGATATGAAACATACGTCAGAGACATTGTCCTAAACTGGACTAACAAAGGACCATGAGTACAACATGAAAAGTACATTACATAGCGTAAGGCTGAAGTTCATTGATCATTTTAATCATAAACTTGTTGTTGAAATGTTTTTACTGAACATGCAAATATCTGCTGATGAAAATGTGTTGATTTATTGGTCTGTTATGAAGCTATTGCTATTTCTAATGTGTTTTATCACTTTCTGATGTTTTATTAATTAAACAATACATGTATTATTTGTTGTGTTATCTGTAGATATAGTATTTATATATATATTTATTTATAGTATAGCCAATATATTTAATTATTACTTTTTAAAACACTAATATGTGACATGTATTAGTAGTGATGTTGTGCTGAGGGTTAAAATGCCTTTTTGTCTTTTGGTAACTACAAAATGACAATAAACCATTAATATATGTCTATGCTGTGCTCGTATTTATTTTACCCTACTCAAATTCAATTTATGATGCATTTTATTTTGAAAGATTTAAAATGGTTTTTTTAAAGAACCACTCAAAAAAGGTTCTTTAAAATGGTTCTTTTAAAGAACCATTTGGAGGACCTTTTTAAAAATGGTTCTTTAAAGAACCATTTTTAAAAAGGTTCTTTGAAAAACCATTAAAGGTGCCCCAAAGAACCATTTCTTGAAGCAGTTTAAGAGTCTGAATGCTCGGAAAGCTCCCGGCCCAGACGGTGTGTCTCGTCTACTGGATGCAGCCGGAGGGTTCACTTGGTTGTTTGCTCTCAATAGAAGCTGAGCGCGTCTCCGTGTCTGTGCTGGTAAACGATACTGAGTCCCAGTGCTCAGTAAACTGTACACCTGACCGTTATTCTCCCACTGAATCCGGTGTGTCCACGGTCCAACACGTGCTCAACACGATGGTGCTGACCGGTGCCCAAACACACCAGAACACCAAATAAGTAAAATAACACAAACACGAACTTCTCCATGGCTCGTCGGGATGGCAACTGCTCCAAAAGTGACACATGAAATAGGCTGACATTTGAGTTTGACACGGGAGGTGAGGGGGTGTTTTGAATATGCTTGACTCCGTCACGAGGTTGCGCACAGCATCACCGGCAAGGGGGCTTGGTTTGAGAGGTTTTTGGCATCTGTGATGTGATTTACAACCATCCACCCATGTACAGCAAGAAGCCGCACTCACAACCGTGGGCATCAGCAAGTTGGTGAAATTTAAACAAAACAAAACAGCATTCCATCTGAAACTCTCTTATTGTACCCAAAATACAAATTTTAGTGATTACATGTGGCTTCATTAATTATGTTCAAACGGATGAATACATAACGCAAGTAATAACTTTATGATCAGTCAGTGAATGAAGGAGCTCAAGAGTGCAAATATAGTTGCAATAAAGTGACAAATATGCCCTTTTATGTCAAACAAAGACCGAAGTAAGTGGCATCAGTGTGAGGATGAGAATGAGCGATCCAACCTCACACTGCAGATATCAGGGCAAAGCACAGTGGGGGGGTTGCAGTCTGCGCGCACAAGAGGGCTAACAACGCTGTGAGTGACGGAATCCACCCAAACTGAGGAACAGCTTGTTCCCCAGAGCTGAAGCCTGCACTGTTTGCACTATAATATAATATAATATAATATAATATAATATAATTAGGGCTGTCAAATGATTAAAATTTTTAATCAGATTAATCACAGCCTAAAAATTAATTAATCATGATTAATCACAACTCGAAATATGACCAAAATGTGTGCAAACATACGGACAGATAGCGGATTTTTACACACTTGTTAGTGTTATTTAATGCTAAGACCACGCTGAGTGGCCTGCGTTCACTCAGCGTGGTCTGACGTAGGCTGGGTGTTGTGCTGGAAGCGAATTAATCACAGCCTAAAAATTTATTAATCGCAACTCGAAATATATGTGTATATGTGTGTATATATGTGTAAAAATCGGGACAGATAGTGGTTTTTAACACACTTGTTTGTTTTATTTATTATTAATTGTGAGTACAAGCAGTACAAGCAGAACAGGGCTTCAAATAATTGTGAGGGATTTTTACTGAATGTTTTCCACCCGTTTAAATCTAGCACATTGTTTTATCCATATACATCTTCAAGTTCACAGAACATAGGCCTAATTCAACAGGCAAAATGTGGAGGCAGGAGTGGCCAGGTATCTGCGAGCAAGGCGGGCCAGCTGGCTGTGGGCTCCTGCATGAGCTGTAAGGGACAGTCCTCTAAGGCAGTGCAGGGCTCTGCTCTGTAGCGCTGTATGGCTCTGTCCTGCTGTACCTCCTCCTCTGACTCAGAGTCAGAGTCCATCTGCAGCAGGCTCAGCCTCTTCTTGGCTGGACCTTCTTCTGCAGTGTGTGATCTTCTAGGAGAGTCTTCATGCAGCATGCCTGCCAGTGTGGTCCACACTGCTTCTCTGTCAGTCTTGGGCACACTGCGTAGGTCTTTAAAACGTGGGTCCAGTGCAGTTGCGATCTGGAGCCATGCATAGTTGGTATGTTCCTGGCGGGAAGCAAGGTCTTCCTTAAACTTCTCTTTAAACCTCACCACATATGCAGGGTCCTCATCAGTTACTTCCATGACACGGCGCAGGTGGCAGAAGGCTGGTAGAACTACAGAGCAGGAGACGTAGGCCTCTCCTCCCAGCAGTTCAGTCACATATCTGCAGTGGAATACACACACACACACACACACACACACACACACACACACACACACACACACACACACACACACACACAGAGAGATAAGACAGCAAATTTAAAAAAGCTTTTCAATACTAGGTAATATTAATAAAATATTTGATTTCATTTATTTTTTAAATAAGACATTTTCACAATAACAAAACTGATTTAAGATGTATGTTTGATACATTTAATCTAAACCTACAATTATGGTCACAATGACAGGCTCACCTGCAGGGCTCTAGAAGTGTCTCCAGTCTCTGTAGTTTGTCCCACTCTGGAGGCGTCAGGAGGACAAGTTTATGCTTTTGTTTATCCAGAGTCGCGGTTACTGCAGTTTGGTTGCGGATCAAGCGCTTCACCATCTCCAGCGTGGAGTTCCAGCGCGTAGGCACGTCCTGGGCCAACGGCTCCTGCTTGCGCCCCAGTGACACCTGCTCTGCGTTCAGCTCTGCTGTGTTTGCTGGGCTGTGCTTAAAATGGCCAACAATTTTGCGGCATTTGGCCAGCGCAGTGACAAAGCCACTGTCTGCGAGACTCACTGTGATGCATCTCTGTAGAATGTGCGCGGTACATGGCATGTGATTGAATGGCATGATGCGAGCCGCGGCGATCATATTGCGCGCACTGTCCGTGCCTACTGTTGTCACCTTCTCCTCAATTCTCCACCTGCGAGCAACAGTCTGGAACTGCTCTGCACAAGCCTCCGCAAAGTGCCGCTCTTCCGTTTTCATTATAGTCAGCGCAAAGGATGTCAGACCCCAGGCTTCAGTGATTAAATGCGCAGTAACTCCCAGGTAATTGTCATTACTCAATGATGTCCAGTGGTCTCCTGTCAGAGCCACGCATTCTGTGTGAACTAAAGCCTCTTCTTTTTTCTTTTTCTCCGTTTCATACAGTTCGTGGATTCGAATTGTTATTGTGCTTCTCGCTGGGGGCTTGTAGGACGCGTCCTGAGATGCAACCTTTAAAACATCCGCAAAGCCCTTGTCCTCCACAATGCTTAGCGGTCTGCAGTCCTTTGCTATCCATTTGGCTATATTGTCGGTCAGTTTGTCCAAAGAAGACTTACCGAGTGGCCTGCGTTCACTAAGAGTGGTCTGACGCAGGCCGGGTGAAGCTGCTGCCCCGACAAACGCGTGTTTGGCATTAAGGTGGTATTTTAAGGTCGAATTTGAACGGTGAAATTGAAACTCTTTACTACAGTGAGTGCAAATTACAACGCGTTTGTTTATTGTCCCATCTATGTTCTTCTTGTATTTAAATTCCCCATCCAGAAGGCCATCCGCTTCCTGCTTCTCCATTTTCAGTGGCGCGGTAAACAAATCAAGTGGAATTATGGGAGCGACTTATCTGCGTGTTGCGCTAAATAGTTAAATATTCTAACGTAATTAATTCCAAAATTTAATTATCGCAATTAATGCGTTAATTTCGACAGCTATAATAAACATATATAAATAAAACCACTTTTTTTTTTTTACGTTAGTAATTCCTTTTGTGCATAATTTTATATTATTGTTAATAATAAATGAATTAAAGCAACAAAACAACCTGAAGAGCCGGTTCGGAGCCGAAAGAGCCGGCACTTTTTAGTGAGCCAAACCAAAAGAGCCGGACCTCTAAAAAGAGCCAGAAATCCCATCACTAGGATATGTGATTTTGGTCACATCGCACATCCCTACTCTGAGGTTCTAGCAAATTAAAACAAATGAAATATTTCACTGGAGCTTTAGATCCCTCTCTGTCCACAATAAGTCACGATGCGTTCCGGCAAACACTTTTTAAACTCCTCCAGCAAAATAAGGGTTTAACTCTTCCACGGCTTTAACTTTACATGAACAACACCATTTCTCAAACAACACATTCTTTTCTCGCGCAAACTCAACAAAAGTCTGGTTAGCAGTTTTATTAAGATTCCTAAATTTCTGCCGATATGCTTCAGGGACAAGTTCATACGCCTGCAGCACAGTTTTCTTAAGAGTTTCATAATCTAAACTCTGCTCAATAGACAGGCTTGAACACACTTCTTGGGCTTTTCCCACAAGCTTACATTGGAGTAAGAGGGACCAAAACTCTTTCGGCCACTACCTATAACTATAACTAAACTAAAACACAAGCGGTTCATTAAAAGACATGAGGGTTTTTTTTAAACTTTATTATTGCTCAGTAATAAGACAAAAGTATTTATTACCTGAGTACGAGATTCATAAAAATACACCATAGCCATGCATTAGTTTAGTTTGTTTATTTTTAGCAAATGCATTTTGCAATTTAGAATAAATCTGCATTCATGTGCAAAATGTAGCATTTCCCAATGAGATTGAGAACATGCAGTGCCCTCACAGAAAGGGCCAAACAATTTCAACAACAGTGAGAGGTTCTGAATCGAGGTGTTTTAAATTGTAAGGTAAAAACCTTACAAAATTAAAGCTCCAACCCAAACAATCCCCCACGAGCAAGCACTTGGCAACAGTGGGGAGGAAAAACTCCCTTTCAACAGGAAGAAACCTCCAGCAGAACCAGGCTCAGAGAGGGTCAGCCATCTGCCGCGACCTGTTTGGATGGGGCTGATGCGAGACAGAACCAACACTGTAGGATTTTAAAATTGTTGAACTCTTGTGAATTGTATATATCATAGTCGAAATCATAGCCTGATTTCGACTATGATTTTGTAGGGAAACAATGTTTTCAAAAATTTCCCAAAAGAACAACAGTTCCTAGTGGTGTTTGAAGAGGATTGTTCAGATGAATTGTTGTTATTATTCTCCTTAACAACAAAAACCTTAATCCTCTTCTCCTTCATCCTGTTCACTTCAGATATCAACATTCTTGCTACATTATCTTCAAAGTTTAACTGCCTGAATTCCATGGCAGTCTGTACCATCAGTTTAGACTTATATGTCTTCTTTAGACTCTTATAAACGGCTCTAACAAGTTTGTCTAAAGATTTTGGAAGTTGTGTGGGTAGTTTACCCACAGCCATTTCAATGACGTTTTGTAAAATGGCAAAAATGTTGACCTGCTTTGTTGCTGTGCCTGTCTTTAAGGCGACCATGTTGTTCAGCCTAACAAGAAACTGAATTATAAAGTTTCTTTCTTTAGTTTCTTGTGTCCTTTGCCCTGGACTGGGGATCTGTTCTTCAGACGTTTCAGCAGGACTGGTCTGATTTTCCCAAACAACAGAACCCTTTATCCTTTTCTCCTTTACCTTATTGATCTCTGATATTAAAATTCTTGAGACATTTTCTTCAAATGTTGACTGACGAAATACAATGAAAAATTGTAGCAAGTCCTTGGAGTCGTACATCTTGTGCAGTCCACGGAAAACAGACTTAACCACCCTGTTTATAGATGTTGGCAGTTCTGCAGGTAATTTTCCTGCAGTTTTTTCTGTGACTGTTTTGATGAGTGAAAACATGTCGATGGGTTTTATGACTAATTTAGTTTTTGTTGTAATGGTGTTTGAAAGCTTTACAACAAACTGAACGATAAAGTTTTTTTCATCCATTTCTCGTCTCTCTGCCTGTGTACGGGTCATAAAGACGGATTTGAAGAGAAGTGTCTGCATCTCCTCTTCAGATATTTCTATGGGCCTGGTTTCCTGTGGACAGTCTCCTTTAAAGGAATCCATTTGAGTTTTTTTCTGTGCTGTTCTCTGATCCCGTTGCTAGTGTCTGTAATAACTTTTGTTTCTAATGTCTCTGCAAAGCAAACCATCGGTGTCGAATTGTGCGATACAAATAAACTTGCCTTGCCTCCGCCCCTATTTATGAGCTGGTAGGACCAGATCAAAGCTGAAAATGTATCACGTGACACCGACGTCAGCTCTGGAGTGTGATGTCACAGCAGGGTGTAGCGACTGTTTTTATGTGTTGTCGTTAGCAACAAGGACGGTAAAACCATCGTGTACGCTTGTTTATTTCCCTTTCACAATAAAGCTCAAGATCCTGTTGAGACTTTTCAAAATAAACTGAATGACGTGAAAGAGTGTTTACGGATGAGTATGGGCTCAAATTGTGGTCATAAATATGTTGTACTTGTAAAAAAGATTTGTATGTGTAAAAAAGATTTGTGTGTGGACTTAGCCAAAAAGTACATGTGAAACTCGAAGCGGCAACCTTCCGATTACAAGGCGAACTCCCAATTCTTGAACCACGACTGCCCCACAAATAATTAACAAAATATTTATGACCACAATTTGAGCCCATAGATGAGAAGCAAAAAAGAGCCGACAGGTGCTAAAAATAAACCTTAGACTCAAACGTTAGAACAGGCCTTTCCCCGCAGCACGCCGTTGAATAAATACTCACGAAGAAAACGGCGGCCGTTACAACTTATGTATCGTTTCATGCATCGGTTAAAACACTCAACTCCAGGTACACGATGCCCAGCTGAGTCGAGCTGCCCGAGATTCACAGAATTTACAGAAAATGTTACATTTTTGTGATTTCTATCGTTATCGGGGCTATAGATGCTTATATTGGGATATGTGATTTTGGTCACATCGCACAGCCCTACTCTGAGGTCATAGCAAATTAGAACAAATGAAATATTTCACTGGAGCTTTAGATCCCTCTCTGTCCACAACAGAGGAAAAACAAGGCACCAGTGAAGGATCACCCTGCTGTGCTCTGGTCATATTCAAGCTCTGATTAATGTCCTCAGGAATCATTTCAGGGACGTCACATGTGGAGATTTTTTACAGAATCAATGGGTGACACGAAAGAGTCGTCTTCATCAAGCGTAGCCATAAACGACCCCGACAAATCCACAATCTCACCCATTTTACGAGCCTGAGCACGAGTAATTGCGCACGCAGGAAACACCTCTGAAGCAGTGGAGCCCGAGTCAGCAGCAAGGGCAGGAACATCAACAACTTCTGGCGGGGGAAAAACATGCCCACCAGCTAGATCATTACCAAGAATGAAGGAAACTCCTTCGATTGGTAATCGCTGGCGCACGGCGACTTTAACGTAGCCCGACACTAACGGCGAATGCACCCATATGCAGAGGGGCTTTGGTGACACTCATTTTTATTCCCCACACTACTATGTCGGAACCACAGGATGTTTTTTCAGACAAAGGCAGCACAGATTCTAGTAAGAATGAGTGGTACGCACCCGTATCTCTAAGAACCGTGACTGGCACTTTATCATTTTCTTCACCCGTCAACGAAACAAAGCCGCATGACACAACTGCGGATCAATGTCAGTTTTCGGGTTTTGTTCAGCCTCCGCGTGCACCTTTGGCGAGCAAGCGGTTTTAATCAAACCCACGCCTGCGGGGAATTTAGTGCCCCTCGCTTCTTTTCTTTTTAATACTGGACACGCAGCAATCAAATGTCCTGAGTCGTGACAATAAAAACATTCTCGACCGTTTGATCTAGCAATGAACGCTGATACATTTTTACGCACTGCTCGTGGTGACTTTTTTCGTTCAGAGAAATTTTCCTGAAACGAATTCTGTGCACAGAACACACTTTTGTGCGTTAAAACAAACTCGTCAGCCAGGAGTGCCGCGTTAGTGAGAGACGACACCTTTTGTTCGTTTAAATAAGTCACGATGCGTTCTGGCAAACACTTTTTAAACTCCTCCAGCAAAATAAGGGTTTAACTCTTCCACGGTTTTAACTTTACATGAACAACACCATTTCTCAAACAACACATTCTTTTCTCGCGCAAACTCAACAAAAGTCTGGTTAGCAGTTTTATTAAGATTCCTAAATTTCTGCCGATATGCTTCAGGGACAAGTTCACACGCCTGCAGCACAGTTTTCTTAAGAGTTTCATAATCTAAACTCTGCTCAATAGACAGGCTTGAACACACTTCTTGGGCTTTTTCCACAAGCTTACATTGGAGTAAGAGGGACCAAAACTCTTTCGGCCACTACCTATAACTATAACTAAACTAAAACACAAGCGGTTCATTAAAAGACATGAGGTTTTTTTTTTAAACTTTATTATTGCTCAGTAATAAGACAAAAGTATTTATTACCTGAGTACGAGATTCATAAAAATACACCATAGCCATGCATTAGTTTAGTTTGTTTATTTTTAGCAAATGCTTTTTGCAATTTAGAATAAATCTGCATTCATGTGCAAAATGTAGCATTTCCCAATGAGATTGAGAACATGCAGTGCCCTCACAGAAAGGGCCAAACAATTTCAACAACAGTGAGAGGTTCTGAATCGAGGTGTTTTAAATTGTAAGGTAAAAACCTTACAAAATTAAAGCTCCAACCCAAACAATCCCCCACGAGCAAGCACTTGGCAACAGTGGGGAGGAAAAACTCCCTTTCAACAGGAAGAAACCTCCAGCAGAACCAGGCTCAGAGAGGGTCAGCCATCTGCCGCGACCTGTTTGGATGGGGCTGATGCGAGACAGAACCAACACTGTAGGATTTTAAAATTGTTGAAATCTTGTGAATTGTATATATCATAGTCGAAATCATAGCCTGATTTCGACTATGATTTTGTAGGGAAACAATGTTTTCAAAAATTTCCCAAAAGAACAACAGTTCCTAGTGGTCTTTGAAGAGGATTGTTCGGATGAATTGTTGTTATTATTCTCCTTAACAACAAAAACCTTAATCCTCTTCTCCTTCATCCTGTTCACTTCAGATATCAACATTCTTGCTACATTATCTTCAAAGTTTAACTGCCTGAATTCCATGGCAGTCTGTACCATCAGTTTAGACTTATATGTCTTCTTTAGACTCTTATAAACGGCTCTAACAAGTTTGTCTAAAGATTTTGGAAGTTGTGTGGGTAGTTTACCCACAGCCATTTCAATGACATTTTCTAAAATGGCAAAAATGTTGACCTGCTTTGTTGCTGTGCCTGTCTTTAAGGCGACCATGTTGTTCAGCCTAACAAGAAACTGAATTATAAAGTTTCTTTCTTTAGTTTCTTGTGTCCTTTGCCCTGGACTGGGGATCTGTTCTTCAGACGTTTCAGCAGGACTGGTCTGATTTTCCCAAACAACAGAACCCTTTATCCTTTTCTCCTTTACCTTATTGATCTCTGATATTAAAATTCTTGAGACATTTTCTTCAAATGTTGACTGACGAAATACAATGAAAAATTGTAGCAAGTCCTTGGAGTTGTACATCTTGTGCAGTCCACGGAAAACAGACTTAACCACCCTGTTTATAGATGTTGGCAGTTCTGCAGGTAATTTTCCTGCAGTTTTTTCTGTGACTGTTTTGATGAGTGAAAACATGTCGATGGGTTTTATGACTAATTTAGTTTTTGTAGTAATGGTGTTTGAAAGCTTTACAACAAACTGAACGATAAAGTTTTTTTCATCCATTTCTCGTCTCTCTGCCTGTGTACGGGTCATAAAGACGGATTTGAAGAGAAGTGTCTGCATCTCCTCTTCAGATATTTCTATGGGCCTGGTTTCCTGTGGACTGTCTCCTTTAAAGGAATCCATTTGAGTTTTTTTCTGTGCTGTTCTCTGATCCCGTTGCTAGTGTCTGTAATAACTTTTGTTTCTAATGTCTCTGCAAAGCAAACCATCGGTGTCGAATTGTGCTATATAAATAAACTTGCCTTGCCTCCGCCCCTATTTATGAGCTGGTAGGACCAGATCAAAGCTGAAAATGTATCACGTGACACCGACGTCAGCTCTGGAGTGTGATGTCACAGCAGGGTGTAGCGACTGTTTTTATGTGTTGTCGTTAGCAACAAGGACGGTAAAACCATCGTGTACGCTTGTTTATTTCCCTTTCACAATAAAGCTCAAGATCCTGTTGAGACTTTTCAAAATAAACTGAATGACGTGAAAGAGTGTTTACGGATGAGTATGGGCTCAAATTGTGGTCATAAATATGTTGTACTTGTAAAAAAGATTTGTATGTGTAAAAAAGATTTGTGTGTGGACTTAGCCAAAAAGTACATGTGAAACTCGAAGCGGCAACCTTCCGATTACAAGGCGAACTCCCAACTCTTGAACCACGACCGCCCCACAAATAATTAACAAAATATTTATGACCACAATTTGAGCCCATAGATGAGAAGCAAAAAAGAGCCGGCAGGTGCTAAAAATAAACCTTAGACTCAAACGTTAGAACAGGCCTTTCCCCGCAGCACGCCGTTGAATAAATACTCACGAAGAAAACGGCGGCCGTTACAACTTATGTATCGTTTCATGCATCGGTTAAAACACTCAACTCCAGGTACACGCTCAGAAAAATTATGGTTCTTAAATGGTTCTTCAGATGGCTTCATGGTTCTTTAAAGAACCATCATACGTCAAAGAACCTTTTTATTTTGTGGATGGTCCTTCAGCTATTACAAATGGTTCTTTAAAGAACAAAAGGTTCTTCATCCTTAGCAATCTAAGTTTGATGGTGTAAAGGGCATAAATATTTATTCACTATAATGAGGCTGTGAATTATACTGTGTGTTTTCTTTGTGTGCATGTGTGTGCGAAGGGAGAGGGCGGGTTACCTGGCAATTACCCTTTAAGAGAAGATGGTAGGAAACTGAATATTCAAATAAAAGTTAGAAATATTTGCTTAAAAATATACTGGTGGCAGGGGTGGGGGCCAAAGCCTAAAGACCCTAACCCCCGCAATTTAGTATCCGGTATACAGAAACTGTTTTCCTAACAAAACCACTGTTATAATTAAGTGAAGGTGCTCCCAGCTAATTTGAACCTTTGGCTTCTAAAATATGTGGTTCAATTGCGTGCTGCGTACATAACCTAATGTCAGCTAGACCGAAATTAAAATTTAATATATTGTTAAAGTCACTAAAATGGTGCCTGAAGCCTGTTGTGAGCTCTGTGTCTGCTCTAGAAACTGAAATTCTGTAGATCTGAGCCGTACATTAAATACTCACATGAACCTGTACTTTGAATTCTGTATGAGCTGTATAAAATACAGCTATGCATAAGAGTTTTGAATGAATAATTAGATTAGATAACTCTTCATTGTCTAATCGAATTATATAGAAATGAATAGAAAGTGGTTCTTTAGACTGATGCCATAGAAGAACCTGTTTTGGTGCCACAAAGAACCTTTCAAACAATGGTTTCAAACATGAGAAGGTGTGTCTTTGACTGTTCCTGCATAACTTAGTTTCGGACTAGTTGACAAGTTATGCTCCGGTCATTTGATGTTTCCAAGATAGATGTTCTTTTGTAATATAGTTAAATTTTTTTTGTATATTTCATTTATCCACCATCATACATCATACATACAAGCTAAGAAGAGGTCGTTATACTAACAAGAGGTATCAACGCTGGGCCAAAGTTCAGCACATGGTTAAAGTTTGTAATCCAGCCAGAGCTGAAGCAGGTAGCATCAACACATAAATCTACTCTACCCGGCTTAAATCACAAGAGCACCTCTGACCAAAAAGCTGTAGATTTTTCTTGTTTGCACAAATTAATCCAGATTCACATTAACTGTGTTCACAGCTCCAACAAAATGAGGAAGAGGAGGGGCAGAAACACAATTAGATTGAATTACAATTGGATGGAAGTTGAGGACAAGGAGAAGGAAGCTTTGGATGAGGAGGAAGAGAAGCAGCAGGAGCATCTTTAGGGATCCCTATGATGTCATTGAGGTTTGTTTCATTAATATGGTCCTCTCACAAAGAACGATGACATGTTTTAGTTCACGTACTTCCTGTATTAAATAGTGATATGCAAAATGTTGTGAAAAACCATGGAGCAGGTACGTATAGTGCATCTGCAGGTAAATGAACATCAAATCTCTAAGACAGTCTGAAATCTGTATATTTATCACCCTTATGATAAAACCCATGTCAGCCATTGGTTTATGGACTTTGTATTTTTAAGCCTCAACATTTGCATTATTGCTGTTGCTATGTTGGGACCATATTAGGATGAGGGATCAGAATCTGGAGTCATGCACACTATTATTTCATTTAGTGTGTATCCATAAGATTCGTACAGCAGATCCAAGTTGTGCCTTGAAAACAGGAAAGTCGTCTGCATAGAGGAGAACTGTAATAGCAGGCTTGTACAAAGTGAGGCTTTGTGCTCACATTTGCTGCAAACACTCATTTTACCCTGTTTTGATGCAGCTTTCACTTGAAATCAGGCAAGAACTGGACTTATTTTTTACAATGTGTTCTTGTGAATTGATTGTGTATCGCATATGTTTGGTTTGACTTTCTGCAAGACAACAGTCGTCCACTGGCCAAAACAATTTTCCAAATACCTCCACGTGATCAAGCCTGGATTTAGAAAAGAATAGCAAAAAAAATCTGCACCTCCTGCTTCAGATGCAATTTGTGTTTGTGCGTTCAGAGGCAGCGGCGAGAGGGGAGACCTCGGGTCATCCAGCTGGAGAGCCTGACCAGGAGGAGTCGAACATTAACTCAGCTCTTCCAGGGCACCCTGCAGACTCGGCTGTTGGCATCGACGAGGGATGACGTGAACACCAAACTGGAGTCCATCACAGGTCAACTGCAGGTATGCGAGTCAGACCTTCTGAGGAGGGTTTCACTTTTCTCTCTTCTTTATAATTGACTCTTTTCTCTCTCTTTCAGCTCCTTGTCTCAGAGTGGGAGGGATTTGAAGCACAAAGGGAGGAACTTGTCATTTGGTTGGCTGATATGGATGTCCGCCTGAGTGAGGTTGACCAGCTGACAGGAAACACCAGTGAAAAACTGAAACAACTGCAGGTGTGGGCTTGTTTTGATATGACATATATTTGATATGAAACATACGTCAGAGACATTGTCCTAAACTGGACTAACAAAGGACCATGAGTACAACATGAAAAGTACATTACATAGCGTAAGGCTGAAGTTCATTGATCATTTTAATCATAAACTTGTTGTTGAAATGTTTTTACTGAACATGCAAATATCTGCTGATGAAAATGTGTTGATTTATTGGTCTGTTATGAAGCTATTGCTATTTCTAATGTGTTTTATCACTTTCTGATGTTTTATTAATTAAACAATACATGTATTATTTGTTGTGTTATCTGTAGATATAGTATTTATATATATATTTATTTATAGTATAGCCAATATATTTAATTATTACTTTTTAAAACACTAATATGTGACATGTATTAGTAGTGATGTTGTGCTGAGGGTTAAAATGCCTTTTTGTCTTTTGGTAACTACAAAATGACAATAAACCATTAATATATGTCTATGCTGTGCTCGTATTTATTTTACCCTACTCAAATTCAATTTATGATGCATTTTATTTTGAAAGATTTAAAATGGTTTTTTAAAAGAACCACTCAAAAAAGGTTCTTTAAAATGGTTCTTTTAAAGAACCATTTGAAGGACCTTTTTAAAAATGGTTCTTTAAAGAACCATTTTTAAAAAGGTTCTTTGAAAAACCATTAAAGGTGCCCCAAAGAACCATTTCTTGAAGCAGTTTAAGAGTCTGAATGCTCGGAAAGCTCCCGGCCCAGACGGTGTGTCTCGTCTACTGGACGCAGCCGGAGGGTTCACTTGGTTGTTTGCTCTCAATAGAAGCTGAGCGCGTCTCCGTGTCTGTGCTGGTAAACGATACTGAGTCCCAGTGCTCAGTAAACTGTACACCTGACCGTTATTCTCCCACTGAATCCGGTGTGTCCACGGTCCAACACGTGCTCAACACGATGGTGCTGACCGGTGCCCAAACACACCAGAACACCAAATAAGTAAAATAACACAAACACGAACTTCTCCATGGCTCGTCGGGATGGCAACTGCTCCAAAAGTGACACATGAAATAGGCTGACATTTGAGTTTGACACGGGAGGTGAGGGGGTGTTTTGAATATGCTTGACTCCGTCACGAGGTTGCGCACAGCATCACCGGCAAGGGGGCTTGGTTTGAGAGGTTTTTGGCATCTGTGATGTGATTTACAACCATCCACCCATGTACAGCAAGAAGCCGCACTCACAACCGTGGGCATCAGCAAGTTGGTGAAATTTAAACAAAACAAAACAGCATTCCATCTGAAACTCTCTTATTGTACCCAAAATACAAATTTTAGTGATTACATGTGGCTTCATTAATTATGTTCAAACGGATGAATACATAACGCAAGTAATAACTTTATGATCAGTCAGTGAATGAAGGAGCTCAAGAGTGCAAATATAGTTGCAATAAAGTGACAAATATGCCCTTTTATGTCAAACAAAGACCGAAATAAGTGGCATCAGTGTGAGGATGAGAATGAGCGATCCAACCTCACACTGCAGATATCAGGGCAAAGCACAGTGGGGGGGTTGCAGTCTGCGCGCACAAGAGGGCTAACAACGCTGTGAGTGACGGAATCCACCCAAACTGAGGAACAGCTTGTTCCCCAGAGCTGAAGCCTGCACTGTTTGCACTATAATATAATATAATATAATATAATATAATATAATATAATATAATATAATATAATATAATATAATATAATTAGGGCTGTCAAATGATTAAAATTTTTAATCAGATTAATCACAGCCTAAAAATTAATTAATCATGATTAATCACAACTCGAAATATGACCAAAATGTGTGCAAACATACGGACAGATAGCGGATTTTTACACACTTGTTAGTGTTATTTAATGCTAAGACCACGCTGAGTGGCCTGCGTTCACTCAGCGTGGTCTGACGTAGGCTGGGTGTTGTGCTGGAAGCGAATTAATCACAGCCTAAAAATTTATTAATCGCAACTCGAAATATATGTGTATATGTGTGTATATATGTGTAAAAATCGGGACAGATAGTGGTTTTTAACACACTTGTTTGTTTTATTTATTATTAATTGTGAGTACAAGCAGTACAAGCAGAACAGGGCTTCAAATAATTGTGAGGGATTTTTACTGAATGTTTTCCACCCGTTTAAATCTAGCACATTGTTTTATCCATATACATCTTCAAGTTCACAGAACATAGGCCTAATTCAACAGGCAAAATGTGGAGGCAGGAGTGGCCAGGTATCTGCGAGCAAGGCGGGCCAGCTGGCTGTGGGCTCCTGCATGAGCTGCCCACCACTGTAAGGGACAGTCCTCTAAGGCAGTGCAGGGCTCTGCTCTGTAGCGCTGTATGGCTCTGTCCTGCTGTACCTCCTCCTCTGACTCAGAGTCAGAGTCCATCTGCAGCAGGCTCAGCCTCTTCTTGGCTGGACCTTCTTCTGCAGTGTGTGATCTTCTAGGAGAGTCTTCATGCAGCATGCCTGCCAGTGTGGTCCACACTGCTTCTCTGTCAGTCTTGGGCACACTGCGTAGGTCTTTAAAACGTGGGTCCAGTGCAGTTGCGATCTGGAGCCATGCATAGTTGGTATGTTCCTGGCGGGAAGCAAGGTCTTCCTTAAACTTCTCTTTAAACCTCACCACATATGCAGGGTCCTCATCAGTTACTTCCATGACACGGCGCAGGTGGCAGAAGGCTGGTAGAACTACAGAGCAGGAGACGTAGGCCTCTCCTCCCAGCAGTTCAGTCACATATCTGCAGTGGAATACACACACACACACACACACACACACACACACACACACACACACACACACACACACACACACACAGAGAGAGATAAGACAGCAAATTTAAAAAAGCTTTTCAATACTAGGTAATATTAATAAAATATTTGATTTCATTTATTTTTTAAATAAGACATTTTCACAATAACAAAACTGATTTAAGATGTATGTTTGATACATTTAATCTAAACCTACAATTATGGTCACAATGACAGGCTCACCTGCAGGGCTCTAGAAGTGTCTCCAGTCTCTGTAGTTTGTCCCACTCTGGAGGCGTCAGGAGGACAAGTTTATGCTTTTGTTTATCCAGAGTCGCGGTTACTGCAGTTTGGTTGCGGATCAAGCGCTTCACCATCTCCAGCGTGGAGTTCCAGCGCGTAGGCACGTCCTGGGCCAACGGCTCCTGCTTGCGCCCCAGTGACACCTGCTCTGCGTTCAGCTCTGCTGTGTTTGCTGGGCTGTGCTTAAAATGGCCAACAATTTTGCGGCATTTGGCCAGCGCAGTGACAAAGCCACTGTCTGCGAGACTCACTGTGATGCATCTCTGTAGAATGTGCGCGGTACATGGCATGTGATTGAATGGCATGATGCGAGCCGCGGCGATCATATTGCGCGCACTGTCCGTGCCTACTGTTGTCACCTTCTCCTCAATTCTCCACCTGCGAGCAACAGTCTGGAACTGCTCTGCACAAGCCTCCGCAAAGTGCCGCTCTTCCGTTTTCATTATAGTCAGCGCAAAGGATGTCAGACCCCAGGCTTCAGTGATTAAATGCGCAGTAACTCCCAGGTAATTGTCATTACTCAATGATGTCCAGTGGTCTCCTGTCAGAGCCACGCATTCTGTGTGAACTAAAGCCTCTTCTTTTTTCTTTTTCTCCGTTTCATACAGTTCGTGGATTCGAATTGTTATTGTGCTTCTCGCTGGGGGCTTGTAGGACGCGTCCTGAGATGCAACCTTTAAAACATCCGCAAAGCCCTTGTCCTCCACAATGCTTAGCGGTCTGCAGTCCTTTGCTATCCATTTGGCTATATTGTCGGTCAGTTTGTCCAAAGAAGACTTACCGAGTGGCCTGCGTTCACTAAGAGTGGTCTGACGCAGGCCGGGTGAAGCTGCTGCCCCGACAAACGCGTGTTTGGCATTAAGGTGGTATTTTAAGGTCGAATTTGAACGGTGAAATTGAAACTCTTTACTACAGTGAGTGCAAATTACAACGCGTTTGTTTATTGTCCCATCTATGTTCTTCTTGTATTTAAATTCCCCATCCAGAAGGCCATCCGCTTCCTGCTTCTCCATTTTCAGTGGCGCGGTAAACAAATCAAGTGGAATTATGGGAGCGACTTATCTGCTGTTGCGCTAAATAGTTAAATATTCTAACGTAATTAATTCCAAAATTTAATTATCGCAATTAACGCGCTAATTTCGACAGCTATAAATATAATATTATATAATATAATATAATATAATATAATATAATATAATATAATATAATATATCATGTTGCTATTTAATGTTTTTTGTTCGTGTTGCAGCTGCTCTGTGAGCCAAGCTTTCGTTGTCTAAATTCAATGGCAATATATCTCTGCACCACACGATGGCGATAGATTCTCACAGACAGTCTGTGCTCTGCTTCCGCCACCAGTCATCTTTAAATCTTTTTTTTAATTCAATGAAACCTTTATTTAACTGTCCATCTCGCGGCATTACTTAAAAAAAAATCATATTTAAATACAAAGAAGATTAAATACATGAACGACAGTAAATTGATAAAATAAGAGCAAATAAATATATTTACAAATGATAGCAACATCAATGGAATAAAAGCATGAACAGCAGCAGAAGGAGAAAGAGGCCTGTATCTACATTATTACTCTGGCAGCTCTCAGTCTCCATACAGACAGGACACGTTGCAGCGTAATTGCAGACAGGTGCGTGGGCCTGAGCTCCGCCCAGGCAGAATGACGAGTGGAAGAAAGCAGCAACACAATAAACATATGTAGCCTTGCGGAGCCGGCCGGGCAGACACCGAGACAGAGTGCAAAGATTTTATACGTGACAACACACAAAAAAAAAAAACACACACAACAAAAATCAGAATGTGTTTGTGATTTGGATTTTTATTTAAAGGTGAAACCTTTTTTCTTTTCTTGTTTTGCCAGATTAGACATTTTGATTCATTTCATTTAGTTTTTTTGTTTTACTTTGATGCTATAATAGATGTTTTTAAAATGTAGTCATATTTAATACTATATTGCAGGGGTGCCCAATCCCGGTCCTCGAGAGCTACCGTCCTGCAGCTTTTAGATGCATCCCTACTCCAACACAGCTGAATCAAATGGTTTGATTACCTCTTCAGCATGCCATCGTGTTTGGCAAAGGCCTGATAACAAGCCATTCATTTGATTCAGCTGTGTTGGAGTAGGGATGCATCTAAAAGCTGCAGGATAGTAGCTCTCGAGGACTGGGATTGGGCAGCCCTGCTATATTGCATCATGGCAAAACAACAGTCTCCTCAAGCTGCTTTATACTGTAAGGTGAAAACACTACAGTAAAAGCCAGAAAACCCCAACAATCCAATGATCCCCTTTGAGCAAGCACTGGGCGACAGTGGGGAGGAAAAACTCCCTTTAGGAAGAAACCTCCGGCAGAACCAGGCTCAAGAAGGGGCGGCCATCTGCTGCGACCGGTTGGGGGTGGGTGGGCAATCTCAGTCCACGAGGGCCGGTGTCCCTGCAGGTTTTAGATGTGTCCTCGAACCAACACAGCTGATTTAAACGGCTAAATTAGCTCCTCAACATGTCCTGAAGTTCTCCAGAGGCCTGGTAACGAACTAATCATGTGATTCAGGTGTGTTGAGCCAAGGTGAGATCTAAAACCTGCAGGGACACCGGCCCTCGTGGACTGAGAATGCCCACCCATGATATAGGGAGACAAGATGAAGTATACTTCTAATGGCCTATTTTAGCAGTTAATTTTTAACAATCAACTGGTGGTAATCCATCATCAGAATTGAGGAAAGGTGGTGTTGATGGAGACTCTACAGGAGGATTCACTGGGGAAGCCATACCTGCACTTCTGCCAGGGTGTCTTGGACGTACCTGAATAAATGTAGTTTTCCCTGGAAGTGGACGAGGATTAATCTGAGACGGAGTCTCCTCAGAACATCTCCCCATCATGCTTCTATGGTCCAACGATGCCAGCTTTTGTCCTTTCTGTTTTTCTAATTTAAGCTGGAGTTGAGCGTCTTTCACTCTAGATTTTAGATGACCTATCTCTTTTTCTTCATTGGCAGCCTTTTGGATAATCTGGTTCACTGGTCCAATGAGCTCCTCTCTTTGTCGGAATAAAGCGTACTCGGAAGACTTTACCATGTCATTGTACTGCTTTTTAAATGATTCCAGCTCCCGTGTTTTATCTAGTAAAGCTGCATCTAGATCCTTGCATCTGATACGTAGACAGTTCAGCTGTTTTTCAAGAAACTCCTTCGTTGTTCCAACAAAGGGGGTGCCTTCCACTCCGTCTACGTATTTCTTTTTTAAGTTGTGGAACATATCCCTAAATTCCACCTTTTCTTTTCCTCTCAAGGCATGTGGAAATGCGTTTTCAAAGGACAAAACGCACTGGCACAATTCCTCTTGGAAGTAGCGCTCTTTCTTCTCCAGCCAATTCACTTTGGATATAAATCTTTCCCGTTGCTTTTTTGTGGAGCGCAGTTTCTCTTCCAGCGCCACCTTTTCAGCCAGTGCCTGATTGTGTGCCGCTTTTACTTTGTGCCGGTCCACTGCTGTCTTTCTGTGGTTTTCCTGCTCTGTGCTTAGGGCCTTTTTGATGTCTTCAATTTTCTTTTTCAAAGAATCAACTTCGTCTTCAAGCATAGCCTTCATTTTCTTTTCCAAGGCCAGAGCTCTAATATTACTCTGGCATTTCTGCTTGATCGCCATATTCTGGGCCTTTTGGTCGTCTATCACTTTGCCCATTTGATCTGTCTCCTCTGTTAATTCTTTCATGTTTTTAACCATAATTTCATTTTCGTCTTGTAATTTTGTATTATGCAACAAAACACCGTCAATCCAACACTGCGAGGATTGACGTTCTTCCTCGCGTTCCTTAACCGCATTGACGGTCACACCTCTACTATTTTTTACTGCCGTCTGCAGCTTTTCTATTTTGGAGTCATACATGTTGATCACCTCTTCTAACTTCCTGTCTGTAGCATTTGCTTTGTTTTCCAGTTTTTTAGTATTTTCCTGGTAAAACTGCTGCATCTTATTTTTTTCCTCTTTGTGGCGTTTCAATAATAATTCAACAACTTGGCTGTTGTGAAATTGCTGACGTGCCACCTTTTCTTTCTCTGTTTCCAGCAGTCCTTGCAGGACTTGGACTTCGTCCTCGTGTTTTTCTTTAAGCTCAGCCAGAGTTTTCTCCGTCTCTGCGCGGAACTTTACCAGAGCTTCGTGGTCATCTTTTATCGAGTCCAACCTGTCTGCGATGTTTGTCCTGTCATCCAAGACCGAACCCAGCAGCTTATTATTCTGCAAAAGTTCATTGTTTTCTTTTGTTAGATCCTCGATCCGTTTCTTATTGACTGTATGCAGGTTTTTGAAGTAGTCAAGCTCAGTTTTGAGCTTTTCAACCTCGTCGATCATTGGCTGCAGTCTTTGCTCGAACTGTCTGGCATATGTTTCTTTTTCTTTTTCACTTTTTTTAACCATTGTTTTTGAGAAATTAACATTTCTGTCTTTGTTAGCTTTCGAACTCATTTCTGCTTTTTTATGTGCTGTATCACTCCAACAAAACGATAGCTTAATGAATTCCCTTTGACAGCTGTCCTCTATTTATAGACTTGAACATCAAAGGATGAAAGGACTGTCACTATGACATCACCACGTTCTGTGACGTAACAGGGCTTTGGAGCGTGATGTCACGGGGGTGGGCGTGGAAAGGATTTTGGGGGTCTAAACAAAGCGTGTCTTTTTTTTAAAACTTTATTTAACAAACAATGAGTATACAACATACGAACAGATGAAGTATACAACAGAACATGAACACAAAAAGCCAAGGGTGAAAGAAAAAGGTAACAATTATAAGAATACACGCAAAAATTCACATACATATATTGTTGTGAGAGCCTTTTTGTTGGTGCAGTCTGATATTGATTGTATGTGCATGTGCACATCCTTAAAATAATGACAGAAATATGGTGTTTTGTTAGTAAACTTACATTTATGGATAAAAAATTTAGCTAAAAGTATTAAGAAATTTATCATAAAAAACATTTCTCATACTTCTTGGGGAACTTAAAGAAACAGAATAAAACATTTTTCCCATCGTAAAGAAAACTCCCTTAAAATATGGACAATAAC